>NC_134875.1:17644295-19096795 GCF_049852395.1 Peromyscus maniculatus bairdii
AAACAATATCCACAGAGACACAGGCATTCCCTTGATGAAGGCTTGTTTATTTTCTATTGATCTAGATTTGATGCAATTTATTTTTGGAACTTATTCTTAGACCTCATAATATATCATTCTATTTTGTTTCATTTTGTTCTAGCTTTTTAGACAAAGGAGTGTTTGCTTATGTTTTCAAAGGGTTGGATTTTTAACATGTTCCTGGCAACAGCTAAAAGCTCTATATTTTATGGGATATTTATTCATTATTTGTTTACTTATCTTTGAATGTTTAAAGTCTAGCATTAAAAAAAATCACAGGATAAAATGAGGTAAAGTATTGTCCAGAGAAAATTTTAATAATGTTAAAAGCAAGAAATATTGTTGACCTCAAGATAATAAAGCATGTGGTATATCTAGTCTGTGCTCTGCATGCAAAGAAGAGAAGTGAACCAGAGCCAAGATGATGACAGCCGTGCTCTTTAAGCTCTTAGGCTAAGGAGAAAGAACTGAACTTCTCAGTAAGCTGAGAAGGAGAGATTCAGTGTGGGTGGAGAGTCTGAAACACCTTTCAGTATTTGCTGAAAGCCTGGGAAAGAGAAAGCCAAGCAAAGAGGGCAGTTGTTAAGTTAATCCAATCCCAACATTCTCTTGGAGGTGTGACCAACCCAAACCCCAGCCATATGGGTGGGATATTTAGATACTAAATATCCAATGTAGCTTTTCACATGTTCTATGTATAGAGATGTGTCAAAGAGACTCCAGGACAAGAACCAGAAGACCTGGGATCTGTGCTTCATGATTCCACTCATTAACTGTCAGGATTGTATGTCAGTAGAATGCATTGCCCTATCTGTAAAATGAGAATTATAAAGGAGAAAATCTGCTGAGAGACCTCCAAATCTAACAGCATTCTGCGTTATTTCGATTTTAGAATATAAAAACATGGAGATATAAAAGTAGGCTTTTCATTACTATTGGTTTCTCTCCACTCCTCTAAGAAGAAATGGTGGGTTCTTTCTATATAAAAACCTTGGGCAAACACTCATAAAAAATCGAAGAAATTTCAATATTTTCCCAGGTTATTTTGATTTCTGTATAGCCCATGACCTTGGTATGCTCTTATGGGCCTGAGTAGCTTTGGGTTCCTTGGGCCTAAACTAATCAAGTATAAATAGTTGAGCTTGGAAATTTTTTAGAAAGATTGTCCCTGAACAAATAGAGGTCCTTTAACTGTATTTTCTCTCAAAAGGATTGTCATGAGCATTATTTTGTACAGTACTACTGTAGTGCCTGGGCTTGGCCATGATTGCAATCAAAGGTTCTGAGAACTCTCCCACTGATTTCAGCACTTCTCTGAAGAGCTGAGCAAATGTCCAAGTGTGAAAGTTCCCATGGAATCCTGACCTTTTTATCCCACTTGTGTTTTCAAAGCAAGCTCAAGACCATAGGGGTTACCGGACTTAGTGTGAACAAATTCCAAATAAATTGTTTCATCCCCAACTCCTCACCCACTTTCCTCCCTTTCTGGATTTTGCTATGTTCGAGGAAAGCATTCATCCATTAGGTTTTGAAGGACCCCCTTCTGGGCCTGAACCTTTTGTTTTAGTTATAATGTACTCGAGAGTTGCCAGGGTTTACATTAGATTCACTGTTTGTCATTGCCAAGGTGGTCTTTGAAGTTGCTAACTTGCTCTTTGGTGAGTATACTAAATACAGACAGATAGAAAAAGAAAAAGACAACTACTCCCTGTTCACTGACTAGATCAAGCCAAAGCCCCTTACTTCCTGGATTTGCCGTAACACAGCCCAAGGTTTCATATAATGAAGCTGCTTCCAGGCCATGAGCCTAATTGTCCAGCTTTCACACTCTACTATCTGAACTTAGAAGTTCTGTTATTTAGAGAGGAGAGGCCACACATTATAGATTTCCAGGTGAATTCTCATTTTGAGTGTTCTATGCATTTCCTACTTGTGGTTAAACCTTCCACACAACAGATCTTGAGCCCTTCACTGTATTAGAAAAGAAGTGGATGAGTAGCAAATACAGAATCAGAAAAAACTTGAATTTGTATCTTAGCCATCTTTTCCTATTAGGTGACCTGGGATGGCTGTTAACCCCTGGAACCTAATTTCCCCCATCTTTAATATGCAAGGTACATCTAATTATTAATGGGCTTTAATGGAAGAATAATTACAAGGAGACCTAGAATACAGTATGTACTCACACATAATCACTGTTTTTAATAGATATTTAATGGCCAGATAAGAGTGAAAAGATTTATAACATCCAGACAAAAGTGATAACTTCACTAATATGTCCAGTTCTCATGAAGGCACTTAACAGAACACTTTCATTCCATGAGCTGCAACCACTTAAACTACAAAATAAATAATAATAACAATAGCAAAATAGTGGGTGCTTCCAAAGTATTCAAACAGATGTTAAATGTTCAATTTATCATGGTGGTTAATATTATCATATGAGGGTTAACAATTGCATAGATTGAAAAAAAGGAAGGACCAAATCAAAATGTGATTTCCCTTACTCCTTTATTGAAATGGTATCAATATACAGATAATACCAATCCAAGTACAGAAATAAGACCAGATCCTTCCTGTTGGAGCTTAATCCTGATTGCCTTAAACCAGAGACTTAGAAAAATCATTATAAATGCCCTGAATATCTTTGCTTCACTCAGAGATGATTCAGCATTCCCAGACTTGTTGATTTGTCTTGAGTATCTGCTCGGCAATCCAGGACTTCTCACAGAAAGTCACAGCTAGGTCGGTCACAACAATACTTAGCCTATTCTCTCATCAGTCATGCTAATGTTGACATGAATCGCCTCCTGAGGATTTACATCAGAGAAGCAACTTCCACTTCTAGGAGCTGGGCTGAATCTGTAAACATCACTAGAGCCCCTACTGTGTGTAAGCTTTGGTGGGCTCAGAGTAGGCACTCAAATATTTGTTGATGGATTGATTGATTACAGAGGTTAAAGAGGTTAGCAAAACATTCTTCAAGGTATTGACATTCAGGGAGAAACACTGATTCATAAAAAGTTAATCTAACCCCAGAATAACTGCAATACAGACTAGATAAAAAGCAAGAAGAATTCCCTGTCTGGCACCTAAAGTAGATGCTTTTACAGAATATGAAAATAGAGTAGTGATGCTGAGGAGACTAGGTAGAAAACAGCAGTGGGGGCAGGTTAATTCATGGATACTGGTTATAATTAGATAGAAGTTGTAGTGTGTTGTGACTCAGGAGAGTCTCTATAGCTAACATGAAGTCGTTTTGAGTTTTAAAACACCCAAAGAACTTATAATGCTTTTGCCATGAAGGAATGATGAATATTTGTGCTAAATAGCATGCAATACATACATATGTTGAAATATCACATAATACCACATGTATAATTTTATGTCAATTTATTTTTGAAAAACAAAAGTTGCAACTGGGAATAACTCCAGTTAGATGTATCTGGAAAAGCTACTAAGAGAAAGCTCACAGGGCGGTGGTGGTGCATGCCTTTAATCTCAGCATTCAGGAGGCAGAGCCAGGCGGATCCCTGTGAGTTTGAGGCCAGCCTGGGCTACAAATACAAAGTGAGTTCCAGGACAGGTGCAAAGCTACACAGAGAAACCCTGTCTTGAAACCCCAAAAGAGAGAGGGGTGGCTCAATATGTACCATGGGCTGATTTACATTTTGACAGCCAAGAACAAGGTCATTTAAGTCACAGAGAGCAGGCTGATCCCAAGAAGCAATAAAGAGCAAGCCTCTTTACCGTAAATAGTAAATAGAGATGTGTGCTGAGATCATGCCGTGGAGTATCATGGGAACCATGCACATAATTCAAATCTTTGCTTCTGAGGCCGTGGGAATGGGGGAAGATTTTCGAGAAAGATGATTATGAAATTAAGTAGATTTGGGGGTTTTCATTACTCAGGACACTTCAAAATCACTAAGACACGATTTCGGTGCCATCACTAAAGTTCCTGGAGTTAAGAGAACAATCAGAAAGTTTGTTCAGATGAGTAAACAACTGATAAGAAAAAGTCTGAGAAGGAAGTAATTGGTAACATCTGGAGCGAGCTCCCAGGCTGGCGACCTACAGCTGCCTTTGCTGCATTTGTCATCATCCCGCTTTGCTTCCAAACCGTATTGGACAGCAGCTGTTTCCATCACTATGACTATTTAATGCAGCAGAATATTTTCTGGCAGTTATCCACCAAACCTTGGGAATCTAGTGCGTCTTTACTGCATTTGGAAGAAAGGGCTGCTCTCTAGAGGCCACCAGAGGGAATGCAGGGCAAGCTGTGAAGATAACATTTGTCCAAATCTTACAAAACACCGTTGCTACCTGTTAGTGGATTTCAACGTTTGGTTAACAGTTCTAGAGTTAAATCATTTGGGATGTGATCAAGTAACAGGGACTGAACTAATGTCGCTCCTGAAGGAACTCTGAGAGCCTTCCTCAGAAAAGTGTAGTCTGTGGCTCCCCAAAAAGGGCAAGAACATGCAGTGTTTTCACACTTATTTGTAATTTTTAAATGGCAGATTAAATATATATATACACTTATGTTATATGGTATGATGTTGATGCATGTAGACTTAGTGAAATTGTTATATCAAACTATCATAACTAGCACATCCCAGACAGTACTTGGTATTTTCATGAGAATTTACAGTCTACTCCTTCAGAAATTTTTAAGTAGGGATTGGAGAGATGGCTCAGTGGATAAGTGCATATACGCCCTTGCAGAGACCCAAGTTAGGTTCCCAGCACTCCTATCAAGCAGCCCACAATTGTCTGTAACTCCAGTTCCAGACCTCTTCAGACCTCTGTGAGCACTGCATTTACATGCACATTCAGACCCATACACATAATTAAAATTAATTTAAAAACACATGTTTAAAGTTAAAAAAGAAATGTGTAAGTAAAAACACATTGCTATTATCTATTGCTACCATGATGTTCAGTAGATCTGAATTTATTCCTCTTATCAAACTGGAATCTGTGCCCTTTCCCCCAACATCTCACCTTTTCTCCAAACCCAAGACCCCAGGAACCACTATTCTGCTTCATCTTTGTATGAGTTCCACATTTTAGATTCATCATATGAATGAGGTCATTATCTACCATTCTTTCCTGGCTTATTTCAATTAGCACGAAATCCTTTAAGTTAATCTGTGTTTTTGCAAATGGCAAAATTTCCATGTTTTGAAGCTTTAATAGTATTCAACTGTGTGTATGTTGAATAGTACTCAATGAGTTGTGCGCACGTGTGTGTGTGTGTGTGTGTGTGTGTGTGTGTGTGTGTGTGTGTGTGCACATACACGTATACATTTTCTTTATCCATTCATTCACTGATAAGCACTTAGGTTGATTCAGGTTGTAGGAATTATGTATAATGTTGCAAATATGCAGTGCAGACATCTTTTTCCCATGTTCACTTCAGCTATAAAACCAGAAGTGGAATATCTAGGTCACAGAATAAGAATTATTTGGTCTTGGATCAGTGTATGGGAAAAGTTGCTATTGAAAAATGTTGCTAGAAGACAACAATATCAGAATTAAAACAGTGTTTTCAACTTGGGTGTCATGGAAAACTGATCACGGTATTTTGATATGGGATAATTTTTACCCAGATGTTCTCTGCTTTATAATGTCTATGAATCAGAACAACTATTTTTGGCTTTTGCACTCATTTTAATGCATATATTTTATATTTAATGTCATCTATTATTTCTTTTGTTTCTGTTTATTAAAATTTTTCATACAATGTATTTTGACCATATTCTTTTTTGTTTTGGTTTGGTTTTCTGGGACAGGGTTTCTCTGTGTAGCTTTGGAGCCTGTCCTGGAACTCGCTCTGTAGACCAGGCTGGCCTCAAATTATAGAGATCCACCTGCCTCTGCATGCTGGGATTAAAGGCATGCGCCACCCCCACCTGGCTTGATCATATTATTTTCCTTCCCACAACTCCTCCAAGATCCTACCTAACTAACTTCATATTCATTCTCTCTGTATCTCTGTCTCTGCATGGCTCTCTGTCTGTTCCTCTCTGTGTCTCTCTGTGTATCTCTGTCTCTGTCTCTCTCTCTCTCACACACACACACACACTACACACAAACACAAATAAACAAACATAAAACAAGCAAAAACCAAGAAGATAAAAAATGTATTTTAAAAACCCTCCACAAATATATGCAATGTCCCTGATCCTTTACTTCCAGATTCCTTATATATTATGTTGGTCTCCTAGCAGATCCTTATCCTCCATGATTCCTCAGGCATCAGTCCAACATGTTATTACCCTGCTCAGAGTTATAGAAGTTTGCTTTAAAAAATTACTTACTTAAAATAATTGTCTCTATAGCATTCAAAGCCCATTATGTCTGGCTGTGACTCACCATGCTAATATTCTCTAGAGTCCTTCATTCTCCTTATTTGCATGTTTGTTGTGCTGTAATCTAACTAGTCTGTGAATATCTACTCCTTGGACCTCATTGTTTCTATGGTCAGGCTAAATCTGTTCTTTGCCCAAGAAGAACCAGTTGAAATGCCTCTTTAGCAAATTCTTCCTTGGTCATCACTAATGGGAGGGATCTCTCTCCTATTGGATATGCAGGTACATGGTATAAGTAAAAATGTTACTTATGCTAGTACATCTGTGATGAACAGTCTTCATTCTCTACTTGATTGGATGAAGAGATGTCTAGGAGAATGGTTCAAGCATACTTCTGGGTACGTCTGTGAAGGAGATTCCAGAGACAATTGCTGGATTGAATATTTGAATAGGCTGTTGGGAGATGGTGGAGGGCCAGAAGCTGGAACTGGTTGACATAAGTAGGCCACTGGGTTGTGTCTTTGCCCTGACTCCTTTCTGAGTTTCCTGTTTCCTGGCTGCTACTAGCTGAACACCTCTTCTCTGCCACATCTTTTCACAATACTGAGAATCTCTGAAACTATAAACAAGATGTTTTATTAGGTGTTCTGTCATGGTGACAAGAAATGCTACCTACTATACACCGTTGTTATTTGTCTGCAGTTCATAACCTGGCCTTGCCACTTACTAACTCTGTGAACTTACATAAGTTACTTAATCTCTCTTCCTGTCAGTTTCATTTGAAAAGTGGGATAATCATAGCATCTACTAATAGGGGAAAGTTGCCATAAAGACTAAGTAAAATAATATACATAAAGCAGCTGCGGGGGTCAGCAGAGGTGACTCATAAAGTGCTCGCCTTGCAATCATAAGTACCCAAATTTGATCCCCATCATCCAAGCAACAAAGGACAATATAATGGTATACACTTGTGATCCCTGCACTGAGAAGACAGAGACATGTGAATCCCTGGCTGCCTGCTGGCTACTTGGCAAGGCTAGGTCAGTGAGGGACTCTCAATAAAACAAGGTGAATGATGTCTGGGGTTGACTTAAAGTCCGTATACTTGCATGTGTGTATACACACACACGCAGCAGTTGGCTAGTTTTATGCATGTCACTTTCCTGTATAACATTGTAAGCCCCTTAAGGAAAGTAATTGAGACAGATTTTCCTGTGCTAACATTTCTATTTGTTGGATGAAGCAGGAATGGCCAGGTTTCAGTTCCTCTTTCATTCTCCCCTAATGCAAAGCCAGTGGGAAGGTTCTCTACCGGACTAAGTATGTATATATAGTTGGGACTCGTTATCTCCTACTCATACCTCACTACCAGTCTTCAGTTTTAAGTGTGAATATTTAGAATTGCAACAGTAAAGTATTTTTAGTTTTAGAATCATTAAAAGAAAAAACAACTCATTAAGGCACAAAATAACCTCATTATAGACTTATGGGTCAATCATGAATTATATAAAAATTAATCAAAATGTCTTCTTTATATTCAGCTATCATCATATTTTCTTCCTTCACTGATACTAGTTTATTTTCAAAAAGAAAAAAGGTTATTTTCTTTGATAAATTGATCAAGACTGCCACCTATTTGCTATTGGGATGAAATGCCACTCATGTGGCAGCCTTCCCATTACTAACTGAAATTTAGTTAAGTTCCTTCCAAGACCCTGTCATACATCCCAAATGAATCCAGAGAGATTATTCTTGGAAAGAAAATGAATGAGTATTCATTCTACTACATAGAAAAATATAACTCTCCACTCTTGGTGAGATACATACACAGGTATTCGTATCAATAACTGCACAGTGGCCAAATACTACATAAATAAATATATGCTATTATATTTATGCATACCCTGTATTTTTTTATTTTAAATCTAGAAAACCTACTCCAGTGTGCCTTTCCCTATACATCTCCAACTTTGAGGCCAAGAGTTGTGTCTGGAGATCACTCACAACTTCCTATCCTTTGACATCTGGTTTTGGTTTGCATCTGCTCAATGGGAAGTAATGGAGCAAGATATAAAGTTGGAAGGGGAAAGAGGCAACCATTTATCCCAACCATTCATGGTTCTGGCAATGACAGTATTCATCACTAGCCATAAATCCAATTTGCTAGCCTCTGTTTCTTGCTTCCAAACTCTGTTCAGATTGTGATAGTACCATCTCCTCCAGTTGTCCCTTTAGATTTCAGATGCTATTGGCTTCTCACAAATAAAGACTTCTGGTGCCTTCCACAGCCTACGATGGTTCCTTTGCCCTTACTATAATCCTAAAACAAGTCTCTTTACTCAATAATAATTCTCCACCAAACTCCCCCAAAGTGTTATCCGTGTCCCAGTTTATTCAGTCTTCAAATGGCACAGGGTATAAATCAACAGTATGAAAATATTCCTATCACTTTGGTTTTATCCATTGAGGTACCTAAAAATTCCAACCATATATTATGTCTTAGTTTATAGTAAATGTTAAGTCAAATTTCAGCTTGGCTGCAGGAAACAACAACAACAAAATCTAAGCATTCAGGAAAAACAAATGCCACTGAAAAATGCCCAAAACAAATGCCAGTGTTAATGATGCCAAGAGCCTCACAACCACCATTTTTACATTTAATACACTTCAAACATCTCAGGGAAGATGGTGCTTAGGTGTGTTGGTGGCAGCCAGTGCCTTGAGAGCATGAGCTTTTCTGGTGGTGATACAGGCTACTTACAGGCCTGGAAAAGCCCAGCAAATCCCAGAGGACTGAAAAGCTCTCAGGTACTGTGGCTCCATCAAAGAGGCTCAGTACCTCTCCTTCCTGATCCTCTTAAAGGAAAACTCTTTGTGCAAGAGAGAAAATGTTCCTGTGGATGAGCAAGTCCATTGAGATTATTGTTCAGCAGTTATCCTAACTGCTATTTCCTTAGTCATGTTGGTGGCATATTCTACCCCATTCACCACATGTATTCCTTTCTTCACTTGTGTGTTCATTCATAAATTTGCATGACAAGGATGTTATGTTGAGCATGGCTCTATGTGTTGAATGTGAATGTATGGTCTAGTCCTTGAGTGGATCATATTTTAGTGGAGAGACAGATATGCACATAAAACAAGCAAAAGAATATTCCAGGTACGGTGAGAGTTGTTCACACAGACAACAACACAAAGGAGGTAGTTAACTTGTTGAAAGCAATGTCTTTTGAGGTGAGTTTTAGAAGTTGAATAGAATAACACATTCTGGGGAGAGACAGGAGAGTGAACATGGCCATACGGCAGCCACGGTTCTCTAGGATCTGTAAACCTCCCAGCACATGTAGGGAAAATATGATTTAAATGGTGAATGTGAGCTAGAGAGGTAGGTAAAGAGCCACATCCTGAAGCTCCCTGGTGCCATACGATAAACTGTAAAGTTGAAAATAATAAAAAATGATAGAAAATCCTCCTGTGCTGTTTTGTTTTTGTTTTTCAGGGTTTTTTTTTGGAGGGGGGGGTTTCAAGACAAGATTTCTCTGTGTAACCCCTCTGGTTGTCCTGGAACTTGCTCCGTAGACCAGGCTGGCCTTAAACTCACAGAAATCTGCCTGCTTCTGCCTCCCTGAGTGCTGGGATATAGATAATATTTTTAGTCTCATTTTACAAATGAGACAATAGAAATAGAGATTAAAGGACCCATGTAAGTTCACACAACTCTTTGCTGGGAG
Source organism: Peromyscus maniculatus bairdii (assembly GCF_049852395.1). Taxonomy (NCBI): domain Eukaryota; kingdom Metazoa; phylum Chordata; class Mammalia; order Rodentia; family Cricetidae; genus Peromyscus; species Peromyscus maniculatus. The sequence goes on from NC_134875.1 coordinate 17,654,365, forward strand.
AGCTGGACTTTGTCTATCAGTCATGTTCTCATCACTACATTCCTAATATGTGCCAGGCATGAAGCAGACCAGAGCAAAGAAAATCAAATCTTTGTCCTGAAGGATCACTAGGTTTAGGGGAAGTGGGCTCAGAAACGTGTGCATAAGACAAGATATAGGCAACCCTGTGTCGTGAGACCTTCAACTTTCAGTCAGTCTTTGTCCCTGTCCACCATCATTGTTGACAATCCTACTAACCCCTCCTTCCTCTGCTGCCACTATAGCACCTGCCACTTTAAACAGAAGCCTTTGCCTCTGCTTTCTGCTGGGCCACTCACACACTTCGCCCCGTGGATGTTACAGCACTGATTCACCCTGCCCCAGGCCTGAGCCAGACCCCCAGGCCTTCACTCCAGGCACTGAACCACTGGCTGCCCGCTGGCCTTATCCCCTGTGAGAAAGATTTGGACATTTTCCATGAACAACGAATTCCACAGGAACTCTTGTCACCATAGCAACAAGGCTAAGCTGGCAGCTGTCTTTTAATCCCTGGCCTGGTGAGCACAGCAATGAGTGAGGAGAGCAGCCCTCTGGAGCAGGTGTCACCCACTTTCCCTCAGTTGTGTGGGGAGGGGCAGAGCTGCCCTCTCCGTGCTGCTGAAGGCTGAAGGAGAAAGAAAAACAAAAGCAGCATGGCTAACCCATCCTTGCTGTTTTGAGCAGCCTCAACTCTTTATGCACACACAGGAGGTGTGGTTTTGTGCAGAAGGAGGAAGTGGAAAGGAAGTAATTTACACTCAATAGGTCAGAAAGGTGGTGCCATTACCCACAACAATTGTTTACATTTGTTCCTCATGTACCACACACTATACTGGGTGATCACCATTATTAAATCCTTTTAAGAAATTCTGCAAGGCAGATATAATTAAAGTAATTTTACATATTTAAAATGATGATCAGAGACAGTAGGTAATGATTCTGAAGAAACATAGCTACCAAAGGGTAGAGGGAAATCTCATCTTCTGAATTGCTTGCCACTAAACCTCATTCTTTAACTTGTTTTCTATATTGTACTATTCTTATTAGAAACATTTACATGGGGTTTGGTCTACTTGGGAGTACTGTGATGGCACTGTCAAGGAAAACAGTATATAAGAGGGTCAGATCATGTCCTATGTCACATATTTGAAATGATGGATACTGTATAATGCCATGTAGAACTAGCCACCCAGGGCATACAATATAGCTATGATCACCCTGCTCCAAAAGAACAGGGTACTTCAGTACTTCATCCAGGCTGGTTATACTTCCCAAATTATTCCAATACATATACTATCCACCAGTTACAGAAAGAATGGATAAGACTACTGTGGTATTTGGGAAAGTGCCCAGCTTCCTGGCCCAGGTTAGGCCAACCCTGCTCCCATAGGTAAACAGGATAGACAGACAGACAGACACCTGTCTGAGAAAGATGTCAATCACCAGCTTGAGGGACCCTGCACAGTGAGTGGTACCACCATCCACATTCCCTTGATCTTATATGATCTCTTTCATCCTTGACCTTTTATGGCTGATAAGTCATAATTTTCTACTTTTACTGTTTGCAATTTCTCACTTACATTCATTCAATTTAATGATTTACTTATACTGTGATGGTACAAGTGATTGTAAATATTTCATTTTTTCATTTGTTTTTGTTTTTGTTTTTTTTTTTTTTTTTTGAGTCAGAGGCTCACTCTGAAGCCCAAGTTAGCCTGGAACTCACTGTGTAGGCTAGGCTGCCCCTGAACTCATAGCTCTACACCTGGCTCAGCAATGCAAATGCTAGAATTGCAGCTAAGTATCACTAACCACTATGCCCACTCCTCGTACTTGGAATTTGGAGGTTCAATCATTTTCAGGCTAGTGAAATACAGAACAAAAATTTCTCATGGCACTGTGTATAGTTGCTGTCCCTAGTCAGTCACCCCAATGAGAAATCAAACACTAAACCCTCTACTGTGGAAAGCAAACACTAAACCCTACTGTGTACTGTGATGACTGCATATTTAGCATAGATATTCCAGAAACCACATGATACATCCCTTGCTTTGTTATAAAGTAGGCTTTACATTAGTTAATACTGCTAGTTTTTTAAGCACACTCTAAGTAGGCCAAGTTAAGGTATGATGTGCTGCCCAATAGATCAGGTCTATCAAGTTCACTTTCAACTTAAGACATTTTCAACTTATCAGGATTTTATCAGAATGCTATGCCACCATAAGTGAAGGGATATCTCTCTCTGTGGTCAAGCAGGGGACATCTGAGCATTTAAAATTTTCATTCAATTCCTAAGTTTGGGGAATCTCCCATTTTTAAAACCTAAGAGTATGAAAAGGAATATACTTCCTACTAAGAAGCTAAATCATGAACTTGTAACCTTTGTTAAAAAAAAATCAAAAGGCCAGGCAGTGGTGGCGAATGCCTTTAATCCCAGCACTCGGGAGGCAGAGCCAGGCAGATCTCTGTGAGTTCGAGGCCAGCTTGGGCTACCAAGTGAGTTCCAGGAAAGGCACAATATTGCACAGAGAAACCCTGTCTCGAAAAACTAAAAAAAGAAAAAAAATCAAAAGTTTTCAATCTCTTAATCGAATAATACAGAGGAGCATGGGTATTTTAGAAACCAATCCATTGGCAGGAGCAATATTTCTAGTGTCCAACAGATGAAGAGCACCATCTTATTGATCCGTTTCCTGGAGTATAATCTTGGGTAGTTGGGCAAATAACATTTGATTGCCCACAGCAAGCATTCCCTGTCATCTTTAGCCTTGATTGACCATAAACAGAGTTCCTCACTCTTCTGTGCATTGGACAGCAGGGGTGGGGGTTATAAACTGCCTAGCATCTACACCTCAGTCCTGTGTTGGCTGAATTCTGACCACTGGGCTTTACTTGGCTCTTGTCCCAGCTGGGTTTACCAGCATTGCCAGCATTGATTCCTAAACTCTTTCCCATAAACCATTGCCCCCTTAAGCCAGCTACAGGTTTTTTTTCCTGTTGATTATAATCAATAGTCCTGATTAGATGTTACGAAGAGCTGATTTGCTTCTGATGAGGCTGATATGATTCTCTTTCCCAACCTCCCTTCAACTCTTGTAATGGACCAAATACTCTACTCTGAAACCTGGCAGATTCTCTTGAACTGAGAGGTATTTTTTTCCACATCTGATCTGTAATTGACTTGAGCCATAGAGGCATTTCTATTCACCCTTCTCTCCCTTTTTTTCTGTTCCTTTCCCACATACTTTGTTAATGCCCATCTAAAATTCCCCCTCCCTCTATCAGTCTTCTCTGATTGGAACTTTGGAGATCTGTTCTCTTCTGGCTGCTCATTTTCTGAATTATTTCATTTTTATTTTGGTTGTTTACATAATTACATTATTTCTCCCTTCCCTTTCCTCCATCCAAATCCCCTTTGTGATCTTTCATGATCATAGCTTTTTTTTTTCAGAGCTGAGGACTGAACCCAGGGCCTTGCCCTTGCTAGGCAAGCGCTCTACCACTGAGCTAAATCCCCAACCCCAATCATAGCTTTTCTTGTTAAATGTTGTTCCATAGATATTGGATTTTGAACATTGGTTCTTTCTACTCAGGACTACAACAAATAACATGAACTCTCTATAACTCATGGTACTTATGGTTGTGTGGCTCTGAAATTCATGGACTCAGCTTCTCAAAAATAAAGTCAAGCTGCTCCAAGCAGAGCTAGGTAGTGAGTTACAGGTTCTCTATATCTCTAGCTGCATCTCTTTGTCCTTTTTATCTCTGCACAAACCCTATTCTTCAAATAAGTTTTCTTCACATAGGAGGAAAGATGGCTGTCCTGACCTCGGACCACTAACCTGGAAGTGAAAGGAAATTTTCCCTACTAGCTCCCTCAGAAAACTCTCAAGGAGAATTATGATGAACTCATCCCTGAACCATTCCTATGTCTAAAGTGCTCCGTCCACACATAGGTCATATTCACCACTGATAGCTTGGGTTAGCTGGCAGGGGTCCGAGACTGCAGTCAACATCTTTGTACATACCGCATGGAATGGAGGGGAGCAAGACCATCTCTCTGATAAAACACAAGATCTTAGTGTTCCTTATAATATTTCAGAGAATAGTGTAACAATCCAGATGACTGGAATAATCAGGTCCACACATGTATTAGCATAAACAGTAAAATGATCTGTTTATCTTAAACATGTAGAAAATAGTACAATGATATTAAAGTGCTATTTGGTGACTGGAGGAGTCTTTGTAATTATAGCCAAAGGAGACTTGAAAAGCTCCACAACATCTGCAATTGCCTTTTCCCATTCCTTGAAGCCTCAACAGACCTGGGAGGAGTAAGACATTGGGGGCCTAAGAAGGTTGCCATTTAATTCCATCTGTTGGTTTTCAACTGGAATTAGCAAGGGATGCTACCTTGTGTTCTAAATTATGATCAGTAAAGGAGTTGCATAAGATCAGGATTTCACAGTTGGAAAAGTTACTAGTGAGAACGGGACCACAGAAGAGGAATTCAAGTAGCTGAAGTGAAAGAAAAATAAGGATTGTCAACTATCGATCAGAACTCTCTTCGTGGGCAACGATGACTTAGAAAGTAGTGACAACACAGAAGCCCATAAAGCAAATTTGGAAACGTGAGTGGATCTAGTGAATAAAGCAGGAAATGAAAAGCTGACTAACACAAAAGAGAAGTAAGGAGACATAAAGCCAAGGGGAGGGGATTTTCATATGATGGAGGGATAATGTGAGTTGAATATGAGCAATGCTCAGATTCCACTCCACAATGTTTTATCTGAGTGGGGCTCATACAGCAAAGTGCTGTGAAGCAGGTGAGCTAAACAGCAGAATGGATTGTGGGGTTTCCAGGTGTGGAGGTGCTCGCCTTTAATCCTAGCACTCAGAAGGCAGAGGCACGTGGATCTCTGACTTTGAAGCCAGCCTGGTCTACAGAGAAACCCTGTTTCAAAACCCAAAAATAAATTAAATTTAATTAAGTTTTATAAGAATGTGTTATGTTGTCACTGTTCCAAAGTTAAAAGTCCAAGGCAAGGTGTTAACAGTCAATTCCTTCTGAGAACAGTGAAGGAAGGATCTGTTTTAAGTTACTTGTGCTTTCAAGTGACTGTCTTCTCTCTGTGTCCCCTTGCATTGTCTTCTCTATGTGTCTGTTTATATGTCTAAGTGTCCTCCTGGCCCAGTAATCTATAGGACCTATGATTCTATAAAGGACAAAGAATCAATAAAAGCCCAGGACTACTCATTGGGTTTATAAGCACTGAAAACATCATGGAAAAAATTGAGAAGCAACTGTAAGTGAAAAAAGAAAATATCAGTTTGAAGCACATAAATTGTTCTGAAGTCATAGCTAAGGAAAAACTATGAACCTGGCCAATGATCCATAAAACTCATAAACTGTGTGGGAAGGAGATGTCAAAATTGGTTCAAGTGAGCCATGATGAATGGAAGTGCTATAAAGTCCTGGGTGTATGAGGCAGGGATCAAGATCAGACACAGAGCAAACCTATTGGGATAAAGGAAGCATATCATGTACAATAACAGTCATTGTGGGTATCCACTCTCACTAGAGGGGCTACAAAACTTGAGTAAGAACAAAATACTGGACAAAATTTAACAGAGACTTTTAAAAGAGGTGTTTCAGTTTTATTGACTGATTTTTGTATTTGATTAATTGTGGTAAGAGGAATTAATGTGAGATCTGCCACTTTAAACTTCTTTAAATGCATGCATAGAAAGCATAGGCATTATGTCCTCAGTGATGGATGGAAGTGGACAAGGATCTAGGCCTTAGAGATGTGGCGAGGCATTCCATACTTTGTGTAGTATAGTAAACAATAATTACTTGGATTTCTAGAGTACAATAAGTCTTTGCATTGAAAAGCTTAACATTTAATGTTCTGCTTTGACGTCTTTGAGTCTGACATGACCCCAAAGTTCTAAATGTAATCTCCCTTGATCGCCCTATATGTGCCTACACCCTACTTAGTGGTAACAGCTCCCCATATGGATATGTCATGTAAGAGTCAGACCAATGGTATTCCACCTAGTTCTCAGCTTAATGTGTTTTCCCTCCCTGTCAGCATGTGAAGTTGTCCAAATATATCAGTCTCATTTTCCCACACTAAGGAGCTGCCATACTACAGCCCCAGTTGGATCATTCTGTTCTCAAGTACAATCACCTGAGGCTTCCTCTCAAGGGCTGTGTACTTAGTAAAATGCTGCTTGATTTCATCTGCGTAGTGCTGCGTGTCTGTGGTAGCCATCTTGTTTAGGAGAGGGGAGTAGCTTCTTACCAAAGAGATAAATAGGAGATTAAAGAGTATGTAAAATAATGTTCTCTTATATGCACAAGGGGCAGTGACCTGAGCCAGATTTATGCAGAGAACTTATTGCAATGAATATCAGAGGGCTTCATATCACTTCTGATCTACAGAGGAACTTTGAGAATGGGGTATAGGTATATGCTTGTAAGTATTATTGGTTAGCTTCCCTAGAAAACAGATTCTTAGATGGAGGTCAGCCAATTTTATGAGATGCTTTTGTAAGATAAAAACCTGTGCATGTGTAAAGATAAGGAAGGAGAGCAGAACAGAAACAGATTTACTGGGACTCGATGTCAAAAAAAAGCTCAGCCAAGTGAGCTCCAAGAGATCACCCCATAGAGTGGCCAGAACTTGGCCAACAGTGCTGTGTCTTTTCAGCCAGTCAAGATTGTATTTCTGACAGTGAGTACAACCTATTTCTTCAGATGAGGATGATTTCTAGACAGAGTTGATAGTTAAACAACATTCTTTGCCACTGTGGGAACTAGCCCTCAATTTTTGAGTTTTGGCTTATTATCATATTCCATCTTCCAGAATAGTTTTAGGATTCTCGGATGTATTTTTTTTGTATAAATTCTGGGAATCAGTCTTCTAGGATTCTGCTAGAATTTTGTTCTTGAGAAATTATAAAAGGTTAGTGGGATAAACTATAACCACTGTCTCTCTGCACAACAGTGTTCCTCATCTATCTCTCTGTCTCTGTCTCTCTCTGTCTCTCTCTCTCTCTTGAGCTATAATGTATTTCTCTCAACTACAAATAACAGCTCTGCTAGTCTAGATGCTTTATCAGTGTCATGATCCAGACCCCATTCTTGACTGTTTTCTTAACCTTCAGTGTTAGTATTTGTCTTAGTTTGTTTTTCACTGCTGGGATAAACACCATGACTAGAAACAACTTGGGGCAGGAAATTTTCATGTCAGCATACACAAGGAAAGTCAGGGCAGGACCTCATAGAAGAAGACTGGAGACAGGAACTAAAGCAGGCACCATCGCTTGCTCAGATTGCTTTTATTATACACCCCAGTACCACCTGTCCAGAGATAACACTGACCACAGTGGACTTAGCCTGGGATTTCTTACATCAATTATTTCTCAAGTGAGGTTCTCTCATTTCAGATGACCCTAGCTTGTTTCACATTGACAAAAAAAAAATTAACAACACAGCATCTTAAAAGAGTTCCAAGAGACGACCACATGGATCATCTTGGTGTCATGTGTATTCTTCAATATCCCAATTTTGTAACAGTATCTTATCTTTTCTCCTACTGATCAGTCTATTACCCCTGTCTGAATGATAATTCTTTTTTCCCCTGTTGACATCCTCATTATGAATTTCAAAGTGCACAGGTATCAGTTGTCATTTTAGCACAGTGTGACTCTTGTACTACAAATATAATTGGAATAAAAATTTCAATGATATTTTCTCAGTAACAGAAAAACAACCCCCAAACTCATATAAACAGAAAAGATCAAAAATAGCCAAAGGTAACTTCAACCAAAATTATAACACTAGAGACTTCACACTACTCAATTTCAAAATATACTACTAAGTTATAGTAATGAAAACAACATGGTTCAGGAATAAAAGTAGAAGCAAAGATCAATGGAAGAGAGTAAAGAACAGAGAAATATGTGCACACATTTCTTGTCAGTTGATTTTCAAGTCAACTGTCAAAATCACATAATGGGGAGGGTCTTTTTGATAAAGATTGCTGCATAGCCACAGTCAGACCAATGAAACTGGACCCTTGTTTCTCAGTATATAGATATGTCAATTGAAAATGGGTAACACTTAAATGGAAGATCTGAAATAATTACACTGCAGGAAGAAAGGAGAGGTATCCATGTCACTGAACAGGGCACTGATATTTTCAACACTCCAAAAAACACAGACAATAAAAACAAATACAGACATTTTGGGTTAACATTAAACTAAAAACATTCTGTAACAAAAAGAAAAAAAACAGAATGAACAGACATAAAGTTATGAAAGAAGTATATAGAACACACTCAATGTTACTAATTGCCAGAAAATATAAATTGGTACCCTCATGGGACATCACCTCACTCCAACAAAAATGGTTGTTATCAAAAATACAAAAGATAAGGCCAGGTATGGTGACATACAATTTCAGTACTAGCACTTGGGAGGAAAGGCAGATATCTGTGAGTTCAAAGCCAGTCTGTCTATATAGTGAGTTTGATGCTAGCTAGGGCTACAGAGTGAGAACCTTTCTCAAAACAAAATTTAAAAAAATAATAATACAAATGCTAAGAGGTATTGGCCAAAATGTAAGGAAAAGAGAATGGTTTTACACTCGTACAGCCATATAGAAAACAGTATGAGAGCTTTTTATTGTTTGGGGGAAGTTGTTTGTTTGTTTGGAAAAGCAAGCAATGTGCCGCTTTTAGACACAAGTCAAAAAGAAATGAATCAGTATTGTTTAAGAGATAAGCACTCTACAGATCCTGTATTCCTACCCGGGGAGCACACTAGAGCTGACCCTGTTGTTAGGGATTCAGGTGAGCCAGCTCTGAGGACGTGAAAGCAAGAGAGCTGGACCCACTCCTTGTATGCCCCCTACCTACAGCAATCCAGAGAGAAGGCTGCATCTCACCTGGGCAAACCAGTAGAGCTGGACTAATGGTGTGAGTGTGGGTAAGCCAGATCAGAGAGCAGGAGAATTGTCCCCATCTTCCTCATTGCTGCAGGCTACATTGGGTGAGCTAGCCCAGGCAGTGCTGGAGAGCTCACATGGGTAGTGAGAATGAGAGAAAGCTGTTGGGCTGATCAACAAACACAGCTACCATCCAAGTCTAGAATCAGGGCTATGAGTTGGCCCACTCCAACATCCATCACATCTATCAACTGTTGGAGCATATGAAGGGGAAGAACCTACAGATCCAAAACTGCAGGATCTCCATGACACAGGACAACAACAGGGAACCCAAGAGGAGCCCCAGTGAAAGCCCATTATCAGTAGTGTAGCAGAAACCAGAGGCCTCAACCCAGACCAATGACTTGAGGCCATGGACACTTGCAAGTAAAGATGAATGAACTAAAGGATAAAATGACTCCACAGGCCATACTACAAATTCCACAACAAAATTTTTCTTTTTTGTTTGTTTGTTTGTTTGTTTGGTTTTGCTTCCATTTTGTTTTGTTTGTTTGTTTGGTTTGGTTTTTTTTATTTTTCTTTTAAATTTGGGGTTTTTTTGGGGGGTGGAGGTTGCAAGGGCAGAGGGCAGATATGAGGGGATGGAGAGATAAGTGGGATTGGAATGCATGGTATGAAATCCACAAAGAATCAATGAAAGTAAAGAGAGAGAGAGAGAGAGACAGAGACAGAGACAGAGACAGAGAAAATGCTCTCACATATTCACTCTATCACTATTCACAATAAGCAAGTTATGAAATCAACTGATGGATAAAGAGAGAAAACTTATTACATGTAATAGTAAAATAGTAGTCTGACACATGAAGAGATGTTGTGGGATGTCTTTCTGTATGCTATGAATATGTGTTGCTATGATTGGTTAATAAAGAAGCTGCTCTGGCCTATGGTGAGTCAGGTATATAGCCAGGCAGGAAATCCAAGAGAAAGACAGAAAGAAGAAAGGCAGAGACCAGAAAAAGTGGTTGCTAGCCATCATGTGGGTGCTGGGAATTGAAATCAGGTCCTCGGGAAGAGCAGCCAATACTTTTAACCAATAAGCCATCTTTCCAGCCTCTAGATATATGTTTTAATTAAAATATAATTATAGCATATCCCCCTTCCCTGCTAGCCCTCCCATGCTCCTCTTCCTTGAGCTCTCTCTCTCTCAAATTTATGACCTCTTTTTCTTCATATTCATAAAAATATAAATCCAACGGCTGAGCTCAGTTAGTGTCACTTATATGCATGTGTTTTTATGACTGACCACTTGGTAGTGGATAGCCATTTAGGGAGCTCATTTCTGGGGAAGACTAATTCTTCCACTCTCAACACTCATTCACCTACTGCTGTTCATCTAAAGGGTAGGCCATGGTATATTTATTTTAAAACTAATCATAGAAATATACTTTTATTGACTTAAAAGGCAAGTTAAAGAATATTTTGTCATGAATATGTATACATAAAATTTAACATATTATTGAATGAATTATGTTCTAGGTTAGAAATTTTTCAGATAGTCTCATTCTTTACACTTGTCTTTATTATGGATATTTATTTATTTATGTTAAAAATGAATACATAGGCTCATGTTTCTAGCCATGAAAGAGAAGAAAGACCTGTACTGTGTAACACAATACTATAGTCAATAGCAATATGTGGTATTACCAAACAGTATTCAGAAAATGTATTTATATGTTCTCTACATAATAATACTAGGTGTTATGAAATGATAAATATGTTGATTAGTCCAATTTAGCCATCCCACAATGTATGTATGTTTTTGAAATACCATGTGGCACATGACAAATATATTAAAGTTTTTAAATTAAAAAAATTAAAATCAATGCAACAATAAGCAATGAGCTTGCCCCATTTTGATATGCAGGCCTTCCTTGTTTGGAGATGAAGACATCTAATTCCGCAGAACCTATAATAGAGTCTAAGGGACAGGAAGCACAAATTTGCCACATAAACTACTGGAAGTATTGATAATAATCATGGACCTTCATGTGAGACCCAAGTATTTAACCTACTAAGGGCATATCTAATAAATGTTTTGAATAGTGCAGACTGGAGGATGGCACCTCAATCTGCATGGTTTCATCACCAAGCTGGTACCTTTAGCAGGCATCTTCAAGGGGTTGTGGCATGTGACACTACATTCATGGTCCATATTTATAAACATCCCTTTGTTATGAAAAGGATCATGTGTTCCACTGTGATGTTATATAGAATCTCAGACTGATAAATCAAATGTTAATGAGGCCATATGGATTCCAATAAAGCTGAAGGTCTTCTTTTCCAGGATAGACTTTCATTGTAATAAAATTGTTATCAAGAAACAAGTAGGTCTCTTTTTGAAAGCTGATGCCAAATCAGAGGTTAAGAGTAGGTCCTGATAGAATCAACAGCAGAAGTAGAAAATTAACTTTGACACAGGCTTTGAGGTCCATGCATACCTTTTATGGCTGCTTCTTTCACTTTCACCTCTTTGCCACTAGAATGATAAAAACTCACTACCATCACTTCACCAAATTATTCTTTGTATTTGGTTATTAAGAGTTGCTTCTAAAGTTTATATTTTCTGCTGATTTTCAATATGTAGTATAATGATAGTATTTATATTTCATATTTTCTCTGAAGGGCCCACACACTTGGATCTACTCTAAATCTTGTGAACTTGACCTTCTATACTTTTCATCTTCAGGCTTTTGATTAGCCAACACAATGACTTGCCCTTGTTGCAACATCTACATACATTCTAGCCTTTAGCTGTTTGTAGATGTAATTCTAAATGGTCTTATTAAATGAAAAACAGAGCCAAATGCAGAGTTAAAAGCCCAGAGATCAGGGCAGTAGCCAAGAGCTAAGACCACCTTATCTTACCACTCACTGCCGTCCTTCCCCTGAGAGAGACAGACCTTCTTCCTGTGCCCTATCTTTTTATTGACTTTCTGTTCTGCCTTCTCATTGGTTCTAAACCCAACCACATGATTTCTTCATCACTGCCTGTCTACACAGACCTCCAGATCTCTATGGTTGGTACTGGGATAAAAGGCATGTGTCACCATACTGGCTGTGTCCTTGAACACACAGAGACTCTGCCTGCCATGTGATCGGATTAAGGGTGTGTGCTACCATTGCCAGACTTCTGCTTAATGGCTATGACCTCTGATCTCCAGGAAACTTTATTTATTAACATACAAATAAAATCACATTTCAGCACAAATAAAATATTACCATATTTCCTCCTTCTAGTCTAATAAAAAGAAAAAAGAAAAAAAGTTATAACTAATATAAGAAAAACTATATACAATAAGTACAATAACTATATACAATATATACAAGCAATAAATACCTAAACAATGTCTAGTCCATTTGCATTTGGCAAGCTCAAAGAAAATATTCCATTATCCAACCACATGGTGGCTCACAACCATTTGTAACTGAGATCACATTCTTTCTTCCTGTGATGATAAAAGATAAGTTAGATATAAAACCTTAGACTCACAAATATAGGATAGACAGGATATCTTCTTTAATTTTGCCAAATACAAATAGACTAGATATTATAACTATAATTCTTGCTTGATAATTGTTTTGTTATATGTACTTTTACTATGTTAAAGTTAAAACCTTCCTTTTGGAAAAAAAAAGGGGGGGAGGAAGTGCTGTGGATATCACTCTGTATAAATAAAATGCTGATTGGCCAGTAGCCAGGCAGGAAGTATAAGTGGGACAAGCAGAGAAGAGAATTGTGGGAACAGGAAGGCTAAGAGGAGAGACCAGCCTGCCGTCCAGGGAGCAGCATGTAAAGGCAACAGGTAAAGCCATGGAGCACGTGGTGATATATAGATTAACAGAAATGGGCTGAGTTTAAGTGTAAGAGCTAGTTAGTGGTAGGCCTGAGCTAATGGCTGAGCAGTTTAATCAACATAAGCTTCTGAGTGATTATTTTATAAGTGGTTGCGGGGGTCCATGGACCTGGGCAGGACTGGAGAAAACTCCAGCTACAGCTGTTTTCCTCTTTATATGGAATGGATGACTAGTTACATGTCTATAAACTCTGTCTATAAGGGTATCTTTCAATGAGGTTGTCCTGCAATATTTTGGCATTTCTCTTACAAATCTTAATCATGGCCTCTTTGTCCATTATCAGATATTCATAAGAAACCCCAATGTGGTAATAAGAGGATGAAGAAAAGAAGGTAGTATAGTTACAGTAAGATAATATGTAGGAACCATTTCTTCAAATTCTTATGGTTGATAACATATACTGAGTAACGCAGTACTGTATATGTATCTTACATTAGTGACACTATTATATTACTATCTATCCCCATAGCTGAGTCTCTGATAGTGAGGGATCCTGACCACTACTCCAACATTGATGCTCATAACTGTATCTAACTGCCTTCTGTTTTACTTGCTGATGAGAAACCTCTGTATTATCTCTTAAGGAATGGGCACTTCTGCAGAATCAAGGTTTAGATAATGGCAAGATTCAAGACTTTTAGAGTGGAGGAGGCTGGGGAGATGGTTTAGTGGTAAAGGTACTAGCCACGCAAACCTGACAACCCATGTTTGATCCTAGGAACCTAAGTAAAAAGCCTATTGCCATGGTGCTCATCTGTAACCCAGCATTCCTAGGGCATTGTGGGAGATGGAGACAAGTTAATTACTGGGACACTCAAATCCCAAGTCAGCTATCCTGGAGGGGTGTGCAGTAAGGCAACATAAATAAAAGCGACTGCTCCGAAAAGATGAAAGAAAAGAACTGACTCCAGATAGTTGTCATCTGAGCTCCATACGTGAGTCATGCATGGCACACACACACACACACACACACACACACACACACACACACACACACACACACACTAATCAATTTTAAAAGTTTTTTAGAGTGTACCAATCCAGACTTCACATCCTGAGAATGTGGTATGTATGATTCTTGATGAAGTCTGTGACTGAGGGAAATTCTTCCAAAACTGTCGGCCATGACCTGTCAGTGAGGAGCAGCTCAGTGCCTGGAGAAATAAGCTTCTGTGTGGTGGTATTGTGTTCCCCAAAATATTGTGTACCCTAATAAACTTATCTGGGGTCAGAGAACAGAAAAGCCACTAGATACTTCGGCTAGAAAATGTTGGCACTCACGCCTTTAATCCTAGCATTCCAGAGGCGGAAATCCATGTGTTCAAGGATACAGCCAAGCATGGTGACTCAAGCCTTTAATCCTAGAAAGCAAGCCTTTAATCCCAGAGAGTGATGACAGAAAGCAGAAAGGTATATAAGGCCTGAGGACCAGAAACTAGAAGTGTTTGGCTGGTTAAGCATTTGGCTGGTTAAGCTTTTAGGCTTTTGAGCAGCAGTTCAGCTGAGAGCCATTCTGGATGAGGACACAGAAGCTTCCAGTCTGAGGAAACAGGATCAGCTGAGAAGTTGGCCAGGTGAGGTTAGCTGTGGCTTGGTGAGGTGGCTGTGACTTGTTCTGTCTCTCTGATCTTCCAGAATTCACCCCAATACTTGGCCTCAGGTTTGATTTTTATTAATAAGACCATCTAAGATTCCTGCTACACTTCTGTGTCCTGAGGGTAATCCAAGTGGTGGCATTTACTTCTATACTTCCATTAACCCCTCACAATGATTCTGATGCATGCTGATGTTTGAAAGTACTGGCCCTGGAGATCAATTTTATATTTGCCTCCACTCTCATTAAAGTGTATCTATTTTTTGGAATTTCAAGGAAGTTCTGGTTTTCAATAATACTAAAGCAATGAAAACCAAATTTTAAGAGTTAAAATTATGTCACTTGAATTCTTAGTGGAATTAGAGTTTTGTTCATTAAGCAAATATTACCCCAAACCTTATTTTCTAACCTGTTACAAAAGCTGAATACTATCTGGAATTGTTGTTTTAACAGCATGTACAGTAGTCTTTAGAAGAAATCTTTCACATTTCAATTCTAGCCAAGAGTTGGTTGTTTTGTTTTTTGTTTTAATCCCATTGTTATACTTCTATTTGGCCACTAGTGGACACTGTTGAGCTTTTAAACCTGGTTGTGATGACTGATTAAGAGGCAAAAGACAGCATGAATGGAAAAATAAAATCAAAATTAACATATCCACAGTCTTTCTACAATACTGCTTATTTATTCAGCATGTAACAAGCTAATAAATGTTTATGTCAATCATACTTAGAATAACAAAGTTAGAAACAGCTAAACTTACATTACTCATGAAGAATATTTTTACAGCAGGGGAGCGCTGCTTGATGGCTAATCACATAACTAAACACCAAAACAGCACTCTACTCCTAAGAGAAATAACATGATTTCTTTTCATTAAAAGTTATTTTCCATTTTCAGTTCCTATTTTTTCAAAAGGCTTTGTTCAATTTGAGAATACTGTCAAGCTTTTCCTCAAAATTTAACCAAATACTGAACAACAGAAGATGTAAGCCATCATTAAAAGGTGTACCTCTGACAAGAATTTGGGAGCAAACTACAATGAATGAATTTGAAATAATCTATAATTTACTCTAGCGAGTTAAGTCCTGAACTCATGATAGAGATTTAAGAACTTCTGTCAGGATCATTAGTCCTCTGAGCTATTGTGATATGAAGTTGGTGATCACTTTATAATGCTTCCAAAATATTTTATTTAAATAAAAAGACTATGCATTGTAGGATAAAATCTAGAAACGGACTCAATTCTTAACTCTTTTTGCTGATGCCTGACTTTGGGCAAGTTGCTAGTCTTCTCTGGTCTTCCATCTCCTTATCTAGAAGTGTAGAAACAATTAACACCTGAGTATGTTTATTATGAGGAACAGAGAAGTAGTATAAATGAAGGTTCTGAAAAAGTTCCTGGTTCAAAGGAGACTGTCAGTAAATATTAGTTTTGTTTTGTATCCCCTAAAGAATGTAATATTTAAAGGCATAACCTAAAGGGGTTGAGATAACACAAAAGCCATAGCTTTCAAATAAGATTGGGAAACAACAGATGGTTGGTTAATTCCTTTTTCTCTAACTACTACCTACATTCTTTGAAGGAGATTATTAGTGTATTTTGATCACTGTTACATCCCCAGTCCTAACGAAGTATATGGTCTGCATAATGGACAATGACAGAAGAATGACTCTCACAATTCTTAGTTGGAATGGACCTCTGAAACAAGGAGATTAGCAAGGAAAATACAAAGAGAAGTGTATTAACATGTAAATGTCACATGTGCATGGCTGACATGCAAGAAATTAGTAATTCTCAGGAGATGGCTCTGAATTCTAGCTCCTGTAAGGTCCTCAAGAAAAACAGTAAATTTTTAGGCACATGTTAAGATAAAGGAAACAAACTTTGAGTCTCTATGTGTGGCAACTTAAGGGAAGTCAGATAAATGGTAGATAAGTCTAGTTAGGAAAGCTTCTAAATGTAGATTCTTGTGGTACCCACTGCCAGGCTGATAAGAGTCCAAAGTTGTCTTTAGAATCCATCATTTGTCTTTAACTTTTGTTCTTCCTGGTAGAAAGGGGGCAGGATGCCTTTTATCTTTACAACTGTCTGTCCTCCTTTTAAGCAAACAGGGAAAGAATAGAAAACTTTGCTGCTTCTGCTTTTTGTCTACAACTCAGCAACCATTCATATTTGAAGGTGGCACATTTGACCACCCACAGGGCACAATTCATGTTTGTTGAATGAATGAATATCCTGCTTGATGTAGAAAATACACTTGTATTCATGGGGCATGGACATTATACTGTTATGTAAATGGTGATAATGATAAAATAGTCCCAATATCTTAACACCTTTGACAACTGTGTGTAGAGACTTGTTCAGGTATACTCAATATGTCTCTCTATATGTTCTCCAGATTGCTAATCCAACTAGGTTCTAATATGAAAGTCAGGGGCCAAGAAAGCCTCAAATCCCATTAGGATTTCCTGGCAATCTGCAGACTCTGTCATACTTGGACACTACCTACAAACATCCTGTAGAGGGTGGCAATATCACCTTAATCATCCCAAATTGTAGAAATGTAAGCTTGCCCAGTATCTTAATATTGTGTTCTTAGACTTGATTCTACCATTCCCTACCCTCATCTCCCCCCAAATATTAGCCAAATGACCTGAGTATCATGGTAGTCACATTAACTATTGTGGTCAAGTGTGCATAAGAGAGGGGGAATAGGCTGATTCTCCATGACATCATCGGTTTCATCTCTACTTTTTGCAAAATATAATCACACTATTTCCAGTTGTTAAGTTCTTGACTTATCATACTTTCTTTTCTCTTGGCATAGCTTTACCAGTGCTTTCTTCTCTACCTCACAGAAAGCCATATTTCAGAAAGCCAATTAGAAAAATGAACAGTATTTTTGATGCAAAGATATTTAGACTAAAAGTCAGAAAAGTCTGACTTAAATTCTAAACTCTTCTACTTCCTAGATCTACCATTATGAGCATTGGTTATTTTGTTTACAAAATCAGAGTGATGATGCCTGCCATACCTATATGACTTACAAGAGGCTGTAGAACAAGAGATATGAGTATCCACTTTACCCAGAAACCTCAGCAAAGGTCCTTTCCCATGCCCAGAGATGCTTCACTGACTTCTCTGCCATTTCAACTACACCAAAGTAGGTCATCATGTCATCTCTATGTGCCCTAGTACCCTGTGCCACCAAATCCCTTGGTGGACACATTAATCTTTGGAAGGGCCATCACCCCATCTGTCAGGACTTCTGAGAGCCTAGTACTTGCTGCAAGGTAAACATGAAATATGAATCCTAGACAAAAGAGCCACCTTTGAAAGATTCAAGAGTTCTCTTCTTCAGGGTTAATGTATTCATTATATACCTATCCAAACTCCAGAGCTATGGTACTACATATGGCACTACTGTAGACACATGAAAGCAAGAAAATGCATCCACAGAAGGACTTTATCATTATCTAGAGCCTATGATCTTCTCCAAAATGATCCTAGACCACATGATTCCAATTACAAGTCTCAACCTCCTATATTTCCACTTACAATATTTTCAACTTATATATAAATTTATGTCATTTAGACATAACGTCATCAGAACTGGAGGGAAACCTACATTTCAGTTAATAACCACACTCTGTTTATTGGGTATTCAAAACTTTTCTAGGTATTTTATATGTATTCATTCACTGAGTACTCACTTCAGCTCTCTGGTATAGGTGCTAATATTACCCTTATTTTATAGAAACCACATAGTTATTAGGTTATTGAGACTAGATTTCAACCTAAAACATCTTGTTCTTAGTCCATACTCTTTCTCACTACAATACGTTTCACTACACTCACTTTTATAAGTTAACCTTGAGGCTCAGACTTACTAACCATGAAATTAAACTGTAATTTTCCTCTCTCATGTGTATGTATATCTTGACATCTCGTATAATTCTCATGATGACTACTAAGTATTCCTCCTACTCTTACTAAACCATGTGAGACCATAACTTTGACTCCCACCTTGCTGATATCAGCCACCATTAGTCCATGTTAATAACATTGAACAATGGTTACCTTAATTATTTTGCTTTACAAAGTATTTTTAAAATACAATTCTTCAGTGGGTCTTAAGTCCATTTAAAGATCTCCTGGTCCCTGCTACCACTGCACTCCTAGGGTTATTGTGTCATGCTGGGTTTAGTTGTGGTTTATAGGTGTTATGTCCCAGAAGGACTGTTGGTTGCTCCCCTCCTTTGGAAGCTAGCATGGTGCCTTCTGGTACCATGAAAGCTACTTCTTCTTCTTTTTTTTCTTCTTTATTTCTTTTTTTATTTTATTTTACAATACTATTCAGTTCTACATAACAGCCACAGATTCCCTTGTTCTCTCCCTTCCTGCCCCCCTCCCCTTCCCCCCAACCCACCCCCCATTCCCACCTCCTCCAGATCAAGGTCTCCCCCCAGGACTGGGATTGACCTGATAGACTCAGTCCAGGCAGGTCCAGTCCCCTCCTCCCAGATTGAGCAAATGAAGACCACATGAGAAAAGGAAGAAACAAAGAGCTAAAGAGGCCCACAGAAATCCACAAAGATACCCCCACAAAAGACTGCTGGCAATGGTCGAGAGACAGCCGGGACTGACCTACTCTGGTGATAGGATGGCCAAACACCCTAATAGCTGTGCCAGAAAGCTACTTCTTGTAGAGGATGCTTTCAGGTTAGCTCCATCTCAGGAGCTTTGGGCTCTATGTCTGAGGTGCATGTTGAGTTCGGCAACAGGGACTTACTTCCCACCTTTTGGGGATAATCAGGGGCAATAGCAACAGACTGTAATGTTTTGGGAGTTTATTAAAAAGCCCTGGCCAACAACTCAAAAGAGACTTCTCATGCCTGGTATTGGGGGTTTTGTTATATGGTGTTGGGCTTTTAGAGGGAGTATTATCAGCCCAAATGAGACAATTTCATTTGAATTGCATATATATATATATATATATATATATATGCAGAATAGCATGTATTATAGGGTTTTTTAGCTGCATAATTAATAGTATGATTTCTTATGACTTTTTCAGACTCCCTTGATGTTATTTTACTGTCCTTCTATATTTATCTTCCCCTTCTCCCTAATTAGAGGCCCCTATTTTCCCATTTCCCCCCATCAGATCACTTATAACATTAACATACTATTCCCCTCTCTCTTTCTACCCTACCCTCAACCCCAGACGTCTCCCATTTTTATTTTCCTGGTTTATGCAGTTGCTCCAGGATATGTACTCAAACCATGCCTGGCACTAGAAACCTAGTCAACTATACAGGGCTAGTGAACTCATGGATCTTGGTGGAGAACCTAGAACTGTCACTTTACTAAACCAGCAGAATCCCTAACTACATTCCAAATAATTACCCTTATACTAAAGCCACTGTAGGCCTCACCTCTCATCAAGGAAGGTTCTCTTTGCAACAGAGACCATTACAGAAAACCGCAACCCATCAAAATCCAGGGTGCAATCCAGCCCCAGCTGATACATCTACAACACAACTCCCATACCTAATGTGGAAGAAGGGGAAGAAAGAGTCTATGAGTCAGAGGATCAGAGAGTTTTCTGTGAGATTGTTCTCTTAGTAATGTCAGAAGCTACACCCACAAAGTTACAAATTTACACCCATGAAAACTACAGGTTAGTAAAGGAGCTACTGATGTAGGCCAACATGACTACTTAAGCATAAGCTGGACAAGGACAACAATAGACATGCTCATATGGACAGGGGAGAGCTCAGAAGGCCTCAGCTCTAGACAAAGAACTACAGGCAACTAAGGAATACTGAGAACAGGAGAAATAGTCTTCTCTAGGGAAGATCAGACCAATTGGTTATCCAATACCAAATGGTCATCCCCGGAAACATACACAATATATATATATATATATATATATATATATATATATATATATGTATGTATGTATATGGACTTGAGCAGGTTATATGTATGCATTTTAGGGATATATATATATATATATATATATAATGAAAAAGAGGTCATTCAAAAGAGAGCAAGGGGAGGTGCTTAGGATGGTTTGAAGGGAAGAAAGGGAAGATGAAAATAGTGTAATTATATTATATTAAAAACTAAAATAATAAAGAAATACTATTCTTTCTGCACCAATGTGAGCACATAGACTCTGGCAAGAAAAGAGGAAACTTCAAAGGGGCATCGAGGAGGATGAAGGCAAGGGTGTGTGGTTGGTACACTGACAAAGCAGGAAAGACACACCAGCCGGAGATTAGGAGAGCTAGAAACAAAGCAAAAGGCCAGGTCAGCCGAGAGCAGCTATCATTTGGGGTAGGGGACACTGTCACTGATCAACTGCTCTCCAGTAGGGCAGGAACCAGAGAAACAAATGTTCTAAACTCTTCCTTCCCCCCTGCCCTCAAGTTACTGATAATCTCTATGTGGTCCAAACCCAAATGAAAACTCCAGGGCAATAAAGGATCTACTGATGATGTAGGCCAAACTAGGCAGATCTCCAGAAGACAAAGGAGGACAGGGAAGGGTTTATAGCAGGGCCAGTATGAAAATGGGGCATGCCAAACACAACTTGATATGTACTCTACATCTCTCATGTGGATTGAATTTACTCATTAAATCTCCCCTGAAACCTCCGGAGGAAGGAATCTGGATCCTCATTTTACAGATAAGGAAACTGAGGCTTATCGAGCTTAAGGATTAAGTAACTTTCCAAAGGCCACAAAGCTGATAAATAGCAGAATCAAGATCAAATCTTTTACTTTTCAATTCAAGGCCACGCTCTTAACTGTCATTTGATAATGTCTTCCTGTCTTATGTTAGTATCACAGCAATGGTTTGGAAAAAGAAGACAATACAAAAGATACAATGAGTTTCTTATTCACATTTACTAATAAATTGCCCCCTAAGAAAAAGGCCTGAAATTTTTCTTGTACTGAAGTCCCATACAAACCCATATTCCCCTGCATGTTTTAATATATAAAAATGTATTTAAAAGTTTAAGTCTAAGTGGTATCAATAAAAATGTGACAGTGAATGACTCCAAGGGACCATCTCTGTGTATTAACAGTGAAAATTCAAATAAAACCTGCCTGGAAGCTGGTAAAATCCCTCAGCAGGTAGCATTGTTTTAAGTCTGAGTTCAAGTCCCAAAACCCAAGTAAAGGTGGAAAGGGAGAACTGACTCACCTAAATATCTTCTGACTTCTACACACACACACACACACACACACTCAAACTACACACACCCCACATAGACACAATATACACCACTTTCACACACACCCCACAAACACAGAACACACACACACACACACACACACACACACACACACACTCAAACTACACACACCCCACATAGACACAATATACACCACTTTCACACACACCCCACAAACACAGAACACACACACACACACACTCAAACTACACACACCCCACATAGACACAATATATACCACTTTCACACACACCCCACAAACACAGAACACACACACACACACACACACACACACACTCAAACTACACACACCCCACATAGACACAATATACACCACTTTCACACACACCCCACAAACACAGAACACACACACACACACACACACACACACACACAAGAACCCAATAATGATAATAGTATTTTTTTAAAATATGAGATGCCTGAATCTAGCTTGGGAACACTCTACAATAAACCCAAAGCACAGCAACTAAGTACCAAATCAATTAAAAAGACAAGTTCAAAAGAGTGCTTTCTGGTACTTTAGCTATTCCCTACCCCATATGCTTCCATAGATTGTCAGCCTTCAAGATGGCACCTCTCCAGGATAAAATGCTAAACCTTGGCTCCAGAAGGAGAAGAGCTGACACAGTTCCCCAAAACTGCATTTCACTATTTTACTTTCTTGGAGAGATGCCTGAAATACTAACGCAAGGTGTTTGTCTTTGTTTCACCAAATCTTACCTTACACAGGACTGAAAAGGCCATGAACATTTTTTGAAATTTTCTAAAATCAAGTCATAATCTACTGTTGTCTAGAGCAATATATTACAGTTATGACAAACAACTGCATAGCAAGCCTGGAAGAAACAGATGAGGAGTTTCTTTGATACATTATGGTACCAAATGTACCAGTGTACATAGAAAGGTATAAGTATACAAAGGGAAGGATGCATCCTCAAGAAAGACCTCAAGACATCTGTGTTGTTCACTATCAATTGTGACAAAATGACAGAGAGTAACAATGTGAGAAAGCAAAAAGACTTTGTTTTTTACTCACAGCTTTAGTTCATGGCTGCTTGACTCCATGTTTCTAGACTTTTGGTAAAGCAGAAAGGCATGGAAGAGAAAAGATGCTTACCCTGTTGGTGCTGAAATGAAAGAGAGCAAGAGAAGAAGGATTAGGAATAAGATATACCTTTCAGAGGCATATCCCCAGTGGCCTACTTCCTCCAGCTAGGTCCCCTCCTAATAGCTCATTCAACTAGGGACTCATCAATGAATCAATCAATTTATGAAGTCAGCACCCTCATAGCACCATCAGTTTGACTACATGAGCCTGTTGAGGGGACATTTTGTATTCAAATCATAACACCTTCACCTCTGGGAGATTTTTAGATTTAATCAAAAGTGAATGCAATGCCGACCTGTCAACCATCTTGTTTTCTTCCTCCCACTCTTCTTCCTCCATTTCTTCCTGTTTTTCCTCCTTCTTCCTATTCTTCTTTTTCGCTTCCTCCTCTTCTTCATTTTCTTCCTCTTCCTCCTCCTCCCCACTCCCACATGACAGTCAAAGAAAGTCAGGCCCATCAAAGAACAAAATCAATAAAGGTTAAAAGGCAATCTAAAGGATGGGCTACAATATTTGGAAATTGTGTATCTGAGAGAGATCTAATATCCAGATTATATAAAGAGCTACAATTCAACAATGAAAAGAAAAATCAATGACTAGCTGGACAAAGAACTTAGATATTTCCCTCAAAGTCTTATAAAATATCAAGAGGCACATTAAGAGACATCTCACATAACTAGTCATTAGAGAAATATATCTAAACTCCAATGAACATCACCTCACATCTATAAGGATACTTTAAATTTTTAAAAAATGAATATTATCAACTGTTTGTGACTGTGGAATAATTAGAAAACATGTACATTGTTATTGGGAATACAAACTAGTTTGGTAAATATGGCAATTTCCCAAAGACTTACCACATGACTCAGTAATTCCACTCCTAGATACTCAATGGAATTGAAAACAGGCACTCAAATGCATGTGACCAGGTATCCATAGCAACGCTATTCACAATAACCAAATGTAAAAAAAAAATCAAATGCCCATCAGTATATGACCAAATAAATAAGATTTAATATGTCCATATGATAAGACACTACTTGTGAAAAGGAATGAAGTACTGATACATATGCAACATAAACCATGAATAACATCCCAGGGGAAAGAAGTTACTCAAAAAAGCTAATTCCGTTCTTTTGAGCAACTCATTTAAATCCATAGAGTAGTTTCCCTGGTTCCAAGAAGAAGAAATGAGGGATAGATAAAAGGTTTCATTCTATAGTAATGAAAAAAGCTGTTACTTGATGGAGAAAGTGGTTGCATAACATATTAAATCCACTGAACAGTATTTATTTGTCAAGAATTGTATGTTTAACTTAAAGTCATATCATTTTTACCTCCTGTTTTAGATACTTAAGTTAAAAAATGAATTTGGATTTCACAGTT
This sequence comes from Peromyscus maniculatus bairdii, assembly GCF_049852395.1. Taxonomy (NCBI): domain Eukaryota; kingdom Metazoa; phylum Chordata; class Mammalia; order Rodentia; family Cricetidae; genus Peromyscus; species Peromyscus maniculatus. The sequence continues at coordinate 17,678,617 of NC_134875.1, forward strand.
TCCTATGATTACTAGAAAAGACACAGAGTATTATATAAACTCCTCAGCTCTTAATACATATGGGTTGCTCAGTGGTTATAAACACTTGCTGAGGACCCAGGTTCAACTCCCACATCAAGTGGCTCACTACTGCCTGTAACTCTAGCTCCAAGGAACCAGATACTCTCTTCAGAACTCTGTGCACATTGCACATACATATTGTACACACAAAGAAGCAGCCACACACGTATAAAATAAAATAATAAAAAATTATCAAAAATCTGAAATTAATGTACCTTGCTTATTTATATTGATTTTATGACAGCACAAGCCATTAGAAGTCTGACATTTTGAAATGAATTTGTGTTTTATGAGTAATAATAGGAGTACTATAACTGTGACAAAACTCACTGCCTTTTCATGGGGGTCCAAAACCACTTATAGTAACTCCATAGCTTCCCAATGGACTTGTCGCTCACTCAATAGGTACATGTCCAACAGATACACATAATACTCTGCTAAGTCCAGGGAGGACCTCAAAAGATATGTTAAGGCTCATCAGAGAGAGACAACAAAAATGGTATGCTCCAGGGGACACGTGAATAAAGCAGTTCAGTGTTTAAAACAGTAAGCCTTGAAGTCATGCTGCCTGCGTTAGAATCCCAGTTATGCTGTTTACTAGTTGTGATGAATTATTTAACTTGTCCATGTTTCAGTTCCCTTTTCTGTACAATAGAGAGATTCCTCTCATGTACCTCATAAAGCTGTTGTCAAATAGAATTTCTTGGGAAATTGGTTCACTTAAAATTGCCATGCTTTCTCCAACATTTAGCTAATAAGTCAAAACTCTGTCCCACAAAAATTCTGCTTCAGGGAGTGGTCCAACTTAAGTGAGCTGGACTGAATTACATGTTGATTCTTCTCCTTTGGGTCTTTTACAGCAGTAGTTTCTTATAGCATGGAAGCATAGACCCCCTCAAAGAATATAATGAACTATTTTAACAACCACCTTCGGGAATACATACATGAAATCACAGCTCATATACAATTTTACAAAGTTTCCCAACACAGAGAGTGATATAAACCTCTATTAAAATAATGCCTTTGTTTGAGCCTCTTTTTGTGGTGTTTTTACAATTGAGTAAAGAAATGAAGGCAGAAATTAATGAAATGAGAAACTACTCATAAGTCTATATGGGTTGTATAGATCCATCTACTAAATTTTATTTCACTTTTCGGCTCCAATTCTACTTTCAACAAGGATGACACCAAAATTGACAGAGGAAAGCTCAGAGGCATCAACCCTACACAAAGAACTATGGGCAACTGAGGAAGGCTGAGAGTGGGAGAAATAGTCTTCCCCAGGGAAGAGCACACCAATTGGTTATTCATTGCCAAATGGTCAACCCTGAAAACACATATGCAAGTAACAATATACAGACTGAGTGGGTTATATTCAGGAATGTGTGTGTGTGTGTGTGTGTGTGTGTGTGTGTGTGTGTGAGAGAGAGAGAGAGAGAGAGAGAGAGAGAGAGAGAGAGAGAGAGAGAGAGAGAGAGAGCTCATACAATAACAATTAGTGGAAAGAGGCCATGAATTTGAAAGAGAACAAGAGTAGTATAACAGGAGGGTTTGAAGGGAGGAAAGGGAAGAAATGTTTTAATTATATTATAATTGAAAAACATAAAAACATATTTAAAAAATGAAATCTGAAAGAAGTAAACAAGAGATGAAGTGCAATTACCTGTTAAGAAAACACACCCGGTAAGACCTAAAACTTGGTTGATAGCATCTACTTGTCGATTTCTTGTTGGAATCAGTAAAACTTTCCGTTAAGTACTTCACATGGTTTTTATCCTTTCATTTAATTGATTAAATGAATCAAGGAAGTACAATGTTTAGACTAATTCTTCTCATGCAATAAGTGCTATATAGCTGTTAAAATTATACTGAAGATGAATATTGAAGGAATGTTTCCAAATAAAATAAGTGAGGAGGGGTGATTGGGAAATTAAGAGGACAGGAAAGGGAAGGTGTAGGGAAAAAAGAACTTTGTGGTGATGTTGTTGTACTCTAATAAAGCTTACCTGAAGATCAGACAGAGCTGGCTATAGATTTAGCCACAGAGGTCAGGCAGTGGTGGCACACACCTTTAATCCTAGCACTCAGGAGGCAGAGGCAGAGATCTGTCTGGATCTCCTGTAGGAGTGGGGTGAGTTCAAGGCCACCCCACTCCTACAGGAGATTAATCTAGTCTAAAAGAAACACAGCCAGGCAGTGGTGGCACACACCTTTAATCCCAGCACTTGAGATCTTATGCTTTTGCTACCAGTATTTGGAAAGCATACACACCTTTAATTCCAGGAATAGCAAGGTTGAGATAGGAAGTGAAATGGCTGGGTGGACAAAGGCAGATAAGACGTGAGGAGACAGGAACTCAGACCCTCAGACCCTTTCCGCTGAGGACTCAGAGGCATTCAGTCAGAGGGTTCATGGAATTGGCGAGGTGAGAAGTGGCTGTGACTTGTTCCCTTGTCTCTCTGATCTTTCAGCATTTACTCTAATATCTGGCTCCAGGTTTTTATTATAATACTATTAGGATTTGTGCAACTGAACTTCTATTTATTGAGGAAATTATAATGTATTAAGTGTTATACTAAGTGCTTTAAATCTCATTTAACTCACACAGAATCCAAAATATATAAATAGGAAACGTTATTATCTTCATCTTACATGTGAGTCAGAGTCCCAAGATTTTGTTATAGGCCCGAGATCACAGTGAACAAGTACTGGATATGAAATTTAATATGAATAGAATATGCTGTATACAAGATGAATTTTAAGAGAAATCTGCTTGATTTCAAGTGTATATTCAAATTCACTGGCCCTTAGATAAAATCTACTAGGAGAAATTCACTTTAGACTTATTACAGGAAATGGTTTTCTTTCCAGTAACAAATGTCTATGCCTCCCTCTAAGTTATCTCTAGACTTTGACTGCTGGCTCTGATTTTGTTTTGTTTTGTTTTGCCTTTACTACTCCAAAACATAGACCCTCATGGAGTAGTTGGAGTATTTTCCTTCCTTCGATTATCTATTAAATTTCTATTTCTATCTTCTTCATTATTATTTCAGTGTGATTTCACCTAAAACTTGGTTACGGCCAAAAGCAAGAGTCAAACATATACCTGAGTAAAAATGAATAGATCTTGTTGGTTAAAAGATTATTTTTAAAATTATGTTTATCATTCATTTCATTTTCAAACCTATTCTTCATATAATCCAACAAATTTTTTTTATCCAAATATCTGTTCCACTCTCAATTTTACGTTATAAAGTCATAAGGCTATAAATTACTGAGCTAGGATTTAGATTCAGTTTGTATTGCTTACACACACAATTTTCAATGAAAGTATACATATGAGCATTGACCAATAAGATCACATACAATTCTTGGTATTCAATATATGCTTACTAATCATATTGAGATTACATGAAGAAATGGATAAACAAATCTCAAGACTTGCCAGGCTACTTCTTACTTCTCCCCCAGGCTGATCTTATTCTGTTTTTATTTTCACAAGGAACATGACTCAGTTTGGTTTCTGGCATGTAGCCCTTTCTGTCTCCTGCCCCTTTAGACTTGGCATCTGGTCCCTGCCATTTCTGGCTTGACCTGCTAGAACCGCTTAAAGAATTTGGCTCAGATTCACTCTATGATTCTCTCAGCTTCCAAAAGCTTCAAGTGGGCTCGACCAGAGCATCAGCCTTTCATGAAACAATGCTGAGCTTGTCCCATTTGGCTGGAACCACAACTAAGCTTACCTCAGGTACCCTGAAAAGAGGAGTTGAGAAATTCTAATCAGTGTCATTTCTACTACTGTAAGATTACTGTGAATAACTGCCTTAAAGATATCCCTATGTTAACATCAATCCAAGAAAATCCATATGTGTAACTGATTGATGTAGGACAGCCCTGATGTGACCACAGGGAAAGAGCTTATCAGGGAAAACATTGTTTCGCAAGATGCTTTTTGAGTATAAGAACAAAGATATCATTGGAAAGTCAATAAGAAACATGTTTATTTCATTTTTAAGTAATAAAACTAGAAATATGCATGTTAGAGAAGGCATAATCCTTATATTGCTTGACGGACCTATGTGATAAGATTGCTTATTTTCATCATCTTTTACTTATGGCTTATATTGGCTATTCTTTTGTTGACTTTTCAAAAATATTAGGAGAGGATTAAATTGATACTGTTCTTAAATTTTTTGAAAGTAAAAACGTTTAGCGTCATCAAAAAATATTAAGAATAGTTATGTTCCCAAATTTCTGGTCCTTGTGTGGAGAACTTAAGCCTCATGGGCCTTCCCCTTCTTCTCTCCTTTCTCCTTCCCACCCAGAGATTTTCCTGTCACAAACCTGGGATACAGTTGGGAGAGAGACCCTGAATATCAACATGGAACTAAAGTGGATCCATATATGATATATGATTTAAGATTCTTTCCTTGTTTGATTTTTTCCCAGTGAGTGAACATATCTCAGAGCCTACTTAAGCCAGGTTGACAGGATGAGGAACAAACTGGAATAAGAACATCCCTTCCTGGAAATATAGCGATGCTAGTCTTTGGCCTTGAAAGCAACTATCCTTTATGCTTTGGGGACACTGAGATAACACAGACATTATGGAAGATCTCTCCGGAGTTAGTGGATTCCTAACATGCAGGTAAAAGGGAACACCAAGAACCAGAATTTGAGGTTTCAAAAGAGCCCACCAAGTGAAAGACAGCATGATTTGCCTCCTTATTTCAGATGACAAAGGACCTACATGTTAGAACATTCTACCTTGGCCACACATTTCTGTGCAACCACTGATGTATAAGTAGACTTCCACTGACTGAAAGAAAGACAGTTTTTCCCTCACAAAGCTCCAGTTAAAACTAAGCTCATAGGCTGTGAAGAACAGTGGCTTACTCAGCCTAGTTCTGGGAAACAAGGTACATGGGAAGGGACAGTGTTATAGATTTGGATAAATGAGGAGACAGGCTTCAAGAGAACCTAAGAACTCTGCAATAAGGAAGGGCAGCTGACAAAAATAAGTGCTCCACTTTCGTACTTAATGCACTGTTGGATTATATCTGTTTAATCAGAGTCTGTATCCTAAAATGGTGGATTTCCTTACTCATGTTTTCTATTGAGCATTTGAAGAGTACCTACTCACCAGAGGAGACACCTGAGTTCCAGAATGATCATAGGTGAAAGGAAGTTCCATTGGGAAAACCTGTGTTAACTAGCCTATGACATGAATGACAAGATTTGAGCCCCTAAAAACACAGGTTGGCTTGTCACAGCAGGTAGCCATTCCTTAAATAATATAGCCAGAGGCCAAAATAGGATAGTACTCTTGTGATCACTGGGATGGAATTAAAGATAGCCCTGGAAATGTCCATAGCATGAACTGCTAGAGACTTTCTCCAACCCTGTGTTAGTAATCAGAGCCATGTATAATCTATGTGTTCTTCGTCACTTCCCTTAATCCATCTGGCTGCTGTGCCCCTTCCAGTTTTTCCTTACAGCACAGCTACAGGCTACCCAGGGTCCTTGCTTCCTTATGAGCTCAGCTTACTTGTAGAACATTACAATGCCTCTATGTGGACCTCAGGCCATCAGTATCTAGCTCCTTCATTCTACATAGTGAGAGCTTTATTGGTCAAGGATGTTCTTGTTGGGTACAGCTGTCATAGTCTAGTGGCAAGTTTAATAAACTTTTACACCAAGTATTTATCTGCTCTTCTGTAAGTTGTGGTATCTGAGTGTGGAAAGAAGAAAAGATGAGATCATATACCTATAGCCAAAAAAAAATCACCCCAATATGGCTGATTTAGGTCTGTCTTGTTTGAAAAGCCTGTAAGACAAAGTAGCTTATAAACTCACAAAAATGGCAGATTTGAGCATTCAGTTTGGAGGGTGTGCCAGAAGATTCATGAATGAATCCAGAAAATGGGTCATACACACACAGTAGACAATTATTCAACCTTCATACAAAGGAAAATCCTGTTACTTGTGACAATATTGATGAACTTAGAGAACATTATTCTAAGCAAGTCGGGGCCATGAAGAAAAATACAGCATTATCTAATGTATCTGTGGAAGTTAAAAACTAAGACTAGCAAAGGGTGAGAAAGGAAATAGACAATTGAGGAGTTAAAAGCCTTAGTTAAAATAACTAAGTTCTGAAGATTAGTTACACATATAAGAACTATAGTAAATATATCACATATTTAAAAATTGTTGAAAGAATAGATTTCAAGTGATCCACCACAGGAAATAGTATCTGTGGTCATGGCTATGTTAATTAAATCAGTTCACGATGTAATCATATATCAAGACATTACATTCTACCCTATATCCATACATAGTTATTAATAGATCAATTAAAAATAATATTGAACATCTGTCCTCAGCTTTTTCAACTATGTGTATCATGCATTCAGTCCTCGGCCTTAGAATATCTCCATCAGACTTGGCTTCATTAGCTATCAAAACATGTTATTTAGTCTTGCTACCTCAATCCAGGCACTATATGCTTGGATCCCATCTACTGCCATTTATTCTCATTCTATAAGTGCATACAATTATCTCAGTGAAGAAATTTTGCTAGAGTCCTATTAGGAAGTGTGGCCTACCTTGACTTGAAGCTATGGCCTCTAACCATGTTCTTGTTGTCACCTCTCCCTAGAGGCTTGTCTAGCTCATAGTCTAGGACCCTGCTTCAGATAAATCACATCACCCTATACCACTTTCCTGCTCATTCATCTCATTCTGAGAAGCAGTAGTGCCTGGAACTCATGTTTCTATCTTGTACTGCATATCACTGATTAACACAAGTCAGGATAGAGATAAAACCTATTTTTGCCCTCTGTCCATGATGAATTAATTATATTGTACTCAGCCATGGCATGAAAAGAATAGGACTGACTTTTACCAAGGGTAGAAATGGATATTCTGAACATCTTTGTCCTGGACAAGATCAACCAGCAATGAAGGACAAGTGACTAACAGAATAAAGCTATAGAAAGCTTAAAGAACATGAATCTTATTTTAGCTCAAGTTCAATAAACTGAGTCACATGAAATTATGAAAACATCTGTAGTCTATCTAAGAGAAATGGAAATAAAAGCTAGCTTTTATTAAGCACTGATTCTAAGCCAAACAATGTTCTATTTGCATGTTTTACTTTATCCTCATACTATGGCTTAAGCATGACCATTGCTCATCTTAAAGACAAAATGTTCTTTGAAGGTGTTGTCTTGCTTTTGGATTGGTTACTTGCTTTCTTGCTGTTGAAGCACAGAGAGCATCTGTGACTCACCCATGATTTTATATATACCCGGGAAGTGGCAGTGCAGGCATTTTGATCATGTGCTTTCCTACTTGAAAACTCACATTCCTCACTCGGTAGTACATCACATACTTTGTTTCCAGCATACATCTGACTGTGGTTGAAAGGTTTTCTGAAAATCTGTCAGTAGTTCTCAACCTTCCTAATGCCGTGACATTTTAATACAGTTCCTCATATACTGGTGACCCCCAACCACAAAATTATTTCATTGCTACTTCATAACTCTAACTTTGATACTATTATGAATCATAATGTTAATATCCAATATGTGGGATATCTGATATATGACCCCCATGAAATAGCCCTTTGACTTCAAAGGGGTTGCGACCCACAGGTTGAGAACTTTTGATCTATGTGGTCTTCTAGTGACAGAGCAAAATGAAGGGTAAAAGTCTTTTCTCTTAGAAGCTGAGGATTTGCGACAGCTGTCTCATCCTCTCTCCTTAGACTCCTCTCTGCATAGCAGCAACAGGAAGTGAGCCAAGCAGGCTGAGGATATATCTGCTCAGGTTGTTGTTTGGAAACAATCCTAGGGACAATGATGTCACTGTGGTCCCATTGTCTCTTCATCATATTCATAGCATCCAGCTGCCTTACACTTCCTTTTGAGACCCTTACATTTTGAATAACACTAGGTGTGGGACACTGCAAATGTCCCAGCACTATGACAAGTACATTATACACAGATGTTTACATACATTATACACAGATTATACACAGCATTATACACAGATGCTTATATACATTATATACAAACTATACACAGCATTATACCCAGATGCTTATACATATTATACATATCATAGACAGATGCTTATACACATTATACACAGATTATACACCGATACTTATACACATTATACACAGATGATTATACACATACACAGATTATACACAGATGCTTATACACATTATATACAGATTATACAGATGTTTATACACATTATACACAGATTATACACAGATGCTTATACACATTATACACAAATGCTTATACACATACACAGATTATACACAGATGCTTAAACACATTATACACAGATGCTTAAACACATTATACACAGATTATACACAGATGCTTATACACATTATACACAGATTATACACAGATGCTTATACACTTTATATGCAGATTATACTCATATGCTTATACACATACACAGATTATACACCAATTCTTATACACATTATACACAGATAGTACACAGATGCTTATATACATTACATACAGATTATACACAGATTAAACACAGCATTATACACAGATGCTTATATACATTATATACAAACTATACACAGAATTATACCCAGATGCTTATACACATTATACACAGATTATACATATCATATACAGATGCTTATACACATTATACACAGATTATACACAGATGCTTATACACATTATACACAGATTATACACAGATGCTTATACACATTATATACAGATTAAACAGATGTTTATACACTTTATATGCAGATTATACACATATGCTTATACACATACACAGATTATATACCAATTCTTACACACATTATACACAGATAGTACACAGATGCTTAACACACATTATACACAGATTATACACAGATGCTTATACACATTATACACAGATTATACACCGATTCTTATACACATTATACACAGATTATATTCAGATGCTTATACACATTATACACAGATTATACACAGATGCTTCTTTCAGTTACTTGGATTCTGACAGAAAGAGATGATGACCTAAGTATTTTGAAAGGAAATAATTTGATACAAGAAACTGATAATATGATTGACTAAAGATCTGAGAGTCCAACAGAAGATCACAAGACAATTTGGTAATTATCAGTAGCAGGAAGCTCAACTTCAGTTACATTAGAGAGCACAATAATAGGAAGTGGTATGTATGGCAAAGCACAAAATTAGAGCTAGTGGGCAGGCAGGCCACACAGGCATGGCCCAGTGTAGCGGCCACTAGTCACATGTAGCTACTGAGAACTTGAAATGTATCTAATCCTCACCGAGATGGGCTATTGTAGTAGAAATTTATTTTAATGTGTGTTACTTTTGTTTATATTTGCTTAACTCTGTGAAGCTATGTTACTGTGCCTGTCTAAAACACCTGATGGTCTAATAAAGAACTGAATGGCCAATAGCAAGGCAGGAGAAAGGATATGTGAGGCTTGTAGGCAAAGAAAATATATAGAGGGAGAAAACTGGAAAGGGAGATCTAGAAGGAGCCAGAGAAGGGAAGGACATGAGGGGCCAGCCACCCAGCTACACAACCAGCAAGCCATGGAGTAAGAGTAAGATTTTCAGAAAAAAGAGAACAGGAAAAGCCCAGAGGCAAAGGTAGATGGGATAATTTAAGATAAGGAAAGCTGGCTAGAAACTAAGCCAAGCTAAAGCTGGGCATTCATAAGTAAGAATAAGTCTCTGTGTGTGATTTATTTGAGAGCTGGGTGGCGGGCCCCCAAAAAGAGTGAAATAACAACAACAACAGGCTATAGGTGTGGAAAATACACACCACATTTAAAATACTAACATGAGAAAATAATACAACACATATATTGTACATGTCACTAGCACTTTAAAGTGTTACTATATTAAAATGATAATAATTTGTGTATACTAGGTAGACAAAAATGTGCTATTGCATTGATTTTGACTATGTCTTATACTTCCTTAACATGGCTACCAGAAAATGTAGATTGATATATGTGGTTCAAATTATATTTCTATTGGATCACACTGGACAGGACATAAGCTGAGGGTGGAGGCTATGAAGGAAGAGCCAGAGTCATAGAGGAAACCCAGCTATGACTGGTAACCTGTCTCAGTTACCAGCACCTATTTGTAATAGAGGGAAATCCCACTTCTTTCTTCCCCTCCCTTTCCAGTCTCCTGTTGGTAATTCATTGCCAAATTCAGGGGACAACCTGGTGGCATAGGTGACTGAGGATTACAGCTTATAGAAGCAATGCTCTTGCAACACAGGCAAAAGAGGGGAAAGGTGAGGGGGAAAGGCAAAGACTAAACACATAAATGAATGAGACATGTGTAGGTGGAAGTTTCCTGTCCCGACTGCCTGCTCCCCATCCCAGCAGCTACTTCCCAAGTACTTGACTCTGAGGCTTAATATTACTTATAAATTTACTTATTTAATATTACTTATAAATAAACCCATAGCTCAGGTTTATTACTAACTAGCTCTTATGCTTAAAATAATCCATAATTCTTATCTGTGTTTTAGCCATGTGGCTTGGTACCTTTTCTCAGTGTGGCATTCTCATCATGCTTCCTCTGTGTCTAGTTGGCAACTCCATCTCTGCCTTTCCTCTTCCCAGCCTTCACCTAGTCTGGTCGCCCCAGCTATACTTCCTGCCTGGCTACTGGCCAATCAGCATTTTATTAAACCAATAGGAGTAACAGATCTTTACAGTGTACAAGAGCATTGTCCCACAGCACTTCCCTTTTTACTTTAGAAAGAGATTGACTATGGCCATTGACTATTATCATCAACCCCCTTTAAATAAAAACAAACATTTATAAACAATATTTTGGGAATTTGTCTGGACTGTGGACCCGGGCAGAACCAAGAAACTTCCCCCTACAGACATATAGGTAAGAATCTTCCCACTTTATAACAATACCTCTATTTATACATGAGGAGAAAACAGATCAGTCATATAACTGCCTAGTATTGACTATCACATAGCTAGGAAGTAGTGAAATCAGGAGAATTTGCACCCATCCAGGTATCCTGTCTCTAAAGATTATGAGTTTTTAACCTGGGTCTTTTGCCTGTGTGTATGTCTGGGCACCATGTACAGGCAGTGCCTTTGGAGGCCAGAAGAGTGTGTCAGATTCCCTGGAATTAGAGTAACAGATAGGTTCTGGGAATCTAACCCAGGTCTTTTGGAAGAGCATACAGTACTCTTAACTGCTGAGCAATCTCTCCAGCACTGTTTGTACTGTTTCTTTGTCTTCATAGCTTCACCTTCGGACCTCTTGATTAAACTCATCTCCATCACCTTACACTCAGCTATTGCCCTTGGGGTTGGAAGTAGCCCACGCCATCCCAGGAGATGATGCTCTATTTCTGTGAAGACACATTCTGCTCTAGATTACTCTCCAATGCAACCCAACCCCATCTTTCTGTCTTATTCTAGCCATAGACCATGTAGTTTGTCTAACACTCAACACTTCCTATTTCCTACTGATCCAGATCACTGCTCAGAAATTGTTGTAAGGACGGGTTAAAAGCAAAGAGTTGCACCAACCTACACAACAGGGATTTTGAACAAAGTTGACACAGTGACGTAGTGACGTCTAAACCTTTCTTTTCCCAGTAGAAGCATTAGCACAGCCTAGTTTAAAATCTCTCAGTGAAAAAGACTCCAAGTATGTCCATGTCCCAATCACTATTTAGTACTCCTGCTATAACCAGACAATCCTCTAGTGTGGAAAGAGGTTAGTCTTTTAAGGAGGTCCAGTGCTTAATAACCTACTTCCAGGAATGCTAAGAAATGGTCTGCATTCAAGGGTGCTCCGGAAGACTAGCAGCAGGCTCTTTGTCATCTAATCGCCCTGGTTAGGACATCATCTTTGCTTAGTCTTTCCAGAGCCCCTGAAAGCTCAATGTTTGGAGTAAGTTTTGCAGAACAGTAAGGGGATTGCTAATTATTTCTTAGGCCTTCTCTTCCCCAGGACAATAGATCAGGCTGGATAGTTATTGAGTGATGGGGAAGAAGGGGGGGAGTGGGTTGCAATGGTTTCAGGATAGCCTGTGGGTCACAAGGTCAGGTTTCGAAAAGTTATTGTACAGACCGCTGTTGGTAGCTCTGCTTATTAGAGAGAATTAGATCCTTTGTGTTGTTTGTAAAAGCGAGAAAGTCCCAGCCAGACTCTGGCTTAAGTAAAACTTTTATTGCTGTCAGTCACATGACCCCTCTAGCCTGAGCCCTCTGTGGGAGTCCTTCTTGAAAGGCCAACTACCTTTCCTCATTCCCAGAGCTGTCTGAGTAGACCCAAAACACTTCAGAGAGCAGAGAAATCCCTGCCATGGCTATACAGGTGGTTTTCATGAGATGACATGTTTAGACAGTTCTGAAAACTGTGGGTTGCAAGAATTGTTCACTCTCATCACCCATGATTATAATTACTTACTTGCTGCTTGCTTTCCCTCTCTCTCTACACATACACTCTGTGAGAACAAGGACCACATTTCTTTTGTTCCCTGCTCTACCCCCAGGGCCAAGCCTAGAGCTTAGCACATAGAAGAAAACAAACATTTGTTTGGTAAAAGCAAATATTTGTACACTACCTAACATATGTGTTTGCCTAATACCTGGAGACTACCAGCATCTATGAATTACAACTGGTTCACAGAGAACTTGTAAGATGTACATCTCTTGATCAACTTATCATATGATGTATTTTATGTAGTTCAGAAAACCTCTATAGGCTAGGTGTAATTGATCCAGTTTGTGATGAAGATATTGACACCCACAGATTTTAAATAATAGTATCCTGAGGAAGGCAGAACTAGTTTAGTGCCAAACCTAGGATTTGAGTCCAGCATTCTGCTGCCAAGTTATTGCCCACCATGCTGCACTCCAAGGATGACACGGCATTAGGAATGGCAATGGAGGGGCTTTCCTCTGCAGACAGCAGTAAGAAAACAGAAAGGGGGTTAAAACTATGGTTCCACTGTGGAGTACATACTTAGTAGGCCATTGTCAGCATAGTGGGAAGAAGACAGAAAGATGAGTTGGAAACATTTCAAAATCAGATGTATTTTAAAGAAACAAGTGACTTCATTCTGTTGAGTCAGCTAATAAAAAGAGTAGCATACTAAGCAGTGAGTAAGTTCCATGAGAATTAGGACAGGGCAGAAGAAGCCTTTGGATATCACAGATCCAAAGAGAAAGGAGCTAGATTTTAGAGAGTAAAGAGAGGAGATGGAGGTGGGCTTTGCAACTGGAAACTGCAGCCTTTTCCATTGCTTAAGGAAGAAATTGGTGTCTCAGATAACTAGCTCTATAGAGAAGGCAACAGAGCCTCTAGCATTCTTCAGGATCCCCCAATCGGAAAGATGGAGGCAACCACTCCCCAGGCAGCTCTTTAACATTTCCAACAGGAAACAAATGGACTTTGGGGAAACACCACCATCAGTCCTACCTCCCCAGACACCTTAATGACTGAAGTGTTCATCTCCTTAATAGCAACTTCACAGAATTCCACCCTACTGTAGAGGAAAAGGAGAAAACAAAGAAAATAAGAAGAGGCTGCCATTCTAAGGAGCAGCAGAGAGCTAATAAAATTGCTCATATGACTTAGTTGACTCTACATATTACACTTACAGTGTTCATTTAGTTCCTGAGTGTCCCATAGGGTATACACTCAAAACTGTTTTAAAATATTCATTTGCTTTAAATCCAGTTACCTATATTTGCATTTTGATGTGCCATATATTCACAGATACATTTAAATATTCTATTAAAATGGATTCATTGTCAAATAACATAGATTCTGCCAAAGTAATAGCTAACATTTCAGCACTAAGCCTTCATCACAGCTACGTCAAACCCTTGATACCCCCTTCATTTCTTTCCAGTTCTGGCACTTGTAACCATAGCAACGTACACGGAAACCTTTCAAGCAGAACAGAACTGACAATCACACTAACAGCACAAATACCTGAGCTGAGAAAAAGAGAGGAGCAGCCCAAGCAGGTAGCTGTTGAAATTAAAAGCTAATGACAAGAAAACAGCTGGAAACAAGCACCCATGCACACTGCTGCCTCCTTCAAGTGTGTGAATGGTATGTAGAGCCCAATTTGATTTATGTTTTATTAGTGATGAGGCTGTCATCAATGAATACTTCATTAGACATCATCTCAACAAACAAGTGGGGTGGAAACTTAAGGAAAAAAAATGATGTGGAGGAAAATTCAAGGGCTGCATCCATTTTCCAAGTATCTAAGCCATGTTTTCTCCTCACCCATGTAGTGAGAGACAGAAAAGTGAACCACACTCACCAAATCCTTTCAAAACATAAACACATGTCCGTAAACTGTGAAGAACTGTCTGCTATTGAGAAAAGACTCCCATTAGCCAATTAGAGTAATTACATGGATTAAGATTTCTTGGTTTTGGTGATTTCTTTTTTTTTTTTAAATCCCTAATCCTTTCTTACCCAGTGAGGGAAGGGATAAACAGCTGATATCGCCAGAGAATTAAATGAGGGCAAAGTAGGGCATTCTCATTTTCAGATCCCAAAATGTAATTGAAATTTTATGCTTACCTCAACATAACAACATGTGATAATTTCTGCTCAGGGGAAGGCATAAAGGGTCACGTTTCCCCCAAGACTTCAATTACAGTAGCTTCTATCTTCCCTAAAACAGCATTTGGTCTCAGAAAATTGCCTTTAATGGTGCAGGTGTTTGTTGAGAGTATCCATCATATTTAGTCCTGAGTAATCCATATTAATTCGCCACCTTCATTAGCAGCAGCCTTTCTTTCCAGATGACAATGGAAAGCAAATATAATTTCAGACAGATGTGCTGCTTCTCTACGCATCAAAAAGATGAAAAAGAAGCTGACACTGGCTGGACATGGGGGAGATAAGACTCTGGTCCTTAAATACACAGCACATGCATTTTTGGAATCTATTCTGAACTGGACCCATACGTGTGGCTGCCTCCTTTGCACTTGGAAGAAGTCTATCCATATCCATGCAGCTGCTTATGAGCACAGCTCATTCCTACCAAGCAGACTCTTTTCTCAAGCCCGTGTAAATGATAGGCATTATTACTATTAAGAACAATGATATACAATGGTACTGAAAAGAACTGAGCCAAATGCAGCTCACCCAATTTCAGCATGTAAAGTTCCCTTGTCCTTCAAGTGATCACAGTGATAAACAGCTAAATGTCTTTGTAGGTGCCTCTATGTGTGTGCACACACAATGCTACATTTAGAAGTCACATTTCTGGAAGCTTCACCCATGACATGGCCTAGAAATGGCAAGTCTGAAAATTAAGGCATATTTGTTAACAATTATTTCAAGTAAATTTTTGACAAGCAGTGCTCAAGTCAACTCAACACATATCTGTGTTGGACTCTTGTCACATTCTTGAAAAGGCAGGGCTGGGTCTAGACCTAGGTTTCCATGGCTGCCAGTCTGTTTCCAAAACAAGGAAAGCCCTTTCAGTAGCTTTGGCCTCCTAGGTTTTGCCTGATAATCAATGGGTACTCTCTTTCACTGAGGTCAATACCTTGATGAGACAGAAGCTGATTGTCAGCAGCCATCCCTTCTAAAAGTCCCCTAAGAAAACATGTCCTCTGAAAGAATGACTATATTCTTCAAAGGCCTCCATTTAGGTGGAGATAGAGTTGGGTAGCCATTAGTTCCAGAGCTTCTATGGGAGAAGTGTTGACTCTGTCAATATTCTTTTTTTCTGTAATAAAAAAAAGGATATTTAAAAACACCTACTCTGCTTACTACATTGAATGGATGAATGAAAGAAAATTCAGAAGGAACTTTAATTTCTTGAATGCACTGTATTACTTCTTGACTAAATCCATATTTGATTCTCAGCCTCTAAGACATGGGTTAAACTCCATGACATGGATTAGAACTTACCAGAGTTTTTTCTCCTTGCTACCGCCACTAATATTTCATGGCATATGGAAACATTCTGATGTCCAGGATATCCCTCTAACATGAAGATTTTTATTTGATTGGCTTTATTTGTGCTTTTTCTATAAACTCTCCTGTGTGGTTTTAAAATGTCCCACCAAGTTGGGAAATCTGAGTTCCTTTCTAGAACTGGATTCCCTTTTACTGGTGATTATTGAGAGGGTTTGTTGTCTGCATGGATACATTTAGTTTTAAAGGCAGTTAGAATATCAATAGAGACAGGTGAAGACTAATAGACAAAAGAGCTCAGGATTGGTGGTCTAACTGTACAGGGTATATTATACAGATAGTCTCCATTCTCTTGCATGGAATGATTTGGATAGAAAACAAAAGGGGTAGTGGCGCATGCCTTTAATCCCAGCACTCAGGAGAAAGAGGCAGGTGAATCTCTGTGAGTTTGAGGCCAGCCTGGTCTGCAGAGTGAATTCTGGGACAGCCAGAGCTGTAACACAGAGAAACCCTGTCATTAAAAACAAAAATGAGAGAGAGAGAGAGAGAGAGAGACAGAGACAGAGACAGAGACAGAGACAGAGAGAGAATGGTCCAGAGCTTATAATTTATTTTCTTTTTTGTTTACATTTCATTTAACTAATATTACACATGTTCCCAATATGGATGAGCAAAAATATACCAAAGGATGATTGAGTGGATATATATTCCTGAGATTTGGGAATATGTCCTATGCACCTTCATTCTAGAAAGGCCCAAAGCAATGAAATCAGTAACTAATATCCTTTAATCTTCATTCAGCTATAAACATCTTTATATTTATCAAGGAGCATGAAGGAGGCACAATAGTAAAGTAGAGACTCTGTTAATGTTCAGGGTCACTGCTTCTATAGGGACATGGAAGTTAGTGGTTAATTTCTATGTATTTCTTGGCAAGATAGCTGAAATGTATACTACATACATCACCACTTATGGTCATTACAGTTACCTTGCTGGAACTCTGAAATACAAAATTGATAAAAATTTCAGTACTGTGTGTGATGGCACACACCTGTAATCTCAACACTGAAGAGACGAAGATAAAAGGACCACAAATTTGAGGCTAGCCTGAACTAAAAGCAAGACCCTGTCTGAAACAAATAAACAGTAACAACCACAACAAAAAAAATCAAATATGTTTCCTGCATGTTCTTGGTGATGTAAGACCACATTTTTACTTTCAGAGTGTTTATCAAATAGAAAAGACAACAAAAGGATTTTATTACAGCAGTATGATAACAACTGTTTGAAGAAAGGACTGGACATGTTGATAGCACAGAGAAAAGTCAGTTAAGTTCCATTATTGGAACCAGGTTATGAGGCTTTTCTAAGAATTTAGTCACTGTACTAGTTTACTTTCTATTGTGGTGATAAACACAATAACCAAAAGCAACTTGGGGAGGAAAGAAAGGGCTTATTTCTCCTTACACTTTCACATCATAATTCATCACTAAGGGAACTCAGAAGAGGAACTCAAGGAAGGAACTAGAAAGAAGGAACTATGCATATAGACCATGGAAGAATGCTACTTACTGGATTTCTCCCTAGCTCAGGGTCACCTAGATAATTTTATACAGCCCATATCCACCTGCCTAAATATGGTACCACCCACAGTCGGATGGGCTCTGATATATCAGCCAGAAATCAAGAGTATGCCCCCAAAAGACATGCCCACAGACCAATCTGATATAAGCAATTCCTAATTAAGGCTACTTCTTCCCAAATGACTCTAGTTTGAGTCACTTCAACAATAAAAACTAATTAACATAATGTAATCTTTGTCATCTTGACATACAAAGACATCGCTATTAAACCATAATACTTTGCTTGTTCCCAAGATTTCATGTTAATATGACATAAAAGAACATACAACTTTAAAAGTCTTAAAGTGTTTAAAGATTCCAATGCTTTACAAGTTCAGTGTCATTTAGGGCCTATTTGTAGGGACTCCAACCCTGCCACATGGTGTCAAGCCTCAGCTGCTCTTCATAGCCCTCTCAAGCCATCAAAACCAATAGTATGTGGGAGAATCATCATTCACCAAATTCAATGTGAACCTCAGATTTAGCCTTGGGCCTTTCTGAAGCACAGCTTCTATGTGCTGACCCCAAGGAACACTTCCCAGAACATGTTGCCTCAATGATTCTGGCCTCTTCTTATCCACAACTGATTTCTCAGCCCCCATTGACCACCATCCATTGTCTCAGTCAAGCATAGTAGATTTCACTTCTTTAGATTCTTAATCCACAATATCATACAAATCACCCAAATACAGTCTTTGCTTCCCTCTGAAGCATCTCAAGCTAGTCCTCCACTATCTGCATTAATTTAAACACATATCTCCCAAAGTCCCACAGAAGAAAACATTGAACTGTGAGAAATCAATGGCTTTTCCAGTCTAAAGCTCCACACACTTCCATAATCTTCCCTGAAAAGAACATGACCAGGTCCATCACAGCAATACTCCACCCGTGGTATCAACATCTCTTCTAGCTTGATTTCTGTTGCTGTGATAAAAACACTCTGATCAAGAGCAATTTAGAGGAATAAAGGATTTATTTCATCTTGTAGGCTACAGTCCATTATTGAGGGAAGCCATGACAGAAACTCGAGTCATGAGCAGGAAGCAGAAAGCATGAAGGAATGTTGCTTGCTGGCTTGCTCCCTTGCTTATTCTCAGCTAGCTTTTTCATACAACCCATAACCATACTCCCCACAAGAGGCTGGGTTCTACCAACCCACAATCAAGATAACGGCCCACAGACATGCCTGTGGGCCAATCTGATGTAAGCAATTCTTCACGTGAGGTTCTTTCATCCCAAGTGACTCTACTTTCTGTCAAGTTGACAATAAATAACTAGGCACTACAGTCACAGAGTCATAGTACAGTTACTGGCTAGAATGAAAACGAAGCAAAATTGAATTCAGTCAGACTGAAAATAAACTCAAGACACAGCCTGGTGATCACCTGTTTTAAACTACAATGATGCCTATGCATCTGTAGTTTCACTTTCTATGTTGTCAGTTACCTGTAGTCAACTGATACCCCAAATGAATTATGATGTGAAAGTGTAAGGAGAAAAAAGCCCTTTCTTTCCTCCCCAAGTTGCTTTTGGTTATTGTGTTTATCACCACAATATTACCTGAAAAACTCTTTAAAAAGCAAATCATGAGATGTGTATCAGTTACTTTCTTTATAACAATGACTAAATAAGCAACAAGTAGCAATTTGAAGAGGAAGGATTTATTTTGAATAACAGTGTGCAAGATATATATTTCTAACACATCAGAGAGGGCATGGTGGAATTCATGGTAGCAGGAGCATTTGCCTGGGGCTCCTCCTATATTGGCCATTGAAAACACAGACAGACAGAGGCAGAGAGAGATGGGAGGAGGAGCAGGTATAGCCCATTTGATTCACTGCCCAGCAATCTATTCCTCTAACTAGTCCCTACCTCTTAAAATTTCTACAGACTCCCAAAATAGCACCACTAAGAGGGGACCAAATATTCAAACACACAAACCTAGGGGAACATTTCATACTAAAACCATAATAGTAGTGTGATGAGATATCACTGTTAATGTACCCCATCCCATCTAGGATGTAAATGATATCTTGGCCCAACATGTTCACAGTGTGCATACTAGGCCACGTACCACTTAGTAGTTCTCTTCAGTTGTCAGATCAACTGTCACAGTCTCACAAAACCTGTGTGCAAGTAACCCTCATGTGGTAGGTAGCCTAATGCTATGTCACAATGACCTTATCATTCACCTCACTTCATTTAATCATACACTGTGGTGATATTGTGTTCCCCAAAATATTGTGTACCCTAATAAACTTATCTGGAGTCAGAGAACAAAAAAGCCATTAGATACTTAGGATAAGCAGTGGTAGCACACGCCTTTAATCCTAGCATTCCAGAGGCAGAAATCCATCTGTTCAAGGATATAGCCAAGCATGGTGACTCACGCCTTTAATCCCAGAAAGTGACCCTTTAATCCCAGGGAGTAGGGGTAGAAAGCAGAAAGGTATATAAGGTGTGAGGACCAGAAACTAGAAGCATTTAGCTGGTTAAGCTTTTAGGTTTTGAGCAGCACAGTTCAGCTGAGAGCCATTCAGATATGAGGACACAAAGGCTTCCAGTCTGAGGAAACAAGATCAGCTGAGAAGTTGGCCAGGTGAGGTTAGCTGTGACTTGTTCTGTCTCTCTGATCTTCCAGTGTTCACCCCAATAACTGGCCTCAGGTTTGTTTTTATTAAGAAGAACTTTTAAGATTCTTGCTACATCTACACAGATTGTATTATACCATATCATAACAAGAAGAAAAGGAAGGAAGTGTCAGGATGGCCAAGTGGTCTAAGGTGCCAGACTCAAGGGAAGAAGAAGAAGGAGGAGGAGGAGGAGGAGGAGGAGGAGGAGGAGGAGGAGGAGAAGGAGAAGGAGGAGAAGGACAAGAAGAAGAAGAAGAAGAAGAAGGGTAAATAAAAGTTCAATGAGATATTTTGAGAGAAAGAGACCATATCCATGTAACTTTTATTAGCATGCATTAATTTAATTGTTCTTATTTATTAGTAGTATTTTCTTAAGCTTTTACTATATTTAATTTATAAAGCAAACTTTGTTATAGGTATACATGCTACTATAGTGTAAATCTGAAATGCCCCTTACAAGCATATGTGTTTGAACAACTGGACTTTTAGCTCCTGGTTCTGTTGAAAGTTTATGGAACTTTTAAGGAGGTGGGGCCTATCTGGTGGAGGTGGTCCACTAGGGGTGGGCCTTTGATAGTGAAAACCCAGCACCATTTTTGGTCTTGTTCTCTACTTCCTTTTCTGCTGCCATGAAGTGGCCAGGCACCCCACACTCCTATTGATAAAGAATGAGATGCCTTGCCTTCCCCACCATGATGGATTGGAATCTTCTTAAATCACGAGCCAGAATGAATCCTTCTTTCCTTCAATTGCTCTGTCAGGTATTTTGCTACAATAGTGACAAAGGTAACAAATGCATATGTATAGAGAAGAGAACACTTTATATAGCGTTTAATATTACTCA
Source organism: Peromyscus maniculatus bairdii (assembly GCF_049852395.1). NCBI lineage: Eukaryota > Metazoa > Chordata > Mammalia > Rodentia > Cricetidae > Peromyscus > Peromyscus maniculatus. Next base: position 17,699,750 of record NC_134875.1, read on the forward strand.
GGATTTCAGGCATCCACTGAAGCTCTTGTGAAGCAGGTAACAGGAGACTATTACAGCATTTTTGAGAACTCCTCTAGCATACCCAGTCAGTTGCTTTCTTCACTCTGTGAACTTGCCTGGATAATACTGTACAGAGGTGATATTTATAGGTTGAATTTTGTAAGTACAGTTAAAAAATTCCCATAGGGGTTCACAGATCTTATTTTGCTCTTGTTTCTTGCTTATTGAAGGAAAAGCCAAGAGAAGACTAGCTCACTTTAACCCTGAAAAAATACAAAGACACAACCAGGGGAATGCCATGTAAGAGATCACTAATGTATGAGACCCTTTGCCTCAGACATCATGAAAATGCAAACAAGCATTAAGGAGTACTGGCAACAGAGATGAGAGTGATAAGGATGTGAGCCTCTGTGGATAGCAGAATGTGGTGGTTAATTTGACTCATGTCTGACATTATGCTTCTTTGCAGAGAAATAACTGAAATTGCATGTGATTTTATGATGCCTTTAAGGAGTTTTGAAGTGCTTATGTTCAAGGTAGTTTTGTAATGAGCACTTCAAATGCTTCTGAGAATATCACAGGGTTAACAAGTTCACAGAAATTTTGAACAGTAATGGCAAGATGCTTGATCTTTCCTTTTTTATTTCAGCGTCTTTGCTAGGAAAAAAAAAAGAAGCATAACTGAATAAACCCTAGAATTAAGATCTCTTTTGAGTGACAATCTCTTTAGTTCTACATAGTTAAGAGAACCCCTATGGGGTTAATAGAAGACTTTGCCTCCTCAGCAGTTACATATTCCATTTAAAACTCTGGGTAACAAATCATTACAAGACCTTCAGGGACATCATTTTTACAGCCTTTGGAACCTCTTTTTGGAAGCACGGCATTATCTTGATACTGCACAGGAAGTAGTGTGCTTCTAGACCCTGCGGGACATCCACAGTGACTGTCATGCCCAAGAGCTCACAAAGTCATTCCAAGTGGCTAAGTCAACCATAGACTGCTAGCAGTGAAAGGAATATTGAAAGTCATGTAGGCAACTGTTGTTACTATTCAGGTAGAAATGTAGGCTCTAGCAGTTTAAGCAAAATCATGGGGCTAGTTTCATAGCCAGGATTAGAACCTGGGTATTTTCATTTGCATGTTTTCTTAAGCAGAGAGCGATATAATAAAAGAAATCTCTGCTATTTGCTGATTATTTACTGTGCCTTGAGCACAGAATCTCCTTTTGTGTTAGTCAGTTTAAATTTCAAGATATTCATGGGGATTAAGTTTTTTTCTGTTTTTCAGGAAAAAAAATGATAAACTAAATAATTTCTTCATGGCCACACACTAGCAAGAATCAGAGTCAGAATTTTAACACAGATGTGATTGATTATAAAAAAAAAAAAACATTGCTTCTAGAATGAAGCAAAGAAGAAAGCCCCAAATCAATAAAGTATCCTGCCAGGATATAGTCTCAAACTTAACTAACAGAGAGGACCTTGCTGAACTTGGAGTCTTGCTGCAATCAAATACTCTCTCCAAATGTGGTAAATGTAATCAAATTTTGTGGTGGAGATTATTGTATGATTAAGAAAAAAAACAATGGTGACATTCAACACAACTTGGCTATGTATCTATGGCTATTTCAAAGACACGTCTATGCAAAGTGTTCTGACTCATGCAATGTTAAAAAAAAGTGTGGTCCCTCTCATCATCCATCAAAAGGTAACTAACCAATGTCTCCAGAACAAATGATAGGCTAACAAAAGAAAAGACATGGTGCATTGATTGAATTTTACATGATATATGAATTTTCCGAAATGAAGAAACAATGGCTGGTGAGATAGTTAAGTTGATCAAGTGCTTGCCACCCAAGCATAAGATCTTGAATTTGGATCTCCAGCACCCATGTAAAAATCCCAACAGGCAGCATATGCCTATAGTCTCACCCATTAGGAAGTTGAATCCCAGGAGCTTACTGGCCAGCCAATATAGATAAATTAGTGATCTCTGGGTTCAGTGAGAGAAACTGTCTCAAAAAAGAAGGTGGGAGTGATTGAGGACACCCAGTGCTAATGTTCTGGGCTCTGTGCACATGCATATACATATATAAGATACAACTTCACATGCTCCACACACATTCACTATGAGTGTGCATATATACAAATCCCCAAAGAAATGAAGACATAAAGATCTGGTGGAGGTACTTTTGTGCTTATAATTAGTGAAGATACATAGTTATATAGACGTGTGATTGGACAAAAGAATTTGGTTTTAATGCTAGTTGACTGAGGAGGGAAATATCGCCAGGTCTATCTGTTCAGGCGCTCCCTGGCCTTCTTTGCCTTTCTTTGTGTAGTGCAGGACCCACTATCATGAAAGTCTTAAGATCTGCTTTCAGAAAAGGTAGATGAGAGAACTGTTTTATGGCCAGCTCCTACACAGAAAAGAAATGGAAGGTCCAAGTAATACTATCTCTGTGACACACTCTGTGGAAGGAAGAACTCTGCTTCCTATGAATGGCTTTGGGGGAAAGACTTGGTTCTGAGGCTACCTCTGAAGCCTTCCAATATCCTTCAGCTCAAAATGTTTATCAAGGCAATGTGCTAAACCTTGCGCATCATTTTCGAAGCCCTGACATATACAGTTATGTAAAATCAATATAGACAAAGGAAACAGAAAACTATTTGAGTCAAGACAGCCCAGATTCTTAGTCATTCCTCTTAACACTTCTTTTTTTTTTCAGTTTCTCCTATTTGAACAACTAATACAACTTAGTATATTTTTTGTTCATCTTCCTAAAACTAGGCATTTTGTATATTCTCCTTTGTGTACCAGTTGCAAAACACAGTGTCTGATACACAGTGCTTGTTCATAACAATGGTCAAGGAATTACATACCTATTTGCTAAATGGGTGCATCTGTAGATTGTCATAGGGCATGGATTTGGTAGAATCTGAAAAAACATGAATATTCCTACTTCTGAATCTATTGTACTACTATAAATAGCTCTTGGAAATGAACAGACCCACCTAAAGACACTGAATCTCACCATTAGTTCCCATTTGGGATATCATTCAGAGTCTATGGAACTTAAGAGTGCTGTGTGATTGAATGTCTATTACATACACTAGATTAGACTGAATCCAGGACTATACAGCAGATTGGGGTGAGGAGGGGTAGGCATATTTTCTTTCTAAAATCTTACATCATGGAAATATATAATGATCAATGAGGTTGAGTCATTAAAAGCAATGAAAAGTAACCTGTGTAATATGACAATATGTGAAACCACCTATCAGACACAGCAAAGGAAAACAGGGTGATGAGCACTCTGCTTTTTCTCACATGTGTGGTGGTAGCAAGTGAAACAGATGCTGATATACAAAAGTCCAGGTGCAATGCTCTCCCCACTAGCCCCACGCTCATCTTTAGCTAAAGCCCCCTCTGGAAAAAGAAACCTGTCTCTGATTTTCCTGTTTTGCAGGCGACTGCAAAGTATGGGTAAGAGGAAGGACAAAAGTGCTCAGGCAGTGTGGAGTGCCCTCTCACAGTGCTGTTTCCGCCTCTTGGCACAGATGTGCGGAGTTCATTTGGGAGAGGGGACAGGCAGCATCAGGATTATGAGCACATAATATCCCAACATAAAAAATCTTGGCCTGAAATGTCTTTACTGACATGGTAAGAGTCGTGTGCTATTCTTAAGTAGCTAAGTCTATGATTTAGAAAGAAAGAGTTCAAATAAATGGTTAGGTTTCCCAATAGAAGACTTTTCAACTATGTCCAGATGGGAAAAAAGGAAAGAAAATTAGCCAGAATGATGGAGCTCCCTCCATCTTGGGTGCTAATGCTTTATTGACAAGTTATAATGAGGGCGCCTCTGTCCCAGAGTGAGGAATAGGCTCATTAAAACTCAAGGAACAGGAAAGCAAGCTTTCAACTCCCTTGTTTTTTAAACTTCACTGGTTTTTTAGAAATACCAAATGAATTGCCTGACAAAACGATGTTATTGATTTCAAAGTGTGTCTGGATTCTTGTGTTTGCATTTGCATTTGAATCTGAGCTACTTAGAGTGTCAGTTGTGGGATACAAGAATGGAAATGAGAGTTCTGTGGTGGGCTCAAAAAGACTGATGTGTTGACTCTTCCACTTAGTCACTGTGCAAATAAGCCTCACACTAACCTTGCCTTCTTCTTGATCAAAACACATCAATTAACATGGCTTGAACATTGCTTTCTTCTGGCTGAGAAGAAAGGAGTATCCCAAATTTTATGTTATTAAATAAGATGGCTGCTCCACAATGTAACCTCTATTAGGATGCCAGGCAATAACTCCAAAAAGGGCTGTTAATGTATACTCTTAGCAATCTGAGTCTGAGCATGTATTGTGCCCAATCAATAAATAATCCAAAAATCACTCAGATTTGGTTCCGAGAATGCACTGTGTGATTTGTGTGTATATGTGGCAGGTGTGCACTCCTAATTACTTTTTCTTATGCTAATATTAGTGTGGATTTCTATGCCTCAAGCACATAATTGGTGACAGAAAGGAGAAGTCAAAGGCAACTCCGCAGCACAGTCATTGTCACGAAAGGAAAAGCCTTAAGGGAGGACCATGCTTCAAATGTGTTGATTTCGAGTTGAGACAGGAGGAACAACTCCATGAAAAAGGTCCAGTTGTTATTTTCCATGGGTGACCTAGGCTGGTGTCTCTGAGATGGGCACAGGTGGGGCTGTCTAGGAACAGGATGAAGGAAAGCAACCAGTGGGGGCTGGAACATTGAACTGGCAGTGCCAGGCTTCCTCCCAGTCTGAGACTTGCAAGGAAGGAATGAGTGTGAAGAAGAAAGTTCTGAGGGTTGTGGGAAACTGGTAAGAGATTCAAGAAAGCGAAGTCTACTGGAAGAGATCAAAGTAAACCTACAATTTGGCGTGGAACCAAAAAATAAAGTATTACCCTTTCCAAGACACAGGAGACATATTCTTCATTTTGTTGTTGAAGAAGAGAGTACAGGCAACTGACAATGGCGATTTGTTAACTGGATTATGAAAGTGATGTAGCACATGCAAAGCAGCAGCACCCACAAGATACATAGCCTCAAAGACAAGTAGCATGTCCTCCTCCGAGATGACTTGGGAAGCCAGCCGAGGCCAGGTTTGTACAGAGATATGTGTTGAGGAGGGAGCAGAGGAAGCTTATCACATAAGCAAAAGTCCAACTACACGTGCAAGGATAGCAGGAGAGTTAGGAATGGTTTCTGGCTGGAGTGTCCTAGGAAATCCAAATTAATAAATGGAAACTGCTGAGTCACCGTAAAAGGAGAGTAGTCAGTCTGTCCATCTAGAGCAAGCAATATCTTTAGGTCAAGAATATAATCAAGTTGAAGATGACGAAGAAGGGTCCCAAGAAGGCAGACTCATTATGCTGTGCAGTATCGTTTGAAAGAGACGGAGCATAGAAACCTCCAAAAGTGCCTTTCTCTTTACAATCCACAAGATGCTGCTGCTGCCTTGTTGCTGTGGATACTCATCTCAGGAAACACTCTATTTAAATTTCTTTGCTTGTGTGTAGAAGCAGGGCTGCCAAATGAACTTTGCTTTGGATACAAATAGGGAGTCTAAACTAAAACAAAAATGTGAAGGAAAGGGTGCTCTTGTTATCATTTTTAAGATTATATTGAACACTGATTTTGCCATCATTCTCTTACCATTAAAAACTCACCAAATTTCCTTAAGAAGGAAGGTAACATGCATGGAAAGCCCATGTTTTCAGCTTCTCCATTCTCCAGTCACTAAGAAATGAAGTGCTATGTCTTACAGGTGCCAGGCAAGAAGTCCAACATATGTGTTCAAAACCAAATTCTTAAGACTTGAGATTACTTATCATGTCTATGTCTTTAATTTTTCATCTAAAATGTGCTCAGTATATTTCTGTGTCTCAAAAACTTGTGGTGAAGCACATAGGTATGTAGCTTTCCTCATTTAATATGGAAATAATTTAGGAGCAATTGGATAAAGTTAGCCATCGCTATTATTAGCTGCTTTTGCTCACTATTTTCATAGTATATGTCTGAAACAACGACGAACATTTTTCTGTTGTTCTTTTCATTTTTCTGGTGTGATTTTTTCCTGTCCTTCCTTAGATTGTAAACTCAGGCTCTTGGAAGGCAAAAACTGTATTATATACATCTCCATAGTCAACTTGGTTCTGATTCTCAATAGCTGTATCACAATCCCATCTTAGAACCTGGTGACGCTAAAGAAACATTTTCTCATGTTCCTAGATTTTCTGGGTGAAGAATCTGTAAAGGACACAACAGGGTCAGCACTTCTCCACTTGTGAACAGCTGTAGACTCTCAGATCAACGTCACAACTGACTGGTTAAGTGACAAGAACAGCTGGACTATAATACCTGTGGTGGGGTGATCTGTTTCGAAGCTGGCTTTATCAATTATATGTTTTGTGCCTGGGAGAAATAGCATAAGAGGATTCAAGTGGACCTTCCACAGAAAAGGCTATCTGGGCCCTCTCCAGTATTTAGACATCTGGGTAGTTTGTCTTCTTATGCAACATCTCAGGGCTCCAAGAGCAAATGATCCAGAAAAGGAGGTGAGCAAGCCTCAGAATTCACAATGCCATTTCTCCCATACTCTGTTTTTCAAAGAAGCCATAATCCTACCTAGAATGAAGAGGGCAGAGGCAAGCAAAGAGTGTCATAATTGTGGCTTGTTAAACTGGCTCCATTACCTACTATGGCACCTAGCACTTCTCAAAACTGTCCCCTACTCATAGCTTCTTCTGTAGTTAAGGTACTTGACTTTTCCCACCCAGAGCAGTGAAGTCCTTTCTTAAATAGTTCTCTTTGCCTCCACTTTGATCATATCTGCTTGCCATAGAGAAACCAGGTGAATTTGTGAATGGCCTCCCTTAGAGTTTGCCAATCCCTTTCCATTGTCCTCTGCCTTACACCTTGCATCCTGAGCACTCTAGCCTTCTTTTGATTGTCTTCTCTTACTGTCCTCAACCTCAGCAAATGGAGCTGAAGTACCTTACCAATAGCAAATAGATCAGAACCACCATGTCTCCCATAACCACAAATCTGCCATCCTAGCTAGTCCTCTGGCCTCTAACTTTACCTTTTCAGCCTGTCCCTATAGAGCTTTCTAAAAGTTGTATTTATAATGCATCAGCACATCATACTCAAAATTTTCAAAACTGAATTGTTAATTAAGCAAAAACTTGCTCTTTTTAATATCTTCTCTTTTAGTAAGTGTATCTTAGCTCTCTGATCCAAAACTATGTGGGCTTTGTCCTTGATCACTGCTCTCTCCTCCACAACTCACATGCGGCACCAAGTCTTTTAAATCACATCCTATGAAGGATCATAGAAAAAAATAAGTACAGTCAGGTAGTGGTGGCACACGCCTTTAATCCCAGCACTTGGGAGTCAGAGGCAGGAGGATCTCTGTGAGTTCAAGGCCAGCCTGGTCTACAAAAGCAAGTTCCAGGACAGCCAGAAGTGTTACACAGAGAAACCCTGTCTGAGGAAAAAGCTAGGAAAAAGAAAGTACTGAATTCCAAGGCCAGGATCTGTTATTCACTAGATGTGTTATTTGGGCAAAGCAATTTTCTAAATAGTGGTGCGTGTGTCTGTTAAGTAAAGTGGGTAATAGTACAAACTTCTTCAGGTTGAGAAGCATTTTCAAGGAAATAATTCTTTGAGTTTCATTGCTATGTGATTCCCACAAAGACCAGTAAGAACTCTATAAAGGTTATTCTTATTAAATTAAATCCTTAACCATGTTTGAATAAACAGCTAAGAAAAGCAGTGGTGAAAATAAGAGGATTGAAAAATTAATGCCTCTTAATATTGTTGAATTCGTATTAATTTATTAGGTTCATAAGGCATATTATGATTATGTTGCTAGATGTTATTAAGTTTTTAATCAGATAAACATGTCTACAGGCTAAATACTTGTAGTCATATAATTCAGGGAAAAACTAAGTGGGACATACATGGCAAAATGCTATCAAATACAAAATTTAGGCAATTTTATTCACTATATGCTTCTGTTTATTACATGGTTGAAAATTTTAGGGAATGACAAATAAATATAGTATAGAAAAGCCCATCAATTGTACTCACAATTTTCTCCTTCTTTTTATACCCAGTCATTGCCATAGTCTACAGGTTAACTCATTCTTTCTGTAAAGAGTCAAACAGTAAGTAATTTACACTTCATGGAATTTATGATTTCTGTAACAACTACTCTGCTCTGGTATTGTACCATAATAGCAATCCCTAGCAATTCTTAAAGGCTGAACATGGTGCTGTTTTAATCAAGCATTACCAACAAAAGCAAGTGGAAAGCTAGATTTAGCCATAAACTGACCCCCTTCTCCAGTTAAAGCTTTTCTCATCTTTCGTGTGGAATCTTCTCACAATCCTCTAAACCTTCTTGTTCCTTTCAAGCTTGGCCCCTTGGCAAGCATCCTCTATAGAACAGCAGTAGAAGAGAGTTTTTTCTTCCCATCAATCATCTGCTCACCCTTAGTACCTCTCCAGTTTTGGCCCTCATCATCAATCCTCAACATTCTCTCTTCTCTCTCTCTCTCTCTCTCTCTCTCTCTCTCTCTCTCTCTCTCTCTCTCTCTCTCTCTCTCTCCCTCTCTCCCTCTCTCCCTCTCTCCCTCTCTCCCTCTCTCCCTCTCTCCCTCTCTCCCTCTCTCCCTCTCTCCCTCTCTCCCTCTCTCCCTCTCTCCCTCTCTCCCTCTCTCCCTCTCTCCCTCTCTCTCTCTCTCTCTCTCTCTCTCTCTCTCTCTCTCTCTCTCTCTCTCTCTCTCTCACACACACACACACACACACACACACACACACACACACACACACGATTCTTGGGTTATTTTTTGGTTTTAGACAGTATTATCCAGGTTAAAAGTCTCCTCCTTACTTTGTCTGCATATTTGAAAGGTTAATTGAGTTGCTCATCTTTCAAATCTCAATCTTTCCCTCCTCTCTGGAAGTTTCATAGTCTTTTCTCCAATATACACAGTTGTGTGTGTGTGTGTGTGTGTGTGTGTGTGTGTGTGTGTGTGTGTGTGTGTATTCACACTCATTCATGTGTATTCCAAGAACAGATAGAGTTGGGTGTCCTCCATGATGCCCCAAATTCCTCCAAAATATCTTTATCATCACACCTGTCAAACTTCCTGTGATGGTATGTTTACTTGTCTGCTTTCTTTGTTGCTCTAGAAATTCTTTGAGAGTAACAACTCTTTCGTACACATATCTGACCCTCAAAGTTCAACACAAAGTTTGACACAGGACTGAATGCATATTTAAATCCACTGAAAACATGCCCTTTATTAGAGAATTTCAAGATACTGTGATAAGTTGTTGGATTTCACATAATTTCTGGAAATAAGGAAGTTGTAAACAAACACAGGAACCTTGATAACTCCTCTTAGAGGCAAAGTACACCATATTAGTGTGGGGTTCAAGAAATATAGATACAACACAAAACAAAGGTTCTAGAACATGGGCTGGATCTCAGTTTTCACTCAGCACCATGGCCTGGAACCCTTGTGCAATGAACAACCCATGCAAATATATGTACATACCTTGCTTGTAGCTACTTATAGATGAATCAAAACAAATAATTAATTCGTCTAGGATTCACACACAATCTTAATTTATACCACTTCTTCTCAATGGTGGATCACAAGTGAAGCTGATATCAGAACAACATGGAATGTTTCAGTTTACACATACAGGCTCTTATACCCAGTTCCTGCTATCAGAATTCTGAGACACTTTCCTGTGGTGGTATTGTGTTTCCCAAAATATTGTGCACCCTAATAAACTTATCTGGGGTCAGAGACAGAACAGCCACTAGATACAAAGGCTAGAAAATGGTGGCACTCACACCTTTAATCCTAGCACTCCAGAGGTAGAAATCCCTCTGGATCTCTGTGAGTTCAAGGCCACATTGGAAACGGCCAGGCATGGTGACACATGCCTTCAATCCCAGAAAGCAACCCTTTAATCCCAGGGAGTAGTGGTAGAAAGCAGAAAGGTATATAAGGCATGAGGACCAGAAACTAGAAGCATTTGGCTGGTTACGCTTTTAGGTTTCTAGCAGCACAGTTCAGCTGAGACCCATTCTGGATGAGGACTCCAGTCTGAGGAAAGAAGACCAGCTGAGGATCTGGTGAGGTGAGGTAGCTGTGGCTTGTTCTGGTTCTCTGATCTTCCAGTTCACCCCAATACCTGGCTCAGGTTTGATTTTATTAATAAGAACTTTTAAGATTCCTGCTACACTTTCCTCAGAGTATTCCTATACCCTGAAAGGAATATGAAATGTCCTAAAAGAATAGAACATATCCAGATGTGGGTATGGTTTGCAATGTTCTATGGATGATTTGATGATCTACCCATTACCCCACCTCTATCCCCACATCCCCTAATTTGCTTGAGATTCACTTATCCATTGACTCAAGCAAAAGTGTTGTTGTGAGCCATGTTCCATGTACCTGTAGTTATATACAACCAGTCTGTACTCTTCCTTCTGAAAGATGTTGGTAATGTGGTTCTTAAATATCCAGGCCAGGCCTAAGACATGAATTCAAATACAAGTAGTTATTTTGGCTCATGGCTCAGCCCAGATTCTAATATGAGTTATTTAAGTAAGAACTTCTTGCCCTCGGACACCAACCTGGACTCAGGTGGCTGATCTGACCCTGGGCATCCTCATGGCCCTCGGTGGCAACAGGAGCTACATACACCAATCCAAACCCTGGCCATGAACCAAGACATGGTCCTTGGCAGCACCCTGCAGTGATGATGGTGTACCAAAAACCAGAAGCCTTAAACCAGACCAGTGACTCATTGCAATGAACATTTGCTAGTAAAGCTGACAGGACATGAGGCCTCCAATGCCACCAGGACACATGAAGAGGTATTGGAGAGATGGGAAAGGAGGAGAAGCAAAGGGGGTTTTTTGTTATTGTTTTTGTTTGTTTGCTTGCTTACTTACTTTTTTTGTTTTCTTTTGTGGGGGTGCTTCAGGGGTGAGGAGAGGATACAGGAGGACCAGAAGGTGAACAGAATTTGGGTGCATGATGTGAAACTCCCAAAGAATCAATAAAGAAGTTAAAGTAAAAAAAACTTTTAAAAAGAACTTGTTGGTGTAAATATATTGTGAATTTTACCTCACTCTACCATCATCCTTTGCAATTAAAAATGTAAGCTAGGCTATTTATAGAAATAGATATAGCTGGGTGGTGGTGGTGCACGCCTTTAGTCCCAGCACTCAGGAGGCAGAGGCAGGCAGATCTCTGTGAGCTAGAGGCCAGCCTGGTCTACAGAGAGAGATCCAGGACAGGCACCAAAACTACACAGAGAAACCCTGTCTGGAAAAAACAAAAAGAAAAAGAAATAGATACAATTAAGATTTTTTTCAACACATTAGATCCTTTGGTGAGAAACTACATTTCAATTTCATCCAAGCAATATTTCTGCAACATTTGTTACATATAAAACCCTATGCTTAGAACTCAATTAGAAATAACTATTTTAGTACTTGTTACTTTATTTAATATTAAGCACCACTCTTTTTAAAGTAGCTTTAAGACTGACAATATACAAGTCAAGTAGGGAAGTGACTAAAAGTACAGATGGTTTTTCACTTCAGGAGAAGACATTCTCCTCTCCAAGTCCAGAGTTTAGTTTTGATATTGATGTCAAAAATTGAGAGCTGCTATAAAGTGGTAGGCTAGAGAAGACTCTCTTTCCTGTTGATGAGTCTTATTATGCAGTATGATATTACAGGCTGAATTGCTTCCCGATCCCAAGATTCACATATCACAGTCTTGCCCTCAGGACCTTGAGTATGATCATATTTGGAGAAAGAGTCTCACAGAAGTGACTGAATCAAAAATATAGTGGGTCCTAATTCAATGGTACTGACATTCTTATACAAAGGAGACATTTGTTCCCAGAGACAGATATTCAGAGAGGGAAGACAATGTGAAGAGACAGAATGAATGACTGGACAATGGCCAAGGAGAGTGCTCTAGAAGAGAGCTTTCTTTTGCTGCCCTCGGAAAGGAACCATTCTACACATACCTAGCCCTCAGACTTCTAGACTCCCAAACCACAAGACAATAAATACATTTTTGTTATCAAAGCCACCTAGTTTGTGGTAGTTTATTACGGGGTCTCCAGCAAACAAATATCCCAATAAAGTGAGCATATTAATAGGTAGCTTATGTAGGAATTGTAATGTATAAGACCTGAAACCAATAAAGAGCTTGGAATAATGTTTAGCCCAGAAGTGTGTGTTAGGAATATTGTAGACACTATTTTTCTGTGAAACCTTTTATCCTCTTTTGTGGAGTAACTTCATAATGGCCATCTCTATATGGAAGTCTTAGACTCTCAAGGAGCTGCTCTCAGCTTGCAGTAGCTGCCACACTTCATTGAGATTGTTTCTTGTGTAAGTTTTCAAACTTTGCCTTCCAACCAGACTACTTACATATTTCTTTAAACATGATATTTTCTTTCATTCATGGTATGTGAACTCCTGTAACCCTATCAAATAGGCTTCCCACAAATTCCTTACCCCAGTAGGTATTTCTTTTAAGGATGTACTCTCAAGAACATACCTGCTTTCCATTTCTACCTGCAAATAGCAAAACAATATCAGCTGGCAGAGATAATTACCCACTTGTGAAAGAGAGTGTTATTTCCTTCTGTTGCAAGGCAGTGCAATAGAAATGTCACTCTGCACTCTGCGTCAGGTTATATTAAGTAGCTGTGTGTCACATGACACAGTGTGAACTGACACATGCTGTGCTTCTGGATTTGATCTGGGGTCACAAATCGAAAGAAATACTTTATACAGAAGCAAGTGCTGGTGACTGCACACACTAAACCTGTTATTCACATTTTGTTCTTTTTATGGTCATTGTTTTTGCTGTATTAGGGCAATATGCATGTTTGAGTTAATTGGGTAATTTCAAACATATCTCTAAATGTTGCCTCTTAGCTGTTCCAAGTGCTTATGCTTGCTCCATCTCTTTGCAGCAAACAGACAAGGCACTGCATACCTACAGAGAAAAAAATAGGATCTGGGAGTTTCATACTTTCTTTGCCACTGACTTGTGACCATGGACTGATATCTCTGAAACCTTAAGCTAAAGTTCCTTATATTATTTGCTCAGATGTTTTGTCACAATGGCCAAGAGTGACTAATACTGTCAGCTAATCTTATTTTTATTTGAGTCTCCACTCCTCATATATTTAAGTTTGCTTCAGCTCCCCATGAGGCTTTACTGAAAGCATCAGAATTAGCATGTTAAATATCTGACACTGGTCCAATGATTACATAATTAAAGGAAACATCACCAGAAAGAAGACAAGGTAAATAATGTTCACATTCTATACAGGTCTCCAGCAAGGTGCTGGTGTGAGGTCCACAGACAAATTACAAACAACTTATTGAGGTTTGCAGATGTGTAATGAACAATCCAGTTTTCAATTATATGTGATATAATTACATTCCTTTTACCAGTGGGCAAAGTTACTCTTATGGATGCTGTGGGTAAATGTGAGGACTTGAAATATTCATCTGTAAGAAGACAGAAATTTCCTGTCAGGAAAGAGAACAAAGGGAAAAAAGAGCTTGGGGCCTTGAAAGATGGTTCCGGGGTAGAAGCATGAATACATTGCAAATCTCATAGATTTATACACCACTCTCAGTGACTGGAGTATGTGTAGCTGCCTGATAGAGATGCATAAACCTCATTCTGGCAGTGAGTGTTTGCAAACAGTCTTTATTTATTTACTGCCACGGTAGCAGCAATGAACAAGTTTGACCGAAAAGGCCCATAAATGATTCACTTAGTGCATTGGCTACAAGGTCCTTGACAGACTCAGAGAAGCTTGGGGATTCTAGTACAGAGAATTTCTTGAAGAACTTGCTTTCTCTTCCAGACTAATCAATGTGACAACCCAAGAGACCCTGCTGTTTCTAGAGTCAGGCAGAGAAGAAAAGGAGTGAGATACAAGGCACCTTTCTACATTGATATACATAGCAGACCACAAACTGCAGAAAACTGAGTGCCAAATAAAGGAAATCTATCCCTATTGAGGGCAATGAGGTACAAAGAGTTAAGATCCTACCACCCCACATCATTTGGTATTCATTCAGGCAATTTGGGCACAGAATCTTGGACTATCTCTCCCTTGAACATTTTGCATAGTATCCATGCTTTACAAAGGAATGTCCTTATGCACATATATCTATGTGTCAATACACAAGGAATACCTGAAGTCTCCTGCTGGGGAGATGGCTTGGTTAGTAAAGTGCTCACTCATACGAATGTGAGGACCTGAGTTCCAATCCTTACAATTTATGTAGTAAATTTCTGTACTCCCAGTGCTCCTTCTACAAGATGGAAGGCACTCAGGCCAACTAGCCTGGCATATACAGCACAAACAGACAAACAGACAAACAGACAAACAGACAGAGACCTGCCTCAAACAAGGCAGAAGGCAAGAAGTCAAGTATCTGTGATTATTCTCTCTCTCCTCTCTCTCTTTCTCTCTCTCTCTCTCTCTCTCTCTCTCTCTCTCTCTCTCTCTCTCTCTCCTCTCCTCTCCTCTCCTCTCCTCTCCTCTCCTTTCCTCTTTCTCTCACACACCCACCCACACATGTACACACATGCATGTATGCACGCAAACACACACACACACACACACACACACACACACACACACACACACACAGAGAGAGAGAGAGAGATTTAAAAAGTACAAATCCTTGGAACCCTTGACCTGAGTAAGGAATGCACTGAATTGGATTCCAAAAGGAATCCCTTTCTTCCCTCGTACTCTACTCATCCTATTGCTGATTGCTCATGCAAGTTCCTAAATGGGCAAGGGTGTACCAAATATGCACTGTCACTCCTTCTCTGAGTATTCCCTGACATGGGGTTGTGGGTAAGCTGGGAACGCAGGCAGTATGTAAGCAATGGCTAATAATAAAACTGCTGTCTACCTAATAATAGATCACTAAAGTACTGACGGTATCAAAGCCATATAGAGAGATACTGATTTTATTTTTGCAATGATTTATTTCTCATAACACTTCATCAATGATCAAGGAAGATCAAACTCTTTGATGATTGAAAAATGTCTGAATGGACAATGCTGTAAATGGAAAAATATGTTTATTTGAGAGGGACATTAAAGGAAGGGAAAAGAAAAGAGACTTACCTCTCAAACTATGACTCACACCACACCAGATCAGGAATGATGGAAAACATGAAGAAGAAAAAGAAAAGGAAGTTTCAAGAAGTTCTTTTTGGTACTCAAGTTCTCTGCAAGGGAGAGGATACACTTTAACGCTACAACCTTTTCACTTTCTCCGTTTGGTCACTTTTTGCCATTTTTCACCACTCTCTCCACCATTATTAAATATTATTACTGCATTTTGCTACAGATGTCTTGCTTTTAAGGATTTCATTTTAAAAGCTGAAGCCCCCAAGTGTTTATTTTTTGTAATACAGCATATTCTAATGGTGCTCTTTAGCTAATGCCACAGCCGCCTCATGCCCAATTTCCATTAGGAGTCATTATTTTAAGATGTGTAACTTGGCTACAGAAAATTGCTCTGTAAAGACCCCTGAACAGCAAGTTCTCACATGAAGAAGGAAATTTTAAGATGATGAAATGTTAACAAAACGGGGAGGGATAATAAATAGTCTTTAATAGCTTAGACTACCTTTCTGAGCTCTTAAAAGTAAAAATGGAGTTGTTGAGGTTTCGCTAATGGTTTTTTTTTTCTTTTTATCTTTCCGTGATCCCCTCCCTTTTTCTTTTTGCCATTTGGAAATAAAAGATAATCTACTAGGCTTCGTTCTATACCAGGCTTCTATCTAACTTCTTTGCTCATAAATCAGGCTATAAAAAGGTGAGAATCAACTCCAGATTTGTGGAATTTTTCTTTAGGAGAACCATGAATCTGGCCATTTTCATTGGTTCAAAGAGTGAAAACCTACAGTGCTGCTTGTAGTCATTAAATTAGCCATTGTAAAGGACATTCTCATTAAGGTTCAGTTCTCAGAATTCTAGCCTTGGGGCAGCATGTAGTCAAAAGAGCCGGATCTTTGAGTTAAACAGCACAATATTCAAATCCTGCCTCTGCCAAAGTGTGTGACTTGTGCAAAGTCAAAGAAGGTGCCAGACTGAGTCTGAATTTTCTCAGGCTTACAAGAGACTAAGGATATTGTGAGGGTTAAATGAGATGAAGTCCACAGAGCCACTTAAACCCAGAGTCAAGTACAAAAGTGATGGGTATGGTGGCTGGGGTTTCATTCCTTGCAAATGTAGAGAAGGAAAAACAAATTTCCCCTAACTTTCCTTCTTCTGTGTTGGATTTCTGCTAATAAAAAGCAGATATCGAAATGCATTTAATAAAAGTCTTACATGACACAGAGCTTCATAAGGAAATGAAGATCCCAAGAAAAGAGTTAAACCTAAGTGTCATATGTAGTTTGGCAAAGAGCGGAGAAACAAAAAAAAAAAGTGATTAAACAAAAGAACATGTTAACTAGTAGTAGTAGAATGGGAGAAGGTAATCAATGCCTATCTTTCCAATTCCATTAGGTGTTCTCCCATCTTGGGAGATATAGGTGTTTTCCTCTTCTAGGTACTCCTCCACCACGGCCTGCTACAACAGAGCTCCTTATTGTATTTTTCCACTTGTAATATAGTGTACCAAGCTCCTGTGTTCTCAGGTAGCCCACCCTAAACTGCATCATGAACAAAATGATGGGACCTGATCTGAACCAAAAACGAGAGGCAGAATGTTTAAGTCCATGTGAAGCAAGGTTGTTATTCCTTTCAGTTAATGGTGGAGAAATCTCCATACAGTTTAGCTTCTGTCCTTCTATGATCCAAGGAATGTACAATGGGTAAAAGGAGGGGGGGTTACAAATAGGAAAAGGGAGAACTTAGACTCAATAGTAAAACCAGGTGTTTTTTTTCCCTCCAGTCTCCTATGCTACTACTCATTCAAAGTAAACTTACAAACTACTTACATGAAAGCCCCCAAAAAGCACTGGGAAACCTCTAGTAGCCTTAATATATTAAGAGACTAGCATCCCAAAAGAAGATAAAGCAATTGAGAACGCCTTGCCTTTTGAATAGCATTCAAATCCCTATAGGCAGAAAGAAGAGGAACTTCTCAATTGTTTGACTCGGGCTTAAGCAATGGATGAAGAGATTATGCATAGCATTACTGTGCTGAAAGACTTTGGCACAGGGAGAGTAAGCTAATGGTATGTTCCTGACTTAATCCAGCCACTGTCTTGGAGTTAAGTCATATTCTTGTCATCTTGTGGATGTGTGTTGATACAATTTTCTGTGTATTGCGTGTACATATTTAACACAATCCATTCCATTTAGCCAGCAACACTAAAATAATGTATTCTTGACAGTGACTCCAGTCGGTGTGTTGCATTTGCAAGCAAAACACACTGTACTTCCTCAATATTGGCTGCTTTAGTGGAGGCCCTTACAGCTGACAACACAACAGAGAACTTCATAAAGAAAGTCTCATGATAGCTGTTATTTATTATGCAAATGCAGCCTGCCATGGCAACATTGCATCCAGGAGTTTGCTTTATTTGCACCAGGACATGGCCTGCATATTCAAATGAAGGCAGCCGTACATTATGCCTACACATTACAAAGATTTTGTTTTCCTTGACACTTACAGGAGAACAAACTGCAATTAATATAGCCTGTTTAAGCAGACAGCACCCAATTAGTTATCATCCATTTTCAGATTGGGATGCTAGACAAAAAACATGGAGCTGGGCTTCTTATTCAAAAGGAAAATACATCCAAACTACAGGTTTTCAAAGACACGTTTAACTCACAATGGCAAGGATACTCACTTAGCCTTTAATGTGAAATGGAGTGTTAATTTTTCTCTGTCACCTCTTAATTGCTTCCTTATTATACTGTTCAAGCAGTTAATTGCTAGACTGAGTGAAAGAGTGTTTTCAGGGGAAAGGAAATGCCACAGCATGAAAGAAAAAAATAGAAGCAGCTCACTAGCGTAATGGGGTCTGATATAACATTAGCAATGGTATTCCTTTTAATGGTATCTCCAAAATCAATAGGCAAAGCCAAATTGATTGTGATTGGGAAAGTAGAGAAGGATTAAGTCAGTTTGTATGCCTGCATGCAACTTGCATCCCTGTTGGTTGTGAAGCCAGCAAGAGGACTTTTCCATGCAGTCCAAGGTTGATCCACATGTGGATGAGGACCACACTACCCAGTGTGGAGCAAGCAGGACATTTTCATAAGTCATGTGAATATTTGCTTGCTGCTTGTCCTGGGTTCAAAGATCTCAACACAGTTGAAGAGGAAGGGAGCTTCAAGAGGTCTTGTGTCATGTGTGGCTATATATCTTAGGACCTCATTTATAATTCTATTAGGTCCCTAAAGAAACTGACCTTTCATTTTGTTAACATTAAAAATGGGAATTGAAACTGTCAGAACTTGATTGTGCTTCTTCACCAAAGAAATGAGTAATATGGGGAAAAAACAATAACCAGGAATCAGACATTTGTCTAAACAACGAAGCATAGATCACTAGCTTTAATGAGGATGTCTACATGCTAGTGTCAGAGAATTTATAGTAGGTGTTATTTTCAATATCCTCCAATTTTATTAGCATATATAACAGTTATTAATAAAGAAAAGTATAAAGAAACCTTTAAATAATGAAGTAAGAAGAGATATTTTGTGTTGCATTTTAATTATGATCAAAAGAAAAAATTGTTGTATCTTAAATTTAACTTCCCAATGAAAAGTTTAAAAAAAGTATAGCACACTTACCAAATTGTGTTCATTAATGTTGTGAATGACTAACTCATTACTATTACTCTCTGCCCTTCTTGCTTGTCTATTAGTCACTGAAGATCCAGGTTTTCCTTAAGAAAAATATACTTATCAACTATGTCAAACTTTTTGTGGGTCTGGAGTTGAAGAAGAGTCCCCTATGAGAGTGTCGTTGTCCTTAGAGACTGAAAGTGTTATTCTCATAAGGCATCTTGCCATCTCAGAGATAAACACTTGTTCTTTGAACTTTCCTCTGTCAATCTTGAGCCTCAAGGCATTATGGGAAAACTCCATCACTTAAGTGAAAATATTCAACTTGAAACTAACTGTATTGAAGTGTAGTCCTGGGTTCTGGTGTAACCATCATGTTTGTCTTGAGAAAGGTCTTCGACTTTACTCTATTTGTTGTGAAATTTCATTTCCTCCTGATTATGGGATTCTTGGGAGCTTGGTTCATCAAAATTAACAAGGGCAGCAAGACTACAGAATGAGTCTGCTTGCAAGGGAATCTTTATATAAGGACATAATCTTATCAGCCACTGTGTACTGACTGTGAGGGAATCAAATGTCCTGCCCACACTTTAGGGGAAGAGATTATAGAAGGGTAAACATCAGAAGATGAGAGTCCTTGAGGCCATTGTGGCTGTCATATGATTTTCAGAAGGGTCTGGGTTTTTTTAGGTTATATGTTTTTTAAGTTTATATATACTACTAGCCTGGTGAACAGAGATCTAGTGTATTCATGACCTAAGGATAATTGGAAAAAATTAAAACAAAAATTAGTGGTTTAAAACAACAAATAGGGGTAGTGAGATGACTCAGTGGATAAAGGCACTTACCATCAAGCCTGACAACAATCCCAGGGGCCCACCAGGTACAAGGAAGACAAATGAGTTCCTTGAGTTGTCCTCTGACTTATCTATGTATGTGTACACATACACACACACACACACACACACACACACACACACACACACACACACAGAGAGAGAGAGAGAGAGAGAGAGAGAGAGAGAGAGAGAATAACTCAGCTAATGTAAAAATATTTCAAAATCTATTTTCAATAAAAGGAAAATATATATTTCAAAAACAGCAATAATAATCACACATTCATTCTTATAATTTCTATGGCTCAGAAATTCAACCAGATCACGGGAAGAAAAGCTTGTATTCAGCCTACCATGTCTGGGGACTCAGTTGGAAGGCTCAATGGCTGGGAGCAGAGATCATCTGAAGGTTTATTCATTTGCCTGTTTGTTGATTCATGCTGACTATCAACAAGGAGTCTTGATTCTGCTCCACATGTGTTACCCCATGTAGTGTCTTTATGAGAAAAATTTTGTTTCTTCACAGTTTGGTGGCTTGCTTCCAATGGTTTCATGATAGGTGACAAGAGTAAAGGGGAAATGGAGACAGGGGAAGAAGAGAAAGAAGAGGATATGAAGAAAGAGAACTAGACAAAGGCCATTCCACTGTCTCTAAGCCATCCAGAATTCCCATAGCTTCACTTTCATTGTACTTTATTAGTAGTGGAAGTTACAAATACTGTTTGAAGTGAAAACTGTGACTTTACTTCTTTATAGCAAAAATGATGGGATAAATATGTACATGAGACCATCCTAGGAAATATAATCTGGCATTCAATAAATACTTACATGGCTCTACAACTATTTGCTGGACCTCTCCTCTTTGCATGGATAAGTAGTGTACTAGAGCACTATAGCCCCAAATTCTAGTTCAACTAAGTTGTCCCTTAAAACTTACCAAGCAAATCTGTCTTTACAGTTGTCCTCAGAGACTGCAAGTATTATTCTCATAAGGCATCTTGCCATCTCAGAGATAAACACTTGTCCACTAAAGTTTCCTCTGTCAATCTTGAGCCTCAAGGCATTATGGGAAAATCCCATCAATTAAATGAAAATATTCAATTTGAAACTAAGTCCCCTGTAATTAACAAATACTTACCTATTTTTCAGAGCTTTGCATTTCTAAATGCCACAGACTCTCCAATGTAGTAAATGAATTCTTTCCATCTAACAGAAATCTTCCACAAAGGGTACTTCTGCATTTTGTAGATATAGCAAATTAATCATATGATCCATATACTGGTTAATTTCTTATTTACTCAGCATGTGTTTATTGAATATCTACTACATGCCAGGGACATGCTGTAAGCACTTGGATTATAATTATAATTATGAACTAGGTAGACATTGTTCCAGCCCTCCCTGAGATCTCAGTCAAGTGGAAGAAACTAAAAACGAAATAAGCAATTACTCCGCACTGTGAAGGTGTTACAATGAGAAGGAAAGAGAGTGCTGCGGACTGGAATCAGGAAATACTTCCCAAAGGAAATTATTTACTTAGACATGGATACTACAGATTCTGTGAGGGCAAATCCTCCTTGGAGTATAAGATAGGTGCTTCATGTGTACTTTTAGAAATGATGGGTACTAGGTTGGATCTTATTATTCCTCCCTTCTAAAACCTTAAGTGCTATACAGCTCTTAGGACATTCGCAGTCTTTTATGACTCTAAATTGTGCTTTTTTCCCCCCAGCCCCATCTACCATCACATCATCTAACCATCCTGTTTAACATTTCCAAAGTATGCCAAGTATTTTTACCCTGCTACAAACATTTGTTTTTCATAATATCATAGTCTGCAATATGTGTGTGCCTTGTCTTATACACTCCAAAAAGATGAATTAAAATTAAAATACTGTTTTCTCTTTAAAATCTTTTTTTTAATCTTTCTTAACTAACCTTATCCAAAGTGCGCCCTTCCTTTACTACCCATGGCAGTTAGCTTATATCACTTAAGCATTACAGTTACTCCTGTGTGTAGCGATCCCTTATTGTTCATTCACTTGTCAACAAGCCCCATATAAGCATGTTATATATTCTTTGTATTATACTGGGTATTGGAGATGAAACACCAAAAATTAAACAAGGCCTTATAGAATCTATCTTACTGCTTTCTGTATGATAATTCATCCATCACATTTGCCCAATAGATATTGAGTGACTGAAGGGATGAATGAATTGATACAGGGATGAACAGTTTGAATTTTGGTTGTATCTATGTCTTAGTCCATTTTACATTCTTATAATAAAACGTTAAGACCAGTAATTTTATAATATTTCCTAACTCATGATTCTGGAGGCTGGACTAAGAGTATGACCATTGCATCTCCTTTGCACCTACTGAGGGGCATTTTCCTGCAACATAACATGACAGAGAGCATCAAATGACAAAACAAAACAAATATGATAGATTAAGTATCTCTGTCTTTCTTACAAAGTCAGTAATACCTTTATGATGGGTCCTACTTCCATGACTTCAGCTAAGTAAGCCTCATTAACTCACAAAGTCCCTACCTCCAAATTCATTAACATTTGAACTTGAGGGTTAAATTTACAATATACAAACTTTGGGAAAATTTGTATCAGAAAGCCCATGATTTGAAACTATGCATTTTAAACTGTATGTTTATAAGGTAAAACAATTGACCAAAATTTAAATAGGCACAAGATGAGTTATTTCATAATAGGTATACTGCCTGACATGATCCAAAAGGCCCTACTACTCATATAAATAGTTCCATTGACAATGCATGCACCATGTCTAGACTACAGCATTGCCAGGTAAGTACCACTGTTTATAGATATCTTAAAAAACATTAATGCAGGATGAGAGTCTGTGAATTTTCCACTGATGCTCACCCCTTTGGAAAAGTTCATGGACCCTTCAGCTTTTTATACATTATACTACCTCCATTTCTGAACACATTATCATCAAGCTATTGCTATGTAGCATGTACTCTGCTGGCTTCAGCTTTAAATGTACTCTTTGCAGAGATATATTTGAAAAAAATCAAGAAAAGTCATTTCTGGGGCTGGAGAGATGACTAAGTGGCTAAGAATACACACTGCTCTCTCAGAGGACCTGAGTTTGGATCCCAGCACCCACGATGGGTATCTCACAAACCACCTGTATCTCCAGCTTCAGGGGATCCAGTACCCTTTTCCAGACTCTGTGGGCACTTTCACTCACATGTACATTCCTACACACAGACATATAATTTTGCATATAATAACAAAAATAAATATTTTCAAAGGACATTTCAAAAAGTTACTTTCATCAAACTTGCTGAATGAGAATATAAGCACATTTTTCCCCAAGAATTCATCTTTGTATGTTGATATATAGTAAAAAGCCTCTCCTTGTCTTCTCTCTTTCAATGTAAGATTGACTCAGTATTGTGGGGTTACAGTGAAATGTGTTAAACTGGATAGGAAAGTTAATAAGCAGGTATACTCAGGGACAGCTTCCTTCAATAAGCCTCATTGGTATGCCCTCCCCCTCCATACAGACACCCCTAAATTTAATACTCTGAAAAGACTACCTGTGCTCCCATTCACAAATAATATCCTTTTAATTTTCAGATATTGAAGTCACTATGCACTTCTGACATCAAAGGAAGTATGACAATGGCAGCTAATGGATATCCCATTGTGTTGGACAAGTACATTGCCCCAAAGCACACTGTCATTACTTATCTCTTCCAAGACTCAGCCTGACCTCTAATCAAGGGGTTTTTTAATTAACAATCCTTTTAACTACTTCATTTCTGATTATCATATCCGAGCCAACCGGCTATTAGGGCTTGACACTTCACTCATTACGAAAGGTGTTCTATGAACTGCTGTGCAAAGCTTTGATAGTTCAGTGAGTCACCCAGTCTATCACTTATCCTTTCAGTTAGTTCATTGATTGAGCTCTTAATACTGCTCTTTTTAAAGAGAAAACAATCAGTGATATTTATAGTGTCATTAGCTGCCAGGTTAGAATCTTTTGGAGCATTCTGTGGGTTCCCAAAACTTGGAGGAGTGTCTAGACCTCAGAAAAATATGTCCTTGAGGTTTCATAGACTTAGTGAGCTAATATATACCATTTCAACCTCACTTTCATTTCTGGCTACAAAATGGATAGACACAAGAAAAGACTATGCTCACTGAAGACCTATTGGAAAGAAACAATATGAAAAGAAAGCACTCTTGTACACACAAACCCACAGCAGCTGTAGTTATTTGCATAAGGCCTGCATAAGATCAAACCAGTTAGTATTCTAGCACGGAGGGAGGAGGAACTCACTAGCCTTCACTGCCAGCTCAGGAGCTATGGGTAGTTGATGGCTGCTAGAGAAGGGAGAGTAAGTTTTAGTTTTCTTTGAGGATGTGACCACTGGTAGGTTGCCCGTGGTCCAGTGTTGAACCCCTCATCCATGGGCCTATGGACAGCACTAACTGGATACAGTGGATATACAAAAATAGGATAAAATACCTGGGAGGACCGGGAAGTAAGTGTGATCGGGGTGCATTGTATAAAATTGCAAAATAATCAATAAAAATACTATGTTGGAAGAAAAAGGAGATAATGAAAGAATTATTTTTTTTTTATTTTTGGTTTCTCCAGATCTCGAGACAGTGTTTCTTTATATAGCCCTGGCTGTCCTGAAACTTGCTCTGTAGATCAGGTTGGCCTCAAAGTCAGAGATCTGCTTGCCTCTGCCTCCTGAATCATGGATTAAAGGCATGTGCCACCACTACCCAGCTAAAGAGCTAATTTTTAAAAAGAAAAAAAACCTCTCTGGCTATTAAATAAACACTTGGAATGGTAAAGGGCAAATATAAGCACAGAGCTTCTAGTACATTTTCATTGTTTCAGAGATGGTCTTTATTATGCTTCATTCCCAAATAATTCCCAACCAATAAACAATTGTATTTAGTTTGTCAAAGGGATTCGTTTATCAGTATTGCTGAGAAGTATCTCTCCAGCTAATACCAGTATGGAGAGGGATTAGAATAAAAGTCAGTCTTTAAAGATGACCATATCACCTATATTCCATTTAGGGTATTAGATAGCTGAAGTTCCACAAACATTTATACTTGCCTCCCCTTCTCTCCACTCCTCAAACTCAGTTCATTCTATTTTAATACCATGAAATGTATCTTCCTTTGCATAAACTTGTAAACTTCTTTGAAGATGGCTGTCTAGTTCATCCAGTGTCCTGTGCTACATAGCACCTGGTGTGGTGACTTTCACATGATAATCTTTCATCATGCTCATTACTTATGCTGGTGTTACAGATCCCTCTCTGGGCATGAACTTGGGCCATGTTTATTTATGCTGAGTACTGGCACTGAGACATATGCACGCTCTTATAATGAACTCTCCACTTATGATGGCTTCAAGTCAGGTATGTAATCTGCCATCAGGAGAAACACCTTGTCACTGGTCTTTAATTGAAAATGTAACTCTCATATTCTGAAAGGCTTCAAGCCTAGAACCCATTTTGGGTTCCCACTTATAAAGGGTACGAAGGAGTAACTATCATTCTTCAGGAAACTGATGAGGAAGAGTAGGGATGGATGCATAAAAATTAGCACCACAAGATTTAAAAATATAGAGAGACTTTTCTTATCATCACTTCTGGAAACTAATCAGTTTCTTTTAATCTCTTGTCACTCTTTCTTTTCTCTCTTCAAATGAGAACACTGACAAGTTTATAAATGATTCTCCTCTGCAAGCATCAGCTTAATAATTTTAATAGCAGAGGCTTGATTTGCTTATCTTAAACGCTCAAATAAGTACATATGCTCTAATGGACACTGACTTTGCTCTTAATGTAATGTGTATGCTGTGGATTCTTTCATATATGCTGTCCTGTGTTAGTATCTCTCATGCTGTCCCACACTGGAAGTAAAGAATGGCATTTTATATCGCTGCTACAATTTGAGAGCCAAAAGCTACCAAGGATGGTAGACAATTAAATTGAACAATCTGATATGTCACTTCTACATAAATCCATTTTTATTAACTTACATATCTATTTAAAGATCTCTGCATTAAGTTCTTTACCTAAATCTCTCTTTTTTTGTTAAGTACCAATTCTCCTTTGTCTCAGCATACAATGTCCTATATAGCCTTGAAATCAATTTAGCAGACAGTCCTTTTGTACAATTTTATAATCTACATTTGCATTTCTATACCTCCCTTTAATTCACAAAGAACAGCACATCTTCTCCAGAAAAGATTGAAAAAAATGAAGCTGTAGAAATATTAAAATCTTTTTTTTTTGGTTTTTTATTATTATTATTATTATTATTTTACAACACCATTCAGTTCAACATAATAGCCACAGAATCCCCTGTTCTCCCCCTCTCGCCCACCCCTCCCCCCAGCCCACCCCCCATTCCCACCTCCTCCAGATCAAGGTCTCCCCCGAGGACCGGGGTTGACCTGGTAGACTCAGTCCAGGCAGGTCCATTCCCCCCTCCCAGACCGAGCCAATCTTTCGTAACTTGGAAAAAATGATTTAAAACATCTATCCATTTGTAAAAAACAGAAATCCCTTTTTGTTGGTAGCGTCTAAAGCCTTCATTTTAAAAATATGTAGAAGGTCCTCATTATACTACAAAAGAGTCAAGGGAGACAATTTTCCTTGCCAGCCCATGAATTTATGCACTTTCCCATAGAGTTGGAAATTGCTTCTGTCTCTGTATACTTTATTTGATGTCTGCTGTCACCAATTCAAATCTAAGTTGTTGTAGAAATCAACATTAAGAGCAAACAGACAGGTCATCTGAAAGTGGGACCCTGACTGCTTCCCCTCCACGAATCCCACTCTTTTTTTACATAAAAATTTAGAACAGATGCAACAAGAAACATTTCAAAAAGTTACTCTTCATATGATTTCTTTACTAATCTTTAATAATATATTCGAGAAAAGGCTATATCTGCAACGCAAATTGCCTGTTAGGATAAGAAATAAAGATAAGGTCAAACAAAGGGCAGTGGTGAAGGTGAGTAAAATAGAGGGATAATATATATGTGTAATTTTCATAAGGACTGATAAGATTAATCTTTAATTATTAATTTTATTTTTGGTATTATAATAACATCATTTCCCCCTTTACTTTACTCACTCTGAACATGCCTACATACTCTTCCTTACTCTTTTTCAAATTCTTACCTCTATTTTTCATTAATTGTTGTTATTTATATAGATGCATCACTGCTTTGCTAGACCAGTATAATACTTAAACACATCCTAAATATTTGCTTTTATACAAAATATAAATGCAATCCTTGCCCCAGAAAAGGAAATGGCTCTTTGCAGCAGATGGAGACCATTACAGAAAACTACAACCAATCAAAATGCAAAGATGAATCTTTTATTAATTTGTTCCTATAGTCAAGTCCAGTACTCACTACATACCTTCTATAGATGTGTATAACTCCAGGTTCTGCCCTCAAGAAAGCCAAGGAGGGTGGACACACGGAGAGAACCCAGTGTCATAAAGAAGTGGTGGGGCCAGAGCACACAAGTTAAAATTACCTTTAGAGTTCACATTATATCATGCCAAGTGGCTATCATCAAGAAAATCTAAGACAACAAATGTCAGTAAAGATGTAGGGAAATTGTAACCCTATACACTGTTGGCAGAAATGCAAACTTGCTCAGCCACTGTGGAAATTCATATAAAAATCATCTAAAAAATAAAATAGAACTATCATATGATCCAACTGCACACTTCAAAGACACCTGCTTGTCCATGTCTGTTGCAGCAGCATTCCCTATAGTGAACTTACAGAATCACTTACAAACTGTAAAGCAGACATTTGGAACTGCAACAACAAACAAGGAGTTATTATCCATGCCCTCATGTAGCTTACACTCAAAAGATTAAACACCTTATCCAAAGTCATAAATATTGCAACCAGCACATCCTGGACCTAGAAACCTGACCTAGGGTGGTGAGGAAATGAAGAAAAGGATGGAGACACAGACACAGAAAAGCTGAAAGCAAGTGCCATGTGTGCATTGTGACACAGAGGCACCAACTACTACACACCCTGGAACTTCAGCGTGCTTTTTATTATGTACATCACAGGGCTAGGACTTAGCTAGTCTTGGTAGGAAGTATTCGTAAGTGAGCAGTCTCAGGCTGTAAACTTTGGGGAGGAGGAAGCTGCTGTTGCTAGTTTTTACTCACACTGATTAATCCTTTGTAAATACTCAGACTTGGACCAGAGGAAGGCTTTGCCTTTCTATGACTGACCCATGAGAAAGGCTTTTCCAATTTCAAATGAGTCTGAGGCCTTGGTCCATGTTATGGCTGGCTCATGTCAAACAATACACATTCACTCAGAACACCATCCTTTCCTTACATATTCACTCAGGACTTTCTCAGCTCCCCACACATAAAGGTAGAATGTACCAGAACTAAGGCCAGAAATGAAGTGAGTAAATCATACTCACTATATTACACTCCTTTTTCTTTTTTTCAGGCTCCCAGGACCCACTATGGTTTATTTGTGGAACAAATGGGGAGAGGGGTTATTAGTTCAAGGAGAGATCATGGGGTTCTTCCTCATCAGAGTCAAATTCAACATTTTCATCTTTAAAAGAATCTGTCTAGCAATTATGGGATAGTCTCTGAAACCTTTAGGGAAGACACCAGTCAGTAAGTGTGCTCTACCATTTAAGAAACTGATCCTCTGCCTATTGGTTAGATCACAGTGTGCCAGGCTACAATGTCTTCATGGACATAAGGTAAAACTGAACAAGTACCAGAGCTACCAAAATGACTTAAAGGCCACCTGACTACATGGAATTAATTGGCTGAAAGGGATTTGATTAGACTTGATAACAAGATAGATGAAAAATTGTACTGCTTCCTTCTTATAGTTCCTATAGGCCCAATACTTGAACTTGACAAAGACAGATTCCCATGAGTAAAACATACAAATGTGTTTAATCTACATTTTGAGTAACGTGAAAGCCATCATTTGGAAATGAAGGTCTGAAGAAACAGTTCAACCCAATTATTTTAATTATAGGTTGGGTGAAGAGTAGAAAATTATGGCAATACATGATTAGGAAAAATGTACAAGCTAATGGTAGTCAGTGTGGGGGGGTGCGTTCACTTCAGTTGTGTCAGGTGTCCTTCCAACATCATAGATACCTTCCTTTTGTCATAGTGAGGACACATCTCATGTGTAGGTGTTATGGCACACTGCAGAGAAGGGAAAGGCCAGTGTTTTGTAGCTGTGACTTCTCAGATTTCTTCACGTCAATTTTCCAGTGTACCAAGGCACCCAATCACAGTAAATATTGTATAGTACAGTATGCCCTGACTTTCATCTATGGCATCATGAACTGAATAGATAATATGGACATAAATTTGTTCTTTAAAGGTAAAAATCAAAGACATTTATAGAATAGTTTAATTGTAAAGAAGAGAGCATCAGCTTTAGAATTCAGTAGATTAATACTTTATAAGATGGCTAGCAATATTCTGGAATTTGATCTTAAAAAAGTAGTATGGGTTGAAAAGAAAGGGAACTACATGACATACAAATCAATCGAAATGCCTGGGTGAAAAAGATCTGACTCCTTATAGTAGTCATTGTGGTCATTTGTAACATTGGAAGATGACGTCAGTGAGAACAACTTTGGCCTCGGAACTAGCTCTTACATGGCTTTTTAAAATTAAAACCAAAAATAGTTTTTATGCAGTATATTCCAACTGTGGTTCTCCTCCCCCAGATCCTCCCCACTGCCATATCCGTTCAAATCCATACCCTGTCTCTCTCTTTAAAGACCAACAAGCATCGAAAAAGATAATAAAGAAAGATAAAAATAAAAGCAAACTAAAATAGAAGAAAACAAAACAAACATTTTTTAGTTGAGCCAAAGAAAAAGCACAAGAAACACATACAGACACAGAGATTCACACCCCAATATACACAGAAAACCCATCAAAATATTGGAAACCATAATATATCACCAAAAGATCTGTAAATTAATTTTTTCAATGCCCAGACAAAACATTTTGAAACAAAAGAAAAAACAAATACCAGTTTGGAGTTTGTTTTGTGTTGGCTATGGAGCCTTCCCTTGACAGTGCTTTGTACATCCAGTGAGAGTCTGTTCGAGAAAATAAATTTTTCCTTTGTGAGTGTTTTTCAACTGGAGAGAGCTTCTCAGTTAGGGATAGGGGTTTCTTCCACTCTCACTTCTAGGACCCACATGGGCCCAGACCCATGTAGGTCCTATGCATGCTGCCACACTCTCTGTGAGTTCTTATGTATGTCAACCCTGTTGTGTTTAGAAGGTGCTGTGGGATGGTCTTTATGTCAAATTACTCTGATTGGTCAATAAATAAAACACTAATTGGCCAGTGGCTAGGCAGGAAGTATAGGCAGGACAAGGAGAGAGGAGAATTGAGAGAACAGGAAGGTGGAGGGAGACACTGCCAGCTGCCGCCATGACAAACCACATGTGAAGATGCCGGTAAGCCACAAGCCACGTGGCAAGGTATAGATTTATGAAAATGGATTAATTTAAGTTATAAGAACAGTTAACAAGAAGCCTGCCACAGCCTTAGAGTTTGTAAGCAATATAAGTCTCTGTGTTTACTTGGTTGGGTCTGAGCGGCTGTGGGACTGGCAGGTGACAGAGATTTATCCTGACTGTGGGCAAGGCAGGAAAACTCTAGCTACAAGAAGGCCTTGTTTCCTTGTTGTCCTCCATCCCCTATGGCTCTTACAATATTTCTACTTCTATTTCCACAAGGTTCCCTGAACCCTGAGAAGAGAGATTTGATGGAGACAGCCCATTTATGACTGAGTAGTTTCAAGGTCTCTCGCTCTACGTACATTGTCCAGTTATGGGTTTCTGTATCTCACATCACTTTCTAAAGCCAGATTCTAAGTCAAACCAGAAGACACTTCCATAGAACCATGGAACTTGAGATTTACATGGGACCTTGGAGACTACCCTGTACTATACATTCATTAATTTTACAGATGGGAAAGCTGAGGCCTGGAAAGAAGTGGCTCGTACAAATTAATCTTACTTAGCCAGGTGACTATAACTAGGGTTTTCTGGAACAAAGAACTTTCATGGGAAGTAGGACTTTTGTTTCTAAACCTGGTAATGGCTGTGGGAGAGCCCAAGGGTGTGCCCCTTCTAAGGGTAGCAACAAAGGCATTCTGTTGGACGGTCTTTTTAAGGATGTACAAAGAAATGTTTTTTTGATGAATTTTTACTAATGTCATACTCATTCTGCCCAGAAATATCCAGAACCAGTAATCAATTACAAATATTTGGGAACATTGGACAACTAAAGGTTTTGCTTCTTGTCTCAGAACAGAGGAGTAATGTGAAGAAGGAGACTCCTCTTATTTCTTCTTGCAAGATCTATTGGTAGTTCATGTTGCCAGGCTTGATTGAGGAACTTTCCTTTTACTGGGAACAAACAGGAAAGTTTCACCTAGCCTACTAGGTCTAGATGGATGTGGTAGTAGAAGAAATAGGTCTTACCTCACTGACTGTCCATTTACAAATATGTCATCCTCCCTGCCCACATACACATACAACTAAAGGACTTTTCCAAAACATGTCAACAAAGCTACAGGATTCAACTTCAACCTAGGTGAATTTTATATCACTAAACATCTCAAATTTGTTTTCACTAAAGATACCACTTACTGGTTGATAGCATTATAATTCATGGCAAATCTTATCTTGAATGTCTATAATTATCACAGGCCATATAGATAGCTCCCTAGATAGGAAAAGAGCAGAAACTTCAACAGTTCAGATTGTTATAGAGCATTGAGGTATGTCAGACTTCCATCTTCTAATTTTATTATTGTTGCTTTGTCTTTTGTCTAAAACCAAGTATAATATCTTCTAATATTAGAATTATAAAGAACATACTGTTACTATGTAAGAAAAATTGATGAAGTGGTACCCTCTAGTTGACTGATATAATACCAGATTTTCAAATGAAAAAATTCTCGAGGGAGAAACAAGTAGTCATTGAGCTATGCTTTGGAGGGTGCTTGAGTAAAAGTCTTACAGTATTATTTCTTGAAAATTCAAAGCACAGCATGGAGTGTCAATGCTGAGTCAGAGAAATCAGTGTCAGGATAATTGCCCAAAGTTGAGAAACACTATTAAATTCACCAAACAATCACTAACATGTATCTAGGATCTATTATGCATCAAGTACCATGCTACATGATTCAGACACATTCAGACAGGTTAATTAAGGAGAGTTATTAACAATGCAAATAATCATTTGAAGTCATATTAGCATTTTACCAGTTCAGACACAGTAGTGCTGCCCTGGATTTATGTCTTCCAGTTTTTCATTCCAAGTGCCCTTCTATAATATGCTCCCATTGCAAGTCATAGCTTCTAATTAATCTTATTCTTCCTCCCAACATTCCCCTGGAACTGTATTTTCAGACAGTTGTGAGTTGCCCTTGGGGGGTGGCTGCTAGGAATTGAATCTGGGGAAGATCCCAGATTTAGAAAACAAGTTAGGTGAATTGCTCCCATTCTAGCCATCTCAGTTATTTTTCTATTGCTGTGATAAGGCACTAAAATCAAGGAAAGTTACAAAAGAAAGTGTTTATTTGAGGCATGTAGCCTGAAGGTTTCTCCGGTCCTACCCGGTCCTACCCGGTCCTACCCATCCCTGCAGCTGCTTATACAATAATGACTCAGAGGCAAACTGTATGGTCTATGGCAGGCCTCTTGCTAGCTAGCTAGCTCTTATGACTTAAATTAATCCACTTCTATTTGTCTATGTTTTGCCATATGTCCATGTCATTATCAGTCTGCTGGCATGTTACTCCTTGGGCAGTGGGCTAGGCATCTCTCCAAACTCCACCTTTCTCTTTCCTGTCTCTCTCCTTGGATTTCCTATCTGCCACTAAGCTGCCTTGCCATAGGCCAAAGCAGCTTATTTATTAACCAGTGGTAACAACATATATTCACAGCATATAAAAAGACATCCCCCAGCAGAGGTATATATTTCAGAGGGTTAGAATCCATGACCATCTTGGCAGGGAACATGACAGCTGGCAGGAAGGCATGGCACTGAAGCAGTAGCTACCTGGGAATGGAGTGGATTTGAAAACTCAAAGCCAACTTCCAGTGACACGCCTCCTCCAACAAGGTCACACTTCATAATCCTTTTCAAATAGTTCCACCAAATTGGGACCAAATATATGAGGCTATAGGGGTCATCCTCATTCAAATTACTACAACATCCAATAGTATATTGTCATTAGATGTCTATGATATGGTAATCCATAGAGTAACAGTGGGTAGAATAGTGTCGTGGACAAGGTATGTCATCCAGAATCAAATGTTTTCTTCCAATCTGGGTTGTCAACACACACATCATCAAACATAAGAAGCAGCTTAAGCCAGTTTTGGAATATTATGATGAGCTAGTCTCAACAGGCATGTCTTTATATGGGATATTTCTAAGCAGTGTAGGAAAGGGCTATTTGGTAAAGTGAGTATGAAAAAGCTCCACTGAAAGAAAAGTAAATAAGAAGCCAACACTAAGTCTCCCAACAATTTTAGTCCTTTTCTTTTTTCTCATATATTCCCTAGGAAGACTGCTTTCCATTCCATTTTCTTGAGAGTTGTTCCAGTTTTTATACCTCCATGTTTGATAGAAAGACCAACATGCTAAATGTTTGAGTGTATCTAATAAAGTCGCTATTGATGTGGAATACAAGACAGCAGAATGATGTCCTGGCTTTTGTACATTACAGTCCTGTTCACAAAACCCAGGCCCATAGCAGTCCTTTAAACCATGGCCCTGTCTTGTTTCCATTTATTCAATGTGTGATTCATAGTGATGGCTTCTCCAGCCATGCCTCAGCAGGTATTCATGTGTTTTGGATTTGGGGAGCACATGGATTGCCCAGCACTGTCCCTGTTGAACATCAAATGTCAGCTTCTCTTTGACAGACCATTTTTCTAATTGGTCAAGGTCACCTTGGATTCTGTTCTTGCTTCACAAGGAATTTTCAGCTTTTATTTCCACCCCCTCACTCTCTAGCTTCATTTCCCAACATTGTGTCTTCTGAAAATGTATAGGAATTTTCTTATTTCTTTCGTTCCAGACCCTCCAGAAAAAATTAGAACTTCCAAGAGAAATATATGTGGTCTCTGGGATATGTTGTCCCAAGTTCTTCCCAAAGCACTGCTTAATACCCTTGCTGTAAGACTCATATAATAGTATAATCCAGGCCCGATATCCCCAGCTCATTAATGGAAATTCCTTGCAGATTCTCATAGCTGTAGTGAAGTCCAGATGTGTCCTACACTGATTGCTCCCCCTTTTTATTCAAGACTTGAAAGTCTGTCACAGAAGGTTATTACATCGGCTTAGTATGACTTGCTCATCACAGACATTGCCTTGAAATCTTTTGTGAACAAATAACTTGCTTGATTTTAATTCTATGATTTTTGTGTGCATTAAAGTAATAATGATTCAGTATAGAAATACTATTTTAATTGCTGGAGTGGTCCAGAGATGACATGAGTTGCCTTGAAGAAGAGGTGCTAAAGATGCCATCCCTACAAGCATTTAAAGAGAGCACTCAAGGGAAACCTGCATTGGCTAGGAAGTTGACCTGTATGATTGGATTCCCAGGTCTCTTTTCAATATTAAGTTGCTGTGATCCTGCATTCTTTTATGATCTAGTAATATATTTTCTTTCATTTAAATTGCTTTTCAATTGCCGTTTTTAAAGGCATTTTCCAATTTCTATTGGAAAAAATGACTTTTTTCTCTTACATCCCATACTTCAGCTCATGTCAAGTAGGATTGTAAATGAACTGAGGTTACTGACTGACTAAAACGGTCACCATTTATCTTTAGCGTTGAAGCAAAGCAGAGAAAAAGGAATAACACTTTCTCTTCCTTTATTGAATTCTCTCAGAGTGGGTAAATTGAAGTGGTGGCAGTTGACCTATAAATGCAAAGTTCTGGGGTTTCCCAAAGGCTTCATAAATGGTCATTGATATCTTTGGCCTTCCACGGAGCTCTTTCCTGGGAGTTCATAAGATACTGGCTTACTGAAAGAATTTACCAGCTTTGAATTTTGAAATGTAATTAACAAGATCTGCCAAAGGTTACTAAGTAACATGAAGATGACTATTAGAAACCCAATAAAAGTCAAATGCTATCTAAATTTTGTCAATATATATTCTCCAAAATATGTGTTCAAGATAAAGTACTTCTCTATTTTTCTTGTTCCTTTTGATGGCCTTTGGAGAAATATAGCATTTGATGAGACACTCACATAGCTGAGCCCCCACTATTACAGAGTAGGCTGCTAAGACTCCACCCAGCTGAGAACCTCACTAGATTTGTGAAGTATCACAATGATTATCATTCTCCATTTTCACGTATGCTGGAGTACATACAGAGTTGGTTCAAACAAATGGGGCAAAAGTGAAAATGTAAATGTTGTGCTGTCATTCAATATGTACACCTTATGACAGAGAAAAGTGCCTTTTTTGTCTTGTTTCATTTGTTTAGGTCTTGGTTTTGGTTTTCAAAACAGAGCTTCTCTGTGTAACCACTATGGCTGTCCTGGAACTTGCTCTGTAGACCAGGCTGACCTCAAACTTAGAGATCCTCCTAACTCTGCCTTCAAGGTGCTGGAATTAAAGGCATGTGCCATCACTGCCTGAAGAAAAGTACCTTCTTAAGGAAGCCCCAGATGGAGGGACTGTGCTCCTGTTGTGTCCTATACTGTCATGTGCAATAGTGTATCCATCATTAAAAAGTCTGGGTATTTTTATGGCTGAAAGACATTTAAGGAATTGCTCAACATCCCTAATCATCAGGGAAATGCAAATCAAAACAACTCTGAGATACCACCTTACAACTGTCAGAATGGCTAAGATCAAAAACACTGAAGACACTTTATGCTGGAGAGGATGTGGAACTAGGGGAACTCTCCTCCACTGCTGGTGGGAATGCAAGCTTGTACAACCACTTTGGAAATCAATATGGTGCTTTCTTAGAACATTGGGAATCAATCTCCCCCAAGATCCAGCTATACCACTCCTGGGCATATACCCAAGAAATGCTCAATCATACCACAAGAGCACTTGCTCAGCTATGTTCATATCAGCATTGTTTGTAATAGCCAAAACCTGGAAACAACCCAGATGCCCTTCAACTGAAGAATGGATAAATAAATTGTGGCACATATACACAATGGAATACTACTCAGCAGAGAAAAACAATGACATCATGAGGTTTTCAGGCAAATGGATGGATCTAGAAAAAATCATCATCCTGAGTGAGGTAACCCAGACTCAGAAAGACAAATATGGTATGTACTCACTCATAGGAAGATGCTAGATGTGGAACAAGTATGACTGGACTGCTACTCACATCACCAGTGAGGCTACCTGGAAAACGGGACCCCAAGAAAGACATGGAGAAATGGATGAAATCTACATGAACAGCCTGGACATGAGTGGGAGCAATGAAGGGCGAGGGTCGAGGGAAAGAGAGCGGGAGATCCTAGCTGGATCAAGAAAAGAGAGGGAGAACAAGGAATAGGAGACCATGGTAAATGAAGACCACATGAGAAAAGGAAGAAACAAAGAGCTAAAGAGGCCCACAGAAATCCACAAAGATACCCCTGTAGCTAGAGTTTTCCTGCCTTGCCCACAATCAGGACAAATCTTTGTCACCCGCCAGTCCCACAGCTGCTCAGACCCAACCAAGTAAACACAGAGACTTATATTGCTTACAAACTGTATGGCCGTGGCAGGCTTCTTGCTAACTGTTCTTACAGCTTAAATCAATCCATTTCCATAAATCTATACCTTGCCATGTGGCTGGTGGCTTACCAGCGTCTTCACATGCGGCTTGTCATGGTGGCGGCTAGCAGTTTCTCCCCCCTCAGCCTTCCGCTTCCCAGAATTCTCCCCTCTCCTTGTCCCACCTACTTCCTGCCTGGCCACTGACCAATCAGTGTTTTATTTATTGACCAATCAGAGCAATTTGACATACAGACCATCCCACAGCATACCCCCACAAAAGACTGCTGGCAATGGTCGAGAGACAGCCGGGACTGACCTACTCTGGTGATGGGATACCCTGATAGTCGTGCCATAATCCCCATCCAATGACTGAGGAATCTGGATGCAGACATCCACGGCTAGGCCCCGGGTGGAGCGCTGGGAGTCTAATTAGTGAGAAAGAGGAGGGTTTATATGAGCGAGAATTGTTGAAATCAAGGTTGGATAAAGCACAGGGACAAATAACCAAATGAATGGAAACACATGATCTATGAACCAAAGGCTGAGGGGCCCCCAACTGGATCAGGCCCTCTGAATAGGTGAGACAGTTGATTGGCTTGATCTGTTTGGGAGGCATCTAGGCAGTAGTACCAGGTCCTGGGCTCGTTGCATGAGTTAGCTGTTTGAAACCTGGGACTTATGCAGGGATGCTTGGCTCAATCTGGGTGGAGGGGACTGGACCTGCCTGGACTGAGTCTATCAGGTC
Organism: Peromyscus maniculatus bairdii; assembly: GCF_049852395.1. Lineage (NCBI taxonomy): Eukaryota > Metazoa > Chordata > Mammalia > Rodentia > Cricetidae > Peromyscus > Peromyscus maniculatus. The sequence continues at coordinate 17,737,076 of NC_134875.1, forward strand.
GATCCCAGTCCTCAGGGGAGACCTTGATCTGGAGGAGGTGGGAATGGGAGGTGTGCTGGGGGGAAGGGGAGGGGGGCAGGAAGGGAGAGAACAAGGGAATCTGTGGCAATTATGTAGAACTAAATAGTATTGTAAAATAAATAATAATAATAATAATAATAATAATAATAATAATAATAATGAAACAAAAAAAGTCTGGGTATTTTTAACCTCAGTAGTGTCATATAACTTGAAAAAACAAGATGTATAGATTTTAGGTGTCTCTTTACAGCAATAGAAACCCTAAGACAATGGGGCTTAAGTACCCAAGGATTGGCTTAAGATGGCTAATTGTATGGCAAGAGAAAAGTTATCATGATGTGCCAATCTCTGAAATTTTCTTGTTTCTGTATTCTCTTTTTCATTTATTTCACCCTGGAGGTCTCCAAATCAGCCAGACGTGAACTAGTAGTCTCACTGACCTACTGGAACAGGGAGTACAGCGATGAGTTGAAAGCTGATCTCTATTCCCGTCTCTATCCATTCTACTGAAAAGGACTTTGAGAATAAACAGGAATGGGTTCAAATCTTCCCCTTACTACTTATTGGATCTCAGTCTATTTCCTTATATTTGTGGTGAGAATAATAAGGCCAGTCTCACAGGGCTGTTGTGAGGATTAAGTGACCTATTTTGTATAAAGTATTCAAGACAGGGCCTGGCATGCTCCCAGGAAGTAGAGATGTTTAATGGCTGTCATTATGTAACCCTGCTAGAGTGATTAAATGTTCAACCTCTGAAATGAGGCAGTCTAGGACACATTTGTGGATCTGCCCCTTACATGCTGTGTTAGACAATTTCCTTATCCTCACTGAGCCTCAGTTTTCTCACCCGAAAGGTAAGTTTGATAAGATTTCATGTAAAAATATAAGAAAATAAGTAAATGATTAAAATAATTGGCATGGGGTACCAATTTTAGTGGAGTTTGTCCATTTTAATTTTGTCTCTTCCTATCACCTCAGCATGACAATATCCTTCAGATGTCTACTCTCATACTGCATACCCAAAATTTAATAAAAGGAATATAGACTTCTGGGGCATTAATAGGAGTAATTTAAAAATATTTTAGTAATACAAATATCTTGTACTCGTGAACAAAGCCCAAATTCTACCAAGGCTAGGCAATTTGTATAATGTTAAAAACAAAGACTGAGGGTCCCCATTGCCTGGCTTTGCTAGCTCTGTTACTATATGACAAATTTTAAATCTCTCTCTCTCTCTCTCTCTCTCTCTCTCTCTCTCTCTCTCTCTCTCTCTCTCTCTCTCTCTCTCTCTCCCTCCCTCCCTCCCTCCTGTTCTCTTAACTCTAAAATGAAACTCCATAACATTTTATACCTCATAAGGTTGTTGTGAGACAAGCCATGATGAATCAACACCTATGAAATGCTTACTACAATACTCCATGTACAATGAATGTCAGTAACTGTTACTCCAGAAATGACTTAGGACCCTTGGCTCTTAGAGAATAAAGATTCTCACTGTGGCTGGAATCTTATAAGACTGACCTATGAATATCACCCCTTTAGAAAGTAGTCTGTGACTGTAGCAGACATGAATTAGGTCCTGCAGAATCCCAAAAAAGATAGAAATGAGATAAAATAGTGCTGTGAAAGAAAGATATGAACTTTGCATTGAAAGATCCCAATTTAGGCCCGTGAGATCATTCACTAGGCAAAGGTGCTTGTTGCTATACCTGATCACTTGAGTTTGGTTCCTGGAACACACACGATGGAAGGAGAGAATCAACTCCTACAAGTTGTCATCTGACCTCCACACAAGTGCCATGGCTCACGAATACACACACTCACTCCATAGCACACACCTGCAGGCACACATACACACATGTGAATGCACACATGCATGCATGCACATATGCACAAACTCTAATATATGTATGTTTTCAAATTTGAATGCTGGCAAATGTGATATTTTAGTGTTTGGAAGCTTTGCTCTTGTTTTGTTTTCTTTTGTTTTAAATTTTAGCAGCTTTTCTTCCCTTTATCTCAGCATGATAATATCCTATATCCATCTTCAATCAATTAATAAAGTAGGCTGTCTTGTGAAATTCACTTACCTTCACTAATTATTAATGACTACATCTGAAAACTGAGTACAACAATCCCTTTCGTGAAGACCAGAATAGAATAGGAATACCAAGAAAAAATGGCAAATCACTATGTACCAACAAATAAATGCCTCTTTGTCATCACAGGTGCTATTATATTTCTAAGAAATCTATGCCCCCATCCAGCTTAGATGAAAAATGGGTTTTCACCTTGGGGACTTCTAGGACCATCTGCTTAAGATCTGGACCTGGTCAGAACTGATAGAAACTCCCAGGCCCTTAATTGAACTTGGTGCCAGGGTCCGAACAATCACACTCACACTTAAACTTGGGTGGCTGTTAAAATAGGTGGCGTTACTAATCAACCAGGTGGTTACCCGCTGCCCAGAACATGGATAATTAAGTACAAGGGCCATTTTTATCCAGAGGGTTTGCTATTTCATAGCCAATTACGAGGGCAGCTTCACCCCACTTTGAACTTTGTGGAAAGTAAGGGCAGCATATGCATCTGCGGCCTCAATAGCTTCCCTGTAGTTCCTGCCATCAACTCTATTCATCTGTTTCTAAAGGAGCGTCAGCATCCACCTGCCTTTCAGTATTTAACTCCTTCATTTAGAAAGAAGCAGCAGGAAATTTGAACCAAGAGCTATTTTTATCTTTATAATGGCAAAAGCAATTTTAACACTATATCCCCTCCGTAATCTGCATTTTTTGCAATCTGCTATATTTTAAAATATTAAACTCAGGAATGAATGTGCCCCTCTCAGACACTAACATGGCTTCCTAATGCATTTTTTTTCCTAATTAGAATGGTGCTCAGTAAAGAGCAAGACAGTTAATGTTCTTGGTCCCTAAGCCAAATACAAATTCTACCAAAGAGACGTTGTGGCTCAGTTTTCCTAAAGGAAATGAAATTTTATTATGGTATGACTTTATTTGAAAAGGGATGATTACTTAATTATACCAACTGTACTAATAGAATTAGTGGAACAAGTATAAGCCTGCACATATGCATCCAGTGGCATATAGACCAGGCTGTCCCAGAACTACCATCTGAGACAACGATCACACAAGGACAGTGGGGAGAAAAGAGCAGTGATGTGAAATTAGTGTTTAAGTGACAGCATTCTGCTCTCTATTCCTGTTGGTGCACTCTGAACTTTCTGATCACACTCAAAGACAGACACGTACACATTCTCTCTCCTTTCTTCTCTCTCCTGTCACTCTTCAGCTGCCTGTAATACTTCCCTATACTTCAAGCCAAGAGAACATCTCTTTATCTTCAGAACATCTTTTTGAGGCCTTTTGGAGACTAGAGATGGCTTTCATAAAAGCAAAAACAACTTGGAGGTGATAGGGAGAATCATATAATCCTGTCTTCAGAATGCAGTTTCAGGCATTTCCTCCCTGATATTTCTCCTGTTTACTGCTCTGTACAAGAGCTTATGGAATTTGACCTTATGTGCAAGTCACTTCAGGAACCAACTGAAATGCAAGCAATAATTCAGTAGGCCTGAGCTGGATGTCTAAACTATTGTATTTTAGTGGGTTTCCAGTTGAAAAGATTGCTGTAGATCTATGGACCATATTTTTTAATACCACACATGTACACAGCACGATATTATGGTTGAACCTAATCTTCTCTGTCTCCTCATAGCTGTCTGTTCTCCAAGGCCAGAGATACTATCTCATAGTTCTTAAACAGAGCATCAACATGTTGAGATCATTTCTGGGATACCATAAATGCTTCTGGATTAACTGATGAATTCTCGTAAAAGGTCTTTACAGCTAGAGAACCCAGCATGGCACCCCACTGGTGCTCCTTAGAGACTGTGGAATGTGGAGTAAGTTATTCATCCTCCCTAAACCTCCATTTCCTCATCTGCAACACAGTAAGGCAACTCTAAAGAACATATAAACTAATTCTGGAAAGCATCTTATACAGCACTTGACACAAAGTAGTCATCATAAATAATGCTTCTGTGTTGTCTTTGATTTCTCAGGGTAAGAATTGAAAGTGATCAGCTAAAAACGTTTAAAGCAGAAAAAGACATTTCAAAAATATACATATTTCTGAAAATGGCTGCTTGGATGTTTCTCTCCTAGAATTTTTTGGAAATTTCTGAAAGTCACATATTTATGTTTCCTTCTTATATTGAATAAAGCAAATTTAGCATGGTAAAAAGGTGCTTGGAACTTGTAATCAGATAGACAGCCTATACCCATAGTTCTGTTAGCACTCCAAATGCCCTCTGTCCCTCTGCTATTGTCTATACTAGAAAGATATAAAATACAATAAAGAAGATAAATATCATTTATTAAACTTACCCAGCAAGTCTCGGGTAGCCTTGTGAATAAAGTATTTTTTCTATTAGAAATAAAAACAAGTTGGGTTTTCTATACATAATAGTAAATTTTAAAATACTATCTGAAAACAGCAGGCAGAGAATATGAGTTTTCCCTTCCATGTGAAAAAGAAAGAAAGCCCAATTCTACCATAGCCACTGGGATTAGGGGCTAAAATTTATCAAAATAGGAGTTGCCTATCCATTTTTAGTGTCCTTTTTTATACACTCACATGTTATTTTCACAGAAAGTGGTTTTCTGGGACTTATAATGATCCCTGACAGCACTTCAAGGAGAATTGTCCACTGAATTTGACATTGACCAGAACTTAGCCTAGATATTGATGCTTGCTTGCATCCATCCCTCCCTCCCTCCTTCCTACTCTCCCTCCCTTCCTCCCTTCCTTTTTTTGGTGGTTTGGAGGGAAATAAATGATCTCAAAGTAGCATATAAGAGAGTATGTGCAAAATGTATCCTTCTCACATCATGATTTTCCCATTTCCTCAGTAGCTGTAGTTTTATTCAGAAATTGAAATAACATTGTATATTTGTGCAAATGAGAATATTTTTAGTTCTTTCATTCCATGGTAGGCAAGCATTCTCTGATCCTAAGTTGAAAAGTTTTAAATGTAGTACAGGTTGAAACACATGTATCCTTTTTATTTTTGCTTTTTCAATTTCAAAATCCCAAATCATAGAAGAATAATTGATGAGTACACATCTCTATAACTTGCTCCTACTATAGACTTTAAATGGAATTCATAGCTTCCCATATTAAGACATATCTGTAGGGTACAAGATCTGATTCTGTCTTCAGTGGCAAGGAAAAAATGATAAAGTTGCCTTGGATTTTAGATAACCTACTTTTAGGCACTACAGCTTTTGTCCAGTGTCACCCACCCTTCATGGAGAATGAGTCCATCTCCTCGTGTTCTAGTGGACCTCTAACACAGTTCAGGTTGGTGTGCTAGTCCTTTCCCCCTGCATTCCTGTCTTACTGATCCAGCTTCCCTAGGAAACAGATGCTGAGACTAAAGTTTACCTCTAGTAGGGTTATTGAGGGCATGCTCTCAAGAACACTGTTACTGGGGGACTTACAATGGCATATGAGTCCATAAAAGGAATAGGCCTTGTTTACATGTAGTAAGTAAAGAGTTCATAACCTCTCTCCATGTTATTTTTATTTATTTATTTAAAAAAAAAAAGATGAAACAAAGCCAGAAACTAACCCCATGTATAGACTTTGCTGAAAGACAGATGACCAGAGCTGTGCGAGTCTTCTTTGGGGATGAGTTGCTCTAGGTACTGCCTAAGCTTCAGCATCTTCTCTTTTTCTACATAGGCTCTCCTGTGGAAATCCTAGTATACCACACTCACTAATATAGGACTACTTGCAAAGGAGGGAACTAGGACTAGGAAGACAAGAAGTCTTGGAAAAGAAGCTAATTTGGCCCTTTAGGGTTATTTTGAACAATGCAAGGGGTGGGGGATCTGGCTTTTGTAGAACTGTATCAAGCAGTTTTCTAGTACAGTCTGGCCTAAAAGGGAGCCAAATTTAAGAATCTTTTGATAAAATGGAAATCTGTAAAGATGAATTAATCTATACTTTTTCACACTTGGGTAAATGAATGCCTTATTTATTACACCAGGCACAAAACACGAGGCTTATATAATGTCCATTCATGGTAATTATCTACTGCTACAAATTAAGTTAATATAAAACTTAGTGTCTTAAAACAATGATCATTTGTTGTCCGTCAGAAATTTTGTTTAAGATTTAGAAAGAACACAGTGGAGCCTGAGGCTAAAACTCAGATTCGAAGACTGGTTGTTAAAAATCAGCAGAAAATTCACTCATGCCTTTGTCTTATAGCTTTGCTACCTGATACTGCTGGCCAACGATACAGACTATTTATCAGACTAAACTCTAGTTAGTCTGCTGGAAGTCTCTCCTCAAATAGAGCCTGTTTTCTGGGCTTCTGTGTTCACCTCTATACCGTCTAGTTAGAGGGAGAATCCTACTGAGTTTGGTTAGTAACAACCCTTCACTTTTGCTAGCTCATCAAATTCCTCATTTCCTATATTTAGTATTGATCACCCTTGCTGATCTTCAGCAAAAATCTGTTAAGTCCATTTGGTAAAGAATTGCCCTATCTGTCTCTTAGCAATTTTCCATATCCACCTTGATCTTTAACTATACATCTAAAGCTCTTCCTTGGAGCTGAGGTTTATAAGTGCCTTACCCTCTTTAAAATGCATCAAGAATAATATTTTTCTTCAAACCCAGAACATCTACATATGGCTCCTCTAAGTATTGTAGGTTTCATTAGAGTGTGGTACCTGTGTTTCATTGGCAGGGGGTGGGGTGGGGGAGAGACGGGAGTAGAGTGAAAGAGAGATAAAAATGAGAAGGAGGAGAGTTAAAATAATACAGGAAAGGAGTGGAAAGAGGAAGGAAGAAAAGAGGACTGGCAGAAATATCAATTACCTTTTAAAATCTAACCTTCAAAGTTACCTGTGCTTGATCCAATGTATCATACCCATTGAGGCAATTATAAAGGGATGACACCAAGACTCCTCCCATTTCTCAATGTGAAAAAACAAGTGTGTAGGATAGGATACTTATTTCTATTCGCATCTTTAGAATATATAACCTACCATTCACGAAAGGGGCATTTAGACTGAACAGCTTAGCATCTGTTCTTTCTATTGCTTGTGGCCACTCAAGTTCACTAACTTCACACATTGGAAACAGCTTCACTAGGTGTGATAACTAACTTGGTTATTAATTAGACTATATCTGGAATCAACTAAAAACTAATCTCAAGATCATAGCTCATACCGCCAACCACACACAAGAGAGGCCATTTTAGTTTTCCATTGCTAGTGGATTGGTGTTCCTATTGGGCATACTGTAAATTTTACCCTGTTTCTCTTTTTCTTTTTCTTTTTCCTTCTGTGCTAGAGTTGAACCCAGGGCATTAAGCATGCTAGGTAAGTGCTTTCCCACTGAAAGAAACACCCAGCCCATTTTTGTTGATGTATTATCTTGTTTTGCTTCAATTTTTTTGAGACTTGGTCCCACTTTGTAGCTCAGGCTGGCTTTGACCTAACTATGGAGTCCAGCCTGGCCTTCAGTTCATGATCCTATGACTCAGCTTCATGAGTATTGTAATTACAGGTATATACCACAACACCTAATTCTACATTCTGTTTTTACATTGGCAATGTATTAGACTATCATTGAATCTGTGGAGTTAAATGCTAAAGGAACCAGAGCTAATTCCACCAGTGGCATATGCTGCCTGCAGAGCTCAAAGGGACCCACAAAACACTTTGTTTCCTTTGTTGTGGTAGAGCAAACAAGATGTAGCAATTTGTTGTCAACCTGGAAGGGGACATCCCAGTATTGAACACTGAATTGCTTAAAAGAAAAGTACAAATAAAACAGGCCCCTGGGGCTTCATAGTCTACCTTGCACCTTCTCTAGTGCTAGTGTCGTCACACAGTGTTCAACAGACTTGCTGTATCCCCTGCTTTCTCATTAATAATATATTGTTTATAGATTAGACCAATGTGGAATTCTGTAGGCCATCAAACTAGCCTACATTTCCTCAGGTCACATAAGGACAGTGGGAGGGGGTTAACAGAAAAGCCTTGATTAGGAGTCCAGACTTGTATTGTCACTTGTCCCACATGAACGCAAACTTCTTTTGAGTCTCCTTCTCCATAAGAATGGCTAAAAATGTATCTGTAACATAGATGGCCACACACCATGTGCCTAAACTGCTGCTAACATGCTTTAGTGTGATACTGCTAGACTGAGTTTACCATAGGCCACTATAATCCTTCAGTATGCAATTATTTTTTTCAGGGAGAAAACTCCTAAATTAGTGAGTATCTGATGAGAACTCTCAACTCTTTCATCCTTCAGAAATTTTTAGGGTAGCATCAATCTCTACTATTCCTCAAAGATGCAATTTCATTTTGATTTGCTGCTTCAACTGATCTTATAAGGAAGGACAGGAGAAAGCGATCCAGTGGCTAACATTTAGCCCTCCCCCTATGGTAGTACTTACATTCTAATTAGAGAACTTGGGGTTGGGGTCAGGGCTACAAGAGAGAATCACAGATGTAGTAGACCTACTCTGATTTCAATCTAAGCCAGGGCTCCATTTATTAGATAACCTAACAGAAGAGCCAGGACAGCAGTTCTGCTATCCAGATATCATTATCAACTGACCATAACAATCTTCACAGTCCTTGAGTGGTCTGTCTTCCCAAGGGGTGTTTTCCCAAATTGATGATCTTAAGTTCCCTCAGAGTAGAACTGAAGGAACCTCCACCGGCTTTCTGCTTCCTTCACTTTTGGATAATCGATAGGCTCAGACATAAAAACCAGACAAAAGACTATGATTTCTCATTAGGGAGGCTACCTTTTCTCAGCATTGCCCATGAATTTTTGGGTAATGCCAGTAAAAAATTTGTTCAATTCCCATTTATCTTACTCCCAGAATCTCATGTTCTATTAATAATCTTCATAGCTCTTTGCAGATCAACAGCCCTTGCTGTTTACTACAACAATACACTTTCCTGATTTAAAAAAATCACTAGCATGCAATTTCTTTTACCAGATCTTATTGCCTTTGCTATCAAGTAGTCAAGTTCTGCACCAGCATTTCCTACCACCAATCTTAGTCAGTACAGTAAACTTCTCTATGATGGTGCTTCCTCACTAGTGCACTCTATCAGTTTTGTCAAGTGGCTAGTTTCTGAGTCTTCCTATGGAAAATATTTGGATGGGGGGGGTTCAGAATTTCAATGTATACTCTTTCCTGCCTCAACAATTCTGGAAACCCCTGATCCCCCTTTCTACCATCTTCCATGAAATCTCTATTATTTTTACTTCACAGTATTCTGATGAGCACTTTTCCCAACTTTCTAAGAGTCATCCTGACGGCACATTAGCACTATCCTTCCAGAGTCCTTGGCAAGTTAAATTGTGTAGCAGAGGAGTAGTGTGTTATCCTACATCACAAGCTCTCATTTTCCCATTTATCATATCACATTATGTTTTGTTCCTCTTCATCTAGCAGATTCAGAATCCAGCCCAATATATGTGCTCCTGACTCCCATGAATAAATATTAACTCGAATATTAAATATTCTTTTGGCCTAGTTCATTTGGTATACATTCTATTCCTCTTATAAAAGGCCCAGTGATTTCTCAATCAGGAAGTTCTATAGTTATGGCAAAAAAAATGGTATGTAAGGGTAGATTCTTGCAGCACAGAAATAGCTGCCATAGCTAGAATATAGCACTAGACTTTAACAAGGAAGAATAAACCACTTTTGCAGGTCAAGAGAATTCAGGGGAATTGAAGAAATCAAGATATTAGACTCCACTGACCCCCATGTTCCTACCCGATACCTCAGGCACCTCTCATCAATCAGTACCTTGACCTAGGCACAATTGACTCCCTAGGAGTTGAAAATTTAACCTGGAGCTGTGGAGCTGTACTCTTACTTATAAGTCTTGCCTTAATACTGGCTTCTGGTAAGAAAACTTAACAGTCTTTTTATATGCTGCCAAAGATATTTGAAATTCCCATTCCACCTTTATTCAGAATACAGCATCTCCTCAGTCTTCTATTATCTTTGTCCAAAGCATTAGTAGCGACTAGCCAAAGCCATGCAGTTTCCTTGTATTTATAGTTACTATTTCATTGAAATACTCAAACATAAGAAGTACTCCCTCCACCAAGGTACTCCCTGCCTCTGATAACCCATCCCAGGTTCTCACTGTTATAAAATGCTGAAAGTTGTTAATACTTACCACCAGAGAAATGGCTTTCACTCTCAGCTGGCTTGTAGGTAATCTAATTCCAAAATCTTTGTTTTGAGTTTTCCTCTTAGGCTAATCCCTAGAAACCAGTCACCAGGAGATATATCTGAAATGAGAATTGTGGGGGAAATTTAGTGGAGATAATTATATCTTTACAAAAATCAAACTTCTCAAGGAACTGAGAAGTAAATTGAATGCAGGGAAGTTTTGAACAGCCACACAGTTCCTATAGAGGTTTCAGCCAGTCCCACAGTGTTGCTGGGCTTGGAAAAGCCTTGCAAAGTTTCCCTGATAGATGAAGAAATATTTCTTTTCGAGACAGCGTTTCTCTGTGTAACAGCCCTGCTGTCCTGGATCTCATTCTGTAGACCAAGCTGGCCTCAAACTCATAGAGGTCCACCTGCCTCTGCCTCCTGAGTGCTGGGATTAAAGGGGTGCACTTGACCAAAGAAATATTTTTAAGTTGACTTAAGTGTTCAACAATGTACACATGGACTGAAAAAAAAAGTCACTTAGTACCTGATGGCTGTGTATGTTTTTAAAGACCTTATGTATAAGTTTAAAATAAAAGTTTTTAAACTGAAAGTAATACTTTGAAAAAATAAAACTTTCTCTCTTACAAACATGAAGATCTGGGGTGGGGGTATAAAAACAATTGCCCTGACCTGAGGCAGAGAGACTGGGTCCTGCAAAGTCATTGAAGCCAGCTGCTCTCCAGAAAGAGAGTACAACTCTGAACAAATGTTTCAGTTTTAGATGAGACCAGACCCTGGAATAGGACTTTCCCATGAGTCATTAACAGGCAAGAACCCTAGCAGCTAAAAGGATGAGTGTTTCAGGGCTGAATGGGGAGTCAGGATGGCACATCACAACGTCCACTACAATCTCTCCTCTTAAGATTGATCTGTTTAACAGTACTTCTTATAAAAGCAATAGTCCATTTGTGTAACAGTATCAATGGCATACCATTATATGTTAACAACTCAGTGATATACAGAATTAAGATAAAGGTTAATAAATGAGTAGTTTAGTTGGAGGGAGTCTTTTATCAATAAGTAATTTCCTGTTATTGTCATGTGCCATGTCTCTCTTAAAAACTTACCAGAAGTAGGGGTTGGGGATTTAGCTCAGTGGTAGAGTGCTTGCCTCGTAAGCACAAGGCCCTGAGTTCAATCCTCAGCTACAGGGGGAAAAAAAACTTGACAGAAGTAGAGAAGCAAATTCAATCTGAGAAGAGTAAGCAAAGAAAATATTGGGGTAAAGCTATAATACTGTCTTTAGGAAGCTTACCACTCCTTAAGGACCTTTACATTGGTCATAGGGCCCTTACCCCCTGGACCCTCACCACCTGTAGCAGGCAGGAGATCAGACCTTGCAGCACAGTGTTGCTGACCCTGTTGACAGGGACATAAGCTGGCCCTGAGAATGTGAGCATGAGAGATCTGGCCCTGCCCCTCATCTGCCATATGGTGGCATGAACAAGGGGGAGATGTCCTTCTCCCCTCACTACCTGTGTCAGCTGGCCCTGAGGTCATGAGAACTGGTGAGCTGGCCCAGCATCTCACCTGCTACAGTGCAGGCCCTGCACCCCACCTGGACAAGATAGTAGAGCTAATCCTGATGGTGATAGTGAAGGTGAGCCAATCCCGAGGGCACAAGCTTGGGAGAGCTACCCCCACTTCTTGTTTGTCCTGTGGCATGGGTGAGGGAGAGATGTCCCCCTTGTTCCTCACCTTTCACTGCCTACAGCACTCAGGGGAGCAGGCCCTGCATCTCACCTGGGTACCACAGTAGTGCTGAACCTGCAGGTAGGGGCACAGGGGAGCCTACACTGAGGTCATAGGAATGAGAGAGCTGGTCCTGTACCCCTTGTCTGCTATGTGGCAGTGAGGGAGAAGGAAAGATACCCCTCACCCCTTACCACCTGCAGCAGATGAGAGAGCTGATACTGCCCCTCACCAGATGCATCACTAGAGAGAGTGGGCCCTTTACCTCACCTGGGAAACATAGTAAAGATGACCATGCTGATGGAGGCATGGGTGAGCCAGTCCCAGGAACATGAGCTTGAGAGACCGATATCGGACCCTGCCCCTCATCTACCATGACATGTGCAATGGATAGAAACACCATGCAGCCCCTCCAAGCCTATGGCAGGTGGGAGAGCTGTCCTTGAGATCACTAGAGAAAGAGAGCCAGCCCTGCTTTTCACCAGCTGTAGCACTGGACATAGTGGACGCAACATCTTGCCTAGGCAACACTGTAAAGCTGGCCTTGGTGGTGTAGGTGGGAGTGAGCCAACCCCCAAGGACATGAGTGCAGGAGAAGTGGCTGCATCTATTGCTGCTTACTACATAGGGTAAGCTAGCTGGGGCAGTGTTGGAGAGCTCATCCTGGTGTTGAGGATGAGAGAGAGCTGGTGTGCTGACCAACCCAGCAATCACCGAGACCCAGAACCAGGGCTATGAACTGGCGCATCTATGATCTGCTGGAGCATGTGAAGGGGCCAGTCCTGCAGATCCAAAGTTTCAGAATCTCCATGACACCAGACAACAACAAGATACCCAAAAGGAGCCCCATTGAGGGCCCAGTATTGAAGATATAGCAAAAACCAGAGACCTCAAACCAAACCAACCAATGACTTAATATAATGAACACTTGCAAGTAATAATATATGGGCTAAAGTGTATACTGTGTGACTCACTGTATTACACTCACAGCTTCCATGACGAGATTTTTCTTTTCTTTTTTCTTTTTCTTTTCTTTTAAATTTTATCTTGTTTTATCCTGGGTGGGGGAGGAGTTGCAAGGGTAGAAGGCAGATGAGAAGGGACAGGGAGAAGAGTGGGATTGAGATGTATGTCACAAAATCTACAAAGAATCAATAAAAAGTTTAAATGGGGGGGGGAGAAGGACTAATTCAGGGACATGAAACTATGTTAAGATTTGAAAAAAATTATCCTTGAGAAAAACAATTGGTCATAGGGATAATATTAACAGTTTTTGGCATGCTGTAAAAAGTAAAAATATTTTTATCAGTAGTGAAGTTCAAGTACTGTTCGTCATTTGGCATATTTCACTGATATGGAGGAAATGCTTAGTCTGAAACAGAAGCATAGCCACATTCATGCTATGCTTCAGCTGTGCTTGGTTCCCCAAATGTTTATATGCTGGAAGCTAAGTGCCCAATGTAGTGGCGTAGAAGTGACAGAGCAGCCTACAGAAAAGTGATAGGTTGTCCCATTCTCATGAATAGATTTTGATTCTCAGGAGAGGGTTAGGCACCATATGGCTGGATTTATCTCGTGAAAGCAAGTCTTCACAAAGCAAGTGTTTACCCCATATGCTTGGATATGTCAACCATGTGACTCTTTCTTTTTATCAGCAGATTATGACAGCCAGAGAATATCTGCAAAGATACCAGTGCTATACTTCTCAGAGCCTCCAGCCAACATAATAATGAGACAAATTAACTTCATATTTATACATTATCCAGTGTCCAGTATTTTATTATAGCAATACAAAATGCTCTAAGACAATGCCTAATACAGATTATATATTTTTTGCATTAATTCTATGTTTAACAGTACTCATGAAGCAATAATTTATTCATTCAACAGTGTCAACGACATATACACAGTCTTCAAGGAAAGTACATTCTAGAAAATGCACAGAATTCTCAAAAAATAAACATTTTATTTAAAATAATAATAAAATGAATGTTCCAAAACAGAAAAGTCCACTCTAGGAGAGATTTGAGGAGATAACATGTACAGAATAAGAAAACTTCAAGAGCCTTAAATGATGACACATTAACAAACCAGTAACAAAGCCTGGTGGTGGTGGTGGTGGTGGTGGTGGTGGTGGTGGTGGTGGTGGTGGTGGTGATGGCAGCACACGCCTTTAATCCCAGCACTCAGGATACAGAGGCAGCATTCAGGATACAGAGTTCAAGGTCAGCCTAGTCTACAGAAAGAGTTCTAGGACAGCCAGGGCTACACAGAGAAACCCTGTCTCAAAAAGCCAAAAGCAACAACAAACATACTAACAAGTGTTTGGCTAAATGTAAAATGTAGAGAAAAGTTGCTGTAAAGGTTTTAGAGGAAGAAGTTCAATGGAGCTGAGAACAGATACAGTGAGGAAAGAAGCCATAAGGAGATGGGGGGTCTGTGGGTAGCAGATTTCAAATAGCCCCAAAGAACAACTAGCATGAAGCCCCTGAGCTAAGTAAGTGTGAGCTTGACATGACCAACATCAAGACAGGTGATTCAGATAGGTTAACACTGGAGACTATGTGTATTGAAGATTACATTGTCCTGGAAATCATAGTAAATAATTTACTTTGTACTTTGGACAATGGGAAGACAGCAGCACACTTTGAGCAAAGTAATGGTAAACTCAGTGTTTCAAAAGAATAACCCCGGAAGCTTTGTATAAGATAGATTACATGAAGTCAAGATAGACTACACAAGAGTGCCAGTCAGGAAAGTATAACAGTAACTCAGGAAGGATAAGCCAGGAAGTGGCTATCAGGATAACAGAATGGGGATCCTGATGATTTGTCAGACTCAGGTTACAGTTTGAAAGTGAAGTGAATAGGATTTACTGATAGACTAGATGGAGGATGTGACAGGACTTGGATCAGCAACATTATAGCTAGGGTACACATATCAAGTTATAATTTAAACAATATGTTGATTGCAGAAAGAGGTTACTGAAAGCCAAATCATCAAGGTTCCCTTGCCCTCTCTCTCTCTCTCTCTCTCACTCTCAATCTGTACACGCATGTGTGTGAGTGTGTGTGTGTGTTAGTGTGTGTGTGTGTGTGTGTGTGTGTGTGTGTTTGATGGGAACATACAGAAATGCAAAGATATAGAGAATAATTTCTTTTGCTGAAGATAATCTTATTCACAATTTGTTTCTAATAGGCCAAAGGCAATATGTTCTGTTTTCATTGACTGTATGAGAGGTCTTCACTTTTTCAAAATTGCTCCTGGAGCTTACATTCTGGCACGCATGAGGGCACCCCATCTCTTTTTGTCAACCCCACTTGGTAGCTTCTGAAGTAATAATGAATGGTACAGTGCTTCAACAGAAAGCTGTGCCTGGGGCTGTTGAACTACTTGCACTCACTATACAGGTGTAAGAGACAAGGACGCATAACCCCAGCTGCAGCTGTGGCTGGACACCCTGCCCTGTGTTGGTCTTTTTGCACTTCACAAGTGGGTGGCCATTCTGAAAGCAAAGCCATCCCACAGGCACTGGGCTGGAACACAATTGATTTCCTTTGTGGAACTAGCCACAGAGAAATCCTTCATGTATGCTCCCAGACTCGGTTTCAAGTGCTTGTAAAGTGCTGACACATAGCATGGAAGTGATACTGCTGGAACATGTGGGAATTTCAAAGCACCATCTGATGGGACAAAGTACAGAGAAACCAGAGGTTAAATAAAGCAAGACATTTTCTCAGAGTGAAAAGAAAATTGTACGTTTTTTTTTTACTTTATTACTTAGTCTTTTATTTATTTTTTGAAATTTTTATACATATATAATATATTTTGATCATATATGTGCCCCATTTTCTTCATCCAACTCCCTTGTACCCCCTCCCAACTTCATGTAGCTTTCTCTTTTTATCTCCCACTTAGTCTAATTAGTACTGCCTATATGAGGATTGTGGGGGAACCATGACTTTACCCCTAAAAAAATGACTCGCCTTCTTTTAGCAGCCATCAACTACAAGTAGCTCCTCAGGTAGGGCTTATTGGACTTCTCTGCCCTATCTATGCTCAAATTTTGTCTGGCTTAAATTTGTGCAAGTCTTGGGAAAGTAACCACATCTACAATACGTTCATAAGTACAATATCTGTATCATGTCCATGAGACATTTTCCAGCACTCTGGGTCTAACATTCTTTCTACCCCTTCTGCCTCTGCCCACAGTCCCTTGATGTTCTCAGAGTTCTCTCTCTCTCGCTCTCTCTCTCTCTCTCTCTCTCTCTCTCTCTCTCTCTCTCTCTCTCTCTCTCTCATGTGTGAATGTTATGTATCCTATTCGTGGCTGAACTTTGACCATCATGAGTCTGTGTATTAACCATTGCCCATTGGCTAAAGTTGATAACAACATTGATTCATGGGTATAGACATATATTTAGAGAGCAATTTATCAAAATGACCATTTAGGAAAATAAAAATAGTAGCTACACACACACACACACACACACACACACAGGGCTTTTGACCAGTTTTACAGTACCAGACATGAATTTCCACCTATGAAGCATGCCACAAATCCAACCAGAAAGTCATTGGCTACATCCATAATAGCCATGGCATACATACAGGTCAGTAGTGTACCTCGCATATATAGTGCTGGAGAAGGGCATTGCTGTCTTTTCTCCCTCAGTTTGCCTTCATAAAGGGCCCTAGCCTTGAATATTTTTTATGTGTTTCATTTTAGAATACATGTAGAAGTGAGGAAACTTGAAAAGACCCATTATGGGTTGTAATGTCTATTCTTGGTGTCAACTTGACTCCATCTGGAATTATCTAAAAACCCAACTGGCTGGATACACCTGTGTATGTGTGGTGGAGGGTTCTTAATGAAATCATAGGAAATAGATCTTTTGAGGGAAAATCCATCTCTAATCTGAGCCACACCTTCTGCTGGCAGCCTATATCAAGGACGTGGAAGAAGGACGCCTACTCTCGTTTTCCATTTGCCCTCCCTCACTCTGGCTGTTAGGTCCATTCCTTTGCTGGCATTAGAGTCCACTTCTTCAGGATTCTAGAGGATCCTGAAGACCAGCTGAGACATCCAGCATCATGGACTGAACGACCATTTTGAAATGTTAGACTTTCCATAAGTAGACAGCTATTGTTGGACTGGCTGGATCATGGCCTGTAAGCCACTCTAATAAATCCCAAGTCATTCAGTTCTGTTTCCTCTATAGAACCCTGACTAATACGTGGGAGAAAAATGCATTAATGGATGGGGGATAGGAAGAAAAATGGACAAAACAAAACTAGAGAGGGTGTTAATAGAGGAAGAAGGGTTTAAGGAGGAGAATGGGTAAATGAAAGAAACAAGGGGATAAAATGAATAAATCAAAACAAAATGTGTTTGAAAAAAACATATAGAAACCTAATATCTTACAACCAAATTAAAATATATAATTGAATGTGATATGAAAGAATTGAGGAAACATTAGTGTTAAAGGTTTAAGTAGGGATACAGTTGGGTAGATAAGGGGTGAGAGGGATTTAAGAGTTAGATTACCAAACCTAAGACTTTTTGAAAAAGGCTATAGAATCCCACTAGTTTATACAATTGCAAAGTAAAATTTTTTAAATGAAGTTTGGGCTGGAAAGATGGTTCAGTGGGTAAAGATGTTTGCCATCAAGCCTCATAACCTGAGCTCAATACCCAGTTACAATGGGGTGCAAGGAGGGACTGACTCTCACTAATTGTCTTCTGGCCTCTACACATAAACCATCCAATGTGTATGAATACATTACACAATATGTGAATAAGTTAATACATAAAATGTAAAAAAGATTGGAAGATGTTTGACTGGAGGTACCCTGCATGGGTGACAGTGCTGCATCAGAAGTCACAGGTTTTTCACAGGAAATCACAATGTCAGGCATATGATCCCTCCCAAATGAGTTATTGGTCATTGAGGCCCCAGAAGTCTCCAAAACAGCACAGGCTATTACCATTGCCCTTGGTTACCCACCATAACTAGACGGTAAGACCCTGGTACTGAAGGCATGACACATTTCAATTGTAAAATGTAGAGAAGTAAATTTCAAATTGTAGGAGAAATCTCTTTCCTGGCTAGATTACACAGTGCTAGAGCTGTGCATTATGTATCATACTCTATTGAATTTTTCTTTTTCAATGTTTCTGTATCCCAGACCTGTCTTGCTCATTATCAGTAAACTGACTGTTACCTGGACCACCTGGATAGTTTCACAAAAGGATTGTGAAATCAGGAACAAACAAAAGAACCTAAATCAGTCCGAATCTGCCAGCTAAGTTATGTTGTCAATATTTGTGTCAGTAACATGACTTACAGTTTCAAGTCCTATTTTTATATGTGATACCTGGATTCCTCATAGTCAGACTACAGATTTACACTGTGATGGAGTATGTGGATCAGTAGAACTGATAGTAACTAGAAGGAGGAAGCTAGTCAACTGCTTCAAAGAGTTGCTTCAATTGCTATTTTGTCCTACTCAGTCAACTAATCTTGTATATGCCTGTGTGTGTGTGTGTGTGTGTGTGTGTGTGTGTGTGTGTGTGTGTGCACATGCACATGAGTGGGGTGTGTACACATATGAGTGGGGTGTGTGTACATATGTACAGCTATGTGTGAAGGCCAGAGGTCAACACTGAGAGTCTTCCTCTATCACTCCCCCTTATTGTTTTTGTGACAGGGTTTCTCTCTGCGTCTGGAACTCATTGATTTGGGTAGACTGTCTGGCCATTGAGCCCTGGGGGGTCTGCTGTCCCCGGCCCAGCAGCCCTATGGTTACAGACTGATACTTTTTTATATAACTTTATACAATTGCTTTTTTATACATGGATGTGAAAGATCTAAATTCAGGTCCTCTGGCTTGTGTGGCAAGCATTTTATCCAGTGAGCAATCTCCCCAGCCCTGCTCAATTGCCTGGCTTTATTTCTCTGAATTGCCAACAAAATAAGTAAAAAATCACACTAATGTCTGGAGGACACAATTGCATCTCTCTTCTGAGTTGTGGCCATCAGCCTGAAACCTGAGAGATTAAACAGTGGTGTTGAAGGTTATCTCACCAGACTCTCCTTTTAGACACCGCCAGAGTGGGGGTGAAAAGCCAAAACAGTTGTTTGAGAGCATGAATTCAAAATAGCCAACTGATTGGTTCAGTTCTTCACTACTTATATAATCAGAACTCATGTGTAATCAGCATCTGTTTTCTCCATAAGGTATCAGGCTCTTTGTCACCTCTCAAATGCCCCTTTCAAAGGATTATAAACATTCCACACCTTAAGTTAACCCTCTTTGTAGATTTTCTCATAGAAATCTCTCCAGTTGTTCTCTACACTCCACCCCCCCCCCTGCCTCGGCAGCGGTGTGCTCCAAAGATTTTCCTTCTAATCAAGGCTGAAATCCATTTTGAATTTTCACATATGCAAACATAGGACTGTGTGGGTCAGCAAGCGCTGTTTGTCCCAGTCATTCCTGATTGGATGATGCATTGAAGGTTTCTACAGACTTCCCAAAGTACCGACTGTTTAAGCTAAACAATAACACCTAATAAAATCATAGATCAAACTAAGACATATCAGGAGGAGGCACAAGATACCATGTAGGTTGGCTCACCTAGATGGGTGACACAGGAATGGCTGAATCTCCAGATTTTCCAAGCCAAGGACAGCATGAAGAAAAGCATGAAAAAAAATACCGAGGGACCTAAGCTAATACTGACAGAAAAGAACTTCCCATTGCAGTCAGATTCGTTATGCTTTCTAATCATCCGTGTATGGAAAGCAGCCGCTGCGGCACTCTCCTGCCTGGCATGTAATCTTCAGTATACAAACGTGTAGTTTTAAATTTTCTTTTAACAAATCAATGAAATGCATAATCGTTCTATGTCTAATAGCATAATTCAATGAGTTAAAAGTCTAATAGCTGTGCTCCTGGGTAGCGTAACCATAAGTGAGCTACTCAGTCTTTCCCGATGAGAGAAAAAAAAAAAAAAAGAGTGGTTTTATACCAACCACTTCTACTTTCTATTATAATACAATTCTGCCCGTCACCAGCAGCCTGAAATTATAAAGAGCAAAACATTTAATGAACGTGCTCTCATTAAACGATGCATAGCCACTAACGCTGGGGGAGAGAAAGCCAAGACTCACAGTTTGAATGGTCCTAGAACAACCTTAACAGCAGCTTGTTAACAATCAGACTGAGGAGTATTACACTGTTTCAGCAATTTGGAAGCAATTTATTTTATTTATTCTCACCACTGCACTTTTTGGACCTATAATATATTCCATCCATCAGAAAGCTTTATCTCAGCTGGAAAACATGAATTCTTATTTTGGTTTCTAAAACTCCAATTCTTTACTCGATTCTAAGTGCCTTTAAAAATTGAAAGGCTCATGGTTTGCATTTATTCTTATAGGTAAAATACGCAGTTGCATTCATATTTCAGAGGAGTGTGTATTTAAATTCATAGCCAGAAAAAATAAATAAAAGATAAAAAATAAAATGAAACTCATACCATGTCAAGAGTATAATTGAAAATGAGGAAAATGAAAACTTTCCTCTATTCCTTTGCTTTCAACTTGAACTTCAAGTTTCTTGCTTACTGTCTATCATAAACACACACACACACACACACACACACACAAACACATACACACACACACACACCTGTAAAGATGCAATGGCACGGCTCCAGGATGATTTATTTAACACTGGCATCATTCTATCAGACTAATTCAGTTTGTAGTTCTCAGTTCTGGCTTAAAGCAATAAAGATGCTTGAGCCTGAAAGTCCCTTGAGCAAATAAATTAAATAAAAGCATAATGGAAAGGTCATCAGATGATCTATTTTGGTTTGAATTTATACATATTTGATTACTTTTATTTTGATAGTATAACTGACAATACAAAGCAATATGAAAATAATTGAACACTTTAACAAGTGTTTACTTAGAACTAGGTGCTAGAAGGCATTGTAGATTAGACCAAATTGCAGCAGCATACTTACGTGCATCTATCTAACCATTACAGAAATACAAGTTTGGGGTGCATGTTTATATACAACCCAGTGACTGAGTAATAACTATTAGAGAGTATTCTATTTTGTTTGATTATTCTGTAATTATTTTTACACAAAATTTGTATGGATATCCTTCAATAAAAATGTAACCTGGGCTGAGCGGTGGTGGCACACCTTTAATCCTAGCACATGGGAGGCAGAGGCAGGCAGATCTCTGAGTTCAAGGCCAGCCTGTTCTACAGAGTGAGTTCCAGGACAACCAGGACTACACAGAGAAACCCTGTCTCAAAAAAACACACACATATACAAAACAGTAGCCTGGAGAATCAGTCTTCCCCAAGGATAAGGCCCCTAATTGGATATCCAAAAACCAAGTGTTCAGCCCTAAAAGTACACTAAAATTATATACACATAAGCAATGCTACATGGACTCAGCAGGGTGTGTGTGTGTGTGTGTGTGTGTGTGTGTGTGTGTGTGTGTGTGTGTGTGTGTGTTTAAAGAAAAGTAGGCCATGAATTTGAGAAGGAACAAGGGAGGAAACGGGAACATCTGGGGAAGAGAAATGATGTAAATGCAGTACTTGTATATGAGATTTTTTTTAAACTACACACACACAAAATTATGGCCTGAAAATAAAAAAAAAATCATTTTGTATTCTTATAGAAACTGTCCAAGATATGAATTAATAAATATGCATTGTTTTATTTCAACTATATAAACTCTGTGTATATTGGTATCACTAAGATAACCTCCTACAGAACACAAACATACACTTGAAACCCAGAAGCTGAATTTGGTGTTATAGGTAATAGTCAAATTTTCAGAATGGCAAGCAATGGAGTAATATTTATTGAACCACAACAATAAGTAGATTGGTTGGTAGATAGATACATATATATGTTCATAGAAAGAAAAATAGATTAATGATAGATAAATGCATATATATATATAGAAAATGTTAGATTTTATATATATATATATATATATATATATATATATATATATATATATATATATATATATATACAGATGAAGATAGACAGGCACAATACAGTACAGGGGACTAGACAGACAAACTAGATTGGATTCAGATTTTCAAAGAACATCTGTCAAAGAACAATGCCTGGGTCTGTACATACAAGCTTCCCAAACTGACTATTTTCACTAAATTGACAAGTCAGTTTAATGAAAGAGCCCCTTAACTCCCTGTCACCAGTTAAGTGACCAAAACCACCAGTTAAGTGACTTATGCAAAGTCTTTTTTTCCTGCTCTTTCCAAACCCTGTTTTACTTTCTCGACTCACCTGTCTCCTCCAAGCATCCCTTTACTGGTTCAATTGTTTTCTCAATTGTGATTGGAGTTAAGGAATAACCATTTGTTCCCCAGGACACACATTTTCCTGGGATTGAGTGAGTTACAGTAATCAACTGAGCTGATGGATGCCCTGGGCAGAACCATTGGAAGGCCCCTGAGGAGCAGGTTAAACTCCTGAGCATCCCAAGAAATCTTCCACAATCTAGTACTCCATGAGCTACTAGTTTGGCATTCATTCCTCCATCTCAGAGCCAATGCTCTGCTTCTGAGCTAGTGATCTGAAATACTCATTCAGCTATCATTTCTCTTTAGGCTAGCCAATAAGCTGAAGTGGGTCAAAGCAACCCACAACTCTTTAAGAAACAGCCACTCAATGGCAATATACTATTCATCTTACACTTCGAGCTAAATGCCTTGATTTTGAAATGTGTGATGAGAACTGCAATTGTGCAATTTTTAATAGAGATGTGCTCATTTCCATTTTAATCGTTAATACAGTTCTCTATACAAAACAATACATCCATGGAGTGGGGGGCACCCAAGAGAACATGCCTAGAAGACTCACTTGCTTTCTTTAGGCATGAGATACCTACCATCTTCCACAAGATGGCAGGCACTTTTCATTTTACTATTGGTGAGCAAGAGGAAATTGTTCTACTCTCAAATGACAACAACCCCAGGTAGCTATGGTGACATTTGCTTTACATTATGATACACACTAATTAATCATTAGTGATCCCAGAAGTAAGTCTGCTAAAAATTTTTTGCAATCGCTTTTCCCAGCAGGGGCTTTCAATATTGATACTATTACATGCACATATGTTCAGCCAGTATATGTTCTAGCCATGGCTTTAAGCTTTTAGGGTATTTTAATTAATATTGCCTCGATTAATATTTACGTCTCATTCAGAAGGGGAAACAGCAAGGCTAGTAAAATCAAAACAGGAAGGAAAAGCAATAAACAGGGCTTTGTAGAGCTGAAGGCAGCTGCCACGCTTTCACCATGAGGCACATCTGTCTTTTGACATCTGATATCTTCAACTTGGTCTCAGGCCTACCTTAAAGTTGCTGAAACAAACAATTTCAGTTAAAAAAAAAAAACACAAACAAAATAAAACAAAAATCTTGAACGGCATGGGTGGAACTGTACTCTTCGCTTGTATCTTATGAAATCAAAGTACATAACTTCAAAAACAAACAAAACCCAGAATCTCATGTATCCCAAGTCCACCTTATGTTCCCTATGTAGCTGAGGCTAGCTTTGCACTCCTGATTCTCCTGCCTCTGCCCCTGCACTGTCAGTGCTCGGGTGGCACACATACATCCACGTGCCCAGTCACATGCAGTGCTGAAGAGCCTCATGTGAGAGGTAAGTACTTAGTCAACCAACTGAGCTTCGGTTCCTCTGTCCCCTCAACTGACAAGAACTGCTCAGACTGCCTTCGTCCATGAACTCGATTCCTTGGCACAAAGCTTCACTGTGTTGAGCAGCTGCTCCAGGCCTTGGCTATGATCCAAGTTGTAGAAAATAAGCACTGATGTTCTCATCTACAAGGAGTCCTCAAAAAAAAAAAAAAAGGTCCATCAAGCATCTGAGCAGCTACAGTCAGCCTGAAGCTGGACCAGCGGAAATAACCTGCCTGTGCCCACTCTACTGATGGTGGAAATCATGAATTTTAGACTCCTACCTTGTTTCCAATTATAACTGGCCACTTCTCCACTCAGTCCAACTACAACCATACCCCAGTCCATGCAAGTGTGTCTCTCAAACTTTTTCTCTTACTCTTTCACTGTGATTTAGCTTTCCTTTGATAGTTACACCTCCCTCATAACCATTTCAGGAGTGTTTCTCGAAATGTAATGTGCACATGTGTTCTCTGGAGATCTTGCTAGAATTCATACGACAGTTCAGTAGGACAGCAGTGGAACCTGAATGTGCCTTTCTAATGGGCTCCCATGTGACCTTGGAGGGTGCCAGTCCACTGGCCAGACTTAACTTTGTAAATCTCTTGAAATGTCTTTGTCTACACTCCATATTGCACATATGCTGAAACAGAGGATCCAGGCAGGAATTTCCTAATCCCATACTGACTCCTCCTCTTTTGAAGCCCTCCTCATCTAACTCACAAACTAAACTGTCTTTACAGTCATCACTAGATCTCCATCTCAGGCATTCCATTGCATTCCAGAAGGTTCTGGAATCTAGATTGCTATTTTCTTTCTACCATATCTTCTTAAAGTTTAACTTTCATGTGACTAATGCATTTAATACATTAATCCTGATCTGTCTTATTTCAATAACCTTCATCTCTATCTCAATCAGCTTTACTAGTAAGCTCAGCAGCTACACCATGAACTTGTTAATCCCCTAATACCAGTCTTACACTAAAATCTTAATCCTTAAAGCATACCTGTCTTAAATCAGCCTCCATTTGGAACCTTTGGACTCTGTACTCCCTCCAATGAAACACAGTGTCCTACTCCATTGGACTTTCCACTCCTTGGTGTCCTCCATACTCTGTTTGTAGCACTTGCTGTCTCCTCCATATCTAACCCTCCAGAGATGGAGATTGTGTTGAATTCCTTTGACTGTGTAATCGAAAACAATCTGGTTTCACAGATTTTATCTTTTTTTTTACACTAGTTGCCAAATGCAATTGTAAATGCCCCATATTCCCTCATCCCCATCTAAAAAGATCATAGTGAGTACTCCGACAACTCATCCTACAGAGTGGTCCCTACTGTATAGTCATATAGTCCAATGTGAAGCACTGTTGCCATCCTAACTTGCTCCCTCTTCTTTCTCCTGCCCTTCTGCTTGATTTCTCAAACTGTCAAGCTATGAAATGTAAATTTCTTTATCCCTTCTACTTCAGTCTTTCAATCTTCGCTTCATTTCTTTTTCCTGTCCATTGTTTTGTCTTGGATTCATCTTCCAAAGTCCATGTCAACAAATTTTAGGATTCCAATACATTCTCTCTTAGCATTTTGTAGCACCAATTGCTAAATGGTCTTATTAATAAAAAACCCAGAGCCAGATATTGAGGTGAAAGCTGAAAGATCAGGTGGATAGAACAAGCCAGTCACATTCTTACCACTAGGAACACCTCAACCCAAGAGAGAGCTACTTCCTGTATACTCACGTCTATATACCTTTCTGTGCCCTGCCATCTTACTTTCTCTCTCTGCCCAGTTATATCACTTCCTCTTTCTGCCCAGCTCTATCACTTCCTGTCTGTCTGTACAGACCTCCAGACTTCTATGGTTAACTACTGCTGGGATTAAAGGTGTGTGCCACTACTCTGGCTTTGTTCCCAGTGTGACCTTGAACTCACAGAGATCTGGATGAATCTCTGCCTCCTTAATGCTGAGATTAAGGGTGTGTGCTACCACTGCCTGACCTCGTTGTTTAATATAGTGGCTGGCTTTGTCCTCAGATCTCCAGATAAGCTTTATTGTGGTGCAGAAATAAAATATCACCACAGCTTTTTTTGTATATTCTTTTTTTAAGCTTTTGAGTCTAGCTTGATGTGTTTCATGGTTTTCAGTTATGCTGCTTAACTTACCCATTGGGTTTTTACTCTCACTTAGCACACATTCTCACATCTCCCTCAGTAAGCACGATCTCTTCTAACTGAAAATAGTCTCAGGAACCTTACTTCTTACTCATTATGGAATAGCCTCAATCTACCTTTTATTATTTAAACATTCTTCACAGAGCTGAGAGTGGAACCCAGGGACACATGCTAAGGCAAGCTCTCTACCACTACCACTGACCCACACCCACAGCCTTATGAACTTTAAAAAGTGATATCTTCCTTGTTTTTTTTAATATCCATTCTCTTTTTAATTGCCTATAAATTTGTGCCATCCCATAAATCAATGTCAAACTTACAGTGTGGTCTCTGCCTTTATCATTTCAACAATGGCCTTTTAATTTTCAATTTTCAATTTCAGTGACCTCAACTTTGTCCTCATTGATTTGAATCTGGCAACATTGATACTATGCTCACTCTGTGATGACAATATTCCCTCTCATTCTATTTTACTTTTATCCCCTATGATGAATCACTTCATCAAACTTTTCCTGTCACCGTCTCACAGGCTGTGCCCTTATGCCTTTGCTTCTTGCTCTGCATTTGCTCTTTTACCCCTTTTCCCCCCTTGGGCTATCAGAAACATTCTTTTTTGTTTTGTTTTTGGTTTTTTGTTTTGTTTTGTTTTTCGAGACAAGGCTTCTCTGTGTAACTGCTCTGCCTGTCCTGGAACTAGCTGTGTAGACCAGGCTAGCCTCAAACTCACAAAGATCTGCCTGTTTCTGCCTCCTGGGTGCTGGGATTAAAGGCGTGTGCCACCACCACCTGGCAATAAACATTCTTATAAATGTAAAATTATATTATTTTGTTTTGAAGTGTTAGGCAGGGTCTTACTGTGTATCCTTGGCTGCCCTGAAACTCACTGTGTAGAATGTGCTGGCCTCAAACTCACAGAGATCCACCTGCCTCTGCCTTCTGAGTACTGAGATTACAGGTATGCACTACTATGGTCATTCTAAAATAATGCTTTTTAACTAAAAATGATTCTCTTGATTTCAATGTTCGTTATATAATACACACGTTACCTTTTGAAATAACATTTTTATTTCATATATATGTTGATATCTACCTACCCCTCTCTAGCTTAATACTGCTGACTTCCAGGTCCTTGGAGCTGGTTACTATGTCTCTTCACTGATGTTCACACAGCACTTAGAACACATAAAATACAACACATTTTAAAATAAGTTAACCATCACCTATACAGTAAGCAATGCCATACTCAGAAGTCTGGGCCATTTTTTTCTCTTGAATATCTGCCTATTCATGGTTATAGAACCAACACATCACACACAACATGTCTCTAACCAAAATCATTATCTGCCCCTGCACCATATTGCTCTCCCTGCAGTGGTTGCAACATCAGATCATAGCAGTGCAAACCTACAAAGTTTGGAGTCATCTGGTTCATTTCTCTGTTCTCACCCTGCAGAGCTAATCAACCATTAACTCCTATGGATTCTAACATCTGCAATAGCTCGCAGGGCCATGATCTCTCCATTTTCCTCCTCCCACATACAGACACAGGCCGGTTTCTGCTCTTGCCTACAGTCCTAAAACTCCCTGCTAAAATGATTATCCTGCTGTCACTCTTGCTCACACCACCTATTCCATACAATTGTGTCGGACTCATCTTCTCAGGAAAAAAACAAAGCTGATAACATTAGCTCTCTCCGGGTAAGTCTATAAGGGCGATTCATTTTCTGTAGGTTTAAGTTGGAATTTTCCAGCCTGACTTTAAAGCTCCTCTATCATCTGCCTTCAGAATTCCCTTTCAGCTTCATTGCCATTGTATTTGTCCCCATCTCTCTTGAGATATTTCTAATCCAAATGTTCACCTGACCCAAAATAGAGAAAGAAATTCTAAAAGAACACCGATAAGAAAAATAATGAGTTACTTAAAGAAAATATGACAAGATTCACTAGAAAAAGTGATGTGGTTTAAAGTAGTCTGTGCTGTGAAATAAAAATCTGAAAAAGACGTGAGACTAAATTTGGATAAAACCACTCAACTTCTCAGGGTTGAGGGCCTGGAAGGGTTCGTGAGGGAAGAGCTGCTGGGAGTGGGTTGTGGTATCGTCATTTGCAACAGATTTCCCGAGAGATTCACATGTACTCAATCCTGAAAACAACTAACTCTGGAAGCATAGCTACCCTCATTTTTTGGAAGGGAGGGAGAAGCAATGTCTGTGTCCTAGTGCACATGGAAAGCCACTGGGTTTGTTTTTCTTTTCCCTGTGTGCTTGGGTAAGCCACTTACTATGGCATGCTTCTGCCATCATAGGGGTTACTGCCTCCTAGAAGTTGTGTCTCACCATCATACATTCTGAAGTGTCTGTCATGCTGCCATACTGAATTGTATGCCATCATCCTAACCTATGAGTTAGGAAACGACTGAGAAAGTGACTCAAATGTGGCCATGTCAGTCACCCTTACATAAAAGGTCAAGCCCTGTTCTTGTCTTATTAGTTGGCCTGCCCAATTTATATCACTTAACACTGACTTATGCTGTGGATTCATTTAGTTGTCTTGCTTTGTATCTGTCTTCCTCCACTGAACCATAAACTATATGACAATAAGCATCGAGGCTGATGTATTATTTCACTGCTGCATCATCTGGATCTATAACAACATCTGGTCATATAACAAAGTATACCTATATAAATATCATTCCTTTATATATCTCCCCATGTTTCCTCTCTCTCTCTCTCTCTCTCTCTCTCTCTCTCTCTCTCTCTCTCTCTCTCTCTCCCTCTCTCCCCATTTTCATTCCCTTGTATTCTTGCTTTACACCTTGCCCCTTACATCTGTATCTAAAAAGATGATAAAAGTTAGGTGAGTTGGTAATAGAAAACAACCTGTGTCCATTTTTTGCTGCTTAATTTGTTCGAATGAATCTTCAAAGTAAGGAAAAATCCTCTCAATTATCTGTCATCTAATAGAAATGGTAAAACATCTTTTTCTCAACTAAGAACTTCTACTGTAGCAGGCTTTCTCAGACCACCCCACCACAAAATCATGACATAGAGACTTATTATTAGTTATGAATGCTTGGCCTTATCTTATGCTTGTCCCACTAGCTCTTATAACTTAAATTACCCTGTTTCTCTTCATCCGCATTTTGTCTCAGGGCTTTTTACCTTACTTTTATTCTGTGTGTCCTATTCTGTGTCTGGCTGGCTGGCAGCTGCCTGGCTCCAGGTGTCTCCCTCTCTTTATCCATCATTCTCTCTTCCCATTCTCTTCTTGAGCCTAGATTCCTCCTCCTACTTATTCTCTCTGCCTGCCAGCCGCGCCTATCCCTCTACTGCTTAGCTATTGACCATTCAGCCTTTTATTAGACCAATCAGGTACCTTAGGCAGGCATAGCAACACATCTTTCTATCATTAAGCAAATGCAGCATAAACAAATGTAACACATCTTGGCCTGTTTAAAGTAATATTCCACAACATAAACAAATGTAACACATCTTTACCTAGTTAAAGTAATATTCCACAACTTTCTATAAAGTAGAAGACACCCTCTTCTTTGCTATTGGGCTTGCTGGTAATACAAACCAGGGACTTTGAGTCTCTACCTGGAGAAATAAATATTGGCAGTAGACCTATTTTCTGTGTCCCTCTAATGTAGTCATAGAAGCAGCCACCATCTCAAACATGAACAAACAAGATGGAAGCATCCACAAAACTGTTTAATCTAATTTAATGTTGAAAGACCATGAGGCTATTTAACCAGAGGGAGAGTTTTCAGGGATTTAGAAAACCTGTGCAAGCCAATAGAAGAATCTCAAGGCCTATCAGGGTGCTTAGTAAATAAGCATGCATTGAATGGACATGCAAACCTAGTTTTTATGGAAGACTGAACCCTTTAACACAAATACTGCATGGCATAGAGAGTAACATAACTCTTAAGGATTTCATTTCAAACTGTAGAAGAGCCAAAGGAAAGGAAACAGCCTCCAAAGGACAGATTTATATTTTCATTTAAAACAAATTAAACACTCTCTTTTCCTCTCTGTTGGACCCCAAGAAAATGTCAGGTCTTTCAAGATCTAGCCAAGGCTATATTTCAAGGTTATTGGAATCAATGATCACGTTGGCTTCTCAGCCTCCCAGGAGATGATCTTTTTTAGTGCCTAGCAGCAAGCAATTGACTCCAAGGGAAATACTGTGGTCAGTTTCCACCTCAGTTGAGGAGTTAGCTTGTGATCCTTTGATTAATCTCCATTTGGGGGTAGGTAGTGGACTCAGACACTAAATGGTGATAAAGGAAAATAAATAATTCTCTGTTTTTGAAGATTGATGGGGAAAGTTGGATGCTAGGACTCTTGGATTTTCTGGTCCTCATTTGACAGATGAAGAATCTGAGACTCAGAGACATGTATACCTATTTCTTCCCCCAAAGAACTGTTACATCAATTTTAGAGGAAATTCATTATGGATTATAATCTGCCTTGTTGAGTGACTTCCAGCAATGTGTTTCCCTTTTCATAAGCTTCCTAAATGGTAATAATGAAGGCATAAAAATGGATAGATGGTGTCTCTGTGGAGTGGAAAGCCCATAGCAATCCATGGATTCAGAAAGGGTATGTCTACAGGCTACTGGGATGGCCTCTTCAGCCCATTCATCACATGAGCTCACTCCAAGTATTACCATCACTGAACTCTACTGTAAATGTTGTACAAGGAGAAAATAAGATAGCACCTGTCCAATCAGGATTTTATGTGCCTAACACTAGTCAGCTAGTGGTACTGAGTGATAAAGCAACTCTCTCTCTCTCTCTCTCTCTCTCTCTCTCTCTCTCATACACACACACACACACACACACACACACACACACACACACACACACACACGTTTCTATACCCTTCCCATCTCAGTCAATTTGCTCTGACTTTCCAACTTTCCCTCAGCCCAAATGACTCTCTATTTGTAAAAATATGACACTTCCATTGAAAAATAACTAATTGTATGCCTTTTCAAGTGGATGTTTCAAATTTTAGTCAGACTCAAGCCATCTCTTCTTCTCAAGAAACATAGCATTTCATAGCCGAACTGATATCAGACAGTTGTTTCAATAGGTATGACTTCCTCTGTGAGATTGTGAGCCCCTGAAAGTCAGGGCTTGATATTGTCTCTGTATAACTCCAGCATCCAATATAGTATATGTTAGTGCTTTGCTAAATACTGAGGACCTATCAAATCACATTGGGCTAATTAATCAAAAACTAAATTCCATTCTTTCTAGACCACAATTCCTGCATTTCTGGCCCCATCCAGGGCACTCTAGAATTAGGGAGGCTAAATTATAGTTGAAAAAATCTTTGTATCATCAGATCAAGAGGTGTTCCAATCTAGAACTGTAACTTCCTGGATAGATAAGCTCAAGCAAATCATTTTCCTGTGTGAGCCTCAGTTTTGCTTCTCTATAAAATGTGTGTATGATGTCTAGTTTTAATTGTCAACTTGACACAATATAGAATCACCTGGGAAAAGAGTCTCGATGAAGGACTGTTGAGATTAGTTTGGCCTTTGGTCATGTCTGTGGGGAATTATTATGACTGGTGGAAATACCTACCTACTTTGGGTGGCACCATTTCCTGAACAGGGGATACTTGTTTATGTAACAGTGGAAAAGGTAACCCAAGTAGTAGTAACATTCATTCATCAGTTGATTGCTTTCTGCTCTTGACTGGGGATATGATCTGCCCAATTGTTTAAAGTACCAGCTACCTTGACTTTTGCCCCAATGATGGACTACAAGCCATAATTGTGAACTGAATAAACCCTTTCTCCCTTAAGGTGCTTTTGTCGGGGAATTTTATCATAGCAATAGGAAAGGAAATGAAAACCAGGTGTAACTACTGTCGTGAAATTTTTGAAAGGAATAAAGATAAGCATGGTGTATACATAGATGTGTGTGTGCCATGAAGCAAACTTTAGATTCTTATCCACTCTTATGGGAAGCAAAGGCCTACTGTAGGAGAAGCAAATGTTAACCCATACTATCTAGGTAGCCAGCCTACAGGTAAATAAATGAGTTGAATTGGCCTCCAATTTTTCCTAAATCTATGTGAAATTGGACAGGGGAAATGAAGGATGAAAAGCAGCAACTTCTGCCTTCAAGGATAGAGGAATCTATTGGCAGGGCAAGAAAAACATTAGAGACCAGGTGTGATAGCCCATACCTTTAATCCCAGCACTCAGGAGAAAGAGGCAGGCAGGCAGATCTCCGTGAGTTTGAGGCCAGCCTGGTCTATAGTGAGTTCCAGGACAGTCAGAGCTAAATAATAGAGAGAACCTGTCTCAAAAAGAGGAGGAGGAGGAGGAGAAGGAGGAGGAAGGAGAGAGAAAGAGAGAGGGAGGGAAGGAGGGAGAGAGAGAGAGAGAGAGAGAGAGAGAGAGAGAGAGAGAGAGAGAGAGAAGCAAGAAAAGAAGAGAAAGGAAAAGACAAAAGTAAAAGCATCAGAGGCATGTGTAAAGAATCTCAGAGGCCATGTGCTAATGGCCAGAAGTATTCAGAAGAGAGTATATTTAAATGGGCTGGCATATTTTGGAAGAGCTTAAAAATCATCTGAAAAATTATTTGGGACATAGTAAAAGCCAGATGACAAAGTAGCCATTGAAGTCAGAAGCAAGGACATGTGTGCAGAGATGGTACTGGACCTTATTCAGCCAGCTGCTAAATCTGGATTCCTTTGAATAGGTAATAGGGCAGAGAATTGAGGGAAAGTATATGTTGGGTCTTAGAAGGAGTAAAGTACTAGATTTAAAGTAAAATGGTTAGTTATCGTCAAAGAGCAGCCCATGGGGTCTCCCAACTGGAAACTGATTTCTAATTTAGGGAGTGTTTTTACTGAGGCCACTCTCTAAATACACATAAAATAGCCCCTGTTCAGTAGTGGCCAGGACCACTGAGCTCCAGGACTGAAGTAGAGAGCTTCATTATTTTTCACCAGCTTCCAAATTTAGGGGCTCTCTAGACCTTTTTATGTATAACAGCTGCCCTTCCCCCCATGGCAGCTGCCCTCAGTGCTAGGTGGAGACTGATTCCCTTAGATGGACAAGAGAATTGCCCCAGACAACCTCACAGAGGTGAACATAACCAAATTGCTCCTCTTTCATTCTTTACCCAAAGCCAGGCTTTTTGTCGCACCTTGGACCCACAGAACTAGAGCCTACCATGATCATCCCAGGATGGTGTACTGCTCTTGGACCCACAGAACTAGAGCCTACCATGATCATCCCAGGATGGTGTACTGCTCTTGGACCCACAGAACTAGAGCCTACCATGATCATCCCAGGATGGTGTACTGCTCTTGGACCCACAGAACTAGAGCCTACCATGATCATCCCAGGATGATGTACTGCTCTTGGGCACACAGAACTAGAGCCTATCACGATCGTCCCAGGACGGTGAGGTGCTCTTGGTTCCAAGCTGCCTGTGCCTTCATTTGGCTGGTGTGGGGGGAGGAAATCCTGCTGATTGGCCTCCAGCTGTCTCTGTTGTGCTCTAATAATAAGATGGGGCTCTATACCAATGAGGTCATGGGTTGAAGAGGAGAGGCACAAGCCCTGCATCCCACACTCCTTTCCCCACCACCACCACCTGCTGAGTGGCAAAGTTTTCTTTGGCAGGCAAGAGGAATGATGAATGCGGAAAGGCCAGGTGGTGGGGTGGTTTGCTCTTGGAGAGAGGCTGGGAAGAAGACAGTATTGTGAGCCTCTGACTCTGTGTGGGCCAGTGACAAAGTATGAAGACCCCTTATCAGGTGAGCTCAAGTGTCAATCAGCTCACTCCATCATCTGCCGCCTTCCTTCCCTAAACATTTATGCATGCACATGTCTCTAGGCTGTTTATTTTCTGTTAGAAAAGGGGGATCTGCATGTCAGGTCATTTGCATTCTTTGGTTCCAAACAAAACCATATTAAAGTGCTTTGAAGAGTCCAGCTAACTAGGACGGCTATTTGCAATGGGGGTGGGGAGGGGTGGTCTTTACACTGAAAAGAAATCAATGTAGTAATTCTATTTTCATGCCAAGTACAATGCTTGCATTAGGGAGGAAAACAAAACAAAACAAAACAAAAAATCCTTTCCCATTCATTCTGACCAGCAAGCCTGAATGGGATGGTTAAGAACTTAGCATCTTTTTCAGCAGCCTTTAGATATAGTAGCTGGTGTTTTTCTTCATTTTTACCAACTTGTTTTGAGACTCATGAATGCAGTGGGATGAAAGAAAGGGAAGAAGGGAGCAGCAGCTTCAGCAGTGACCTGGTGTCTGTCCCTCCAGAAGTGTGGATGCAGTCCCTTGTCTTACTTGAGAAACAGATGGTGTTTTATGCTTAACATAATCAGCACCGCCTCTCTATCTGTGCCCCTAACCCTCTCCACCTGTGTGAAACCTAATCAGTGCCTAATGAACATGCTTGGAGCTGTCTGGATGAAATTAGTCCCAGTAGGAGCTGGCCTTCAGGTACCCAGCAGTCTCTTAAAGCCATGTAGCTGCAAAAGACAAGAAATCTTTATATCAGGGATAATTAAATAAATGTCTCCCTCTGCTAACTACATGTCCTCTCTTAGAAGTAGGCAATATTCAAAAGATTACTTTGTTTAGTAAATGCAGACCCCTCTCCTCACTGCAACAATGTGCAAATGTTTTTTGTTTGAATTTCATCTAAAGGCATGAGACATCAAGTGCTTATTTGGTTGTTCCCATATTGAATGTGGGCTGCTTTCCTTAGGTCACACTCTTCTTGGTCCAGTATACACATGCTAATGACCACAACATTTAGGCTGTGCATGCCAAAGGGCTGCTTACACCCCTACCCTTTGACAAAGCTATGGTTTGGTCCCAAGAGATGGATTGGTTTACAATGCCGGCCTACACTTAGGTACACATCATACACACACACACACACACACACACACACACACACACACACACACACACACACACAATACTGTAGCATTAGATAATTGTCAGTCGCATATTTTTAAAAAATGTATGAAAAATTGCAACAAGCTAGAGGCTTCTGGGCAATGTGTCAATCACTGTGAAGGAACTCACCTTTTTCTGGTCAAAAGCTGTTCCTTTTGATGACATAACAAGGTCAATAGGTCATGGTAGTTCCATTACCTCACCTTGAGTTGAACTCTCCTGATGACATACGAAAATATAAATCATCATGGATTAACTAGGCTGCCTTTCCCCTCACCCTACCCCATGCCATGTCTAACATTTGTAAGCAATGGGAACCCACAGATTCTGTTCCTACACTCTTCATCTCCCTGTGAATATCACTAAGGGGTCACATTAGTGCCCCTCACTTTTTCCGAATGGCATCCACAGGAGCCCTATTGTGATGTAGTTTTGTGGAGTTACAAGCAATATGAATCCCAGAGTTGCTTAACTCAAGATCCTAAGGTCATCTCCGTGTCCTTGCCTGGACTTCCATGAATTTCAAAAACAAAGTTTAGTAAACTCTAGCCCAGGCCCCAAATCTTGCCAGCCATCAGTTTGGGTGAATACAGTTTTATTAGAATACATCCTTGTCCATCTGTTTATGGAGCCCAAAGCTGCTTTCTCACTGCCAAGGTGGAGCTGAATGGTCATGACAGAAATATAATGATATACAAAGCTTAGAAATACTTAGATTTGGAGTCCTTTACAGGAACTCTTTGTTAATCTCTATGTTGCAAGGTACTAGTTGTGCCATATGATTTTTTCCCTAGTCTTCATGTTTCTCATGTATGGAGGGAAAATGTGTGATATTTCTCCTCAAGGACTCATCATAAGGGTCACAGCCAACAGTCTTATAATAAAAGGCAGGTAGACAGAAAGAAAACAACACGTTCATCCAATCAAGCTTTCACATGACACAGGAGCCTTCAGAAATGAGGTTAACAGGAAAACTGTCTGCTTTTATGCCTAAAACCCAAGTTTGATGATGTATGGCCTGCTATACAGCTGTATGACAAGAAAAAGAGTAGAATCTAATGACAATGGCCTGATGAGGGAAGCCAGCAAAGCCTAGGTGTTCGTGGTCTGCTTGGCCTCCCTGCTCAGAACATCTTCCTCCAAGGTACTGTGTGAGACCCTTATGGAACAAG
This sequence comes from Peromyscus maniculatus bairdii, assembly GCF_049852395.1. Taxonomy (NCBI): domain Eukaryota; kingdom Metazoa; phylum Chordata; class Mammalia; order Rodentia; family Cricetidae; genus Peromyscus; species Peromyscus maniculatus. Next base: position 17,773,165 of record NC_134875.1, read on the forward strand.
GATCTAAGACTGAAGACCAGACAAGAAGATACTTTATGTTTTGAAAGGGCATTGGTGAAATGGGTTCTCACACTGTAACCCACGTTGGCCTATCAATCACTGTAACTTTGAACTTCCAGCAATCTTGCTGTCTCAATGTCCAAATGCTGGAATTACAAGTGTGAGCAATCATACCTAGCCTACAGAATTTCTTTATGGATGGTTCCTTCCATAAAAAGGTAGGTAAAGATTAAATATCCTGACTTTATGGCTATATTTTTGGGAGAAATGTTACAATCCCTATGGTTTGCTCCAGGGAAGAGAAACACTAGTATCTATAAATAACTTAAAGAAAGAAATGAGGGGGGTTGGGGATTTAGCTTAGTGGTAGAGCACTTGCCTTAGCGCAAGGCCCTGGGTTCGATCCTCAGCTCTGAAAAGAAAAGAAAATAAATGAGGGTAGAGTACAGGAAAGCATGAGGTCAGTGAGATCTTCTGAGACTCTATCAGTGTCTTTCAGTTTAAAGGATTCAGCATGTCAAATTGCTATACTTTAGGGGATTATTTCCTGAGCCCCAACATCTGCCTCTAACTAACTCTGCCTCAGCACCTATTTGTTAGTAGAATTGTTAGATCAGAGTTTGAGTTCTAGCAGCTCTAACAAGCTAGCCACAGCTGCTCATCCTCAATAAGCCAATTAAAGAGACAAATAATAGTGAAGAGCAGAGAAAGGAGACTCACTCAATGTGACCACATTGAGAAAAGGAAGAAAGAAAAAGGTCTAGTGACCACCACCCCTCAAATCCATCACTGGGGTACTGACATGAGATTTAGGTTTAAAGAGAAGGCAAATTAGGGCATGGTGGCACACACCTTTGGTCCCTCCACTTGAGAGGCAGATGCAGGTGGAGCTCTGTGAGCTCCAGGCTCACTGAGGCTACATAGTTGAGACCTTGTCTAATAACTAAATAGAAGATGAGAAGTATGTATGAGTAGCCCATCCTAGTCAAAGTATTGTCATGCACACAGTTGACCCATAAATGTCTTGACTCCATTCTCTCCTTCGAGTTGTTAGAGTCGTGTGAAATCTCTTTCAGGAGACAAGGTCCTGCCCTGCCTAGCTCCAGGGCCTCCACCCTTTTTCTTCTTCCCCCACAAGATTCCAATTACTCGGGGTGTATTGTCTGTCTCAACTGATACCCAAAGGGAGGGGCACAAGCCCCTTAAAGCATCGTCCCTCCTGCCAACATGGTTACAAGTCTCCAGTCAATTCACAAAAGGTAGGCATTTCAGAATACACAGTGACCTTCTGAAGCTTCTCATCTGAGAAGCCTGGGGGGACTAAAGCTTGGGTATCGTGCCGTTCATCAGCCTGTCCTTGTCTGGGGAAAATTGAAATAGGAGAATCAAAGCTCTCCCACAGATCTAAGAGCATCTACTCCACCCCAAAAAAAAAAAAATCCTGAATCACTTCCAGGCGAAAGTGTAGGAGATGAAAATGCTTCAGGATTCTCAAAATAAATAACAACAGTAGCAGCCCCCTGAGAGAATTCCATTACAAAACTCAGCATTTTGTCACAAGGCCCTGAATCATCTTAAGCAGCCTCAATATTCCTTTTTTGCCATAGGCTTCGCTGGGGCTTTAAGAGGATTCCTAAAAATTCTCTCCAATTTCTTTGTGTTTGTTTATCACCTGTGAAAAAAATCTAGGTCCCTAAAATAGAGAAAAGTTAAACAATTCCAGCTGGGAACCAGCTCTTAGGACCTTTTACAAACTACCCTGAGCAGAGACAGAATGTGGAGGTAGCCTGCGAGGGAGGAGTACCAGAAGGCTGCTTACCACTGGAAGAGTTCCATGTCAAGGCAGCAGACCCTGCTGTCATGCTAGTTCTCTAGTCCAAAGTGGCTTTGCCTCCGAAACATGTTAACCACTTAACCAAGGGAGCAAGAGGCAAAGAGAGAAGCATTTCTAAAGAAGGCTGCTATGAAGTTCAGGACAGATGCAATGAGGACCTTTGGTGGGGGTGGGGTGAGAAGATGAATAAAATGGGCCACAATCAACATATTATAAATATTCACAGGCCATTGTGAAAGGACATCAATAAGGGTGGCCGAACTGCTATAACAAGCCACCCTTGAAAGTAAATACTGGTTCAAATGACATAGTTTACCTGTTATACATATAGCAATACTGAACACCACAAGAACTGGGCAAATCAGCCATCCTCCACTCAGGGTACCAGGCTCACAGAAGCACTGCCATCTTTAACATATGGGTTCCCAGGTGACCCTTGACCCATTCAGTCCATTAAGCTGAGTATCCTAGACCAACCAACTTTTAGGCAAAGAATTCTGTGTATCAGCTATTTTCTTTTCACACATGATTCTTTCATTTGTTTTTCCATAGTAATGGGGTTATTGCACTATAATCTGTGACCTTAGACCAGGGTATGTTCTTTGAGAATATAGTTGTTGATGAATGAGTGAAGTATATATGCGTATCTCTTCATTATCCCTGAAAGGTACAAAATACTTGTGACCTTATTACTTTGCGATCTAAAAAGATTAGTCCTTTTAGGGTCAACAGTTATGTCGTGTACACTAGAAACAAGGGATAGGGAGGTGCCTCAGTCAGTAAAGCACTTGCCATGCAAGCATGAGGACCTGAATTTGGATCCTCACCACCTATATTAAAGGCACAGTGGTGAGTATCTGTAATCCCAGCCCTGGAGAAGGTTCCAAAAGGCGTGTCCCTGGGACGCATTGGCCAGCCAGGCTGTCCTGGAAGGCTCCAGATACAATGAGAGACCCTATATAAAGTGAAGAGCCATCAAAGAGGACACCCAATGTCAACCTGTACCCCCCATACAACACATGTACATGCATCCACGTGTGTGCACATGTGCATACATCCATATAAATAAGTATACACACTACACACAAAATAAAATAAAAAAATAGCTCACAGGCACAAATCAGCACAAGCCAATACTCAACAAATTGGAAAAAGAAGTGATTTCCTACCAGTCTCACTATTCAGATTCACAGCAGAAAGATTTTTGACCAATAGAAATACAGATACTGTCCATCCAGCAATCCTGTGGAGAGTGGAGAGTAAAGACTCTCCTGGATTTGGTTAGTTCACCACAAATAATTGAATAGCTTAAACCATGCCTGCCTTGTGCCTTAGCCAGGCTTTATATTATAACAATGGAAATGCACAAATGTGTCTAGGGAGTCATTCATGCACTGGAGTGCCATATAAGAAACCCAATTGCATATAATGAAGTGTATAATGCACATAAACTTTTAATGAAGAGTAAAAGTATTGCCAGGCCTCTCCAGGAGCAGCCCTTGGCTCCTCCTTTCCCCTGAGATTGAAGGAAAGGGTTAAGCCAGCTGTTCTACAGCTGCAGATGGAATGATGGTAGGAAGTAAGAGAACAAGGCATGGGCTGAACTGCAGGGGATGGTTCAGACTTGTCTTGAGGTGTCTGATTAGCCTCACGGAAAAAAAGCAGGTCACTATTACAAACTTCCAGTGAGCTTGGTATGTCTCACTATCTGTAGGGCACTATATTGAAGTGCTTGGGTTACTGATGCCAGCAGATCAAGAATTGGATCCTGACCCTCCTACTTATTGCCTATGTAAGCTTGGACAAGTCATTCCACTTCCCTGAATTACAGTATGGACATGGAAACAAAAAGAGTTCATACTTTTCAAGGGAGGTTATGAGAACTCAGTGAAATAATGCAAACTAAGGTGCCCTGGCTGTACAAAGAGCTCAAGAAATGATAGCTGATGTCATTTTCACTATTAAAATCCACCCCCTCCTAGGGGACAGACTAATCCACATACCACTGCTGCTGCTGCTTCAGAGTCAAGATATGTTTGGTTGCCAAGGAAACTGTTCAACACAGAAAATGCTTCAATGAAATGCCCATCCATTATTATTAGCTGAGGGTTAAACCCCAAATCCTATGAGCTGGGCTTTATAGGACATGGGAACCTGAGAAGCACTTCTGCCTCTTTAGCTTTGAGCATAGAGAAAAGGGATGCTCGAGAACCAATTTTAATATTTATTCCATTAGATTTAAAATTTAGCAGGCTGCCCCAAATGCAGTTCTGCATGTCAGTGACATGGCCTGGGTTCTGCTGCATGGTTCTTTTGCTGGTCTAGGCTGAGGTGGTATGTATATCTGTAGTTAACTCTACTCAGTGGCCTCACATCTCTGGGACTTGGCTTTGTGCCAATGAGCTTAACAGAGGCAACTGGTTAATGTGTCTCTAATCATTTGCCATACTAATCTGAGATTCCAAGAACAAGAAGAAAGGAAATCCCAGTGCATACATGTGTTTCAAACTATTGCTTGTGGCATGTTTGTTAATGCCCTGATGGACAAAACAAGTCATAGTGCCAAGCCAGATTTAAAGATTGAAGATATCTATTTACATTCTGCTGGTCAGGATCTGGTCTGGCCTACATTTGCCATTACGGGGATTATATGTAGTTGTAAGGGCTTGGATACATAAGGGAAATAAAGTATGATCATTGTTATATTTGACTTCACTGTCCTTCCTCTCTCTGTATCCTTATCCTTATCACCTTCACTCATTCTGCTGCAGACTAATACATCCTTTATTAAGCAAATTATCTGCAAATGTTGTCTGTCATTCTTTAAGTGCCATTTGAAGCATGAAAGTTTTACATTTTGATGAAGTCAGATGTATCTGTTTTCTTTTAGTGCTCATGTTTCTGATGGCATAGCTGAGAACCAGTTGCCAATCCAATATCACCAAGATGTATAATTGTTTTCTTCTATGGGTAATAGATTGTAGTTTTCACTTTTACATTTCAGCCAATGACATGCCCTTCCCTTTTTAAAAATTTGAGATGATGTTTCACTAAATTGTCCAGACTGAACTGAATCCTGAACTAAAGTGATCCTCCTTTCTCAGCCCTCAAGCATCTGTGATTACATAGATAGACCAATGCACCCCATTTTGAGTTTGACTTTGCATATAATACAAGGCAAGGGTCCAATTCCATCCTGTTGCATGGGCCTATCCAGTTTTTCAATATCATTCACTAAATACAATGGCATTTTTCTATTAAATGGTCTTGGTATATGTGGCGGTTTGAATTAGAATGGCCCCCATAGACGCATGTATTTAAGTGCTTGGTCCCCCTGTTAGTAGGCCATTGATGGAGAAGGTGTGTCATCCTCTGGAGGTTTCAAAAGCCCATATCATTTTCAGTTATCACCCCTTCTCTGCCTTGTGACTGTCGTCTCAATGTGTAAGCTGCACCATGCCTGCCTGCCATCATGCTCCCTACAATGATGGTCAGGAACTCACCCTCTGAAACTGTAAGCCCAATAAAGTCTGTCTTCTATACATTGATTTGGTCATGGTGTCCTAGCACAGCAATAGGAAAGTAACTAAGACAGTACCTTTGTCAAAATCGACCAGAGAGGTATGGGTTTACTTCTGGACACTCACTTCCATTCCATGGGCTAGCGAGCTCCAACTTCTGGTTGGCTCTTTGTGAATTCCTAGTGCGAGTTTCACCTCCTGCTGGGCCACTTTGCCTTCTCTTTCAGGTTGTCACTTGGACTTTTCATAAGATTTCTCTAAGCTGGGGATGGCCATATATCTCAGTTGGTAGAGCATTTTCCTATAGCACATACATAAGGTCCAGGTTTCAGTCACAAGCACAGAATAAACTAGACATAGTGGTACACAACTGTGATCCCAGAACTCTGTATGTTAAGGCAAGAGGGTCATCCTTGGCTACATAGTGATTTGGAAGCCACCTTAGACTACATGAGATCCTGTATGAAAAAATAAAATGCTCCAAGCTAACTTTACCCTAAAGATCTGCACTGGCCCATCCTATGAAAGCAAATATATCAATAAGCAAAACAAGAAATCACCCTTTCTCTCTATTCTGCTCTGATTTTTGCTATCACTCTTTCTCCCATCCTCTCCTCTTCTTAAGACCATAGACACAGACTCATGGTTTCTCAGGCAACTATCATGTTCCTATTTTCAGTGTCTCCTAAACTCCAAGAAGTATATCAAGCCCTCAAAATGGTCTCTTCTAAGTCATTCATTTGACATAAGGTGTGAGGATAACTGTGGTGGTATTGTGTTCCCCAAAATATTGTGCACCCTAATAAACTTATCTGGGGTCAAAGAACAGAACAGCCACTAGATACAGAGGCTAGAAAATAGTGGCACTCACATCTTTAATCTTAGCATTCCAGAGGCAGAAATCCCTCTGGATCTCTGTGAGTTCAAGGCCACTTTGGAAACAGCCAGGCATGGTGACTCACGAGTTTAATCCCAAGAAGTGAGCCTTTAATCCCAGGGAGTGATGGCATAAAGCAGAAAGATATATAAGGTGTGAAGACCAGAAACTAGAAGCTTTTAGCTGGTTAAGCTTTCAGGCTTTTGAGCAGCAGTTCAGCTGAGACCCATTCGGATGAGGACTCAGAGGCTTCCAGTCTGAGGAAACAGGACCAGCTGAGGAACTGGCGAGGTGAGGTAGCTGTGGCCTGTTCTGCTTCTCTGACCTTCCAGGGTTCACTCCAATAACTGGCCTCAGGTTTGATTTTATTAATAAGACCATTTAATATTCCTGCTACAGATAACAGCCACCTAAAATGGTCAATCAAGATAGAGATGTGGCAACCATAACACTCCAGTAACTCTGCACAGGAATTCTTCCTCCCTTTCCCTCCCACCCTCTCCCTCCCCTCCCTTCTCCTTCCCACCCCATCTCTCCCTTGTATGTATCTGTGTGAATGTAAGTGAGAGAGACTTCAGCCTTTTTAATATCCTAAAGATATTAAAACTAGGATAGCAGAGTCTCATTTTAGCAACACTCCATGAACAAATGAATGAATAGACAAATGGACAGATGAATGTTACATTCCTTCTCTCCATCAGTGTCACTTTTTAATTTAATTAGTTGGCCACTTCCATGCAGCCAAAGTTAATTAATGTTGATCAACAGTTGCTGTGATGAGCTGAAGAATCAAATACAATAATGAAAATATTAAAAATTCATTAGTATAACCTCTTGATATAAGTAAGTGATTTTAAATATTTGAATGGACTTCTGATTTCATGGTGATGAATAGAGTTCTGTCTCATCTATGTCATGTCTGCTCCCTACATGGCTCAGGCAACATTGCAGAAGAGGGGCATGGCAAAGATCAAACTCTATTTTGAAAAGGGTCTCAGAAACTTGCACTGCTCTTTTGTCTTTTATTTTCCAGTATTAATTACCATTCTCAGCCATTTTTCTTGATTTATACATTCAAATACTATGAATTAGGTAGTCCCCTTCTAGAATGAGAGGTTATATGGCAACAGCTGAGAAACAGTATCTTCTGGGCATATCAGGGCCATTGTACTTATGAACTCATAGTGGCTGTGATTGCCTGCACAAGACTTACCCCAAATCAAGCCAGGCAACATTCCAGCATAGAGCAAGATGAGTTCATTAAGTCCTACTCCTTCCTAGCCAAGGAGCTATTGGAGACTGAAGGCTGTTGGGGTAAAGAGAATCAGTTCATTTAGGCATCTGATGATTGAACTCTCAAATGGAACAGAAACCAGGTAATTGAGGATGTGGTTGTTGTTTAAGGTGGCTATGTTTTGTACCAGTTATTCCGTTATAGTAGATCATCAAAACACTAGCATACAACTGGACCGCTAAACTGCAGTGTTTACATATTCAAATTCATCTGAAGGAGTAGTATATGGTGACTGACACTGGAAGGTAAAAGGAAAACAATGCAAATTTCAGAGTGGAAACTGTTCTCAAAGTAGAACTTAACATACTTGAGCAAGTGTGTGACAAAGACTGCCAGATATACCATGCTTATCCCTTTCTGCCTCAAGAAGCTTTGCAATGAAGGCACAAAGCAGAAACACAGAAGACATAAGAACCAAGAGAAAGAAAACTCGACAGAACAGTATGTAAAGTTGAGTCCCAAAACCCCAGACTGGAGTGAGGGGCTGGGGGGTTCAGAAGGGCCAGTGACTGATTTTGAAAATCTGAAGAATTGAAGCAAAATTCCCAAAGAAGCAGATTGATACCAAACAGAACAGCTTAACACTAGGGAATCTGATAGAGCAGAGTGGGAGTAAGAAAATAATGAACTTCATTAAAGGCCTTCAGAATTTTTGGACTTTTAAGAAACACATTAAGGTAAACTTCGATTTAGAAGACATATTTAAAATGAACTGAATAATTATACTTACTGGAATGTCTTCCTAGAGCTTTGCAGGGAATATGATGATTGCTATTGGCCAAGGGTTAAATTTCTCTATAAGTTAAAGATGCTTTCTTAATCCCATATTAACCTTTCTGTGATCTGCTCTACTATGTAACATTTCCACTAATTTTATGTAGCCATCATAGCTTATCAATACATTACTATGTTTTCTTCTATTATTTTATAAAAACAATAGTAAATGGAAATAGTCTTGTAAATACAATCTAATTAAGGAAAAGATTATTGGCTATGCCAAGATAATGAATCTGTACTTTCATTTTTCTTTACATATGGAACATAAATTGGCTGCAGATTAAAATATTTGGAAAATTATAGGCAGATTAGCCATTGAAGATCCCATTTAAAATCAGAAGTGTAATTATCAAGTGAATATTATTTTAGCTTTTTAAAAACATTGCCACACTCACAGGGTACAAGTATTTGACATATTGGATTTTTACCTAAAGTTTATAGAAGACTATGTAGGAAAACAGATAACATGCTGGGCGATGAAGACTGAGAAGTCACAGCAAGATTTAAAATCCAGGCTATTCCCAAGCCCCTAGAAATCTAGGCACATTTCTGCTTTTTTTTTTTTGAACTATGATGTTTCTAAATTAATAAATTCACAAATAAACCAGAAAATTATAGGCTTCCCATACTAAAGATGGCTAAACAGTAAATGTGCTCTAACCTTAACAAATCTGTGTGTTTGTAACACTGACAAATACAGGATATTGCAAAAATTCATACACGTTAGAAACCTTACAATTACAATTACATATTAATGCCTTTTCCATGTGAAAAACAGCTATTAAAGTTACCAAAATGAGAAAATGATCATGGTTTCAGTAATTGCTGAATACTTTATACATTTGTCATCAAATTTCACGTATTTGTATGTATGTATGTTTACACACAACATATGTAGAAAAGTATATCATTAAAAATGTAGCCACTGTGAGACTATTCTTCACTTTGATGAACTCAAGATGGCCCTCATAACTCTTATGACTTCCTAACTATAATTCTCTTGTAAAGATCACTTTATTTTTTTTCCTTTTATTTTATTTTACAATACTATTCAGTTCTACATATCAGCCATGGATTCCCTTGTTCTCCCCTCTCCCGTCCCCCTCCACTTCCCCCCAGCACACCTCCCATTCCCACCTCCTCCAGGGCAAAGTGTCCCCTGAGGACTGAGATCAACCTGGTAGACTCAGTCCAGGCAGGTCCCGTCCCCTCCTCCCAGACTGAGCCAAGCGTCCCTGCATAAGCCCCAGGTTTCAAACAGCTAACTCATGAAATGAGCACAGGACCTGGTACCACTGCCTGGATGCCTCCCAAACAGATCAAGGCAATCAACTGTCTCACCTATTCAGAGGGCCTGATCCAGTTGGGGGCCCCTCAGCCTTGGGTTCATAGTTCATGTGTTTCCATTCGTTTGGCTATTTGTCCCTGTGCTTTATCCAACCTTGGTTTCAACAATTCTCGCTCATTATTTTTTTCTTTTAATGGCATACACTCATTGCACACAGTGATGGGTTTCATAAAGACATTTCATACAAGTATGTCACGTGTTTTGTCTCTTGTGAATCCATAGGATCTACAAATGAGACATTCCCTTATTGGGCAAAAGTTCTAATGGAACAGAGACTCTAGATCCAGTGTATGTGTGTAGACAAGGTATTTGTTTTTCTGCATCAAGCCATTTTTTTTACTTTTTTTTAAAGACTTATTTATTTTATTTTTTTCCTTTTATTTTACTTTACAATACCATTCAGTTCTACATAACAGCCACAGATTCCCTTGTTCTCCCCCCTCCTGCCCCTCCCCCTCCCCCCAGCTCACCCCCTACTCCCACCTCCTCCAGGGCAAAGCCTCCCCTGAGGACTGAGATCAACCTGGTAGACTCAGTCCAGGCAGGTCCAGTCCCCTCCTCCCAGATTGAGCCAAGCGTCCCTGCATAAGTCCCAGGTTTCAAACAGCTAACTCATGCAATGAGCCCAGGACCTGGTACCACTGCCTAGATGCCTCCCAAACAGATCAAGCCAATCAACTGTCTCACCTATTCAGAGGGCCTGATACAGTTGGGGGCCCCTCAGCCTTTGGTTCATAGTTCATGTGTTTCCATTTGTTTGGCCATTTGTCCCTGTGCTTTATCCAACCTTGGTTTCAACAATTCTCACTCATATAAACCCTCCTCTTTCTTGCTAATTAGACTCCCGAAGCTCCACCCAGGGCATGACTTACTTACACTAAGGCAATTTCTTCTCTGTAATTGGCAGAAGTCTCTTTCACCCATTCCTAGAAATAGTTCTCTTTGTGATGAGATATGAAACATTCTTGAATGTTGATGTCTGCTTCTATGTCAAACCTTTTCAGACCAGAATAGAATCATGAGGTCCCCATCCTTTTTCAGATCTTCTATGCTGGCTGGAATCCTGGCTGCATAATTACATCTCAACTTTACATGATGTCTGCTGGTTCAATATGAACTTCTTGGCAGGAGCTTCCATGAAAAATCTTTATTTCTGAATCTGCAGGTTGTTGGACCATTACCATACCACTTGGGCTCAGAGTAGTAACTGTTACAATCCAAACATTTCTCCAGAGGCCAACATGTACATTTGAGGTGAACATAATTTTTGGCCTTTGCTAGTTGGAGCTGATTTAGGCCAACTAAGCTAAATATGATAGGCTCCATATCTATGCCAAGTACTGCCATGTAGTCTCCGTGGCTGCTAACATTTACTTTAAAAGGTATAGTTTGAGAATATCCAAGAGCACATCTCAGTTTCATAATTCTATACTTCAATCCCAAATAAAATCTCCCCGAAAGAGATTTTTTGTAAATTCTTTGGGGTTTCTGTAAAGGAATGAGTGTCTTTTACAATATTTATTACTGTGGGCTTAGGTTTGTATTTTTAACTCTCTTTGTTTTATGACATGCTGTAATTATATGCTCAAACCATAGTCTAAATTTATCTTATTGTAGTTTTCTGGTAAAATACTATGTACTACATACAACATTTATGCTTATAAAGTCCATGATAGAGGCAGAAAGAGGTTTGTTTAGAACTTTAAATTGGGGTGTAAGAAAGATAAAGGAAAAATGAATTTTAGAAGAATCCAATGTCAAACGTATATGTTAAATGCTCTCATGGATGTCAGTTTATGAAATGATTGGATCTTATTGTATTCTCATCTCTTGTGTGTGGATGGCATGAAGTCATGTCATCTAAGAAACCCCTAGTTTCCTCTATAGCCTTGCCACTAACTAGCCACCTGGCTGCTTAAATTCAAGTTGTAGCAGCCTTCTTAGAGCACTTTATATAAAATATCAGATGATAAAAGGTATTATGATAAATTCTGAATCTCATAAGAGAAACACATAAGATGATCTATGTATTTACTCATTCATTTCACAATCAAGATACCTTTCCAACACAAAACAAGTAATAAAGAAATTACCCAGGCAGACATGTAAATGTTTTTTTTCTTTGAGAGACAGGGTCTGTCTATATAACTTTGACTGTCCTGGAACTCACTCTGGAGACAAGACTGGCCTGGAACTCATGGAGATCTGCATGCCTCTGCCTCCCGAATGCTGAGATTAAAGCATGTGTCACAATGCCTAGCCTAAAATGTTTTTTGAAACAATAATAATTATTGATAAAATATCATACTGCCAGAATGGGAATACCATTGAGTTTGGACATGGGACCCAGAAATAGCAGCTAATGTACATACAAATTTAGTATATAATAAAGGAGATATGACAATTGTATAAAAATGGAAATAATGAGGCATTTGTCAGCTATCTAAGGAGAAACTGAGTACAAATAATTTCCAGATGAATAAAATAGTTAAATATAAATGCTGAAGCCAATGGCTGGGGTGTAGATCATTTGTAGAGTATTTGTCTAGCATGTAAGTGTAGCTAGAGTTTTCCTGCCTTGCCCACAGTCAGGCCAAATCTCTGTTACCCGCCAGTCCTACAGCCGCTCAGATCCAACCAAGTAAACACAGAGACTTATATTGCTTACAAATTGTATGGCCATGGCAGGCTTCTTGCTAACTGTTCTTATAGCTTAAATTAATCCATTTCTATAAATCTATACCTTGCCACGTGGCTCATGGCTTACCGGTATCTTTACATGCTGTTTGTCATGGCGGCAGCTGGCAGTGACTCCTTCTACCTTCTTGTTCTTTCTTTTCTCCTCTCTGTTAGTCCTGCCTATACTCCTGCCTGACCACTGGCCAATCAGTGTTTTATTTATTGACCAATCAGAGCTGTTGCTAGAGTTTTCCTGCCTTGCCCACAGTCAGGACAAATCTCTGTCACCCGCCAGTCCCACAGCTGCTCAGACCCAACCAAGTAAACACAGAGACTTATATTGCTTACATACTGTATGGCCGTGGCAGGCTTCTTGCTAACTGTTCTTATAGCTTAAATTAATCCATTTCCATAAATCTATACCTTGCCACGTGGCTGGTGGCTTACCGACATCTTCACATGCTGCTGGTCATGGCGGCGGCTGCAGTGTCTCTTTGCCTCAGCCTTCCACTTCCCAGAATTCTCCTCTCTCCTTGTCCCACCTACTTCCAGCCTGGCCACTGGCCAACCAGTGTTTTATTTATTGACCAATCAGAGCAATTTGACATATAGACCGTCCCACAGCACAGAGCAATTTGACATACAGACCATCCCACAGCATGTAAGGGATTCAATCCTAATATTGTCTCCTCAAAACATTAAAATCTAGAAGAAAATTCCATCTTGAAGTTAAAAAGGCATCTGAGGTCTAGCACCAAATACAATACTGTAAAGATAAAAATTAAGGGCCGCGCGGTGGTGGCGCATACCTTTAATCCCAGTACTCGGGAGGCAGAGGCAGGCAGATCTCTGTGAGTTCGAGGCCAGCCTGGGCTACAGAGTGAGTTCCAGGAAAGGCACAAAGCTACACAGAGAAACCCTGTCTCAAAAAAAAGATAAAAATTAAGACTTCACTATATAATTTTAAAATAGTTACATGTAAAAATAATACCATGCACAAAATTAAGAAGCAAATGACAAACTCAGGATTGAGGAAGTGCTTATAATAAATAATGAAGAACTAATACCACAATGAAAAAAATAATCAAATAATAACAGACAATTTGCAAAAGAAAAAACACTGATATCTAATAAACTTAGGAAAATACTCTCTCATTACTCAGAGAAATAAACATTAAACTAATGAAATATACAAATTTAAGATACAAATAAAAAACTCAGAGAAAGTGTTTGCTCAAAAGTAAGAGATGTTTTTAAATCAAAATGTCCAGTGTGGATGTGGGTCATTAGTTGAGCAACTATATATTAAGCAACCATTGTCTTTTCAGGCATTGATAAGTGCTGGGGGATCAGATATTGTTCTTGTTCTTGAAAGACTTGTGTAGAGAGAAAGGTGTTTGGGGAACTCTTTGTACAGAAAGTCTACCTATCCCTTACTGGACACCAGTGATAAACCAATAACTGCAATAAAATCCAGTTTGTAAAACCAATCTATTTACTGGGCTTACTTAAAAGGCATGTGTGAAGGATTCCTTATAGGGCATGTTCAAGGCTCTCATCCTCAAAGAAAGTGAGGAAGATGGGATAGTTCTGACAAATCTTTATCATACCCTACAACTGGTAGGAGTGGGAATTATTGCTCCCCTTCTATTGAGCAATTTGGCAACCTGCATCAAGCATGTAAAAAATAAGCCTGTCCTGTGGCCCCATCATTCTGCCGCCAAGATATTATCATGGGTACATGATCAGAGAAGTGCACAGTTAACAATGCTAAATGTATTACAAGTACTTACTAGACACCAGGCCCTATCAAGAATATTATATGTCTTAACTCATCTAATTATCTTAACTTCCCAAGACTGGTATTATAACATTTCATTCTCATTTTGTATAGAGGCACATAGTTTCTAAGTCATTAGCTGAAGCTTACAAAGCTTGTAAGAGAGGCGGGATCAAAACCTAATAATCTTAACCCCTGAGCCATAAAGTCTGCTAGAAGATCTTAAACACAGCTGTATATGTATTTGCACTAATGTAAACTGTCTAAACAAATACCAAGAGGACCTTACTTCAATACATCCAATAGGTACTATACTGTCCCCAGCAACCACAGTGGTAATGGTTATTGTTTTGAAGCTCAAGGCCAACTGTATTAGAGTTTAAAAGAAAAGACCTGTGTCAGCAGCTGTAAAACCTCAGCAGCTGCCTAGAGGAGAAGAATGGAGATGAGAAGTAAAAAAAGACCCTGCTCTTTAACCTGGTTTGGAGGTCAGACCCAGCAGACAAGCAGCCACATGGTGGGGAGGGGGCCTTTAGGGAAACAGTTGGAAGCCCAAAACTTGGGTGAAAGCCCCAAAGTGTTCAGGGAAGCACTTTAGAAAAGAGATAGAAAGGGGAAAGTTACACTCTTCTGAATAAATATGGGCAGACTTAAACCCAACATGGCTGTGACTTGTATGCTTAAAGGTTGTTTCATGCCAGAGAAATTGACCATAATGTATTATTATACAGAAGAAATCAGTTTTCAAATATTAATGTGGGTTTGGTTGGAGAAGTAACTCAATGTTAGAACACATACCTGCCATGCATGAGACACTGAGTTCTCTCTCTAGTGTACACACACACACACACACACACACACCTATATATAATGTGTTATATAATGTGTATGTCTGAGTAAATGTTTCTTCTTTTCTCCATTGAGTTTGTCTATGATTCCAATTTTTCACACAAAGGATCTGTATTATCTTCATATTAATAAATTTAATAGAGCTGTAACTAGTGTTGTTAGGGTCAAAGCCTGGGTTCAGATTTAATAAGCCAAGTTCATCCACTTGCCTTCAATGAGCTAATTAACAAACAAGTAATAGTAAACATTAGAAGACAAAAAGGTCCAGTGACCACCCCCTCAAATCCATCTTTGGGGTTCTGACATGAGACATAGATTAAAAAAAGGACAAAATATATGCATAGTTACATAGTCCTGGTCAAAATGTGGTACATCACAAATCCATTGTCTTGTCTCCACTCTCCCATGCAAGGTTATCTAACAAACACTGTCAGAACTATGTGAACACTCTAGAAGACAAGTCTCTCCTCTGGCTGCCCGTAGGATCGAGCACCCCAGCTCTATCCCCAGGTTCCTATGAACCTTATGCATATTTATTTTCCCACATGTTATATATCTCCAGTCCCTATCAGTGCTACAGGTAACTCTATAGGCCTTGCACATTGTCTGGCTCATGGAACACTTTTTTTTTAAAATAGATTTTCTTTTTCTTTATTTTTTATAAATTTATTTTACATCCCAGCCCCAGTTTCCCTTCCCTCCTCTCCTCCAAGTCCATCCTCCCACCCCACTCCCTATTCCCACCCCCCAATCCACTCCTCCTTTCTCTTCAAATTGCAGTGAGACTAGGCACTTTCCTATGGATTAAGGCTGGGCAAGGCACCCAGTATGAGAAGTAGGATCCCAAAAGCCAGTAAAAGAGTCAGAGACAGTTCCTGGAGCAAGTTTATAAAATAAATGAAAAACGTCTCTTGGTGAAGAAAAGGGGAAAACTCAGAAATGTGTAAGGTACCATCTGTATAGGTTTGCTTGGGGGTTGGCGGTAAGGCTTGGGTTTGAGGCATAACACTAAGGGTCATTAACATATGTCACCCTGCTGGCGCACGCCTTTAATCCCAGCACTCGGGAGGCAGAGCCAGGCGGATCTCTGTGAGTTCGAGGCCAGCCTGGACTACCAAGTGAGTCCCAGGAAAGGCGCAAAGCTACATAGAGAAACCCTGTCTCGAAAAACCAAAAAAAAAAAAAAACAAAAAAAAACATATGTCACCCTGCATTAGTCTCTTGGACAACCTATTCCTTAGTAACTAAGAACAAACTGCTTTGATGCTAGTGTCCCTTTTCCCTATTCCATCCTAGATTTTTCTCACACTGCTTCCACAAGACTGTGAAATTCTTTTTCTCGCCTCATACAACAAAAACTGCCATTGAATTCCTATGCTCTCAAGAATCACCTCCAATGCCTGATTCTGCTGCCTCTCTTTCCCAATTACTGGGATTCCTAGTGTTTAACTCAGGGCTTCATGCATGGTAGACAGGTATTCTACCAACTCAGCAACATCTTTAGCTGACTGTGAATGTCCTGAATGATGATCCACAGCTTTTTCATCTGAGTGTCCCATGTCTAACACAATACCGGAGTCCCTGCTACAAGCCCTCTTGACTTCTCACAACCTTTCCTTAGCAGATGGATACAGCAGATATGGCAAAAGTTCTGAAGTTTGTTGAGATGAAGCTACTTAACCAGCACCAAAATATCCCTTTTTTACCCCCTGTACTGTGTATGTGTACGTTCAAATCATCACAAAAGTTCTATGACAAAAAAATTCCCACCACTAGTACTGGCACCACATACAACTTGCTGGATGGAGGTTGTGGGGAGGTAGAAATGTGGGCATGGAGAAATGTCTCAAGTTTCATATCCAATCCAGGCCACAAAAAAACCAGTTGAAATGTGAGTTATGTAATTTCCAGAAGAACAAAATGAAAATCAAACCCTAAAGGGATTCCCATGTTTTGTATTCTTGTATCCTCCTTTCTCCCAACACTGGGCTTCCTCATAAAAGGCTTCTGAAAATCTTTAGTCAAGCCTCTACCTTTCAACCAGTCAGTATGGTCAGCAGAGAGCATGTACCCCCACAGAACAGGGGCTCTGTTGTATACAGATCCCTGCTCATTCTTTTCAGATGTGAGTTTCTCCCCTGTGAATCATGCACCTGAAAGGGCCAATCGCTTTTAGTTGTAAGTCTCCTGACCTCAGGCAGTCTGGCTTCCTTGTAGCCTTGGCCACAGGTCTGTGCTATTTTGCATCCCATTATACTTCTCTTCCCAGTCCTTCTGATGATGGCCAAGACCCAGTGCAGAACTTTGCCAGTACCACAAGAGTATAGTTAGATCAGTGCCCCATGTGATTCAAAGGGAACTGGAAACCTCATCAGAGAAGTAGCTTGTGAGATTTCCAATCTCATTTTCAATCATCATTCTCTAGGTTCATAAACACTTCATATACCCATGCAGACAACATTCCAAGAGAAACTGTGGATAAGAATCTGCTAGTGGCAGTATAATTTCATCTATGCACATGTTTGAAAGCTCACCTGGGGAGAACTGAAATAGAGCTGGGAGACTGGCCAGCCATAATATGATATAAACACCCAAAAAACTACAGAAAGCCTTTTACTATATGATTGGTGCTTCTACTAGGTTAGAATTCAATAGAATGTACTTCAATACAGAACAATCATAAAGGACCAGTAAAAAGCATAGAGAGATTAAGGGGAATAGCTCTAGAGGCAAATAGATTAATTTCAGAGAGCACATCTTTAGAAAATGTGCTGAACTATTTGAACCTTAGTTTCCTCACCTGAAAAACAGTGCCCTTCAATAAAGTTATATATAAAGATTAAATGCACATGACACAGAACCAATGTTCCAATATGTTGATTGTAAGCATTATTATTACCTATGGAACTCATCAATATCCAGATATCCCTTCAGCTGGGTATCCAGCTAAAGCACATTTCCCATCTTGTGACCAATAGTGGTCTTATTAGGCCAAAAAAATACCTACATAGTTATATACATGACTTCCAGCCCTGTCCCTTCTAGCCAAATTTTTTGTGCTCTTTCCTCTTTCATTTGCTGGATGTTGACAAGACAAGCTTATATGCACTGAATTAAAGACATCAGGGCCTCCACTAACACAAACTCTAATTGAATGCACTGTACACAGTTCTGAAGTTGTATCATCACCATAGGCTAAGGACATGCATATAGGAACATTTGATAATCATTAAAAAAATTTCTATGGTGTTAAGACACAGCCTCGGCAGGATTCGGGTCACAGCAGATACTACTGATATAACAATACACAGCCTAAGCTACAGAAAAGCAAATCTGAAAATGCCCTTAAAAAGCACCTGTAACATAGAAGGAGATATTAAATCTCAGGGTTATTGTCAAATACTTTTTCAATTCCAGAATTATAACACTAGACCCTGACATTTTAAATGACATGCTAATTAAAAACTATAATATTAAAATGTATCTGCTGGCCTAGTCAAAGCTAGATACACTCTCAAGGATATTTTGTCAGAGAATGATGTAAATACAAATCCATTATACAGAGCAGTACAGCAGAATGGAACAAACCAAGAGAGTCCTTTTCTTATAGTTTCTGTAAGTATGGAAAAGTAACTAAAAAATTGTACCTTCTTACAGGACATATGAGTCTATTTCAACATTATGTTTTGAAAAATCTTTGAAAACTAGAAATATAAATATATTACTGAAATATTTTTGTCTTTTTCGCACATATGAGTTTAGAGCCCTTTTATGTTTATAGCATAATCAAGAGGACATTACAAAGCTCTCCCAGATAAACCTTATCAACATGCATAGCTTTCTCCACTGCCAACATCACACACCAAAGTATTGTATTTGGTGCAATGATGAACATATATTATTTCCTAATTAAAACCCAACATCCAGTGGAGGGAAGCAACCAATGACCAGCATGACACAATTACCTAATAGTGCAATAGTGGCATGCATACCTTGGCAATAACTAACAGCTCTCTAATTGGACTTAAGACCCACCCAACAAGGCAGAAATCATGCCTGGTACTGGAAACCTAGCCAGCTACCCAGGAATAATGAAGTTATAGATCTTGGAGGTGAACCTACAACCACCACTTTACTAAATCGGCATAGTCCTTAACTGCAGTCTAAATATTTATCCTTATACCCACAGATAAGGGTAATTCTCTGCCCTCATCAAGGAAACTTCTCTTTGCAACAGATGGAGACCATTACAGAAAACCACAACCAATCAAAATGCAGAGTTGTGGAGGCCAGCCCTAACTGGTATGTCTACAACACAACTCCTGTATCAATGGCTCAGGGACCATTGCAGAACATGGCAAGAAGACTGTAAAAGCCAGAGGAACTATGAATTTTCTGTGAGATCATAATTTGTGGCAATGTCAGAAGCTATACCCCAAAAGTCTCACTGTTATGGCAGCCTAAACATGAGCTGGACAAGGACATCAATAGGCCTGCTAACATGGATAGGGAAAAGCTCAGGAGGCCTTAACCATAGACAAAGTACTACAGGCAACTTAGGAATTCTGAGAGCAGAAGAAATAGTCTGCCCTAGGAACGAGTACACAAATAGGCTATCCAGTACTAAATGATCAGCCCTAAAAATATATACATACAAATAACATTACATGAACTGAACATGTGTTTATATGTTTAGGAATACACACAACAGTATAAAACAACAATAAAAAAGAGACCACGAATTTGTAAAAGAGCAGGAAGCAATACATGGGAAGGTTTTCAGGGAGGAAAGGGAAGGGATAATGATGTAATCAAAAACCTGAAAGCTCATTGTTCATATTAGGAATTACCCTTGGCATTGTACATCCTACAGATTTGTACTCATGCATAATGATATGTATCTACCACTGTAGTATCACATAGAATACTTTTACTGCTCTAAGAATTCTGTGTGTTCCAACTTCTCAAAGTACAGAAAATATGTTGTAATGGTAGGCTCAGTGCTCAATACAACATCTGTATCATGCACCCCTGTCCTCAAGACTTAAGGAACATAGCAAAAGAGGTGGTAAAATTGTAAGAGCAAAGCCCAGGAAAGACTGCTGCAAAACAGTATCTTCTGAACATGGTAGGGACATTGCATCCTCAGACTCACAGGAGTTGTAGTTATCTGCACAAGACTTGCATGAGATCAAGCCAGTCAAAAGTCTAGCATTAGGAGGGAAGCAGCTCAACATTTTTTGCCAAATAACATAAGAATGTTTTCTAGCCCACTTGCTAATATTGTTCTCCTCTGAGAAATGTCTTGAACTGAGACTCTGTGGTCCATATTGCTCTTAGAAATTTGTCTTCCAAGCTCCTATAAGAATAGCCTTATAAGCCCCACTTATATATTCCAACTGCTTTTCCAGTCTAAAGTTCCAATACCTTCTACATTCCTCTACAAAATAGTATGGTCAGGTCTGTAATAGCAGTAGTCCACTCCCTGGTGCCAATTTCTGTCTTAGTTACTTTTCTATTGCTGTGAAAAGATACCACAACCAAAGCTTACAGAAGAGTCTATTAGGGCTCACATCCCCAGAGTGTTCAAGTCTGTGATCATCATGGCCAAAAGCATGGCAGCAAGCAAGCAAATATGGTGCTTGTGGTGGTCTGAAAGAAAATGACCCCCAAAAAGAATGGCACTACTATGAGATGTGGCCTTATTGGAGTAGGTGTGGCCTTGTTGGAGGAAGTGTGTCACTGTGGGGGTAGGCTTTAAGGTCTCCTTTGCTCAAGTTATGCTCAGTGTAGTAGACACTTTAATTCCTGTAGAGAACTCTCAGATCCTTCTCCAGCACCATGTCTGCCTGCATGCTGCCATATCCTGCCATGGTGATAATGGACTAAACCTCTGAAACTGTAATCCACACCAATTAAATGTCTTCCTTTATAAGAGTTGCTGTAGTGTCTCTTCACAGCAATAGAAACCCTAACTAAGATAGTACTGGAGCAGAAACTGAAAACTTACATCCTGATCCATAGGCACAAGGTAGAGAGAAGGCTAACTGGACCTGGGGTGGGCTTCTGAAACCTCAATGCCGACCCCCAGTGACACACCCCCAATAAGTCCCCACCTCCCAATTCTTCCCAAACATTTCCACCAACTAGGGATCAAGCATTCAAATATATGAGCTGTGGAGCCTTACAGAGGTTTCCTAGTGAGAGCTGAGTTTGCTTTTCCCAGCAGGGCTCCATTAGGGGGTGGCTTGACAATGTGTGTGGTTACCAGGTATTTGGAAGGATCTGTACTTGGCTGTGCTAGGGGGAGGTCTTTTGCCCCATCCCTTGACATTCTTATAAAAAGCCCTTTTGAAGAGACAGAAGGGACTGGTGGATATTGATTCAGATCTTCCCAAAGCTATCCTGTGTTTCTGCCTGTCTTCTCCACACTCTCTTTCTATCTAAATATTTCTTATTCCCCTCTCTTCAAGAGTACCCTGGGAAAAGATGGCACCAGAATTAGGGGCATAACTAGAGACTTGGCAAAAGGAGAGTAGGGGATGTCGCGGGAGGAAGGGGGTATGCCCAGTAATGAATTAAAAGTAAAGGTGATAGTATTCTATTTTGGGGAGTAAAAATTCTATATAGATAAGGCAAAGAAAAGCTGAAGTGAGAAGTTAGGCTGCAGTGAGCATCTCTCTCTGTCTGGGTTTCTCTCTCTCTCTTAATTTCTATCTATTAAAATTAGGAAAAAATATTGGGTTTATGTATAAGAATATAGTGTAGGAAAAATACTTAGGGTAAGGTAGAAAAACAACAAGTACAGAGAAGCTGTGTCCTTAGTTTTCCAACTGTGGAATGCTGGATGCAGATTCCTGAGGAAGAATCAGAGTAAAAATGCAAAAATGCCATGATGAAAATGGGCTGAAAAAGATTCCTGTGGAAGCTTTTGGCCTGTGGACAGCTTAAATCTGAGTTTTGAGTGGCAGGGGGGAAATTTTCCCTGAGGTATACAAGGATGAGACAAAACCCTCTGCTCCAGTGCAGCTGAATAAAAATGCTTGTTGATAACATTGTACCATCAGGGTCAGTTTCCTCTTGGCCATGAATCTGAGTTTAGGGAACAGAAGTCTTGGGGAAAACTTAGTAAGTTCTCTAACTCAAAAAATGGGAAGCTCTCCTGGTCTCTTTCTGTTTCTGTAAGGGCAGCATTAGACTCACCTGGAAGGCACATATATCAGAATGGAGAGTCACCTGTAATTTCCCTAGCACAAAAATTCCCTGGAGCATTGTAAAGTCTTGCTGTTAGCACTGCATCTCCTCTTCAAGCCAGTATTTGGGAGGCAGCTAGCAGTGGGGGAAAAGATCAAAGTCTAAGCTCCCAGCAGTAGCTGCAATGGCAGCATGAGAAAAACTGAGGCTGCATTTGTCCATACAAAGAGGCAGAAATGGGGATGCAAGCCCCTACTCCCAGAACTAAAAGTAGTTAGCAGAGGACTGAGCTGCAGCTGAGGAGTCAGCGACTCTGCATCTGGGAGGAGGAGACAAGCTAAGAGAGAGAGAGAGAGAGAGAGAGAGAGAGAGAGAGAGAGAGAGAGAGAGAGAGAGAGAGAGAGAGAGAGAGCTATTTGGGAAGAAATCTCTCTGAGAAAGCTCTTGTTTCAAGTACTCTTGTTTTTTCACTGACCTGGTAAGATGGGGAGCAAAGCCCCGAAGCATTTTCACTTCTGTCACCAAGCACTGGTCCATGTGCACAGGCAGACAAGCAGGACCCACTCCAGGGACAGTGCCAGGTGGAGAGTTTGATTAAGGAGGTACACCTGTCAAGCAGTAATGCAGGTGTCCTAATGCTCGCTCAGGGAAGATGACAACCTTCCTTAGCAAAAGAGCAAAAGCTTGATCTTGATCTTCAGTACTAATACAGACCATGTAAACTGTGCTGGGAGTGCAGTGGTCACAATTGGCCATAGCTGGGCTTTCTTCCAAACCCAGAAGGGCTGCTTGAGAACCATAGCTCATAATAGTGGGGCAGCATAGGCAGGCAGGCCTGGAGGGAGGTGCAGACAGACTGGGACAAAGGCTTTCAAATGTTCCCTGTAATAGAACAGCAAGAAGCCCAGGGAAATATTATGCAAATGCATGTTCCAATTCCTTTTAAACAGCTTAAGGAGTTAAAAACAGCTTACTGCTAGTATAGCCCCAAACCCCAAAATACCACTTTTCCCCAAGCACTGTTAGAAAGCTTAGCTTGCCTTCTGGGAATGGGAAACAGGTGAACGAAGCTTGCCTGTCAGGAGGCAATTAAAATACTAATGCCATTTGTCAAGCCACTTTGAGACACTTTAGAAAGCAAAAGAATGTGGTCCAAACACCAGAAATTTGCTTTGGGTGTGGAAAAAGCTTAAAGATGAATAAGGAATCTGGGTTGTGCTTGAGATACAAGAGGGAACCACTGGGCTAATAGAAATTTATCAAAGACAAAGCATCGTTATCAAAGACAAAGCATCGTTGAAAGAGCTCATAGCAATCTTAAGGTGCAGCTTCAAAAAATTAAAAATTTGTACCCTCAGTCATCAAATGAAGTTTAATGGCTGCCTAAGTATTTGGTATGATGTGTGGAACAGAAGAATGTCAACTCCAATAATGCTCCTCCAGAAGAGCTGGAGTAAGAGCAGCAGAACCAATGTTCCTGATATTGACGTTCATCCTACAGCCCAGGGAAAGTAGGAGAATAAGGGGGCCCCCAGACTGCTGAGGAGTTTGGGACAAGGGTTTTGTCATCATTTAGTAATGAAACAAAGCCTGGAGTCACACCGCTTCTGTTTGCTAGCGGCAAATTAATGTGTGGCCCCTTTAAGAAACAGTTTGAGTCTTACCAGCTTAATGGAAAAGCAGTTAAGTTACTATAGCAACCATTCTCACCCTGAGGCAAGGCTTCTCAGGAAAGCTAACTGAAAGTGCTGCTGTAACTGAGTGAAGTTTCAATGTCTGTTTGAATTGTGGCACTCAGGGGAGCCACAATAAGCAAAGGGTTAGCCCCCTGGCTGGTGACTGTCTGACACTGGGTGTACTTCTGCCAGTTCTGGAACAGCTGAGAGGGCCCAGTGGGAAAGGTGGCTTTGGGGGGAGTGATGTCCTGAGTGTTACAGCCCCCTAGCAGCAAGTGTTACAGTCCCCTAGCAATGGCACTCTCTTAATTCCAGGATCTAGGGAGCTGGATACAAAGACTCTGGAGCCACTGATTAATTAGGCTCTGACTTCAAACTGTCAGAAAAACTTTCAGGATGACATCAAAGCTGACTGTGAACTCTGAACTACAGGAATGAAACAGTCTTGAGTTTACCTACAATTTTAACTATGGTAACTCATGATTTGCGTACTGTCTGTCTTGTTGGAAGAAAATGTAAATAGTTCTATTAGATCTTTTCTAGATGTTTGCTAAAGTTTGTAAAATAGTCCTATAGAGTTTGCTTTTGAATGTAAGTTTGTAAAAAGTATAAATATATATCATGATATTAATGTTAATTGTAAATATGTATAGTAATGTTCATACTAGAATTGTGTTAATTAAATAATGAATCATGGTTTGGTGAAGCTAAGAGAATCTTTAAGTTTGATCCAGTTTATTTGATGCATTTGCATCAAGAGTTTTGATTTTAAAAAGGGCTTGGCACAGCTAAGGCTGTTATAGACATCTTAGACCCATTCAAAAAGAATATTTCATCTTTATTATCCTCTACTCCTTTACTGGGTGGGGCAGTGACAGCCCAAGGATTGTTGTGGATGTTCCAACTACTTGTAAGCTCTTAGTAGGGACCTAAGTCAGAGCTGAGTTAGTCTCTGTACCCCCTCTTGTCAGAAACTGGTAGTCAAAGATGCGCAACTTTCTTTGTGGTGGTATTGTGTTCCCCAAAATATTGTGCATGATAATAAACTTATCTGGGGTCATGGAACAGAACAGTCACACTATTAAATGTAGAGGATAGGCAGTGGTAGCACACGCCTTTAATCCTAGCATTCCAGGGGCAGAAATCCCTCTGGATCTCTGTTAGTTCAAGGCCACATTGAAAACAGCCAGGCATGGTGACTCATGCCTTTAATCCCAGGGAGTGATGGCAGAAAGCAGAAAGATATATAAGGCATGAAGACCAGAAACTAGAAGCTTTTAGCTGGTTAAGCTTCAGGTTTTTGAGCAGCAGTTCAGCTGAGACCCATTGAAATGAGAACACAAAGGCTTCCAGTCTGAGGAAACAGGATCAGCTGAGGAACTGTTGAGGTGAGGAAGCTGTGGCTTGTTCTGCTTCTCTGATCTTCCAGCATTCATCCCAATAACTGGCCTCAGGTTTGATTTTATTAATAAGACACTTTAAGATTTGTGCTACATTTCTTCTTGCTAGCCTCCAACCTAAGCCAGAGTATGGTTGATGGAAAGTGTATCTCCATGAAGGGTAAGGAAGATTATTAAAGAAGAACGACCTAAGACAGGCACAGTCTATCTGAAGGGCCTGGGTGGTCTTTTGTTATATAAAGAAGGGGGGCTGTGGGGGCCCACAGAGGTTTCCTAGTGAGATCTGAGCTTGCTTTACCCAGCAGGGATGCATTAGGGGAATGGCTTGACCAGGTGTTTGCAAGGGCCTGCACTTGACTGTGCTAGAGAGAGGTCTTTTGCCGTGCCCCTTGGCATTTCTATAAAAAGCCCTTTTAAAGAGACAGAAGGGATATTGAGCCAGGTCCTCCTGAAGCTATCCCGTGTTTCTGTCTGTCTTCTCCAAACTATCCTTTTATCTAAATATTTCTTATCCCTCTCTCCTCAAGAGTACCCTGGGAAAAAGTGGGAGCTGGCCTCCCACAATGAACCTATTGGGGCCATTCTCATTGAAACTACCAGGATACAAGGTGGGAGGGAAGTTTGTGAAGAACTGGAGAAGTTAAGTGAGGGATGGATATGATTAACATACATCACCTATGTATATTTAATTCTCAAAAAATAAACAAAAATGTAGTTCAAAAATTCTCTGTGATATATCTATCCATCTTCTCACCCTAACTTCAGTCTAACACTCATTAAACACTGATCCTTCCAAACTCTCCCCAGTTGTGACTTTTCACATAGTTGATAACCATACAGCAGCTTTTGAGAGTGAATAATCACAATGAACTAAAAACAGAGAGAGACTAATTGAGGATAGAGCCAGTAGAGGAAGAAATTGGACTTGGGCTAGGCCCAAAAGGCTCAAGAGTTGGCTAGATAGAGTGAACACACATACAGATGTACATGGATGATTCAGATATAGTGGTGGTGATGCCTGAATTGTCAAGATAACTATGTTACTGGAAACTTTTCTTCTATTACTCTTCCTTTCCTACATTCTTTCAATAATAATGATACCTAAATGATTAAGGGTCACTATATGCTAAGCTCATATGCATTATCAAATTAATTTTCCTGTAGTCTTATGGGTGCTTTATTCCTCAGAAGAAGAAACAATCCCTAAGAGGCTTTAGGTAATTACCAGGGATTTCACACTTAAGAAGTAATAAAATCAGAATTCACGTTTGGTCCTGGGCTCTTAATTGTTAACCTACTTCACCAACTCATTTAGAAAGAGAGTTATAACATCTCTAAGCTAAAACATCTTCCAAAACTCTAGAGAAGGTCCAGATATAAAAAGTTATCTTATTCCTGAAATGTAGCACCTTAGTTATTGAACATTTCAAGCAGAAAGAAATTGATAAATAGCAGGTACAGGATGAAATCTCTCCCCTTCTCCTACAGCAACTCATAAGATTTTATGAAACAAGTAGACTTCCTACTGCCAAAGAAAGGTACACCATTATCTTACAAAATGGAGGGACATAGGAAGGAATCTGAATGAATCAGCCCTACTAAATTTCTCACATTTTAATAGTCTTACTTAACACCAGGTTGTGTTAGTATGTTTTCTCCTACAACGTTTCATATGTCATAATTTTAACCATTTATCGGGGCTTTCATTTCTTTACTCATACTTTATACAGAAGATTTAAGTTTAACATTGTTGTATGCTTTTGCCTTGTTGGCTTGGCACCCCAGCTGAGAACTTACAATGGTTTTTAAGAAGCTGATTTCCTTCCTTTACATTGTAATATTGGGTAACACTCATGGCATTCTTAGTATTTATCTCTTAGTTTATCCTTAGAACAACACTTTGAGATGGATTGTAGATTATTTTTAACCCAGTACTGTTTGTTACATTTAATTTAATTGCTTTGGGACTGATCAGTATCTCATTTGGGAAACTCTGTCATAGCATACATCAAATGGAAAACAAAGTCCTACCTCCCACTAAATCCAAATGATGACATTCTCTCTTCCCTAGGCACGTTTCTTCAACTTGACTAATTGAATAATGTTATGGAGGACAAGGCTTCTAAAATGAACATTGCTCTTAAGCAGTAAGAACATCAACTGCCCAGTAGTGATGATAGCAAAAGTGACTTCCAGAGTCAAACCCCTAACCTGGCCCTTCAGCTTTTCATAGTTTCTATCATTCTCTAAAATTGTTTTGTCTGTTTTCCTACCATGCACCCATGAAATCGGTCTTGATTATGCTATCTGTGATTGGATACTTTTTGTTTGTAACTAAGAAACCTGGCTAATTACAAAGGGTATTATTATTGATGACATAAATGAGAAGACTGGGGGATAGATAAGCAAGCATAGTGCTGGCATTTGTACTCTGATATTATGAAATCTGATATTATGATAGGAGAAAAGGAAAGACACAGAAATCATTCACCTAGGATATTACTATAGCCAGATAGCACATGCATGAAGACCAAGCTCTACATAGAGGATTAATGAATTAATATTTGTAAGACATTCAGAACAATGTCTAAAGCAATGTCAGTGTTTGTTATCTATGCATGATTTGAGTGTTTCAGACTATAAATCAAACTTTTAAATCCCTATCCAATTACATATAACCTATATTTGCTTTATCAGAATTCATTCAACTAAGGAAAATTTAATATCTCAGTATGAAAATCCATCAATCAAAGAAAATCCTAGAATATTAGAAATTTTAAACGGTATACACAACTCCCCAAAATGTGATTAAGTTGATAATTCTTTTACATCAATTGCTTTTTGTTATTTTTTTTCCAGTGGAAAATGGTGCAGATATTTGAACTGCTGCCAAATGACAAAGAATTCTACATGCACATTTAGAAAAAAGAACAATGAGAATGCTAACAGAATATGGCTAGAATGCTTCCCTTATCCAACTTGGACCAACTCAGGGAGACCTGGAATCATAGACTTTAGTCCAGTTGCACTAGAGGACAGTGAAGTATATAAAAATAAAAATTATTAAGTGATCCTCCATGTGCTTGATTCTTTATATAAGATTACCCCCATGAAGTCCTCACAAAAATTTTTCATGTGATTTCTATTTTGCAGAAAAGAAATTACATATATACACACAGACAGAGAGAGGGGGGGATTCAGAGAAGGTAAATGACAAGACTATGAAATAGCAAAGGCATGAATTTAATTTTGAGACAGCCTCACTTCAAAGTGCATTCTAAATTCCCACATTAAAAAAAGCAGATCTTGTCAAAGGAGTTTCTTTATGCAGTGGACAGTGGTTAATGTGGAAACTCACAACTGGTCAAAGTGCAGAGAATAAGTCTCTGTGGCACGCTCAGTCACAAATGGGACATCTATATCACTCTTTCTCTCCCAAAGCTCAGGACCATCACAGAAGTGGGGACAGAAAGACTGTAGGATCCAGAGGCTGCGGGGGATGATGAAGAAACAGTGTCTCCTGAACATGACAAGACCGATTTACTCATAAACTCACAGCAGTTGTGATTACCCATACAAGACCTACACAAGATCAAGCCATTAAACATCCCAGTGTGGAAGAGAAGCTCAAAAACATCCACAACTGACTGAGGAGCTAGTAACAGTTGATGCCTACTTGGGAAGAGTGAGTCAGTCTTCCTGAAAAGTATGACTCCTGTTAGGACAATCATGCTCTAATGGGTAACCCCATAACCACATGCATATGGGAAGCACAAATAAGACCTGGTGAGTTATTTTTAAAAAGAGAGAGAGGATGTGAAGTTGGGAGGGGGTAGGGAATTGAGATGGACCTGGAAGGAGTTACTTAGAGAAGTAGGGATCAAATACACGTACGAAATTCTCAAATAATTAATAAGATATTATATTTTAAAATTCACAGATGGGTAAGACTGCTTTTTCCCTTTATAATGTGCATAGAACCTTCCAACACTACAAAAGCTAGCCAGTAGGGATGAAGCTTCCATTTAATACTAGCTTTATTTCTCCTTGTCCTGTGAATCAAGTATGTAGTATCTTCAGTAATAGGTTCTTATCAAAAAGTTATGAAAGATAACTGAGAGCAATGGCAATAGCCCATAAAATTTGGGTGTCTATGACGACACATGGCCAATTAATTCCAAAAGAGATAACTGATACCTGGCACTGAATTTTTCTAAAGATTTATATTCTTATTTCTATCTTATGTTTATGATTGTCTTGCTTATATGTATGAAAATGCACTGTGTGTATGCCAGTGCCTGTGGAGGTCAAACGAGGGTACTGATCCCCTGTAACTGAAGTTACAAAGGATTATGAGGCACCACGTGGATTCTGAGAACCAAACCCATCTCCTCTGAAAGAGTAACCAGTGCTCTTAACCACAGAGCCATCTCTCCAGTCTGGCACTGGACTTGTTATTTGATAACAACTGGCATGACAATATATACCCACTGGTGTAATAGTGGCATGTATGCTAAAGTAGTAAGCAACCACTTTGTTTAGATTTAAAGCCCATTCCACAAGATAGAACTAACACTCTGTGCCATTATTTAAGCCAAAGACATATTGATGGCTAAGTCATTGCCCCTAGAGGAGAACATGGTACTATTATTCTTCTAAATGGATATAGTAATGAACTGCCCCATGATGTTTCATCTTAATACTAATGACTTAATACATCTCTCAACCTTTTTGTGGTAGATAGTGATTAATAGAGAAACTCCAAAGTAGACAACATTCAGAGATAAGAGACTATAGAGTTCTTGGTCTAATGGATAATCTATATCATATACCATATCTCCAAGGCTCAGAGATTATTATGGAAGAGGGGACAGAAAGAATGTAATAGCAAAAGGTAGTGGACATCCATGGGAAAGTAACACTTTCCAGACATTCCAGGGCCATAGTACATATGAATTCACAGCAGCTGTGCTGCCGGCATCAGAGCTACACAAGATAAAGCTAGCCAAAGTGCTAGTGGGGATGAAGGATGCTCATGAAATTCAATTCCTAGCTGAAAAGGGATTGGCAATTCATTGCTGCTAGGGGAAAGAGAGTCACAGTCAAGTGACCTGTCTTTATACACACTAGAAGAGGGCATTAGATCTCATTACAGAAGGTTGCGAGCCACCATGTGGTTGCTAGACATTGAAATCAGAATCTCTAGAAGAACGGCAAGCACTCTTAACCACTGAGCCTTTTCTCCTGTCTGAGTCAGTATTCTTTAAGAACGTGTCCCCTGAGAGGCTGCCCATGCTCCAATAGATTGTCCTGTATCCATCATGTACATGCAGTCAGCACTAAGTGGAATTGGTGGTTTTAAAAACAGGGCATATGAACTTGGGAGGCAAAAGTGGTAGAGCATTTAGGGGAGGAACTGAAGAAAAGGGAATGAGGGTTTGATTTGATTAAAACACATATGCATGTATAAAATTCTTAAACAAAAATTATTCTAAAATTCACATAAGCAAATACGTTATCTGAGCAAGCTTGAAGAGCACAGGTCCAGAGAGAGGAAGAAGACATCAACACATGGTCAAACATAACAGAGATACAACACCAGGGACTTTTCAAAGCAATTTTCTCATGTATTATCCCATAGTACTAATCCGAAGTTCAGTGATAAAATGCTTCAAGCAACCGTTTCCTGGTATTTAATTAACTCTAAAGGGATTCTTGAAATAGTTGAAAAATAAAAATCTTAAAACGACTCTGCTGTGCTTTTAAATAGACACATGGAATCAGGGTAAGCCCCGAAACAAATGTTATAACCTTCTAGGAACACAAAATTTCCTGTTAAGATTGGCACAAGAAAGTTACATGATTTTCCCATCATGTAAAATTGTTTGAAGACAAAAACAAACATAAGTATATTTTGAAAACATGTGCAAGTGTTTGTGATCTTTTTATATTAAAAAGGCTTCAAAGAAATTTTGTAGTTTTGATAGGCTGCTCCAGGGTCCCTGGGGAATTCATATTCTTCCATCCTTAGGGAGACATGTAGAACCTCTGTAGAAGGGGATACATTTCTATCTGTCACGATTTTAAACAGAACAAGTTGGCAAATTAACTTCACCAGTAATTTGTAAGTATAGGGTGACCAAGTTGTATTTTCTAATAAAAGCTGAAGAAAAGGGGGCTGGAGAAATGACTCAATGGATAAGAGCACCTGTTGCTCTTGCAGAGAACCCAGGTTCAGCTCCCAGCACTCATGTGCTGGCTCACAATTATCTATAACTTTAGTTCTAAGGGATCCAATAACCTCTTCTGACCTCAATAGGCACCAGGTACACACATAGTACACATACAGGTAAACATTAATACACATAAAATAAAATTTAAAATCTTAAAAAAATTAAACTGAAGGAAAAATGGCATTTAGACTACACTTGTTTCAGTAATGCCTATCAAATGTGGTCTTCCTGGCATTATTCATAATCGTAGCATAACAACTGCCATCTCCATTCTTGCTAGCACCATCTTCAGCTTCAGACAGGTAGCATTACCAGAAAAGGTAGCTTTAAGTTGAGTGCAGTTGTGTGTACTTTTAATCCCATCACTCAGACAACTGAGGCAAGGGAATCATGACCTGGAAGCTAGACTGACTCACATAGCAAGACTCTGTCTAAAAACAAAAAAAAAAAAAATGAGGAACTGCTTGACGTTAAATCTTACAAAGATAAAGAGGAAATTGATGACATAGGCTTAAGAAGAAAATCCACAAACTTGGATTCTAATTCTTTTTCTCATATTGCCAAATTTGTTAAACTAACACTAGAAATTACTTTTTCTGTCTTAAGAGAACTACTGCTGGATTAGACAACCAAAAACATTAAAGAGAGTGTGGATTTTAGCTGAAACATGATTGTTTTGAACTTACATGTGTATGTACTATTTTTTAGAATACTATGTTTCTTTCTATGTATGAATCTACTTAAAAATTCTGCCACTCTGGTAATTTGGTCTCAGTTTTTATCTGCAGCACTCATTAATGTATTTGTTGCTGTTTACAATGCATAAAAGGAGCCGGGACCACACAGCTTTACCCTTACTGTAGAGTGTTTAAGGTAGTCAGTCAGTGGAAAGGAACAGCTTTTCTAGAAGGTGTCCACTTCAGAAATGCTTGGTCTGTAATCAACCTTGCTTCCTTTGATTGGGATGCTACTAAGCCCAAGGTGGGCTTCTCAACTGGCCAGTGCTGAGTTCCTTTCTCTAGGCAGCCTGGGTCTCAAAATAATGGGACAATCATCACCAGTTCCTTTTCTGTCTCTCTTGCTTTCAGTGAGTTTCAAACATAAACAACGAGCCACCCAATGTGGTCAAAAAGTCTTGTAGACTTTAGGATGCTGGACTGTCCTGATCCGTAAACCTCAACACATGAATTTGTGTTTCTGCTGTGGCTGTTGCATTTGTTCATAAGAATGTATTAGATAGTGTTCGCTGGAATCCTACCACTATAATCTGAAACTGGAAAAAACTTAGATTCTGAAATTGCTCCTACACTGGGAGTATAATTATGTAAAAAATTACACATGCATTTTGACTGAGAGTAGAAGGGGATGAAAAAAACATGAAAACATGATTTGCAGGGGGCGGCAGGACTACAATGGGGATTTGTTTTCCGTTCCTTTTGCATTTCACTAACATTCTCAGAGGCAGTAGAACTTTTGTGGGAAAAAATGTTGATCATTTTTCTGTCTGTTCAGCATTTGCTGTACATGGACAGTGCTCTCTTTTCTACATCACCTGAAAGAACAGATTCCACTATAATTTCAGGAGGAGTCTGTGCCAAGAAAATCAATAAAGACATATTTGTACAGAGCCTAAAGTAGGCTGGCTTTATCCAGGAATGTGTTGAGTTAATTGAAAAGGTTTTGGTTCAAGTTAGCCTGTTGGAGATCACAGAATTGTAGACAACACATACTGTGAGTATGAACTTCGTACAACCTTTCAAATACCTTTGGGAAGGCAGGAAATTGAAATATTGTGCTATATTGGCAACTAAATGGTCATTTATCATCCATGCTAAGTTTGGAGCTGAGGAGACCGATTAGGAAAGTCTCACAGGGCATTTATTAACAATTTCAAAGTTAGGTTGGTATATGTAGATTTTTCACAGCATACTTGGGGAAGACTAAGAGATAACATCTGTGTATACTATTAGCACGGCCTTGCTAATAACAACTTCGGACTGTATTCACACCCACAAAAGCTGCATTAAAATCCATTAAGCTTGAGACACCAACTGACAAAAGCAAGGAAATTCACAGTTAAAGGGGAAACACACCATATGTTCTTCAATACCTAAGAGCAACGGGGTGCAGTTGGAAAGTCATTAAAGCGGCACCCAGTTGTGCCTAGGTATTGGAGAACATATGGAATCTTTTCCTAGGCGAGTGTAATTTTCCCTGCTCTCACTGAATGCATGTATCACTCTTCACTTTTTGGTCATATAGGCTTTTGTTTGCATAATTACCATAGCATATAAAATAAATACCTTCTTATTTTCTGAAGCCAATACAGTGACACTATTGGGAATTGGTCCTCAGCCCCTGTTGCCTGATGGTTTTCAGTTATCCTTCTTTCCAAAAGTCCCTGCATTATCTTGAGAGATCCAGAAGTTCCCAATGCCATTAAAAGTACCACCTCTCCTTGGCCATTCTGAGGATGCAGTCATGCCAGGGGCCAGTGTCTGTTCCTTCTACTAACACCTCCATGGGTTAAAAGTTCCAATACCAAAAAAAGTATACACATTCATATTAAACTTCTCCTCTCCCCCCCCCTCCTTTTCCTGTTCTCTTCATTTTATATTTTGGAAACTGGATCTTATTATGTAGTTTAGGCTGACTCCAATTTACCAATACTCCTTTTCCCAGAATACTGAGATTTCATGGTGTGCCACCTTGCCTAACTATAGTATCGTTCTTTATTTTTTTAATTTTTGAGATTGTAATATAATTACATCATTTCTCTCCTTCCCTTTCCTCTCTCCAAGCCCATGTACTGCCCACCTTGCACTCTTTCAACTTCATGGATTCTTTGCCTTTAAGTAGTGTTATGTGTGTGTATGTATTCCCAAATACATAAATACAACATTCTTAGTCCATATAATGTGAATTGTATTTATGTGTTTTCAGGGTTGACCATTCAGTGTTTGATAGTCAATTGGTGTATTCTGCCCTGGGGAACACCTATTTTCCTGTTCTGAGCATTCTTGAGTTGCTGTAGTTCTTTGTCCACAGTTGAGACCTCATGAACCCACCCTCATTTACATTAGCATGTCTATTTGTTCAGTTATTCTTAGCCATGCTGCTGAGACTTTATGGGTATAGTTTTTGATATTTCTGGAAGACAGGATCTCACAGCAACTCTCTGTTCCTCTGGCTTTTACAAACTTCCTGCTCACTTTTCCTCATGGATCCCTCAGCCTTTGGTGCAGGAGTTGTGTTGTAGATATATCTGTTGGGACTGTGCTGTACAATTCTAAATTTGATTGGTTGTGGTTTTCTGTAATGGTTTCCACCTAGGTTGCAAAGAGAATTTCCTTGATGATGGACAAGAATTATACTCATCTGTGAGAATAAGGATAAATATTTAGAATGTAGTGAGGGATTTTGCTGGTTTAGTTACATGGTGGTTGTATGTTCTCCTCCAAGATCCAATTCTTTTTTTTTTTTTTTTTGGGGGGGGGGTTTTCGAGACAGGGTTTCTCTGTGTAGCTTTGCGCCTTTCATGGGACTCACTTGGTAGCCCAGGCTGGCCTCAAACTCACAGAGATCCGCCTGGCTCTGCCTCCCGAGTGCTGGGATTAAAGGCGTGCGCCACCACCGCCCGGCCCCAAGATCCAATTCTTCACTAGCCCTAGGTTGTTAGCTAGGTTTCCAGTACCAGACATGATTTCCTTCTAGTTGAGTAGGTCTTAATTCCAATTAGAGAACTATTGATTACTGCAAAGATATGAGTGCCACTATTGCACCCTTAGGGACATGATGCCATGCTGGACATTGTTGTAGTTCATAGATATGATAGCTGGGTAAGACTATCGGTTGCTTCTTTCCTTTGGAAACTTTCATGGTGCCTTTCGGTACCATGAAATCTTATATTCAGGGAGGAGGCTTTTATGTCAGATCCAACTCTGATCCTCTGGGTGCTATGTATGAAATGCATTGTGTCTTCTGCAATAGGGACTTACTTCCAAATCTGGGAGACAGCCCAGGACAATAGCAATTGTCTATAATGTTTTGGGGATCTCTTGGACAACTCTGACCAATCACTCAAAAGAGGGCTTCTCACGCCTGCTATGGGGGTTTTTGTTAGATAGTCTATGGCTCTTAGAAGAAGCTTTATCAGCCAAAATGGGAAAATTTCATTTAAACTATATATGTGTGTGTATATACCAGTTTACATGCATTAGAGGTATTTTTAGGTAGTTAATAATATGGTTCCTGATGACTTTTTCAGACATTCTTACTGTCATTTTACCTTCCTCTCTCTTTCTGTATTTATCTTCCTCCCCCTCTCTAATTTAAGCCCCCTCATTTTTCCTATTCCCCCTTCAGATCATTTGTACCCTGCTATCCCCCTCTCTATTGCTTGTCCCCAGCCCCTACAATGGGTCATTCTTAGTTTCCTGGTTTCTGTAGTTACTCCAGGATATGTACTCATAGCTGAAAATTAAGAGCTGAGAACCTCCAATGGGAGAAATAATGCAATGGTTTTTTTTTCAGGGTCTCAGTAACCCCACTCAATATGATCTTTTCTAGTTCTATATATTTACCTGAAAAGTTCATAATTTCATTTTTTTACAGTTGAATAGTACTCCATAGTGCAGATGTAACACATTTTCATTTCCCTTCAATGGTCAAAGGACATTTAGGTTGTCCATCTCTTAGCTATTATAAGTAGAGGAGCAGTGAACATGACTGAGAAAGTATCTGTGGAGTAGGATGTCAAGGCCTTGGGAAGATGCCAAGGAGTGATACAGAGGGATCATATGATAAATTTATTCTTAGCTTTTTAAGGATTCTCCACACTGATTTCCAGAGTGGCTGGACCAGTTGGCAATCTTACCAACAAGGAATGATGATTCCCTTTTCCCCATTCCTCACAAGCATTTCTTGCCTGCTGTTTTGTTGATCTTTGCCATTCTGGCTGGTGCAATATAAAATCTCAAAGTTGTTTTGATTGACATTTCTGATTGCTAACATTTTTAAACATTTTTCTGATTTGAACATTTAAAAAGGTATTTTTTGTCAAACCATGCATTTTGCCCCTGTGTGACCTCCTACAGCTGTTAATTGGGGTGGCAATGGACTGGAAGATGGCGTGGAACCTCCTCGCCAGGGAAGAGGGATGAGAACAAAATGATTCCTCTCGGGCTATTGCAGTGTAATCTCAGTGAGTAAAGAGTACTGAGGAGGTGAGGATTGCATTGGATCCAGTGGCCTTGACCATTAATTTAGAGCTTTAGGTTGGGGTGTGGCTCAGCAAACCCCTTGCCTGGCAAGTGTGAGGTACTGGGTACCATCCCGGTCCTGCAGCAGGAGGGATTTATGGAATTCCCTTTTTTAAAAAAAATTAAAAAAAAAAGGTATTTTTTGGCCATTTTTAGTTCTTCATTTAAGAACTCTCTACTCATATACCAGGCCCATTTTTGAAGGGGTTGTTTGGTTTTGGAGGGAGGTTGTTTGTTGGTTTGTTTTTTGTTTGTTTATTTTTTAATATTCTGTTTTTGAGTTCTTTATATATTCTGTATATTAATCTTGTCAGCTGTATAGGTGGCAAAGGTTCTGTGGGTTTCCTCTTCACCCAATTAATTGTTTCTTTAGCTGTGCAGAAGCTTTTCAGTTTTATGAAATCCCACTTGTCATTTGGTGACCTTAATTCCCTAAGTCCTTTCCTGTACCAGTGTCATATAGGGTACTGCCAGTGTTTTCTTCTAGCAGTTCCAGTGTTTCAGGTTTCACGTTCAGGTCTTTGATCCATTTGGAGCCAGGTGATAGATACTGATCTAATTTCATTATTCTACATATGGACATCCAGTTTTCTCAGCACCAATTGTTGAAGGTGCTTTCTTTTCTCCAGTTTATGTTTTGGCATCATTGTTGTCTATTAGACAGCTATAGTTATGTGTTCATGCTTGGGCCTTCTATTTTGTTCCATTGGTCTACATTTCTGTGTTTGTGCCAGCACCATACTGTTTTGTTGCTATGGCTCTGTAATATATTTTGAGATCTGCAATGGTAATCTTTCCAGCATTGTCCTTTTAAAAGTCTCATTTAAATAAGGTTTTTAGCTATGTATTTTGGCAAAATATTATCCAGTTTGACATGAATACATGGTAGCAAAACTGACGGTGTACCCTTTTCACACCATTCTTTTATCCAGTTTATTCAATCATTTAGTTGTTGATTGCCCAGCCATGGGCTAAGCATTAATAATAAAATACTGACCTAAACCAGGGAGTGGTGGTGCACGCCTTTAATCCCAGCACTCAGGAGGCAGAGTCAGGTAGATCTTTTTGAGTTTGAGGCTGGCCTGGTCTACAGAGCGAGATCCAGGAAAGGTGCAAAGCTACACAGAGAAACCCTGTCTCGGAAAAAAAAAATACTGACCTAAATGTTGCTTCCACTTTGCTCACCATCTATAAAAGAAACAGAATAGTAAGTGTTTACCATGCCACGTGACATGTGTTCTTCTCCATATCATCAGCACCGAGGAGAGACACCTAACCCATGGTGAGGATTCTAGATTTAAAAACAGGACAGAATGTAACTGCCATAACTGGGCAGAAGTGATGCATGTCTTTCATCCCAGAGATGCAGGTAGATCTCTGAGAGTTTGAAGCCAGCTTGGTCTACAGAGCAAGTTCCAGGACAGCCAAGGCTACACAAAGAAACCCTATCTTGAAAAAAAACAACAAAAAAAGAAGAAAAGAAACTGCCATAACATATCATTATTATAGAACCAAGCTTATAATTAAATCAATTCAATATGGTCCACAAACTTTCATTGAGTACGCATAGCATGCCAGACACTAACCTAGGCATTGAGGATACTGGCACAGTTCCTCTAAATTTTAAGCAATGCAGTTTGGCCAAATAACGGGGCTTGAAGACAGAGTAGGGGAGGGACAGGTGTGCTTCGTAATACAGAAGTAGAAAAAAAACATAGACAGTTTATTTCCCAATGTGTGGTTTGATCGATTCAGTGTTTTACAAGCACCATTTGGGTAATTTCAAAAAGAGTGAGGAAAAAGGGTTAGAAGCTGGTGAAAGATACCGAGTCTTTTGAGGAGAAAGGGCACATGGGAGTGGAAGGGTATGAGAAAATCTAAATGATAGAGACAGCAGTACCTGGTGATTAATTAGATCTGGGGACACGGAAGACTTAGATATGACCGCCATGTGGAATTCATACTGACTATTAGAGAAGATGATCCAAACAAGTCGCTTTCATTTTGTCACTAAGAAACTGGGGC
The DNA here is from genome assembly GCF_049852395.1 of Peromyscus maniculatus bairdii. Lineage (NCBI taxonomy): Eukaryota > Metazoa > Chordata > Mammalia > Rodentia > Cricetidae > Peromyscus > Peromyscus maniculatus. Next base: position 17,811,913 of record NC_134875.1, read on the forward strand.
TGGGAGCAGTGAGATGGCTGTTCAAGTCAAGGTGCTTGCTAATAAGACCAGCCAGGCTTCGAAGGAGGAGTAGGGAACCTGAGTTCAATCCCTGGGACTCAGATGGTAGAAGGAGAGAACTGACTTCAAAGGATGTCCTCTGAGCTCCACAGGCACATGGTGGTGTGAATATATCCATAGACAGATGCATGCATGCACAGACTGATAAATAAATGCATTTTTACAAAGAAATTGGAGGCTTAGAAATTTACTAACTGGTATCAAGTTAATCAATCTATTTATTTTGTGGTGCTGCAGCATTTAGAATTAAGATTTTCTAGCTCTCAAAAGAAAACAGTTTTGCAATAAATTTAACTTAAAATCTAGATAATTCCAGTTTAAAGTACCCAACACTGAAAAATGATCTCAAAATTCCCTTAACTTCTCACATACTTCCTTTGTTTTCTAGCAACATCACATTCGATGCTGAACTCTTTGCTCTCTACATCTTATTTAGGCTCTGAAAATTCATGAATGACAAAGTGTGGCAATATGATAACCTCATGATACCACAACTATGAAATTCAAATGTTTTCTGTAGATAGTTACTTTGTGATTAAAATGTGAGCAGACTGTGACAGAGAAATGCCCCCAGAATGCATAGCAATGAGTTGAAATATCAGTTGTTGTCTTCCCTAGGGCTCAGTTTCTAACTTGTAAAATAAAGGAAACAAGATTGAGTGACTACTGAAGTAAATAACGTTTGATGCAATCAACTCTGAAGAGCAGCGCTTTGCAAAATATCTGTGGATTACTCGTCTCTTCAGGAAGAATAGAGGTGTTCTGTTGCTTTCCTGCCTTCAAACACCAGTTAGCCTCCAAATCATTAATGATGGGATCCACCCAGGAAAAAGAAAAATTTGAGTTATAAATTAGCAATCATTTGGCTCTGCATATCTCTGTCCAGTGAGAGTTTTGACACTGCTTCCTGAAACATGCCCTAAGGGATTTCTTTACAAGCTCTTTCAATAGCTTCACAAACACAATAAAAACATCAAATATACTAGCACTTTGAGATAGTGCAGACCCTCACTCACAAGGGGGTTACAAATTCCTCAATGTCCTGAATCAGCCTCTTCAGCTGAAAAAAACCTTATTGGAGGGGCTGGGAGAGGGCTTAGTGACAAATGCACTTCTGTGCAAGTATGAGGACCTGAGTTTGGATCTTCAGCATACATGTAAAAATCCAGGCCCAGTAATGTTTGTCTGTAGTGTCAACTCTGGAGACAGGACAATCTCTGCTTCTCATTATCCACTCTGTCTAGCTGAATCTCTGCACTCCAGTGAGAGATACTGACTCACAGAATAAGGCAGAAAGTGACTGAAAAGATACTCAATGTTAACTTTTGTCCATCCCCCATCCTACCCCACCCCCACAAACACATGCACACACTAATACACACATCCTTTTATTCAGTAAATCATGGCTGTCTCCTCTGTGTTCTAGAGTAACAATTTATAGACTGAAGATAGATAGATAGATAGATAGATAGATAGATAGATAGATAGATAGATAGATAGATAGATAGAGATATATGATTTATTAGAACGACTTACAGGGTACACTCCACCTAAACCAACAGTGGCAGGCTATGAATGGAAAATCTAAGAATCCAGAAGTTGCTCACTCCACGAGACTGGATGTGTCAGCTGGTCTTCAGCATACACTAGAATCTTGAGAACTATGCTCTAATGTCAGTGAAGGGATGAACTTGCTATGGAGAGCAAGCAGGCCACAAGCAATAGCTTCCTTCTTCTATATCCTTAGATAGGCTGTCAGCAGAAGGTGTGGCCCAGATTAGAGGTGTGTCTTCCCACTTCAAGATTCAGATTAGAAGTGGATCTTCCTACTTCAGTTTAAGCAAAAAAAAAAAAAAAAAAAAAAAAAAACACTCACTGGTGTGCCTTCCATTTTTGGATTTTAGTTCATTCCAGATGTAGTAAAGCTGACAACCAAGAAAAACCATAACACTCCTCTATAACATTTTCTATATTACTATCTGAGATCAAAAACTAAGAATCAATGGTTCTCCAGCAGACAGTCTGGTGTGTTAATTGTTATATAAAATGTGGCCAGTGATTGAAGAGAAACATACATTTATATAATCAGTATTTATGAAAAATATAAGATAATATATATTTCATCTTCCATGTATATTTGCCTCATCCATTGAACACATGCTATTCATTGGTTAGGATGGGTGGGGTGGTCCTTCAGTACAGTTTAAAATAAAGAAATCATTGCTCAATTTAGATTTCAAACTGCCTTTTGTCCAAGTACATAGAAAGGCACTCACCTTGAAAACCAGGCTATGTTGAAAAATTGATGGCTTTCTAAGCCTCTTTTTAAAAAATATTTTATGTGTATGTATGGATGCCAATATGTATGTACATTATATGTGTTCCTGCTGTCCTCAGAGGCCAGAAGAGGGTTGTTGGACCCCTGAAACTGGAATTATGGGTGTTTATGAGGCATCATGTGGGTGCTGGGAACCAAACACAGATCCTCTGCAAGAGCACCAAGTGCTATTAACCACTGAGCTATCTCTCTAGTGCCTCTAAATCTTTTTAAAAATATCATTATACAGCAAGAATTAAAAATTATAAGGACAAAGTTTTATAATTGATCACAATGTAAAAGACTGTGTGAGTGCTGGAACTAGAGCACAGTGGTAGGGCAATTTGCTAGTATACAAAAGGTTCTGCAGTCTGGATTTTCATTGACATCACCAGGGTCAGTCGGTGAGAATGAGGTTTTGAAAAGGAAGGTTTTACACCAGTGAAGCAGAAGAATCTTCCTGGGGTGAAATGAAGAGTTAATGAAGGGGTATAATTCAAATAAATGAGACAAAGTTAGAGATGCCTTATCCTTGAGAAGGCCAAACAAGAACCCTAGATATCTGCCATATTACTTTTATTCAGAGAAAACAAAACATCCTAGATGCTATGCTACTCTCAACGCCCTATCTTCATACAGGAAAAGTCATCCCAATAGACTGGAAACATCAAGTGTGGCAGCATCAGTCATAGAGGCATCCATGCATATGATTCTGTGATACGACTTCCATGTGTCCCACAGCTCCTGAGTGGCAGTGGAAGGGCAGTATTGAGAGACCTGACAGACTGGGGGATGTCTGGTGCAATATGAAGAAAAGTGGCAATCTCACAACTAAAGGATCCTGGAATGTTGACAAGGATGCTACTAGGAACAACAGTCACAATAGCAGACATTTTCACTGCAGTGTTGTTCAGCAGGGTGAAGAATGTTCCAGAAAGCAAGAAATCGATTTTGTTCTGCTAATCATATCACCATATATAAACCTTCATCTACATACTGATGCATTCATGGGAGATAGAAAAAGGAAAAGACCCTTGTCCTTGGCTCAAGAAAGAGTATGAACATCGAACAAAATGACTACTTGAAGAGAATTTGAAATTAGAAGGAAGTGAATTGTTTTTAATATCCAGATTAAGATCATTAAGTTTCCCATCGTTAAGGAAACCATCAATGCTGAAACAAATTCAGGTAATGTATTGTTTGCTTTTCTCATTTCTGACAAAAGCAACTCAAGTAAGGGTTTGTCTTAGAGTTTGAGCAGACACTTTCTAACATGGCAGGAAGGCAGAGCCATGAGAGGGCAAAGGCAAGGTCACAGTGCATTTGCATTCAGGAAGCAGATAGAGATGAGCATTGGTGGTTGGCTCATTCCTTGTATTTCATCCAGGACCCTTGTCCCACATTTAGGGCAGGTCTGTCCTTAGATAAAACACTGGAAACACTCTTGAAGACACCCTGAAGTGTGTCTTTTAGGTGATTGTAAATTTAGTTGCCTTGAGTAACTTTTTGGTTTTGTCAAGTATAATATATGAGGCCCATTCATCTTTTTCAAAGACCTTGAAATGCTATTGTGCTGGCTTTTTCAAGTAGTATTTCTATGACAAATACCATGCCTTCCCTAAGTGAAGTCAGGCTCTTCAACATTCTTGCAAATCATCTTTGGTATGAAGCAAGACTCATGGAGAAGATGGAAGCTCTATCTTCATCTCCAGTTTCATGGTCTTTTGTTCTGTTCCTCACTAACATAATTCTTCAAAACAGGTATAAAATGTAGATAATAAGCTATAATGAATGATCCACTTTCATTTAAGCATTGAAGTTTATATACAGTCTTGACCAAATCTGCTTAATTTATACTTCCTTCATGGTAATATATATATATATATATATATATATATATATATATATATATATATACATATATATATATATAGACAGGCTAACCAGACATTTTAAAGAGCCAAAGCAGTGTGCTTTTTGGCTGGTGGATATCTAGCAATGGAGTTCCCACTAACTGCTGGCATGATTGATGGAAGACCTCTGAAACAATAGGAAACGCCAGACAACTCTCGAATCTCACTCAAAACTCTAGAAATACTGACATGAGGCCATGGCTAGCTGCTATCCCCTTTGAAATAATAAAATTGTAGTCATGTTAAGCTGTTTGTCAACATTGTATATGGGAGGATTTAAGGGTTGGCTCTCCAGAATTATTTTCTTATTCTTTCAATTCTGTAATAATATAGTAACTTAGAGACTTAGTAGTTAAGCTTAATAATGATGGTACATAGTTGCCTACTGAGCAATGCTAGTATTTTGCTTTTCATAAGACATTCTTTGTCATTCCTTCTGGGGGCTGAAAGTACATTATTTAGTATATTTACATACAATATATTTTATTGCAATGTGGCTAGCATTTCAATAGTAGTAAGTCTGGGGAAAAGAGCAGCATATTTCTAGTATAAACAGCGATATTCGGAATTCGAACAGAAAGTCCATCATTTTTTAAGCTGCCAACCACGTCAATGCAGAGAAAAAAGTCTCTCTGCGCGCGCGCGCGTGTGTGTGTGTGTGTGTGTGTGTGTGTGTGTGTGTGTATACACACATGTATAGAAGCTTGTGGACTGATGAGAGAGTCCTGTAAATATATGGATTTATACATTGCCAACATGAAAGGAAGCATTTTAAATGGCACTGTTAACCAGAGTGCAGGGGGAGGAGGCAAGGGTCATATATTCTAGTACAAGTCTATGTAATGGTTCACCTTTGTATACATTTTTCAATCCTAAAGCAGATTTACTTGGGATTTAAGACTTTATTAAGGTCAAAGGGATTACATTAAGTTCATAGACACGTTTGTTATATTAATTGAGTCATAAATTCTGACCGTCTGCAGACACATTTGAAAACAGGCATCAGCTGGTTTCTATTGCCATAATAGATCAGAAAATCTGCCAGTAAGTCTGTTTGCAGCTCTTAAAAGTTGCAGAACAAAAATGTGTTTTGCACTATCGACAATTACCTGAGAAAACAACTGGATTTTGCAAATGGATTTGTTTATATCCTCAGTATTCTCCTTTGCCCTGCTTCTGCTCTTATCATCGACTTCTCCTAGCCCCAAGCTTCCCTGTCATGTGCGTCACAGATAACCACTACTTGAAAAACTCCTGTCTTCTTTCTTACTAAAATGGAATAAGCAGAGTATTAACCTTTTCCAAAATGATTTGATGTTAACAGAAAAGAGAAAACAGTGGATGTAGAATGTGGGGTGACCTATCCAGTTCTCTGTGGGAGGCCCACTCCCACTTTTTCCCCAGGGTACTCTTGAGGAGGGAGGAGGAAGAAATATTTATATAGAAGGATAGAGGGGAGAGAATCAGAAACACAGGATAGCCTGGGGAGGGCTTGGATCATTATCCACTGGCCCTTTCTCTCTTCAAAAGGACTTTTTATAGGAATGCCAAGGGGTGGGGCAAAAGACTTCGCCCTAGCTCAGCCAAGTGCAGACCCTTCCAATCACCTGGTAACCACACATGTGGTCAAGCCATCCTCTAATGCAGCTCTGCTGGGTAAAGCAAGCTCAGATCTCACTAGGAAACCTTTGTGAGCCTCCACAGTAGAATAGGACAGATCTGGGTTTTCATTGATTTATATACAAAGAAATGTATCATATGTACAAATACCTTTAAGTTCTCTTGTATTAAGAAAGTATTATTCTTTAATCCCAGCACTCAGAGAGACAAAGGTGGGAAAATCTCTGTGAGTTGAGGCCAGCCTGGTCTACATTCCAGGACATCCAGGGCTGTTACACAGAGAAACCCTGTCTTAAAAAACAAAAGTATTATTTTTACTATCTTTACCTTGAAAGTTGAAAGTGTCATTAGTTCCTACACAATCCACAATCTTTCCCTCTGCTGAGAGGTAGTAATCATCCTACATTTTGTGTTTATCATCCTTCTGCTTTTTTGTCAGTGTTCCACATACATTTATGTAACTTACCAATGTATTGTTGAGTTTTCCACATTTTCAACACTTTAAAAAGTAGCAATAATACATTCCATGACTTTTGCTCTTTATAGCATACTCCCAAGATTCAATCATGTTGTAGCATGTAACTAGAGTTAAACTACTTTTGTGGAAGCAAAGTTATATATATATATATATATATATATATATATATATATATATATATATATATGTTCATAAAAGAATATAGATGTTTTCTACCATACTAAACAGCATCAAATTGTACTTAGTAAATATATATATATAGAATGTCTGTTACTCATTCTTCTAGGCTGATAGCTATGAAATAGTTACTTCATTGTGGTTTCAGTTTATGCCTCTTTTACTATAAATGGAATTGAAAAACTTTTCATATATTTCTCACTCACATTTGCTATTCTGCTATATAAAATTACAGCTGATTGTTATGTATTACCTTTATATCCAGACACTTTGGTCAAAAACTGTTATTAATTCTTGTAATTTATCTGCACACTTTGATTTTTATACATAGACAATTGAATGATCTATGAATAAAGATAATCTCTTTCTTGTTTTCAATCATCAAATTGTTTTTCTTTTCTTATCTCACTGGCTATGACTGTGAGTAGAATGTACAACAAAAGTTGTGATAGCAGGCATCCTTTTGTTCTTCTCAATTACAAATGAGAATACTTATCCATAAACATAACAATAATAATATACTTTTTTTTTACTTTTAAACAAGTTTAGTGTGGTCTAGTCTCTTCCTTCTTTGCTAACACTTTTAAACTAAGTGGCTGTTGCCTTTTATACTAAATGACCATTTAATCTTTCTTCTTTTGAAATGATCATATTCTGTCAGTATGGAAAGTTACAAAAGGTAATTTCCTAATGTAAACCAATTGTGAACTGTAGAAACATATAAAATTGGTTGTAAAGCATTATCCTTTTATGCTTTGATTGATTTATCTAGGAAATACTATGCTTAGAATTTCTTAATATATATTCATGAATGAAAATCATCAATAATTTTCATTTCATGACATAATTAGTTTCTAAGTGTTCCTTTTTTTACTTAAATCTGGAGTAATCTATATAAAATTAGGATTATTTGTTCCTCCAATATTTATTATAGCTAAATAAAAATTACCTTATATTTATTAATTTAGAGATTTGAAATAAATATAATTTATTACCTTATTAGTTTCATAAGAATTTTTAATTTTTCTTATCACCTTTTTTATCTTTTTGTCAGATTTATTTATTTTATCTTCATGGGTGCTTTGCTTATGTGCTTATATGCATACTTATGTGAATTCCTGGTACGCTAGGAGGTCAGAAGAGAGAGTTGGATTTCCTGGAACTGGCATTATGGACCACCATGTGTATGCTGTAAAACAAATCGGGGTACTCTAGAAGAGCAACACGTACTCTTAACCACTTAGCCGTCTCTCCAGCCCCTTATCCATTTGTTTGGTTGGTTGGTTTTGGGTTTTGAGAGTCTTGCTGTGTAGCTCTGGATAGCCTGGAACCCACGCTGACCTTGGACACACAGAACTCTGACTACCTCTGCCTCCTAAGTGCTAGGACTAAAAGTATGTGCCACCATGCCTGGCTGGTCCTTTTAATTCCTAAGACAAGTCTCACTTTGTAGCCTAGGTTGGGTTGTAACTTTCTATGTACATTGAGCAGTCAGCCAACTTGTGATTCTTCTGCCTCTATCTCTTAAATTCTGGGACTACAGGTGTGAGCTACCACATTTAGCCCCTGGTTTTACTCTTGATGTTGCTTATTTGTGTCTTCTGCCTTTATTCTTTATTATGTTTATAAATAAAGCTTTATAGAGGTACAAGGTGGATTTTATTGCTTGCTTTAGCCAATGTTTGTTTTCTAGTCCATTGACTTCTGCTTTTATCTTTATTCTTTGATTCATGATCCTTCCATTGGATTTAACTTATAATTCTTTTTTCTTTAATTGAAACCTAACTTATTAATATTTAATCTATAGGTTATCAACATTCTAGATCACAAATTTCTATATAAGTACTCTTTTACCTGTATATCATGAGTTTGGATATTAATTTGATTAATTACTATTCTGTGCTAATATTTTTGTATTTGGTTTTATTTTTTGCTTTTGTTCTGTGAATTAACTATAAAGAATTGCAGCTACACACAGTGGTATATGTTTTTAACCTCAGCACTAGGGAGGCAAAGGCAGTCAGGCCTCTGAGTTTGGTCTACAGCTTGTTCTACAAAGCAAGTACCAGGACAGTCAGGGGTACACAGAAAAAACATATCTTGGAAAAGAAAAAAGAATTGCTTCCTAATTTTCAGTTGTTTTTCTAGTTTCATTATTGATTTTTGTCCTCTAGCTTAATTCTGTTTAGGGAGTCACAGTTACAAAATGAGACTATTTTTAATTTTATTTAGTTTGTATTTCATGTTTCTCTTTTTTAAAAATGACCAAAAAATTGTATGACCTGAACAGAACCAAAGTATTGCTTCTCTTTTTTTAATTTTAGTTTCACATTGAGAAAAAAAATATGTGATGCTCGTCTTTGTCTGTTTTGGTCTTCTTTCACTTACAATGATGAGCTCAATTGAACTTTATGACTAAATAATATTCCATTGTGCATACAGACTATGCTATATTTTTGTATTCATTTATCTTCTCACAGGTCCTTGAGATGATTTCATAGCTTGGATTTATCAAAAAGGCATGGATGTGCAGGCATCACTTTTGTATGATGACTTTGTTTCTTTGGGGCATATGCCCATGAACTGTATCATACAATAGTTTCTATTTTTAGTTGATTAATGACCTTCATAATGATTTCTATAATGCCTGTACTAACTTAAACTTACAGCAGTGGTATATAAGCGCTCCCTTTCCCCCACATACTTGCCAGAATTTTTCATTTTTTTAAACAAATAACTTTTCTGCCTAGGCTGAAATGGAATCATAGTATAGTTTTCATTTGTATTGCCTTGACAGTTAAAGATGTGGAGCCATTGTAATATAGTTATTGGCTATTCATGCTTCTTATTTGAGAAGTGTATTTTCATATTATTTTCCCATTTATTGACTTGATTACTTGTTTTTTTGTAACAATGTATGTATATGGTATGTATGTATTTGTATGGTGTGTGTGTGTGTGTGTGTGTGTGTGTGTGTGTGTGTGTGCCTGCTGTTTCATGTGCAAATGTGTGTGGAGGCTAGAGATTAACAATGGATGTTTTTTTAAAAAGATTATTATTATTGTATGTTTGTGCATGACGTGTGGGTGGGCATGCATACCATAGTACACATGTGGATGTCAGAGGAAAATCTTGAACAGTCAATTCCTTCCTTTTACATCAACATGGGTCCCAGGGACTGAACTCAGTTCACTTCATATGCTGAGTCATCTCACTGGCACATGAACAATATGCTTTTGAATGATTAGTGTGTCACAAAAGAAACCAAGGAGAGAGAAGTTTATAGATATGAACACCTACATTAAAATATAGAGATCTCAAATAAGTAAGTATCCTAATGATGCTTCTCATGTTCCTAAAAAAAACAAGAAAAGGGCAACCAAAAACTATTGGAATGAAAAGAGTAATAAAGATCAGAGCTAAAATAAATGTAATGGAGAAGGGGGAAAGAAGAAAAATGACCTGTGAATGAAAGAAATGGTTCTTTGAAAAAATAAGTAAGAATTGGTTCCTTGGAAAAACAAATTCACCATACTAATAAGAAAAGATTGAGGACCCAAGTAAATAAATTCAGAAGTCAACAAAAATATTGCATACCTGCAATTTGAATCCATAAGCTAATTTTTAATGTATTTATGTGCATGTGTGTTCTGTGTGCCATATACATGCAGTATCTGTTGAGGTCAGAAGAGGGTGTATAATACCCTGAGACTGGAGTTACAGATGGTTGTGAGCCATCATGTCGGTGCTGGGAACTGAACACTGGTCCACTGCAAGAGCAGCCAGTCATGCTCTTAATTGCTGAGCTGTCTCTCCAGCCCTTACTAGGAAATACTTTGAATTAAGAGGGTCTAAATTCATCAACAACAGGCAATGAGAGTATAGCATTAGTAAAAAGTCTCCCAACAAAGAAAAGCCTTGCTGTAGATGGATGGATTTGCAACAGAATTTTATGAGACTTTTAAAGAACTGGTAACTCCTTTCTCTTCCTCCTTTACAGGACTCCTGAAACTCCACCTAATGTTTGGCTGTAGGTCTGTGTATCTGACTCCATCAGTTGCTGCATGACACTTTTCTGATGAAAACTGGGCCAGGCACCAGTTGCCCAGCCTTAATACATGGTGAGGTGCTCAGTCTTACTGCAACTTGATGTGCCATGTTTTGTTGATACTCATAGGAGACCTGCTCTTTCCTAGATAGAGACAGAAGAGGAGAGAATTAGGAGGTAAGAAGGAGAGAATTCGGGACTGAGAGGGGAGGACGTGGGGGCGGGGGCTGTGGACAGGATGTAAAATAAATGTATGAACAAAAATAAATAAAAAACTAATAACTATGGTCATAAAATGAATCCATAAAATAAAAAGAGAAGGAATGTTTTCAAGTCACTTCTACAAAGTCAATATGACTCTGACACCAACACCTGAGAATGAGAGACCAACATCTTTGATGAATATATGTGCAAAAATTCTCAATGAATCATGAGCAAATTAAATTCAACAACACATAAAAAGATCACACATGGCAATCAAGTTTGTTTCATACCAAGGATGTAAGGATAGTTTAACATATATGAATCAATAAACTTAATACAGAACATAAATGGAATCAAAGATAAAAATCATATGAGTATCTCAATAGAATAGAAAAGGCCTTTGATAAAATTCAACCACCTTTCATGATAAAAGCTTTGAATAAACTGGTTTAGAAGGGCCATTCCTCTACATATTAAATGCTATATATAAAAAAATCCATAGCCAACATCATACTGAAGAAAATTTAAAGCATTTCCTCTAAAACCAATAACTAGACAAGCATGTCTATTCTCACCACTCTTCTCTTCAATACAGTACTTAAAATTGTAGTCAGAGAAGTCAAAAGAAAGAAATAAAAGAGATACAAACAAGAAAAGAAGCTAAATTATCTTGGCAAATTATATGATTTAATACATAGAAAAACTAAAGACTCTTAACTGACAAATTCAGCAAAGTGGCAACATAGAGAATTAATTTTTAAAAATTAGAGATTTACTATACACCAATACTTCCTGATTTTTTGATTGGGTTTAGGTTTTGTTTGCATTTGAATTTGGTGGGTGATGACTGGTTTTCTTCTCTTTGTTGCTGTTGTTGTTGTTTGTTTGTTTATTTTATGAAAAGGATCTTGCTATGTAGCCCCAACTGGCTTGGAATGTGCTGTGTAACCCAAGCTGACCTCAAACTCTTGATCCTGCTGCCTCAGCCTCCAGAGTGTGGACAGGTGTGAGCCACCACATCTGGCTCTTCCTGCCTTAAAAATCACGCTTTGATCCTTATTTTCCATGAACATAACATATATATTTTGACATATATATTTCATTCAGAACAATATTATCTCAATTTGAAAAATGAGAATAACAGAAAAATAATGTCTGGGGAACGTAATAATTCTTTTCAAACAAAAACAGGGTAGCCTAAGAATGTATAAAAGTTTTATTGAGGTAAAAATAAATACACAGCATAAAATTTACCATCTTAACACTTTTAAATGCACAGTCCAGTAAAAGTATACTCACATTATTATAAAACAATTCTCCAGAACTTATCATCCTGTAAATTGAAAACTCTGTGGCCACTATATATATATATAACCATTCCCTTCCTCTAATCTCCCTAGTCTCTGGCAACTACCATTCTACTTTCTGTTCTGGTGAATGTCACTGTTTCAGATACCTCATATATAGTAACCATACAGTAATTGTCTTTTTCTGGCTGATTTATTCCACTTAGTATAATATCATCACATTTATCCATATTTTAACATAAAATAGAATTTCCTTTATCTTTAAAACTTGATAATATTACATTGTATGCATAAACACATTTTTGTCCACTAATTAATCCATGAACGTGTAGGTTAATTCCACCCCCTGGTTACTTTGGACAGTGTTGCTACAAACATAGGGCACCAAATTCTGTTTTTATTTGTGTATGTTTTTCAGTAGATCTCACCAGGTTGGTCTCACTCTTCCAGTCCTCCTGCCTCTGCCTTCTAAATGCTGGAATTACAAGTGTACACCTCACCTCACCCAGCTTTTGCTTTGCATCTTCTAGATATATAAGCAGAGATGAGGTCACTGGATCACATGGCAGTTCTAGGTTTTCCATACTAGTTGCACCATATTATGCTATGAAAATGCTTTCAGGTGACAAATGTTTAGTCATATGTGCCATTTCGGTGGCCTGCTTATTTAAAACAGTTTATGGGAAATGAGATGAACTTGCTTTTCAATCACATGAAATCAACTACTTAAGCAGTTTGAAAGAAGCCAAGCATTCTCCTCTATAAGTCATCACAGTGGCACTAGAGAGGCCCTAACATCTCAGAATAATAAACAGAAACACAAGTACTATAGAAACACAATCACATGTGTGCTTGGCTAAGGCCAATCCATACTGGCCCTTCATCTCCAGCACCTATGTTTTCCCCTACAGTAGTTTAGTTTAGTGGTGGAACAAATTCATACACAAATACTGTAGAAACATAACAGCATGTGGACTTGGCTAAGGCATTCCATTACTGGCCCTTGGTCTCTAGCGCCTCTGTTTTGTTTTGTTTTTTTCCACTGTAATGTACACTCTAAAGGTAGTCTAGTTTAGCAGCAGTTTTCTAACATCTCTGAACATTGACTATGTGCTAAAAGATTTAATTACATATTTGTGCTAGCCATTCTAGCAAGAATCATTACCAATCCCATTCTCTCAAATAACACACTAAGAAATCTTAAGGACTGTATTTAAAAGAGCCCAAGACACACATTGTACCATTCCAAAATCATCATGTATCTTGTAATCAACAGCACCTCACAATTACTATTGTCTACACATCCTGGAAAGTAAATATCATCTATGTGTGTGCACATTCGATCATAGTTGTTGGTGTTTTTGTCAAGTCTTTTGAGTTTATATACAATGTCAGTACCAATGTGGTGAGGCTTTTTTTTTAAACAATTTAAAGGTTTACCGAAGAAGTCAGTCTGACTTATCATTAAAAGTAAGTGCGTTATGCCTGCTGACAGGCATAAAAACAGAGTAGCAGGATAAAAATGGTGTATTGATAAAATAAATAAGCATCACTGGTGAAATATACATAGTTCTCTATTTTCTTACATAATGATGAATTATTGATAGGACCTAAGAAAAAGATGTCTTCAAAAAGAAAATTGTGTAATATTTTAGTATGGTTATATACATAATCAAAGGAACTGAAAACAGGAAAATTCTCAAAAGTTTCCACATGAATGAAAGCAGTTTTAAGGTAGACAATGAGAGGTCTACGTGGTGAACCCACACATTGCCAACATTACTAAAATGGCCAATATGTCTTCAGAAAAATTTTTCTTTCTTAGTGGCTTATTGATACATAAAGTGATGATGTGTCAAGTTAGATGGCACCAAGTACATTGTCCAAGGTTCTGAGGCTAGTAAGCAAAAAAAAAAAAAAAAAAAAAAAAAAAAAAAAAAAAGAATCATGTGCTAGATCTATCTATGTTCTTAGCCAGCAGATTTTAGAGGGTTTTGACTATGTAACTTCTCTTTATCAAGACTATAAACATTTCTTTTACTTCTTAAGTAAAATTTTAACGTAAGATTAATTTATTTTTGCCTATGTTTGTGAGCCTCTGTGAGTTTATATGTGCCATGTGCACTCAAGTGCTTGCAAAGTCCAAAAGATGGTGTTGGATCTCCCATAGCTACAGGTAGTTATGAGCTGCTATAGATGCTGGGAAGCAACTACAGTTCTGTACAAAAGCAGTAAGTACACTTAACTACTAAGCCATCTCTCCAGACACTAAGCATTCTTTTTTAATTGAAATATTGCCAAGGTTTTTATAAAATAAAAAATCAATTTTCTACATTCATCTCTCTCTCTCTCTCTCTCTCTCTCTCTCTCTCTTTCTATGTGGGTGTGGGTGTGGGTGTGTGCACGCGCACGTGCTCGCGCGCACCACACTCAAGTGTGTACATATGTGGACAGAAGACAACATATGGGAGTTGGTTCTTTCCTTCCACAATGTGGGTGCCAGGAATTGAATTGAACTCCGGCTTGGTGACAAGTGCCTTTCTCCCTGACCAATCATCTGGCCCCTATATTTTTGGCAATTTTGGAATTTATGTTAATTAGCTTTACATATTATGTATCACCAAAATATCTGACAAAGCAACTCAAAAGGAGGAGAGATTTATTTTAGCGCATGGTTACATAGTATTCAGTGCAGGGTTCCTTTGTCTTCGAGTGCCTGAGGATCAAATTATGGTGGTAAAAACTTTAGGACACACAGAGAGAGGGAAAAGGACAGTGGACCACCTATAACCTTCAAAACATGTTCCCAGTAACCTGGTTCATCTTAAACTTTCTACAACCTCCTGCTCTCACACACATGCACACATAGTATCACCAGCTAGGGACTAAGCATTCTATAACTGAGCTTATGGGAGACATTTCAGAACCAAACCATAACAATAACCAGTCCGTGGATAAATATAATTCCTTGAAAGAAGTCTCCAAAATAATGTCAAGAATCACCCAAATTATAAAGCACTGGGACAAATAACCAAACGAATGGAAACACATGAACTATGAACCAAAGGCTGAGGGGCCCCCAACTGGATCAGGCCCTCTGAATAGTTGAGACAGTTGATTGACTTGATCTGTTTGGGAGGCATCTAGGCAGTGGTACCAGGTCCTGTGCTCATTGCATGAGTTAGCTGTTTGAAACCTGGGACTTATGCAGGGACGCTTGGCTCAATCTGGGAGGAGGGGACTGGACCTGCCTGGACTGAGTCTATCAGGTCGATCTCAGTCCTGGGGGAGACCTTGATCTGGAGGAGGTGGGAATGGGGGGTGGGCTGGGGGGAAGGGGAGGGGGCAGGAAGGGAGAGAACAAGGGCATCTGTGGCTATTATGTAGAACTGAATAGTATTGTAAAATAAAATTTAAAAAAATAAATAAAAAAAAGAATCACCCAAATTAAGAAAAATGATAAAACTGGAAGAATAGTTAATAGTGACCATCAGACATAACAGAAAAATAGATCCTCCCTACATTAATTCCCCTTAAAATAACAGTGAACATATTATGCGCTGGATTTTGTAGAAATGTAAAATGGCAACACACAACTAAAAATTAAAACACTGCTCTGTTTAGTCATATCTCATGACCCATGTTTACCTGGTTTATTCTATGCTTTAAGAATCTGTTGTTTTAAGAGCTAAGATAAAATCTAATCATGATTGGTAATAATGGTTTTATCATGGCAAATCATGTGGTGTTTAATCATTTGATAAACCTTCACAACTTCATTCCACTTGGTCCCCATAGGCATACCTTACAATGGAGTCTTGAACCAGCATGTAAATTCAAATTTTTACTTAACCATGGGTTCAGTTTACAACTGGGTGACTTCAGGCAAATAACTTCATTTATGTGAGCTTTGTTTTTCTTGTTAGTAAAATTAAGATGTAATAATACATGTTTTGAGAGTTGTTGTGAGAATTAAATAAGATACTGTATGAAATGCATTTCAAACTAACAACTTGCTCTTTTTTTGTTTTTGTTTTTCAAGACAGTGTTTCTCTGTGTAGTCCTGGCTGTCCTGGATCTCACTCTAAACTAGGTAGACTAGTCTAGCCTTGAACTCAGTGATCCGCCTGCCTCTGCTCCTCAGTACTGGGATTAAAGGCATGGCATGCAACCATTACCTGGCACAACTTGCTCTTAAAGGCTTGATAAATGTAAGCTGCCATTGTTAGAAGCAAAACAAACATATGCATAAATAAACATTTTTTTCAAATAACAAAGTAAGGCTCAGAGAGACTAAATCAATTCCCAAGGTCATGCAGCTATTAAATATCAGAGAGAGAGGGAGAGAGAGAGAGAGAGAGAGAGAGAGAGAGAGAGAGAGAGAGAGAGAGAGAGAGAGAGAGAGAGAGAGAAATGAACTTGCCTTTGGTACAGACAAAATACACACTCAGGAATTTCTCATGGTCTGTGCCAAGTTAGAAATTCCTGTTCTTTTATGATCCCTATATAACTTAACAAATTAGTACAAGAGCTATAAAAGCTTGAAAATGCTTTTTCCCCTTCTCTCATAAAGGTTGCTGAGAAGTAGAGATAAAAATAAAAATTGAGTTGACTTTCTTCATAGTATATATTTATCAAAATGTCAAAAGCTTTTTGTTACAAAAATAAAAATAAATCAAATCCTAGCTACCTTATCACAAATTCAAGAAATATTTGCTATTATTTTTGAATAACAAAAGATATAGACAGGGTGTTGGAAGCTTAATGTAAGGAATCTGACCTGCACTAAAGCCCACTTGAATTTCCTATTACTCTAGCCCATGGTGATTATTTGAATTTGCGTTCAAGCTCTTCATCTGCATAATTAGTTCCAGTACCTCACTGAAACAGATTGAGACCTAATCAAGGAGGTCAAGAGTTGGACAAGAGTGAGCTCTAGAGGAGAGGATGCTGCATTAACCCCTGCTCTTAGGTGCATTTTGTGATCAGGAGCCACTGGACTGGGAACAAAGGGATGGCTCGGAAACAGAGGAGAAACAGAGAGGGGAAAGGCTTTGGGTAGACATGCATGTATTTCCAAAGCTGTGTGCACTAACCCAGAAGGTAGAGAAGCAGAAAGGGACTAAACCCCCAGAGTGACTAAGGAGAATTTCTCAGCAAGGCCTGGGTGCCTACATGAGTCCAACAGTTAGCTGAAGGCCTGAAGCAAAATCCCTAGAAAGGAAAGTGTGGTGGTATTGTGTTCCCCAAAATATTGTACACCCTAATAAACTTATCTGGGGTCAGAGAACAGACAGCCACTAGATACAGAGGCGTGAAAATGGTGGCACTCATGCCTTTAATCCTAGCATTCCAGAGATAGAAATCCCTCTGGATCTCTGTGAGTTCAAGGCCACATTGGAAATAGCCAGGCATGGTGACACAAGCCTTTAATCCAAAGAAGTGAGCCTTTAATCCCAGGGAGTGGTGGTAGAAAGCAGAAAGGTATATAAGGCGTGAGGATCAGAAACTAGAAGCATTTTGGCTGGTTAAGCTTTCAGGCTTTTGAGCAGCACAGTTCAGCTGAGATCCATTTGGATGAGGACGCAGAAGCTTCCAGTCTGAGGAAACAGGATCAGCTGAGAAGTTGGCCAGGTGAGGTTAGCTGTGGCTTGTTCTGTTTCTCTGATTTTCCAGCGGTCACCCCAATACCTGGCTCAGGTTTGATTTTATTAATAAGAACTTTTTAAGATTCCTGCTACATCGAAGCATACCTGAAAAACAAGCGAAGAAAAACATGAAACAAAGAACAAAGCTGACTGAACCACAAGGAAAGAGAGAGAGCACAGCAAACACAGACAGGTGACAGCAGGGGCACCAAAGCACCCCAGCACAGCCTTCCAAAGCAAGCACAACAGTCAAGGTGGGTCCCACAGTGCGGCGCGTCCCACATAGAGAGGACGGCCAGTCCTCCCTTTCCAAGAGGGTTACGCCACAGCCAAACATTCAGGTGCAAAGAACAAAGTAAGCATTGGGCCATGTACTTCTATCTTCACTAACAAGGAGATCCTCTTCTGGTATGGTAAGCATGGCCCCCTCCAGCTGGGGAACTGGGGCTGGTGAGCACTAGGAAGATCACATGTGTCCAGAGCTGTAGCCCTGGATCAAGCTGGCTCATGGGGCATGAATGCTGGAGGAAACCTGGGAGCTGTCCAGGAGCTGTCGAAATCCTGAAGGCTTCTATGGGGGAAAGAGTCTCCAAAGATATCAGGAAGCATATTTCTTGCAGGGCTCAAAACGTCTGGGGAGATTTCTGAGTGGAGCTTTGTGTTAGACTGCATCAAAGGCCACTAACAAGGTAAGTGCTCAGTGACAACAGGGGAAGACTTGCTACTTATGTGTCAAACAAGCTATTTGACTCTCTTTTTCTGCCCAAGCATGGTAAAAGATGAGAAAACAGGTATTTGGAATAATCATCACATTTTTATTCAGATATATACCTTCTGCTAATTGTTCATTCTTTAGTCTACTTTAAAATGTACAAAAACTTTTCTTCCAAAGATGGGAAATGACTGTATACACATCTTATTGCATCTTCTTCTTTATGTTACAAATATACCAAATACATAAGAAATTGTCACAGCCTAAGAGATGAATTCACTAAATGATCACTTTCTGGAAATTCAAAATCTAATTGCTTTATTAATACTGACAAGTTGACAAATTAATATTGAGTAAAATTTTAGTATCGACCTCAGCATCACAGTATATCCTGTTACATTGGTTTATAATCCATACCCTGTCACCACTACAGATAGAAAGGGCACCCAGCACATGGGCCTATATATATTTATAACCAGAGACATGCATGTGTGTGTAATTTTGTTCATTCTCACATACATTTGCACAGTAAAGCCCATCCACATATCAGCTACACAAAAGCTTATGCATATGCACACATATTGACATTATACAAATGATCACACAGCTGTGCACACATTCATGAAACTTAGGTATACATGTCTACATGTATACTTAAACAATTAAAACACATACACATATTTCCATACACTCAGCAATCGACATACATATGCATCTAGGAAGTGCTATGCAAAATGAACCACTTTTGTTAAAGCCACAGAATGATACTATGAGCTGGTGGCTGCTGACTCCATTGTACAGATGAAAACACTGGAGTCAGTGTGGAAAAGATCTCATTCAAGGTTTTATTGTTAATAAATGGAAGGATGTGTCTGATTCAGAAGTGTACACAGATGCTTTTAAAATTAGAAACAAAACAATTCACTGTGTCTGCGACCTCTTACAGATTTCACTAATTATACCATCCTTTTCACTAGCCAAACTCAACACGTTTCTTTGAAATACTTCTTCACTCAGTTTTTGAACTATGCAGATTTTGTGGAAAATTTAATCCACATGCTTATAATTCATTTACACCAAAATGCTGCAAATGCTGTTTCTTAAGAGGTATTTGATGTCAAAAGAAGGCTTTTGAATTTTCCAGTGACATTCTTTAAGCTTTGTATTTTATTAAAAACAGGCAAAAGTGTTGTTCCACACTTAAGGAAATTTGGAGTTACATTTGAGGGTTTTTTCCCCCTTCTGACATTTTGAAGATTGTTATTCATATTCAGTGATTTGAATCAAGATTAACTTGGTTCTTGTAAGTCTCTACTGTTTGGAGTACTGCTATTTTAGCCAATGACACAATTACTTTAAAAATAATCATATGGCTATTTTTCGTCTAGCAAGATAACTGTACTGACAATATAAATAGAAACATTGGGACTTTCTAAGAAGATGTAACAATAATATTTGAAATGTCTAGCATTTTAGCAGTAAATTCTTTGGAAAGATAAGCAGAGTTCACATAAGATAGACTCTTCTGGGTATAGGTGTGAAAGGACACATGGATTCCACTAAGGTGTATATATTTTGTTCCAAATCCAAAGCTTCCAGAAAAATCACAAATGAACTCTAAACAAATCACTGACCTTCTGAGGATTAATAAACACTAAATAGTCATCTGCAGTAAGTTTGAATAGCCTTACTCCCTCTGTATTATCATTATTGAAAAGATTAAAGATACAAAGTAAACTAATGACCAGAAATCACATGCATAGGTCCCTACTGAAAAGTGCTGAGTCAGCTGGCCTGGAGGCGGGGCAGAGAAGCTGTTTACTTTTTCTGAGTGACTCTGGATATAAAGCTTTTATAAATTTATATGTCTCTGGGAGGTATATCTGTGATGTAGAACACTAAATTTTATACTTGTACTGTAAAATTTCTCTAGCAAGGATGGTTTTATACAGAGTATATTGTAAGGAAATGTAGTGCCTGCAACCTGAAAATCCCATAACATGAACCCTATGACCCAACTGTGGATTATTGTCACTGTTACTATCCTTATTGTTATTAGTGTCCCCATCCTGAAGATGAAAAACTTCAGGTTTAAAGTTGACTAAGGCTACTACAATGTGGGAGAGTCCAAAGTAACAAGAGATGTGACCAAAATATATGTCTCCAAGGAGAATCATCCAAACTCAGACTGAGTGGAAAGTGGGGCAGAAGCTGGATGTCTCTGAAGTGAGTGAGAGATGAAAGGAAATAAAATAAAATCAGAGCTCCCGGCCAACCAAGCCAAACCTTCCTATCAAATTTTGACCATGCCTCCTCCCTCTCACACCGAGCTCCAGGCTGACTTGGGAAGGGCTTCTGGTGTGTTCTCCTTTCCAGTGTTGTTCACCTCCCTGTCCCCATCCCCTCTCAGATGCTCTTCCATCCTCTCTCTCTCTCCCTCCCTTCTTCCTTCTATGCCCATAATATTTCAGCATTGCATGAAACCTCTTCCTTCAGCATCTAGTCTACAGCAACAAGTGGAGTAGAAACTCAGTATTGTTCACAGACACTGAAGGTTACAAGCTCAAATGTCTCTAAGAACTTCTCATGAGCAGTAATGATTCTCAACTACCCTGAACTGTGATGGAGACTGCTGAACAAATGTTAGCAGAATTCCCCAGAAAGTCCCCCGTACTTTAGAATGAGCTATCTGCCCAACTCAGCCACTTCATCCACCCATGTGCTTCAACTTTCACTAGCCCTGAATCTACAATGTTTCTCTTTTCTTTCACTCATCTCCTTCAGCAGAAATCTTACCCCTCAAGGCTCAGTACAAATACCACTTCTTCCATGAAGCCTTCTTTGATCTCCCCATCTGGAAATGATCGAAGTCTCCTTTGAACACCATTGCCCTTTGTACTTCTCTGTTGGCGCTTCTCCCATTCCACCTTATATTAGAATTGTAATCCTGCCTCAGCTCCCCTGCTAGTCTGTGAACTCTTTGAGGCCACAGAGGAGATTTTATACACTTTTAGACTCCCCAGCAATGCCTGGCTCTGTTTAGTTTTTTGGGACTCGGTGTACACTTGTATGAATGAGGAATCCAAGCTAGGTGCTGTATATGACTTGAAAAGTTGGCAAACCAAGTGAGAGTCTGACTTGACATGAAATGTCTGAAAGGATAAAATCCTAGGTTAAAAGGAAGACTGGTTCATGACTCCAGTTCTTTGTCAGAAATGCCATTACTAGACTGAGAATTGCCTAAGGCAGAATATAAGCTAAACATGGTATAGTTAGTATGTATATAATTTTTATTAAACATAAAATAGCATATACTCGTAAAACTAAGTAAATCCTGATGGCTTTTGAAATAACTATATCAACACTTTAGTGGATGGCATTTAAGAGACTCAAAATACTCAGTCAGCCTAGACAGAATTCATCCATCACCTCAACCTTGTTTGTCTCTAGAAATGTTCAGTGTCAGCTGGTTTGACCATTTCCATCCTCTTTGACCTAAGCTCCCATTACTGCTACCTGGTGAGTTTGTAGTCAAAGCTGACTGACAATTGCACAATTGCGGCAATAAAAATGCTCCTTCTAAACAGAGATTAAGCTCGTGTAAATATGGTCCTGGCATCAGGTTGTATGCTTAAGTATTGAATTTAAGGAGCCCAGGGCTGCTAGACCATTAGCATATAAAGGTCTTCCTAGATTTCAGAATTACTCATTTGCTCCTTTTTTTTTTTGTTGTTGTTTGTTTGCTTTTTCTACTGTGTGGAAGGATGTTGCAAAAAAAATAATTTGAAGTCGGGTGGTGGTGGTGGTGGTGGTGGTGGTGGTGGTGGTGGTGGTGGTGGTGCACACCTTTAATCCCAGCACTCAGGAGGCTGAATCAGGTGGATCTCTGTGAGTTCGAGGCCAGCCTGGACTACAGAGTGAGTTCCAGGAAAGATACAAAGCTACACAGAGAAACCCTGTCTCGAAAAACCAATAATAATAATAATAATAATAATAATAATAATAATAATAATAATAATTTGACCTGTATGTGACCTCATCAGATCAAGTCATCCTGGACACAGTGCATCCTGGGATCATCATAAACCTTCAGTAAGGATACAAGGTCAACAGAATTTCTAGACTGACTATTTCCATGTCATGTGGTGGCACGCTCCTTCTTATCTCAAGGCCTAGCTCCCTCTCACCTTCCTAAATTCTGCACTTTGTCTTAGGCTTGCAGCTGGCACTAGTCTGATAAACTGTCCATTTTCCTTGGTAACTCTATTCAATTACATTTTTGTTTTTATTTGTTTATTGAGACCAGGTGTGACCAAGGTATGAATGTAGAAGTGAGAAGACAGCTATGGAGAGTCAGATCTCTCCTTCCATCATGTGGGTTTGAGGGATCAAATTGAGGCCATCAGGCTTGGTAGCAGGTACCTTCACCTGCAGAGCCATCTCACAGACCCAGTGTTGACTTCCTTTTATAGATGAGAAAACTGAAACCCAAGAAGTAATTTACCCAATGCAAACTGTTATGAGTATTTTAGCACAATTAATAACAACAATTTCATTATAATGAAGGGTCCAATGCATTAAAATCTTCCCCTCAGTTCCCCTTCACTGTCTAAACATGACCTGGGGCACTTAGTTTAGCTTCTGAGTCCTTTGCTTTCCTGATGTCCGGCTACCTCTCTACCTTATTTCTTCTAACCATAGCTACTTTCATCCTGATATGTGTTGATC
Source organism: Peromyscus maniculatus bairdii (assembly GCF_049852395.1). Classification (NCBI taxonomy): domain Eukaryota; kingdom Metazoa; phylum Chordata; class Mammalia; order Rodentia; family Cricetidae; genus Peromyscus; species Peromyscus maniculatus. The sequence goes on from NC_134875.1 coordinate 17,835,125, forward strand.
TGCAAACATCTCAAACACTTTTTTTCCTCCTGTGACCTTCTCAGTTTCTCCATCTGTCATATTCTTTTCCAGATAGCTTTGTGGCATGATCTGATCTGATATCATCTCCAGGATGACATTAGCCTGCTTAAAATCCTGTTGTTCCAATCTGGCCCCAGGATCTTCTCATTGTCACATGTTACCTATTGTTATCTTTTCCTAATAGTCCTCTAGGTTACATATTTAACTAATGTGTGTACTATCTTAGGACTCTAGAAGATCAGCTCCAAGAGGGCTAAAACTTTGTTATTAACCACCATATTCCCATCACCAAGAGAAATAGCAGGCACATAGCAATACTTAGTATTTGTTGAGTAAGTTCTCTGCGTACAAGGACTCTGCTTACAAGTTGGACATCAGAGAAGCAGCCCATATGACTGTATGGAATGAGGTATATTAGACCACACAGAAAGGCAGGTGAATGTAGCAGTGCTAGACACTGCCATCATAATATATTGTTTGATGTCTTTTATCTAATTCTTTCACATTTATATGGTAACATCCAACAAGGATTTACTCTAGTGATTAAAAAATTAGCTTGATTTAGTGTAATCATAGCACTTGGCTGTTGTAAATCCTGACATGACTCTTCATACTCACTGGTAGAGAGCAATTATGGCACTCAGAATGATTCCACAGACCATAGCATCATATCCAGATTTTACTTCCCAAGGGAAGCTACAGGGAATTGCTTCTCAAGCTCCTGCCAGCTGAAGGCCTTTTCTTGAACTGTAAGGGGCATGCTGAGGACTACTATCTATTCATCAGAGATGAGAGCTTCCAATGGAGAATCTAGGCTGCACAGGGCCGGCTTGGAACAACCATACTAAATACAAAGCCTTCTGGCCTAAGGCTGTGTGTTCTTCCTGGGAATTTTTACCAGTAGGAAAGTCGGTACCAAACTTAACCTGGCTAGAATGTCATAGATTCCTAAAGAATCTAAAAGCATGATAATAGATGTCCTAAGTTCCTTAGCACTGAGGATGGCCCAAGCCCTGTGTGTGAAGTTCACACTTCACATTAAGATAATACTGCATCTACATGAGGTTTGTTGTTGTTATTCTTGTTTATTTTGCAAGGTAGAAACACTATTTCCCCAGTATTACAGGTGATGAAAGAAAAAAAAGTTACCCATGATCATATAGCCAGTGAGTGGCTGCTGAGGTATTCATGGAAATTTTCACCAGAATGTAAATGCCCTTGTTTAGAGTCGGTTCCTGAAGGGTTTGTTTGGTTATGTTTCAGAATGGGGAGTTTATAGTTTTTTCTATAGATAAAGAATGTTATTGAAGGCTGTGAATTTCCTTCAGAGAATCAGATAAAGTTCCCCGAGGACAGATGCTATGTCATATACATGCTTGTACTCCAAGTGCCCAGCAAAACATCTGGCACAGAGTAAATGCTTGGCAGATGTTGTTGTCTGAGTAACAGAATCCATCACTACATGTGTTTGGACAAACCATGTCAACCAAAGTTCCTAGATACACACAATACATCTGTCCTGACATAATGTGCTTAAGGCCATAACATAGATAAAAAATGATCTTGCCACATACACTGGAGGGAAGAGTTCTGCTATAACAATTGTAATTCTTAGGAAAATGACTTGGGTATACTTAAAATCAGGATAATTGTTCATTTAGAGCACTAAAGCATGAGTTCTGATAACCCCACTCAGCTTTTATCTTCGTGCCTCCTTTCTCTTATTATTTAAGGCTTTTAGTGACATGATCAGCCAGCCTGTGTTTTTAGCAAGATCTCTTGTAGTGGATGTAGCAGACTGATTACAAGGGGCAGGGGGAGGAGAAAATGGAAGGCTGGGGGCCAGTGGAGTGGATGCTTACTGCTGTGGAGGGAGAGGGGCTGAACAAGGGATGGTCATGAGAATGGACAGGAGGGAAGAGATTAGAGATGAAGAATGATAGTAGAGCTTGAATTTAGCCACAGCTATGGAGAAATATTGGGAAAAGAGGGGATGCATTTAAAAGTGTTAGCTAGAACTACCAGCAATGCCTTTGAGACTTTAAATGCAGAATGGGAACCAAAACAGAGAAATCAGAAGCCAATAATCCCTTTTAGTAGAAGATGAGGGTACAAGTAATGATTTTGGTTTAGAGTACCTTCAATTCACTGGGCCACTATCTACCCAAAGGGGGGTGTTCGGCTGATATTTATGAATTAGAATTCATTAACAAATCCCCTCTCCTTTCCTGGTTCCAAGGACACATAACCATTTGAAAGACTCAGATTATACATATTTCAGTGTGTTCCATGCATAAATGTCCTGAAGGCACCTGAATCACAACAACTTCTGCTCTGGGAAGTAGAATTTCTGAGCTGAGTCAGGGTTAGATGCGAAGACAGTGCTGTGGGACAGAATTAGATGTAGAGTGAGCTGCTTTTCCCTTTTAAGAAACACTGCATCCTTGTACCTCTCTTTACATTCTGAGGCAGACTAGTGAGTAGTGATTTCCTAGAATGATAGGGTACTTCAATACTCAAGTACTTGGTAAGTAAGATTCTATATGAGCAATCAGTTGAAGAAGCAAATAAGATTCTGAGGAGAGCATTAATCATCTCTGCATCTAATAGGGCTTCCCCAAGGCCGCATATACATGAATATAGAATTTTAAACAGGTTTTCTTTTTGTACACTTGAAAAAGGACAAGAATATGTCTTGTTAAAAATAATGATTTCTTAGTAGTTCTTTCTACATGAAAATGAACTTGGAAAGTAAAGGCCCTCTGGCTCTTGCCCTGCATGCTGAAAGTGTTCTCTTTACTTCAGCAACATCTGCTAGCATGTCTGGGGAGCTCAGCTTGGCCCAAAGGCTTTTGAAAGGCAACCCAAAAGGCTCTTGCAGTTCAGGTGCTTCTTCCTAGAAACACTACAGCACTTCACTTGCCAAAGTCGACTTGGCCCAGCAATTCGCATATTCTAATTGACTAAAATTATAAAGCTTGCTTTCTTTCTTTAGCATTGGTGGCTATTTCTTTGATATAAGGACTAAGAACATATTGGCAGATGTTAAGAGTTACCTTTGTTTCATCTCTTGAAATGTAGCTTACTTCAAAAAATCAAGAGGCTGTAATATACTCGTGCCTCTCTGACGAGAAATCCACCAGGGAGACTGTTTCCTCCTTTCCCCTCAATGACAGAAATGTGGGGGACTGCTAATAGAAGTTGGCAGCACTGAAATCTTGAAAATGACTTGAAAGGAGTATTTGCATGGGACACCAGCACCCAAACTCACTCCAGGTGTGGCCATCTCTTCAGCTCCTGGACTACAAGGGAAGGGTCATGAGGCTCCACCGCAAGTTTTTTCTTTTTCTTTTTTGAGGAAGGAATTTAACTTTTTTTACTTTCTTTTTATTTGTTCTATGTGTCTTTTACATCATGTATCTTTGTGTGCGTGTGCGTGTGTGTGTGCGTGTGCGTGTGCGTGTGCGTGTGCGTGTGCGTGTGCGTGTGCGTGTGTGTGTGTGTGTGTGTGTGTGTGTGTGTGTGAATAGTTTTATTTATTTATCTGAAAAGGAGACACTACTGTCTCCTTAGAACACACGTTTTAGCCTGGAGGGGGATGTTGCTACACTTTTCCCAACTCCTTAACTGTGAAGGTTAAACAAGATCAAGCATCCAAAGCAGATTCCCAGGACTTGGACTTTGTAGAGCAGGGCAGCAAGGTGTTTACTCCCACAACCCCCCCGCCCCACATCAACATGGTTAGTGAAGGTATGAAGCATCTCTGCAGGAGAATACATTTCAGAGATAATATGGTATTCTGAGACACGATTACAGCCCCAAAGGGAAACAAACTCACAGTGGGTGAATTCACCTGAAAGGTTGTTATTCAAATCATTTGAAGATCCCTAAGAAACATTTCTTTAGGCCTTATCCCAACTCACTTTCAAAAGCCTGGGGACATTGAAATGGCATTTGATAAATAGTCATTTTCTTCCATGGCCAGTATAACCTTTGGAATACTAAAAACAATTACCTACTGGTTTTAAATTTATGCCAAATCTAGGTCCAAATGAATAATCCATCCTACTTGAGAACAAATGATGATGATGATGGTAATGATGATTATGCTAATAATCACCATCATAATAATAATAGCTGCCATTACTAAGCAATTACTATGTTCAAGGCACTATATTAAGCTCTTTGCATGCATTTTTCTTATTTATGCTTGTAACAATACTGAGAAGTAGGTATATAATTATCCTTGTTGTAGAGATGAGAAAGGGAGACTCAAAAAAAGGTTTAAATAATGTGTCCAAGGTCCTATAACTAGTTAGTAGCTCAGTTAGCATTCAAAACTAGGTCATTCTTGGCTGGGAGTGTACCTCAGTGGTGGAATATGAGCCTAGCATTTATGAGGCTCTGGATTCCATCCCTAGCCCCAAATAAAAGCAAAACAAAATCTAGTGAATATAATTCCCAAGATCTGTGTAATTAATGGGCAAATTATATTACCTTTACCCTACATATGGTAACACAAATGAAAGAGAGTTTACTCAAACAGCTTCTATGTGCCAAGACCCTGAGTAGTTTATATGGCTACTGACTATGTTCCTTTTTATCTCAGTTGATTTAATGCCCCCCAAAAGATTTATTTGTTCCTATATAAATGCACTACTCCAGAAGTTTGAAGATATTGTTCTTTTGCCTAAAATAATAGACCACTACAGAATATCAGAGGAACTAGTAAGATTATGTTGAACATTGAGTGTTTCTCAAATCCAAAGCATAACAGAATCCCCTGGAAGGCTTAAGAAAAGAAGGACAAGGGGTAGGTATTCAACTCTAAAGTTCATATTCAATAGCTGTGGGTGGACTTAAGAATTATGTCATTTGTAGGAAGATGGCTAGAACTGAAAGTATCGTGTAAAACAAAGAAAGCCAGACATGTTTTTCCCTCATATGTGGAAATTAGATTTAAAAGGAAAAAAAATACAACTTGAAAGTTCTACAAAAACTATATAAGGAGTGCAATGGTTGTATTTAAGAAAGGCAGTTGTCCTGAACTGGCCATCTCCTATGACCAGATTGGTGCCTAGCCCAATTGTCATGAGAGAGCCTTCATCCAGTAACTGATGGAAACAGATGCAGACCCACAGGCAAACATTAGGTGGAATTTGGGGAATCCTGCAAAAGAGGGGGGAAAAGGATTGTAGGAGCCAGAAGGGTCAAGAACATCACAAGAAAACCCGCAGACTCAACAAACCTGGGCTTGTAGGAGTTCATAGATTCTGGACTGACAACCAGGGAACCTGCGTGTGACTGACGTAGGCACTCTTCATATATGTTACAGTTGTATAGCTTGGTCCTCTTGTGGGACTCGAACAGTGGGAAAATGGCCTGTCTCTGACTCTTTTACTGGCTTTTGGGACCCTACTTCTCATACTGGGTCACCTTGCCCAGCCTTAATACAAGGGAAGATGCTTAGTCTTACTACAACTTGATATGTCATGTTTTGTTGATACCCATGGGAAACCTGCCCCTTTCTTAACAGAAGCTGAGGAGTGGATTGGGGGCGTGGGGATGGGAGGAGAGGAGGGAGGGGAAAATGTGGTCAGGATGTGAAAGAGAGAAAGAAAGAAAGAAAGAAAGAAAGAAAGAAAGAAAGAAAGAAAGGAAGGAAGGAAGGAAGGAAGGAAGGAAGGAAGGAAGGAAGGAAGGAAGGAAGAAAGAAAGAAAGAAAGAAAGAAAGAAAGAAAGAAAGAAAGAAAGAAAGAAAGAAAGAAAGAAAGAAAGAAAGCAGTTGAGAGGATGGCTATGATCAGAGAGTGATATATACATGTATGGAAATGTTGCAGTAAACTCTATCCATATGTAAAACTAACATGCATTGATAATGATAATTAAAATAGAGAAGAGATGATGTCATGGAAGTTCATAGCGAAAGGTTGGTGATTAGAGTCTGGGAAGGGTAAAGCAGAGGTGGGATGGTGAGAGGTAGTAAGTGGACACTAAGCTACAGCTAGATGGGAGCAAGAAGTTCTGGGTGACTAGAGATAATTACATGCTGATTATTTCAAAGGTATTCATCATAAAGAATGATAGACATATCCGGAGATAAGTTTAACATGACTTGGACACTTACTTGGTGTACACATGTATTAAAACAACACAGGATACCTCAATAATATTTACACACTTCATCTATCAATTTAAAAGTAATTGTAGTTAATAAAAAGGAATTTTTACTTCTAACAAGCTCCCAGGTGATTCTGTAGTTGCTGAGCAAGAAACAGTAGCTTGAGATCTTCTGATCTAGCATTAAGGGAGCAAACAAGGAAAAATACTATCTGTCAGAAGCAAATAGTCAAAGGCCTAGTTTCTAGTTCAGACTCCTTTGCTAATTAGTAATGTGATCCTGGGGATACTACCCACCTCTTTAGAAGCCTGGCTTGTTCTTATTCTGCAACATAAAGGAACTAGTTCCAGTATCTGATGAAGAAATAGACCAGATAAATGTAGCTCATTTAAAATTCCAACATATGATCTTCAGGGCTTAGAGACTCAATTCTATTCATTGTGATAGCAAATAGCATACACATGTACTTTGTATAGATAGGTGAGTCTAAAATACATAATCTTCATTCTTTCAATATATTTATCAAAGTATGATATCAATAGTATATTGATGAGTATTGCTACCTTCCAATATATTTATAAAGTTCCTGCTACATAGTGGGTGCTGTACTAGGTACTGGGACAAAGTAGTAAACAGAATGACAAGATTCTTATTCTCACAAAGGTTGTAGCCATACCGTTGAAGTGCATACATTTTATATTTATTGTTTTTATTCTTAAATTTATGGTTATTGCATATGTATGTAGATGAGACTGGAAGCTAGAAGCCGTAGGACACTGTGGAATCAGTTTCCTCTTTCTACCTTTATGTGGGTTCCAGGGATTAAATTCAGATCCTCAGGTTTGTGTTGCTGGCCCAGGGAACTACAAACACTTTAGATAAAAATGAAAACAAAAATTACTAGATGTTCTAATATATTTCATACTAATATATGATGTATGATGTATTTTTTATTTTCTGATTAAACAACTAGCTGCATAAATTTTAAATATATGTCTGCATACATTGATTGTATCCAGACTTCGTGTGAGAACAAATTTATACCAAGAAAGTACATTGTAAAGTAAACAGCAACTTGAGATTAGGAAATAAGCTACTAGTTCAGCGTATCACCTTTTATTTTTACATAACAGTTCTAGAGCCAGGTGTGGAGGCTTATCCCTGTTGTCACAGCAGCCTGAAGACTGAGGCAGGAGGATCATCAGAAGTTTGATGACAGCTTGGACTGCATATTAAGTTCAAATCCAAACTGCACTATTGAGCAAGACCCTGTCTCAAAAAAAAAAAAAAAAAAAGAATCTAGGGTTTTTATCTTTGTTTTCCCATATTACAGCCTTTTCATAAACCAATTTTGCATACAATTGGATTTTATAACATACACTTTCAAGCTCAGTTTCAAACACCAATAACCATTTTAGCACCTTTGTTTACCTATCTGAAAATGCAAAGTTTGCATAAGGTGCTTCATGATGCCCTCCTGTTTTAGCTGGACCAGTTTATTAAGCCATTTTTACTCATAACACATAAGAGGACACTACTGTATTTCTACTTCCTCTCTAAAATGTAAGCATTTATTTTATTAAACTTGAGATATTATTTTGAGTGTTGAAATCTTATGCTATGAGATGCCATTACTTATTTTTAATCTAATATTATACCACTAGCTTAGAGAGCAAATTGGATACATGGAACACTTTCATTTAGAAAATAATTTTGCAAAGAGATGCGCAAACACAGTGAGCCTAACTGGCCTTCTGGCGGAAACAGCCATAGACTGGTTTAGCTAATGCCTGGCCGGAAGGTTTCTTTTCACATGTCTGCCTACTACCCAACTGGCTACAATAAGGAAAGAGCCACGGTGGTGAGTCCTCCTGCACTGGACTTTGCAGTTTCTGTGATTAGTATCTATGGTTTTATTCCAACTGTGTTGGTGTTAAAAACTTCAAAGCAAATCCAAAGCCCAGTATTTAGGGGAATATATTTTAAAGGAATACTCACTACCAATTAGCCTAAACGGTAATGAAAATCATCATATATTTTCAATGATGAAAGATCCCAGTAGGGGGCTCCTAATGCATGACAGGTGCCAGAGTGAGAGGCGTCCAGGGGGAGGAGGGCAAAGCCTGTTTCTTAGTCAGCTGGAGAGAACACAGCTCACCCTGAAAAACTGGACTTTGAACACAGACAGAGGCAGCCAACAGTCTCCTCTGTTTCGTTCAAAATGCTGCTGTTTAGAATTAAGTCATCTGAACCCTTCTGGGAAGAGTGAATGGGCTACCGCAAGTTCACTGTCCCTTTTGCTATCTTGGCATGGCTACTGACAGCATTAACACACACCACTAAGAGGTGGGAAATGCAACTAGGGGAATTCTTGCACATTTCATGTGAAAGGCTACTATGCTTACTCCTGGAATATGCCTTCCACTAGAATGTGACTACTATTTGAGCAGGGATAGAGATTTGTTTACTAATGTGTTCCAAGCATTTCAAATGGTGCCTGTCACACAATCATTGTTAAGAAGTATTGAATGAATGAGCAAATGGATCTTATAATTATAAGAATAATCCTTTGTCTGGTTCTTATCTTTTTTCCTATACAGTTATTCCAAGAAGTGATCCATTCCTATCTGTCACATCAACACACTCCTTTACTAATATTTTTGTTAGTATTATAGTTTATTAGATCCATTACAATTGTAAAGAAAGGGAAAAATCACTATCAACATAATAAAATTTCTTTTTTATTTTATTTTTTTCGAGACAGGGGCTCACTAGGTAGTTCTGTCCTGGAACTCACTCTGTAGACCAGGCTGACCTTGAACCCAGAGATCCACCTGCCTCTGCCCCACTGAGTACTGAGATTAAAGGGTGTGCCACGGTGCCTGGCTAGTATAACATTTCAAAACGTGTATATACCTATGTAGTAAGCATACAAATAAGGAAAAGAACATGAATAGCACCTAAAAGCTTCCCTCGGTCATCACTCTACCACAATGCTAACCGCTACCTGACTTTGAAAAGATTGGCTTAGCCTGTAGGTAAATGAAAATGTACTATGTCCTCTTTATTATGGTTTCTCTTGCTCAGAACCTTTTTCATACTAACAGACATAGTTGGGCTTCATTCATCCACATTGGCATACAGTAGTTGTATATATTGTCATTTATTTGGCCATTATGCTGTTATTAGGCACGTGTGTTATTTCCATTCAGAAACATTATGAACAAGTACCTGTTTTGGTGACCGTTTTCTTTGGGTTTTTTTTTTTTTTTTTTTTTGGTTTTTGGTTTTTGGTGTTGTTTTCTTGTTTTGTTTTTTATTTTTGTTTTGGTTTGTTGTTGTTGTTGTTGATTTTTGCTAGACAGGATTTCTTTGTGTCGCCTTGGCCATCCTGGAACTAGCTCTGTAGACCAGGCTGGCTCCAACTCACAGAGATCTGCCTGCCTCTTCCTCCAGAGTGTGGGATTAAAGGTGTGTGCCAACATCACCCAACTTTGTTTATTTGTTTGTTTGTTTGTTTTACCAAGACAGAGTTTCTCTGTGTAGCCCTGACTGTAGTGGAACTCACTCTGTAGACCAAGCTGATCTTGAACTCAGAGATCTGCTTGCCTCTGCCTCCCAAGTGCTGGGATTAAAGATGTGCCACCACTACCTGTCTATATCTGTGTTTTATATAAGTATTGGTTTTTAAATATATACCTAGGTTTGCCCCCATTTTAATAGTGGGCATGAACCTATTCTTTGCAATTTTCCACTAGTGTTCCTTCCATTTTAGGGAGGAAGAGTCTGGTCAGTTTCCATAAATGCAGTTCTTCCAGCAGGAGATGGAGACTCTACAGTTAGACCAGACTGAAATTCCTGGTTAGTTCTTGCTACATGGTGTCAACTACTCCAACAATCACTCATGTTTTTTTCAAGGAATCAAGTACTTATACAACCAGAATGTTATTGGTTATCTGAGTATGTCAATGATTGATGCCAAACACATTTTTTTAAATTTTATTTTATTTTACAATTCAATTCAGTTCTACATATCAGCCACGGATTCCCTTGTTCTCCCCCCTCCCGCCCCTCTCCCCTTCCCCCCAGCACACTCCCCATTCCCACCTCCTCCAGGGCAAAGACACCCCCAAGGATTGAGATCAACCTGGTAGACTCAGTCCAGGCAGGTCCAGTCCTCTCCTCCCAGATTGAGCCAAGCATCCCTGCATAAGTCCCAGGTTTCAATCAGTTAACTCATGCAACAAGACCAGGACCTGGTACCACTGCCTAGATGCCTCCCAAACAGATCAAGCCAATCAACTGTCTCACCTATTCAGAGGGCCTGATCCAGTTGGGGGCCCCTCAGCCATTGGTTCATAGTTCATGTGTTTCCATTCGTTTGGCAATTTGTCCCTGTGCTTTATCCAACCTTGGTCTCAACAATTCTCGCTCATATAAACCCTCCTCTTTCTCACCAACTGGATTCCCAGAGCTCCACCTGGGGCCTAGCCGTGGATCTCTGCATCCAGTTCCCTCAGTCATTGGATGGGGTTTCTAGCACGACAATTAGGGTGGCCAAACACATTTTATTGGCTAAAGCATTGGATCATCTGAGTGGCAACACATGGATGAATCTGAATTAAGCCACTGCTACCTGTTAAAATCTGCCTCAAAGAAAGGATGATAAGGTGCTTCAGAGTGTAAGAGCAGCTACCATGATACCAAGCGTGACAATCTGAGTTTGATTCCTGAGACCCATATGGTGAAAGCAAATAATTGATTCCCACAGTTTGTTCTCTGACCTCCATGTATCCACCATGTTGTGCACATGCACACACACACACACACACACACACACACACACACACACACACACCTAAGTAAGTAAATAAATGACTGAATTTTTTAAATTTCTTAACTATTTTAAGTGTACTGGTTGGCAGCATTAAGTACATTCACAGAGTTGCACCATCATCAGCATCATGCATCCTCCCGAACTTAAACTAGATGTACCTCACATACTATATCCACCCATTCGATTTCCCCCCAGCCTCTGGTGACCACATTCAATTTTTTGTCTGTGAATTTGACTACTCTATAAACCTCATAAAAATCATCCTGTGCTTATCCTTTTGTGCCTGGCTTATTAGTTCACTTAACATAATGCCATCAATTCTCATCCATGTTGTTCCATATGGCTAGATTTCCTTCCTTTTAAGGTTAGATAATTTCATATTGCATATTTATATGTCATTGTCTTATCCATTTGCTTGAGTTCTATACCTTACTGATTGTAAAAGATGCTGATATCAACACAAGTATATAATGTTTTTCCTCTTCCAAGAGCCACTCTGCTTGTTGTGTTGAAATTAGACAGTAAGTAAGAGTGGAAGCCGGTGGTCAGTTAGCAGACTACATAAAAAAAAATGAAGATTGTGTGGTGGAAAGTGACAGTTCATCAAGAAAAGGCTAGCAATCTGGGATAAAAGAGTAGACATTTCCTGTACTTTATATCATCCCAGACTAGCATCTGGCATTGCGCAATTCATGTCTCTCAACTTCACATGGCATTTCAGTGGTGTTCTCAGTGTGTCCCCCAAAATCCATATATTAAGAACTTAGTAAGAGATAGGGCCTAGTGGACATTGTTTAGGTCATAAAATTCATGTCCTTATCAATGAATTAATGTTGCCATAGGAAGAATTTGTGGTAGCAAGTTTGTCTTTCTTTTTTTCTTCTGCTATATTCTTCTGTGCTGTGATACTTTCCCTGGGGAGGCTATCTCTTCCCATCTCAGATGGAAATCAATCACAGACTAAAGAAACTATTCCATTCAGGTCCAGTTTGATGAACTAATAAGTTTTATAGAAGTTACTTAAAGAATCATGGCTATCTCTGGCAGTTACAACACCATAAAGCTCACCCAAGCATGGGTGACAAGTCACAGAAAGTTTCATATCTGCAGTTCCCTGCAAGTTCAGCTACTCCACTAAAAACCCCCCTCTCCCCTCAGTGATTATTTGCTGCTTATATAACATCAGGGAAGGGCCTCATGAGTCTTGTGAGTTTCATGTGTTTCCTGAGACTTTTCAGTTTCCTGTAAGTTTCAAGTTTCATGACCCTCATGAACCTCCCTCCTCTGTCTGGGAGAGAATTTTTTAGTCAAGATGAACCAGCTACACATACAACACTCCACTCAAGAAAAAAAGAATTCAATTTGTTGCCTTGGAATCAGACAGTGTAGGCTGTAACCTACCACACTTTCTTATTATCCAGAACTGAGAATAAATCTCTATCCTTTGTAAATTACCCAGTCTCGTGTATTATGTTGTAATAGCACAAAACAAAAACAGTCAGAAAATGCCTACTCTGCAAGAGCAACTTTAATGCCACCAAAGGTGCCTTGTGAACAATAGTTTTGAGGCTATCAAAGTAAATTGTGATGGCTATTCTTCATTGTCAACTTGACTACATCTGGAATTAACTATAACCCAAATGGCTAGGCAGACCTGTGAGGGTTTTTTGTTAATTAAATCATTTGAAGTGGGAAGACCCACTTCTAATCTGGATCTTTGAGATGGAAAGATCCACCTTCAGTCTGGGCCATACCTTCTGCTGACAGCATGTATAAGGGGCATGGAAGAAGGAAGCTCACTTTTCTTGGATGTTTGCTCTCACTCTTGATACCACTTCACTGGCATTAGAGCCCATTTCTTCAGGATTCTGGTGTATACCGAAGACCAGCTGAGAGACATCCAGCCTCATGGACTGAACAACTACTGGACTCTTGGACTAGCTGTACCACAGCCTATAAGCCATTCAAATAAATTCCCTAGATAAATAGAAAGAGAGAGAGAAAGAGAGGTAGATAGATAGATAGATAGATAGATAGATAGATAGATAGATAGATAGATAGATGAGAGATAGAGATTCTTTCTGTAAGTTCTGTTCCTCTAGAGAAGCATAACTAATACACAAATCTAGACTAAATAAACTCAGCATTTCATGCTTTTGAAATTCTTCTTTCAAAAATTCTCCTTAGAGCACTTTGCCGTTCCAATAATCACTTGATAAATGCTTATAGACTGAGGATGGCTGAGAATGTTTATATATTATATAATAGAAAGGAAAACTGTTACAGAATGAGGAATTCATATGTGCATAGCTTTATGTTTCGTTTTTCTTTTCCTTTCAGGGCCCTCTGGTGTTCTTCAGAGTTTTCACAATTTTCAGAGAAATCTAGTTTGCCATATGGCTACACACAGTTGAGGTTATTAGGGTAGGTCATTAACTACTAGTAAGAAGTACCTGATTGGGTCATGCATGCTGATCTTACAACAGAGAAACCACAAAATGAGAAATCTCTTCCTCTCTCATCTATTCTGGCCGTAACCATACTGTAAAAAGATGTACAATATTTTGAAAGCATCAACTGCTTGGCATCTGTTTTAAGAAAGTTCACAAGCACATTCACAATGACAAAAGTGGTGTGTTATTTTCTTTATTTTCTTGCCAAAGCAATGTATTATAGAGACTATTTGGGTGGGGTCACATTTAAACTACAAGTACATGTAGAAATTACAGCATCTAAGATCAAGAAGGGGCCCATAGATGAGGAAAACAGGAAGACTAACAGATGTGGATATGAGACTAGAGCACAAACATTATTATTATAGTTACCACCACAAATTTCTTAAGGAGTATATATGCAGAGAATTTCCTACAGTAGTATTTATGTGTCTGTCTCTGTGTCATATAAAGAATATAGTGCAAGAAATTTGGAAATGGAATATCTTGCTGTGGGATGGTGTGTATGTCAAATTACTCTGATGGGTCAATAAATAAAACACTGATTGGTCAGTGGCTAGGCAGGAAATATAGGCAGAACTAACAGAGTGGAGAAAAGAAAGAACAGGAAGGCAGAAGGAGTCATTGCCAGCCACCGCCATGACAAACAGCATGTGAAGATGCTGGTAAACCACGAGCCACGTGGCAAGGTATAGATTTATGGAAATGGATTAATTTAAGCTATAAGAACAGTTAGCAAGAAGCCTGCCACGGCCATACAGTTTGTAAGCAATATAAGTCTCTGTGTTTACTTGGTTGGGTCTGAGCAGCTGTGGGACTGGCGGGTGACAAAGATTTGTCCTGACTGTGGGCAAGGCAGGAAAACTCTAGTTACAATATCTCTTCTAATAAAGTGTGATAGCTAACTCTGAGTCATCTATCAGCCCACATATAACTTATTCATTATTTATCTACTGGTAAATTGCAAATCAGTAGCTATTATTATGCCTTGTCCTGTGTTAATATTTGATACATATATATTTAACAAATATAATTGTCAAGCACCCCTATGAGATAGATATTATTATTGTCACCATTTTAGAGATGAGTAAACTGAAGTTTGGGACCTGGTAGAATTCATATTTAAGCCCAGTTTTATCTGAGGCAGAAATTAGCACCCTTAACTATCATACAACACTTCATGGAAAAGCAACAGCAGAAATTCAGGGTCTAAACAAAGGGCCCAGAAAAACTAGACCTGAATGTGACCAATAGAGAAGTACTATGGGTGATTCAAAGAACACAAATCCTTATAGAAGAAGGCAACTGAGGGTTCAGCACGAGAATGCTACTAGTGAAGTCCTAGATATCCTAAGATGGCAAAAAGTTGAAGAAACAGGAGCAAGGGACTGCTTAATGGAACAATTAATAGAATGAGGCCACTGATGTTGCGCTCACTAAGAGAACCATGAAAAAAGAAGCTGGTAACTTCTCTACTATACGAGACAGCAGTTAGAAGACCATAGCCATTCACCTGTTTGTCACCTGACAGAATGTGAAGAGACTATGAATTGGGTGCCAGTTCAAGGAGTATTGCTACCAAGAGAAAGGGGTTTACTGTCTAACTCCCCTACCATTATAATGTATCCACAGTTCTTAAGAGTACCCAGCATGCAGTAGGTGCTCAATAAATGCCTGTTGGATTCAGGTGGTCAAAAATGAATAAATGTTTGAGGCCAGTATGCTATGCTGAGCTACATGCTAGGTGTCCCTCTGTGGCAGTATTGTTCACCAGGTATTTCCAATTCCCTTTTTTCTAGTGAGGCTATGGTCAAAGAGCCAGGCAAAAGATCCAGACATGAGGGGTAGGAGAGATGGAGCAGTGCTTAAGAGTGCAAGCTACTCTTCCAGAGGACCCAAGTTCAAATTCCAGCACCCACATCATGACTCATAACCATCTGTAATGGCAGTCCCAGGAAATCCAGTATTGGCCTCTTTGGTAACCAAACATGCAAGTATGACACAGGTATGCATGCAGGGAAAACACTAATACACATAAAATAAATAAATAAATAAATAAATAAATAAATAAATAAATAAATAAATAAATAAATAAAACTGAAAAAAGAAAAGATCCATGCACAAGGCAGGATTTGGGCTTCCCCAGTTATTTGGAAGTTCAGCATGGCGCTGTGACTTAGCTTAACTGGAAGAATATGATCAAAAGCTGTGAGAGTTTTTCCATGTCAGCACAATCACAGTGTAGTGAAAGGGCTTCTCAAAGTGTGGGACTCTGAATGAGAACTAGATGCAGAAGAGCCAGCCAACCAACAGAAGGCATATAGCATAAGGTATAAATAAGAAATAAAAATTGGTTTCAAAATTTTTCATTTTAAATTATTTTATTTTATATTTGTGCATGTTGCTGATTGGTCTGAATGTATGCCTATGTACGAATTGCATGCCAGGTGTAAATGGAGGCCAGAAAAGGGTGTTGGACACCCTGGGAGTTGCAGATGATATTGAGCACCCACATGGGTACTCGGAATTGAACCTGGGCTCTCTGGAGACATAGCCAGTCATCTTAATTGTTGAGACTCATTCCCAAAATGTTGAAATTTTAAGATTGTTAGTTACTACAGCCTAACAGTGTGTCAATATGCGTCATTGTGGGGGTGGGCTTTGAGGTCTCTTTTGCTCAAGATTTGCTCAGTGTGACAGACAGCTCGCTTCAGGTTGCTTTCCAATCAAGATGTATCCAGCACTATGTCTGCCTGCATGCCTCCATGCTTCCCACCATGATAATGGACTGAACCTCTGAACAGTAAGCCCCCCTGTAATTAAATGTTTTCCTTTGTAAGAGTTGTCATGGTCATGGTGTCTCTTCACAACCATAGAAATCCAAACTAAGATAGCAACTAAAAACAGAGTTAAGAACTATCCCTAGAGCTAGGTGTAGTCATGCACAGCTCCCAGCACTTGGGGGGCAGAGGTAGTCAGATCTCTGAATTTCTGGATAGCCTGGTCCACAGTCAGTCCAGGACAGCCATTGCTACACAGAGAAACCCTGTATCAAAAAAATAATTAATTAAATTAAAAGAACTGTCCTTAGAATATATTGAGACTTTACTGAAGATTTGGTGATGACAAATAGAAATAATCATTTGTTTGTTGAGACAGGGTCTTATGTGTCCCAAGCTGACCATGAATTCACCATGTAGCTAAAAATGACCTTAAACTTCTAATCCTCCTGCCTCCACCTCTTATGTCCACACCTCATTTATAGGAGGCTAAAGATGAAACCCAGGACTTTGTGAATACTACATATTTATTTTAACAACTCAGCCAAATCTTTAATCCCCAGAGTAGAACTTGAAGCACTAAACAAACGTTAGCATATGCCACATTAATATAACCTCTCTCAAAGGACATTGATGCTCAGAGTAAATCTCTAGGAAGAATCTAGACTCTTCAGCATCACTGTGAAACACTTCAGAAATAAACGTTTCTATAAGTGACTTCTGTCAATTCCTCACTCATAATGTCTACAAAACACAGAGTTCATTATGAGAAAAGGGGTCATGAATGATTATATTGTGCTATATAATCATATTATAAAACCTAACACAGTCCGATGGGACGAAAAGAGGCTACAACCAGATGGCTGACAGACTGGGAGTAACAGAAATCATCCAAGCCACCTTGGGGTTTTATGAGAGCCCTGGAAGGAGAAGATAGAAAGGAAGACTATTGTGGTGACTTAAATAAGAATGGCCCTCATAGGCTCATATACAGTTGGTGAACCTGTTTGGGAAGGATTAGGAAGCGTGGCCTTTTTGGAGGAAGTGTGTCACTAGGGGCAGACTTCGAGGTTTCAGGAGCCCACACCATTCCCAGTCAGTTCTCTCTGCCTCTTGGTTGTGTATCAAGATGTGTACTCTCAGCTACTGCTCCAGTGAGGACCTGTCTTCCTGTTGTCATGCTCCCCAGAATTCTCCCTGCAACTGGAGGCCCTAAATAAATGGTTCCTTCTATATGTTGCCTTGATTGTGGTGTCTTAGCACAACAATAGAAAAGTCACTAAGGCACGTATCAGTCAGACAAGAGCATTTTCATTACTTGGGAGGAGATCAAAGTCTGCCTCTGAAAAACTGACCAGCTACACTGTGCCAGTCAAGTCACAAATATATTTAAGACAGTATTTTGTTGAGCCTTCCCAGCATTCTCACAAGGGAGATCTTAAGATTCTTCTGAGATTAAAATGTTGACTATAAGGTTCAAAGGGTTTGTGAGATGTGCCTGGGTTCACTTGGCTTATTAGTTTGCCAGACTGAGATTCATGCCTGAGCCCACCCGTCCTCAGAATCCATGATCTTTGCTCCCTCCGCTGGACAGACCCCAGAGCCTCACTAAACCACTGTCAGTGTTTCCTGGCCTCTGCCTTAGGAACACACACTTAACAGTAAAGGAGGGATGTGGTAACATTTGTTCCAAATAGCTAGCTCAATGGTTGCCCAAGGTGCAGTATGGAGGAATGGAGAGGGGTTCTCTGTCAGCTTAGGGTGTGGGAGGAGAGCTGACGAGGAAGAGATTCAGGAACAGACCGCTAAACTTCGTCCTCTCAAGAATCACGAAAGGTTCAGGGAAGGCACTGGGTCACTGCTGGACTGAATACATCCACAACAAAGGAAGCGGTGCCATACGGGAATTTTCATAAGACATTTCAAATGAAAAACAAACCCATCTTCAAAAAAAATGTCTATATTACATTTGCTGATGGTTCCATTTCAGAAGTTCAGAGACCTGACCTCTAAAGGAAAAGACAACAGACCCAAACAAAACCCAAAGGCATTGCTAATCGGCCATCTGCACTGATGAGGTAGGAAAATAAACGAAAGCAAAGCAAAACAAAACACAACAAAAACGCCTTAAACAAAAACGTCTTCTTTTGAGACAGGAGGGAAACTCTGGCTTCCCAAAGCCTTATCCATGTTTTCCGTATTTATACTTTGTGACTAGGGCCTCATGCTCTGATGGGGGGGGGGGTGTCCCTTTTCATGCTATGTGATTTAATCTGTCTCCATCACTTCCCAGAGTCTGACAGGAATCAGCTTAAAACGCCAGAACTTGACTTCAGCCAAGTGACGCCCACCTCCCAAGCCACAACATCATGGTGTAGCCTTCTCACAGGCGCGGAAACAGTCAATAAGGAAATACCATAGTTAGGTTCTTTGCAACTTGCTGGAAGTGTGTCTGGCGCTTCATTTCCTGATCGCTCAGGTGGAAATTGTAAAAATAATTAAGAGCTATGACTAATCACCAAATCAAAGCAGGTTGCCCGACTCATTTGCAATTGCGCACAGAGTTCTGTGTGCCAACAAACAAAGACTTGAGGAGTTTATTATTTAAACCAATTAAAAGCTCCAGGCAAAGTGAGGAGTCAATTTGTGGCCACGTGGTGGGAGAACAGAAGTTGGAAGAGCCTGAGGAATTTTGGGAGCAGAGCCATATGGCCAAAGTCGAAATGAAGCACCCAGAATCACTAGAAATGTCTGCACAGAAAGCAATTTCAGAATAAAAAGCATCACCTAGCAAGAACAGTCTTGTGCTCTGCACATGCGTGCACCCCATTCTCCCTGTGCTCTAGCCGGTCTGCAAGGCTAGTTAGTAGTCCTACCCAAGAGTAAAAGAAAAATCAACTAGACTAGAATCTGATCCCTGTTCAGCAAGAGACATGGCTAAATTTCCTGTCCAGCATTTGGGCTTTTATGTATTTTAGGGCTACCTAGAGAGTTCTTAAAGGCCCAGATGATGAAAATCGGCTGCCCTGCCCTTCTTCCCAAATGAGGTGCACAGTCCATCTGGAGAGGGCACTCACACACTTGAAGGAAGCTGGGGGCCATAAAATGGAAAGTAAAGAATTAAAAACTGGAGTCATTTGGTAGCAGTTATAAAAATAAAATAAATAAACAAATAAATAAATAAGGTAGCACACAGGGGGCAGTTACTTCAGCAAATTAGATTTACAGAATGGGTGTTAGCGAGTAAGCCTTTACTTAAAGTTCCTTTTCACATATCCTTTTTCCCCCTCCTTTCCTTTCCTTTCTTTTTTCCGTTTTTGAGAGGGTCTACTGTATTCCAGGCTGACCTCGGACTTTCTATGGAAGTAAGGATGACCTTGAACTTTTAATCCTCTGCCTCCACCTCCTAAGTGCTCCAATTACAGGTGTGCACCTCCATGCCCAGTTTATGAGGTGCTGGGTCTGGAACCCAGGGCTTCATGCATGCTAACCAAGCACTCTAGCAGCTGAGTACAGGCCCAGCTCCCCCATCGGGTAGTTCTCAAACTCGTTTTTCTTCTGAATCTTTGCTTATAACCACTGTCTTCCATGAACCCACCTCTCCACCACCCCTGCATTTTCTAGAAGTCAAATTATCTATCCTTCTACTTTCAAGGGCTCTCACTTCTAGGTCTTGGTTCCATCTCCCTTCTACTTCCCACGAAAACCATCATTCTCCAAAACTCCTTCGAGAAGAAGGAAGAAAAAATGGACCAGTGCCAGCTGCCAAACTTTGAAGCTGAGTCACATAGCTGCAGATCTCCATTTCCATGCTGTACATTGCTACTAATGCCCTAAAACCAAATCATTTTATACACTCAGAAGCAGAATGGCTCACGATATGCCAACAAAAAAATTAAGTCAATTGAATAACAAAGAAAAACAGATATAATTGCAGTGCTTAAAAAAGTCTAGCTCTGTCAATAATTACCAAATTCCTAAGGTATACTTGTTAGTTTATTGGAATGTGTTATCAGTATGCAGCTCCAGCATTCTGTTACATGAACTCTACAGGGAAGAGGTAGGACTCCTACTATTTTCCCTACAAGTTGTTCTCCTTAACTGTCATTTTGTCCTGCAGTCTAGTCTTGACCTCATTTCATTCCTACAAGTTGGCAGCAGCAGCACAAACTAACATTTCAGATGAAGGAGACTATAATGAGGGTCTGTGTGGTGGTTTGAACAGGAATAGCTGCCATAGATTCATGTGTTTGAAAGCTTGACACATACAGAGTGGCATTATTAGGAGGTATAGCCTTGTTAGAAGAAATATATTTGTTGCACAAATCCTGGTCTTTTAATTAAAAACCCAGAGCCAGATATTGGGGTACATGCTGAAAGATCAGAGGAAACAAGCCACAGACAGCCACTTCTCACTTCACCAACTCCTCAGCCGAAAGGTCCTGTCTCCAAGAATCCTCAGACTAAATGCCTCTGAGTCCGTAGCCCAAAGGCTCAGTTCCTGTCTCCTCACACCTTATATGCCTTTCTCCACCCAGCCATATCATTTCCTGTCTCAACCTTCCTAGTGCTGGGATTAATAGCATGTGTGCTTCCCAAATACTGGTAGCAAAGGCATGAGATCTCAAGTGCTGGATTAAAGATGTATGATTCCCAAGTACTGGAGTTAAAGGTATGTGCGCACCACTGCCTGGCTGTTTCTCTTTTAGACTGGATTAATCTCGCATAGCCCAGTGTGGTCTTAGACTCACAGACATCCAGACAGATCTCTGCCTCTGCCTCTGCCTCCTGAGTGCTAGGATTAAAGATGTGTGCCACCACTGCCTGGTCTCTATGTTTAATCTAGTGGCTTGTTCTGTCCTCTGATCTTCAGGCAAATTTTATTAGGTTATAACAAAATGTCACCACAGTATATCACTGTGGGGCCAGGCTTTGAGGTCTCATATGTTCAAACTATGACCAGTGTGGGACAATGTCTCCTTCTGCTACCAACAGTTCAAAATGTGTAACTCTCAGCTCCTTCTCTGGCACCATGTCTGCCTGCACACTGCCATGCTTCTTGACATGACCAAAATGGACTAAATCTCTGAAACTGTAAGCCAGCACCAATTTTAATGTTTTCCTTTATAAGTGTTGCCATGGTCATGGTGCCTCTTCACAGCAATAGAAACCCTAACTACAACAGACTGAAAAACAGCTCAGTAGGTTAAGGTGCTAGCTGCTAACTCTGGCATGCTGAGTTCAATCCCCACATGGGAGAAGGAGAGAACTGACTCCTGAAAGTTGCCCTCTGACATCCACATGTATGTACACAGTGGAATGACAAGTGTTTTTGGATACACAAGCATATACAGAATTAATTGATTAATTAATTAATTAAATGTAGTTAAAGAAACTATAACAAGCTAAAAAGCATATAATTCCAAGGTCTGTGAGTTAAAAGTTTTACTCTTAGTAGGTGGGGCTAAGAAGCCCTTTTAAAAGAGACAGCTTCAGAGAGCTGCTTGGCTCTCCAAAGAAACTGCATTCCTAAACTATCAGATATGCTGAAGATTTAAGTCATATGATAAGCCAGGCACTGGCCGCAAATATCCCTTTAGTAAACCAGTGTGATTGGAAATAGCGTATCCCAGACACTAATTGAGCCATTTTGAGTAAATTTGAATAGAGATGATAAAGAAATGTGATCCTGCCTAAAGACATCCCTGAAATGAAAAGGAGATGCAAGTTTGGAATAGCCTGCATCTGCTTTAGACCATTGGGAACTTGGCCTAATTTCCAAGATCAACTACCAACTGGCCACCTAGGGCTGTCAAGTGTGATTGGCATTACAACTGCCAAACAAAATGTAGTTCTTCTCTAAAAGAAATGGGTATACCTGAGGAAAACAAAACCTTTGAAATTAGACACTACCATGTCACTTGATTTGGCCAGTGATGGGAGGGTGAAACACTGTATTTGACTTCTAAACAGAAGCATTTCTTTGTTAGACTTCTCAGAGTTCTCTTGCCCTGGTCTTTTCTTTTTACTTTTTTTATTATATTTTAATTTAAATATTTTTCATATGATATATTTTAATTATGTTTCCCCTCTCCCAACTCCAACTCCTCCTAGATGCTCCCTATCTCTCTACCCACCAAACTTTATTCTCCCTCTCTCTCTCAAAAATTAAAAAAACTCAGTCGGGTGGTGGTGGTGCACGCCTTTAATCCCAGCACTCAGGAGGCAGAGGCAGGCGGATCTCTGTGAGTTCGAGGCCAGCCTGGGCTACCAAGTGAGTCCCAGGAAAGGTGCAAAGCTACACAGAGAAACCCTGTCTCGAAAAATAAAAAAAAAAAATTTAAAAAAATTTAAAAACTCAAAAACAAAAATAACCTACAAAAATGGAAATCAAAACAAACAAAAGACCAATAAATCAAAAATGCCAAAATAAAGTGAAGAGAAACAAGATACCCCCAAAAGCAGAGTCTGTCCTGTGTTGGCCAACAACTCCTGAGCAGGAGGCCTGCCCTGGGGTGTGGTGGAATACCCAGTGACACTCCATTGGGAAAAATGATTTTCCCTTTGCAAGAAGGTATCAGTTGCAGATAGCTTCTTGGTTAGGAGTGAGACCCTGTGTCCACTTCCCTGAAGCATGATTCTAATTAATCTTAACAATAAAAAGCTGGAGTCAGATATCGAGGGTGAAAGCTGAAAGATCAGAGAAGCAGAGCAGCAGCCACTAGAAACTTCTTACCTCTGCAAATCCTCAGACCGAATGGGGGGCCAAGCACCTGTCTCCACCCACCTTATATTCCCGTTTCCACCTCCCTAGTGCTGGGATTAAAGGCTTGCACCACTTCCTGGCTCTGTTTCTCTTTTAGACTGGATCAATCTCATGTAGCCCAGGGTGGCATTGAACTCCTGATCTTCCTTCTTCCTCCTCCCAAGTGCTGGAATTAAAGGTGTTTGCCACCACTGCCTGACTCTATGGTTAACTAGTGGCTAACTCTGCCCTCTGATCTCCAGGCAAGCTTTATTTGTCAGAACACAAACAAAATATCACATAACATCACTTCCCCCTCTCAGTGCTGGGACCCTGTCTGGCTTGAACCCAGGAAGGTCTTGTATATGCTGTCCCAATCTCTGTGAGTTCATGTATGCATTCAGGCCTGTTGTATAATGAAGACACTGTTTCCTTAGAATCATCCACTACCTCTGGTTCTTGCACTCTTTCGAGAAGCCTCTTCTTCCACCCTTGTTGAGATGTTCTCAGGAGATGCTATTGAGGGATGACATGGGAGAAAAGCACTCATATTGAACCATGTTAAGCATGACACATGGCTGACAAAATGTTTCATCTTATTAAACTCTGGAAGTCTGGGTAGTGATTGTTACCACAGTATATAGTAGCTATTCTGTTAAGAAGAAGACTTGAGGCTATAGTGATTTTTTTGTTTCCCAGTAGTATTTTTTATTTAAGTGCCTTGTAATATTTATTGCTGAACACCTCAGAGAAGTACTTTACTAAGTTTTCAGTCAATTCACAAAATAATGTCTGCATTTTATTATGACATGCTCATATATATTTGTATATGACACATATGTATATATGTATATATCATGATATCATGTATGTGTATATGTGTATGTGTGGAGGCCAGGTTCCTTTCCTCAACTGCTTTCTATTCTGGCTTTCTCCTATACTCGGTCCCTCTCCCTCTCTCTCTCTCTCTCTCTCCCTCTTTCTCCCCCTCTCCCTGTCCCTCTCCCTCTCTCCCCCTTCCCTGTCCCTCTCTCCCCCTTCCCTGTCCCTCTCCCTCTCCCCCTCCCTCTCTCTCCCCCTGTCCCTCTTCCTTTCTCTCTCTGTACATATGCATGTGGGTGTAGTGGATAGAGCAGTATGTAGGGTCTCTTCTCTATTGCTCTTTGACTTAGTCCCCTGAGAGAAAGTTGCTCACTAAACTGGAAGCTTGCTGTTTTAGCCTGACTGGCTGGCCAGTGAGCTCCTGGAATCCACCCATCTCTACCCACACTGGATTACAGTCGCACACTAGACTTTTACATGGGTGCTGGGGTTCTGAATTCAGCTCCTCATGCTCGCATAGCAAACACTTTACTGACTAAGCCTGTGCTTTAGCGCCTCATATATATTTCGTTATAGTTTACTCACATATTCCTGTCCCTCTTCCTTCTAAATGGACCCCTTTCTGCTTTCATGCCATATACATAGATAAATATAGAGTTAAACATGAATTCTGCCTGGAAGAAACATATCTACTATTTTCTCATTTCCTCCCTTTGTTAGCTTTCCTTATGTCCCCTCTTCTTCCTTTTATG
This sequence comes from Peromyscus maniculatus bairdii, assembly GCF_049852395.1. Lineage (NCBI taxonomy): Eukaryota > Metazoa > Chordata > Mammalia > Rodentia > Cricetidae > Peromyscus > Peromyscus maniculatus. Next base: position 17,859,656 of record NC_134875.1, read on the forward strand.
CCACTTCCTTCCTTCCTCATAGTCTCACACACAAAAAGGTGGTCATGGCTGCCAAACAAGACCTGAACAAAGACAACTCAAAAAGACATACTAACGATGAAGGGGGACAACTCATGGGGCCTCAACCCTAGACAAAGAACTATAGGCAACTGTCTTAGTTAGGGTTTCTATTGCTGTGAAGAGACACCATACTCACAGCAACTCTGATAAAGGAAAACATTTCATTGTTTCTGGCTCACAGTTTCAGAGGTTTAGTCCCTTGTCATCATAGCAGGGAGCATGACAGCAAACAGGCAGATATGGTGCTAGAGAAGGAGCTGAAAGTTCTACATCCAGATCCACAGGCAGCAGGAAGAGAGAGAAACACTGGGACTGGACTGGGCCTTTGAAAGCCCAAAGCCCAACCCTAGTGATAACTTCCTCCAACAAGGCCACATCTACTCCAACAAAGCCATACCTCTTAATCACTCTCAAGTAGTACCATTCTCTGTTGACCAAACATTCAAATATATGAGCATATGGGGGCCATTCTTATCCAAGCCACCACAGCACTAAGGAATAATGAGAGCAGAAAAAAATTATCTTCCCCAGGAAAGAGCCCCAATATATAAAACTAACATTGTATAGACTATGTATATCTAGGAACATATACACATATATGTAATGACAATTAAAGAAATAGAGGCCATGAATTTGAGAGAGAGTAAGGAGGTTGCATGGGAAGGATGGAAGGAAGAAAGATAAGAGGGGGAAAATGATATGATTACATTATAATTTCAAACAATAAAAATTAAATAATAAATGGTCAGAGCTATATAAGCTGTTTCTGGGTCATCCACTTCATCACATTGGTCTATGTTGTATTTGTACCAGTACCATGTTATTTTGTTACTATAGCTCTGGATTTCAATTTGAGATTGTGTTACAGTACTGTTCTTTCTGCTTAAGAATGCTTTGGTTATTTGGGGTTTTTTTGTGCTTTCATGTGAATTTTAGAATTGCTTGTTCTAGTTATATAAATGATATTGGCATCTTGATGAGGATTGTGTTGAACATGTAGTTTGTTTTCTGTTTTCACAATACTCTATCAATCCATGAGCCTGGGTCTTTCCATCTTCTAGTGTCTTTAGGAAAAGTTTACTGGTACTGCAAGTGCCTCATCAATTTTTCTTAAGTGTCTTAAAGTTTTCATTGTAGAGGCTTCTCACTTCCTTCCTTTGGTTTACTCATAGATATCAATTTTGAAACTATCATGAATGTAATTTTTCCATGATTTCTTTCTCAGCAAGTTCATTACTGTAGTACAGAAAAACTAGTGATATTTACATGTTGGCTCTGTTTCCTGCTACTTTACTGAGCATGCTTTTCAGATCAAAGCCCTTTATGGAATCTTTAGGGTCATTTATGTATTCAATCATGTCATCGGATTGCATCATTTCCTACTTGTATTTCTTCTATTTTTGCTTCTTGTCATGTTGCTCTAGCTAAGATTTTGAGCACTATAAACATAAATGGAGTGAGTAGGCATCCTGTCTCATTCTAAATTTTATGAGAAAAGTTCTTAGTCTTTCCTCATTTAGGCCTAGAAACACATTTTCAGTATTAAAGTATTCTTGGCTACAAGAAGCTCAGGGATAAATTTAACATTGTAAGTTGTTGAGTTTCTAGAGAGACTCATTTGTGAAGCAAAATCACCTCTACAATGTGAATCTTCCTGCAAGACCCACTTTCAGGGTTGTAGGTTTTCTCTTGTCTCTAATGTCTTCAGAAGAAAGCAAGCCAGCTGCCATGCTATTGAACAGTGTTTGATGGTCTTTAGAGGTATAAGCATCTTGTTTATCAGCTCATTCTGGGGATGCAGATCAACAGTAGAGGGTTTCCTGGCATGTGCAAAATCTTTGGTCTGATACCTAGAACTGCATTAAATAAAATGATTTCAGTTGTTGGAAAAGAAAAAAAAGAATTCCAGGTGAACAGCAGTGAAAATTTCTGCTTCAGATCAAAAATTCTAGGCAGACTTTGACTTAGAAAAACGTGAAAAGGGAACTGAATGCAGCAATTCCATTGTTTTATGGAGTATTTTTCAATTACTCTCAGGACCTCCTACACAACTTCTCCCCAACTTTATATCATCTTTTTAATTAAATTTACAAAGTAAAAATTGCTATTCATTGGAATGCACTGAATTGGGATACTTTTCCCTTATAGTCAATCAGCTATAATAATCCCAGGGTTTACCAACAATACAGTTTAGTGGGTGAAAGTGCCTATTGCCAGGCCTGAGGGCCTGAGTTTGACCTCAAGGAACCTCTACAGTGGAAGAAAATAACTGACTCCTGCAAGTTGTCCTCTGACCACCATACTTGTATCAAGGCATGTGGGTGTATGGGCATGTGCATCTCACATTCACACATGTGTGATTGCACACACACACAAACACACACACACACACACACACACACACACACACACACACACACACAGAACACCGAGTAAATAAATGTAAATAAATAAGTAGAATCATTGTTAAAAGACAATGATCACAATAGTTGTCATTACTGTGATCCTACTATGTATTAGTTGCTGTGCATGCATGATCTCATTTCATCCTCATTGCTGCCTTGTAAGAGGTTATTTACCACTGATGTAGAGATGGAAGGCCAGAAGATGACACAAATACTAGAGGAAAAAATACAGCTAAGAGACAAACCCAGAGCTGTGGGGCTCTTACTCGACTCGGTGTTGTGATCCATTATCCCAGCAGGATCAACAGCCCACGGGGTACCACATATCTTGGTTTTACCAATTAAGCAAGTGATGGTCAACACCTTATAAGAATCAGGGTTCTAATGCAAATTTCTGAAGCTCAAAAGACACACCTATTTTTCTCCATATGGATCTATTCAGTGGCTGCTGGACCATTTATACCTTCTCCCACTTGGGTGCCAACAGAGGCAAGAGGGTGAGACATCTGGAGCCAATGAAGTACAGAGATTGCACCAAAGGGAAATACCAAAGCAGTGGCAATCAACTAAAGAAAAAAAGTGCTAGTGCTGGGCAGGCCACACAGCAACCACAGTGAGCAATAGAAGAAACAACCTGAAGACTGCTACTACCACTTAGGGAATTGTTGAGTATTTCTCTGGTAAGCCTTGACCCTCAACTGCTTCACTGAACTCCAAACACAAAATGTTTTGTGACCAACTGGAGTTTTCTCATGGCACTTTGCATTTCCTGATTTTATGCCTGCAAGGGACTAAACAGATGAGTTTGGGGTTTGTTGTCATTGTTGCTGCTGTTGCTGTTTTATTTGGTTGGCTTTTTGTTTTGTTTTGTTTTGTTTGTTTTGTTTTGTTTTGTTTTGTTTTACAGTGATGATGATGAAAAGTAAATATCACATGAACTCCCCACGTGCCCAAACTTGGATTTAACATGAGAAACTGATGTGTGAACCAGTGTTGCTATTTAATGTGGTTTCTATCAAAGTGTTCATAAAACCTGGAGCTGCAGCTGGCCCCCATTAGGTAGTTTCTTGGTGAAAGTTTTCCAAGGAAAACTTTTTTTTAAACAACTTCATAAAGCCAGGCACAGAAGGGCAGTGCAGCAACTGGCTGAGAGACATGGGACTTTTTATCTTTGGCTGAAATGTTAACCGGCAGGGGCGGGGTGGGTGTATTCTGTCCAGTTCTGGCAGAAAAAATGGAAGGTAGTTAAAAACTCCATTTGAGCTTTGCATGAGTTCAGTCATTTCTGCATGAATTCAACCTACAATAGACAAGGCACCATGCCAAAGGCTGGGAGGACCAAAAAGATGAAGCTCACTGGCCAAAACAAAAACAACTACTTCAAGGCAGTCTGTGGTGAGTGTTTCTCTAATGGCATTTGTAAAGCTGTCTAGAAACATGCTGATTGTCAAGTAGGTATGAGGAAAGTATGCATGTTTTTCTTCTCCATGCAAAAGTAAACACAAATGATTCAAGGGTATGGTCGTCAGCTTTTCATAACTCTCACAGATGACCTGAGGTAGTCAACTTTATAACACAGGTTCCTCTTGGCTCACACTTGTGACCATTTCATTCCTTTTAGTCAGCTCTATTTCTTTGGACCTGCTATCACACATTGTTGAGAAAGCATATGGCTGAACAAAACTGCTCACTTCCTGGTTGGGAGGAGAGAAAAAAAAGAGGGAACAAGTGGAGGCATTGTCATTCCATTCAGCTCCATGCTGCCAATGAAGAGAAAAGCTCCTGCTATTTACAGATTTCACCTAGTCCCTATAGCAGCCAGCTGAGGACCAGTCTTCTAACACAGACTTCTAGTGGATACTCAGGATCCAGACCATAGCAGAGGATAATCACATATTTACTCTACAAAACAAGCAGCAACCTCATATTAAAGGTAATATTTGGGGCCCAATTTGAGAACGTATAGGTTTGAAAGGTGGGTTGTCTGATAAACAACCAGATAAATGGATAAGTTCTATAAATAACAATACTGACCCTTCCCTGTACACATGCTTACACATTCCCTCTGCTCTCAGAAGACTCCAGCTGAGGAAATTTTATACAGAGAATATGAAAGAGCTATTCCTATCCAGCAGACTCTCTTTTCTTGGGTTAGTTACAGATCTGTGTCAGGATTGGCCATTCAACCAAACCATACTTCCATTCAACTAGCACAAGTAATAATAGTGTCTGTAAAGCACCAACAGCAAACTGAAGTATGATACCACTGAACTCCATTTTGGGGAACCAATGAGGTTTTGGGGCTTACATAGCATGGGTGACAGGTTACTTACAGGAGTGACGGTGACTCCAAAGCAGCTGCACCCACAGAAATTCTCACCCAGCATGGATGACAGTTTCCCCATAACTGAAAATATGGAGTCTCCCCCATTGGTTAACATTACACATACTATACACTCTAGCACCTCCTGAGACTAAGAAACCAGGTGCAATTAGGGCATAATTGCCTTCAAATGGAAGGAGGGAGGGGTTGGAATCTCAGGAAAGGGCCCCAAAGACCCTCCTACTCCTACTTCATTAAGGGGGTATCAACAGTTAACAAGCCCAATTTCTGGGTCTTTTGCGAGTGTCGGATGAAGATGATGGCTGCTAAAGAGTTCTGAAAGTCCAGTGGAAGAAGTAGGAACTGTTTCTTGTTTAATGAACAAGGAATAAATCAGATTGTCAGAAACACTGTTCAGAGGATCTGTGGGAGATTAAAATCACACTACAGAGCTGGGCATGGAGGTACACACCTTTAATTCCAGCACTCTGGAGGCAGAGGTAGGTAAATCTCTTGAGTTTGAGGCCAGCCTGGTCTACAAAATGAGTTTCAGGACAACCAGAGCTACACAGAGAAACCCTGTCTCAAAAAACTCATAAACATTAAAGTCCAGTGTAAGGTGCAATATGAAATCAATATATCATAATCCTCATAAGCATTATAGTTAGAAAAATATGGAGAAAGGATTGAGTTCCCTTCTTCTCAAGTATCGTGTTTTATCTGCATTATTAACCACATTAAGTTTCCAAACCCTATCTGTCCTACCAAGTTCTTTTAATATTATAAAACCCATAAGATTTATGGACCTGTAAAAGAAAAGATCTGAAGAACCAATGGCAGCCTCTATCTCAAGACTGTGTCCTTGACTCTCAGGAATCCACAAGGATGACCCCACCTTGGTCTGATGGCAGTGATCCAGAGGGTGCCTGGACTGGTCTACTCTGGTGACTAGTCTAGTGAATAACCTAGCTGTCATCATAGAGCTTTTGTCCGGTGACTGATGGAGGCAGATGCAGAGATCCATGGCCAGGCACTAGGCTGAGCCCCGGGAATCCAACTGATGAGAGAGAGGAGGGATTCTGCAGGTGAGGGACGTCGAGATCATGATGGGAGGACATGCAGAGATGACCGGCTACACTAATGGAAGCCCATGAACTGTGGACTGGTGGCTGTGGAGTCCCCATGGGACTGGACTAGGCCCTCTGGATACAGAAGATGGTTGTTTGGCTCGAACTGTTTGGGGGGCACCCAGGCAGGGGGATCAGGATCTGTCCCTGGTGTATGGGCAGGCTTCTGGGAATCCAGTGCCTGTGGTGTGACACCTTGCACAGCCTTGGTGCAGTGGGAAGGGGCTTGGACCTGCCTAGGCTCAGTGTGCTGGGCTCTGCTGACTCCTCACGGGAGACCTTGATTTGGAGAATGTGGGGATGCGGGGTGGCTTGGGAGAGAAGGCTGGGGGGGGGAGGAGGGAGGAGGGGGGATGTGTGGGTGGTATGTGAAGTGAGTAGAAAATTTCTTAATAAAGAAAAATGAAAAAAAAGAAAAAAGATTGTGTCCTTGAAAGAATCAATTAGTATTTGGAGAGCCTGTGTAAGATCTTTGTCCATTTTTATCATGTATTTATTTTTAATGTATAAGAATATAAACATAAATATTGATGTAAATACTGATGTATTAATTGATTCATGTATATACTAATGATCAAATCAGGGTAATTAAACTATCCATCACTTTAAATTTCTGTAATTTCTAATGGGGAACACACTCAAAATCCTCTCCTAAGTATTTTGAGGTCTGTAAGTATGGTTGCTAATCACCCTACTTCATTGTAGAACACCTGAACTTATTATTCTTATCTACCTATACCATGTAATCTATTAACTGACCTCTCCCTACTCCCATTCCCCCTATTCTACACAGTCTGTGGGAATATCTAGTCTATTCTCATCATGTATGAAACCACTAATTTCATTTCCACATATGAACAAATTCATAGAGTTCTTGTTTTTCTATGCCTAGATTATTTCATTTGATATAATGTCCACTAAGTTCTTTATGTTGTCGCAGAAGACAAAGTTCCATCCTTTTGTATGGATGCATAGTACTCTAATGTGTATGTGTACTATCCTGGTTAGCTTTCTGTTGCTGTGATAAACACCATGATCAAAAACAACTTAAGAAGGAAAGGGTTTATTTGACTTACCTTCCTAATCACAGTCCATCACAGGAAAGCCAAGGCAGGAACTCAAAACAGGAACCTAGAAGCCAGGACTGAAGCAGATACCATAGAGAAACACTGCTTGCTGGCTTGCTCCCAAGCTCATGTTTACCTACCTTTCTCCTATAGTGTAGGCGCCCCTGCCTAGGGATGACACTGCCCTTCTCTGGCTGTATATAAACATTGGCCTATTATCTAAACATCTTTAATGTCAGATACTTTGGGGGGAGGGGAACAAATATATTCAAGAATATTTGACCAATTTGTTACATGGCCAAATTGCCCCCATATTAGATAGCCAAACTACCCACACAGTTACTCTAATTCCAAGTAATACTAACTACTCTGTGGATCAGAGACAATGATACAAGCTGGAACTTTTCATAGTTCAAGCTAGGATGCCATGAGCAACCAGAGATTCACTTTGCTACTAGGTGGTCTACCCTGCCTATTTAAGCATCAGAACCCTAAACCCACAGAAAAGTTATAGGAATTGATAAACTTTGCAACACACTCCTGGGTCCAAAAAAATTGGATACCCCAAACTTTATTGCCCTCATCTTCACAAATGAAGAAACTGAAGTTCAGAAACATTATGTAAGCCCTCCAAGGTCATGTACCGCAGTAAGTTGTAAGGGAGTGATTCCAACTCCACTCTTTTGACTCTGATATTCAGCATGCTAGTTTTTAAAACACCAATAAGGCATTTAAGGAAGATAAAATTAGCATCTTGGCCCTTTCCTTTTAGCAAAACAACTAGTTGAAAGGCTAGGAAAAGGCAACAAACAACTTTGACTGCTCGTTGCTAAATCTCCAGTTATGAAATTTTCTCTTCCTGGCCTTATCTTGAGCTCTCTGCTGAATGAACTGACTGGCTTGTCTGGCACCATGTAGACATGGTCTATATGTCATAGGTAGACGGAACCCCTCCCCAAACTTGCAAATGCAATAAACATGACTTTAAACTTAAGGAAATACAAAACACATGGCGCCCATAAAAATGGCATTGGAGAAATTAACAACAGGTTATCAGAGAGCCAAGCATCTCCAATAGCATTATATGGATGAGTCACAACTAGCCTCTATCAAAAAAAAAACCTGCAGGATATTGTAATGATATAGACTACAGGATGAAAAGGCAGAAGATAAATAGCTACCTGGTGAGGAGACAGAGACTCAAGAGCTCTTTAAAAACTCTGGTCTTTAAGCCATTCATTGGTTTTGCAGGCTACCCTGCCGCACATGTTTTTAGTAACATCTGAATTAAAATACATCAATCAGCTAATTACTTTAGGGATGAGGAAATTAGTAGATTACACTCTCAGCAGAGGGTTTTATTTATTTAACTGGTGATATGAAGACCCAAACACAGGCCTTTACTACCCAGAGACTTAGTCATGCAAGAGCCTCCTGTGTGATATCTCTTACTGTGTAGTATAAAGCCATTGTGACTGCTTCAGCATCTCTGGACTCAGCCAAACACACAGATAATATTCAAGAAAAACAAAACGTGGCTTTGGACCTGCTACAAGCCTCATAACCTAAATTCATCCCTGGGATTCCCATGGTAGAGAGAAAGAAGCAACTTCTTCAACTTGTCCTCTGACCTCTACACATGCATGCATACACACACACACACACACACACACACACACACACACACACACACATACACACACACACAAAGTAGATGGTTTTTAAAAATGATCTGAACATGTAGACGTTTTTCTTCTTGTCATCATTCCCTAAACAATGTGTTCTGCCTGCTCCATGGCCATGGTATTAGGTATTAGAAGTACTGTAGAGATTGGGCTGCAGCTATGGATTAGTGGGAAAGTACCTACCTAGCACATGCTAAGCCCTCTTCTATCCCCAGTACTTCAATCAAGCAAGCAAGCAAGCAATCAAATGTAAAAAGATAAAACACACAGTGTCATTTTATATAATGGACTAGAGCATCTGCAAGTTGGGGTTTCTGCTCAGGGAGTGAAGGAAACCTGAAACCAATAAATTGCCTGTGGACCAAGGGCCAACAGTATAGTGCATCTCAATCAGAATTCCCTGAAATGCTAGTTCAATCCAGAATCCTGGACAACAAACGAGATCCAGCCATGCAAGCAACCAGCTAAAATGACATGTTCCTAGCACTTGTCCCAGATTCTCTCAGAAGCTCACGGCTGCCCCCACACTAAGTTCCTCCTTTGATACTGCAAGCTCTGCTCACTCACTCTCTTCCACCAACCTCTTCTCATACTCATAGACACCAGCCCTCAGTCCCAACCTCACAGATCCCCTCAACTCCATCTGCTTCCTGCTGCCTTCACTCTTGCTCCATGCTGCTCTTCCCAAGGGAAATGCCTTCATCTTTCCTCGTCCTGTCAATATCCCCAGCCTTCTGGCCCCAGCTCCATTTCCTCTAACTGGCCTTTCAAGACTGTTCTAGCTGCATTAATCGTCCCTTGTAAAGGCCAGCAGCATTCCTCATCTGGGTCCCTCAGTTCAGCAAGCAGGAAGGTGAGCAGTTTTACAGATGGTTCCTTTTGGTAAATAAACTCAGTTCCCTGAAGGACCATTTCCTAAGCAGTGCTTGCTTCTGGGACCTATGGTGGCACTAATAAATAGTACGTTACTCAATAGATACATTTCTTTAAAAATATAACTAATAGCTAAAGGTATTTGGTACATTTTTAAAAGCTGGTGAAGCGTGGTGCAGTTAAATGTCATATTTGGGCTAACAGGGTTTGTTTTCGTTTCACATTTTTGTTTATTTGTTTTCCATTTCTTTCATGTTCTGAGGATTCCTGGGGACAGTAACACTTGTAAAATTAGGTTGAAAACAGACGTGACAACATGAATACAATCTATGCATTTGCTGATCACTGCTGGATATTTCCCAATCTGTTCACACATGGAGCACAGACCTAATTTACCCAACTCGACTTAACCCTCTGGTAACACAGATGCATCATAGGTGCCTTTGACCCAGATCAGCATTGAGTACTGATCTAGACATATGCTAATTAAGATTTCATTAATGACAAAAATATCCTGCCTTTGAGGGATGCCTTGGTGAAACAGGAGGGAGATTAAAAAGACAATTACATTTCTTAAATCACCTCTCTTGTTCTCTATGAAATATTTTAAGGCTGATTTGGTTCAATTCCACCTTTCAAAAACCCTCACTTGGGGGAAAATGGGAATATAAAAATAATCATTTCTCAAAGCAACTTTAAACTGTTCTAACAGAGACTCTGCATGTGGAAAGCAACTAATGTCTTCAGCCATGCTGTCTGCCTTCTCCCCTTTTGTAGCACCTAAATCATTCCAATTGGTGAAAAGGAAAATAGACTCAAATTGTACCTACACACAAAAGCTCACCAGAAATTTAGAAAATCGTGTTCCCTATTTATGAGTAGATTACTAACCTGGATTTGATCTCCGTTGAACATCTGGTACTTTTACTATCAATTGCGGTCTCTCATCCAGTGTCATATAACCACGGAGAGATTCTAGAATGTGATGGGAGAGCATAATCACCCGGCAGCTGGACATTGTTCCAATGATGGTCATGTTTTTCAACTTAATGGCATTAGTTGCCAGTGGCAATGGATATTTATTTATTTGTTTACTTACTTACTTACTTATAAAAATTCGGATTTCCTTCGCTCCAAAGAGGGTCTTCAACTCCAAATATTTAGCTAGACAAGTGACTGCTCACATAAGTGCACAGTAACAGACTTGTTGGTCTCTATGGCAGGCCATACATAATCACCACAGAATATGAAATTAACCTGCCAGCCCCGTCTTGTGTAATTGATTCCATCACTAACAATGTCAGTGGCAGGCTACACTTCGAGGTCTCAGTGTGAGAAAATACTCATACATGGCTAAACATCTTGGTGACTTAATTGCCTGTCATACTGCCAAGCCTCCTGCATTGTATCAATTTCCACGGCAACAGACTGGAAGAGATAAAGCCTATTTAATAATCAAAAGTGAACTGATCACCTTGTTTTCCTTCCACAGGCCTTTTGAGAAAATTGTAACATCATCCTGAGAAATAATCTGCTCACAGAACCCAGATTCAAAAGAGAAACCTAAGACATGATTCTTGGCTTTAAAAACTAGATGTATACTCGGTACTTTTATTTTAAAAGTCCTCTGATTATGATTATAAACAAAAAGGAACAGTTCATGCTTGAATACCCACAAAAAGCACTGGCATCTCCTGGGCACTGGGAATTTCTTGAGAGTGGTCTGGAAGGAAGCACAGTGGAAATATGGAGGCCACACCAGCCATAAATGATTGTAATAAAGATGGATAGTCGGGGCTAGTGTTGTAACAAAATGCAATAGTTTATTTTTGAAGTTTCACAAATTATGTCTTATTCCTAGTAATTAATAAGACAGTGAAATGATGTGCTTATATTATGATCTCAAAAACATAAGATATCAATTTAAAAAAATAATAAGACCGTGACTAATTGAAAGTTGACAAGAAGTCCACAGATTCACCATACTTTTCTCAAGATTTAATAAGCTTGCTATCTTTCATAGACAAAGGAACTCCCACATCCAATCTTTTATTTCTATTTAATAAGTTAGCTCTGCAGAGCTCCCAAGCCAGTTCATTTATTAATACATCTACTTCTTCCCTTATTTGTGTCAGCACTTCCTATGGGCAGATGCTCTACTAGGTGTCGTGACAGTGCAAAATGATGGATGGACTTCATGTATATGACACTGACTCAGACTCCAGTAACCAAAAAGGTTTTCCTGAGGATATGACCCTAAGTGGAATCTTGTCAGATGAGTGGAATATTCGCTGGATTTGCAAGAGGTTTGACACCTGTTCATACAGCAGGAAGGCATAGAGGTGAGGTGCAATACAACTATATCAGGACATGGCATAACAGATTTTTCTTGAGAAGGAAGAGGAAATCTGAATGCTGAGGGTTTCCATGTGATGCTGAAGCAATGAAGAATCAGTTTGGAAGTGAGTTAGGGGACAATTTTTTATATGTACTTTAGTGACAGAAGGTAGGAGGATTGTTTAACTGTAGTGCTGAGAACAAAGCTAGAGATTATGGTGTCATAACCAGATTCACAAAGACAAACACGGCATATTTTTGCTCATATATAAAAAAAATCTAGATTTTTAAAAACACAAAAATAGAAGCTAGACATGGTGACACACACACACATTTAATTCCAGCACTAGAGATGCAGAAGCAGTCAGATCTCTAGGAGGCAGAGGCAGGTGGACCTCTGTGAGTTCAAAGCCAGCATGGTCTACATATTGAGTTCTAGGACAGCCATGGCTACATAAAGAATGACCCTGTCTCAGAAAGAAAAAAAAATAAGAAAAAGGAAGGAAGGAAGGAAGGAAGGAAGGAAGGAAGGAAGGAAGGAAGGAAGCAAGGAAGGAAAGAAGGAAGGAATAGAAGGGGCTTTATTTGGCAAGCAAAAGTTGACCTGAGAGAGAAAAAGAAGGAAGAATGGAAAATAGTGGATAATCAATATGATAAAAATGTATTATAAGCCGGGCGGTGGTGGCGCACGCCTTTAATCCCAGCACTCGGGAGGCAGAGCCAGGCTGATCTCTGTGAGTTCGAGGCCAGCCTGGGCTACCAAGTGAGCTCCAGGAAAGGCGCAAAGCTACGCAGAGAAACCCTGTCTCGAAAATCAAAAAAAAAAAAAATGTATTATATACATATATGAAGATATCACAACAAAATTCATTTTATGATTAATATATATTACCAAAAACTTTTAAGAAAACGTTAAAAATGGAGGAGTACTTCCACAAGAGTCAGATATTTTGTTTTCGTGTTTCTGTTCTATTATCCTCTCCTTGATTTAAGAATCTCACTTTGCTTGTTTACAGTTTCCTCTTCTTGTTTCTCACCAGCTGCTTTGCAGGTGCTGCTTTTCCCGTCACACCGATTGAGCCTTCATTTTTTCCACTACTCCCAGAGCTTCACGGGCTTTTCTTAGTTTTGTTCTGTAACTTTTCCCCCTGTTTTCTGGAAGACTGTAGAATTGGTGTAGCGTCTTCCTAAAACATTTAGCAGACATTCCAAGTGAAATTATCTGAACTGAAGTTTCCTTTTGTGGGGGAGGTTAGGATAACAATGTTCAAGCCCAGCGGTGGTGGCACATGCCTTTAATCTCAGCACTCAGGAGGCAGAGCCAGGCGGATCTCTGAATTCGAGGCCAGCCTGGGCTACAGAGCGAGATCCAGGACAGGCACCAAGACTACACAGAGAAACCCTGTCTCAAAAAACCAAAAGAAAAAAAAAGAATAACAATGTTCAGTTTTTAATACAGTGCTGCTCAGATTACCTTTTTCTCCCTCCTCATCATTTTCTTTCTTCCACTCCATCTCTTCCTTTCTTTTCCTCCTTGATGATGATGTGAATGGGCCCCAGGTCCTCGTGCACACAGAGTAGTGCTGTCTTCTTGCTGAGCTCCACACTCAGCCCTATCTCTTTCTGAGATGAGTTTGTAATAGTGTGTGTCTTTGAAGAATTTGGTGATTTGCTTAAAGTTGTTGAAATTGTTAACATAAATGTTTTCATCACATTCTTGTATTACCACTTGAATATCTCTAGAATATGTCAAGCCTCTTACTACTTATATTGCCTATTTGTCTTTCTAATTAATTGGTCTAGTTAGCGCTCTACAAATTTTTACTAATGATACCCAAAAGCCAGCCATTGACTTTAATTGTTGTCCTTATTGTTAGTTCTCCCTATTTTTGTCATCTCCACTTAATCTTTATTATATCCATTTTTTTGCACTGTGTGTTTAATTTGTTCTTCTCTTTCCAGATTCTTAAAAGGTGAAGCTGAGGTCAACTTGAAACGTTTCTTCTTTTGTAATTATAGATATTTAGTGCTATAAATTACTCTCTAACTAAAATCCCACTATGTTGCATTTTCATTTAATTGAAACTACTTACTATTTTTTCCTTTGGATCTTTCTTTGACCTTTGGGTTACATAGAAATACGTTACCTGGATTTCAATTTTTATAAATTTTTCCCTGTAACATTTTGTAGCTGTTTCTAATTTTAATCCCATTGTAGACAGAGTATCTTTTATATGAGTAATTTTGATTGATTAAGACTTGTTTTATGTCCCAAATTTGATGAATAGTTTGCTATAAGCTTAATGTGTACTTGAAAAAGTGCCTTTCTGCTGTTATTGGGTAGAAGGTTTCAGAAATATCGCTGAAGTTGAAGTGGTTGATACTGTTTTCCAATATTTTGTATTATGCTGATTTCCTCTGTGTTTTCCCTATCAACAATAGAAAAAGGATAACTATAAATGGAGATTATTCTATTTACCTTTCTAATTTTAACATGGTTGTCTCCACGTGCACAGAAACTGTTTTAATACATACATTTACATAGGATTTTTGTGTTCCTTGATTGAATAACCCCTTCTTTATAAAATAGTCTTTTTTAGCTGCAATCTTATTGTGTACCCTTAAAAATCTACTTGGCATGGGCCTGAAGAGATAGCTCAATAGTTAAGAGCATTTGCACCTCTTGCAAAGAACCCAGTTCAGACCCCAGTGCCCACATGGCAGTCCTTATGACTTATTATTTACTCTTATGGCTTATGAACTACAGTCTAGCTTTGTAAGTGGTAGGGTTTTATTTTGTTTTATTGTTTGTTTGTTTTGTTTTTGAGACAGGTTTCTCTGTATAGTCCTGGCTGTCCTAGAACTCACTCTGTAGACCAGGTTGTCCTCAAATTCAGAGATCCTTCTGCCTCCCAAGTGCTGGGATTAAATGCATGGACACCATCACATGACCTTAGTATTAATCCCATTGTAGACAGAGAATATATTTTATATGACTTAAGTAATTTTTGATTTATTGAGACTTGTTTTGTGTCTGAAACTTGGTGAAGAGTTAGATAAGCTATTTTTTAAATAAGAGATAGCTTATTCAGGTTATCGCCAAGTTCCATGTTCCAAATGCTTCTATGAAGTTTTATAGTAACAGAACAAAGGTAATCATAAATCAAGACATTTTTCAAATACATTGGTAAAAATATCAAGGACGGTGTTTTTTAGTTTATAACTGCAATGCTATTTGTATGATCATTTTATTAGAGATGATCATATATCTAGGTAACTTATACCTTCAAAGGATAGAGTACTGCCTGAAACCTTGTATTTATATGTACTCCATCCAAGCCCTTGTGCATTTCGTCCCATTTATATCATTGAGATTTATGTTATTGTTATAGAATTTACTTTCATATATGTTTTTAATGATTTACTATTTATTAATTTATGTGTGTGAGACAGAGAGAGGCAGAGGCAGAGAGAACAATCTTGAAAGAGCATGCCATAGCGTGCATGCAGAAGTCAGAGAACAACTCTTTAGAGTTGGTTCTCTGCTGCTTCCTGTTGAGGCAGGATTTCCCTTGCTACTGTGGTTCCTACTGCAGGCTGGCAGGCTGATCAGCTTCAAGGCCATTCTCCTCTCTCCACATCTCACTTCGCAATAAGAAGGCTAGGATTACAGATGCTTCCTACTACATCTGGTTCTTTATATAGCTTAAAAGGATCAAACTCTGGTCATCAGCTTTGTGTGGCTAGCATCTTAAATTTACCCATCTCCCCTTGCCTCATGTGTGTTAGAAACCTCACTATACAATATTATCTTTTGGCTTTAGATAGTCCACTGTATTTTAAAGATATGTAGTTATGATTTATTTATTTATCTATTTATATAGTTACCTATATTTGTGTGTGTGCATGTGCATGCATGGTGCCTGTGTAGAGGTCAGAGGACAACCTGAGGGACACACAGGCAGTCTTCTCTTTCCACCATGTGGGTTCCAGGATTAAAGTCAGGTTGTTCGTTTATACTTCTCTTTGCCCACAGGTACGATTTCCAGTATTTCTTTATTCTTTTGTGTGGATGTAGTTTCTATCTGGAATTGCTTTCCCCACCATGGAAGGGTTTCTTAGTTTCTTGGCATGCCAGTGTGCTTGTGTGCTCCTTTTCCGCCTATTCCATCTTCATTTTTGAAGCAGGTTTTTGATGGGTATGTATTCTAGATTGGCAAATTTTTATTTCTTTTCTTACAACTTTATTAATTTGATGCCATCTATATCTTTGTTTTTCCTCTAAATAATTTTAGATATATTTTGCCACTAGTTTTGAAAAATTTGAATGTGATATGCCTTAATATGATTTTTTTATTGTTTTTTAAATTTGAATGTAGGATATTTGCTGATCTTACTGTTTCTTCAGACTTTTAAAAACATTTATCCAGCAGGGCAGTGGTGGTACATGCCTTTAATCCCAGCACTCGGGAGGTAGAGCCAGGTGGATCTCTGTGAGTTCGAGACCAGCCTGGGCTACAGAGCAAGATCCAGGACAGGTACCAAAACTACACAGAGAAACCCTGTCTCAAAAAACCAAAAAATAAAAAATAAAAATAAAAATAAAACACATTTATCCACAGCTGGGTGGTGGTGACACATGCCTTTAATCTCA
Source organism: Peromyscus maniculatus bairdii (assembly GCF_049852395.1). Classification (NCBI taxonomy): domain Eukaryota; kingdom Metazoa; phylum Chordata; class Mammalia; order Rodentia; family Cricetidae; genus Peromyscus; species Peromyscus maniculatus. The sequence goes on from NC_134875.1 coordinate 17,876,187, forward strand.
GTACTCAGGCAAGAGGCAGGCAAAACTCTGAGTTCAGAGCCAGCCTGGTCTACAGAGTGAGTTCCAGGACAGCCAGAGCTAAACTTTTATCAACTATAGAAACGTTCCACTTACAAGAAACTCAAAAAAAATTTTTAAATAGCAGTACTAACCATACATTTCAGGGAAGTAGTCCATTTATATATAAATTCATCAGTGGATTAATCCAATACAGACTTCATGATCCAATCACCTCTAAAAAACATGCCTGCTAAGCCAGGAGTAATTGTGCATGTCTTTACTCCCAGCACTGAGGAGAAGAGTAATGTGGCTCTCTCTGCATTCAACACAGTACTTCCAAGCCAGACAGGCCCACATACTGAGACCCTCTCTCAACAATACAAATGAAAATCACCGATTATCTAGCAATCAAGCCTTTAACATATGACACTCTCAGGGACAGTTTTAGATTTAAGACATAACACCTATCATTAGCCCACTCTTCTTGCTATAGTTTCAATGTCTTCCCCCAAATCGAAACAGAAAAAAGAAAAAGCACAAGAAACACACATAGACACTGAGATATACATGTTTGCATACACAGAAATTCTGTAAAAAAACAACCACAAAATCGGAAATCAAAATATATAAGGGAAAATCCCCAGACAAGTAGGACTTTTCTTACCAAAAGCTTCTCCAATGGCAATTCATGATTCTGCCCAAGGTCTTGGGATCAAGAGAAATTTTGATTGCTGCATCTGAATCCAGTACTTTCTGGCCTCAAACTAAGTCTTCTGTACCAACCATAGCAATGGTTCTTATGGTGCTCTCATTCAAATACTACAGGGCCACCTCCAGAACCAGCCTGGTCTTCCTGCCTTCCACTTCCAGGGCATTTAAGATAGGTGGTAATCCCTCATCAAACTGAATGTCCACCACGGCTCCTATGATAGGCATAATTCGCCCATGGCAACGCCTACCTTAGGAGCACGAAGCATCTAGACCACAGTCCCTTAGGCTTTATGGAGTCCATTGCAGGTGTGGCTCTCAGTAAAAGCTGCACCTGGGGTAGCAACCCCAAAGGGCTGAATCACCACATGGTAGGCTGAGGCAGAGGTCACACACTCCACAAGATTCAACATGACAGAGTATGGGTATAGTTAAGTTTTTTATTATTATTTGTGTATATGTGTGATGTGTGATGTGTGATGTGTGTGTGTGTGTGTGTGTGTGTGTGTGTGTGTGTGTGTGTGTGTGCTTGTCTGTATTGAGCTGCCTGTGTGCAGGTACCTACAAAGGCCAAAAGAGGACATTGGATCCCCTGGAACTGGAGTTACAGGTGGTTATGAGACATCAGTGTAAGTATGGGGAACCAAATTCTGGTCCTCTGCAAAAGCAGTACCTACTCTTAACTACCATCTCTCCAGCCCTGAGGATATATGAAATAAATCACAGAACCTTATCCTGCTATTGAGTGCATCTATCTTGAAACATGTCTAAGTGACTTTGGTAAGCACTATCATTTCAGTAGAGAGACTACGTTAGAATAATAGTTTGTTTAGTTCATCTATACACATGAAATTGAGTTTGAGTCCTGTCCAGAGAATGCATACTCTAAAGCTACCCTTTAAATTCCACCAAGAACAGTTTGTATGTAAGGGACTCCTGTTCAGGGAAAATGCCTCTGGGGCCTGAGAAGGAGACTTGGGTTCCCTACATCAGATTTTTCAAAGTATTCAAACATGCTACCTTTTCAATGTTAAAGAAGCATGATTTTGATCATGATTATTTTCATTATGAATGATTATTTCTATTACACCATCACACCAAAGTACTCCTGGCTATTCTAAAATCTATTTCTATATCTCATCAATGAAATGATAGATACATATATTTTCTAATTAGCCAGAAGGAGGCAGATATTGCCTTTAGTGATATTGCTGGAACAAGAAGCAAATGATTTTACAACAATGGTGTTGTAAAATAGTGTATGTTCTGGCTTACAATGTAGTACTTATTAAGACAGAAAATAGAATCCATTTTTTTCATAGCATCATTAATTGAGCCCTGAAGGAAGGAACAATACTGATTGATGATAAGCATAAACATTAGGAAAGCAGTCTACAAGTGAACCACACATTCTAATTGTCTGGTTACCAGATAGTTCACAAATACGGTTTTGCTTTATAATTCTGTGCTTGTATTATAAACAAAAATATTGTTGCTTGTATGGTGACAAATAATATGTACTACAGTACAGATGTAAAAATAAAAATTAATGTATTATTCAGTTCACTGATGAAAGGACAATTGCTCTTCCAGCCTCATGCTTTAGAGACAATGTCTCTTAATCAATCCTAATCTTGCTGTTGTACTTGCTTGGGGATGGCCTGCCTCTGTCTTCTGAGGCTGGAATTACAGGTGAGCCACTATGCCTACCCAGCATTCTCCATGGCTTCTGAAGATTTGAACTTTAGTTCTCTTGCTTTAGCTGTTAAGCATTCTTCCCACCCCATTTTTAATGTTTCAATCTTGAAAACAGATTAAAAAGTATTTGTATGACTCTGCAATTTTGTCTTTTCAATATTAGAGCCCACAATAGATTCAGTCCAATTCCTCAGTACTCTTGCCTTTGGTGTTGTGATTTAGTACAAAAGTTCAAGAGCCAGTTCACCTGGATTTGAAACCCCAAACCTGTCATTTAGTCAGGTAATTTCAATTGTCTATGGCTTACTTTCCTTGTTGGGGATTTTAATCGTACAGCATGCCTATTTCAAAAAGGATGCTGTAGATATTAAATGGGCTACGCTTTGGAAAGAGCTTAAAATATATTATCCAATGGAGGAAAAAATGAGAACACAAAGCCAAAAACTGAGCACTGAAGTTTTACAGTCAAACAAAGATATCACTCTGGTATACATGTCATGTTGTGTGGATTCAAGCTAGATGACCAGACATTGGATGGGATTTTTAATGCCCAAGCTACAAACCATGTCAATTACACATAAAAATACTGTATATACTGTTGCTTGGTTGCTTGGAGGTATCTGAACAAACTGGTTAGCACTGTGTGTATTCTGTGATCCCTTTTTCCTGTCATGTGCCTGAAATTATGGCACTAGTTGTTACTTTAGTAAAGTTGAATGTTCCATGTTTTCAATATGCTCACTAGACACAATAGGGTCCTTAAAACATTACTCAGTACTTCATAATGCCAGTCATGATTGCTATGTCAAAGCTATTAAACATGGCTGTATTCCACCCATAAAGGTATCCAGTTATCTGGCAATGTTTTGATGAAAGTGAGTGATATTTTCAAAAGAACTCCTGTCTCTGGCTCAGTGTTTGCAAAAGAAAGATGCAAATGACTGCTTTGTTTTGAGATCCAAAATGCTGTTGCCAAGAACCTAAAAGAAGCATTCAGAAAGATTCACTTGAAGCCTAGGGCCAGGAAGAAAGAGAAGTACCACCAGATTAGATCTGATACTGAAGGTCATCGCCCTCTCCTGGGGGCATCTACAACTGGAATGCTAGTGTTACATTCAGAATCTGAACTCAAAGGGGGAATTCTCTCTTCAATTGGTCCCTACTAGTAATGTGCTTAGTCAGTCATCTTGATCATGATAAATTTGAGTTTATCATGCTTCTAATCCTAAATTCTAGCATTCCTTGTGTGTGGGGGGGGGCAAGCTATTGATATGGAGCCTAGAGTGGACTTGAACTTGCAGCCCTCTGGAGTGCTGGAATTATAAGCATGTATCACCATGCCTAGTGTAAACTTTTGGCATTCATTTATTTCTTTATTTGGATTTTTTTTAAAAGATAGATTCCCTCTTTGCAGTGGCTAACCTCTAACTCCTGCCTCAGTTTCCAAAGTATGATATTACAAGGCAGGCACCACCAAGCCAGAGCTTAAATTCTTGGATTTTAATTCTAAATTTGGACCATAATATAATCCCTAAATGCTATGGTTGCTTACCAGTTTGAAGTGCACTAATCTCTTTTCTCCACCTGGATCTATACGCTGGTTAACATCATCTTTTGTACCATTGTGGTGATATTGTGTTCTCCAAAATATTGTGCACCCTAATAAATTTATCTGGGATCAGAGAACAGAACAGCCACTAGATATAGAGGTCAGAAAATGGTGGCACACACACCTTTAATCCTATCATTTGGGAGGCAGATGTCCATACAGATCTCTGTGAGTTTGAAGCCACATTGGAAACAGCCAGGCTTGGTGACTTACGCCTTTAATCCCAGGAAGTAATGGCAGAAAGCAGAAAGGTATATAAGGCGTGAAGACCAGGAACTAGAGCAGGTTAAGCTTTTAGGTTTTTGAGCAGCAGTTCAGCTGAGACCCATTCAGGTGAGAACACAGAGGCTTCCAGTTTGAGGAAACAGGATCAGCTGAGGAATTGGCAAGGTGAGGAACCTGTGGCTTGTTCTGCTTCTCTGATCTTCCAGCATTCACCCCAATACCTGGCTTCAGGTTCGTTCTTAATAATAAGACCTTTTAAGATTCATGTTACATACCACAAATTAACTGGAAGGAGTTAGGTCTCATCCTCTTGTGGTGGTGGTGTACAGACTGCCCCTTATATTGTTTCCAGCTTATATTAAAATAATTCAGTAAAAGGAATTTTTTTTTAATTTGCAAAATAGTTTGGCTGTTGTCTCTTTTACATAGACTCATATCTAATGAAAAAGATGGAGCTTCCTGCCAATAGGCACTTACCTATGTCATCTTGGAAGGACCCTCCAGCCTCAGTCACACTTCAGATGACATGCTGATTATGAACCCATGAGTAACCTGGGCTCCTGCACCACACACACCACATCTACATGAACAAGATAAAAGCCACCGTATTTTGGAAATTCAAAGCAAAAACAATTGCACAACCTAGAAATTTAACAAACTGCAAGCTGAAAACAAAAGAACGACAAAAGAAACACAAACAAACAAACAAAAAACATGCTTGGTGGTAGATAGCATATGTGAGAAGCTGTGTTCAAACCCCAAGACTAAACATTTGAGAGAGAGAGAGAGAGAGAGAGAGAGAGAGAGAGAGAGAGAGAGAGAGAGAGAGAGAGAGCGCCTGGTGCAGTGGTGCACACCTTTACTCCCAGCACTTGAGAGGCAGAAACCATCCTGGTCAATATGGTGAATTCCAGCTAGCCAGAGCTACCCAGTGAGTCAGAGCTACCCAGTGAGGAGGAGGAAGAGGAAGAGGAGACGGGGAAAAGAAAAGATCAGAAAGCACTTTTTTTAATGGTTTTTCAAGACAGGGTTTCTCTGTTTAATAGCTCTGGCTGTCCTGGAACTTGCTCTGTAGACCAGGCTGGCCTTGAACTCACAGAGATCTGCCTGGCTTTGTCTCCCCAGTGATGGGATTAAAAGCTTGCACCACTACTGTCCAGCCAGAAAACACTTCTAAATGCATCATGTTCAGTTGTTCCAAAGCCAAAAAAAAAAAAGAAGAAAATCTTGAAATTAGCTAAAGAAAAACCAGATGTTTCAGATATACGATTAACAGCCTCTCTTGAAAAATTACAGAAGACATTTTACAACATATTTAAAGTACCCATGTGGGGTGGTGCAGGAGAGCACTCACCTAGAAAGAATTCTGTATCTAGGAAAGCTGTCCTTAATAATGAAGGGCAAACTTAGAATACATTCAAATAAACAAAAAATGGATGAGTTCATTACCATTACAGGAAATGCTGAAGAATATTTTTCCACCTGCAACTAAGTGACACCAAGGAGGCAACTCCAAAGTAGAAAAAGTAAAGTAAGAACACTAGATATGGTAAATATAACACAAATCATGACTTTTCTCTTTTGAACTACTTTAGTGAACATATAATTTTTACAGTGAAAATTATAATGCATTGATAGATGTAGCATATATGTATATGTGTACATATATATATTTATATATACTATACATGTCATTCAACAATATCACTGGAGTAGAAATGAAGCCTTGTTATAATGTACTTGCAAGCAAGATCATATATAACATATATATATAACATATATATATATATATATATATCACTAAAAAAGGAGGTACAGGAGGAAATTATATTATAAAGTTTCCTTATTTTATATGGAATAATTTGATATTGAATCTCAGTAGGTTGATTTGTATAAGGTATATATAATGAACCCTAGAGAAAAATGAAAAATAAATCTACCTCACAGAAAGTTTTGTTAATATATGAATTTAAAAAGAAAAATGTATTTGATCAATATGAAAGAAAAACAGACAAAAACCCAAGATGAGTGAAAAACAAATAGTAAATTTCAAGCTTAAATACATCCAATATGAATAAATATAAAGACACCAAGCTCATAGCAGTTTGTCAAACTGTCAGTATATGCCAAAGAAGAAATTGTATAATGGCAAAAGTTAGATAGATAGATAGATAGATAGATAGATAGATAGATAGATAGATAGATAGATAGACAGATAGATAGGCAGATATGATAGATAGATAGATAGATAGATAGATAGATAGATAGATAGACAGATAGACAGACAGATAGATAGATAGATGATAGATAGACAGATAGATGACAGACAAAAAAAACCCTAAGAAGGAGAGAAATAAAATGGAAACATACTGTTACACATTTCCTATACTCTATAGTAATACAATATTAAAACTAGGTGGGCTGATAAACTATAGGAACAAAAAGATAAGTAGACTAAAAATACAAAGATCGAAGGCTGGAAAATACACCATGATGGATGTTTTTAGACACAGGAAAACTGGGTGCGGGCGCAGCTGGAAAGATGTCTTGGTGGTCAAGGAGCCCTTTCTGCTCTTGCAGTGGGCCAGGGTTCAGTTCCCAGTGACCTCATTTGTGGGGGATCTGATGCCCTCTTCTGACTTCCTGAGGCATCTTCACCGATACACACATACCCCCCCATACAAAAACATAAGCATAAACATAATTAAAGATAATAAAAACAAATATTTTTTAAAAGAAACCTAGACTGCCTACACTAATATTATTCTAAATAAAATTTAAGGCAAAGAATACTGATAAAGCCAAGGGCAGGAAACTTATAACAACAAGAGTTAATGCATTAGGAATATATAAAAATTATAAATTTGCATGAGTTTAAAAGTCAACAGATTGTCTGCACAGCAGCATGGGAGAACATTTTTAGGTGAAAATATGATTTATCTTACAACCATGGTAGTGGTTATATTTGTCAAAATTTGTCAATTGTTCACTTAAAATTGATGTGCTAATTTACAGAATTTATACTTTAGTGAAAAAATAATGAAAAGAAAAAGGGAAACTAAGTGTAGAGCTAATTATATATTATATATATGGTAAGTCAGCCTTAAATGTACACCCTAGGGGCAGTTAGTTTTCATTTAAAATACCCTAATCAGAAATCCACACTCCAGGAAGATTAGTGAGGGTTTGAAGGACTCTAATCAGGAATCCACACCCTTCACATGACTATAGCAAGTGCTTTTAAAATCTTCTCCAAATATGCACCCAAGTGTTCATTATTTAGCATAAGGGCTGTTATAAATAATTTAACAATTTTATGAGAAAATGAATCATATTCAGGGAAAATTAAACAGGTAACTCACTTTGACATGAACAAAATGTAAGAATCTGGCACCCCCTATGTCAGGGAAACATCTATGAAGTGCACCCTGAATATATGTGTTCACCATTACATACACACACACACACACACACACACACACACACACACACACACACACAAAGTCAGCAGAGGTATGTGTTGGGGGTATTGGAAGAGTTGGAAGGGAAAATGGAAAGTCAATATGGTCATATTTCATTGTATGCATGTATGAACCTCTAAAAAAAGAAAGAAATTTGAAAGGAGAACTCTCAGACTCAGAATTTTGCTCAGAGAACATGCATATTATGCACAGAACTCTTGTCCAACCCCATCACCAAAAGTACCAAAGAGAAAGCAAAGTCTGTCACTGTTCCAGTAGGAGAACTGCCTAATCATCCTGCCACTACCACCACAGCATTGCTTACATCCTTCTCGGAATGACCCTTCCCTGCTATGCTTATTGTAGTGTCTGAAGGGACACTGTGTTGCTTTCTCTGCTTAATTCCTAGGAAATTCCTGGTTTTGTGGCCAAAATTCAGGCTGAGAGTTTGCTATTCACATAAGGGTAGTGACATTGTTCAGGGAAAACATATTCAACTCCAGTATCTCTACTTATCGGAATTTATGTGATGATGAATGGTCAGATGAGTTTTCAGTCAGGTCACAGTGGTTCCAATATTGTCCAGAAGATCTTGTGTTCTTTCTTTGCTGCTACAACTGAATAAAACTAGACAAGTTGCTTCTATTTGGAAACATTTCTATTCCTAAGCTTTCAACTTAGCTTCCCAGACTTCCTCTGTAAAAACCCCCTTTCTTGCCAGTTCAGCTCACAAGAGCAGTTCACACAGGGGGTTTAGGGGAACAATTAATAGTGAGATTTTTAGATGCATGCCAATGATTGTAATATTAAACTCTGCATGAAATCCTTCTGAACAGCATGCTTACAAGCAATAATGTGGAAGCATAACTTCCCAGAGGACATGGATTTCTCTTGATCATGCTTGCATGTAAGGCAAGTTTTATTAGAACACAGATTTGTTCATTTATGTATTGCCTAGGACTTATATATTATAATGGCAGATTTGAGTAGCTGAGACACAAATTCTGTGGACTGCAATGATAAAAGAATTATCTACTTGACCCTTCACATAAATTTGCTGACCCATGCATTGGAATAGGGTTCCTTATAAATCAATAATTCCCCCAAATGGCTACATAACAATCACCATTAATCCCTATTTTGTTTTTGCCTCCTTGAGACAAGATCTCACTGTATAACCTATCCTGGTCTGTGGTTTATGATTCTCCAACTTCAGCCTTTTGAAGTGATGTGATTACAGGTATACACCACTAACTCTGGAGATTTCCACTTGAATATTTTCCAATTTATCTCTTACAGATTCTTTTTTCTGCTTGTTTTTGCTGTTGATTATTTGTTTTTGTGTTTTGCAGTGCTTAGGATGGAACCTTAGTGAGTTGCTCCTCATGGCTTGCTCAGCCTGGTATCCTATAAAATTCAGGACCACCAGCCCAATATGGGCCCTCCCCTATCAATCACTAATTAAGAAAATGTCATGGACTTGCCTACAGCCCAGTCTTACGGAGGCATTTTCTCAATTGAGGTTTCCTCCTCTCAGATGACTTTAGCTCAAGTTGACATAAAAACTATCGAGCACAGGAGAATTTATTTGTGCTTATCATTCCAGAGGGGTAAGAATCCATGATAGCAGAGTTGAGAGGCTGGTGTCTGGAGTAGGAAACTGAGGGCTCACATAGTGAAACACATGAGCAGGAAGACGAAAGAGCACACTTGAAATAGTACAAGTCTTTAAATTCTCAAAGCCTGACTCTAGTTAGATCCTTTCTCCAGCAAGAAGACTTTCCAAGTTCCCCTAAGACTTTCCAAACAGCACAAGTATTTAAATGTCCAGACTATAGGGGACATCTAATTCAAAACACTACAGATGGTCATTTTCACAAGATTAATTCTTCCAATCCACAGGCATGGAAGGCCATGGAAGTTTCTTCCTTGATTTCTTTCTCCAGTGTCTTTATATTCGTTATAGAAATTGTTTCCTTGGTTAAATTTATCCCAAACAACTTTATGTGGGGGAGGAGGGGGCATGTAAGTTTACAGAAAAGACCAAACTTGCAAAAATAGATAAGTCCTTTATTAATTCATTAATTCTATGTGCATATTTTTCATATTCTAATGTCTCTAAAGCCAAGAAGACTTTTGAAATTGATGACACTTTATAGCCATTGTTTGATAAGCGACAGTCACAAGATTTTTATTATTGTCTTCCCATATGCAAGCCGGTCATAGCTACTTACTACTTAGATTGTTAGGTTGCCAGTAATGAACAGTGTTTGACAAAAGCCTCCTCCCTGAGGATAAGGCAATAACACAGAGATTCGGAAACTGTAACATTTAAATAAGGAACAGAAACAAGGTAAAAAGATATACCATGATTCAAGCTGGAAAGACTTACTATTTTAGGATATCATTTTTTACTAAATTAAACTAAAAATACAATAATAAACAGCATATCAATAGGATATTTTAACCCACTTAGCAAGCTGATTTTATATTCACCTCAAAAATTAAAAACATGAGAATTAGTTTCAAAATTGGGCAAAAAAAGGAACAATACTGATAAGTTGCTTCTTCAAATATTGAAATACCTTATAAGGCTAAAATAAATTATAGCAACTGAAGTAAATAAATAGGTCAATAAGATAAAATAGAATCATTAATACCAATCTTCTGGTACCCAAAGGACTCTAATCCAAAGCAAAAAAAAAAGACAAAACAAACAAAAAAATCACATCCTGCACATCCCATTCATTGTTATGCTGTTCACAATAACTAAGAAATGGAACCAGCCTAGATGTCCATCAACAGATGAATGGATAAAAAAAATGTAGTACATGTACACAGTGGAATTTTATTAGCAAATGGATGGAAGTGGAAAGCATTATGTTAAGCAAAATAAGCCAGACTCAGAAAGATGACTACCACATGTTTTTTCTCATATATGAAACTTATGTTTTAATTTGTATATGTATGTGTGTCTGTTTAGACAATGAAACTATAAAAAGAACTATGTGAGAGGAAGAAGAGTTCTTAAAGGAAGGGAAGGAGTGAAAATGGAGTATAATAAAATACATGAAACATGAAAAAGGAGGACCATTGTGGAGAAGAAGGAGACCAGCATTTGAGTGGGCCAGGGAAATGAAAGAGGAAGGGAGAAAGGGGATGAACAAGAATGAAGTATGTATGCAAATGCTATTATGAATCCCATTACTTTGTATGCTAGATTTAAAAATTAATTTTAAGTCATGACATTGTGTGTGTGTGTGTGTGTGTGTGTGTGTGTGTGTGTGTGTGTGTGTGTGTGTGTGTATCCCTGTGGGTGCGGGTTTAGTGTATGTATGTGCTCATATATGGGTATGTGCATGTACACATATAGGTATGCATGCATGTGTGTGTGCATGTATATGAAGACCTGAGCTCTATGTCTGGTATATTTTTTAATGGCTCTCTACCTTATTGTTTGAGACTTGGACCTCACAGATTTGGCTAAACTGGTAGCCCAATGAGCTCCAGGAGCTCCAGAGATTCCCCTTTATCTCACCAGCATGCCTTGCTTTTCATGTGAGTGCTGGAGAGTCCAACTCAAGTCCTCATGCTTTTGCAGAAGACACTTTAATGGCTATCTCCCAAGCCCCAGTCAAGGCATATAATAGTGGCTTTTCAATTCATAAAGGAAATTGTGACAGTGCATTAAGTGATATTCAGAAAATTCACTGGAAAATAGGATAAAATAAAGGTCACACTCTAATTGATGCTGTCCCGGTCTATATCTGGAATAGCTCCCAAAGACCCATGTGTTGAAGGCTTACTCCAAAATGTGCTATGTTCAGAGATGGGGGTCTGGGGAAGCAATTGGATCATGAGGTCTCCAAACTCATTAATGCATCAATCCATTGATGCAGTCATAGTTTGATGGGCTCCTGTGAAGTAATAAAACTTAGAGATGGAGTCCATTTGAAGGAAATAGACCCTTGAAGAGCTGTCCTTGGGCACTGTAACATGTTTCACCCTTTCTCTTTCATGGTCACTGTGAAAGTGTAGCTTTGTCTTACCCTGCCTTCCGTGCCATGATTGGCAAGCTGACCAGGGTCTTAAGAGCAATAGAGCTCTTTCAGTTCATGGACTGAAACTATTTCAACTATGAACACAAGTCCGTTTTAAGTTGTTTTTCTTGGTTATTTTATCAAAGTGACAGAAATCTTACTGATACAGATAGAATGTAAAAACAAATTCCAGTGTTAGAGATTTACCTCAATTGGTAGTGTCCTTGCCCTGGCTTTGGTCCATATCAGTGCTTATACCAAGGATACATGCCTTGTAATCCCAGTACTCGGAAAGTGGCGGCAGGAGGATTAGAAGTTCAAGGTCATCTTTGACTGCATAGTGATTTCAAAGCCTGCCTGGGATATATGAGAACTTATCCAAAGATAATTAAATACATACATACATACATACATACATACATACATACATACATACATACATACATACATAAATTCCAGGTAGATGAAAGAAATTATTTTTTCTATCCATAAGTGTGGTAAAAAATAAAAAGGTTTTACTTTTGCTAGAAGTCTATAAAATACTACAATCTCTTTTGAGGGCTATTTCCCAATCTGTTAAAAATTTGAAACATGCACAGTTTTGGACACAGTGTATGTGTCTGTATCAAGAGGCACGTAAACAAAAGCTTTCATTGCTATATATCTGGTGTGTGGTGCTGGAGATTGAATCCAGGGCCTTGACTATGGGGGACTCTACCAACCACTGTGCTCTATCACTGAACTGCATTCTCCATTTGCAGCATTATGTTCAATTTCAAAATGTTAGAGACAATTGAAATAGTTAGCAGTTGTTAAGTAATGTTCAATCTATATTATGCAGTGATTAAAAAATGAAGTAGAGCTATATAAAGGAACATGAAAATGTTTCTAAGGCATATTATTAATTGAAAGCAAAAGAGCAAAGCAATTTTATAGTATGGTCTCATTAATGTAGCCAAACAAGTTTGTACAAATTTGCATATGCATATGGATATATATATATCCATAAGGAACAGATTGTAAACACTCACCCTAAACTAATGACAATGATTACTTCAGAAAGGAGGGCAGTGAAGTGTGAACAGAGTGCTTGAGTGTTTTGCTTGCTGTACTTGTGAATGACTTGACTCATTCCCAATGGGAATGTATTCATATATTACTTGTGTAATATTTTTAGACATAATAAAAATTTTAAATACTAAATAAAACTGGATAATGAGCTGACAGAAGTCAAGTAAACTGCTGTTTCTCATTAGAAGCCTTTGAATGACATTTGACTTTTAAAACCATGCACATGCTTTAATTTGATGAAAAAAGAGGTTTATAAAATATATTTGAAATATATACTTTTACTCCTTGCTTCAGAGACAATAAGTGGAAGAGTTGGCCTTCATGCCAAAGATGCATTGGTAACTTCTAGAGAAATAAAAATAAGAAAGATTTATTCTAGCAATGCATTATAATTAAGTGCTATTTTCGCTTTTACCTATATTAAGGAAAAGATTATTGTGGCTTCATAATAAGCTATAAAATAATCTCTAAATAGCAATATATTTTAAAGTTATTAGTAAAGTCTTCATCTGTAAAATGTCTTGGAAAAAAATAAAATAAAATAAATGACTTGAACTATTTTCTTCATTAAATCCTTTGTATTTGATCCCATAGCTGATTCACTTAGGGTTAGTTCAGTGTTATTATATCAAGATAATTTTCTAGAATGAGTGTTTATCCAGATGTGTCAGTAAATATTTGAAACTGTCTGTTAATATGTATCTTACTTTGGGTCTATCAGATTTAGATCAAAAAGAGAAATTACTGTGTGTTTGAGTTGTGAGTTTGTTCTAGGCACAGGGACAGTTTTGTTTCTTCATATATTTATTTACAGATCAGCATATGTTTTAGGGAATCCCTTTACATGAGATTACACAGTTTTGATTTTCCTTTTTAAAATCATTTTTGCGATCTATAGTATGGAAAAAAGCTGAAGGTGAACTACCATATTCATTTTATAAATTCATAAAAACAAGCTTATTCTTACTATTAAAATTTTTAAATTAATTTATTTTATTTGTATGTGTGTTTGCCTGTGTAAGTTTGTGCATGTAAGAAACCATGGAGACCAGAAGAGGGTATCAGATCCCCTGAAACTGGGGTTATAGGCCATTGTGAGCCTCCATGTAGGAGCTGGGAATTTAACCTAGGTCCTTGGCAAGAACATTAGGTACCCTTGACCACTGACCCATCTCTCCAGCTCTACCATTGAATTTTTTTTAATACACCCAGGGACCAGTTTTATAAAGCTTGTGTTCAGGGAAACTATCTTTGTCATCACTGTAAGCCTCTTATAGACACATACAAAACAAATGAAATTAGAAATATAATACTTAAAATTGGCCAAGGACTAAAAAAAATAAAATTGCTGAAAGTAACTGAAGATGTAAGGATTTAAACAAAAGTAGTATCTACTATTATTATATATGATGTGTCAAGCTCTTGAATATGGTGTCCCACCGATCCTTATAACATAAAGAAAATGGAGGCTCAAAGTGGTTAAAAGAGGAGGGATTGTATGAGTGAGAATTGTAGAGACCAAGCTTGGAAAAAGCACAGGGACAAATAGCCAAACTAGTGGAAACACACGAACTATGAACCAAAGGCTGAGGAGCTCCCAACTGGATCAGGCCCTCTGGATAAGTGAGACAGTTGATTAGCTTGAACTGTTTGGAAGGCCCCCAGGCAGTGGGACTGGGACCTGTCCTTAGTACATGAGCTGGCTGTTTGGAACCTGGGGCCTATGCTGGGACACTTGGCTCAGCCTGGGTGAAGGGAGGAGGAAACTGGACCTGCCCCAACTGAATCTACCAGGCTGAGCTGAATCCCCAGGGAAGTCCTTGCCCTGGAGAAGGTGGGAAAGGGGGGTGGGTTGGGGGAGGGTGGGGGTGGGATGGGAGGAGGGAGGACAGGGGAATCCGTGGGTGATATGTAAAATTAAATTAAATTATAAAATTTAAAAAATAATAATAAAAAAGAGAGAGAGATACCAGAGTTGGCCATTGTAGTGACTCACACCTTGTAATAGTAGCACTCAGGAGGCTGAAACTGGAAGGTTGTGTCCAGCCTGGGTTACAGACTGATCTTTAAATCACCCTGACCTAGAGAATGAGACCCTGTCTCAGAATAAAACATAACAAAAAGCTCTACCAGAAGTTACAGATCTAGGAGGTAGCCATTATATGACCCTTGAGCCTTTTCTCACAACTGCAGTTTTCCCCAACTTTATGCTCAGATAATTAGGAATGGCAGCCCATGGTGAGATTTGTGCACTGATAGCTGTCTGTGCTACTCATCTCCACAACATGCCACTGTCATCATTTATAAGTGAAATGACAAGAAGTTAATAACACCCTTCATTGACACCTACTGCCAGTAAAGGCCTAGAGACTTCTATTTGACTTGTTGCAGATGGATATAGTGGAAGCACATTCTTAATTTTGCCTATGCATGCCAATATTTGGAATTGCTTTTACTGTAGTGCTTGTTGGCATTAAGCTGGAAGCCTATCCTGAGAGACAGGGAGGAGAAAATTGCACTGTGCTTGTGCCAAGAAAGAATCTCTTATAACTCTCCCAGAATTACTTTCCCGGAGAGTCCAGTATCTGAGAACTGGGGCTTCTCTTGAAAGAAGAAGTCAGTTTGCATCTTAGGAGATAATGTGATCTGTTGATTATATTGTGTTTGCTTCCTCCCTTCTGCCTTCTGTGAAGCTTAGAATCAAATCATCATCACAGCTCTAGCAATTTTATGACATTTCTACATGAGGATCTTATTCCTAGTCTTATTACTTTGTTTTTAATATTTTTTCTTTATTTTTGAGAATTCCATACATGTACACAATGAGATATTATCATATTAATCCTCCATTTCCCTCTTACAACTTCCTCCATACCCCTCAACATACATCCCTCCTAATGCCATGTCTTTTTATTTTTTGATAACTCACTAAGTCCCATTAGAATTGCCTATATGTGTATGTATGTGACACCATCCACTGAAGCAATGGCCACATCCTCAAGAGCACCTCTCCCACCTATACCAGCATTTTTTGCTGATCTTGTGCAGGTCTTGTGCTGTGAGTTCATGATTGGATGAGCCATGCCATGTTCAGAAGACAGCATTGCACAGCACTCTTTCCTGTCCTCTGCTTCTTACATTCTGTCTTCTTCCTCTTCCACAGTGTTTTCTGACCCTTGGGGTTTGGGATCAGTGAGCACGTGTGTGTAACTCAGGGCTGGAAGCATCTCTTATTCACAGCACTTAGAGCAGTTGGCCATCTCTGAACTGACTGTAGCCCACTGCGGAAAGATGCTTCGCCGAACAAGGTTGGGGGCAGCACAGATTTACAGGCATAAATATGTACATAAATATTTAGAAAGCAATTTGACAACATAACCATTTAGCAAAAGAAAAATGCTAGGCTCTACTTGTAGATGTATCCAACAGTCTTATTAAATAAGAAACACAGAAACAATGTAAAAGAGAAAGCCGAGAGGCCAGAGCTCAGAGCTAAAATCTCACCCTTCCGCCTGCGGTGTCCCAGCTTCTCGAAAGAGAGCTATATCCTGTCTGTACGTCTTTTTTATAGTATTATTGTTCTGCCTTCTCATTGGTTGTAAACCCAAACATGTAACTGCCTCGTCACTGTCTGAATGTACAGCCCCCTAGGTCTTAAAGGCATATATCTCCAATGCTGGCTGTATCCCTGAACACACAGAGATCTATGGGATTAAAGGCGTGTGCCACCACCGCCACACTCTGTCTATGGCTCTAATAGCTCTGACCCCTGGGCAACTTTATTTATTAACATACAATCAAAATCGCATTTCAGTACAATTACAATACCACCACATCTACTCTAGGGCCTATGCCCTTCCCAGTCATGAGCTCTTGCCCAGGATTATGATGCCAGACATGAAATTTCCACCTAGGAGCCAGGTATGGTGGTTCAGATCTCTGTGGGTTTGATACCAGCCTGGTCTACAAAGTGAGTTCCAGAACAGCCAGAGCTACACAGAAAAATTCTGCCTCAAAAAACAAAAGAAGAAAAACTGGATAGTAGAATATATTTGTGCTGTAAGTCCTAGAAGTAGAAAAATAACTAAGATAGAAATGTCTAAATACTATGAAGTCAAAAGACAAGCTAACAGACACAAAAAGGGAGATTTTGAAAAAAGGAAACAATTGACTTGACAAAGCCCAGCCTCAGCTCTTGAGGCAATAATTCAATTTACAGATAGACACTCACATTATATGACCCAGGAGTTATCAACTGGGATATCATATATTCTGCTTGAGAAAGACAATATATAAAAAAGCCAATCTTCCGTGCTTGTGATAGAAAACAACTTCCAGGCATGTCATCACGTCAGTATATCCTTAAGCCAGCTTCCCATATGGACTACTCAAAGCGAAGTCAGATTTGCTTAGTTTGAGAAACTCCTGTCTTACAAAACTCCAAAGTGAAAGCCGTGAGCCGTGGTTACAGAGTAGCTTAGCACCTTAAGAAAAACCTAGTTAAGTGAAAGGTATTGTGAAATACTGACATAATCTTGTTTTGAATGAAAAGCCTGATTAGCTTTAAGCCATTACAAATTGGATTCATATACACTCCCTACATTTATGTCTTTCTAAACAAGCAAAAAATTCTGACCTACAGTCAGCTAGCTCTCTATTCTCATTCTTGATTGGCATGATGAGGGCTGCATCACAGTTTGTCAATATCACATATTACATGAAACCAAGGAGGAGTCTACCGAAACCTGCAGGATGTGGTAGGCAATCAAGCGGAATAAAGGCGATGGATTGCACGTCCTTAGAGAATGAGTCATTATGGACGTAATAAGCATCATTTCCAGCCACATCTAGTTTTGTGGTGTCAGTAGGACACTCCTTGTTGAACTTGGAGCTGTTGTGATAGCTTCAGATTCACTAAGCTCATAAATATTTTAAAGTGGCATCTGAATAATCATACGTATTTGTTATGGTTCTCTCTACTCAGTAGGTCATCTCCTGGGCATGAACAAAGGAGGGATACTGGTTTTTTAAGCTAAGAAAGAGGTAAAAAGAAAAATCAACATAATTAAATGCAAAGTGGATCAATAAAATTATAGAATGTCAGAGCTAAAGAGAGCCCTGAATGTCAGCATTTTATTGTTTCTACAAACATTCCACCTAAGTGCTCCTAGGAGAGGGGAAAGGTATTATATATCCCAGGCAGCCTGAGGTCACAGTCCTCAAGGGCCAGTGGCTTATTTGAAACATTTTTTAAATACTCTACTTTATTCTAAAACATAGTTAACCTCTGAATCTCATTTCCTCATCTGAAAAATGGAGATTAAAAAGTTTACTCTAAAAGCCACACGTTACTGTTAAATGAAGCATACACACTAGACGTAAGGGCTTGAGAGCACTTGCTGTTCTTGCAGAGTACCTGAGTTTGGTTCCCAGCACCCAACGTGGGAAGCTTACAACTGCCTGGAACTTCAGTTTCAGCGGATCCAACATGTTCTGGCCTCTGCAGGCACCTGTAGTCACATCACACGTACATATCCATATACAGACAAACACACATACATATAATTAAAAATCAAAAAGAGATATTAAAAATAACCATTAGGTGCTGTATTCCAATCAAGGGTCATTTTACACTGGCTACTCTCCCAGAGGACATGAGTTCAAGTCTCAGCACCAACATGGTGGTCCACAACCATCTGTAACTCTAGTCCCAGGAGATCTGACACCCTCTTCTGACATCTGCAGGTACTAGGCACATGAGGGATGTACAAACATATATTTAGGCAAAATACCTATAGGTATTCAAATTTTAAAATTTTGGAATAGTCATTTTATAATAAAGAAAAACTAATTGTAGTTTATACCTAAGAAGAATAAACAGTGTAGATTCTTGAGACTGAGTAAAGGTTCTTTTGAGAGGGCATGGTCCTGAATTTGGGATTCATATAAGTTACACCTAGAATTGACCTAAGATGTCACCTTCCAAGCAACTGACACTACAGCAAATGTTCCCCTAACATCAGCAATTTTATTGGATACTAAGAAAAATGATTCTCAAAATAAATACACATATAGAGTAGGATATGTTTTGGTTTGGTTTAGTTTTGGCTTTCCTGAAACTCACTCTATAGACCAGGCTAGCCTCAAACTCAGAGTTCCTCTTACCTCTGCCTCCCAAGTGCTGGGATGAATGGTGTGTGCCTCCACACCTGCCCTGCTGTGCTATGGTATTTTATATGACCCTTTGAAGGAAAACATGAGCCTTCAAATGCATGCCTGGCCCTCTCACTTGGAGCTCGAGTTTCCACTGCTCAACTGTTTGAGATGCTTCATTTGCAAGGTAGGAAGTGCAAGAAGGTGGTTCAGAACCCCATTATTTGTCATTCCTCTGTTGAGGGCTCACTCAGAGGGAGCCCTTCCCTGCAAACTCACTGAAGCACAGATCCGGGCTTTCTTATTTGAAATGTCCTTCCAGCTATTTATGCAGTGTTTAGAATTCAGGAGAATGGTTAGAAAATGGATGGTGGAGGGCAAGGATTGGAAAATGGAGTGATACATGATGTCACTTTTTGCATCTAAAATATCAGTCACTCAAACTACAACTAGTGGAGAAGCTCTGCTCTGGACCTGAGGACAGTTCACCTGGGCATCTCAGGATGGATGACAAAATGGTATGTATCTCCCTAAAATGATCTCTCCAAAGCAGAACATTCTAATGATATCAGGTGATGAAGGTTACTATGCCACTGCATGGCAGAGAAAAGAATACTTTCGCAGGGATGCCATCAGCTCGCTCATCATCAATATGAGTCTCACCCCTAAGAAAATATTCTTTTGTCAAATAGGACACATGTAAGCATGTAAGTACTCGAGTGTCTGCATATTACACTGTATTACACAGAGTCTTCATTAAGTCCACTTAAAGTCTATTTTCCAGCTTGGGGATGTAGCTCAGTAGCAGAATTCTTGCCTAGGATGTGCAAGGCAAGGGTTCATTCTCAACACTGGAGAAATAAAAATAAAATGTAAAGTCACTTTGAGCAGGGAGAGTTCTGTGGGCAGAGCAGGGGCTGTTGGGGAAAGGAAGTACAGACTGAAATAATACAGACAGCCAAGGCCCTGCTCATTTCTCCAGCACTGATCCACTCCTGTACTATGAGTATCACCAGGCCTGTGTCTGCCTCACTCCTGAGTGTATCAGAGCCCCCCTAAACAGCCTTCCTACAACAGCTCCCCTCTCCACGGGGCCAGACAGGAGTTCCGCACTCCAGGAACACTGACACCGTGTACTGGCATTGGTGCTGCCATCGCTGGTGATGCTAGATGAGGAGCTAGAGCCACTTCCAAAGCCCCACGCCACTCTGGTTTTTGTCCTGTTTCACCACGGAGCTCTTTACTTGATGGTGGCCTTCCTTGTCCTCTCTGCCATGTGAGGCTACATGGGGTCACCCATCCATCCCTGCTGCTTTGATTCTGCACCATTCCTATTGGTGAAATGTGCTCAGCTTTACCACTATAGACAACATTTCTCTAAAACAAACAAATAAATAGATAGATAGATAGATAGATAGATAGATAGATAGATAGATAGATAAAATCTATCAGACTTCCTGTTTTAGGAGCCACATGACTTCATCCTTTCATCCTCTCTGCTTAAGCTTCCCTGGGCTTCAGTTTCCTTATTGGGAAGAATGGGATAACATCAACATAGAATATTAAATTGACTTCTTAGTATTTGATGTAAAGTTGCACATACACAAATGCTAGGGAAAACATCATACATGAATGCTATACAACAGAAAAGTGAAAAGAAATAAATTATACTGATAGACCACTTTTCTCTGATTTGTGGTTCCTCTTTTATTTAATAGGGCCAATGAAAACATATCCATGGAAATCAAAAGGATTGCATTCCAAGAGAAAAACATTATTCTTATCTACTGTCCTAGTTAGGGTTACTATACCTGTGATAAAATACTATGACCAAAGCATCTTGGGGAGGACAGGGTTTACTTGGCTCCTTTTTCTTTTTTGGTTGTGGTTTTGGTTGTGTGCATGTTTATTTATGTGAGAGTGTTGGATCTCCTGGAACTGGAAATACAGACAGTTGTAAACTGCCATGTGGGTGCTGAGAATTGAACCCAGGTCCTTTGGAACAGCAGCCAGTACTCTTAACTGCTGAGCCATTTCTCCAGCCTGGCTTATGCTTCTTTATCACTGTTCATCATCAAAGGAAGTCAGGACAGGATCTCAAACAGGGCAGGATCCTGAAGCCAGGAGCTGATGCAGAGGCCATAGAGGGTGCTGCTTACTGGCTTACTCCACATGATGTGCTCAGCCTGTTTTCTTATAGAACCCAGGACCACCAGCCCAGGGATGTAACCACCAGAATGTGCTGGGCCCTCCCCCATCAACTGCTAATTAAGAAAATACCCTACAGTCAGATATTATGGAAGCATTTTCTCAATGAAGGTTCCCTCCTCTCAGAGGACTTTAGCTTGTGTCAAGTTGTCATAAAACTAGCTAGGACACCACATGTTAATGTGCCTTGGACTGTAGTCTTGAGCATTTAAGATTCTAGAAAAGTGAGAAGCTTAATTTTCTCTCTGCATTTATATTAGTGCCACCCCCACCAGGGGCCAGAAGACAGTGACAAGACTGCCACTCTATAGGAGGCAAGAGCCCAAGCCAGGGTTCTCACTACAGACTGACATCCAGCAACTCGTTAATTACATAGTTCCAGAAGTGGGATGAGTCCCTTTGTCTTTCTGGATGACAATCTCCCTTTCAGTGCATGGATGTCTTATTTGTTCTTCACTCCTTAGCAACCCAGCTACTGCCTTCTGACATGTCCATTTCCTCGCAGTAGACTGGAAACATAAAGTAAAGGGGGAAAAGGAAAGAAAAAAGAAATTGCTGTTCTGGCAACCCACAGATCTCGCTGCAGTTGAGGTTTATCTAGCCAAGTTTCTTAATCAATTAATTTGAAGAATAATTGTACTGGCTGGAAACAAACACAGGCCGCACGTCGCTCATATGAGGGCTTCTCACTTTGTAATGCCTCCTCACATCAGGAGAGAATTTTCTTGTCTTTGGAAAGCAAATCAAAGGACAATCTTGTAAACGTACCCAGGGTTGACTTTACAGACTTCCCTTGGCAAGAAGGCTGTGTTTGGATGTGATTGCATAGCTCTCTGATGTCATCCCTACACAGGAAAATACATGAGATGGCAGTCATGAAAGCAGAAAATTGAAGGAAAAGCTGAGAAAGATGGCATTTTGAGACAGTGGAGGCTCGTTTTTTTTTTTTCAGAGTCAACAACTGCAAAACCATGCTTGATACTATAAAACATTCATCTGAGTGTGCTGTATACAAATATTTCCCCTTTTATAGAAAAATGAGAGGAAGTGACAAAACGCCCCAGGCATGAGATGGAATTTGAAATGATACATAACGGAAAGGAAAATGTTCATCTTTGGGAGAGTCGGAGAAGAGGTAGACGAGATGAGGCCAAGGTTGCAGCAAAAGACTGGTGAGCTTGTGAGGGGGCAGCAGTAATGTCAAACAGACACGCAGACTTAAAAGTTGGATTCATGTTTTTAAATTGGATTTTAGAATGGATAGGGAGCTAAAGGACAGGATAGAATACAAAAGTAATCGAGTCCTGAAACCTCCTGAGTCCTGCATTTAAAGCACCGGGGTTGTACACTGTGTATCACTAAGTTCCCTCCTGTTACTTGAGCAAAGTGATCAGCGTTTACTGCTCCCTTCTGTATAGTGACAAAGCTCCTCCACAAAAAGGATAACTATGGCATATCTGAATCAAGCTGCAGACTGGGTTACTCTATGCATTTTTACATTTAAAATCCTGTAGCATGCACATCATTTTAAAAACCAAAAGGGAAATCAAAGCCACTGCATTTCCTTCCTACTGATGTAGACAAAGTACACAAAGTTAAGCACCTTTCCCTAATACCCATGTGGTATTTTATATTCTTCATAGGTCACAGGTCCAAGTGTGGTTAGGTGAGTTGCTTAATTGTGCTCTCACAAGGCTAAAGTCAAACGTCAGTGGGTACTGTGAGTTCATTTAAGTTTTGACGCTATCTTCTAAATCAATTGTATATAGGAGAATTTGGTTCCCATCCTAGTTAGGGTTTCTACAACTGTGATAAAGTACCATGGACCAAAAGCAACTTGGGATGAAGGGGTTTATTTCATCTTACAACTCTCAGGTCATATTCCATCACTGAGAGGACATATCAGGGCTGGAACTGAAGCAGAAGCCATGGAGGGGTGCTGCTTACTGACTTGCTTCTGATGTGCTCAGTTTGCTTTCTTATAGAACACAGTACCACCTGCCCAGGGGTTACACCACTCACAGTGGCCTGGGCCTTTCTACATAAATCATTAATCAAAAAATACCCTACAGACTTGTCTACAGGCAATCTGATGGAGGCATTTTCTCAAATGAGGTTCTATTTGCCAGATCACTCTAGCTTGTGCCAAGTCAACAAAAAAAAGGAAATCAGCAACAACAAAACAAAACAGTTCATTATCGTTGTAGAACTGAGGCCTTCAGCTCCTACGGGCTGCCTACAATTCCCTATCATATGGCACTCTTCATAATATGACAGCTTGCTGCCTAAAATGGAAAGAAGCTATACCAGGCATGATGGCACACAGCTGTAATGCCAGCACTCACTTGGGAGATGGAGACAGAAGGATCAGAAGTCCCAAGGTCATTGTCTGCTACACAATGAGTTAGTTCGAAGACACATCTGTAAGGAGGTTTCTGAAAAAACAAAATAATAACTGGGGAAAGAACACCCCCCCCGAATGTGGGTGGTGCCATCTTATGGGCTGTGGTCCCAGGCTCAATAAAAAGAGAAAGTGTCCCAAGTTCAGAACTTTAGAATTCTGTTAGAATCTAAACTGTAAACTGGAACCAGATCAGCTGATCTTCCATGGTTAGGGTGAGGATGAATGAAATGCCATAGAAAGCTTCTAATGTGCCACTTGGAAGTTGCTTCTACTGATTAGCAATCCTGTGGTTTTCATCTCGGATGTTATCTGGGAACACTGCCTAGTAAATTAGAGAGCAGCTAATTAGAAAAGAGTCCATGTTTGGAGTGGCCCTGAGAAGAGAGTAAATGATGAGCAGGATGGCTTGATGTGAAAGGGGGGTCATTTGTCTTCTTAACTGACTACATAATGTATGACCAGCATCTTGATTCCCTGCTGTAAAAAATAAAATTAAAAATTCTCTCCATTTACTGATAGAGTGCTAGGGTATGTAAGGCATTAGCATCACTGATTAAAGGGTTTGCTCTTCTCCTGATGAGTTTTCAAACTCCTCAAACATTTCTCACCTGCCTTATGCCAAGAGTGAAGGGAGCATTTAAAACAATAAACAGAGTGAAAAGAAAAGAGAAAGATTGGATCCCACCTCCACATTGCTTAGTCTCAACTTTTCTGAATTCCTGGCTTTAATGACAGCTCTATCTGGTTGCTTTAATGCACTTCTCCTGCTGAAATACATGATGAAATGCTCCAAGTCCCCCATGGTGAGCTCTGTTGCAGGTCAAGATGCTCATTATTTCACTTGAGTCATGGGTATTTGTGTCTCATTTATATGGCAGATACTGCAGGGCCTTCTTAAAAGTGATAGAGCTATCAACTATCCATCATAGGCAGATTACTAAAGGAGAGGAAGGAACAGCACTTACATTTGTTCTCAGAGCTGCTTTGCCTTCTTCATGAACATCACGTACCCCCAAATGAGCATGGAAAATGACATGAATAATCATAAGAATTCTAAAGTACATTGGGAAGTATTCTACCAATGCTCTTTGTATAAGGGAAGGGCCAAGAAGGACTGGGAAAGGATAATCCCTCTTTGAGAAACCAAGAGAAAGTCCCTGTGATGGTTTGAGAATGAAATATGCCCCAGAGGCTCATTTCTTGGAATGCTTATTCCCTGGCTGATGATACTATGTTGGGAGGCTGTGAAAAATTATTGAAGTGTTTTGAAGTTAAAATACAGTTTCATTGTTTTGTCCCTCCACTTTTCTCCTGAAAACCCTTCCCATGCATGTTCTATTGCAAATTCATGACCTCTATTTTTGTTGATATATACACATAGATAATTGTACACACACACACACACACACACACACACACACACATATATATATATATATATATATGGATATATATATATATCCATCTCTAGGATATAAATACAACCTGCTAGTCTGTATAATGTTGCTTGTATGTACATTATTTCAGAGATGACACTTGGTATTGGATAACCAATGGAGGTGGTTCTTCCCTGGGGAAGACAAATTCTTTAACTGTCAGCATTCTGCAGTGGCCTGTAATTGTTTGTCTATGATTAGGTCCCCCATGATACTTCCCCTTACCATGTTAGCATGTCTACTGGTCTAGTCCTTGTTTAGGTCTTGTTTAGGCAGCCATGTTTGATGAGATTTCATGGGTAGCTTCTCTGACATTTCTAGGGAACAAAATCTCCCAGCAAACTTTCTGTTCCTCTGACATTTACAATCTTTCTACCCTCTCTTGCGCTATGACCTCTGAACTTTGGGTGCAGGAGTTTTATTGTAGATGTACCAGCTGAGGCTGGGCATCACATGGCCACTTGTTCTCATTTGGTCTGTTGTGGTTTTCTGTAATGGTTTTTGTCTGTTTCAGGGAGAGACTTACACAAATTCCTTTATCAACACATTATTGTTTCAATTCAGGTTGCATGTTCCTCCCACAAAACCTATAATAATTCCATTCCTTAAATCATGCAACCATATGAACACCACATATTTCTGATATATATTCATAATGTTCATGTGGTTTTTCCATGGTTCGTACTATTGAAATAATGACTGCATTAGGATATTTTCTTTCCAAGACTTTTAGTACTCCTGACGTATTATCAGGCAACTTTTATTTTTTTCATACAATGTATTATTTTGGTCATATTCTTTCCCTTTGCCCAACTCTTCCCAGACCCCCATCACATCCCTGCTTCCCTACCCAACCCGTGTTCTTTCTCCATATACAGAGAGATGTTTCTTTGATGGGGGTAAGGCTGTGGAACTATTAAGAAGTAGGTTGTAGCTGGAGGAAATAGATCACTAGAAGTGGTCCTTTAAAAGGGACGCCCAGCCCTGGTTCCTGTTTCTCTCTGTTTCCTAGTCCATCATAACGTGAGCATCCTTTGACATGAGTTCCAGCTGCCATGAACTGACTTCTTCCACCAAACCTTCCCCACCATGATGGACTATAAGCCAAAAGGAATCTTTTTTTCTCCCTTATTGCTTTTGTCAAGCTTTGTGCTCACAGTGATAGAAAAGTACCTACCACAGTCCCTAAGAAAGGAAGCGAACTCATCTACCTAGCGAAGGACGAACCTCTTTCATTTCCTGCATAAAAATAGGTACTATTCCTCCCATCTTCTCACATAGCTGTTGCTGGGTTGTAACAGTCTATTGTGAAAACCATTGTTCCTCGTGGTCATTCAGGTTTCTCAGAAACTAAACTCTATGTGTTGTTGCCCCACCAGGCATCTTTCTAATTAGACAACCTCTATCTCTCCTCATCATTTGAAGTAAATGTCTTTATCTTTAACTTGGAGAATAGAGCACTACGTAACATTCCACTTTTCGTGATGCAGTACTATGTTGGAGCCTTTGAAAATCAATACAGTTTCCTTTGGGAGGAGTTGAAAGACCCCAAAGTTGTCAATAGCACATCAGTTACATTTCTAGCTAAAAATGGGGTGCGTAGTGTGGTGTTGTACTTATGTATGGATGAATGATTACCTTAAAGGTAATCTCATCAACATGTGAGAGGTCAAGGCAGAAAAATCAGGAGTTTGAGACCAATCCGGACTACATAGTCTCAAATAACAAAACAAGCCAGGCAGTGGTGGCACACACCTTTAATCCCAGCACTCGGGAGACAGAGGCAGGCAGATCTCTGTGAGTTTGAGGCCAGCCTGGCTACAGAGCAAGATCCAAGACAGGCACCAAAACTACACAGAGAAACCCTGTCTCAGGAAAAAAAAAAGTCACCTTAATGCTGCAAGAAGAGCCTGCAGTGGTGATCTCTTGAGAGCATTCCTTAAAGCAAAGGGCATTACCAGAGCTCATCACCTTGACAAGAAAGAGATCTAGGGCACCCAAGGTCCTTGTGTGGGCAGGGCCCGTGGCTTCTAGTGCCCACTGAAAGTTTCTGTGTTACCTCTTTCTAAATGGTTTTAGTACAAGTTTTGTTGAATAAATTTCATGAATGCTCCAAAAAATAACAAAACAAAAATTATTGTATCTTTATAGAAAGTAACAAAAACTTGAAGCTTTAAAATGTACCTTCTGTACTCAGTGAGAGGATAAGTATTTTATAGAAGGTTATTTCCATCATCTTTACCAAAGTTTGTGAAAACAAATATTCATAAAATAACTGTGTTTACTCTGAATGTTCTTTTCCTTTGTACTGTTCTATTCTGCAGATATTACTCTTTTAAACCTATCTCTAAAATGACCTCCACAGAAGTTAATTTCTAGAATAAGATTTACTTTCTTTTATTTACTTTTGTTTTGTTTTGTTTTTTTTGAGACAGGGTTTCTCTGTGTTGCTTTGCACCTTTCCTGGAACTCCCTCTGTAGACCAGGCTGGCCTTGAACTTACAGAGATCCACCTGGCTGTGCCTCCCGAGTACTGGGATTAAAGGCGTGCGCCACTACTGCCCGGCAACTATTTACTTATTTTTTTGAGTAACAAGTAAACAATAATTTTTGTGTCAAGGTCTTGTTATCTAGCTCAGGTTGGCCTGGAAGTCACACTGTAACCCAGGCTGGACTTGAACTCATGGAAATCCTTCTGGCTCTGCCTCCCAAGTGCCCCAGTTACAGGCACATTCTACCATGTTGGAAATGTTTGCTTTCAAGATGTAAGGAAAGCAGGAAACCCTGGCTCCATTTGTTGTCATTTTGTCTTGTCTTGTTTTCTAACTGCTGTTGTTTTGTTGTGCTGTGGTTGAAACACAGGCTTCACACATGCCAGAAATTTTTTTCCAGTAAGCCATACTGCCATCTCAAGGCATTTCAGTCCATCAATTAACAAATACCTTATCTTCTGACATGAAGAATCAGTTCAGCATACACCTTCACATGAAGGAGAGAAATGAGAATATGGCTCCATGCATCAACATAGAATCTTCATGTAGTTCCTTTTGCTATAATGATTACACTGAGGTCATTGTACATGAATACAGAATCTGCAATACAAATTATTTTTGCTAGCTGGGTGTGTGGCACATACCTTTTATCCCAGCCCTCAGGGGCAGAGAAAGCTAGATATAGTCCAGTCTACACAGTGAGGTGGGGAGTTCCAGGCCAGCTGAGGCAACACAATGAGACCCTGTCTCAAAAAAACAAACAACAACAACAGTGTATTTACTAGTGTACTCCTTAGTTGTAAAAAAAAACTTGAGCCGGGCGGTGGTGGCACATGCCTTTAATTCTCATACTTGGGAGGTAGAGACAGGTATCTCAGTGAGTTCCAGGTCAGCCTAGTCTACAAAGCTAGTTCCAGGATAGCTAAAACTGTTACACAGAGAAAGCCTGTCTCAAAAAAAAGAAAGAAAAGAAAAGAAAACTTGAAGCTGAGTGGCACATGCCCATAACTCCAGCAGTCAAGAAACAGAGGCAGGAGGATCATTCAAGTAAAAAGCTAGCCATGGTAAGCCCCAGACCATCCAGGGCTACACTATAAAACTGTGTCCAAAATAATAACAACAGCAGGAATAGTAATAATAACATTAGAGGATAGAGGAAGAAGGAAGGGAGGGAGGGAAGAAGGGAGGAAGAAAAGAAGGAAGGATGGAAGAAAGGGAAATAGAAAAAGGAAACTTTAGTGACTGCCATCCACTTCCTTGGAAAGAATGGAATCTCTATTAAAAAGATCAGCAGGAATCATCTCAACACTGTGTAACCCACTGTGCTGATAGGGAGCCTGATATAACTCCAAGGAAAAGAAAAAAGTCTAAACAAACCCACGTATGCATGCACAAAATAGAAAAGAAAGACAACCAGATTGCCACTTAGCTGTTCACTTAAGAAAATAAATTGTTTAGATAAATATCTCATACTATAAGCAAAAATCAATTCCAGATGGTATAAATAACTAAATGTTAACATAAATCAATAAATGTAAAGGATACTAAAAAAACTGTTAGTAGTAATGTAGCTTTATTCCACTTTGGAAGGAAATTTAATTATATTTATTATGTCTATTATATATAGATATTCTTTTTGCAGTAATGTGGATTGAAATAAGTGTTTCATGCATGCTAAGCAAGTACAATCACTATGTCACACTCCTAGGCCAGGATACATCATGCAATCTTAAGCATGTATGCTTGTTACCTAACAATTGAACCCCTTCACAGATTCCCTAAGGAACTACTGATTCATGTGTACATAAAAGGGGACTTCCCAGGGTGTCTACCTCAACACTGCTCACAAGAGTAATCCACATTAAGGGACTGGAAAGATGGCTCGGCAATTAAGAGCACATAGTGCTATTTCAGAGGATCAGGAGTTCAGTACCCAACGTTCACATCGGTCAGCTCTCAACCACCTGTAATTCTAGGTCCAGGGATTCCTAAGCTTTCTGCTAACTTCTATAGGCAGTTGCACACATATAGCACATACTCACACAGACACAAACACATACACAAAAATAAAAATAAATATTTTAAATTAAATTTTACTTATTATTTAATTGTTTAATTGTGTGTTCCTATATGTGTCTGTATGGGGTGGGGGGGTATGTGCACATGAGTGCAGATGTCTGAGGAGGCCAGAGGATTGGGATCTTCAGGAGCTAGAGCTCTAGGTGGTTATGACATGGGTGCTGGGAGCCAAATTCAAATTCTCTATAAAAGCGGTATGTGTTCTTCATTGCTAAACCACTTTCCAGCCCCCAAACAAACCCTTGTTTAAAAATTAGTCAACAGCCTGAAATATTCTAAATATCTGTTGCTAGAGAAGCAGTAAAATGAACAGTTGAACATCCACACAGTAGAATATTGTACAAAATACACAGCGGCATAAATATAACAAATTATAGTTTTAAAGACTGGGGGTGGAGAGTTGGCCCAGCAGTCAATAGCAGGAGTTGTTCTTCCAGAAGACCCACGTTCAATTACCAACACCTACGTGGTAGCTCACAAGCTTCTATAACTCCAGTCTCAGGAGATCTAAAACCCTCTTCTGGCCTCTGAGAGCACCAACACACACTTGGTGTACAGACATGCATACATGCAAAACACCCACACAAATAAAAATAAATACATCTTTTTTTTAATGGAAAAGGAAGACAAGGGCTGAAGAGAGGGCTCAGCAGTTAAGAACAAGTACTACTTTTGCAGAGGACCTGAGTTCTGTTGGCAACTCACAACCACCTGTGACCCTATCTCCCAGAGGATCTGACTGACACATATATACCCAACACATGCCTATATGCAGAACTAAAAATAGAAATAATTTAAAAGAATTTAAAAGCAGGGATGGAGAGATGGCTCAGAGGTTAAGAGCATCGACTGCTTTTCCAGAGGTCCTGAGTTCAATTCCCAGCACCCACATAGTGACTCACAACCATCTATAATGAGACCTCTTCGGGCATGCAGGCAAACATGCAGATAGAATACTGCATATGTAATAAATAAAATAAATCTTTCTTAAAAGCAGCATTAAAAGATATCTAAGATATGTTAAGTGACAAAAGCTAATCACTGCATAATGTATAGAAGATGCTCACTTTTATCAATGGAAAGGGACAATATGATAAATTCATAGGTACATAAGTAAATGCAGAGAAAATGTCTGAAAGAGACATGATAATGTATAATTATGAATATGCTTCAAAATGATTGGAGACAAAGTACAAAAGTGGGAAGGTGTTATTAGAAGTATTTACAGGCCTGGCGGCAGTAGCACATGCCTTCAATCCCAGCACTCAGGAGGCAGAGCCAGGTAGATCTCTGTGAGTTCAAGGCCAGCCTGGTCTACAGAGCGAGATCCAGGACAGGCACCAAAACTACACAGAGAAACCCTGTCTCAAAAAAAAAAAGGATTTATAGTGATAATATTTCATTTGTTTTGCAGTTTTAGAGCACATATTACAGAACTATGAGAACCACAAGATTAGAGACATCTTCCCCCCACCCCATTCCCAAGTTCAGAATTTCTGAATGAAAAAGAAGAATGTCCTTTGGACATGTGAAGGCTCGAATCGATTTTTCATAATGAAACTCTATGGCAGGAAAACCTGCATGTAATGATAATCTCTTATTACACCTGTCCTCAGATATTCTTACTGGGGCTAAGGGTGAGATGTAGCTCAATGGTACAATATTTGCCTAGCATGTATGAGAACATGGGTTGGGCTCAATCCCCAGCATTTCAATACATATATTCCAGCTTCCTCTTTATTTTATTTTATTTTAATTTAATTTTATTTTATTTTATTTTATTTTATTTTATTTTATTTTATTTTATTTTGAGATCAGGTCTCACCATGTAGCCCTGACTAGCCTGGAACTCACTTTTAATCCCAAGCCGGCCTGGGATTAAACATGCGCACCAAGTCTGGTAGTAGTGGCTCATACCTTTAGTCTCAGCGCTTGGGAAGCAGAGGCAGGCAGATCTCTGAGTTCGAGGCCAGCCTGGTCTACAGAGTGAGTGCCAGGACAGGTAGGGCTACACAGAGAAACCTTGTCTTGAAAAAGAAAAAGTGTTCAGACCAGCCTTCATGAGTTTCAGATTTGGGCGGGGGGGGGGGGGGGGGGGCGTTGAGCCACCGTTTCTCTACATAGTTCTGGCTGCCTGAAACCCTGTGTACACTAGACTGACCTCACATTTACAGTGAGCACTCTACCTCTACCTCCCAAATGCTGTGATTACAGTCACATGCCACCATGCCTGGCTAGACTGGCACTTTGATTCCAGCAGATCCTTTTATAAGATACAAATATGTCACCTCCTGGAGAGTAAGGTCCATGAGGGCAACCAACTATTTTAGATAACTTGAAGTGCCCATCTTAGCACAGTCCTTGGTACCTGGATGTGTATGCTAAAATTTACTTATCAGTATTCATTTTTCTATCACTTATTCCCCAAAAGAATCCCATCTGACCTTTATTCAGTAGGTGTTTATAATGTCTTTTCTGTTTGCCTGGCACCGTATGATAAATATTTACTATATAAATGTTGAATGGATAGTTTTTAAAACTATATTCCCTACATATGTAATAACATTTAATGAAAAAAAGGACCATGAATTTGCAAAAGAGCAAGGAGTGGCATATGAGAGGGTTTGGAGGGAGGAAAGGGAAGGGGAAATGATGTAATTACATTATAATCTCAAAAAAGGAGAAATAGTTTAAAACTCTTTATTCCCATCAATGAACAGAACAGCATTAAAGTGGAATGTGCAATAAACTTAGCTCTCTGACCAAAAGGAAAGAAACAGATAAGTGGAGACAGCACAATCAGTCGCTGTGGGAAAGGAAAGCCTGGATTGTCACACCATGCAGAGCTCTGTCCCCAGGCAGACCCTTTTCTATCAGTTCTTTGCTGATGCAATGAGCAGAATGCCATGCCTTCCTTCATATATGCATTCACTGGACAATTTACTAAACAACTTCCCGGTCCAAGAGTCTTCTTAGTCCCTGTGCCCAAGGAGAGCATGTGCCTGGGAGATGGGATGCAAGGAACGTCATGGCTTTTGAGAAATGTCATGCTAGTTGCTGACTTTTCTGAGCTCAGATGGAGTGGATGATAGTCTCTCTAGCAGTGTGTTCTTTTGTACTTTGAAAACACCATTGTACATAGGAGGTGTTCAGTAATTGACATCATTATTAAGCAGTCTTTTTCTTTTTGTTCTCTGTCTCTGTCTTTCTATCTCTCTGTCTCTCTCTCTGTCTCTCTCTCTGTCTCTCTCTCTGTCTCTCTCTCTCTCTGTTTTTTTTTTGAGACAGGGTTTCTCTGTGTAGCCTTGACTGTCCTGGAACTCACTCTGTAGACCAGGCTGTCCTTGAGCTCAGAGATCCTCCTGTCTCTGCTTCCAGGTGTGTACCACCATGGTTGGCTAAATTGACAGTCTTAAAATCTTGTAATCTAGGTAAAATGGACCTTGGGAAAAGGAAAAGACACCAGGATAATTGCCTCCAAAGTCAAGTCAAACATGCCCCATTGAAAAGGGGACTCAGAGTTACAAGTCAAAGGGCAACAAACTAACTCCCCAGTAAACATGGGGGTTGGGGAACACTTTTCAGAGAGCACAGCATTTCAAAATGGGTCTGAAAGGATGACAAGGATTTGTAAAGGTAGTAAATGGGTGGGGTGTGTGGCTATGCACCCCTCTGCCCATAAACACAAAAGTAGTCCTGTGCCAAGCACAGGATGGAATTAGTGCGATAAAGAAGGTGAGAGACATGGTTAAGATTATGTCTCTATAACAGCAAACATACATTTTGGCAGTGAATAAATGGATCATCATGAATCAATCGCTGTATCCAGACTTAAGCAAAGAAATTATTTAAAAAATTGGAGTTGAATATCAGGATAAGATCATTTTACTAGAAAGATGGTTTTGATTGTGAGACAATCTCCTATGTAAAAGAAAAGAATCCTTTGCTGGTACATTCCATTAGCAAGAAGATGTCTTGGATACATTTGAATCTTTTGATTGCCTGATTGAATAAAAACTCTTAAAACAAGAATGAAGAACAGACGTTCCCTTGGAAATTGTTCTCAGCAGTCTAGACAGTATTTGGTACAGGAACCCAAATCGAAATCCTGCTGGCCAATGGGCCTCTATGGTCCACTCTCTCACCCACTAATGGCTTCCTGGATGTGCATTGCCCAATGAGATTTTCGGCTCCCTAAGGGAAGGCCCAGAGCCATCTGTTCTTCTCTGAATTCAGCACTATCCTAAGCACATCCGCCTGGGTTGCCTTTCCCCATTGAGTCATCTCTCCCATGTAAGCCTTCCTTCCAAGGTGAGAAATACGAGGAACAACAGGAGCCACATTTGCTCCTTTGGAATTATCTTCTGGGTTGCTGATCTCAGCCCATGGGTTTCTGCTTGCCAGGCAGACAGAGAAGAGTATCAACTTTCAGCTCCTCCGCAGAATGCAGCAATGGGTTCTCCTTTAGACCCTAGAGAAGACGGCTTCGTGTAAACTCCGCCATGGTTGAATCAGACTCAAGAAAGGAGAGGCCTTGCTTTCTCAAGTTAGGGGTGAGCTCTACAAAAGACTTTCCTACAACACTGAAGCCACCCAAGCTCTGATTTGGGTGTGTCTCTAGCCTATGAATAGTAGCACGTAAACCAAATCCCCTTCTGCTGGAAGGGTGCTCTCTTGAGCCCTACAGCCTTTGCCAGGAACTGTTGGGAGAGCCCATGAGGGTCCCTGGAGAGGCCAGGCTTGGAATTAATTGAAGAATCAAGAATGTGACTTGAAGGAGGGTGACAGGGCATAGCTTCTCAGTTGGGAGAAACCATCGTTTGGCCTCCTCCCCTTTTTTTCCCTGAAGGTTGGCTATCCTTGTAATTAACTGTGGAGCACAGTCTCATGGGAACTTGCCAAGAATGCAGAATCACAGGCTCCCTCTTCAGCAAAATCCCCAGGAATTCATATGCACAGTAAAGTTTGACAGTTGCTGGCCTAAGCCCTGTGGGCCTGTTAAATGTTCTAGTTAAATGGGGTTGAGGACACTGACTGATCTGTGAGGTTGCTGTGGATAGCAAATGAGATAATCTGGTGCAGTGGTGTGGGGACCATTTGCTAAAATTTTCAGGACTTTTGCAAGCCAGTTGTTGCACTTTTGGTAGCTTGAAATTGGATTATGGCGTAAGTATTTGCACCACAAACATCTGCAAACTGCACACATCAGAGGTTCTTATTTGACTTAGAGAGATTCAGTTTACCTGAATTGCATTGGAGGAGCCTTTTACAAGTGCTTTGTAAGAGCCCCTCCATGCCCAGTCTGTAAAGGACACTTGCAGATCTGCACATTGTTCTGAAGTGGGGGCACAAGGTAGCATTTGGATACCCAAACAGAAGGGGTAATGGTACCAAAAAGACAAGTTTCCAGAACGGACTGGTGCCTGCACTCAACAGCTGGAGCTCATTACTGTGTTGCTTACGAGTGAGCAGCTCAAAGGCCTTGTTCTGTTACACTGCAGAAGGTCAGCACTTCAGCAGCAAAGGAAGCCAGGCCCAGCTCAGTGCCACTGGGCCCCGACTGAGGGGACCTTTGAAAACAAGTTTTTAAATCATTAAGGAAATGAAAATGAAAAACAAATCCCAAGAGAGGAGCGAACCTGCCTACTAGTTAGCTTACTTAACGCAGCCTGCGTGTTAATGGGACATTAAGATCACGCTGAAAGGAAAAAAAAAAAAAAAAACACTTTAGCCTGCAAGCTCTCTGGTTCACATAGGGCAAAGATGAACCATGAAGCTGTGGAACATTTGTGTTCTTAGACATCTTTGCAAGGGGTTGATCTGCCTCTCCGAGGTACTGTAAGCATTTTGTGATCGGGAGGTTGCTATGGTGGCTGCTTTTGTGTTGAATAACAAAGTGCTATATAAACTTGAGCAAATCTGCATAAATTATGTCTGGCCTATGGCTCTAGTTTATACACCCTGATCAGTAATTGAAGAAACATGTTCAAGCCCAGAGCACTAGGGCATGGGCGTGTGTTCCGTGAGTGAAGGAGTTTCCCAGGTTAGCTTCATTTGGGGGCTTTTTCTTCCCTTCAGCTGAACAGCTAATGATTGTCAGCACACCTTTCCTGGCCTTATTTTGCAAGCCGTTCAGGACAAATGCTATGAGGAGGAGCATTTGGTATTTTTCAGATTATAGAAATCACAGCCAAGTGAACGTGTTTCCATTTTGATGCATGGAAACACAATCCTCTTCTTTTTTTCTATGCATTCAGTCCATATTCGTGACAAAATGATGCTTTCATATAAAAATAAAAGCCCTAAACCTTACCACTGTGTTGTTTCTCTGTCTTTAATCTCTTCCTCTCTGAGCCACAACATTCCATGAAATCCAGAATCGTATTATCAGAGCCTCACTGCCGTTAGTCCAAGCAGAACATATTGCAGTACTCTGGAAATAATGAAGTATTGTCAGTCCCAAACCCCTCCCCGCTTTCATGCACTCTTCCCTCCTGTTTGGCCAGTAGTTTTCGTAGAGAAAAATGCAGTCGAGTTGTCTATTTGTAGATAGTTCGGAACCTTAGCAAAGGGGATTGAAAAGTACCCCCAGTGTATTTCATATCCACTGAGCTCATACACTTCAGTGCATGGCTAGGGTATGACATTTTTCCAGAAGCAGTGTGGCTCCATGTCAGTTTCTGCAGAGCAGCCCTGTTATTCTGCACTTTTTCTTGATGTCCAAGACAACACCTAAGCCATGCACCTTTCACTCCCTTCTGGAAATGCAGCCAATCCACAATCAGACACAGGCAACATCCCGCTGGGAAAGCTACTCCCATCGCAGAGGTGAGTGCAGTGTGGCGATGAGTCATGAGAGCTTACAAATGGCAAAACCAGGTGTCCGGGTCTCCGAATGATATTAAAGGAGCTCCCTACTGGTGCTGGGACTCAATGAGATGGAACTTCAGCCCGGTACCAACTGCAGCAGGGAAACATACGGGAGTGGCTCTGATTTTTGTCTTGCATTCTTTCAGACAGCCAACTTTTACAGAGGGGAGCCACATGATCTGGGCCTGGGATTTCACTTGGCCCTGAGCCACCAGCCCTAACACATGCCTACGGACTCACAGCTGCCTGCTCCGTGGGTTCCCAGCATCTCCACTGCAGATGTGGGCCTTGCAAACTGTGCGATGTCTGCCTCACAAGCTTCTGGGAGCGAGAAAGAAAAGAAGGCATGGCTTCAAGCTCCAAGTGCCCACCCCCAGGTGGAAGAGGATCCAGAAAGGCAGGTGAAGCCTCAAACTACTGGACACTGGAAATGCTCTCCAGGGCAGCAGGTTGTGGTATAGCCCTGTTGATGCCAATCCTAAGCCTCCACAGTCTCCAGACCATAGGTAAAATTAGCGTGGCTGGGAAACTGATCACTGCACATTCCTAGCCAAGATTTCGGAAGTTCCTGACCCATTTCTTTGCCTAGGAGATGAGATCAATCAAGTACAAGTTGCTACTGCTAAGTAAATGGTAATGACACATGGGCCTTGGGCCTTACCTGAAACCTATAGACGCATTTGCAGACTGGCAGCTAACTGTCGTCTCCAGTATGTAGGACAAAGATCTCAGTCCTCGTGCTCACATGTCACATACATGCTGGCTAACTTCGGACAGGTCACTTTTGCTTTGTGGACCGCAGTATTCCCTCTGCCTCCAGGGAGGAGGTGGGATTCGATGACATTCAAAGGCACTTCTGCTTCGAATGTTAAGTCACTCTGTTGAACACAAGGCCTCTATAACTTGGTGCCCCCACAAGGTTATCTCTTTCTGCTGCATGCTCTCCTTAGACTTGTCCACAACAGAAAAAGAGTATCAGCAGCACACTGGGGCAGCAAGAAGTGATGAGCTCAGCCCACACATCGAGAATATTCACCAGTGTGGCGTTTGCCCAGTAAACCCATTTCCAGACACATCTGCACAGCACCTAAAACAAAAGGAAATCAATCAGAAAACACACAAAGTTTGTGGGTGGTCTTTTCTTGGGATGTTCAAAACTGTTGACAGTACAAACTCACAAGTTCTGTGCATACTCTGAGTCGTTGAAAGACACAGGAACTCC
Organism: Peromyscus maniculatus bairdii; assembly: GCF_049852395.1. NCBI lineage: Eukaryota > Metazoa > Chordata > Mammalia > Rodentia > Cricetidae > Peromyscus > Peromyscus maniculatus. Next base: position 17,913,863 of record NC_134875.1, read on the forward strand.
TTTAATACCAGGCCCTTCCAGTTTGCAATCAGCTATAAGGTGAAAGTCTTTTGGTACTTCCTACCCTAACATCAGGACAGCTTTGTACCCTAGGTTCCAGATCTCCTTGGTTCCGGGCTAAGGAATGAAATGTTACCATAGCCGTTTCTCAAACAACAGCTGTGTGTAAAGTCTCCCTCTGTCCTATAAAGATCTGTTATGACCTCGAAGATAAGATCAAAGACTTGAACTCCAATCTTAGTACAACACTGCTACTCAGGCTGACTCTAGGCAGGTCAGTTTTCCTCTGTGGAACTCAATTTCTCCATCTTTACAAGTAGTAATTTCCACAACCACTTCCAGTTCTGACCCTAAGAGATTCTGTGGGCCATGCCTGCAGCAGGAAGAAAGGGCCTTGAACCCAGGAAGTCTGTGCTCCAGTTAGAGCTTTGCTACTTGCTGGCTGTGGTTCGTCAATTTAGCCAAGTGGCAGAGGACCTTGTTTGACATCATGAGGACCTTCATGGAGTGTAATAAAACAGTGGTACCCACAAACATTCTGGCTTTATTATATGTATGCTTATTTCTGTTTCACAATAGCAAAAACACATTTCTTAGATGTCATCTCTTGGGGTTGGAGAGATGGCTCAGTGGTTAAGAACACTGACTGCTCTTCTAGAGGACCTGGATTTGATTCCCAGCACCCACAAGGCAGCTCACAACTATCTGTAACTCCAGTTCCAGGGAATTCCACCCCCTCACACAGACATGCATGCAGGCAAAACACCAATGCACATAAAATAAAACTAAATAATTTCGAAATAAAAGGAGTCATCTCTTAATAGTTGTACATTTTTTGTCATCCTTGCTTGCTGATTTCTTGTTCATTCTCGCACCAACATGGATAGAAGTCCTTGTCTCATCTTCCCCTTGTCCATGCCCCCTGCCTACTCTGTCTCTGCTCTCCCATTCCCTCATCCTTCTTGACACTGGAATCCTTGACTTCTTGGAACAGTCTTAAACATTCTCTCCTCAGGACCTTTGCACTTGTTATCTTCCCCATGTGGGACCACCCAGCTTTTCCGTTTGTTCAGATGAAATGGCATCCACTCAGTGGAGCTTTCCCATCAAATGTTCGAAAACACATCTACACTGCCTAATCCCCGTGACCATTTGCTCACTGTTTTTCCTCCCTAGTCTTCATCACTGACATATAACATACATTATAAACTAACCATATCTGTCATCTTTTTCTCCTACTAGAATGTAAGTTCCACAAGACCAGGCATGTTTGTTGTCTTTGTCTGCTTCCCCCACCCCCAGTGATACAGATAAATGGCACAGATAAAACAGTCCATCTGTGAGCTGAAAAAATGAAGGAAAAGTAGCAAACACCAAATGGTTCATATTATATTTATGGAAAAATACAATTGAAAGAAGATTTTAAGACAAGGTCTTATATATCCCAGGCTAGCCTTGAACTTGCTATGTTGCTGTGAATGACCTTGAACTCCAGATCCTCCTGTGTCTATCATCCAAGCACTGTGATTACAGGCCTGCATCACCATACCATGCTATAATTAAAAAAATAATAATAATAACTATTCCATCCTCAAACTGAAAAGGCTTCACAGTGAGCATCTAACATTTTAGTCCACCTCTGGGAAACTCCAAGGATCTTCAGAAGGGGAGTTTGGAGGGCCTGGGTTTAGATGCTTTTCATCCCTTTTAGTTATATGTATGCTCTGACTTAAATGGGCTAATCCTGTCGGGCTATCTTCCCAGTTGCTAATCCATACTTCTGGCTGGGAATATCCGCTGATACCTCAGAACATAAAGTCCTCTGGAGATAAAAGCAACCACAAAGAATGTTTCCTGAGTGCCAGGCCCAGGGCTTGAAGATATTTCTGGCATTATCAGTAAAGTTCACAAACACCCCATAAGATGAGTACCATCTTATATTTTTATTACATTTTTTTATCTTTTCTTTTGTGTGCAACTGGGATGGGGCACATGCCTGAGAGCATCAAAGGACATCTTGTGAGAGTTGGTTTGCCCCCTTTGACCATGTGGGGCCTGGGACTCAACTCAGGTCATGAGGCTTTGTAGCTGGCGCCTTGACCCACTGAGCCATCTTGCTGGCCCCGTGAGTACTATTGTATGCCTGGTGTTCTGTTAAGGAAGCAGAGGCTGAAGGAGCTTAAGGTCCTTAGCCAAGTGCACACAACTAGAAGGTTGGACAAAGGCTAGACTGCAAATCCAGGTCACAAACAAGCTCTAGCTCCCTCTCTCCCCTCCGACTGTGTGTCCTCTTCTGGCTGTAGCAGTGTTTCCCCCCTCCCCCTGAGGCTGGAAATCTGTGTTTGCAAATCAAAACATGTAAAGGTTACCACAACGATGAGAATATTTCCACTTGCAAGCAGCAAAGAATTGACGAGGCTGGAGCAAATGAAGAAAAGCTGGGCAGAAAAGACTATTTGCAAACCTAGGCTGGGTCTGGAGCTCAGTTATTAGAGCTCTTGCCTAGCAAACATGGCACTGGACTCCATGAACGTCTTCAGAACTACAAAGCACCAGGCTGGATGCAGGAGGATTAGGAGTTCAAGGTTATCCTTAGCTACATACGGAGTTCAAAGTCATCCTGGAAAACATGATATCTTCTCTCAAATAAATAAATGCATACAGAAATCTGTGGCAAGACAGATACATCTGTAATCCCAGCACTCAAGAGGCTGAGAAAAAGTATCACGTGTTTCAGGTCATCATGGGCTACTGTAGCTAGAGTTTTCCTGCCTTGCCCACAGTCAGGACAAATCTCTGTCATCCGCCAGTCCCACAGCTGCTCAGACCCAACCAAGTAAACACAGAGACTTATATTGCTTACAAACTGTATGGCCGTGGCAGGCTTCTTATTAACTGTTCTTATAGCTTAAATTAATCCATTTCCATAAATCTATACCTTGCCACATGGCTTGTGGCTTACCGGCGTCTCCACATGTTGTTTGTCATGGTGGCGGCTGGCAGTGTCTCCCTTTCGCCTTCCTGTTCCTTCTTTTCTCCTCTCTGTTAGTCCCACCTATACTTCCTGCCTTGCCACTGGCCAATCAGTGTTTTATTTATTGACCAATCAGAGCAACAGATTTGACATACAGACCATCCCACAGCAGGCTACCTGGTGAGATGTTATCCCCTTGCTTCCTTCTCCCAAAAAAAGGGAAAAAAAATATGATTTGGTTCAGATTTTCCCTCAGTATATCTAGCAAATACAAGCACCCCGGGGTCACTCCCCTATCACTGCACACACAAAAAGAATTAAAATAAACATTATGAGTCAGTCAACAGACTGTTGCAAGTTGCATAATGAGAATATAAATTTTCTCTAGTATAAAGACAAAAATCCCTGACTTCATAGCATTGTCATGAGGATAATATTTGGGAATGGATCAGGTTCAGCACCTGGCACCTAACGAAGCTTAGCAAACACTCACTCACCTTCTGCGTTTTTCAGACTCCTGTATGAGCATCCTCTGTGGAGTCCTTTCCAATCTCCAAGATCCACTTTTGTCACCACCTTTGGGGACAGTCTGTTTCCTCTGTATTCACTGATTTCCTTGTCATTTTTATTGGCCTTGTATTAAAGGTGTGGAGTTGTAAGAAGTGGAGATGACCTAAAAAGTTGGACCCTTCTTCAAAGGAGGGAAATCTGGAAACTCATTCTGTTATAATGTAGAATGTTTGCCAAGGCTCTTGCTGTATTGATCCTTTAGGAGATGAACAAACAAACATTAACATTGTTCAAAGCAACTCACTTCACTTGAAGATTAAAGTAGGAAGCCCAATAAAGACTCTTTCCCATGAAAGGTATGTCTCCAAATACTCTTAGTTTCATTTTGTTGCCATATTACCAACATTTCCAACTATTTTCAGTTAGCTTGAGATACTGAGTCAGCTCAGATACATCCTAGACTATTCCATTGTTTTCCAGGCTTATATCAAAGCATCACTCAGTAAATGCAAATGAATGTTTGCACCAGGCGGTGGTGGCGCACGCCTTTAATCCCAGCACTCAGGAGGCAGAGCCAGGCAGATCTCTGTGAGTTCGAGGCCAGTCTGGGCTACCAAGTGAGTTCCAGGAAAGGCGCAAAGCTACACAGAGAAACCCTGTCTCGAAAAAAACAAAACAAAACAAACAAAAAGAAAAAAGCAAATGAATATTTGCAGGCATCTGAAGATGGATTCTGAAAAATGGGAATATTTAGTAAAATGTCTATCTAGATAATACGGTAATAATAACACTTTGAATTTATCAAGTGCCTTTGTTCTAAACAACTGAAGCTCTGAAACCATTAGCACATTAGTTGAATAGCACATTCCTAAGCTAGAATATCATCATGTGGCTGCTTAGTGGTGTCATCAGTTCCATTCTGGAAACCACATACTGTTATGAGAGGCAAAATGGAACAAGAAAGGGGAAGAACAAGAGCCTCACAACTACTTCAATGTGTAAATCCTAATACAAATAAATCATGTCTCTGCAAAGTACTTTTGCAGGATTACACAAACCCTTTCTATATTCCCAGTGCAGGTATTAGGGAAGACTGCTGTAGTTTCTCAAACACATAATGCCAAGTACACTGAAAGCAGCCGCAAGCTGACATCAGACCCAGTTGTTGAGGTGGCTAGGCCTTCAACTTTCTGGATATCCTGCTGTGTGTAAGTCCTTTCTCTTTCTGCATCCAACTTTCCTGAGCTGCAGAAAGAGAGCATTGAGTGGACCAGAACGTTTTATGATGTCCTGACAGTAGAACACTTTCCACCAGACACTGGGAATCTAGACATCACTTCTTTCTGCACTTACACCCCTAAGAGCATTACTCTTACCATAAGAGAAGCGGAATTAACCCAGGTATCCATCAATAGAAGAACACATTAAAAATGGTGTATAGACACACCAACACATTCATTTTTTAATTTCTATTCCTTTTCAAACTTGCTGTGTAGGCAAGGATGACCTTGAACTTCTGAATCTCCAGCCTCCACCTCCCATGTGCAAAGATTACAGGCAAATGTGAATCACAGGGCCTGGTTTATGCAATGCTGGAGACCATCAAACCCAGGTCTTCCTGCATGCTAGGCAAGCACTCCACCAACTATGCTGCATCCCCACCCTACAGGGTTATTTCCACATCTTTTCTTAGCTTGGAAAGCAAAAATAGAACAAGAAAGGAAGTTCTGTATTCTGCACCCAGCATTTTATGTCTGGCTGTTGCTATAATCGCCAAGATGAGCTCACAAACATTTTCTTTCCCAGATTCTGAAAGAAGGAGGGAATGACAATCCTTTCACTTGATAAATGAAATCCTGAGCCACAAAGTGACTTGTCCAAGGTCACACAGCTACCCAGCAGTGAAGCTGGAATTCAAGCCCACATCTACCTGGCGATTTGCTTTTCTTCAAAAACAAGGCATAGCAACAAAATTTCTAGAAAAGAAACTTCATTAACTTCTAAGGCCAGGGGAACAAAGCTCCCCTCAATTGCCTGTGTTTGAACATGAGCACACACAGCGTGGAAGCAGCAGTCAGTCTTAAGATTTCCAAATTAATTACCACCGTCTTCCTAAAAAGCAAAGTATTATCCTTAGGGGCTGTGGGCATGGCTCAGTGAGTAAGAGTACTTGCTCTGCACGCGTGAGGACCTGAGTTCAAATGCCCAATATTCACAGAAAAAGCCAGGCATGCCTGTAACCATTGACAGCAGGAGCCCCAGAGCATCTTGGCCAGCCAGCCTACCTGCAACCACAAGTTTTGGTTTAGTGGGAGATGCTATCTCAATCTAATAATGATAGAGAAAGACACCCGATGTCTCACTCAGGGCCTCATCTCACTCACATGCATATACCCTCCCCTCATATTAGTTTTAGTACATTGGTGAAGTAAGGAATCCTGATGCCTGCTTACAATCCCAGCTTAGGCAAGAGGATCATTTGAGTTCCAGGCCAGCTTGAGCTACATGAGTTCAAAGCTAGTTTAGGTTACATAACAAGACCCTGTCTCAAACGAAAATGGGAAAAGGTGGATAATGTAAATCAAATAAAATAGAAATCATTTCTCCCTTGTTAGCTGAACTGAAGTGAATTCTAAAGACAATACCCACTGATCCTCTTATTTTTGCAATTTCTATGATTCACTAAAAATAAAATGTGTCCTATTAGATATTCACGTGTGAGGACAATTTCTTCCTAATATTCCCAAAGGCACACAGCAACATAAGCTGGTGGCTTTTAAAGAGAATCTGTACAGCATTGTACATAATTGGCTCTTGGCTCTATGGTAAGAACCCTTGTTCATGAGATTTCTTCTTAAATAAAAAAAAGTCTATCTTTAATCATCAGCCAGATTGAAAATTCAGGTGACCATCGCTGCTTATGTTGGTACTGGTATTTGTATTTGAAAATTTACTTTCCTGTCTCATGGAATCAAAGGTTTTAAACAAAATTCATTGCAGCTTAAATAAAGCCTTAGTTATACATCTTTCTGTTTTCTGCCAACTAAGCTGTGTTCTGTGTTTTATTTTGTTTATCATGGTAGCATGGTAGATAAGTATCTTTTAGAAGTTGTTTTTGTTGTTGTTGTTTGTTTTTTTAGGGTTTTGTAGCAAAGTCACTGTGGAAAACAATCCCTTCCCAGCACTTGTGTTTGCAATGTGTGATTCTTTTCCCCCAGCAATCCTTGGACTACTATACAAGATAAACTTTGGAACAAACTTGGATCCCTTGAAAAAAATCTCTGCTCTTCACCTGAAGGACCTGACCTGCAGACCCAAAGCTGCAGGATTTCTATAACACTGGGCACCAGCAGGATGTTCAGGAAGAGTCCTAGTGGGAACATGTAGTGGAGACCAGGGGCCTCGAACCATGACTCTTTTTCAATAAACACTTGCAAGTAGAGATGTATGGGCCAAGGGTATACTGTGTGACTTGCTGGATCGTACTGCAGCTTCCATGATGAGATTTTTTAATTCCTCCTTTTCTCATTTTATTCTCTTCATTTTTTTCTCTTGAAAATTTTGTTTTATTTGAGGGAGGGAGGTGCGGGGGTGGAGGGCGAATGTGAAGCGATGGGGAATGAATGGCATCAAGATACGTGATGTGAAAAACAGAATAAATAAATTTTATAAAAAAATAATTTACACTGCTTAAAAGAAAAGAAAAACTCTCCTCTTAGGGAATGGACTTTTCAAGAAGACACTGGTTGAAGGAGAAAGATGTTCTGCACAATTAATGTTTGCAAGTGGGTCACTAAGAAGGTCAAATTTTAACTGGTGCCAATATATCACTCAATATCCAATGGTGAGCCGATGAAAGAATTTGATTGGCTTCAGCCACATGAACCCAAACGACAAGAATGTCTGAATGAGACAAGACAGTGAGGACAGCCTCTAAAACAGCTGTACACCTTAAACGCTCTAAACATCTGACTAGTTGGCCTTTATTCAGCCAGTGGCTTAAAGGAAAAACTATTTGTCAGCCAGCCACTCTGCATGGACCTTCTAGAAAAGCATGCTGTGTGTACCATGCAAGCAATTTCAGCTTTTCCCTCTATTTCTATATGGGAATTGATTAAAGTCTATTGGCGCCTCTTCAATCAGGCGGACTACTCCCATTCCTAAACACTGTGTCTTCCTAACAGATGACATCAAGACAATATGAGGATATAGACTTCCAACGAGTCGGAGCCGGAAGGGAGCTTAGATTTCAAGTGGAACATAGCCTCTTCTCCATTTTTCAGATGAGGAAACAGAAGCCCAAACAAGTATCGCTAGACGTTTATTATTTGCCTAGTTTCATCTCACTTCCACAGGAAGAACGCAAAAACATCCGGGTTAATGTTAAAACCAGTCCTCTCTGCCTACCCCATTGTTTTGCTTCCAGAAACTGAGAGAAAGCAAGGTCTCTTAACCCCTACTTCTTCCCCACCCCCACCATAATCCCTGCTCAGATCAACAGTTCCGGTTCTCTCACTCTCCCCTTCCAGCTTTCTCAATCTCCTCCCCTCCGTAGGGGTAGGTCCAATTACTCAGTAGCCCACTTAGCATAGCAAAGAGCCGAAGTCCAGAAATGTGGTGTGGAAAAAACAGTGGACCTCCAGTTGGCGCTTTGTTCCTCCCAGCTGTGCTTACTTTTCCCGAGCAGAGCTGGGATCCCCACTGCTGTGGCGTCCCTCTGTTTAGCTCAGGCCCCTGGGGATATGATTATTACATAATTTTGCATTGTACTCCAATGTAATATATATATTCATATATATGTATATATATGTATATATATACATATATATATATGAAGGAAGGAGAAAATCTGCATCATCCCAGTCGCTCTGTGAACTGCCCCTTGTTCTTGTTCGGGATGACAATGGGCTTTCTGAGGACAAGGTGATTAGGCAGCCGTGCAGTGTTTGATTAACACCAACCAGCTCTTTGTAGGACAATATCAGGCCTTACAGTAACAAGAGCACGTCTTTTGATTTGGGTTTGCTCCTCTGTTGATACAATCCATTATCCTGTTTGCCTTTCGTACTACAGCAAGGCTTTGCACCAAGGGCTTCAAGGAGGGTTTTTTTTTTTTTCTATAATAACCTCCAAATCCCTTAGCACCTGCCTTCTGCCAAAGAACCTCCCTCTTCACATGGCTGCTTTTCTTTGTCCTTTCAACACCACTTTGAATAGTTTAGGTAAAGCTATACTCCCATCTCCGGGAAAAAGAACACTACAGCCACAACTAGGGGCTCCATATTTAATAAGAAACCAAATGGGGCAGAGCAATTGAGTCACTGTTTGCTTAACCCTTTCCCTGCTGGCCCTGTCTTCAGTTCCCGGGCCCCAGCTTTGTAGTCACTTGCACAGATTAGATGCAGAAAGCAAGCTGAGTTCCAGAGCTCAGGGTAGCAACCAACAGATTTTCAACGATGTGCTTCAAGGCAATTGCCACAGTGATGTTAACACATGTACACAAACAGCGCCAGGCTGCTCATCGCAGGTCCCCCCAGTTATTCAATTCCTAAAGCATAAAAGTGCACCCCCTCAGAATCTTTCCGAATTCCCCAAACCTTTATTTTTAAATCACATGAGATTAATGGAATCTCCAAATCTTAGACATTGGGTTTTAGATCTTCCCGATATTGGCAGACATGTTCACATTTAAAAGAAATCCACATTTGAAAACATTTTCACGTCCAGCAACTACGATAGGAAAATACCAACAATCTCAACAATGAAACAACGCAGACTACTCTGAATGAAGATGTTCCAGAAAAGAATGGGTTCTGTTTTTGTGGAGTGGCACGCCCCCTTTCAGAGCCACACCCCCACTCCTTCCCTAGCATCTTATTTATGTTTGTGCAAGATACCCCCTGGTTAATTATCGGGCCTTCCCATTTGGCCAGTAAATAGGAGGCAAATTAATAATTTCGGGTAGAAAAAGACCTGGGTGCTTTTCTCCTCCCTCCTTTCCCAGGTCAGCCGGCTCGCTTATGAATTAGTGCTCCAGCGGCCTGAATAGCACAGAATGGATGTTTGGCTAAATCCTCTAAGTATGAAAGCTCTTCACACCATTTGGTCTTGAACTGATCCAATAGCGAGGTGTAACCACTAGTGACAATAAAGCACCATCTGGCAAAGTGAACTCTGGGCAAACAATGACAAGCAGAAGTGAAAAGAATTGCAATGATTTCCACAAACATGTGAAATACTATAAACTGTGGGACTTAGCAGCTTCTCCCGAGGCAAGTAAACAAATGCAACCCCTCGGCTGCGCCAGCAACTGAGGCAGGCTGAAGTGGGGGGCTCCGTCTCAGAGAGCAGCCTGGCTCCATTTGCATTTAGCTAGGGAAAATGTATGCAGATTGGGGAACAAAAAATATATAAGCGCTCGTAGGCAGACGTCACTTTGCCTTGCTCTTTACTGTCAGGGTGATGTACTGGAAGTCTTTCTTTCTTTGAGCTCGGGCCTCTCAGTGCCTCATTCTCCTTCCAGCCTGTTCTCATGCCTTTCTCATCACCTGCTGGGGCCTTGATCACGGACAGAGCAGACGAGCAGCGGGGGGACAATTAGAGAGGAGTTGAGACTTTGATCATTTGACCATATGTGAATACAACAGCTGACCACATGTTTTAAAAGACAACTGACTTAAATGTATTAAAAACATCACAAAGCAAAAGCATAGATAGTGAAATTTACATTTTAATTATCTGACACATTGCTGCGTTCAACTTTTTCAAAATATTGAATATGGAAAAATACATCTTGCTCCTTCAAAATAGGAAGAGAAAGCACTTTTCAGTGTGTTCTCCCTGCCCCCACCTCCACCCCCTGCCAAATGTGTTCCCTTTCAGCACAACATTTAACCACTCTGGATGGTGAAGAATCCAGTGCTGGAGATTTCAAAAGGCATATTCAAAGCTTCCCAAACTTGAGCATGATTACCAAAGGTAGACTGGGCTTAAAGTCCACTTATTTAAAGAATGATTGTACGCAGAAAAGGTCTGCCCGGTGTGTCTAAGGGAAACCAGCTCTACTATGGGACAGCAGCTTGTCCTCGCTCCTCAAAGTCTTTAAAAGTGGCCATTTGAAAACCATGTTTTGTAAAGTGTGTCAAATCAAAGAGCTCTGTTGTCAATAAAACTCTCCAGTGCTTGGTTAGCTGTAAGAGAGTCTTTGCAGCCACAGGCCACAAATGAAGGTTTATTCGTGGTCACTTCTGGGAAAATATGGTCCTGTCTTTCTACTTCTCTATTCACTTAGCAAAGCTAAACTCATTTCTGCCTAGTAAGGTGAAGTGTGGCCACTCCTGATCCAGCCCAGGGCCCTTTCTCCAGCCTTTGTATGCAATTGGCGATCTCTCCTGGCTCCTGGAGACTTAGAGCTTTCCTTATCTTCCCCACCTACGAGATAATTAACATATTCATGAATGGTTATTTACTCTCAAATAGGGAGATAATAGAAAAATAACACTAATTGTTTTGACAGCAGTTTGCTTAAGAGTTATCTGGAAGAACAAATGTTTCTTTTGTAGTGTTAGGAAGATGAGCACTTATCTATGTATTAAGATTATTTCTCTTCTTATGGTAGACAGACCAAAGCAATCTTGGGTACGGGGGAGGAAAGGTCTAGATGTAATTTAAGTGAAATTTCATTTAACATCCCCCCAAATATTTTGATAACCCATTTATTCTTTTTTTCCAGTGTGAAAGAGATTAGCAATGTGATTTACATTTTAATGGCTATATATGCTAATATTTTGTTGATAATCTGAGCATCTTAGTTCCTTAAAATGTAAATTGCCTTTTAATTTAAAAAGATCCCACCTATGTAATTTTACTTTGGTATCATCATAAATATAATTGATTTATAACCATTATTATATAAGCACTTTTTTTAAACAAAGGTTGGTTAAAAGACATATTCCTGTCTTAATTACGAGTGTCCTTACTGGGGTTTCTGTGTCACCTTGAGGCCTTGGGCATGTCATCACCCTCTCTGGGCCTGTTTCCTTCTCGGTAACACAAGTTAATTAAAGGAGCTGATCTCTAATGACTTTTCCAGTTCCAGCGAATCTCAGCTGCTATAATTGTCCTACCAAAACAAACTTTGCAATTGAATCTTGATAACTTTTATTTCTTTCTTTAAAGATGTTTTCCCTGCAGCATGGAGAAAAAGGTTAATGAGTCAATCTCTCTGTCTCTCTGTCTCTTTCTGTCTCTCTCTGCTCAGGATCAAAAACTCAAGGCCTCAAGCATGTCATTCGAGTGTTCCAACCACAGAGAAATACCAAGTTAATGAGTGTTTATATTTTTCCTATCATGCGCCAGCATTGCTGGCATTTTACAAACATTATCTCTTTAGTCTTTACAGCCATCTTGCAAAATAAGCATTATTATCTCCATTTTATAGAAGAAACTACGGTCCACAGAGGCCAAGGCTCTTGTCACAAATCTCCTAGGTAGCCTTTGGTGGAACCGAAGCTCGATATCAGATAGGAATTTTCACCCCTATACAACATCGCCTCGCAGAAAGATAATGTGTATCAGAAGAGCAAGCTACTTTATCAGTGATTTCCTGGGACAAATCCTCCACCTCAATTTCCTTAACCCACATAGGAATTGTATCTCCAGGACTCTATCACCTACCTCCTGAATGAAGACAGAATGAGAAAATTGGTAAACTAAAGGCAAACTATGTACTTCCTCTGAGATGGCAGAGGAGATGCCGCTGATGAGCACAGATCTGCCCCCTCCAGAACAAACATTGGCCTTTGATGGTCAACTAATACATGCCAGATACGTTTTCAACTATGGGAGTCTTCTCTAACACCATTCCTACAGCTAAAAGAATGTCCCACAAAGATAGAAACGTATAGATAACATAACTCATTATCCTTTGTTGAAGCCAGATACAAATGACTGAGAAAGAAAACCCTTTGGAATGAAAGAAATTCGAAAGTCTGCCCTGCAAACATGCTTTATTTTAGCCTCAAATGGAGCCACACTTTTAAAGTAAACAGAAAATCAGCTCAATTTGAACCCAACCGAAAGGTCTTTGGAGCCACTGACAAACATGGAGTGACTTCACAAACTGTTACTTACCCATTTCAACAAGAAATTGTTTTTTTGTTTTTTTTTAAAAAAATAAGACATGCAGAGATATAGAATTCAAAAGTGACTTGAACTTTAAAGGTAAATTTTAATCTTCTGGGCTGGTGGTTTTAAGAGGCCCCAAGAACCGCACCCCATCAAAACAGAGTGGCAGTTACCACTGCCTGGGGTGGGGGTATTTCCTTGAAGTAAAGTGCTCAAATGGTCTTTCTAGAAGGGAGGGGGGCTGTGAGAAAGCAATTAGCTTAAGCTCAGCCACAGAGCTGAAAGGGTAGACTGCTCCATGGAGCTCACTCATGATTTTCTCATAAAGGAGCTTTTTAGATTCATGTGCCAGAAAACCAGAGCATCCCACAGGAAGGAAACTAAGAGGTGCTGAGATTCGAGGGTGCCTCATGGGGGGGGGCACATTCAGAAATGTGGCTGTTCTATATGATCACTGTTATTCCATAACTTTCTCAAATTTGTTCTTTTTGTCATACCTACTTTAATTTGGTGATTTGCTGCCCCATCCTTTCAGCTATATTTGGAGATCTAGAATCCATGGAGAAATCAGAAGAAAGTTATGGAAGGTTCTCTTCCCATTTCTTCCATATACCCCTGGAGAATGCATAAAAGGCATAAGCAATCCATCCATCATTTCTGATGCTATCAAAAAGCCCAGGGTTAAAAATATCATTGGTGCCATACTTAAAATTAATGCCCAGCTAGGAAAACAAGGTTCTAATTTTAACTATCAGGTTAGCAATAAGCATTGAAACACTCAAGACTACTGCTTAAGGACAAACAAGCCAGTTCATATATCCCTGGTGCAAGTGTACATGCTATATGGAGGAGAAACTTCATGGTTTTCCCATCTCCAGCATTTGCAAGGCTGAGAAATAGCATCGCCTATGGGTAAGAGATTGATTAAATGCTGATGGTGATTGACAGTGATCTTTTAAAGTAAAAACACCCTGGAGTAATTACGATGACTATTTGAGGTGACCAATGCTGAGTCAGTGGTGTAAGTTGGGACAAGTTGTCTTGAAATTCCACAAAAAGTATTTCGTTGCTAAGATACAAAAATGGACTTCTCTGCAAGGTAATTCACAAGACAATGAGAGTACTGCCTAGAGGAGAGGGCTCCTTTACTAGGACAAATATTTTAACAGTGCTTGGATTTTCTGTTTTTCTTGGGGTTTTTATTTTGTTTTGGTGGGGGTTTTTTGGTTTTTTTTGTTTGTTTTTGTTTTTTTTAACACAGGGTATCACTTTGTAGTGCAGGCTGGCCTACAGCCTCCTCTCAACAGTGGTTCCTAACCTTTTGAAAATCTAATGACGTCTAAAGATCTATTCTCTAGAAAATGCACATATTCACTTATTTTTGCATATGTGTTTAGGGGATTCTTAGACCCCCTGGAGGGAATTAATATACACTAGGCTAAGACTCCTTCCTTCAGACTTGAAAGCCATAGGGAAAAGAACTTCTGCTGAGGACAGAGAATCCCACATTTGGCAGAACTGATTTCCTTTCAATTCCTGATCTAAGACCCTAAGGAGCCTTAACCTTAACCGGGGCCCAGAAACTCCTATGTTACTTTAGAATTCTCTCTCTCTTGCAGAGTGTGGAAGCACATCCCTGTGATCTCAGGACTTAGAAGGCCAGCCTGTAAGATCCTGTCTCAAAATTCTTATTTTCCAACATAACTCTTTCATGCTCACCCCTCTTCCCTGTGCCTTCTTCAGTTGTGACATTGCCACTTAGCTCTCTGAGAGAAATCCATTTCATCAGACAAAAATGGCTCATCTTCCTTTCACTAATGGGAACTGAACTACCCTTGCCTTCATGATATTCCTTTTGCTAAACTAGGGAATTTCCCCCTAGTCTACAGCCAACCCTGCCTTCCGTGTGTATTTGCGTGAGGGTAGAGGCTTCCTGAACCCTCTCTCACCAGCTTGCCTGAAAGTTAGTCAAAGTAACAGAAAATTCTAGAGGCATATGAAGAAAACACATGATCTGATTTAAGCTTTAATGCCAGCTTTCTTTCTCTCTCTCTCTCTTTCTTTCTTTCTTTTTTATTACACAGGATTGCACAAGGCTATATTTGTAAAAGCATATCATATAATGTACTTTTGACACATTCCCCCATATCATCCAAAACTTCTTCTTTCTCTCTCTGTCCCATTGAGCCCTCTTTGTTTCCCAGACAGTCTTACTTCTTTCATGATTTTATGTATATGTAAATTCTGAGACACACAAATGAGAGAAAGTAGGTGATATTTGTCTTGTTGAGAATGATTAAATTTGGTTAATATGATTATACCTCCAGTTATATCCATTTTCCTATAAACAAAACAACTTCATGGCTGAAACAATCTTTTGTATATATAAACCATACTTTCTTTATACATTCCTCTGTTGTTGGACATCTAGTTTGATTCCACATCTCAGTCATTGTGACTAGTGCTGCAATACACATTGACAAGCAAATATCACTATACTGTGCATACTTGGAGTCCTTTGGGGAAACATCCAGAAGTGGTATGTCTGGGTAATATGGTAGTTTCTTTTCTTTCTTTTTTTGTTTGTTTTTTGTTTGTTTGTTTTTGTTTTTGTTTTCAAGACAGGGTTTCTCTGTGTAGCTCTAGCTGTCTTGGAACTCACTCTGTAAATCAGGCTGGCTTCGAACATAAGAGTTCCACCTCTCTCTGCCTCCCGAGTGCTGGGATTAAAGGCGTGTGCCACCACTGCTGGGCTTTTCTTTCTTTTTATCAGTGCTGGGTAGGGAATCTAGGACCTAACATATGCTAGGCTGGACTGTCCTCCCAGGCTTATTGCTTCTTATTGCTGTGCATAAATCTATGGCAAAATAAAATGCTGGAAGACCAGATATTTAGTCAGCATTACTGTGTATGTTCCCAGAAATGCTTGTCACCAGAGATAAGGTGGTAAGCACATCAAGTGTGGCCTTCTCCTCAGAAGCTTTCACTCAGTGACGCTTTAGATCTTAAATACCCCCAGCATCCTCCTCCAGAGATCATATGTTGTCATTTGTACCTATCTAGTGGTACAAAGAGGAGGTGTCAGCATGTCCTTGAAACGTATGTCAAGAGACTTGCTCCTTTCTTGTCGTCCTTCTTAACTGTGAGACTTTTCCTCCATCACATGACATACTGCCTAGTCACAGGCTGGAAGGTGACAGGACTCATCTACCACCTTTGAAATTGTAAATCAAGATAAACCTTTCTTTCCTTTCACTGCTTTCTTTTTTTTTTTTTTTTTTTTTTTTGCCTCTCATGTATTTCGTCAGTTTAGGAAAACAGGCACAGTGAAAGAGTGGAGTTACTAGGGCTTTGAAACGTCACACAAACTCTACACAGCATTGTGAACCAAGTAAAGTAAGTAATTCAAACCACAGATTCCACGCTCCATTCTGAATAACAGTAAGATAATGTCCAATGGGCAAAAGAAGTTGTTTGATTTGTTTTGTTTTGTTTTGAAGCTGGGTGGCACTATGTAGCAGAGGCTGGCTGTGAAATCTGAAATCTCAATCTTCCTGCCTTAGCCTCCTTAGTGCTGAGAATGCAGGGCATATCACCTTGCCCAGTTGTTTTTGTTTTTTATGTGAGCAAAGACTAATAAACAATTTTAAACAAATACTAAATGAACTAAATAAGTTATATGTAGAAGGCAGGGTTATAGGAGATTCTAATTTTTTCTTTTTGTTTTGTTTTCCTTCACATATTTTCTTTTATTCGTTTATTATTTTTGCAGCACAGAGGATTGAGCCCAGGACCTAACTTTTAATAATCTGGCCCTCCCCTTGGAAGCAAATGTTAGTATTCTGACCCGCCCCTTGGCGCCGCCCTGCGTCCTGAGGTACAAGCCTCATTTTGGGGAAAGGCCCCTCCTCTTCCTCTCTCTCTTCCACTTTTCCTCCTATGAAGTGTGGACCCCTCGATCCCTTACTCTCTCTTCCTCTCTTTTTCTCTCTCTTCTCTCCCTCTTTCCTATCTTTCTCTTCTTCTCTCTATTATAATAAACCATTTCCACACAGATGCAGAGTCTGGGTATGAATGACTGTCCGCCGCCCTGACGCCATGCCCTCATGGTGAGTCACCAGCCAGCCTGGCGCTGCATCTGCCCAGCAGGCCAGCATGTTTCCCTACATACGCGGGATACCCTGGCCAGCCGGGTACCCCCGTGTGCATGTATCATAACATTGGTGTCATGCTCTACCACTGAATTTTATGCCCAACCTTTGTTTTACATACAGTTTCTAGCATGCTTTTTTATAGAAATGCTTTTGATATGTTGTTGAAAAAGCTATCCGTGCATAAACAAAGAATGATAGGCAGAAACGAAATGTGCTGTGGTAGGCTTTGAGTCCCAGTACTTGGCTGGGCAAGTGTCTTCCACTGTCTGTATCTTGTATGCCCTTGGGGTCATCCAAGTAGGAATTCAATACTTAGTAATCTAGTATCTCAATTTAACCCCTTGTACTGAGCTACAGGGTTGATAATCCAAGGGAAGTCCCACTGAACTACTCATCTGCCCTCTCCATTGTCTGTCTCTGGCCCCAGGGTATTCCAGTAGTGGCCTCTTGAAGAACATAGGCCTCTCCACTGTAATTATATGTTGGCGCCCCATCCCCCACTCCCACATATCTCCTCCACTGCACACCACTGCATGATACTCTCCCTCTGGTTCAATCCTTAGTGTCTAGCTCAAACAGCTCTTGACCTAAAGTTGAGCCAATTCCTGTCAATGCATGAGGGAATGAATGAAAATTGAGCCAATGGCAGAATAAACTAAGAGCAGGCTCTGTCACTGCAAGGTTGGTTGAGTCAATCTTATCTCAGTCTGTGAAGCTGTGGTGTTCCCAGCTCAGTGACCGCCCTGCTAGCTCCCAGCCAATGGGAACAGGGCTGAGGTACTTCTTGCTGCTGGAGAGCATTTGACTTGGCAAGTCTCAAAAGAGCAAAAGAGCCATTTTCAGAATTTCCGCTGATGAGCCTAGATTGTTTTGTTTTTTGAGACAGGATTTCTCTGTGTAACAGGCCTGGCTGTCCCGGAATTCGCTTTGTAGACCAGGCTGGCCTGGAACTCAGAGAGCTGCCTGCCTTTGCCTCCGGAGTGCTGGGATTAAAGGAGTGTGCCACCACCACCTGGTTGAACCTAGATTTTTAAACTCCTTCTACCACATATGCCACATGGCACAGCTCTGATTGTGTGGCCTGAGAGCGAGCAGTCACCCTAAGCCTTGCTTCCAGTCAGGCCATCCCTTTCCATGGGGTATGGATGCACATGCTATTACAAGTCTAACTATTTTTGTATCTATTTTTCATTTGTTTATATTTCCTAATGTTTTCACCATAGGTGAACCTTGATCACAATAAAAGGGAACTTAACATGTGATGCAGATGTAAAGTAGAGGAGAAAAATAATTATAAACAGGAAGGCTGTGGCATAGAAAATAGAGAAAGACTTTTTTTAAAAAATTTTTTTTGTTTTGTTTTTTTTAATTCATTAATTAATTTATTTATTTATTTTAAAATATTTACCCCAGTTGCATTTTAATCAACATTTACATCTGTACAGATAAGACACTTTTACATCTCATAAAAGTACATTATCTACATCAATTCTTAGTGTATGTCTTCAGCAAATGAAGTTTCACAGAAAAATACTGCTTATATGTACAAACATTACAGAACAATGGATTAAGCACTTGTGTGGTTCAATATGCTAAATACGTCATACCACCGAACACAAAGCCTCTATGGTTCTATGGGTTGTGGTCTGATTGTTCTTTATTTTATATCTAGAATCCACCTATGAGTGAGTACATACCATAACTGTCTTTCTGGGTTTGGGTTACCTCACTCAGGATGATTTTTTCTAGTTCCATCCATTTGCCTGCAAATTTCATTCTTTCATTGTTTTTCTCTGCTGTGTAGTACTCCATTGTGTATATGTACCACATTTTTTTCATCCATTAAAAAAATATTTTTATTTTAGGTTCATTGGTGGATTTTTTTTGTTTTTGTTTTGTTTTTGTCTTTGTTTTTTTGAGACAGGGTTTCTCTGTGCAGCTTTTGGAGGCTGTCCTAGAACTCATTTTGTAGACCAGGCTGGACTCCAACTCACAAAAATTCACCTGCCTCTGCCTCCCAAGTGCTGGGATTAAAGGTGTGCATCACCACTACCCAGCCTGTTCATTGGTGTTTTGCCTGCACGTATGTCTGTGTGTGAGTGTCAGAAGCCTTGGAACTGGAGTTACAGACAGTTGTGAACTGCTACATGGGGACTGGGAATTGAAGCCAAGTCCTCAGGAAGAGCAGCCAGTGCTCTTAACCACTGAGTTATCTCTCCAGCCCCCAACAAAGACTTTTGTTTTTAAGTTTTAAAAGGTTTGTGTTCAGTTCTGACAGTCATTCATCCAGTCACACATTCAGAATGGTGCTTAGAGTAGTGTAGACAAGAAATTTCAATGAGAAACAGAACCTGGACAAACTGGATCTAAGATCTGTGTCTTTGGATCCTTTAACTTCATAAAACCTCAGTTTCCCCATCTTTATATGGTTACCATGAGGCTTACAGGACAAGTTGTTAAATTAGGCAATGCAGAGGCTCAATTTAAATGTGTCCAAATTGAAATTCTCCAGTTTTTAAATTTAAAAATAATTTTGAATGTTCATGTATTCTGTGGACCCATCTTGCATAAACATAAACATTTAGAGGACAGTTTGACAACATGACCAATGAGCAAAACAATAATAATAGACTCTCTCCTTATGCCTATGATACTCTCAGCCATGAGTTCGGCTCTGGACCTGGTTTCCCACACTGGCCATGTGTTCTCTCCTCTGGTGCAGGGTCTTAAACCCACACACACTGGCTTTTTTTAATGCAAGTGGCTTTTGTGGCCATATTTTGAAATAATTAGTCATTATGTGCATGAGACAGTTCAGAAACATTCGTTTCATTTTATGATGTCAGTAAAGCTTAAACTCTAATAAAGGAGTACATGCCGGGCGTTGGTGGCGCACACCTTTAATCCCAGCACTCGGGAGGCAGAGCCAGGCGGATCTCTGTGAGTTCGAGGCCAGCCTGGGCTACCAAGTGAGCTCCAGGAAAGGCGAAAAGCTACACAGAGAAACACTGTCTCGAAAAACCAAAAAAAAAAAAAAAAAAAAAAAGGAGTACATTTATTCAGTTGGTACAAAATCTGCCAATAAAAGTCTTCTGTCCAATGATAGCTATTTTTTCATTTACACTCTAAGATTAAAGATATGTTTCAGTTGGAAGGAAACTTCTCTTTCTATACAATCAAATTACCCTTTATAGAACAATTCTTCTAAAAACCCATCCATTTCTATATAAACCTGTGTGTGCATGAAGAATGCTCTGGAAGAAACCACATCTGACTTTTACCATTGTTGCTAGTGGAAAGGCTTCTAAGATGGAGAGAGAGCATACAGC
Organism: Peromyscus maniculatus bairdii; assembly: GCF_049852395.1. Lineage (NCBI taxonomy): Eukaryota > Metazoa > Chordata > Mammalia > Rodentia > Cricetidae > Peromyscus > Peromyscus maniculatus. The sequence continues at coordinate 17,933,956 of NC_134875.1, forward strand.
AAGATAAAACTGCGGACATTTTTAGAGGTATTGAGGATGGCACAGCAGGCCTTGTGTGTTCCAGGCAAGCAATCTACCATAGAGCTATATTCCCAATCCTAAGGGAAAACATTTACTGTTTATGCATTCTGTATTATTTGAACTTTCTCACAGTAGATGAGAACCTGTCCTAACAGGAACAAAAAACAAAGAAAAGAATTAACCGAAATCACAGCTATATTTTTACACTTTATTTAAGTTACTTGTATTAAATTAGTATTAAAATTAATACCTTTTTTGGAGACAGGATCTCACTATGTAGCCCTGGTTGTTCTGGAATTTGCTATATAGACCAGGCTGGCTTTGAACTCACAGAGGTACATCTACCTCTGCTCCTGAGTACTGGGATTAAAAGCTTGAACCACAATGCCTGGTTTACAATTAATACTTTTAAAATAAAGGTATGGATTTTGGGATGTTGGTAGAATGCTTGTCTAGCATGCAGGAAGCCTTGAGTATGATCAAAACACCACATAAACTGGGTATAGTGGTGGAACCCAGTAATCCCTGTCCTCAGGAGCTAGAAGTTAGAGGATTATGGGTTTGGGGTCATCTACCACATAGTGAGTTTGATGCCACTCTAGTATACATGAAACCCTGTCTCAAATTAATTCATTAATAGACAAATAAATAGATAAAGACAACTAAAATCCCATGGAGAAGATGAATTCATTAACATCATCTGTAACAGCATGCAAACTAATTTACATTTTTCCTTTTTATATGATATTAGAGAGGACAGTATTAAGAATCCCAATGTACTCATGATCCAACTTCAACAATTATTAACTCCTGGATAAGGTTTCATTCAAATGCTTTCACACATGGGCTGGAGATGTAGCTTAGTGGTAGAGTGTACACACACACACACACACACACACACACTAAAGAGAGAGAGAGAGAGAGAGAGAGAGAGAGAGAGAGAGAGAGAGAGAGAGAGAGAGAGAACATACCTTCTGTGGTAGTTTGAATAAGAATGGCCTCCATGGCTTTATATGTTTAAATGCTTGGTCCCCAGTTGGTGAAACTGTTTAGGAAGGACTAGGAGGTGTGGCCTTGTTGGTGGACATATGTCACTGAGGGCCGGCTTTGAGGTTTCAAAAGGCCACGCTATTATCAGTTAGTGCTCTCCTTCTCTCTCTGCCTTGTGGTTTTTGTCCTAACATGTAAGCTCTTGGTTACTATTCTAGAGCCATTCTTGCCTGCATGATGTCATGCACCACGCCATGATGATCACAGGCTCTACTATGCTCTAGAACCAAGAACCTCAAATTAAATGTTCTCTTTTTAAGTTGCTCTGGTCATGGTATTTTGTCACAGCAATATAAAAGAAACTAAAATACCCTCCACCCCACACACCAAGGTTTTACAAAAACAGGAAAGGAATTTTCTCAAGGTGACACTGGGTGTCTTCCTCATATGGAGATCATTCAAATCTAGTTCACTTAGTCAATTACTAAGGAGTGTAAGTTAAATAGGGCAGAACTGAAGGCAGCAGATAGACAAATGTGTTCAAGAAGATGCAGTTCTTGATCCACCACTTCCCGGCCTTCAAAGTGTGGAAATGCTCAAATTCTTCCAAGCTAGATCTTCACAGTAAGGCTGAAGCATATGAGTGAGAAGAAATGTATGATATTTTGCTTGTGTTCTGACAAATAAAGCTTGCCTGGAGATCAGAGGGCAGAGTTAGCCACTAGTTAACCTTAGAGGCCAGGCAGTGGTGGCACACACCTTTAATCCCAGCACTTGGGAAGAGGAAGCAGGAAGATCAGAAGTTCAAGGTGACCCTGGGCTACAGGAGATTGAACCAGTCTAAAAGAGAAACAGAGCCGGGTGGTGGCTCACACCTTTAATCCTAGCACTAGGGAGGTGGGGACAGGAAGATAGGCAGGTGGAGACAAGATCTCTCCCCATTCAGTCTGAGGATTCATAGAGACAGGATCTCCCCCATTGGATCTGAGATTTCATGGAGGTAGGAAGTTTCTAGTGGCTGCTGCTCTGCTTTTCTGATATTTCAGCTTTCACCCTCGATATTTGACTCTGTATTTTTGTTGTTAAGACTAACTAGGGCCGCACCTCAGGAAAATAGTGGCTACAACCATTGGAATGACTGATGAATTATTCATATAGTCACTGAACTGGAATTTGCAACCCATGGCTTCCTTGAGTTTCCACATGGCAGGTGGATATGTTTCCAAGAGGCTTCACAACTGAAGCTAATACTTACATCTATAAATTGCATTGTCCAACTCATCAGGGATAAGGATAAGTGCCCACCTCAAAGTTAGAGTGGTCTTTTTAGATGACCAGGCCCTCTTCCAACCACTCACTAATACAGCTGTCTCAGAATCAACTATGACTACAGCTGTTGACATTTAAAAGACTAGCTCCTCCCTCTCCCATCTGCCACCACCACGCCCCACTACCACTCTCCATCTTTGACATAGGATCTCATAGAGCCCAGGATGGCTTTGAACATGCTATGTAGCTTCTGATAACTTTGAACTTCTGATCCTTCTGCCTCTCCCTCCTAAGTATTGAGTGCTGGCATTATAGGCCCATGCCACTACACCCAGTTTATTTGGTGCTCAATAAGTAAACGCTCTAACAACTGAGCTATTTCCTCAGTCAAAAAGACTAGCGTGTCCCTTCAAAGGTCTCTCTAGAGGGGTTCTTGGTCTAGGGGTATGCCACTGGGCCACAACTTCTACCATACTGCCCAAATATGAAAGTCCTTTAACTCTAAAATTTCAAAGGTATTTTTGGGACTTTTCTTAAGTTTGTGAAACTACCTGAGAAGTAGTTAACTTTACTCTTATCCGTGATATATTCAGAGGCAGTATTCACCAATCCAGACATTGTCTCAAAATTAGCCTCTGCTAAAGGCCTTTCATCATATCAGAGGAAATACCCCTTTCTCCCTTTCACAGAATGAGGAAGGCTACAGGCTTTGACTTGTCAGTGATCTTATAGCTATAGAAGATAACAGCTCTGAACCCCCTACCTTCAGGTCAATGTCCTCCGTACAAAACCACAGACTGGCAATCTCCAGGCCAAATCCAGTGCTATGTGCACATTTCCAACAACTAAAGATCAATTAAAAAATACCTCAGGACTGTCAGTGAGATTTTATAAATGATAGATAGTAGCCATACAAAGCTCCCATTCCCAAAGGGTAGTTCCTTGGCTGGGGCTAAGGTATTACTAAAGATGGGACACACATTCTCTATTTTGTCTCAGTCCCTACTCAGTCCACTTTTTTTTTTTCACTCATGTCTCTGGCCTGGTCCCCACAAGCCTCTGAAACTAGCTTAAAACCAAGCTTCTTGTAAATCCATAGAATTTGACTTCAGAAACATACTAAAAATATGAGTGACAGGGCTGAAGAGATGGCTTAGCACTTAAGAACACTAGCTATACTTCTAGAAGACCTGGGTTCAGGTCCTAGCACCTAGGTAACAGCTCACAGTCATCTGTAACTCCAGCCTTAGGGCTCTCTGAGAGCTACACACACACACACACACACACACACACACACACACACACACACACACACACACGTTACAAGATATATATGCAGACAAACTGCTGTGGAATGCCGTTCTGTATGCTGTGAATGTGTGTTACTCTGATTGGTTGATAAATAAAATGCTGATTGGCTAGTAGCCAAGCAGGAAGTATCGGCAAGATATGCAGACAAGGAGAATTCTGTGAAAAGGAAGGCTGAGTCAGGAGTCCCCAGCTAGATACAGAGGCAAGATGACAAGGCAGAACTGAGAAAAGGTACAAAGCCATGTGGCTAAACATAGATAAGAATTATGGGCTAATTTAAGTGCAAGAGCTAGTCAGTAATAAGCCTGAGCTAACGGCTGAGCAGTTATAATTAATATAAGCCTCTGTGTGTTTACTTGGGGGACACAAGTGAGAGATATTTGTCTAGACCCCTGGCCGGCCGGAACACCGAAAAACTTCCAACTATACAAAACACCCATGAACATAAAATAAATGAAAATTTTAAATTACATACACACAGACACAAACACAGACTGCTCAATCTGCCTTCCTATTTTCATAGCATTTAAGCAAATAATCCTCAGATCATATGAATTGAGGCCACAGGCTGCAAGTACATCTAAAATGCTGTATTATAGCCATGGATCCCTGGATGACTACAATGATCTCATCTGTGTGCACACTTAGAGAATCTCAGTTTGTGCTCATTAATAAGTATGTACTCATATGTGTATAAGATGTGTGGGGCCTTAAGTTCAATTCCCAGTACTATGACAAAAAAAAAGATAATATCCTAACTTAAGGTTATATATAGACTACCAGCATAAGGATCACTTTGGAGCTTGACTGAAATGCAGAATGTCAAGTTGCACCCCTAACCTATTGAATCATAATCTAAATATTAATAAGGTCCCCACATTTGAATATATACAACACAACAAGGCCAAATAAATCCAAAGGGGATAGGTAAATTCATAAAGACAAAAAATAATAATAATGCTAGCTAGGCAGAGTAGGTAGAATGCTGAATGGAAGAGACTGCTTAATGAATGTGGATTTTAGGGTGATAAAAATGTTTTTGGCATCAGACAGAAGTGGTTACATAATACTACTTTTAAAAAGTCAGTCAGGCCGGGCAGTGGTGGCGCAACATTAAGAGTAGGCAGACGCAGCCATACAAGCCCTTTGAGCAAGACTTTCATGTGCCCTATATCTGAGGTATGGAAGTGCACTCACCAACTCACCATCTGGTAGCAACTTGCTTTCTTTCCTCCATTTGATGGTGTCACAGGGAGCATCGCTGTCTGCTGTTGAAGTTTTCTTAAGCACCTAATCCTTGTGCAAACCTCCTTTTGTTGAACCTGTCTGGAGAGCTTTAGGTTTTGTCCCCTGACCTCCAGCTGATACAAAAGCTCTGAGAGAGAGACTCGTGTTCTAGCTGCCAAGAGATCCAGAAAGGAGAGCCACACTTACTCCTGAGGACTCTAAACAGCTTGTTCAATGGAAGGTGTGTGACTCAGAGAATGAGAGAGGCTGACAAGGTTTACTTTGCTGAATTCAACTGAAGAAGGAATTTCGAGGCTAAAGCTTGAAGTGACAGGAATTCACAGAGTTTATCTAAAGAGACACGTCTGAAACTTCTAAAGAATTACAAATGTTGGGCCGGGCAGTGGTGGCGCACGCCTTTAATCCCAGCACTCGGAAGGCAGAGGCAGGTGGATCTCTGTGAGTTCAAGGCCAGCCTATCTACAAAGTGAGTTCCAGGAAAGGCGCAAAGCTACACAGAGAAACCCTGTCTCGAAAAACAAAAACAACAACAACAAAAAAAAAAAAAAAAAAGAATTACAAATGTTTTGGATTTAGGAGTTTGGACTTAGGTCTGTTTTTATGAGACAGGGTCTTAAGTTGCCCATGCTGGCCTTGAACTTGAATCAAAGATGATCTTGGACTTCAGATCCTCCTACCTCTGCCCTCCTGAGTGCTGGGAATTGCAGGCATCAGCCTCCAACATGGTTTATTCCTGAAATGATCTTGACATCTCTTGACTTCCTGCTATTGTCTTAGGCCCCACTGGGCTCAGCTGCCCATAGCATGGTAGGTGCTGGCCCTAACTACCCTGGGCTATCCCTCCTTGATAGCCCAGCATCAACCAAAGCAAAGCAGAGGTGATATCAAGCAAAGATGAGAGGTTGGGCTCCTGACAGAGTAAGGGCACTGACATGAGTCATGAGGATAAGAACAGAAATGAAGGCCATTAAAAGTAAAGCAAGAAGGGCCTGGGGCGATAGCTCATGAGTAAAGTGCTGGTTATACACATATGAGGACCTGAGTTCAATCCCTGGCACCCACAGAAAGAAAGTGCAATAACAAAGAAATATTAATTCAACCAAATACATAAACTGACATGTTTCTGGCCATGCTTGCCATGTCACATAGTGGGCCTTCACACACAACACTGGTGGTTTCCTCCATGCATACCATTATATCATGAAACACCAGTGACCTGCCAGAAATACATTTGCTCAGATTCAAGACTATGAATTGCAGTGCTTTTACTGTACATACAAAGTTTTCTGCTCTTGTAGAAATATAATAGTTTGATTACAGAAAACTAAGACTTGATCTTCTGCAAAGCAAGGAGTCTTAACCACTGAGCCATCTCTCCAGCGCCCAGTGATATAATTCTTTATAAAACAAGCACATCCATGACATTAGTATGTAAATTGCTTTTGTCTTTAATAAATGGTAAAAGTACATGCATAACAAAGAACTGCTTTAAAATGATTTATCATTTATTATCACTATTTTTAATCTGCATATGCATAATATTTACCTGGGGTAATATAAAAATGAATTGGGTAAAAATATACTGTAAATGGAAAAAACTTAAGCCCTACCTGTTCTAAGACCATAATAGACTGTTGGTAGATTGAATTCCTAAAAGATACATTGAGTCACAGAGAAATAACTTATATTAGCTAAGAATTATCAGGTAATAATTGCCAGGATCTTACTCCAAAGCTCACATTCCTAAACACAAAATGTTAGAGAGGATTCGCTGTTAATGAAATGGAGTTATAAAGTTGGGCATGGTGGCGCATGCCCTTGATCCCAGCACTCAGGAGGCAGAGGCAGGCAGATATCTGTGAGTTCAAGGCCAGCCTGGTCTACAGAATGAGTTCTAGGACAGTTGGGGCTACACAGAGAAATCCTGTCTAAAAAACCAAAAACCAAACAAGCAAACAAAAGAAAGACAGACAGAGAGCTGTAGCACTCTTCTCAATGGGGGAAAACTGAGAATCTAAAATATGCTTTCTCCATACAATGGACTGCAATACATAAAATACTTCAATGTGTATCAACATAAATATGTCTCATTATGCTGAATACAAAATGTAAGTTGTGAAAAAGCACAATATGATTCTATTTACATGTAAATTGTTAAAACACTTAGTTGTGGTAAATCATCCAAGAATGAGAAAATTGTCCCCAAATGGCCAAACCCAGTCCCCAGCCTGTCTTTGTATAGCCAATAATGGTTTTTACAGGATTGAAGATTTGTAATTTTTTTTTACAAAATCTTAAATGCAGAATATTCAACAGAGACCTACAAAGCCTAAAATATTTACTATCAAGAATTATATAGAAAATTTGGGGGCAATCTCTGTGTTCTGTGGAGACATGTGTACCTATTGGAAATATCTATCTATATATAGCTATCCATTATCTATCCTATCTAACTATAATATATAATGTCTATTCAATTAAAACATATATATGTATATGAATATATAGTGTATGTGCGGTGTGTATGTGATATAGTTGTATAAGTTGGTGGTTATCTCTACAGAGGAGGAAAAAGGGAAATATTTCTGTACCATTCTGTCTTCTCAAGAGGAAGTGGAAACAAATATGGCTTTGTCTCTTTTGACCTGTGGGGAAGGTTGTTTTTGTTTGTTTGTTTGTTTGTTTGTTTATGTTCCTGAGTTTTAGTTTCCTCATCTACAGAATTTAGAGAGAAATGATGGCTCTCCACTTACAGGGATGGATGTATTTCAAATTAAGACAGAAAGCAGGAATGGAAGATCATTCTGAACTGCAGAGCATGGTGCAAGCTGAGATAATACCTTTTCTCTTATATTGATTTATCCCAGGTATTTGTTGTGGTAACAGAAAGGTGACAAACACTATTGGAATGGAGGGAGCAGCAATTGCCATTTCCTAAGACTTCCTGTGTCATTGTCTCTGAGGATCCTATGCCATTTAGGAGTAGAGTTTACCTAATTTCATCTTCTCCATTCACGATGTTGCCATATCAGTACTGTCAGGCTTGAATCCTGAGACTGAAATATAGTGTTGTGGAACATAGTATGTTTGCCCTGATTTTATTCAAAGGTCCATCTACTACATAAGACCCTGTCTTAAAATTAAAATATGGAGGAGATACTGATTTCCCCTCTGTATAAGTCACACCTCCCTGGAGATCCTTCTGTGCCTTCAACAAGGGCACCTTGTGAGTCCCGAAGTTCTTCTCTCCCTTCAGACTTGCTGGTATTGAACTGGGACTGCAGTATTCTATTATCACCTGTCAGTCTCCTGACAATGGCATAGTTCTTCAATTGACAATTGAAATTCTATGCTGCATGAAACCATCTTTCCAAATGAACTATGTCTTTGAGAGATGCACAGAATTTAGCAAGCACCCTGAAAATAACATACTTCTCTCTCACTGCAGTATCCTGGTGTTCATGAGTTGAACATCCTGTGGAGTCCGAATGCCTTAAGGAATATTTCACAAGACTTTTCAGTACCTGATTCAATGTTCAACACAGTTTCTTGTCCAAAAGTATTTTTTTAAAGTACCAACTTGTTTGAAGGCTTTCTTTTCTTCAGTTTTTGCAGTTCTGTTCAACTGCCTTTGAATAGATAATTCCTCCAAATTGAAAAGACCACTTAACATTTACTGCCCATGCTCCTAGACTTATTTTGTTGCTTATATTTGCTCATGGCTTCATTTTTATGCAGAGAGAGAGAGAGAGGGAGAGAGAGAGAGAGAGAGAGAGAGAGAGAGAGAGAGAGAGAGAGAGAGAGAGAGAGAGAGAGCAAAGACCTAGGCACTGCTAATATTACTACAGTCTCTTGCTTATATTTTTCAAGAGCCATCCGGTTTTATCCCTTGATCTTCTGGAAGTGGATGGAGCACGAGTTAAGAGTCCCATGTTTAAAGAACAATCAGGTAAGAGGTTCGTTAAAGACATTGTATTCAGAATAACTCCTTCCATGTTCTTTTGCCCTAAGCACTTTAGAAGAATAGCTCCTTGAATTTTTATGGTGTTTCTTTGCCCTCTCCATGCTGTGCAAAGGCAAATTCTGAAATCCATTGTTGTCTTTGATTAGCTTCATCTCAGGTTAGCATATACTTGAGGTAAGTGTAAAATGGAGCTAGCAGTCAGCAGTCTTCATTTGTTACCAAATTTTAATCACTGTTATTTAAATATCACAGCCCTGCCCGGCCCTCAACTTTTTATGGAAGACATTTAAAAAGGAGGTAGGAGGGGGCTGGAGAAATGGTTCAGTGGTTAAGAGCACTGACTGCTCTTCTAGAGGACCTGGGTTCAATTCCCAGCAACTACATGGCAGCTCACAGCTGTCTGTAACTCCAGGTCCAGGGGAACCATGGTACCAGGCATGCAGGCAAAATATTCACATACATAAAATAAATGAATATTTAAAAAAAAGAATAGATAGGGTCTGTATTCCTTTGACACATGGACAACACATGAGCAGTGTTGCAATGAAAAAACAAGATTGGGATCAGGGCATGGTGGTGCACATCTTTAATCCCAACTCTCCTGCAGCAGAGGTAGAGACAGGTGGATCTCTGTGAGTTTGAGGCCAGCCTAAATTACATAGTGATAGTCAGGGACTACATAGAGAGACTTTGTTTCAAAAAAAAAAAAGAAAGAAAGTAAGAAAGAGGGAGGGAGGGAAAAAAGAAGGAAGGAAGGAAGGAATAAAGAAAGGAGAAGAAGGAAGGAAGGAGGGAAGGAAGGAAGGAAAGAAACCAAATTTGGACATACTGGATGTATTAGTGCATATCTGTAATCCTAACACTCAGGGAGCAGAGGCAGCAGAATTGAGAGTTCTAAGACAACCCAGGTTGCCTAATAAGACCTATCAAAAATGAATATAATTCTCGCTCATATAAACCCTTCTCTTTCTCGCTAATTGGACTCCCAGAGCTCCACCCCGGGCCTAGCCGTGGATCTCTGCATCCAGATTCCTCAGTCCTTGAATGGGGTTTCTGGCATGACTATTAGGGTGTTTGGCCATCCCATCACCAGAGTAGGTCAGTTCCGGCTGTCTCTCAGCCATTGCCAGCAGTCTTTTGTGGGGGTATCTTTGTGGATTTCTGTGGGCCTCTCTAGCACTTTGTTTCTTCCTTTTCTCATGTGGTCTTCATTTACCATGGTCTCCTATTCCTTGTTCTCCCTCTCTGTGATCTGCTTGGGAGGCATCAAGAAAGTGGGACCGGGTCCTGTCCTCAGTGAATGAACTGGCAGTTTGGAACCTGGGGCTTATACAGGGACACTTGGCTCAGCCTGGGAGTAGGGGACTGGACCTGCCTGGACTGAATCTACCAGGTTGAACTCAATCCTCAGGGGAGTCTTTGCCCTGGAGGAGATGTGAATGGGGGGGGGGGCTGGGGGGAAGGCGGGGGGGGGGGGGGAGAACAAGGGAATCTGTGGCTGATATGTAAAATTAAATTTAAAAAATAAATTTTAAAAATGAATATAAACAAATAAGTAACTGAGAAGACTTCAGGCCAGGTGTGGTGGTCAGCCTGTAATGTCAGTACCAAGAAGATCTCAAATTCAAAGCGAACCTGGACTACACACTGAGTTCAAGTACAGCCTGCCTGGGATACACAGTAAGACCATTCGTGGCTCAAGACACACACACAAAACAAACAAACAAACAAACAAACAAAAACATAGAAGTCCTAATCTTAAATTCTAGTTCTACCAATTACTTTATGGACTGTACAACCTGATATAAACTACTTAACTTTCTGAGTGACAATTTTCTCATCAGTAAAAGCCACATGTTAATAACAGTGTACACATCCCCAAAATGTGATAAGGAGCTACTATTGTTATCAATTTCTGTAACTATCAGTCTTTCTATCTCTGGAAATGGAAACACAGTGTTGTAAACACATCTCAATAGTAGATTGCTTAAGATGAAAGCCTCTGGGTTCCATTGAGAGAGAGAGAGAGAGAGAGAGAGAGAGAGAGAGAGAGAGAGAGAGAGAGAGAGAGAGAATGCCATTGTGTTCCTCAACTAGAGCTTGTAGATAGTGACATTTTGGTTGGGACAGTTCTCTGTGCAATGTTACATACACACTGGAGAGTGCTTAGCACTGACCTTGCCCACTTACGCCAGGAGAATCCCTCCAGAGAACTAACCTAAGTAACAACAGTTCTGAAAATTCTATGTCCACTCTTAAGAGGTAGGATGTATTGAAAGGCTAAGAAATCAATTACACACATAATTGTACTATAGCTGTTCAACAAATAAAGTGCAGTTTATCAATCCCAAAGAGAGCTGAATCCCTCTATCAAACTGCATTTGGATTCCATCCATGATTTCAGTAGTTTTCTACTCTTTTTTCTTTTCAAATTAACAATGATGTCTCCTAAGAATTTTTATCATTTTCTATTTTGTTTTCTTTCAATAATAGCACTTATTCATGTTTTAGAAGTACTTTTCATTTCTGGAAATATTCAAGTCCAACTTCAAATACTAGGAGATAAAGCTCGGTGACTTGCTTGGAGTCTGAATGAAAATATGTATAAAATTGGACCAGACTGGATTTTCCTCTTTCCTGTGGCTTGGAAACATTCCAATAAGTGCTAAAAGCTGGAAGAATAAGATTACAGGATGGTCAAAATATATAGCACCTTATAAAAAGGCTGGATCTGATCATACTTCCTACTGGAGTTAGGTTGACCACCAAGTAGTTATAGGTAGACTTTTGTTTTTCTATGTCTATACCTTGGGCTCTTCAACTAGCTCCATTATTACTCTATTTTTTTTAATGGGAGGACACCAAGTCAAGTCATATAACAACATGATAGTATATTTCTCAAAACATTCTGTTCTTCTTTCCCACTTTTCTTTCCTCTATCCCAAAGAAAAGGGAATATGCCATTATGAATATTCATATTACCTCCTATATCACCCAGTAAAAGAATAGATTAATACAAGCAACTGAAAGACTTGTATAATAAAAACGTTAAGACATTGAAGAAGATAACATAAGATGGAAATATCTACCATGATCATGAATTGGTAGGATTAACACAATAAAAAAAGGTCATTCTAGCAGAAGCAATCTACAGATTCAGTGCAATCCCCATCAAAATTCCAACACAATTCTTCACATAACTTAAAAGGACAATTTTCACCTTCATATGGAAAGACACACAAATACCAAAAACAAAGACAGAAAAAAGCAAAAGCAGGATAACTTAACTCTCATGAATAATAAAAGGACTGCTAATGGTATCACCGTCCTCAATTTCAAGTTGAACTACAAAGTTACAGTAATTAAAAAATGTGGTACAGATCCAAAGAGAGAACTCTCAAAAGAAGAAACTCAAATGGTTGAGAAACACATAAAGAAATACTCATCATCCTTAGTCATTAGGGAAATGCAGGTCAAAACTACTTTGAGATTCCATTTTATAACAATCAGAATGTCCAAGATGAATAAACCAAAATGACAGCTTATGTTGGCAAAGATGTGGAATAGGGGTAACACTCACCCATTGCTGACAGGACTGAAAACTTGTACAGCCACTATGGGAAATAAGTGTGGTGGGTCCCCAGGAAGATGGGAATCAATCTACCTCAAAATCCAGCTATATCACTCTTGGTTATACCCAAAGGATGCTTCACCCTACCACAGAGACACTTGCTCAACCATGTCCATTGCTGCTGTATTCATAATAGCCAAATATTGGAAACAAACTAGATGTCCCTCAGCAGATGAATGGATGAAGAAAATATAGTACATTTACACAATGGATATTACTCAGCCATTAAAAAAATGAAATTACGAAATTCACAGGTAAATGGACGGAGGTAGAAAAAATATCATCCTTGGTGAGGCTAACCCAGGCACAAAAAGACAAATAAGATATTTGTGGTGGTTTGAATAGGTACGGCCCCCACAGACTCATATGTTTGACTGCTTGGTCCATAGGGAGTGGCACTATTAGGAGGTGTGGCCTTGTTGGAGTAGCTGTGGCCTTGTTGGTGGAAGTGTGTCACTGTGGGAGCAGGCTTTGAGGTCTTATATGCTCAAGCTATACCCAGTGTGACACATAGTATCCTTCTGCTGCCTGTGGATCAAGATGTAGGACTCTCAGCTCCTTCTCTAGCACCATGTCTGACTGCATGCTGCCATGCTTCTCACCATGAGAATAATGGACTAAATTTGTGAAATTGTAAGCCAGCCCCAATTAAATGCTTTCCTTTATAAGAGTTGCCATGGTCATGGTATCTTCACAGCAATAGAAATCCTAACTATGACAGTATGGATTTGCTTATATGTGGATGCTAGCTGTTAAGTCTTCAATAAGCAGGCTATAATCCATATAACAACAGAGGTTAGGTATAGAATAAGGGACTAAGAGGAAGGAAGGGAATCTCTCGAGGAAGGGAAAATGAAATAGACAATTACAGATAGATTTGGGGAACAACTAGAACAGGAGGATCAAATGGGGAGGCAGAGGAAAGATGGGAGTAAGGGAGGGGATAACCAAATAGCCAAGGAGACAACGCCTCTGCTAGACATCCTATGTCCGCAAATGAAATCTCCAGTGCTGTAAATGGATTACATCTAATCAAGTTGTTGGCCAAAGAGGCCCCATGGACACTCCCAAACAACTCATGCTATCGCCAAAGCTGCTCTCCATAAACTGATGGTAAGGCCCTATTGCTGAAGACAATACTGTTGAACATGGAGAAGTCAAGCTGATGCCTCCCTAGAGCCTTCACCCCTACTGACTAGTGTACATGGTACTAGAACTAATTAGTAATCTGCATGCTATCAGAGGAGAAAGCTAAACACCAACCCAGCTACAAAGCCTTTGATCTACAATGGTGTCCTGTCTGAAAGGTATGCTAGTGCAATAGTGGTATAAAGTTTGTGGGAGTAACCAATCAATATCTGGTTGAATTTAAGGCTCCCTCTGTGAGAGGTAACACATACCTGACACAGCTAAAGTGGCCAGGAACATAAAACTAAATACTTCTGTTCTGCTAAAACAACGTAACAATAAAATGACTCCTAATGACAATCATCTATACTCATTGATCAGTGTCTTGCTCAATCATCATCAGAGAAGCTTCGTCTTGTACTGGATGGGAACAAAACCAGAGACTCACAACAGGAAAATGTGCAGAGTGAGAGACCTTGGAACACTCAGCCTTAGATAGGATGTCTCCATCAAATCCCTTCCCTCAGAGCTCAGGGAACCCTGGGGAAGAGGAGGCAGAAAGACTTTAAGAGCCAGTATGGATGGAGAACACCATGGAAACAAGACCTTCCAAATACAGCAGGACTGATGCATGTATAAAATCACAGAGACTGTGGCAGTGTGCAGAGGGTCTACAGGGGTCTCTGTCAGATGGGGTCCCAGTGCTGACAGGAGAAGTGGACAGAAGCCCCTATCCTTAGCCCAGAAGCTGTCTCCAATTGATAACCACTGGAAAGTGAAAAAATTAGTTTTCTCCAAGGGAGTCTCACTGGGTATATAAACCACTCTTTTTGAAGGGCAGGGGGGGTCGGTTGGTTTTTTTGTTTTTTGTTTTTTGTTTTTTGTTTTTTTGTTTTGTTTTGTTTTTTTTTTTTTTCTGAAATAGGGTTTCTCCGGCTATCCTGGAACACTGTCGACCAAGCTGGCCTTTAACTCACAGAGATCCACCTGCCTTGGCCTCCCAAGTGCTGGGATTAGTGACTTGTACCACCACTGCCCAGCTATACAAACCACTCTTAAGGGAAGACTCCATGACCAGCCATAGATGGACAACACAAAATGAATTCCATTTCATTTTGCAGGTTCCTTGTCTCATAACACTTTGTCTTGGTATTATTTTTTTCCTTACAGGTCTTTTGCACATTTATTATGGTTTTGGTGGTGTGTTTTGATGGGATTTCTATGTGTGTGATGTGTATGTCTTTGCATCTATATGTGTTTCTTGTGTGTTTTCTTTGGCTCTTTTTCTTCTGTTAGTGTATTTGCCTCATCCTAGTCTAGTTTGTTAGTTTGTTTTATTGTTTTTTTTGAGAGAGAGAAAGAAAGGGTGTAGATTTGGATGGGTGGGGAGTTGGGGAGGGGTTGGGGGAGGAGAAATTATAATCAGAATATATTATATGAAAAAAATCTATTTCCAATAAAAAAGAGTGAATGGCTTAATAAAGGAAGATACATTTACTTACTAGGATGTCACTAAACCATCAGTATAATCTTTTTTCTTTTTTCTTTTTCCTTTGAGCAGGGTCTCTGGTAGCCCATATTAGCTGCGACTGGCCTTGAATGCTTTCAATGGTACAGAAACATACAACAGAGAAAACTCTTCAAAGGTAATGGAAACAACTTAAAATTTTAGTAATAGACTGTAAGATCATGGTTTTTCCTTTCATCAAATTGTCTTGGGACTAGAGAGGTGGCTCAACAGTTAAGAGCACTGGCTGTTCTTCCACAGAACCCAGCACTCTCATGGCAGTTCACAACCAGCTGTAAACTGCACTCCCAAGGGATCTTATGCCCTCTTATACCCTCCTTGGGCACTGCACACTTATGGTGCACAGACATGCATGTAGGCAAAACACCCACACATAAAAAATAAAATCGTTTTAAAAAATCATTTTGACATCTAGGCAGTATGGTATATTTCTATAATCCTAACTATTCAGGGAACTGAGGTAGAAGAATTGTGAATTCAAGGCAACTCGGTAACTACTGAGATCCTGTCTCAAAACAAAAATGAAGTGTTAGAGGAGCTTTCCAGTACACACAATATTCTGGGTTTAATACCTTGTATTGCAAATAACAATTGTCCTAAATATTTTATCAGCTTTTTACTTACAAGTAGCCTGAATGTGAATGCTCACAGTGTTTGTTTCCATTATCACAAACTCATATATATTAGTTTTTCAAGATAGAGTTTCTCTTTGTAGCCTGGCTATTCTGAAACTTGCTCTGTAGATCAAGCTAGCCTCCAACTCAGAGATATGCCTGTGCATTCAGAGTGCTGGAGGTGTGCACTAACATGACAAGCTACTAATTCATATTCTTGTCTTTTGTTTGCTTATTTTTTGATACAGGGTTTCTCTGTGTAGCCCTGGTTGTCCTGGAACTCACTTTGTAGAACAGGCTGGCCTCGAACCGGGAGATTCACTTGCCTCTGCCTCCTGAGTGATGGGATCAAAGATGTGTGCCACCACCACCTGGCTCTTATTTTTTTTTATTAAGAAATTTTTTAGTTTATTTTTAATAACAACCACAGATCGCCCCTCTCTTCCCTTCTCCTGCTCCCCACTCCCCAGCATTCCCCACCCAACCAACTCCCCAGTACCTCCTCCAAAAAGGTAAGGCCTCCCATGGACAGTCAGCAAAGCCTGGTACATTCAGTTGAGGCAGGACCAAGCCCCTCCCCTGCATCAAGGCTGTGCAGGCGTCTCTCTTTGGTAATGGGCTCCAAAAACCCCGCTCATGCACCAGGGACAGATCCTGGTCCTACTGTCAGGGAGTCCCCTAAGCCGATCAAGCTACACAACTGTCTCACCCATGCAGAGGGCCCAGTCCAGTCCCATGGAGGCTCCACATCCATTGGTCTAAAGTTCATGAGTTCTCACTAGTTTGGCTTGGTTGTCTCTGTAGGTTTCCCCATCATGATCTTGATGCCTGTTGCTCATAGAATCAATCCCTCTTTCCTCCCTTATGACTGGACTCCTGGAGCTCAACCTGGTGCTTGGCTGTGGATCTCTGCATCTGCTTTCATCAGTTACTGGATGAAGGTTCTATGATGACAATTAGGGTATTCATCAATCTGATTACCATGGTAGGCCCACTCAGACACCCTCTAGACTATTGTTAGTATTCTAAGCTGTGGTCATCTTTGTGGATTCCTGGGAACTTCCCTGGCACCTGGTTTCTCCCTTACCACATAATGTCTCCCTCTATCAAGATATCTCTTTCATTGCTCTCCCACTCCATCCCTGTTCCAGCTCCACCATCCCATTCTCTTATGTTCTCATCCCTCATACCCTACCTTCTATTGCCCCCCACCCCCAATTTACTCAGGAGATCTCATCTATTTCCCCTTCCCAGGGTGATCCATGCATCCCTCTTAGGGTCCTCCTTGTTAGCTTGTTTCTCTAGAGCTGTGAGTCTGGTTATCCTTTGCTTTACATCTAATATCCACTTATGAGTGAGTATGTACATTTGTCTTTCTGAGTCTGGGTTACCTCACTCAGGATGATATTTTCTAGTTCCATCCATTTCTGGCCCTTATTTTCTATCTTTATAAAATATTAGAGAGAAGCAAGAAGCTTCAGTGTACAAAGTAGAGTGGATGTAGATAATTACAGTGTAATGCGTATTACAAATTGCTAGCAGAAAGGATTTTGAATGCTTTTACCATAAAGAAATGATGTATGTTTGATGACAGAGATATGTTTAACCTGATTTAAACATTCCACAATGTATACGTGTATCAAAATATTACAGGAAATCCCATACATATGTACAACTTTGATTATGTGTCAGTTAAAAACCAATTTCATTGAAAGATACATAGTGACAGCCAACCTGGTATAAAATTGGGAAACACATATGTGACAATTTTCTGAATTTGTTCTGTACAGAAATCATGATTAACCACTAATATTAAAAAAATGTACCCTTCAGAACCTTCCATGGAAAACAATATTCACTTTCACTTGAGTGTATCTGGACAGAGTTTCAGTGTTTGTGGAGTAAAAATAAATGAAGGACTTGAGAATGAAGGTGCAAGATTTTCACCTAATGTTCTGTTGCTGTTTTCCCCTGTGGATTTTAGGTACTCTAAACAATCTGTGTAAGAAGATAGAGGCAAACATGACTTCTCTGAAAAGATCAAAACTAAAATCAATTTATAACTTGTTCTCAATATTATCAGAAGTACGCTTTAATTGCAAAGAAAACTTAACATTTCAAATTATCACCAATTTCCCTGCTACCTCTCTAAATTTAGAAGAGCACAAATGTTTTGGCCTTCATTTTGCTCTACTGGGGCTGCAATGAGTAGAGATGGCTGTCCTTGTAGTGCAAATTACTACTTGGAAAAAGTCATCTGGTAATATTTGTATTAACAAGGAAAACAAGTGCCAACTCTACATTTTGCTGCCAGAAACCTTATTAACAAAGGTAGATATAAATATCCAAGATGAGAAAATGAATTCTGAATGTGACTTCCTTCCCTGTGGTATCCCTACAAGCCATTTACACTTCCCACCTAATCCCAGCTGCATCTCCTCAGTTTCTTCACAATGATCAGGAGGTTCCCAGGCATGGTAGTACATGCCTTTAATCCCAGTGCTCAGGAGGCAGAGGCAAGCCTGGTCTACATAGCCAGTTCCAGAGCTACACAGTGAGATCCTTCCTTAAAAAAAAAAAAAAAAAAAAAAAAAAGAGCAAAAAAATCAATCAATGTCCCAAGATGAGATATTCTTTCCCCCTCACCA
The DNA here is from genome assembly GCF_049852395.1 of Peromyscus maniculatus bairdii. Classification (NCBI taxonomy): domain Eukaryota; kingdom Metazoa; phylum Chordata; class Mammalia; order Rodentia; family Cricetidae; genus Peromyscus; species Peromyscus maniculatus. The sequence continues at coordinate 17,952,308 of NC_134875.1, forward strand.
CTTCCACTCCTATCCAAATCACCACTTGTTGGTATTTCTCCAATGTGCGTGTGCCCAAGAAGTATGTATAAAAATATGCTTCACTCATCCATTCACTCAGTTTTATTTTTCACTTTTGTTTTTATTTTATGTGTACGGGTTTTTTGCCTACATGTATGTTATATGTGCACCACATGCATGTATGGCACCCACAGAAGCCAGAAGAGGGCACTAGATCACCTGGGACTGGAGTTACAGATGGCTGTGAGCTACCATGTAGGTGCTAGAAATTGAACCACGGTCCTCTGGAAGAATGTCTAGTTCTCTTACCAGTTAAGCCTGCAGTAATTTATGGGGCATCCACCGATATCTTCTTAACGATCTTGAGTCAGATTTCCTGGGTCTTAATGTTTACCCAATTTATAGGGCTATCTTTAAGAAAAAAAACTTTGAAAGCTCAACAGTACAGTTACCTAAAGAAGACCTAAAAAAATGACATTATCAGTTGACATGCAAACATGGATGGGGAAAATGTCACAAGGTACCACTCCCAGATGAAGAGCTACAGGTAATTAATGGCTGCTGAGGGAGGGATAAGCCCCTGATAGGTTAACCAATCCCAAGCCATCAGCCCTGAACACATACACATATGAGCAATACCAAATGAACTCAGCAGGTTTTATTTATAAATTTATACATATATATGGAACAATAATAATTAAGTAAGAAGTGCCCATGAATCCTAGAAGGGGAGGGTAGACTCGGAAGGACTTGAAGGGACAGAGATGTGAAAAGGATGTAAATGCAGTACTCCTATATAAAGTTCTCAAGAACTGAAATTTAACAAAAGCAAAACAAGACGAAACTCATTTACTTAGAATTTAGAGACCAGAACAAAGCAGAGGCCAGTCCTAGTACTACCTATTTCAGCTTTGCTTCTCTTCCATTACCCACACACTCCTATGATGGGCACCCTGAGAAACATTCCTACCATGATAGAGACTCTAGACTTGACCTTCCAGGAGAAGATGAAAGTGATAAGACATAGCATATATAGGGTAGAATATTGCTGTAAGCCATTGCCCCGGTTAATGAATAATGACAACAGCAATTATACCTTCTAGTGCCTGTCAAAACCACAAATATAGTCCACCAAACCCAAGTTAATTATATTCTCACTTCATCTTCCCTTTAGCCTGGATTCAAAATGCCTGCAGCCTCATGGGTGTTATTCTGTAAGAAAGAGACAGTGATGGAAAGGGAGTCAAATGGAGATATCTATCTTAACCAATTCAAAGTCTGTAGAAACAAATCACATGAGCACTTTTCTAAGGTCCAACCCAGCAGTTCAGAGGGTTCTGTGAAAGATAAGCCTTGGAAAGTACTAACAAATAGAAGATAGGCTCGAAAGATGACACTTCTTTTACTGTATGGTAAACCTGCTACTGCTTATTGTATAACTTTGAACAAGTCCTTCCTTTTTTCCACTCTAACAGCTTGCTTATATATGTTTTTTTTTTTTTTTTGGTTTTTCGAGACAGGGTTTCTCTGTGTAGCTTTGCGCCTTTCCTGGAACTCACTTGGTAGCCCAGGCTGGCCTCGAACTCACAGAGATCCGTCTGGCTCTGCCTCCCAAGTGCTGGGATTAAAGGTGTGCGCCACCACCGCCCGGCGCTTATATATGGTTTAATGCTACCAAATCCTCCATTAAGCATATACACTTGTTCCTTAGTTACCACAGGAGATTGGTTCCAGAATCCCAACAACCAAACTTGTGGTTGTTCATGTCCCTTATACAAAGTGCTGTGGTATTAATGCATAATCTATGTACCATCCTCTTGTAGAGTCTAACATCTCTGGATTGTGTACAACATCTAATACAATGTAAGTACTATACAAATAGTTGTGTTGTTAAACTGTTTAGAAGTGACAACAGGAAAAACATCTGTATGCATGAAATACAGGCATTTGGGGGGGAGGTAATTGCTGAAAGATCAGAGAGACAAAGGAACAAGCCACAGCCACCTCTTAACTCTAGGACTCCTCAGCCTAAAAAAGCCTTTAGCTGAAAGGGGGCTTTAGTTTCTGTCTCCTCATGCCTTATATACCTTTCTCCACCCAACCGTATCACTTCCTTCTTAGTGCTGGGATTAAAGGCATGTGTGCCTCCCAAGCAAAGGCATGAGATCTCAAGTGCTGGGATTAAAGGTGTGTGTAGGTTGGTCCTGAGCTTGCTATGTACCTAATGCTGACCTAAAGCTTCTCATCTTCCTGCCTCCAGCTCTGAAGTTCTGGGATTCCAAGTGTACCACACAACACCCAGCTAATTGCAAAAATATTTATGGTCTACAGTTGGTTGAATTTATGAATGCAGAGCCCATAGATACAAAGGGCCAGTTGTATATGTAGTAATTGTGTGTTGGTCTCTGCTGGTACCATGTACCAAGGATGCTACTACCAACAATATTATAATATTGTTTCTGTAAAAGATTTTAAAGACTTGGGTATCAAATAAGCAAATTAACAGATACAATATACATAGCAAACATCATGTTAGGGGAACTACAGCTTACAGATGAATGGTAATGAATGAATCATGTATAACCAGGCTTCAACTTGAACAACTAGATGGATGCTTGCATCATTTTCTGAAATTGAAAAGACTGGATGGAATGCTATTTGGAGCCCAATCCAATTAAGTTTAGAGCAGTCATTCTCAAACTTCCTAATTATGTGACCCTTTAAATAGTTCTTCATGTTGTGGTGATCCCCAATCATAAAATTATTTCATTGCTACTTTGTAACTGTAATTTTGCTACTATTATGAATCATAATGTAAATAGCTGATATGCATCCTCCAACGGGGTCATGACCTACAGGTTGAGAACCACTGGTTTAAAGCATCTTGACTTTAAATGCCATCCTGGTTAGTTTTATTATCAACTTGAAATAACCTAGAGTCACCTGGGAAGAGAGAACCTCAACTGAAGAACTGGTTTGATCAGATTGTACTGTGAGCATGTTTTTGAGGCATTGTGTTGACTGATGATTGACATGGGAGGATCTATCCCACTCTGGGTAGTGCCATCCCTAGGCAGGTAATCCTGGGCTGTATAAGAAAGCAGGCTGAGCATGAGCCAAAGAGCAAGCCAGTAAGCAGCATTCCTCCATGATTTCTGCTTCAGTTCTTGTCCCAAATTCACTTAATAATAGGAACTAGAACCTGTAAGCTGAAATAGACCCTTTCTTACTAGTTCAGCAAAGCATAATAGACTAGGGCCCTAGTGGCTGTTGACAAATTACCAGTGAGACTAGCTCTGTGCCTGTAGTGAAGTATTTTAACTCTGTCACCTCAATACCCTCAGCTATAAACAGAAGTAGTAATAGCATCTAGTTCATGACTTTCAGCTCTAAAGAAAACCCAGTCTTCCTGAAGCTGTCAACAAATGGATATTAGATGAAGTCATAAAACTAGACAGTAAATTTTAGTAGAATCTGTGGATTATAAGGGAATATCATATAAATGTCAATTTCCTAGATTTAATGGTAGTACAATAGTAATACATGAGAGTACTTTTGCCTTGTAGAAAATACATATTGAAAGACAGGGGCCATAGACATTATGCTTACCACTTACTGCCCATTGGTTCTGAAAAATGTTAAAATGTGTACTTACTTAATAAGAATTATAAAAGAAATATGAACAGTTGAGAAATCAACATGAAAATTGTATGAGAACTCTGTACTTTTTTTACTTTAATGTAAGTTTGAAATTATTTCAAAATAAGAAAATTTAAGAAGGAAACAGTTGGAGGCACATGCTAAAATACTACATTAAAGAGTGATTATCCACTTAATCAAACAAGTCTACTTTAAACATGACTACATTTAGCTCATTAACTACTTTGAGTGGTGAGAGAATAAGAAAACCCATTCACGAACATAAAAGATCTTAATATAATTGTAAGAGTCACTGTAAAACTATTGTTCCCTCTTGACTAATTCTTTTCTATTGCTCTCACCCCCACCCCACTCTCAACCCCCAACACCCATGCACACCTTAGAGACAGAGTCTAACTACAAAGTCCAGACTGGCCTGAAACTCCCTACATGATGACTTCTGGAGCTCTCTAGGCTGCTGTCTTTAAATTCACTATCCCCTTACTTCGGCATCCTGAGTGTTGGCATTAGGGGCATGTGTCATGACACACAGCCTTCAATCAATTTTGAACTATATAGAACTTTCCTAAGAATACTTTAAGAGGGTGAAGTAAACTACACCCAGTTCTATGGATCAGGTATGTCACTTACCTCTGAGCTGGCCTTATTAAGTAAACAGTGGGAGGAAGTAAAAGACATTTCTAAAAGCAGAGAAGGCGATCTTCTTAAAATTTTTATTTAATTTTTTTTCATTCAATACAGTTTGATCTTATTCTTTTCCTTCCTGAGAAGATAATCTTAACGGTAGCATTGACATTCATTTGCATTGTTCATTGACACAGAGTCGTAAAAAGAATGGTGCCAACATAGCTCTGTTTAGTGTATGAACACACACACACAGTCCTAAAAATGCAACTGAGAATTTTCAAGGTCTAGGACAGAGGGCTATAGAGTACTAACTAGTCTTGCTATTATGGTCATCATATGCATTTAAATTTTTAAATTTTTCTTATCATTGCCTCTGCAGTATTTCCAACTGGAATTATTGCAGAGAAGAGCATGACAATTCCTTGTAGGGGATTTTTTTTCTTTTGGTTCTAGAAGCAAAACCATAGGATGGCTGAGCAGTTTGTGCAGTTACGTCACCCATTGATGACATAAGGGTTCAGAGTAGCCTACCTAAGAAGTTCCATCTGCTACAAGACTTGAATTTTGCAGAAACTTCATAGTGGCCAAGGTAGGGCTTAAAACAATGTCAGCCAAACTCAGTCCAATTACAGCCTCCTTTCTTCTACACTCCTCTGCTTTTTTGATATAAAGAAGTCATTTTTTCAGAAATAAAATGTTCTCTTTAGAAAGCTACAGAAAATAATTGAACTCCCAAAGTCCTGTGTAGAACCTGGTGCTCACACTACGCAGTAACAGTTAACTGTTTTGTTAGGGAAAATGTTTGAGCCTCTTCTTCCCCATCTCCCTGAATGTTTTCTCCCTGAAATAAATCTCAAATAAAACAAAACTAAACTGGTCTACCACTCATTTCCGGAATTCAAGTTGGAAGGAAAAAACAAAACAAAACAAAACAATGAGCCGCATCAACAGAGATGCCATATTGCAAAGGAAATCAGAGTCTTTTGTATAGTAGAAAAATCTCTGTGAGAAATATGCAGAGGAATCATTTCATTTCTTTGCATCTGCCCTCCTGGTGGGAGGTATCAGGCCTTGGGTAGCCCATGAAGCTATAGGAAGCATATTACAGAGAGTTTAATTTATTCAAAGAAAATCAGAATCAACTAATCAGAAGGAAGGGAAAAACGCATTAATTAAACAGCTTTACTCATGCAGAAAAGCTGCCAGCATGAGCATTTCAAATTACCTGGGCACACCTAATGCATTTGCATTTCCTCGGTAGAAATGTGCTCTGCCCTACAAAGCCATGAACATTTCATAATTCCATTTGAGTGAATAACAAAGGGGAATTGACAGCTAAGAACCACCTTCCACACTTGGGGGCTATAGCCTTTTCCTAGGAATTTTTAGCTCTTGAAGAAATTTGCTTCTTGACTAGATGTGGAGAGAGGAAGTTTAAAGTCTTCTCTAAAGGAAAAGGCTAAAAAAGAATCCCCCCTCCTCTTCACACCCCCCCAACAAAGGAGGTGGGACCTTTACTGGCAGGAGGCTAACAGTGTTCTTTTGTTAGATATTAACATAAAATAAGGTCGTAGAAATGGGTGTCCATCAACAGAATTAGAAAGAGCTAAGTAAGTTTTAAGAACAAAAGGTTTACTTATTTAAATTACAGGAGTTGAGAAACAGCTGGGAATGCAATTTCTTTCCCAGAGTGGGAACAAAACAAAACAAAACAAAGCCCTTCAAAACAGTTAAATGTAATTATGTTGCAATAAAACTTTATCATTTCAAAGTAGACATATAATTCTAACTGAAACAACCCTATAGGCAATACTTAAGCATACGTATTTACCTTAACATTTTTCAATTCAGCTTATCCTTCAAGGAGCCCAGCGTCTTATTTAGGTATTTGTTCCTAAGAAAGCTTTCCACTGTGACATTTAAACACATCTTATTATCCAATGAGAACTACCTGAGAGTATTGAAAACACTCGTATGCTTTTTAATGCTTACGGGTTTTTTTTTTAAACACATTTTAAAATTGCATTTTTTCCAAGAAAATACACTACATTAACTACTCTGGCATTTTTTAACTGCAAAAAAAGAAAGGGCCATTAGAAAACTTCTCGGAAGTTTTCATTGTACTTCAGAAAGTACCACACTAACCTGAAATGAAAAGAACTCTAATAGCACAGAAGATTTACCCAACTTTATTCTGGTTTGAAAATGTACATCTTATGCTTAAAGTAGAGAACGTTCAGTTCATTAAACTGCACAAACAAAAGAAATAGTATCTACTTTTGCCTAAAATGTCTTATCAGAAAATTTGAGATCAAGCTTCTAGCAGACTGGATATCCCTGACCTAGTTGTTTAAAAAAAAAAAAAAAAAAAAAAAAAAAAAAAAAAAAAGGCTGTCTGAAGGTTCACTGCCCTGGATGAGATTTCAGTTAAATGATCAAGGATGAGCTGCTCATACATCAGTAGGACATTTCCACTGGATGGGAAAGGCTCAAAGTAAAAGTCTGCGACAACCACTTAGATTATGAGGGTTTTAGGAATGTCAATGGCTGGCTTCCTCTTCACACTGTACTTAATGAATTTTTTCCTTTCCTGACTACAGCAAACCTGTGCTATGGAATACTTTTCCATGAATCCCTTCCAAAGCTGTCATCATTCGTGATAGAACACAGGCCAGGATTTGCAGCACAAGTTTCAGGTACTAACTTCAGTGAGGACAGACAGCTCATTACAAACACTTTGGCTGGACTCTGCTGGTCAACTCTGCCAGGCTTCCAGGCATTTAGAACCTTAGCCTAAGCAGCTTCTGCAATGAAATACAGTAGGTAAACTATTGGTGAGACAGGCATGGGAAATCTGAATGAAGGTTTGAATATTCACTTTGAAATATCCTGATATAAAGGTTACTGTGAAGACATGTCACTGATCTAACAGATGTTTGCACATTCCTTAAAGCTATGCATGAAACATAATAGGATTTGTATGGAGCAAAACAACAAAAGATGTAAACTGCCTTTCAATTGCAGACGTCATTCATTGATTCCAGTGGTAAAAAGAAAAAAGAATGTAAGTCTTGTCATTTTTTTGTTTTGTTTTGCTTTTTTGTTAACTGGCTCTAAATCTTTCTCAAAAAACTTTTTTTTATGAGACAAGGGTAAATAAAGTTCAGGTTAGTCATACTTCATTCATTGAGGTTGATAAAAAGGAGCACTAAAGGAATTTCACCAAGTCCTCCTTGCTGACTGGAACCTGACATTTCAATTCATTCAAGTGCTTGAGGTATTAACACATCTACAGGAAAAAGAACACAGAGCATTTAAGAGTCTCAACAGTACTTTCTGAAAAGCCTTGTCACACAAATATAAATCAAAAGATAGCAAAGTCTTTAAGATGGCCTAAACCCAGACAGTCATATTTTTATTCAATTTTGTGATGTGTTTTATTTAACAAATGAGAAGAGGTTTTGCTCACTGTTGTACTTATTTCCGAAGGACAAAGTAGGTAAAGACATCCCGTAACTGGGTTAAGTAAATTGTAAACAATAGTTCAGTGCTCAACCAAAGAAGAAAGGAGGGGGCGGGGAGGGAAGTGAAGAAAAGACAAAGAAAAGGAGAAGAGAACATTTGTAACAACAAATTTAATTATTTTACTCAACTCTTAAAAGATTCAACTGAAAAAAAAAACTTCTGAGTTAAGGTACATTATCTTTTTTTTCTTTTGTTTTTTGAGGCAGGTTCTCACAATATAGTCCTGGCTGCCCTGGAACTCACCTGGTTGAGGAAGCCAGCCTCGAACTCATAGAGATTCACCTGCTTCTGCCTCCATGCCTCACCACACCTGACTAGAGTATCCTAATGATGATCTCATGAAAGGAGTCAGGTACCTAAGTCCACATCATTGTCTTGACCACTGATGTGGGACCTCATTTTTTTTTTCCTTTGAGACAGGGTTTCTCTTCGTAGCCCTGACTGTCCTGGAATTCACTCCGTAGAACAGGCTGGCCTCAAACTCAGACATCTGCCTGCCTCTGCCTCCTGTCCTGAGATGGGACATCTTGATACACTTTGTCATCACAAAAGGCTACCATTGTTCATAGACAGGTACAGATGGAACTTGCTAACCATCAAATTTGATTCTGGTGTGCTTTCTTTTTTCTTTTTTTTTTTTTAATATTTTTTAATATTTTGAGATCAATACAATTACATCAGTTTGACCCTCTCTCTTTCTTTCAAATTCATGGACTTTTTCTTTCTTTGTTGTTATACACATTGTGTGTGTGTGTGTGTGTGTGTGTGTGTGTGTATACACACATACATATATTATATATATATAAATTATATATGCGTGTGTGTGTATACACACATACATATATTATATATATATAAATTATATATGCGTGTGTGTGTGTGTGTGTGTGTTCTATTCTCATAGACTGAGAGGACAAATATTAACATGACGAATGAAAGGCACACTGTAACTAAAGTTTTCCTGTTTCTGTTCAGCTCCTGCAGCCCTGTGGCCGGCCGCTTGGACCCAAGGAAACACACAGAGACTTATATTACTTATAAACTGTATGGCTGTGGCAGGCTTCCTGCTATTTGTTCTTATATCTTAAAGTACACCATGTTGACGTGAGTTCATGGATGAAGCTTCTGACATTTCTGTATATATGTATATATATACATATACATTTAGGAATATATATATTCCTAAATGTATATATATATGTATTCCTAAATGTATAATATATTCCTAAATGTAAATATATATATTCCTAAATGTATAAGTACAATCTGCTCAGTCTTTGTGTTAGTTGTAAGCATGTTTTCAAGACTGATCATTTGGTGTTGGATAACCAATTGGGGAACTCTTCCCTGAGGAAGACTATTTTTTCCACTCCCAGCATCCCTTAGTTGCCTGTACTTCTTTATCTAGGGTTGAGACCCCATGGGCTTTCCCCTGCCCACCTTAGTATGTCTATTGTTGTTGTCCTTGTTTGGGTCATATTTGGGTAGCTAGTGAAGTCACGGATCTTGGAGAACCTACAACAGCTGCTTTACTAAACCAGCATGATCCTACATTCTCAATATTTCTCCTTATACCTAGAGATAAGTGTAGTTCTCACCCCTCACCAAGGAAACTTCTCCTAGCAACAAACAGAGACCATTCAGAAAACCACAAGTAACAAACATGCAGAGTTGTGGAGCCCACTCCCAATGAATACATCTATAAAACAACGCCTTCACCTAAGGCTCAGGCAACATTGCAGGAGAGTGGAAAGTCTGTAAGGGAGTTTGGGGTGAGGTTTTTGTCTCCTAGAAATGTCAGAAGTTACATCCATGAAGTCGCATCAACATGGTGTGCCTTCAATTGACAGCTCATGCTGACATCTGCTTACTTCCATTTCTGATGCCGTCCTCCCAGCCTATGAGAACAGGTGGTGAAACTGTTGCTATAGGAAGCTTGTCACTTGGCTTTGGCAGCTATAAGGTTTGTTCTTGTCACCTAGGCATGTTAGTCCAAAATCATGGTCTATCTCTATCTGGATGTAATTTCTTGAAGTAGGCAGCACAATTAAAGGAGCTTTCTGAGGCAGTATGGACTGTACAACAGTGGCTTGTAAGCCAGCCCAAACAGCATAGTGATCTGGTGGTTGAGAGACCAGGAGATGCCACTGGTAAAGGTGCAGACTCAGTTGCATTGGAGACTCCGGGATATTGATAATGCCAGGACTGTGGGACAACCACCAAGGACAATGACTACCAGACAAGCTGTGTGTGCTAAAGACAGCAGAGCCAGAGAAGTGGTGCTGCTCAAATCCTTTGGAGGCCAGATGACCTCCAAGGCTTGGAAGTGAATCCCAGATGCCAGGGCTAAAAGGATTCATGGGAATGAAACATGGTTGGGAAAAAGTCCAAAGTGGTGAATTAGAAGGAAGATAATTCGGGACCAGCAACCTGCAGCCATCGGTCTCATTTTAAATGGGAAAAGGGAACAAGAGAGCAACAGTTTTCTGTGTTTTGTTTTGGAAATAATAATTTCAAAAGGAAAAAAATCTTGATCCCTGGAAATGTCTACCTCATGATGCTGTTTGCATTAAGATCTAGTGATTGGCCTTAGGAATCCTGACATTAAGGTCACTTGTGTTGGTTGCTGCGTTAGCACATATCTATGATCCTAACAGTAGGGAAACTGAAGCATAAGGGTCATAGGTCAGCATATATATACTCCAAGAGAATTCCAGGACAGTTTCAGAATCATAGTAAGATCTTGTCTCAGAAAGCAACCATAAAGACAGATATGGTTGAGAGGGCCTTCTGATTACCCTTTGATTAAAGGTAATAGGTGTATTTTAGCATGGAGTAAAGGAACCCAGGAAGATGTTTCTTTAAGAGTAGTGCAGGTGGTAAGCAGGATTTCCTAAGGGTTTTTTTTTTTTTCAGAGAGATGACAACACAAGTGTTCATTTACAAACCTACAAACCTTGACCTATACCTGATATCCTGGCTGAAAGGGATAGTAAACCTTATCCACTGATTCAGGTAGTGATACATACTAACATATAATACAGCTAGTATGGAATTGTTTGCTTAATCAGTGTAGAAATGGGTTCAGAGATGCCAGGACATAAAGCATCTAAGAACTATGTCCCTGTCTGCTTTTTACAAGGACAGAGTGATAGGAATTCCAACCATGCCCCCATGGTCGTACATGCCTGGCAGAACACTTAGATATCTCCGCCTAGTCATTTCCAGGTCATACGTCCTGCGTGACCCATGCCCCATGGCTAAGTAGTCACGTAATCGCATGGACATGACCATGTGATCTATGTGCATGTGTGGAATAGCCACGTGGGCCTGTGTGCGCAGGTGCATCCTGGCATTTATAAGATGGGCCCCATGTTCCCCTGCCCTCTTTCTCGAATGTGTCCTTCCACAGGCCTGGTCACATCTATCCCTTTCTCTTTGTCTTGATAAAACTGTTGTTAGTGGATTCTGTCGTATTTCATAACTTTTCCTTGGTGGCAATAGTGCTGCTAAAAAAAAAAAATCACAGAATTAAAGTTTCTGGCCATTTAACTCTTGTTTCTTCTTTATGTCTAGAGTTTTGTATTCCACTTTCCCTATAAGTTGGAACTGGCATGGGATATAAAATTTAATGAATACCCAAGAGGCTCTACAAGCAAGTGGTTTACTTCTGGCTTCTGCAGGGAAATTAATTCCTTGGTCTGACTCAGTCAATAAAGGAATGACAAACCAACGAGTCATCTCAGTTACTAATCTTTCTACGTTTTTTCCTTTGGTTGCTGGACTTAGATCAAACCAAAGGCCCCACATACGTTGGGCAAGAACTCCACCACTGAGCTGCTGAACTCTGCTATCAGCACATCTGGTCTGATATGTATTCAGTCTGGCCATTCAACATGAAGGCAATGAGCAGTGAATAAGAATTGCTTACAAGTTGGAGTAAATCTATGCCACCAACTTGGAGTCCTGCAAGGGATAATAGGGGCTTGAGCACTTCCTGAGCTATGCCAGTTTCCTTCAGAAATTCATTACATTTATAAGTGTAGCACTGGAAAATAATTTGATCATAAATTTTGTGCATGCTAGCGAAGAATCAATTGTCATTTGGTCCCGCTCCATTTTTGTATATATGCCCTCTGTGGTAGGGTGTAACTGCTAGCCAAAGGGGCAAAAGAGAGGGAGCGGTAGGAATTGCACATTTGACCCAACAGACAACCTATCTGATAACTCCTTGGTGCCCTTTTGTATCTAGTTATCTTTCTCAGATTCCTGGGCATTTATCTAAACGTTTGTGACATCTGTCAGAGAGAAAGGTAGCATTAGAAACTGATGGAAACAAAATGGACGGATGTCTTTTCATCTGCATATTTAGCCATTTTCTCAGTCCTGCCATTCCTTAAAGGTACACTGTCCGTTTCCTTGGCACAAGCCGGACAGTGGACAAGGACAATGTTTGTGGAAAGGTGAATACAGGGCAGCGGGAATACTAGCAGAGGTTAAACTGCAGGACTTTCAGATTGTACCAATTATAGGAGGCTCCGAAGATACATTTGGACTCAACGTAAACAGCGGCAGAGTTTTGTTTTGCCGGCACACACGCTCCAGTGAAAACTATCAGTCCAGCAGCTTGGACTGATTTCACAGCGGGCAGCCTGGGCCTCAAGTATCTCATGTGGGGAAAGTATGGCATAGTTCGTTATTAGGTTTCCTTGAAAATTCCCTCACAGGAGCTGCCAAAAAAAAAAAAAAAAAAAAAAGCAAGTCTGGGTTGTTTCGTGGCTGTAAACCTATTTCTGCTTCATTTTATTACTTAATAGTTTATTTACATTTTTTTAGACAGAGTCTTACTCTGTAGCCTAGGCTCGCCTGGTGTTATCTGCATAACCCAGGCTAGCCTTGATGTCACAGAAATCTTCCTAGCTCATCCTCCTAAGTACTAGGATGATAGGCATGAGCCATCATGCTTAAATATTGAAAGCATTCCTATAGCTGCAAGGTAATTGTAGAATAGAAGGCGGATCTCTAATCAGGACGTATGTAAAATCAAAATAAAAACTTCTTTTAAAAAAATCAATACATTAAAAAATGAAAATATTCAAGAGAAATAAGAGTAAGCAGACAAAGGGTTGCAATGAGGCACAGTGATGGAGAGATTGATTTGAAAGGCTTGTTCAGATGCAGTCTGACCCCACAGCATTATAGGGTGGTACTGTCTTATATTTTAAAAGTTGGGATTCTAATGAAGATAACTGTGCTGTCTAGTTTTATGTCAGCTTGGCACAAGCTAGGTTCATCAGAGAAGATGGAGCCTCAATTGAGAGAATGCTTCCATAAGACTGGGCTGTAGGCAAGCCTGTGAAACCTGTGGGGCATTTTCTTAATTGGTGATTGATGTGGGAGGGTCCAGCCCATTGTGAGTGGGCCAACTCTGGGCTGGTGTACCTGGGTTCTATAAGCAGTTCTCCACGGCCTCTGTGTCAGTTCCTGTCTCCAGTTTCCTGCCCTGTTTGAGTTCCTGTCCTGACTTCCTTTGATGATGAACTGTTACATGGAACTGTGAATGAAATAAACCCTTTCCTCCCCAAGTTGCTTTGGTCACAGGGTTTCATCATAGCAATAGTAATCCTAACTAGGACAATAACCACAGCCTCTCCCCCAAATTATGTAATTAATGAGGACCAAGCCCAATGTATCACTCTACCACTGGATTATACCCCCAAAACTATTATTTTGGGGGGCGGGGAGAAAAACAGACAACCTATTTTTATGGTGGTCTTTTGGATGCCTTCAGATACCCATTTATCTCACCTTCATATTCTCATACTTACATTTAATGTTCTCATACCTCATAATCACCACATCAAGGCACCAGACTTGTGGATATTATGTTTGAGCATCAACAGTGGCCACTAGCTTTAGAAATACAGGTAGACCAAACTAAGATACTCTCCAGGTGTAAAATGCGTACCAGATATTGAAAGTATAGGATTTAAAAATAAGGTAAATAAATTGTACTAGCATTCATTTCATCTATTTCCTTACACTCTTGAAAAGAAAATTTGAATTGCATCCATCCTTTGCCTTGGGTTTCAACCGAACACAGTTAGTCTAGAAATCTCAGCAAAGGACTTTGTATCCCCAGTGTTCTTGACAGATTTTTCATGATGTTTACTGTTGATAATTTTTTTTTTTTTGCATTCTACCTGCCCCAGTGATCGGAGAATGGGTGTTCTTTCCTTAACAAGCAATGTGAGATTGGCTTTGGAGGAGGATAGTTGCTCTGGACTGGAAAGTGATCTAGAGGAAGAGCGAGTGTGACTAGCAGTACATAGAGGATTCTAGGGGGGAAGTGAGGTAGTTTTTGACCAGTGTGGTGGCTGTGGGAGTGGAGAAAACAGACATTTCAATTTTATTACTATTAGAAACAGTAAAGAGGCCGGGCGGTGGTGTCACATGCCTTTAATCCCAGCACTCTGGAGGCAGAGGCAGGCGGATCTCTGTGACTTCAAGGCCAGCCTGGGCTACAGAGCTGGTCCAAGACAGGCTTCAAAGCTATAGAGAAACCCTGTCTTGAAAAAACAGAAAGAAAAAAGAAAAAAGAAAGAAAGAAAGAAACAGTAAAGAAAACAGAATGAATGAGTTTGTGAGTTTTTAACAATAGCAATATGAAATGGTGGTCTCTCTGGAAAAAAATGGATAATTGCCAAGTTTAGGGAGTGATATTAGTGTTTTAACATTTCATTTAGAAAGAATTAGATTTGCAAAGATATTACAAAGTCTTTCACTGAGTACCAGACACTCTTCACCAACTTTCCCTGCATATTAAAATCTTTTCAATTTTTAAAAACTGTTATTCATGTGAGGTGAAAGGACATTTTAGGGTAGTTTGCTATCCTGTTCCAGCATGTAGTCTCCAGGGATCACACGCAGGTTATCAGGCTTTGCAGCAAGTATTTTTTTTTTTTTTTTTTTTTTTTGGTTTTTCGAGACAGGGTTTCTCTGTGTAGCTTTGCGCCTTTTCCTGGAACTCACTTGGTAGCCCAGGCTGGCCTCGAACTCACAGAGATCGGCCTGGCTCTGCCTCCCGAGTGCTGGGATTAAAGGCGTGCGCCACCACCGCCCAGCTGCAGCAAGTATTTAACCATTGATCCATCTCACTGAGCCCGTGTTGACACCTTAAATAGCTGTATATTGTGTAGAAAGAAATTTACTAGTACACAAAGTATTATCTTTTATGCACATAGCCAATACAATTTCCCTTAACTTTAAAAAGTATTTAGTGTGTGTGTTTCTTTAATTTATTTTTATTTCATATATATTGGTGTTTTGTCTGCATATATGCCTACATATATGTCTGTGTGAGGTTGTCAGACACCCTAGAAACGGAGTTACAGACAGTTGTGAGCTGCCATGTGAGCTCTAGTAAACAGGAGAAATGTCTAATCTTTAATATATCTAGAAGTGAGTTGTAAGTAATGTTCAGCATAAAGAAATAGAATGTGTAATAAAACACGAAGAGCCCATAGAATGCAAGTATTGTGTATGTAGTGTATGTATGCTTTTTGTTTTTTTCTTTTTTCAGGCACCTGATGCTCGAAGTGTGATCAGTTTCATATAGCCCTGTTATGTTTAAACTGGAAGCATAGACTAGAAACAAGATTAGAATACTCAATTTAAAATGTGGTCCTGGGCTGGAGAGATGGATCAGTGGTTAAGAGCACTTACTGCTCTTCCAGAGGATCTGAGTTCAATTCCCAGCACCTACATTAGGTATTTCACAAATGCCTGTAGCCCTAGCTCCAAGAGATCTGACACCTCTTCTGGCTTCCAAGAAGCACGTGTATCTATTTGTCCCACAAATGCAAACACACTTGCATACATGTGGTGCACACACACACACACACACACACACACACACACCTAAATAAAAATAAATTATTTTTTTAAAATGTGGTCCTTTGGATTGGAACTTGAAGATAATAGAGGCGGAGGTTGGTGAGATGGGAGGAGCAGTTTTGCAAGTGGTTCATAAACCACATTCTGCATCCCTCCTGACAATGTATAATAAAGAGAAAGTAACACATGTTGTTATTGTTTAGAAATGAATGAAATTTTAAATCTGTTTCAAATGAGCAATTACTCCCCTTCCATTAGTACTCTGGGGACAGAAAGGCCTTCTCTTTGTCTCTTCTGGATGCTTTGAATGGTGATCAGCAATGCATGATCAGCCAAGTGGCATCAGCTCTAATGCTGTCATCGTATGCCAGCCAGAGGGGATGTGAAAGGAGAAATGAGATTTACCACTGCAAATGCCATCTCGATTAATAAATATCTGAGACACACCAGGACAGAACAAAATCTGTCTTCCTCTTCCTGCATGCACCATGCCTTTTCAGCGGTAGTAGCTGTATAATAAACCCTCTTTTAGAGTCTGTTGTGTTTCCAGGCATCTTACAAGCAGATCAAACTTCCCCAAAGGTCATGTTAATCACTGTATCATACACCGATATAAGAAATGCATTCTAACATGCCTTTGCAAAGGTATAATTCAAATGATTACCTCATGTGTTTCAAAGGGGAGTCAGGTGGTGTCCTGTTTCCATAGCACTCAATTTCACAACATTTTGCAAAACTGCTCTGTATGATGTCTTCCTCCAAGAGTAGCAATATCATAGCCATAACTTTCTAAATTTGGGCCTGCAGTAATGACAGACTTTGAATGAGTGCTTTCCTATGCTATGGGAAAGAAGCAAGAGTTCAGCAAACTTTCCCAGCTTGAAGTGCTAAGGCACTGGAAGCTGACTTTGCTGGCTGTCCCTTTGGCCTGCAGGAAATAGCTACCCTTTAGCTGCAACCAGAGCTCCCCGCACTTGGCTGTCTGAATATTTTTACAGCCATCATTTTTATCACTGAAAAAAAAAAAACGGAGAGCATATGTTTCGAGAATATAGGCTTATGTGCATGCATTATTCTTTCCCTCTGTAGGATCTGTCCCAAGGAGGCAAGATGACAATGAAGAGATACGAGTTCAAATTCAAGGTCCTCCCAAAACAGCCTTGGTGACTTTTGTCTCGAACACTAAACTCTCCACACCTAAATGTATTGATCTGGAAGATATTTAGTATTATATCTTTACCTCATAGAAAATTTAATTTCTGTATTATTTTGAAAGGATTACAATTTGGCTTTGCAACCAACTAATTGTATTCACCTGTAGGAAGTATCTACCCTTCGGCTGCAGAGAGAGCCTCCTGCACTTAGCTGTTGTCTTTCTTTTGTTATGTCTATTACTTTTTTTCAGACAAGGTCTCATGTATCTCAGACAATGTAGCTAAGGATAGCACTGGACTTTCTAACCCTTTTGTCTCTGCCTCCAGAGCACAGTCTATGTGGTGTTAAGAACAGAGCTTAGGCCTTTGTGCAAACTAGGCAAAAATATTCTACTATCTGAGCTTCCTTCCAAGCTTGAAACTAATTTCAACTGTCAAAACAATATTATTGAAATGAATTCTTTCTTCTCAGGAAATATATTTAAGTGTAAAAAAACTGTACTTCAGTGTTAGAACATTTGACTGGCATGCACAAGACCCTAAGCACATGCACACACACACACACACACACACACACACACACACACACACAAAGCTTCATCATAGTATTTTTCAATATTTTCTCATTAGGAATCATTTATGTAAATTAGCATGGAGCACAATGATTCTCCTGTATTTTCTTTTACACTAAAATTGTATTATGATACCTCTGATCAGGTGTGTCTTGTGTGTTCAATATGGCAGTTCCCGTTTCTCTGTGTGGTATCTCATTACTATGCCCAGAAGACCTAACCAGATACTGATTAAAGCCATCACTTTACAAAAACACAAAGTGAAAACAAAATTCTGGCCACAGTGAAAACCATATCAAATTCTGAAAGCTGAAATTATACAAAAATTTTCTTGAATAAATACATAGTGTTATATATGTCTTCTTTTAATGACTCCATAGTTTTCTGAGAAAATTTTATTTTCAAAGATCTTGTGACTGCCAGGTAGTGGTGGTACATGCCTTTAATTCCAGGAGGATTAACTCCGGAGGCAGAGACAGGCAGATCTCTATGAGTTTGAGGCCAGCCTGGTCTACAGAGAGAGTTCCAAAACAGCCAGGGCTACACAGAGAAACACTCTTTTGAAAACAAACAAACAAACAAGATCTTGTGGTTATACAGTTCTCCAGATATTCTCTCCTATATTCTCTATCACTTGTACATACCTCCTTAAACCTAAATAGCAGAAGTATTCTCTCCAGCACTTAAATAGCAGCAGTTACTAAAATCAACTGAAACTTACTCAATAGAGAATTTTAATAAAGCTTGAGCATCATAAATATATACCCACATGTTAACAAAGTCTGAACTGTATTTCCTAGAGGTGTTTGAACATGAAGACTTCTAGACATCCTAGAACAAAGGATGGTTCTCCTACAGCTCCTAAGGCAGCTAGTCTAACTGCTTGGACTATGGCTGTTTCACATTTGTTTGTCATAACATTTAACTTAAAGTGCCTACTGCTGATGAAACAGGGAAATAATTTTGCATTCAACTAAATTTTTGTTTTAGCAATTTTGTTATAAGAAACCTACCACACACTTCTAGCAGTCTACTTTCATGAAATGTGGTAAACTATTTTCTGTTCCCTTGTTCTTCATGACAGAGTAAGAGCAATATCAAATTTGAACCTAGAATTTGTTTGTTTTTTTCAAGACAGCGTTTCTCTGTGTAGTTTTGTTGCCTGTCATGAATCTTGCTCTGCAGACCAGGCTGGCCTCAAACTCACAGAGATCCACCTGGCTCTGCCTTCCAAGTGCCTGGAGTAAAGGCGTGTGCCACCACCGCCTGACAAACCTAGAGTTTTGATCTAGTTGTAAAAGCACATCTTTAACTAAGAATCCATGAATGACCCCAAAAAAGGCTTTTTATGTAAAAAAAAAATAGAGTCCACACAGGTGACCTGTGGCTGGGTCACTTTTAAACTGTCACAACATATTACTTGGTATCACTTGTCACAGTGGATATCTGATATTTATGAATGTGATCATCCAACATCCATGGCCTTAGAAAATGTTCTTCAGTGTCTTTAGTGATATCCTAAGAATTTTGATCTTCACAGTTAGCATCATACTTAACAATGAAAAATTAAAAGCTTTTCCTCTAAATTCAAGAACAAGACGAGTCGACCCATTCTTAACCAGTTCCACTTACTCTAATCCAGGAAGTCCTAGAAGAGCAACTAAAGGAAGAAACAAAAAAAAGTTATCCAATGGGACAAAAGTTTTTTTCCAAAGGGAAAAGTAGAATTGTGCCTGTTTAAAGACGAAGTGATATTATAGTACTTAAAAAAATCCAGGCTAGGTGAGGTGGGACACACCTTTAAACCTAGCAGAAGCAGGTGGATCTTTGTTGAGTTCCAGGCCAATGACGTAATGTAATGAGACCCTGTCTATAAAAGAAGAAGAAGAGAAGAAACTTTGGAAACTATTAGAATAAACAAACTTGATAATGTGGCAGGATACAAAAGATACATTAAAAAGTCAGCAGCATTGCTATATGCCAGTAAGAAATAATCTGAATTAGCATTGTAGAAAGCAACCCCACATACAATAACTATGAAGTAAAATATCTAGGAAGTATTTTAAATATGAAAAATAGATAAAACAAAAATTATAAATTACTAATGAAAGAAATTAAAGAGGCCACAATAGATGAAGAGATACTTCATATTCATAAATTAGAATTAATGTTGTTACAATGTCTATTCTAATGACATTTTTCATAAAACAGAGAAGCTCTAAAATTAATAATTGAACTACTAAAACCTTAATGGACCAAGTAATCTGAAACTAAAGGAACGCGCAGCTCAAGTCATACACTACCTGATTCCAAAGTATACCACAAAGCTGGAGCCATCAAAATGGCATAGTACTGGCATGAAAACACATCAGATGAAGAGAAACGGATCCTCACATTGGCCAGCGATGGGTCTTCAATGAAGATGCAGAGAATACACAATGGAAAAAAGCACAGATTCTTCCATGAAATGTGCTCAGGAAAAAAAATAGAAGTCCACAGGGAGAAGAAGGAAAAGAGAGCTTACTCTCTCCATACAGAAGAATCCACCCAACATGGATTAAGTACTTAAATACCAAATTATGAAACACACTAGAACAAAGCAGAAAGGAAAAGATTTTTGAAACTGGTCTTGGCAATGACTTCTTGGCTATCACCTCCAAAGTAGAAGCACTAACTAAAAGCAAAAACAGGCAAATGAGACTGCATCAAGCTGGGAAGTTTCTTCCCAGCAAAGGAAACACTCAAAAGAGGGAAGAGACAGTCTACAGAACTGTATATGTGATAAGGGATTCATATCAAAAATAAAATGTTCCATGTTGCCTAGTAGCAGGGATAACACCCAAAAATATATCAGGTAATTTTGACATTGAGAAATCATTATGGGGTATAGTCATTTACACGAAGGCAGATGACAATTGACTCCCATGAGTTGTCCTCAGACCTCCATAGGCACAAAAACCAAATAAAACAGGTGACTGCAGTTTACTAGAAGACAAAGGTAGAACATACTAGGGAAGAGGGAACTGGGTGGTGGCACACGCCTTTGATCCCAGCACACAGAGGCAGAGGCAGGCAGATCTCTGTGAATTTGAGGCCAGCCTGGTCTACAGAGTGAGTTCCAGGGCAGCCAGGGCTACACAGAGAAACTCCTCCTTGAAAAACCAAAACAAAACAAAAAAAGAGGAGGAGGAGATGGAGAAAGAGAGGACAGATGGAGGGAGGGGAAGGGAGGAAAGTACTGACAGACTTAATGAATATGATGAAGGCTGAGACATATCTATATGTGATCTGACCAGCACTGGTGACCTTAGAACTGTCATCAGGATGCTATGAGCCAAGGCTTCAAAGACCATACTGTCAGAAGACCCATTTGTGGCTAGTCATCTTGGCCATGTCTTTCATCCTGTGACGTAAGCATAAGCAGCTGAGGAAAAAAAGAATTGGCTTTAGTTCATTGTTTAAGGAGACATCATCCACCCTGGCAGGGAAGGCATAGTGGTGTGTGGCTCCATGGCAACTCTTTGTATACGGTGTTGATGAGGAAGCAGAGAGGTCAGGCTGAAAGCAGAGTTGAGCTACAGCTCTCTTTCATCCTGACTCGATAACCCTATACATATATGCTAGGGCCACGTCAGAGGCATTCAACTTTCCCAGAGTGTGCCACCAGCTAGGAACAAACTATTCAAACAAATGGGCTCGTGGGAGAACATCACACATTCAAACTGTGAACACCTAGGGATAACACACTGCTGTGAAAAGCACCAATGAGTTTTAGATACTTTTAAAATATAATCTAGCATGTAAGCTTTAGACAGGGTTTAGATATATTATACAGGCCAGTATGGAACTAGTAGGCAACCATACCTCTTCAGCCTCCTAAGTATCTGGGACTACAGGCATGTGTCACCACATCTAGCTTGCATGCAGGTTTTTTCTTATTTCAAGCATCATATTTGTGTACCTTCAATGATTTATCATGTTAGAAGTACAGGAGTACAAAACAGTACACAGGCTACCTTCAGAGGCATTCGTGTACTTTACTCACACTCTGAGAAACATTAATCTGTCTATGAATAAGAAATCTATATAAAAAAAAGTTTAGTTATAGAAGTCTACTGAGAAAATGTACTTTCCTTGGAACTTCAGAGTATTTGAGTATGAAATTCACCAGGTCCACTAAACAAAAGCTGAGATCTTTGCCACCATTCCCATTTCAACAGCATCATCCCCATTCATTCCACTTGTAAGCAAGCATGTCTATACTTTCAGTATTTTCACAGAATACCTTCCACTTCCTTCTCTAACTGGCTCCCTGCCAAGAGAGTGCACCATTAGCTGACTCCATTAAAACCTTGCTCTTCAAATGTTAAAATCTGAAATATAGAAGGTGGGGTAGGGTAGCCTAAGGAACCAGCATCTTCTTGCCTCTCCTGGTTTTAAGCTTCTGGAAAAGCCCCCTCTCCCAGTAAGGTTTTATGGCTGTTTGAATGAAAATGCGTCCCCATGGGCTCATAAGAAGTGGCACTATTAGGAAGTGTGGCATGGTTGGAGGATGTGGGTCACTGTAGGGGCAGGTTTGAGGTCCTAGATGTTCAAGCCAGACCCAGTGTCACTCTCTCTTCCTGTTGCCTACTGATCCAGATGTAGAACTCTCAACTCCTTCTCCAGGACCATGTCTGCCTGCCTGCTGCCATGTTTTTCTCTATTACGACAATGGACTAAACCTCTGAACCCTAACTAACTAAATGGTTTCCTTTATAAGAGTTGCCATGGTCATGGTGACTCTCCACAGCAATAGAACACTGACTAAGACAGGTTCCCACTATCTGGAAGCATAACGTTGAAATCATAATTTATTTGGACCACTGTCTGATACACCACCCATTCTTCTAGTGTAGGCATTCTCCTTTGTCAAGCCCCATAGGTTTCCATGCTGCCTTGTTCCATGACTATAGTTTATCCTTTGCCAGGTCATTTTGAAATATTATACCAACACATCTGTGTTCCAGAAGTATCTTGGAATCAGATGCTTTACTCATCCTGAAAACTAAACCAGTGTCTCCCATATAGTTGACATTCAAATCTAAACGGATACTCTTGAGAAATGGTGGCTAGGCAAAGTCCTGTGCTGTGTATTTGAAGACCATGCAGAACTGACTGAGAATGGATTCTGGCTCCAGGAAAGTTAGAGACTAGTAGAAGTGTAAGGCAAATGAACTAAAAACTCAGTTTCAAAAAGGCAAGTAAGAGGGGTAGGGTAGATACGTAGCTTGGCTGGTAGAGTGTTTGCCTAGCTTACATGAATTCCTGGGTTCCATCACCAAGACGATGACGGGGCATGCCTGTAAACCCAGCACTGGGAGTGGGTTGAAAACAGAAGGAACAGAGGTTCAAGTTCATCCTTGGCTACATAGCAAGTTTGAGACTCTGTCTCAAAAAATAAAAATTTTTAAGTTAAAAATTAAGTTTAAAAAGAAAAGATACAGGGCCTCTAATTTCTTATTTGTCTGTTAAATAACACAGTAAAATTCCTATGGAATTGTGGGAATCTAGCCAGAGAAAAGACACTGTTTCTGTAAGGTATCAGGGTAGCTTCCCAGAGCAGAGCCCTCTGCTCACCGGAAGAAGGTGGAGATTTGGATATATAGAGAGAAGAGCTTCAGGAAGTGGGGAACATAAGGAAGACAGTGAAAAGCTTGAGTCTGCAGTGCAGAAATTACTGTGTTCATGGGAGCTATGGAAACATAAGGAGAAAGCAAAATCAGCTGGGTAAACTTCATTTTAGAGCAATGTAATCATCAATTCGGATGTTATTTTTACAGAGGGTAGAAGAGGTATAGTTCCTTGGCATCTAATTTATCAATTAACCCTCAAGCCACATGCCTTTCTTCAAAAGAATATTTCAAGGGCCAAACAAAACTCTTTTTTTAACAAAGCCTTTTCATCCACGATGATAGTTATTTATTATTTCTACCTAAGGTTACCTCTTTTTTTGTATCAACATGGTCATTGTTTCCTATGACAAAGTGATAAACAGGTTTGTTTGTTTTTCAAAGGAAAGTAAGGCCAAACAACAAAGATGGGAATTGTTTTCAATTCTTTAAGTCCTTTAGATGATATTGTATTTCCATGAACATATTTTCCTGTTATTGTAAATTTATACTAAGTAAATAATGATGGCATTAGCTGCCATTCTTCATGTGCTTTTGATCATCATTTTCAAAAAGCAACTGCCAAGACAATTTCCTACCAGACATCACTTAACTGGGAGGCTGCAGGTGTTTAAGGCAATTAAAACATCATTATTCAAGAAGCACAATGAAAATTACCCCCTTTTGCTAAAAAATATATAACATACACAGACCACACATTTCTTGAGATATAGTATATCATAGAACATTTTATTTTTTGAGATTATAATATAATTGCATCACTGCCCCCTTCCCTTTCCTCCATCTAAAACCTCCCATATATACTCCACTTTTCTCTCTTAAGTGCACTAACTGGTTATGCAACACCAAAAGGTTGGCATTGAAATTATACATACAAGTAACATACAGGGTGAGGAGGTTGTACTCATGTATCTCAGAACATATGTTACACACAAAACAAACCAAAAAAAAAAACCACCAAAACATTTTAAACACTGACCAGGGTTTTTATCCTCAGATGTGTTGAATCCAGTCTGATTAAAAGCCCCTGGGCCAGAAATTTACTCCAGAATTGTGACTGTCACTATCTGTGTGACCTAGGGCAAGTGACTTAACCACTCTGAAGCTGTTTCTACAGCAATAAAAAGTAGATAATAGCATTTACTTCATAAGGTTGATGTGAGAATTAAATAAGGCAAAATACACGAAGAGCTTAGCATAATGCCTAGAACATAAAACCTGCTCAATAACTGATAACTGCATTTTTATTGTAGACAAAAATATACTTTGTAGTAATTCTATTTATATATCTAAAATATGTTATAGATTTGAATTTACATGGAACACATATTTATAGATATGGTTATATAGATATAGGTATCTGAATTGTCTGGCTGGGGTTGTAGCTCAGTTAATAGAAAGCTTTTCTAGCATACACAATACTCTGCTCTGGGCTTTATCCCCACTACTGAGTAAACCAGACATGGTGCTACTTACCTTTAATCCCAGCACTAGAGAGATAGAGGTAGAAAGATCAGAGGTTCAAGGCCATCCTTAGCCACATAGCAAGTTCAAGGCTTGCCTGGAATCAACCAGGTTGTGTTGTTTAAAAAAAAAAAAAAAAAAAGTAATTGAACTGTTGTTAGTCTCAAATCCCTGTGTACTTCTGGTCACTTTCCATCACTATACAAGTAAACTATTGCCAGATTTGGGACAACCTGTAGTTCTGGGCTACTTGTAAAGCCAGCCTGGATACATCAGCTGTTCTTCTGTTAATAGTGGATCAAGCTGGCACTTTTCCAACACATTCTTCTTTTTAATCTCCTGAAACAGGCACGTCTTCCCACCTCATTACAATTCAGTGTCAAAACAAAGTGACATTTACTAGTCCCTGATCTGATCCACATGCCAGACTGGACAGTCCCAACCTAAGTGCACAGGCTAAACTGTGAGCGCCTTGCTGCCATTGGCATGGGTCCCAATTCCCAGTGAGGGTATACAGTTCTTTCTCCCTCCTGAACAGAGAGCTGTGTTAGCATGCTGGGGAGACTGGCAAAGCATACATTATTGAGCCTCCTGCCCCTGCCTTTGCTTTTAAGAATACTCTACATATTTTTGTAACCTAAATACATTACTGAATGAAGCAAAGGGACAAGTGTTAGGTAGATTTCATATTTTCCTTCCTGTATCAGTCATGAGCCCTCAAAACCTATGACAGTTCCAGTCTTCCCAGCTCGAATATAAATCATGGATTCCACCTGGCCAAACTCTGCCCCCTAAAGAAAACCATGTAGACATTTTGAGAAGCCCTGTCCCACTGTTGTGGGAATAATCACAAACTATCTCAGGCTTTTAAAGCAGAGTTGAAGTCAGATAAGCATTTGCTGAGCACCAAGGCTGAGACTGTTCTCTGCTTTATAATAAGGGCAGTGAAAAAACTAAGATAAGATCGCTACCTTCAAGAAGCATGGTAAACAGATTTTTGGCCTGAACTGGAATACATTGCTCCTGTCTAGATTAGATAACATTTGTTTGAGCCCAGAATCCCCTGTATCATGGGATTTTAATGATGAAAGGAAAATGGAACTTGGATCATGAGCGACAGGAAAAATGGAAAGAGAGCAGATCTAACTCAATTAATCAAATCATGGCAGACGTGAGGTGGGTTGAGGCAATAGAAGATTAAGAGGAGCTTGGGGTCAGGCAGATATTCATAGCACTAAATAAGTATGTACATTATTATTATTGTATACATATAATACCATGGAAAAACTGACAACCACTGTGAGCCTGGTAGCTTTCTATAGAATGGGATTGTTGTTAGACTGAAATGAAATCATGCAGATAACCTGTAATGCTTAGCACATAATAAGCACTTGAGAGTATTAACTATTGATAGTATTATTAGGAAGGCTTGAGGCCTTTCTAGAGGAATGATACAGTGTTTCAAAGCTCCCTTCAAGAGGCACACATGGTACTGCATACCTCTAATCCAAGCTCTCAGGAGAGGGAGGCAAGTATATAAAGAAATCCCAGTCAACCTTGGCTACACAATGAGTGTGAAAACAGCGTGGGCTACATGTGACTTTGTCTCAAATAAATAAATCAGGGCTAGAGAGATAGCTCAGTGGTTCAGAGCACTAGCTGCCCTTCCAGAGGACTCAAGTTAAATTCTCAGCACCCACATGGCAGCGCACAACTGTCTGTAACTCCAATTCCAGGGGATCTGACACCCTCACATCAATGCACACAAAATAAAATTAAATAAATTATTTTTTAAAAAGAAAAGAAAAACTTAATTAATTGAAAAAAGAATGCTAGAAGCCCCCTTTTCATAGAAGATAACACTCAATTCTGAAGCTTTAGAGGTACAAGTTGCTGGGCCCCAAACTGAAGGTCAGACCCAGAAAACAGAAAAAGAGAAGAACTGATTTTCCACACATTAAATACAAGATACACAAGGTTCTTGTCCAGAATAATGCATCCTACTTATCACAACCCAAATACACACTGATTTCTAAAGACCTTTGTTACTTTGCCTAGGCACCATCCCTAAGTACCCTGCTTATGGGTTGTGCTAACAGTACATCGTATTTCCATCTATACTTCTAGACTAAGGCTTGATATCAGAAGATACCCCTTATTTTCCTCTCCTCTTCCCTCCCCCTTCTCTTCCTCTCCCTCTCTCATCCTGCAGTGTGTCACATACTTCATGTTTAAATACCTAGGCCCAGTCCCAGATTCCTGTACCTCTTGGGAGACAGGACAGTAGCTCAGTGAAAAGCAGTATACACTATCTACTGGGTATTAATGAGAAGCGTGGAAATCTGGGTTCGCAGGGCTCCAGAGGACACAGAGGTTGAAGTGGTTGCTGCATGTAAGGTCTCCAGATGTTTCCCGCTCATGTAGATTACAACCCGATGTCTTTACCATGCTTTACAAGGCCCTTGAGTTAGCTGCTCCTTCCCAGCTCCACGGCTTTATCTCCCTAGATGCCTTAGTCCAGGCACAATGGTACCCTTTCTTTCTTTCCAACAGGCCAAGCATGCTATACCTAGGGGCCTTTGCAGTGGCTATTCTTTCTCTTTGGACATTTTCCTCCCTGATCTTTGCATGGCTGACTCCTTGTCTCTGCTTAGGCCTCTATTCAATGTCTCTTCCTCACAGAGGCCTTCCCTGACCCCTTATTTAAAGAGTCTGCCCCAGTGCACATTCCTGTCACTTCCTATCACATCACCTTCTTGTATTGTCTTCATAGCTCACCACCCTTTAGCCAAAATGACCTCCCACAATTTTTCCTTCCTGCTTTTGGGCCTTTGCTAATGCTAATTGCTGTCTCTAGAATGTTCCTCCCCTTCTCCTCAGGTCTCACAGTGCTCACCTCCTCAAAAAGGCCTCCCTTGGTTGCTACATATAATAGAAGCATGCCATCAGCACCTGCTCTGCCGCCAGTAGTTCCATTCCTGTCTTTTTCCTTTCATTCAGAACAAGTCTGGCAATCTTCAGCATTAATGTACCTCTTTCTTTCTCTCCCCATCCCAGGCTGCAAGCTCCATGAGACCAGACACATCTCTCCAACTTTGTTCACCCCTGAGATTGTCAATGAAGTTCTCATAAGGTAAGATTTTAATAACAACAGAGTCTAGATACTTCATTCTCACTTTTAAAGACCATAATCCTTTTTTTAATTATTTATTTTTATTTTATGTGTATTGGTGTTTTGCCTGCATGCATGTCTGTGTGAAGGTTTCAGATCTTGGCATTACAGACAGTTATGAGCTGCCATGTGGGTGCTGGGAATTGAACCCATGTCCTCTGGAAATGCAGTCAGTGCTCTTAGCCACTGAGCCATCTCTCTAGCCCCAAAGCCTGTAATCTAAAGCCACCTTTACCTGGCTAACCCTCTTCTTCACTCACCCTTGTAGGGGGAGCACATCAGATCTTTGTCCCACATTCTTACCTGCAAAGTCCTCTATATTTACTTTGCACAGTCTTTCAACTACCACAATGTAGTTATCATCATTATATTCATTTAACAAGCATGGCTATTAAAGCTAACAGAGATTTAACACTTTCTTCAATGTAACACAGCCAGTAAAAGCTTGAGCATAATTGCCTTCCAAATCTCTTTCTTCTCCAGAACTGGTGTTAAATAGTACATCTACCAGCAATATAACAGAAGATGCAGCGTGGAAGAGATTAGGTTGCTGTAGCAAGGAGAACTTAACAGGCCATCAACTAATTTGAGTTTGTCTCTCCCAAGTCCATGTCCAGAGTCTCAGTAGGGGATACTGCCTTTGTAGGTTTGTCTGGGGAATCTTGGTTTCCCAGTCTAATTATCAGCTGTGTACTATTTCACTTACAGTCAAAGAATGAACAAATTATTATAGTTCAAATACAACAATCTTTGACCAAAGGAGTAAGAAAGTGCTAACCAACAATGGTGGTACACCTGTCATCTCAGCACTTGGGAGGTGGAGGCAGGAAGATTAACAGGTAAAAAACAACAACAAATAAACAAAAACAGGGCAGATAACAAGGCTCATTAGGTAGTAGTGCTTGCCTGCAAGACAATCTAAAGACTATAGTTATGTTAGATCTCTGGGACTCACATGGTGGAAGGAGAGAATGATCCCTACCAGTTGTCCTCTATGTCCTTCCAATAAATACCGCACACACATACACAATAAATAAATAATTATAATTAAAATATTTTACAAAGAGAAGAAAAAAGAAACAAAATGCACTGAGGGATTTGCAGGGGCAAGTTTCTCTGTGTAACAGCCCTGGCTGTCCTACAACTCTTTGTAGACCAAGCTGGCCTCAAACTCACAAAGATCCACCTGCCTCTGCCTCCCGAGTGCTGGGATTAAGGGTGTGAGTCACCAAGCTGGCCATTTGAGGGATTTGAAGAAGGATAATAATCCATGTGGTCACTGAGGGCAGAGAACTCAAGGTTGGGAAAAGCTTTAAGGAAGAGGAGCAAACAAGATAGCTCAACAGGTTTGCCATACAAAGCTCAGGGCCTGAGTTCCATACGCAGATCCCACATGCATGTGCACACAGTAATAAATAAAATAAAATCAACTTAAAGTGTGTTAAAAAAAAAAAAAACAACCTTTCAGGAACAGATGGATACTGCTTGGGAAAAGGGCATAACAAAGCATTTCTGAGCTGAGTGTGGTGGTCGACACATGTAACTTCTTCAATTGTCAGGAGGCTGAGGCATAGGTTCAAGGTCATCCTGAATTACATATCGAGTTCAAGGGATGGGCTGCAGAGGGAGACTGTCTCAAAAAAAAAAAAAAGAAAGGATACATGAGGTGGGAGAGGAAGAGAGAAAAGGGGAGGGGAGGAAAGGGGAGGGGAGCGGAAGACAGAAGAGAAGAGATGCATTTTTGCCTGAAGAAGTTTGAGCCCTTGACTGTCTTCTTCAATATTTCACTCTTTCCAAAGTTGATGCAGATCATGGCTGACATTACAATTTCTCCTATAGTTTAAGTAGAAGGTGTGATTATAATTAACAGCAGAGAAACACAAGTCATAATCTGTCAAAGACCTGCCATGTCATCTTCAGGCCTGTCTCTTCCCCTCTCTATGCCTCAGGTTCCTCAGATGTAACAAGACTTCAAAAAATAATCTGGCTCACAGATTTGTTGGGATGTACAAACTCAGGAAGGGATAGCTGCAGTATAATTTCTACTCTGTTTTCTTCCCAGTCTAAAAATGGATCTACTAAGAAAATCTTCAAATGTAGCAAAACAAGCCTAACACACGTGTGTATAAAGCTGGCCAGGCCCCCGGGCTGGAATATTACATTTTCCAGAAAATTCTGTATGTTCTTAAGGCAAGTTTTAATAAATTCTATCAGATCTGGGACATCTGAGCTGGCTATGGTAGCTCACACTTGTATCTACACCTCTTGGGAGGTGAGAACAGGAAAATCCTGAGATCCAGGCCAAATGGGCTACAGAGCAAGAGTCTCTATCCTCCCTGTCTCTCCCCTTGTCTCTCTCAACTCTCCCCATCTCTCTTTGAGTCTCTCTGTCTCTTTATCATCTCTCTCTCACATATACACACATACATACACACACACACTCACACACACACATACACATACACAAAACTGAGACATTTGAACTGTTTCATAACCACATTTTTTTTTTATTTTTTTGAGACAGAGTTTCTCTGTGTAGTTTTGGTGCCTGTCCTGGATCTTGCTCTGTAGACCAGGCTGGCCTCAAACTCACAGAGATCCGCCTGGCTCTGCCTTCAGAGTGCTGGGACTAAAGGAGTATGACACCACTGCCCGGCTAAGCATAATATTTTTTAATAAGAATCAGATTGGTAGTTAATTTATAAGATTTTAGGTGTATTTAGAAACTATTTATTTGATAAGATTTTAGGTGTGTTTAGAAACTATGGAGGCTGGAGTTGTGATTCTGTTGGGTTGGTAGA
Organism: Peromyscus maniculatus bairdii; assembly: GCF_049852395.1. Lineage (NCBI taxonomy): Eukaryota > Metazoa > Chordata > Mammalia > Rodentia > Cricetidae > Peromyscus > Peromyscus maniculatus. The sequence goes on from NC_134875.1 coordinate 17,982,851, forward strand.
ATGCTTGCCTAGCATGTACAAACCTCTGCATATCATCCCAGCTCACACATGTCTGTCATTCTATCACTTGGAAAATCAAGGCAGGAGAATCACAAGTTTCAATTCAATTTTGGCTATATAGCAAGTTCCAAGTCATCCTGATCTACAGGAGGCCATGTCTACATCAACCAAGCAATCAATCAACAGAAACACTGTCATGCTGAATATGGTGGCGTAATTTCAGCACTCAGGAGATGGAGGTAGGAAGATCACAAGTTCAAGGCAAGTCTGGGCTACATCAGAAGACCTGTTTAGAAGAGGGAGAGAGAGAGAGAGAGAGAGAGAGAGAGAGAGAGAGAGAGAGAGAGAGAGAGAGAGAGAGAGAGAGAACAAGAACTTTTCTAGAAAAGTTCAGTCAGAAGGAAGAGCAGATGATCAAAAGGCTTTCTGACGTACTGGTCTGGCTTGCTAGCCAGACACCTGCCCTGCTGAGGAAAGAGAAAGAGCAGTGTCTTCATGAAAGAGAAAAGGAGTCAGACCTAGAAGGTAACGATGACACAAGGGCATCAATGGGGAGTTTGGCTCGTACAATCTCTTTTAGATCCAACATTTTTGAGTTAGAAGGTAAATAAAGCTATAGGCTATTTCAGACAAAGAGGAGGGAACTTCCAGAACCATGATGATATATTAAATTCCATCCCAGGCTCAATAAACTATGACTTATAAGGCTTGTAAAATCTTTACAGGGCTCCTGACAACTCCACATGTGCTGATGGCCAGAAGAATGGAACCTTTTGCAAAACATCTGTTAAATCATGCATCTTTACTTGAACTGCGTGTGTGCCCATGACAACAAAACCCGGGGTGAAGTGAGTACATTGAGGCTTGAGGGAAGGAGTAGGTGCAGGTGATTTGCATAGTGTATGGGCTGCTTATTTAAAGTGGCATCTTGTCGGGCTTCCATCTGTAGGATGCATTTCTGACTGTATTGGATGAAAGCTGCCATCTCCTAATTTTAACCATGCCTAAGCAGTGTGTATGACTCATGGTTCTGTTTGCCACATACTGAAGTATGCTGAAGGCCTACTAGACAACATAAACTTTGTAACTTCTCACGTAAACATGAGTAGATTTCGCCCAGCAGGCTAAAAGTTTCTTAAAACTTTTAAGTGGAGTTTGTGAACAGATGGAGAAAGATGAACTTCCGTGGACAAGCCAATGGTTTTCCATTGTCTGAAAAAATTGCAGAACAGAGTGTGATTGGGATTTTAGAAACAATGCTGAGCTTTGCTTTAGAAATCAAGTGTTCATGGGGTGTGAATATCATCAAAAAGCAGGTTGGTAAAAAGCACTTTCCTATCCCTTCTCCTTCTCCCGTCCCCCCAGTGTCTCTTTTGTCCCAGGCTGGCCTCAGAGCCACAATGTAGTCAAGGACAACCTTAGCTGTCCCCACGTGGGGTGACATGCAGTGCTGGAGAATGTAAACCAGGGCTTGGTGCATGCTAGGCAGCAGCCACTCTACCAACTGAGCTCCATCCCTGGCCCTCTCCTTCACCTTTCCAGTGTTCTGTGTCTATGGTCTGGATGATGAATTTGAGTAAGGAAGTAAGAGGAATTGGAATGACATTCTTCTTTGTCACTCTCCTCCCAGATTTTATTGAGCGCTTCACCTTCTAGCATCAAAGGACTATGTAGCATGGGAAAAAGAAACATACTCAGTTGGGATCCCTGAAAGCAAAGTTAAGACCTTCCATTCCACCTTAATTTCTAGCCAAACCCTCAGGATTGCGGTGGCCAGGAAACAATGGCACCACGTTCCCAATCGTTCACTGAATTTGACTAGCTGATTACTTTCTAAAAATCCCGAGGCAGGAAAAAGTGATTTTTGCAATGTCTGATGATAGCTGCAGGACAGGGGCTCCACCAGCCTGTCTCAGATGAGCTGAGTCAAATGGGAACTAACCGAACCTTCAAGGGCCAGACTTCGTGGCTGGCATAAGCTCGGAGTGCAAGGGTTAAAAAACAAGTAAGTGTGAAGTGTGTGTTCTTACAGAGCCCAGTAGAGCACATAGGCAGCAACCAGGCAAGGGAGACAACTATTACAGTGGGAAGTGCAAAGGGGACGCAGGGAGGCTCTGTGCACACTAAGGGGTTAGTGGAGAAAAGCACCAGCAAGTGAACAAACTCGACACAGACGGCTGGAGCCTGTGAGAGGAGAATAGGACTAAGCGGAAAAGAAGTTCCTTTGCCTAGGAAAGATGGGAAGGTGTCCTTAAAGCATGCTTTCATAGATTCAATGAGTGGGGAAATACTAGTCCAAGATTTCAGTATACCTGCAATAACAATCTATCACCTCCCAGTGACCAAGATCATTTGTCTATGTGTGTGTCGACATGTACATCTTTGTGTGGGTACGCATGCACATGTGACCAGGATCAAGTTCAGGTGTTGTCCTTCAGGTACCATCCACCTTTGGGGGTGGGGCTGTCTCTTGACTGCCTAGAACTTGCCCAAATACTGTAGGCTGGATGATCAGTGAGCTCCAGTGAGTTTCAGTCTCTTCCTCAGCACTGGATCACAAGTGAGCACCACCATGCTCTGCTTTTTTTTTCACAGTTGCTAGGGCTTTAACTCAGCTCCCCGAGCTTGCTGGACAAACACTTTACTGACTAAGCCATCTCCCAAGCTGATGCAATGGTCACACAGCGAGCAGTAAAGAGTTAAACCTCATTTCTGGCAGTCCTTTTAAGGTTCTTAAAATCCCAGGGGAGGAAAGACTCTAATCCTGCATCATAGCAGTGGTAGGAATGCTTTAAAGGGAGGAAACAAGGAAACATCAAAGACAGGGTGTGTTTCTGGGTGAGTGGAAAGAGCCCCGGGTTTGAGATCTAGCTTCACCACTAACTCACCACATCACCATATAATTAACTCTGTGCTCATCAAGATAGCTGAACTTCCATTCAGACTCAGTTTCTTGATCTGTAAAATGGTAATCTTGTCTGCCTCACATGTGTTTTCAAGGATTGATTGGAATGACCCAGGATGGGGCTTTGCAATCTGTAAAGCCGGATACAAGCAGCAGCTATTGTTTCCTGGAAGGGGAGGGCTGGCCGGAGGTCAGGGAGCAATTGGGCTTTATTCTTTGTGTCCTCTGCTGAGAAGGCAGTCCTTTCCTGATAAAACAAGTGGGGGCTGCACAGCCCTATCCACAGGGCAAGCAGAGAGTAAATGCAAAGTAGTGCCCTGTGTGGTCAGGCAATCCTGGTGTGGGTCTCCACGGACGGGGAGTCATGTTCCCTTGGTCTGGAGGAGGGCACAGTACGGAGTGAAACACATCCAGCTTCGGAAACACTAAGAGCCCAGTAAGAGCAACTGTCAAAAGGAGGTGTATTGCCTAGGAGGGCAGCACCAGAGTGCTGCAGAGCAGGTAATAAAGAGCTCTGTGGAGAGTGGAAGGAACAGAGTCCTTCCACAGGGGAGTGGCAGCATCGCAGCAAAGTGGCTAACAGAATGGGTTTGAGAGAGAAAAAAAAAGAAAAAAAAAAAAACCCTTGGCCCTTCAGTCACACCATACAATCTTCCAAGTGACAAAGTGCTAGTTAGCAATGACCCATTCCCCCTTGAACATGGCTTCTCTTTCTGTCCCATTCACTTTGGACTTGACCATGTCACCTGCTTAAAAAATGGGATATAAGTGTATGACATGTACTTCATACAAACACAAGGAAGCTTTACAGTGGTCCTGTGGGCTCACTTCCCCCTAAAATTCATATGTTGAAACTGGGTATGGTGGCACATGCTTTTAATCCTTTTAATCAGAAGGCGGAAGCAGGCAAATCTCTGCGAGTTCGAGGCCAGCCTGGTATGCAGAGTGACAGTCAGGACTACACACAGAGAAATCCTGTCTCTCCAAAAACAAATATAACAACAAAAATTTGTTGTTGAAATCTGAAGATGATGGCCTTAAGAGGTAGATAGAGCCTTTGAGAGGTGGTGAGGTCATGAAGATGTACCCTTATGAATAGGATTTGGGACAGAGGCAAGTTCATTCATTCTCTCTCTATGTGGACACTGTGGAAAGGTACCCTTCATGAACCAAAAGGCAGACTTCTCCAGATACTAAGTTTGTCACTACTGGGATATTAGACTTCCCAGCTTCTAAATATGAGGAACAAAATTCTGTCGTTTAAAGGCACATGAGAATTTTGCTGTACGAAGATGTTGAAATTGTGTGATCTGGTTCTGCCTATTTTATTCCTTTCTTGTGAAAACAATATGCCCCACACTGTGGCAACTCTGTCACGTGAGTTCCAGAATTGTGGGCACAAACCCAGCTAAGCTGGATAGAGCCCAACATATTCAAAATGGAACTTCTGCCTTCATGTAGTCCAGACAAGAAATAAGTAGGTATTTTTGTGATTGTGTCAGTGGAAAAGTTGAACTTAAGCCTCATACATGCCATATACATTATCTGCCACTGAGGTACCCCCTTCTGAGCCCCTAAGTGAGTATTTAATATGGCCATTACCATTTTTGTATAGCTTATACACTGTGTTTTTGAATTTCTTAATTATGAGAAACACATAGAAAGAAAAATACTGTATCATGGCCCACAATAATTGTAATGAACAAGAAAAAAGAAAGCACATAGCGATGTTCCAACAATAGTTCATTGCTAGACGTGGAAAAATAAAGCTGGGCATGGTGGCATATAGTTGTAATCCTAGTACTTGAGAGGCTAAGGCAAGAGGATCATGAGTTCAAGGCCAGCCTGAGCTATATATAACAATATCTATAATTTGAGGCAGGGTCTCACCCATATAGCCACACCCAGCTTTATAGTCATGTCTGTTTACATGATGTATATGATGAAGGTATCCTTAAGTAGTTGAGACAGAGCTTGGATATCATACAAAAACTGAAAAGTCCTCTGTGGCCCTTTAAGGGAAAAAAGTTGCCAGACACTGTTTTAAGACCAAAAATATTAAGGTTGTTTGGAATCTCAGCAAAAGGTGACTGATACATTCAAGTACTTAAATTCACCAAGCCTCGGTTTCCAGGTCTGCTAAATGGGTAGGACAATAAGAAGAGCCTCCCTGGGATTTTAGAAAATTAAGTTTTAGCATGTGGAAAGAATTTCTGATACGACCTGGCACATAACAAGCATTCATGATAATGGTTAAGGATTGTCAGCTTCCTTCAGCAAACACGGAAAGAAGGCAGACAAACTGAGAAAGGAAAACAAGATAAGAACAAGACAGAATACAGCAGAATGGAGACACTGGCCCTAATCCCCTCTGGCTAGACAATGACCTCGATAACATGCACACACAAAGGTAGCTCAGGCACAAGACAGTGGAAATGGATTGTGGAGATGATTTGAAAGACTTGATAATCTGTTCCTAAATCATCCATGAGGTTTAGTTTGTCAATCAAATCTCAGTATCTACCTTCTCCTTCTTTGGCTCAAGTCACAGGTTAGAAGCTCCCAAAGAGACATTGTTAATGTCACAAATGCCCTCACTGACCATCCATCTGGACCACTACTGTCCAGGTGGCAATCCATTTGGGCCTCTCCTATTTGGTGATTGAACTTGATGAGTGGGGAGGATGGCTAGTACAACTGAAAGGGAATGGTCACATCCAACCTCATTCCCACTGCTAGTGAGTGCACCTGAACCTCAGTGCCTAGAATATTGTCTATAATTGATTTAGTCCGGCCCTGGTCCTTAATCTCCTGCCCATATACATCAACGGAGTTGATAGAACAAATCAGCCATGCCCTTAGCTTTTTCTGTCCCAGCCTTCATTCCTGGGAAAGCCAGAGGAAGAGGACAATGCAGAGGTTTAGAGAGCAAGAGAGAATGGCTTCTGAGCCCTTTAGAAGCTGTAGAGAGGAAAGAAATGAAGCTGTTCAGAAAAGAATAGCAATGCTGCTCTACTTCTGGAGCCCTGAGAGGCCTTCCTAACAATTAAATTAATTCTCTGTCTGCCTCTCCATCTCCTCCTCTCTCACTCTCACTCCAGCTCCAGTGGCAAGCACATGCAGCCAAGCCACCTGATTCAACTTCATTTTCCCCGGCGTAATGTATACTAGGAAGAATATTGAAAAGTATTCCCAGAGTAGTCAAGTTTGAGTTAATTACTTACTTTATTCAACTTCCACGGCTCTAAAACTGAAGTGTCTCATAGGTGATCTTTCGAAGGCTAGGTAATGTGGAAATATTTTAGTCATTGGCCAAATATTTTGTTCTTTGCTGCCCTTCCAGATGTAAAAGCTATTAGTTGCTAAGGCTGCCTCTGTATTGCTGTAAAATGGGAAGCAGAATGCTCTTCTCAGAAATATTAGATACTCCAAAAGTTTCTTTGGAAGCTCACCATTCAGACAGAGCATCTGTAACATAAGGCTGGAAACTCGGAGGTACTCTCCCTTGATACTTGCTGAGAGGAATTTATCAGGCTCTTCTGAATCTGCTAAATCATCTTGACGGCTCTCTGCAGCCTTTTCAAAAGCACGTGCAGCATTTTGTCATGGAGATCATCTTCTTTCATTCTTTTAAAGAGTCTAAACAGGCCAAAAAAGCTTCCAAGCAATTCCGGACTAAGGAGAAACACATTTTTAACAGGTCTCCTTTCCCTTTCTGTAGACATCCTAGGACTGACTCCCTGGGGCCAGGCAGGCAGCAGGCTCCCTTGCGTTGGCTGCAGGCCTCCACCCCTCCTCAGAAGTCTCATCCCTCTTTCCAGCCCAGGCTTTCTGATTGTCCATTTCCTTTTCTGTCAAAAATAGCTTGGGTAGAACCCCAAAGACTTTGCTTTTTCTTGTCTACTTTTCTCTAAATAAATCATGTCAACATGCACCATCACGCCTTCCCTTTCCTACTCCTCTGGTTTTTTTTTCCCACCCCCAAGACAGGGTTTCTCTGTATAGCCCTGGCTATCCTCGAACTCACAGAGATCTGCCTACCTCTGCCGGGATTAAAGGCGTGCACCACCACTGCCTGGCTCCTGGGTCCTTATCTATACTCGCTGCCTCCATTTTGCTAGTGTTCAAGCAAGGCAAAGAGTTCACACTCGCCTTGGTTGCATCCTGCACCCTTCATGGCTGCCTCACAAGAATGCTCATAGCCCTTTACCTCTTATTCCCACAGGAGATCAGAGCTCCCCCTTTGTTCTTGATGTCGTAGCCAGTTATTTCTATGTCTCTGTCCGTAAGGGACTCCTAGCAAACTGAGAATCCTCTTACTTCTCTCTGTATTCCCAGGACATCAGATTGCCTGGCACATGTCAGAAGTCATGTATGTATTTGAGGAATGAAAGAATGAATTCAGATATGCCCAAAGTATAATGAAGCTCCTCCATCGGCTCTCCAGAACCCTTGAAAAGAAGTGGCTGGCTCAGTGTCAATTGCAGGGAGTTGCTGTCTTCCTGTGAGTCTCAGAAAATCCTTTTGTGAAATTCCTGGTTCTCTGTGATGACCTTGGCAAAGATTGTCAAGCAGTGAGTTAGTGGCTGGCTGGCGTGTAGGTACAGAAACTACTTACTACACCACTTACTTGGAAGTTGCAGTTCTAACATACACACAACTGTATTCAATACCTGGAGGAGTATGGGAAATGTGTTGGTGTTCCACTGGGATTAGGATTGTGGAGGCATCTCTTCCTGTTTTTCATATTCTGTTTTACATGTGCTGGCCCTGAGCATATGACCCTTGTCCACCTACTCAATTATCTGTGTCACTTGCAGTCCTAGACCTATCCCTTCCCTGATCTCCTTTTCATGTTCTTGCCTTTGTACCAGAACAGGAGGTGATGGTCCCAGTAGTGGTGGTGATAGTAATGGTGATACATGGGTGGCATCAAAGTGGGAGGTCTCAGTGGTCTCAACTGATTTTCCTTGTGGAAATTTAACATTCTCAATTTCTACCCAGCTCTTAACAATATTGAAGTACAGTAAGGCAGCCTTTCCCTTTGTTGTAGAAAATCTCTCTTCTCTGTAGTCTCAACCCTACGTATGCATTAAGTTGGGATTTTACTCAATGTAGCCGGATATATATATATATATATATATATATATATATATATATATATATCCATATATATTATTCAAACAATCAATAATCTATAAAAGGTTTGAAACTGCTGGGTTGCAGACTATTCTCCTAACCTACCCACCCATAAACACACACACACACACACACACACACAGAATCTCTCTTACCTGCTTTTTCTTAATGGTTGTGACCTCAAGCAATGCAAACTAATTTTAGCATTAACTTAAGAAAAAACTTAATTGGATGTCAATTCTATTGCCCAAAACTTGCATAATCCAATCAAACACTTGGCTCTGAATTGTTTTGCTTATATATGAGGTGATGAAAACAAAATGAGTGTGTCAGGCACTTTGGGAGTTGTTTTAAATTTCTGAGGCCAATAAGGTACCAGTGTGTAAATTACTACTGCAGTATGCTATACAGAGTCCTGGAAGCCTTAATGAGGAAATGTTTTTCTGAGACTGCCAGTTTACTCAGAGGAATAACTTCCCCAGGTTAACAACAATTAGTATGCAATCACTTTTACAGAGAGGGAATATTTTATCCTATATTATGTCTATTGTTTAATTGCCTGGATACTACTGTGAAGCCACTGAAATGAAATACATTTGCAATTCATATTAACTATCTATAGTGAGAACCTAGTATCAGTATAGGAGATGAGCTTTGATGTTTGAGAAGGACCATTTAGAGGACGGGATGCCTTTAAGTGATCCACCAGAGTGGGTAATATGGACTCATTCCAGATTCAAATTAATGATTTGAGCACACCCACCAGATCAACTAGGAAAGTATTTACACAGTGCAGTAATATTAAAATGAATCACCTCCCTGTGTGTGATTCTTATCGGTCTGTCAGTCAAATCTTATCTCAAATGAGATCATAATGGAACAGAGTGGGCAAAAGCTAAATTCCAGAAGAGAGTTTGATTTGGTTGAGAACTAAAAGGGGGTCAGTATTGCTAGAAAATGGAGAACACGATGAAGAACAGGAGTAAATGTGGCTGGATGGTATTTAAGGCATTCCTGCTCTACATTGGAGTTCAGATTAAAAGGGATGAGAAACCGCAAACATGGTATTTAGAATGTAGCTCAGTGGCAGAGTGCATTTAGCATTTGCAAAGGGCTGGATTCCAGCCTAGCACCACCATCAACAACAGCAACAAAAGACCAGGAGGAATAAGCAAACTTATCAGCTAAGTGGGAAAAGATGATAGCTTAGGCTAGTAGTGTGGAAGTGGAGATTGTAAGAAGTAAATGGATTCACTGAACTTCTGAGAAGAAGTCTTAATGCAAAGTAAAATGCCAAGGGTAAAATCTGAGGAAGAAGTGTGGAGGCTGCTTCTAGGATGCTGGTTTAGAGGCTACTCAGCTGCTCATTGCACAGGGGTGGAGAACCCTACAAATCCAATACAGTATTTGGTGTTTTCAAATAAAATATGTTACTACTAAATCTCATCTCTGTACCAGACCATCTAGGGTTAATTTCAAGAACATGATTCACAGTTCTTGATCAAAGTTTAACAAGGAAATCCATTAAAGGGCTATTGCATGACCAGTATTGCTCCTCATGAGTGGGAGGAAAGGGGAGCAGACACAGGTCTGGACAAATTACCTGAAACTTTTCTAAAGGATGGCTTAGGAACTTGCACTTTACTGGTGGTATGGAAGTTGGAAGAACAATCCCCTCAACAGTTACAAATGACATTGACATTTGTGTATTAAGTAACAGTTCTTTTTTCTTTCTTTTTTTCTGGTTTTTTGATACAGTTTTTTTCTCTGTGTAGCCCTGGCTGTCCCTGAACTCACTCTGTACACCAGGCTAGCCTCAAACTCACAGGTCTGCCTGCCTCAGCCTCCCAAATACTGGGATTAAAGACATCTGCACCATTTCCCTGGTATAGCATAGTCCTTAATGACAAAAAGAATTAATAAATTAGATAAATAGTTCAGTAGAAGCAAAAGTAAGTTGGATCATGGACTGGCTGTCAAGGATCAGGAAAAAGATGAAAGAACATGACATGCGAAATAAATGAGTTGTAGGTTCATGACTATAATCTCAGTGCTTGAGAGTTTGTGACCAGCCTGGGTTATAATATTGAGTTCAAGGCCATCACAGAAAATAGAGTGAGAATTTGTCTCAAAATCAAAACAAACAAAACATTACACCAGAGAAGAGTTACGTTATGTTTCAAGTTCTAAATTTACTATCACTTTCAGATTTCTTTTTTTCTGCTTACTCATTTTTGAAGTTGAGCAAATGGTCTGTTCTTCTTCTATGTCATAGTTCTCTTTGCACTGGAAATTGTTCAGTTAAATAATGTCAAAGATTTTGTGCAATGCCAACATTCATTGGGCATGTAGATAAGAAAAAGTCCAACTGGTAGTCTCAAGGGTAGGACCACAGTCAGGCTATTATAATCATTTTTTCCTAAAACAATAAGATGTAATATACTCAATCCAGGTGGTGGTGGCACATGCCTTTAATCTCAGCACTCTGGAGGCAGAGCCAGGTGGATCTCTTTAAGTTCGAGGCCAGCATGGTCTACAGATTGAGATCCAGGACAGGCACCAAAAACTACACAGAGAAACCCTGTCTTGAAAAACCAAAATAAATAAATAAAATAAAAAAGATGCAAAATACTCAATTCCAAATGCTTTCTCAAAATAATAAAACTTCACAAATCAGAGACAAGGAAATTTTTTAAAAGATTTATTTACGTTTTTTTCATGTGAATTGGTGTTTTGCCTGCATGTATATCTGTGAGAGGGTGTCAGGTCCCCTGGAACTGGAGTTACAGACAGTTGTGAGCTGCCATGTCGTTGCTGGAAATTGAACCTGGGTCCTCTGGAAGAGCAGCCAGTGCTCTTAACCCCTGAGCCATCTCCCCAGCTCTGAGACAAAGACATTTAAAATTGTAATGTCTACATATAATGTGGGAGGTGGGGTGGGGATCTATAATTGAGAGTAGGAATTGTTCAGTGGTTCTCCAGTGTAGCCAGAAGAGAGTTGGCAGCAACTGGAGGAGTCTAGATAGAAAAGCCAGGCCTGGTGGCACACACCTTTAATCCCAGCACTTGGGAGGCAGAGGTAGGCAGATCTCTGTGAGTTCCAGGCCAGCCTGGTCCACAGAGTGAGCTCCAGGACAGCCAGGGCTGTTACACAGAGAAACCCTGCCTGGAAAACAAAAAGAAAATAAAAAGCACCATAGTGAAGAACAGAGAATCTTTAGGACCCTGGAGCTTGATGGGAATACCCCAGAAATCCAATTTCTCTTCCTCTTCACTGTAATTCTCTGCTCACGGAGCTTCCAAGTGGTGGATTACATTACCAAGTGGGGTGCCTATCAGACAGCTGGTCTCATTTATCAGCCTAGGGGCCACTCTCATAGTAAACTAATTAACCAACTTTCTGATTTACATTTAGTCTCTTGTGGGCTTTGTAAGAGTGAATTTGTTCACTGGAACAAGAATACCCCTTGATGACAAGAAGAAAATGTGTTTCTGAACCCACAAGGATAAAAACAACCCCTGGAGCCAAAGAAGTCTCAAAGACATAGAAACCATACAGCCTCCAAAACGAACTAAACAGACCACAGGAGTCAGAGTTCTTTCATGTTTTGGTTGAGATGCAGCATGTCATAGTGGTGACTGGCATCTTCACTATGCAGTGACAGGCTTTGGCTTCTCTAGTTTCTCTGGCATTCATGCACAGCAAGCCAATGCCATGAAAGGACTAATCTCAGCCCATTTCTCTACTTTCCACTCCAGTCTTCACATTCCAGTGGCACCAAGCTCATAGACCCAGCTGACCTGTAAGAAGAGCACACTGTGGAATAGTAAAACAAAAATCAACAGACAACATTGCACTCAAAATGAAAAAAAAAAATTCTTGGCAGACATCATTAATTCATCCTTACCACATTCCTATGAGCTAAGGATCATCCTTACTGTCTGAATGACAAGCCAACTTGTCCTACATGGTAAGAAAGTCTTCGTCTATGAACTTAAGCTCAACTATCTCCCTCTTTCTTATTGAAATTCTGTTCTTTTTTGAAGTCGACTAAACTAGAATTATTTTCATGCTTTCACGCCATTTCCATGTAAGAAGTGTCAAATAAGCAGAGTGCTTATTAAACAATGCAAATCAGAGCACTTTCATCTGTATCCCTATAATTTAAAATTCTAAAGTACTTGGAGAGTAACAGTGAGAATTATACTATACCATCAGCAAACTGAAGATATTAGGAAAAAGTCTTCTGGACTATAACCACAGCATGTCTTTTTGTGAGCTTCAAAATTACTTCTTCACAGAATGTTTTATGATCAGCAGTCAAAGAACTTGGTTCAGTTACAGCAAAAAGTGACAAAATGAAAACCAATTAAATAACATGGGGGAGGGGCTGTCTGAAAACATCTTGTTTAAATTGTGCAGTAAACATGTGGTTTCTAATTCTCTTGCTTGCTTGGTTTCCTCTGAAAGAATGAGAAGCCCTGTTCCCCTGGTTCCCTGGTCCCATACACGATTTTTGTTCCATTTCTGGAGTCAACTGGAGCCTGGATTTTTTTCTTTACAGAAAGATGAAAATAAAATGCCAGAAACAGTAAATTCTTTGGTTTGGTTTGCTTTTCATTTTTTTTTATTTGAATGTAGAAAAATACACAGAAAGGAAAAATAAACTGTCTGATAATTTGATGTCTGGGCTCTGGGACTAAGAGTTTTAAATTGGGTCAGTCAGTCTGAAAGTACACAGGCTAATGAAATGTGTGGCCAAGCCCAGAAAAAGCCAAACCAGAAGTTGAGCCGTGGGGAGTAATTAAAACGGGAAAAGACCAAAAATAACCTCTCTTAGTAAGAAATGAGAACACAAAAGCATTTAATGTTGCTCCAAACAGACTGATCAGCTATCACAAGTAGGGATGAAAATTTGCTCTACACTTTTCCATACACTTTTTCTCAGCTCATTTTTTAGAGGATAAAGTTCAAAATCTCCATTCTCTTGCTTGTCAGACTAGCTTCTCACACCTTGAAGGAAGGGAATTCAAACTTGGTTTTTGAAGTGTCCACTTTCGTCTGTTCCTTTTAACAATTAGCGACTTATTTAGGAGTGTATCAGGAAAGGAGAAAAGCACCCACCCACTCCCAGAAAAGAAAATTGTGCTTCCAACTTTGAAGCTTTTAAGCTACATGGCCTAAACTTCAATAAGCTTATCAAAAGACCTATTTGAAAGAATAGATTTTTCTCTGCCTTAGGCCAAATCCATTTAAAAACATACAATTGATCCATCTTCAGAAATTCTTCTAAATGCTACTTTAGGATTAAGTACACTCTGAGTCAGAAACTTAGAATATTGAGATACGGTTTATATGCTCAAATTATATAATTTAGAACTAATCCCTAATTGACCTTTGGCTGTTCCATTTGCAGGATTCCTTAATGGTTTTGTAGACTCAGTTTCATCACAATGAATCTCCAGATAATGATTAAAAAATAAAAAGAGTGAACAGGGAAGATCAGTTTCAGATTTAGTCATTAACTACAAAAGTTCAGTACACTGTGGCTGGGTATTGAATGTGGAAGTTTTCGAGGAAACAGTGGCTTTCTGTGTGTGGAAGGCTTCTCCTTTGCTTCTGCTTTCATACTTCTGCATTTAAAACCAACTGAAAAAGTAAGATCTCCACCTTCTGAATGTCCTAGATCAAGTGAATACTTGTTCAGAAATGCACTAAAGGAAGGATAGATTCTCAAATGCCAAGAAATAGCGAGGGAAAGTGAAATTAAGCATGCAGCTTTGCACACACACACACTCCATTCTGAAAATATTTTTTAAAATTACATTCTCATTAAAGCAAGAGTCTCTTCAATTTCATTCTTGGAAGGAAGATTATCAACATTTGAATTTATGAAAATTTCAAATATTTCCCTTTCATTTCTCAGAATCTACTCTTAAGGGAAAAGTAAAATATCCATATCCTTTTTCTGGTAATCACAAAGTTACCTACTTAATTAGAAGCCCAGTGATGGACCTTAGTTACAAGTGGCTAAGCAAGCTGTGTTATATACATAAACCAGAATGATACTCAGCAATAAAAGAAAGAAAACAATGTGGATGGAGCTTGAAGCATCATACTGAGTGAAAGAAGCTAGTCTCAAATGACTACATTTTAGAACTCAGTCTATATCAATATCGGAAAAAAGGCAACATGAAAGTGTAGAAAACAGACGAATGGTTAACAGTGGAGGAGTAATAATGGACTACACAAAGAAATTGGGTACTACTCCCAGCCCCTACTCCCACCCCCAAAAACTAACAGCCTAGGCAGAAAGTCACTGAAGAGAAATCTTAAAAATTGGGATAAGGATGCTGAGCTGTAACCCTCCAAAACTGATGGCTTCTGGCAGGAGTGGGGGTGGGGAAGGACTCAGTTTTCTTTAAGGAGCTGGCCACTGGGAGTTTGACCATGCCCCAGTGAATATATAGGCAACACAAATTGACATTATTTTTTCCTTTTTTCTTCTTTTTCTGTGTGGGTGTCACAAGGGTGGGAGTGGACCTGGGAGGACTAGGACTTGAGTATGATTGGGGTGCATGATGTGAAATTACCAAATAATCAGTAATCAATAAAAATATTATGTTGAAAAAAAAGAAATTGGGTAATTCTGGGACATCATAGAAATGTGTTGACTCGATTTGGGTGCTAGCCAACTGTCAAAACTCATAGAACTATGATGGCAAAATAGCATGTAATCTCAGGTACTCAGTAGGCTGAGGCAGGAGTTCCTTAAAGTCAGGAGTCTGAGGTCATTGTACCTAGTATAACATTACAAGATTTTCTTTCAGAAGCAAAACACTCAAAAACTTGCATAATAGAAGCAGCATGCACAGGCATGCATGGTCTGCATCAGGTCTTCTGTGTATATATTATGGATTACAGTTTAGTGTTCTTATGCGACTCTGAGTGTGTGAACAACTAGGTCTCTGATTCTTATGCCTTCTCTTGGGCTATCTTCCTTCTGTTGGCTTACCTTGTCTGGCTTTGATGTGATAGATTTGTTTTATCTTATTATATTTTATTGTTATATTTTATTATTGTCTCTTAGAAGCCTGTTCTTTTCTAATGAGAGATAGAAAGGAAGTGGATCCAGATGGGAGAGGAAGTGGGGAGGAACTGGGAGGAGTAGAGGGAGGGGAAACCATAATCAGGATCTATTATTTGAGAAAAGAATCTATTTGAATGTATATTTACTTTTTTACTATCATGAGCTATAAAATGTAGCTAATGCAACCAAAACCTATTTTCCAAGTCTAGGGCTTATGTAAATTGTGTTGGGTACTTACCTAAGAAATGAAAATCAGCATTTACTTTTAGAAATTAATATTGTGCTCTTACTACAAGGTGTGGCAGAAAAATGGAAAATTTGTGGATGGGAAGGATGAAGAGGGAGAGGAGAAACTTATCAGAATACATTGTACAAAAACATCTATTTTCAATAAAAGAAATAAGGTTGAAAAAAACTATATAATAAAAAAGTGAAGTTTACTGTGAATAAATTATAGCAAAACTTGGAAAATACAGGCATGAAGATCAGGAGTTCAAGGTCAGCCTCAGCTACTTAGCAAGTTTTAGATCAGCACAGTCTACATATGTTCCTGCCTCAGATAGATAGTTTAATTGTTAAATAGATAGATGATAGATAGATAGATAGATAGATAGATAGATAGATAGATAGATAGATAGATAGATAGATAGATAAGTAGAGAGAGACAGGGAGACAGTGAGAGATAGAGAATTTTACTTGTTATTTACCCCCTCAAAACAAAACTACCACTACTGCCACATTGGTAGCAAATTTGGGTTAGTGTAATTTCACACAACAAATCACACCTATCTTTACTAAGAATACATATGTTGAAAGTCACCCAATGCTTTGAAAAAAACTCAATATAATATTCTTTGTAATAATAATTCTCACAAAAATGCTTGAAAGTCTCAGTGGAAGAGTGGAAGTAATGTATTTCTAAAGTCCCACTTGTATGTTTCAAGGAAAATGTAATTGAAGATTGTTTCAAAGTGAACTACATACAAAGAGTAAGTTCATTTATAATAATTGGGCACATATACACACACATGTGAAAGTTGTAATATACACACATATATATGATCTCCAAGTCTAGATTAAAATTTCCAGTTTACTGAATTATAAACCATCATAAAGTGCCCAATGAGGTGGTGGTGCACGCCTTTAATCCCAGCACTCTGGAGGCAGAGGTAGGTGGATCTCTGTGAGTTCGAGGCCAGCCTGGGCTACCAAGTGAGCTCCAAGATAGCCAGGGCTACACAGAGAACCTGAAACAAACAAACAAACAAACAAAAAACACAAAACTGATATTTAGAAACTTTTTGCCACTTGGTTCACATTATATTTCTGATAATAAGGTAATATATTTTATTCTATTTGTATTAATATTCTGGTTATTACACTGAAATCTTTAAAATTGTATTAATTAAGCCAGATGTGATAGTACATACCTGTAATTCCAGCATTTGGGAGGTGGAGGCAAGAGGATTAGGAGTCAAAGCCAATCCTTAGCTATATAATAAATTCAAGAACAGGCTGGGCTACATGGGACCATGTCTCAAACAAAACAGAACAAAAAAACCAAAACCCACAAGCAAATAACAAGCAAATCACACTTAAGTCACAGAGTTAATATGAATGAAAGAAACTTTTAAGGGACAGCTACCATGCTTCAGGCACTGTGCGAGCTCTTTGTTATTGAATTCAGATTTTAAAAGTCTTGAGAGTACATGCAACCATCTTCGTTTAATAGACAAGGAAAGAAAGGCTAAAGGAGATTAAGTACCTTGTCCCAATTGACTCAGCCAGTTTATGGTGTCATCTGGATTTGTAGAGTGTGGGCTGGGTGATAAAATAGTCCTGAGACCATTAAGGGTTTACACACTGAAATTCAAAACACCAGTATTTGATTCCAAGTGTAGCCATGGAGTTTATTTGCTTACAACATATTTTAGGTTTATTTTTAATTTTAAGTGTGTGTGTGTGAGCGTGCGTGCGTGCGTGCATGCGTGTGCGTGTGCGTGTTTGTGTGTGTGTGTGTGTGTGTGTGTGTGTGTGTGTGTGTGTATCTATGTGTAGATAGGCACACAGGAGTGGAGCACAGGTGTCATGGGATTCCCTGGAGCTCAAGTTACAGGCAGTTGTGAGCTGCCAGTATGGCTGCTGGGAACTAAACTCTGGTCCTCTGCAAAAAACAATATGCACTCTTAACTGTTGAATGTACCTAATAAACTTGTTGTGTACCCTAATAAACTTGCCTGAGGATGAGAGGACAGAGCCAGCCACTAGATTAGACATAGAGGTCAGGCAGTGGTGGCACACACCTTTAATCCCAGCACTTGAGATCTCATACCTTTGCTTGGGAAGCACACACGCCTTTAATCCCAGGAAATGATGGCAGGGCACGGAAAGATATATAAGGCAAGAGGAAACAGGAACTCTTTAGGCTAAGGATTTCATACATAAGAGTTAGTGGCTGGCTGTTCTGCTTCTCTGATCTTTCAGCTTTCACCCTGGTATCTGGTTCTGGGTTTTTTATTAAAAGATCATCTAAGATTCGAACAACAGTTGAAACATCTTCCCAGGTCCTTATAACATTTCATTTAAGGATCTTTCTGACTTCATTCATTTCTCCCTCTTCATGTCTAATTGATTCCCTGCATTTCACACAATTTTAGCAAAGATCTTTAGCCTTCCAAGCCTGCAGAGCCAAACAGGCATTACTGTTATTTAATGTTACATTCAGCGTTGCATTTCAAGCAAAGAAGTCACAAAGATACATGGGGAGAAAACAGCATCCATGCAAAGTTCCAGGCATGTGTGTTCTTAGAGAAGGCATCCACACACAACTGACATATGACAGCATGAAACATGCCACACCATCTCCAAGTGATGCTTTGCAGAAAAGAATAGTTCAGTTAACTTTTTACATTTTCCATCAGTCTTCCATTGTTAAATGCTTTAGAATTTCTGGGGTTGGAATCCAGGGCCTCCTGAATAAAAGGCAAGTACTCTATCACTGAGTGATACAGCCAGCCCTATCCAGAAGTCAGAAGTCATGAAAGCCTGCCAGGCTTTCCATGCCAAAGAAACCATCTATATAGTCCTGGAATTTACAGGTATTTTCTTTAGATTACTAAAATCAGTTGACATTTCAAATATCAGGTCAAAGGGCTGGCGAGACAGCCCAGTTGGGGATGGGAGTGCTTGACAAGCAAGCCTGACCACCTGAGTTGATCCCCAGAACCAGAACCCATGATGGAAGGAGAGAATTGACTCCCCAAAGATGTTCTCTGATGTACACATGCTTGTAGGGGTAGGAGGACACATCCACTCATATACATCTCTCTCACACTCATGCACACACATTTGCACATTTGTACAAAGGAAGAGGTGAGAAAAAGAGTTTGTTTTAGCCAGGCTCAGGTCAAATTCCCAATTTTTCAGCTAACGGTGTGACTATTTTCCCAAATTTACTCATATCATAGTAGACAGTTCCCTGCTTTTTGTATACAAGCCCTTCCTATTCTTCTTTCAAAGTCACTCGATAAAATATGTATGTAAGATTCATCAGGACTAACTACTCTTCTCTGGGTGAAATGACACTGAAAAGTGAATGAAAAAAATCCAAGGTCAACTTCTGAGGAGGAAAATAGAGGCCCAGGGATTCAAGGATGGTTACTCGTGCTTTAGCTTTTCATATCTGTGTCTATAGGAGCAGCATCTTAGCCTTGCAAAGCACTTCAAGCAATGGAACTTTCAGCTGCGCAACCCCTTAATTCTAAGCTATTTACATGGCAGCTTGCAAATCATTTCTTAGGCTGCTACTAAAGCAGCCTCCTTCTCACTCCATTTGGAAACTTCCTGACCTTTAAGTGTTTTGGATGCTCCTTTAACACCTTTTAAGTGGTTTTTATTTAGTTTGCCCAAATAGGTTGGTTTTTCTTTCCAATTTGAAAAGAAAAAAATTCAGGTCAGTTAGCTGTGATGTCCATCTCACAGGCACTTTAAACTATCAGACAAATGCTTCCCATGCTGTAATTCCTTTCTCCTGTAGAGATAACAAGCCCCCCTGGGAGAAGGGAGGATCTCAGTCTATTTGTGTATTTCTGAGTGTGCATGGGTTACTAGTGTGTGTTTAAGAGGCAACCACTTCCTTGTTGTACACAACCAACCTAGTACACAAGAAATGCCTTTAGTTTAATTCAATATTAAATTACTATCGGGGCTCTTTTCACCGCTTGTATTGTAAAGGATCCCATGCTAATGTTCATTTCCTTTAGAATATTTTTGTACACTCTGACTTGCTCTGGCAGCCAGATGTCATAATCTGTTCTTGCTAAAATCTCATTAGGTGGCCTTTTTCTCATCTCCACTGCTCTGTCTTCATTGGGTGTTTAAGGGAGCACCATATGCTGAGAAAAGATCCAAAGGATGAGGTAATGAGATTGGTTTCTTATCAAACATTGCTGGACAGTTAGTTTACCACAAACAAAATATATATGCTGACCAGGTGTGGCAATGTCAATTTGTGGTCCCAGCACTTGGGAGGCTGAGGTAAGAGGGTCAGGAATTAGACAACAACATGGACTACATCCTGAGATCCTGTCCAAAATAACACACACACACACACACACACACACACACACACACACACACACACACACACACGAGAGAGAGAGAGAGAGAGAGAGAGAGAGAGAGAGAGAGAGAGAGAGAGAGAGGCAGAGAGAGAGACAGAGAGAGACAGAAACAGAGAGAGACAGAGAGAGAGACAGAGAGACAGAGAGACAGAGACATAGACATAGACAGAGACAGAGACAGACAGACAGAGAGACAGAGAGAGAGAGAGATCTTGCATGGCACCCCTCACTCAGGGGCTATTGGCAGTTGATGACTGCTTGGAGAGGAAGAGTCAGTTTTCTTCAAGGATGTGGCCCCTGAGAGGAGTACAAAAGAAGTAGAAGTTAGGGCAGAAAAGTGCTGGGGCTATGGGAGGAGCTGGAGGAGAGGGGGTGGGGGTGGTAGATTTGTTCAAAATCCGTTGTGTGTGTGTATGAAAGTCTCAAACCAAAAATAAAATAGGTATTTGTCTGAAAATCAGGAAAATGAAGGGTTTTTTTTCAACTTGTTTAATTTTCCTTAATGAGCATAGATTGTCTTTAAGTGGAAAACAAAACTCTAAAAAAGATAGTTCCTTCATATCATACAGAAAACAACTGAATGGCCAAGTCACATTCTAATAATTGCTGTAAGGGCCTATATAGAGACTCTTTTTATTGATAGGTACTATTGATTTATAATTTCAAGTTTTTTAAAAAATTGTAACCCCATTTATTCTGTAACTACAGTTGATTGCTTGCAGCAATCTTGAGCCTACACATTGCATTGTCAGCAGAGAAAGAATAATAGTTTCCATCACCAACAACACATTTTCACAGGAGGCCTTTAAGGAGAAGATTAGTTTCTATGGAACTTACTGTTCATTAAGATTGTTTGGCATTTAGCATTATTAATGACTTACATTTGACAATTTTGATGTATGCCTTCTCCCACCCCAACCAATTGTTGGGGAATATTATTTTAAGGTGTGTTACTTTTGTTTATGTTGTATTTGTTTAACTCTGTGGAGCTGTGTTACTGTGCCTGTCTAAAACACCTGGTGGTCTAATAAAGAGCTGAACGGCCAATAGAGAGGCTGGAGAAAGGATAGGCAGGGCTGCCAGGCAGAGACAATATATAGAAGGAAGAGATGGAGGAATGAGAGATCTAGGAGGCAGAGAAGGGGGAGGACTCCAGGGGCCAGCCACCCAGCTACACAACCAGCAACAGAGTGAGGAAGAAAGGTATGCAGAAATAGAGAAAGGGAAAAGCCCAGAGGCCAAAGACAGATGGGCTAATTCAAAGTTAAGAAAAGCTGGTAAGAAACAAGCCACAGATTTCATGCTATCTTGCTTCCTAACAAGCCTAACAGCAACTGGGAAGTAACCATGGAGTGAAACCAAACTAAACCTTTCCTCCTTTTTTGTTACTTCGGGCATTTTGTCACAGTGATGGGAACCAAACAAACTGGCCTTGAGTCACCCTTTAGGCTTAACAAAGATGAAACTTTCTTGGGCATATGGGAAAGTGAATACAGAGCACAATGGCTCCATTAACAATGGGGTTGAGCCTGTAGGAATGGCTGCTGCACAGCAGTAACAAATGATGTGCTTAGTGTGGTGATGGTGTTGAAGATTTGAATAGTGAAAGGATGACTGCTAAAACATGGAGATCTAGAGGAGAAAGAAAAAAACGGACCACTTAACAGGATTGGAATCAGGCATAATTTCTAGCCCTATACGTGGGTAAAATAAAATACATAAACATCTTGATATCCACAGTGGACCATGAGAAACCAGGTGCTGTGGAGCACACCTGTAATTGGTGCTACTTGGGGCCAGAGATGGGAGGATCATTTGAGCTCAGGAGTTTGAGCAACTGAGCAGAACTTTGTCACACACACATGCACAAAAAAAACAAAGCATACCAAAAATAAAGTCAGTTATGTATCCTGCATGATTTAATTGTGCTGTGCTATTATAAAATGCCTGTCAGAAACTTGTTTCTGTCAGCTATTTCATTTGTCATGTGCAGAAGATACAAGCAACAGAATAAGGAAAAGATTATTGCTCTGAGTTTGACGATTAGGATTTGATAAACCCAAGAATAATGAATAAATGTATTCATCTTACAAACTAAATTGAAATGTTGCACATCTATCTAGTCTGTTTTTAAATGGAGATTGTTTTGGGTTTTATTATGATTTTTTTTTTAATTTTCCTTTGGATCTAGATACATGGTTTTGTGTTTGGTGGGATTTTTTCTTTGTTTTACTGCCTTGTTTGGTTCTGATTTTATGAGACAAGGGTCTCATGTAGTTCAGACTGGCCTTGAAACTTTTTTGTTATTGTTTTTCAAGACAGGGTTTCTCTGTGTAACAGCTCTGGCTGTCCTGGAGCTCTCTTTGTACATCAGGCTGGCCTCAAACTCCAAGATCCACCTGCTTCTGCCTCCAGAGTTCTGAGATTAAAAAGTGTTCGCCACCACACCAAGCCTGGCCTTGAACTCCTGATCCTCTTGCCCCTACCTTCCAAGCTCTTGGACTACAGTGTGTATCATTGCACCCAATTCTTACATTGGTCCTTGTACATTATAAATACTGAATAAATATATTAGAAATGAATACATGAGAGAAAGAACTGTTGAAAGAGGGAAGTACTTTTATAGGGAGAAAATCAATATGCTCCCTTCATTTACTATAATCTCCATGGTAACGATATCACCAATAGATAAATAAGAGAAAAGAAAAAAGAAAAGAATATATGAGTTTACATGACACAGACACCCTTAGAAGTAAAGACCAAAGGTCTTTTCTCCATGGGTTTGATAAAAGAGTGGATGATCAGCTGGCAGTGGTGGCACATACCTTTAATCCCAGCACTCAGGAGGCAGAGGCAGGAGGATCTCTGTGAGTTCAAGGTCAGCCTGGTCTACAGAGTGAGTTCCAGGACAGCTAAAGCCACACAGAGAAACCCTCTCTCCGGGAAAAAAAAAACAAAACAAACAAACAAAACCAGTGGATGGTCATACAAAAGTGTAATAGGACAGAGGGGCATGGATCTGGTCATGGGGCAGGGGAGATGGGATGGAGGGGAGAGGCAGAGTGAGGAGAGGGAGGGGAAACTGCAGTTGGGATGTAATATATGAGAGAATAATAATAATAAAAGAAGTCATGGAATAAGCTGGGACAATACAACAAGGCCTGTTGATTCCAATTCTTCCTTCTTTCCCTGTGCTTTTAAAAAATGGGATATCACTTTCTTCTGGGTACAGTGAAGACATAGGTGTTGTATAATCCCCATGAGGAGGAGGTCAGTCAGGTTTTATGAACTACTTCAAGAAAGGGTGAGGACAGACAACCCACCTTCCATTATTGTTCTATCCACTGCCATGGTTCCTTATGTGCTGCAGACCTTATCCTATGCTGTCCTAGCACTAGCATTAAATTCTAAGTGAAATTCCACATTCTTTTTCCATCACTTTGACCCAATGAAAACAACCATGAGCTGGGGGTGTAGCTCAGTAGTAGATCATTTGCTTAGCATATACAAGACCCTGAATTTCATCCTCAGCATAGCAAGAAGAAATCAAAATTCAGGGATGGGGTGGGGAGCAGGCATGGTGGCCTATCTCTATAATCCCAACATGCAACAGGCTGAGTCAGGAACAACTTGTGCTCCAAGGCAGCCTGAGCTACAAAGGGGCTGCATATGTCAAAACAAATAAATTACAAATTCAGGAAAGATATGCAACTATACATTCCAATCTCAAGTTGGAACCAACACTAGATCTTTTTTTCCACTTCCAAAACAAAGGAAAAAGGATGCATAAACTAACAGTTGGAAAAGCATACAGTTCAAGAAGGCAGAGGTAGGTAGAGTTCTGTGAGCTCAAGGCCAGCCTGGGGTGTACATGAGTTCCAGGCTAGCCAGGGGTGCGTAATGAGACCAGTCTCCAAAACAAAACTGTTCTGAATACGGAAAGGCTTTTCTTTCTGTATCCTGGCTTTAAGCATTCTAAAAGAAGGAAACATTTCACACTCTTCACATTGGATAAACAAAATAATATGATTATAGATGTAACCAACCATCTTATTAAATAAGAAACACAGAAACAATGTAAAAGAGAAAGCTGAGAGGTCAGAACTCAGAGCTAAAATCTCACCCTTCCGCCTGCGG
Organism: Peromyscus maniculatus bairdii; assembly: GCF_049852395.1. NCBI lineage: Eukaryota > Metazoa > Chordata > Mammalia > Rodentia > Cricetidae > Peromyscus > Peromyscus maniculatus. The sequence continues at coordinate 18,006,745 of NC_134875.1, forward strand.
TGTCCCAGCTTCCCGAAAGAGACCTATTTCCTGTCTGTTCGTCTATTTATAGTATTTTGTTCTGCCTTCTCATTGGTTGTAAACCCAAACACGTGACTGGCTCGTCACTGTCTGAATGTACAGCCCCCTAGGTCTTAAAGGCATATGTCTCCAATGCTGGCTGTATCCCTAAACACATAGAGATCTATGGGATTAAAGGCGTGTGCCACCACCGCCACACTCTTGCTATGGCTCTAATAGCTCTGACCCCCGGACAACTTTATTTATTAACATACATTCAAAATCACATTTCAGTACAATTAGATTACCACCATATATGATAGCAGTCAACAGCTGACTAATCAATCAGTGAACATCTTCACAGAAAAGTCTCCCTCACATACAGAGTCAGGATATTTCAGGTGTGCTTTATATTACACCTCAGTGTGTTTGACAGGGCAAAGAAAGAGAGAGAAGAAGAGATAAGGGGAATTTCAGCAGTCCAGATGCACAAGAAGACAATATTCTCAAGTAATTTTACTGAAAAACATCAATTACCCAGGAGGTAAAGCCTGGGCACCCTCCAGAAATCTACAGGACAGAGAAAGTAATTGAAAATGTATATGCAGCAATGTGAATCCTCAGAACAAAAAATGATAAAACATTTGTCTTTGGGGAAAGCACACATTTGCCTGAAATTGACACTAAATAGAATCAAGATGTCTGATAACAATGTGTAGATTAAAAAACAAAACAAAAACCACTTTCATTCCCAAAGTAGCTTCAAGTAAAATTGTGTTGCTGTGTGCAACATGGAAAATGACAGCAAATAGGACGTGACTAGAAGGTAATGATACTTTCCCTTAAGTCACATCTATAGATGCATCTTGAGATGTTTTGATCTTGGTGCACCTAGTAAATTCTTAAGAGAATTCAAAATCTAGCATCTACAAAGGAAGGACATCAGGCATGCTATTAATTGACCATCAATCCATTTAACAAACCTGGAAAGTCTTACCTATGCATAAATAAAGAAACATCCCAGTAGGGTGAAGAACAGTAAATGAACTGGGATCAATGAAAGGTTTAAAGCTTAAAAAAATGAATCCTAGAAATGAAGGGAGGGTAAAAGAATATGGTAGTGAAGAAGCAAAATTCCACAGGCACACTAAGTTCCAGTTCAAATTGCAGCTCCACCATTTACAACACATGCAAGTTCATTAAACCCTGAGACCTGATGTGTTCATCCTTCAGATGAGAGATGCAGCAAAAAATAAAAACCTGATTTTAAAAAAGCACTATTTTAGTTTTTGACCCTCCTCCCCCCAAAATCCCTCACTGTAGGGCATTTTTACAGAGGAGCAGGTAGGCTAACTGCAGATGTTCCTCTCTCCATTCTTTTCTCCAAATCCAATCCCCCAGTCTCAACCCCAGATCAGTAGTAGACCACCTGCTGTGGCCTTCTTGGCCCCACCTCCAGCATGTCACACAGATCCTCCCCTCCAACCTTCCTCCCAGCCCTAACTCCAGCAGGCATTTCCTGGGGACTCACCAGCCAAGCCTGCCAGAGAAGCAGGTAGGCCAGCAAAGGAGGTAGGCAACCTTCAGATCTTCACTCTCCTTTCTGTCCTCTAAGTCCAATCCCCCAGTCTCATCCCCAGCTCTATAGGCAACTACCTGTTGTGGCCTCTCCTCATTCTCTGGCCCCATTCCCAGGGGACTGAGCAGATATGAGTAGAACACTCTGCTTTCTTTCATCCTGTGGACCCTCTTTGAGGACCCCCTCTCGAAGCCCATCCCCATTTCTAAATGTCAGCTTCCAATACCTGGAAACACATTGTACCCTGAACTCCCAATGTGGCCACACCTAGCATAATCCCAGAGGAATTAATTTCCTAACAAACAACAGCCACCATACCCTCCTAAGAATCCGAGAGGGCAACAGAAATCAAGGAAGAAAACATTCACCCCATGAAGACAAGAGCAGATATTAGCACCTAGAATTACAATTAATCCAAATCCAGATGCCTACATGTCAGCATACAAACAAAATAACCAGCAACTCTACCACAGTAGGCCTTGAGAATTGCAAAATAGCTGAAGCACAATAAAAGACCTTAAAATTTGGGACCTAGGACAGGCAAATCAGAGGCAAGACACAACAGCAGAACACAAGGGGTAGAATAGAGACTCACAGGCACTGAAGGCAAAATATAAGTAATGAGTATCTTGGTCAAAGAAAATGTTAAATCTTGAAAAGAAAAGAGACACAAAACATCCAGGAAACTTAGGACATTATGAAAAGGCCAAATCTATGAATAATAGCAATATCAGAAGGAGAGGAAATCCAGGTCAAAGTAACAGAAAATATTTTCAACAAAATCATAGATGAAAATGTCCACAACCTAAAGGAGATGCCTGTCAAGGTAAAAGAAGCAAACAGAACACCAAATGGACTTCACCAGAAAAGAGGTTAAGAGCACTGGCTGTTCTTCCAGAGGTCCTGAGTTCAATTCCCAGCAACATGGTGGCTCACAACCATCTGTAATGAGATCTGGTGCCCTTTTCCTGGTGTGCAGACAAACACTGTACACTTAGTAAATAAATGAATCTTTCTAAAAAAATTTAAAAAAAAAGAAACACTACTACAGCTGACATCATACAGACCATCACACAGTGATGGTGGGAAACTTCACTACCCCACACTCTAGGCAATAGACAGGTCATCCAGACAAAAGCTAAACAGAGAAACACTGGAACTAACTGATGTTACAAACCAAATGACCCTAACAGACATTTCATCCAAACACAAAAGAATGTACCTTCTTATCAGCACCTTGTGGAACTTTCTCCAAAAATGACCACATGCAAACTGACCACATACAAAGTAAGTGGTCTCAACAGACACAAGGAACCTGAAATAATACCCTGTGTCCTATCAGAGCACCACAAATTCCAACTGGATATGAACAGCAACAGAAAGCTTACAAACGCATGGAAACTGAACAACTCACTACTGAATGAAAAGTGGGTCAAGACAGAAATTAAAGACTTTCCAGAACTGAATGAAAATGAATACAAAACGTGCCCAAACTTATGAGACACAGTGAAGGAGATTCTAAGAGGCAAGTTCACAGCACTAAGTGCCTACATTAAAAACAAACAAACAAAAAGACTCTGGAGTGATCTCATTCTAGTAACTTAACAGCACACCTGAAAGCTCTAGAACAAAAAGAAGAAATCACTCCCAAAAGGAGTAGATAGCAAGAAATAATCAAACCTGGGGCTGAAATCAATAAAATAGAAACAACAACGAAAACCAGTGCAAAGAATCAATGAAACAAATTGTTCTTTGGGAATCTACAGAGTCAATGCAATCCCCATCAAAATTCCAATGCAAAGCGGTGGTGGCACACACACCTTTAATCCCAGCACTTGAGAGGCAGAGGCAGGAGGATCTCTGTGAGTTCAAGTCCAGCTTGGTCTATAGAGTGAGTTCCAGGACAGCCAGGGCTACACACAGAGAAACCCTGTCTCAGAAAAAAAAATAAATAAAACACAATTCTTCAAAGATCTTGAAAGGATGGTTTTTGACTGTTGCCAAGACTATATAGGTTGCTCTCCACAAATTGACAGCAAGGCCCTGTTGCTGAAGAAAACACCTATACAACACCAGTTACAAACCCTTTGATCTACAATGGTATCCCACCTACAAGTTATGCTAGTGCAATGGTGGCACAAAGCTTGTGGGAGTGACCAACCTATATCTGATTTGACTTACGACCCACTCCATGAGATGGAACCCGTACCCAACACTGCTTGGGTGACCAAGAACCTAAGACTATATAGCCCAGGGACTGAGGGTAAACCCAAATACTTCTGTTCTACTAAAATAATATAGCAATAAAATAACTTCTAATGACGTTTTGCTATACTTACAGGTCAGTGTTCTGCTCAGTGTCTTAGTTAGGGTTACTATTGCTGTGATGAAACACCATGACCAAAAGCAATGTAGGGAGGAAAGGGTTTACTTTGCTCATAGTTCCATGTAACAGTTCATCATCAAAAGCAGTGAGGGCAGGAACTCAAGCAGGGCAGGAACCTGGACAAAGGAGCTGATGCAGAGGCCAAGGACTAGTGCTTCTTACTAGCTTGCTCAGCCTGCTTTCTTATAGAACCTAGGACCACCAAAACAGGGGTGGCACCACCCACAATGGGCTGGGCCCTCCCCCATCAACCACTAAAATTAAGAAAATTTCTGACAGGCTTGCTTATAGCCAGATCTTATGGAGGTATTTTCTTAACTGAGGCCCCCTCCTCTGTGATGACTCTAGTGTGTGAAAAGTTGACATAAAACTAGACAGAACAGCTGACCCCTTGTCAACCTGACATACAAACACATCACTGTTAAGCTACAACCTTTCCTTTCTTGTTCATCCCCAAGATTACACATTAATAAAGGCATCACAATATAAAACATTTTACAAACTTAAAAAGTCCCACAGCCTTACAAATTCGAACACTTTAAAAGTTGTCTATTTAAAAATATCCAATCTCTTTTAAAATCCAAATTCTCTGTAAAACTCCAAAATCTTTTATTTAGAAAGTTTAGTCTCAGCTGGTTGGTGGTGATACAGGCCTTTAATCCCAGCACTTGGGAGGCAGAGGCAGGCGGATCTCTGTGAGTTTGAGGCCAGCTTGGTCTGCAGAGCAAGTTCCAGGACAGCTAGGGCTGTTACACAGAGGAATCCTGTCTTGAAAAACAAACACAAACAAAAAGTTTAGTCTCTCAACTGTGGGCTCCTGAAAAATCAAAAAATAAATTAAGTATTTTCTTAATTCAAGAGGGAAGAACCAAGGGTCAGTCACAATCTGAAAAAAGCAAAACCAAACTCCAATAGTGTAAATAACTCAATGTCTAATATCTGGAATTCACTCACAAATTTCTGGGCTCCTCCAAAGGGCTCGGGTCACTTCCCTGGCTCCACCCTCTGCAGCACACACAGCTTGTCTTCTAGGTTCAGACAGACTTCATTCCACACCTGCTGCTGCTGCTCTTGGAGGTCATCCTATGGAACTGGCCTCTCTGAAAACGCTGCGGTCCCTTGCTCTAACTGAGCTGCACTTTCACCAGCAGCCTCTCCTAGGCTCTCTTCCAGTTCTCCAGTCTGGCTACACAATGCCAAGCCCCAGCAGCTCTCTAAGACCCCTTCACACCTTCAAAACCAGTAACACCTGAGTGATTCTTACACTACCAAGTTCAGCGGCCAGCACAAGATACAACCTTGGCCACTTCTGGAACACGGCTACTGTGCTGACCCTGAGGAAAGGCTTTCCAAAAGACTTCACCTCAGTGCTGCTGGTCTCTTCTTAATCACAGCTGTTTCTTCAGCCCCAGCTGAGCAGCATCCATGGTCCCAGCAAAGCAAAGGTTTTACTTTAGTGTTTCTGGTCTCTTGTTAATCAAAAGCCGGTTCTTCAGATCTAGCTGACTAGACATCACAGATTCTTCACACAAGAGGCCCGGTAGAGCCGAGCAGTGGTGGCGCACGCCTTTAATCCCAGCACTCAGGAGGCAGAGCCAGGAGGATCTCTGTGAGTTCGAGGCCAGCCTGGGCTACCAAGTGAGCTCCAGGAAAGGCGCAAAGCTACACAGAGAAACCCTGTCTCGAAAAACCAAAAGGAAAAAAAAAAAAAAAAGAGGCCCGGTAGAGTCCTTGCTTCCTTCTGAAACTACACAAGCCAGACCTCCACCGACTGCACTGCTCTCAACATTCTTAACTTCCAAGCTCCCACAGAACAGCCCACTGAGCTCTCAACACTCAATGACTTGTCTAGACTAAAGTCCCTAAGTCCTTCCACAATCCTCCCAAAACAACATGGTCAGGTCTGTCATAACAACAACACTCTGCTATCCTGGTCCCAACTTGTCTTAGGGTTACTATTGCTGTGATGAAACACCATGACCAAAAGCAACTTGGGGAGAAAAGGGTTTATGTCCCTCACAGTCCATGTAACAGTTCATCATCAAAAGGAAGCCAGGACAGGAACTCATACGGGGCAGGAAACTGGAGACAGGAGCTGACGCAGAGTTCATGGAGGGGGGCTGCTTACTGGCTTGTTCCTCATGGCTTGCTCAGCCTGCTTTCTTATAGAACCCAGGACCACCAGCCCAGGGATGGCAACACCCACAACTGGCTGAGCCCTCCACCATTGATCACTAATTAAGAAAATTTCCCATAGCCTACAGCCAGATCTTATGGAGGCATTTTCTCAACTGAGGCTCCCTCCTCTCTGATGACTCTAGCTTGTGTCAAGTTGACATAAAACTAGGCAGGACACTCAGCCATCATCTGAGAAGCTTCTTCCTGCAGCAGATGGGAACAGAGACCTGTAGCCAGACAATATGCAAAGAGTGAGAGACCTTGGAGCACTCAGCCCTAAAAGGGATGCCTCTATCAAATCCCTCCCCAAAGGGCTCAGGGAACCTTGTGGAAGAGGAGGCTGAAAGATTATTAAGAGCCAGAAACAGAAGTAGGGGTGGGGTATGTGTGGAGAGATGGCTTAGGGGTTAAGAGCACTGGCTGCTCTTCCAGAGGACCCAGGTTCAATTCTCAGCACCTACATGGCAGCTCACAATTGTCTGTAACTCCAGTTCCAGGGGACCTGACACCCTCACACATATATACATGCAGGCAAAATACCAATGCATTAAAAATAAATAAATCTTTTTAATTTTTTTTTCATTTTAGATACCAACCACAGTTCCCCCTCCCTCCCTTTCTCCTCCTATCACCTTCTCCCCACCCCACCCGCATCCACTCCTCAGAGGGGGTAAGGCCTCCCTTGGAGAGTCATCAAAGTCTGGCATACCAAGTTGAGGCAGGGCCAAGCTCCTCCCCCCTGCATCAAGGTTAAATAAGTTATCCCACCTTAGGGAATGGGCTCCAAAAGCCAGTTCATACACCTGGGATAAGTCCTGGTCCCCCTGCCAGGGGTCCCACAAACAGATCAAGTCACACAACTGTCACCCCCATTCAGAGGGCCTAGTTTGGTCCCATGCAGGTTCCCCAGCTGTCAGTCCAGAGTCCGTGAGCTCCCACTAGCTCAGGTCAGCTGTCTCTGTGTCTCTGTGGGTTTCCCCATCATAATCTTTTTTTTTGGTTTTTCAAGACAGGGTTTCTCTGTGTAGTTTTGGTGCCTTTCCTGGAACTCACTCTGTAGCCCAGGCTGGCCTTGAACTCACAGAGATCCGCCTGCCTCTGCCTCCCAAGTGCTGGGATCAAAGGCATGTGCCACCACCGCCCGGCTCCCCATCATAATCTTGACCCCCTTTGCTCATATAATCCCTCCTTCCTCTCTTCAGCTGGACTTCAAGAGCTCAGAGGCCCAGTGCTTAGCTGTGGATCACTGCATCTGCTTCCATCAGTCACTGGATGTAGGTTCTATGATGACAATTAGGATAGTCACTAATCTGATTACAGGGAAGGCCAGTTCAGGCACCCTCTCCACTGTTGCTAGGAGTCTTAGCTGGGTCATCCTTGTGGATTCCTAGGGATTTCCCTAGCACCAGGTTTCTCCCAACCCTCTAATGGTTCCCTCTACCAAGATTTCTCTTTCATTGCTCTCTCTCTGTCCCTCTCTCTACTTGGCCATCTCAGTACCTCCTGTTCCCATCCCCCATCCCTTCCCTTCTACATTCCTCCAAGTTTACCCAGGAGATCTTAACTACTTCCCCTTCCTGGGGCCCTCCATGTGTATCTCTTAGTGTCTTCCTTTTTACCTGGCTTTTCTGGGGTTGTGGATTGTATCCTGGTTATCCTTTGCTTTGAGTCTAATATCTACTTATGAGTGAGTACATACCATGTTTGTCTTTCTGGGTCTGGATTATCTCACTCGGGATGATTTTTTCTAGTTCCATCCATTTGCCTACAGATTTCATGATGTCATTGTTGAAAAAAAAAAAAAAAAAAACATTGTCTTTTTTATCCAGAACAGATGGAGAACACCAAGGAAACAAGGCCTTTCAAACAGGCTGTATGTACATGGGAAGTCACAGAGACTGAGGCAGGGCCTGCATGGGTCTTTTGGGGTATATATTATTGCTTCCAGTTTACTGTTTTGTGGAATTTCCTGGGTGTGTATACAGGTGGATCTCTGCATCCATATCTGTTTCTTGTGCCTTCTCTTGGGCTCTTTTCCTCTTGTTTGTTTTGCCCTATTCTGATGTGTTAGTTGTTATTTTATTCTGTTTTATTTTATTTTATTATTTCTTAGAAGCCTGTTTTTTAATGAGAGACAGAAAGGGATGGGTTTTGATGGGAGGGGAGGGGAGAAAGAACTTGGAGGAGTAGAGGGAGGAGAAACCATAAACAAGATATATTATGTGAGGGGTAAAAAAATCTATTTTCTCTAAAAGAGGGGGAAAAAAGAAAGAAAAGGACAGTCAATTTTAAAGTATGAGAGTGGGCTGGGAGGCATGAGGACCTGTAGATTCCAAACAGCCTTGTAAAAATGCCACGCATGGCACCAAGTACCAGGAATTTCAGTACTGGGGAGGCAGAAATAGAGAAGTCCCTGGAGCTCACTGGTGAGCCTCTAACCCTAGTAAAAGATCTAGTCTCAAAAAGCCTTGTGATGAAACTGCTGAATGGTACCTCAGATTAACTTTTGGCCTCCACATGCACTAAAGTACACACTAATACACCCAGGTATACCACTTCACACACAAAAAGCATGGGAGTAGCCCCCCCAGGTGATAAGGGACACATTTTGAGGACCAAGTTTCTTCTTCTATAGTACCAACACCATGCTCTGAAATTCAACACTATTCCTTCCGCTGTGGTAAGTCCTATTGGGCTAGCACGAAAAATCAACTCCTACACAAGTCCCTTTTCTTATTCCTAACTCTCTCCACCTGCCCCAGCTTTGTCCCTGTCTTTTTGCCTCCTAACTGTCTTCTGAAAATTGTCCATGTGAATAGATAGCTGCTCTCAGCAGCTCTTTCCTTCTAGCATGTTTCTCAAGACCAAGTTAACCTCTTGAGTCTTAGAGCTACTCTTCATTAAACTCTTAACACATGCCCAGGTCCCATACTGAGCCCTATAGAGATGTAAAGTGAAGGTTCCTAATTTCAACACACTCTCCAAAGTAATTTAAGGAAAATTCTGGCCAGAGTCTCAGAATCATAAGAAAAGTATTTGGTACAAAACATCAAAGTAACTAAAGAGTTGCCTTAACCACCCACTGTCCGGTGTATAAACAAGTGAGCTGTAGCTGAGATATGAGGTATGGAAGAAATGGAGTTCCAGAAAAGTAGCAATGCTGGGGAATTTCCTCTGCTGTGTATGTGAGATGCACCAAAGTCCAAGATCTGATATAAATGTTAAAAAGCTTAGATCTCTCTCCCCCTCCCACCTCTCTTTCTTTCTTGACCTCACCATTTAAGTCCAGCTGGTCTGGAACTCACTATGTAGACCAGGCTAGCTTCAGACTCACAGAGATCTGCCTGCCTCCACCTCCCAAGTACTGGGATTAAAGATCAATGCTACCACACCTAGGCTTTTAGATACTATCTATTAAAATTGTGCTGTGGGGAATGACCTACACAAATGATTAAAAATCTCTTCCAGAATTTTATGGTTCCAAGACTCCTAAGCAAAACAAAGACCAGCAAATACTGATTTGGAGCACCATCAATGATTCATTAAACAACTTGGAAACTCTCTAATTGTGGAGAGGGGTGCCAGACTGTGCCTCTGAGAAAGCTGTGGAAATCCCTTGAAAATACTGCGATATGATATGCCATGTTTTGTTGATACTCATGGGAGACCTGCCCTTTCCTAAACAGAAATGGACGGGAGTGGATTAGGGGGTGAGGATAGAGGGAGGGTGGGAAGGAAGGATTGGGGGGAGAGAAGGGAGGGAAAACTGTGGCTGGGATATAAATTAATAAATAAATAAATAAATAAATAATAAAAGATGGCAGCTCTTTTTCAAAATGATATCCTTATCATAGTCATGAACATTAAGTAGTAATGTTGCTCTTTTTAATTATATTTTATTTATTTTATGTGCATAGATGTCCTGTCTGCATGCATGTCTGTGTACCATGTGCATGGCTGGTGCCCCCAGAGGTAATAAGAGGGTGTCAAATTCCCTGGAACTGGAGTTAGAAATAGTTGAACTACTATGTAGGTGCTGGGAATCGAACGTGGATCTTCTGGAAGAGCAACCAGAGCTGAGTCATCTCTCCAGCCTTCCAAATACCATCACTCTTAAAGAAACAAGTATTGGCAAAAATCTCAACATAAAACCAGGCAAATATTGAGAGAGAAAAAAAATTACAGTGGATATTGAAGTCTTTCTAGGTCATTTCCTTCTAGGGCAGTAATCCAATGATGTGAGCGACCTGCTTTCTGTTGTAAGTACTTCATTTCACTTTTATTTTATGGTCACATGCTTATATGTTCTAAAGACATATGATCAAATCCAAATCCTAATAGAAGCAGAGCTTATATTCTTCCTAAAACACCTCCAGAAACTCATTATACAGTGAGCTCAATTTGATATTCAAGCCCTGCAAAATGTGGACGCATGAAGGAAATGAGAACACTTGATCCCTGGCAATGAAAGGAGAATTTTGAGAATGGGATGTGAAAAACCTGTGGCAGGAGAGAATAAGCCAAGTGTGTTAACTAGACCAGATTTTTGTGGCATCAACTATTTCTGGAAATAAATGGATCACTGGCTGAGTCATAGACATTTTTAACATACCTCATTAAATGAAGACTTTCAGAGGAGAAGCATTTTTGTAAGAGAATCTAATGCCAAGACTCAAATGGGTACATGCCCGATCAAATACTACAAGTTGACATATTTTTCACCATTTTTGTTATTTGAGTCATTCGATAAGAATATCTTTGTTTCCATATGCCTGAATTATGTTAGAATTTTGTAGCTTAAGAAAACTGCAAATACATAGCAGCTGCCCAAAGTTAATTATAGTGGTGTTTCTTGAACCCAGGGAAGAATGCTCTACAGCTTGTTTTCCAGGGTTAAGATTTGGATGTATACAGTTGTTACAGTCTGAAATTTTTCACATAAAATCTGAGCTTTAGGAGACTTGTGTATATGTATGTTAAATTTCTTTAAAATCACTGCTTATAATTCTAGACTATAGCACCCTAAAAGTCAAATTTTTTAAATGACTCCAATTTATAGAAGAGTGGAGAAGAGTTTATACCATACTGATGAGTACTGCATGTTGATAATCTTATTTTCCATTCTTATTTGTTGAGCTTTCTTCTGACTTGATTTTCTTTATTCTTTCTTTTTTTGTGAGATGGGATCTTGTTATGTAGCCCAGACTAGCCTAGCTTTGTAACTCAGAATGGTCTCAAACTCATGGCATTCCTACTGCTTCAGCCTCTGGTGTGCTGGGATTGCAGCTGGGAGGTATTATGCCTGTGAGAAATTTATTTTCATTCACTATTACACTATAAGACAAAATTGAAGGGACTTTCCTAGGAATAATTGTAATCACTGGAGCTTTCCAGTGGCAGTAGTAGGAGGGTATTGAGTTCAAGACCAGCCCGGGTGACATAGCAAGTTCTAGGTCAACCTGGGCTATTCACATGCCTGAAAATACAGACAAGATACAACAACAATCAATGATAATATTTTGTTTTATTTTTTCAAGACGGTTTCACTGTTTAGTCCTAGGTGTCCTGGAACTAACCCTGTAGACCAGGCTGGCCTCGAACTCAGGAGATCTGCCTGTCTCTGCCTCCTAGTGCTGGGATCAAAGGTGTTTGCCACCACCACCCAGCAATAACAATTTTTTAAGTGGATGTCTTAAAATCTGTTCATAAAATATTTTAGGATGCTAACAGTGTGCTATTACAGTAACTCACTGTAAATATCATTTTGTCATTCACAATACAACCCATAGTATTTCTCAAAGAAATGCAATAAGCAAGCTAGACACTGGTTCTGATTTTGTAACTCAGAATTTCTTCAAAAAGCATTTCTAGGGTATCTCTTTCTTTTTCAGTAACTACTCATAGCAATGACACTTAGCTTTCCAGTTTATTTCATGACGGAGGATTTATATAGGTTGCAAACTCTTTCTCTTGACTTCCACCCTGGAGCTGATACAGATGCTGTAATGTGATCTGGTTTTACAAGGAGTTCTGGGAGTCCAGAATGAGTATGATGAGGGATCCTTAGAAACAGAACAAGTGGGTGGATCCTCAGATCAAGATGAGAAGTGGAGTTGAATCTAGAGCCACCTAAGCTAAAGGAAGAATAGCTAGGAGTAAAATTTGTAACACGAATTGCTAGACAGTATTATTAATAAAAAAACCAGAGCCAGATAGTGGGATAAAAAACTGAGAGATCAAAGGAATAGGAAAAGCCACAGCCAACCTCACCTTACACATGCCTCAGTCTCCAAAGAGACTTACTTCCTGTATACCCACTGCTATATGCCTTTCTGTCCCTGCCATCTCATTTCCTTTCTCTACCCAGCTACATCACTTCCTGTCTGTCGGTACAGACCTCCAGACCTTTGTGGTTAGTGCTGGGATTAAAGGTGTGTGTCATCATGCCTGGCTCTGTTCCCAGTGTGTCCTTGAACTCACAGAGATTTGGGTGGATCTCTGCCTCTCGAATGCTAGAATAAAAGGCATGTGCTACCATTGCCTGACTTCTATGTTTAATATAGTGGCTTGCCTTTTCCTCTGATCCTCAGATAAGCTTTATTGGGGTACACAGATAAAATATCACCACATTTCCCCTTTTCTTTGTCTAATATTAAAAAAATAAAGTTGCCAGGAGATGGTGGTGCACACCTTTAATCCTAGCACTTGAGAGGCAGAGGCAGATGGATCCCTAAGAGTTTGAGGCTAGCCTGGTCTACAGAGCGAGATCAAGGACAGACACCAAAACTACACAGAGAAACCCTGTCTTGAAAAAAAAGTTATAACTAATAAAAGAAAACTATATACAATAAGCACAATAACTATATACAATATATACAAACAATAAATATATCAACAATGTCTAGTCCATTTGCATTTGACAAATTCAGAGAAAATATTCCATTATCTATCCTATTTTCGTGAGTCCAAAATGTGCCTGATTCACTTTTTATCCTAACTTGTATTACCAACCAAAAACTATCTTTTGATGTCTTCCAAGTCTTACATACTTCACACCTCTTTAGTGAGTTTCTCTTCTGAATTTCTTAACAAGGAAAACTATAACCATGTAATCTTCAACTCCCTCAGAGACCTGAGGAGGAAATAATAATACCTAGTAAAACAGGAAGTGCAAACAAGAGACTTCCAAAAAATGTGAGTTATGACAGAAACAGCCAGCTGCCTGGACCGTCAAGGATTGCCAAGGATTCTCTGCAATTAAAGTAATCTCACTAAACTCATACATTTTATATTACCACATATAGATACACATATGTATTTCCTTGTTCTTCAGCATAGACAGTAAGATGGAATGACATCTCAATAGCAATAGGCATACCTAGACTCTGGATTTTGTTTTCAAATGGCATTTTTCCAACTGAAAGAATCATGACTCCTGCCACGCAGTGGTGGCACACACCTTTAATCCTAGCACTCAGAGGCAGAGGCAGAAAGACCTCTGTGAGTTTGAGGCCACATTGTGATGTGTTTATACATGTATATGATGTATTTCAATTACATTGACATCTTCCTTACTGCATCTTGTCTCCCTTCCACTCCCTTCTTCTTTCTCACTAGCTCCCTTTACTTTCATTTCTTTTTGTGTGTAGGTGACCCAGTAACTTTTGCTAGAATTAGTTATAGGAGCATGGATGAAGGTTTGTTCACAGGAGCATAGACACCTCAACAGTTGTTACACTACTGAAAATATATACACATACACACACACAATAATCATTAACTGTGTAAAAATACTCAGAGGTAGGGCTCCTTGAGCACCTCCAATGACAGCATGTTGGTTGACAGACTTAGTCTTGTGGAGATGTCCTGTAGATAATCATAGCAGCATAAGATCAAGGGTACGTCAGCTATGCCATGCCCAGAAGTTTGCTTTCCACACCATTCCCTGTCCTACCTCTCTGTCTTTTACATTCTTTCTACCCTCTCTTTCATGATATTCCCTGAGCCACTGATAGGTGTCCTATTTATCACTAGATATTCAAAGGACATTTATTCTCATCATATTTTGACCAGTTATGAGTTTCTGAAGTCACCATTGGCCACTTCAATGGCCAAAGCTAATGAAAACATTAATCTATTGGCATAAATATAGCTATTTATCAGGTGATTTGATAGCAACATCATGTCAACTTAGCAAAACAACGGCAGTGGCATCCTCATCATGGGTACCAAAAGTGAATTTACTCCTTAGCAAGCCTCAAATCTAATGAGAAAGCAGTTGTGTTGGCTATTACCATAACAGAATTGTCACTGTTAACATCAATGAGCACATTTTTTTTCTGACCCAACAGCAGTACTGTACCCAAGTTCCACAGCTGGCAAGACAGTCGATAACAATCTTCCCTAGCAGACTGTAAGTACCTTCTGGCACTATGAGGGCTAGCCAGCAGGGAAGAAGATTTCAGCTAAGTGGAATAATGCAGTGCTGGGAACCAAGGTTTCAGCAATCAAGGGACTCTATCAAGTAAGCTACACATTACATAAACTAGGTAAAATAAAATAGCTCACTTAAACATAGAGGTGATTTGAATATATCTTGTAATTTTTAAAAATTAAACAAATATTTATTAAAAGAATGATAGGCTAATATTTATTTATTTATTCAATTTCTGAGGCAAGGTCTCCTTACACAGCCCAAACTGGCCTGGACCTCACCAGCTCTCCCCCCTCAGCCTCCTTGGTGATGAGATTATAGCCATGCTCCTCCACTCATGATTATTTTTCATCATTATTATTAATTTAAAAAATGAATTGAAGGAAAATGATAATGATAAATTTAAATTTTGCTGAACTTTTATATTATAGTTAAAGAAGAAAATAATATATACTGCTTATTCATCCCAAGATTCCTAGCTGGCATATCTATATTTAAAAAAAGACAGATTAACATGGGAAAAATATGACAGATTTATTTCAATTTCTTAAATACCCACCAGGGAGAAAAACGCCTTCATTTGACATGTAACATGTGTTTGGGGAATATCATGAGTTACATCAAACTATAATAACCATACAAGCCAGACTGCCATTTGGCAGTTGGCAGAGAGGAATTGGGTAACCACCGTGAAGTGGTTATTTCCAATCAGCCATGCATCCATGGATGGTTTGTGAACCATGGTTAATTTAATATCCACACATGCTTATTAGAAGTATTCAGCCTCTTGCTATAATCAACTTGTTTATATATTTACAAGTAATGACTTTCTGGTTATTTTAATTAAGAAACCCTTCATTCATTAGGATCTGCTGACTAATATAATCCTTTCCAATGATGCAAACTGGTATTTATTGCGGTTGTAGGAAGAGCAGGTTGACAAATTGCCACAGACATCCAGGAAGAGGTCTTGATTAATTTGTTCCTGGAAGCATTAAATCAGATAAACATTTTGGGGAAAAATTTTACAATATATGTCAAATGCTGCTAAACTCTATATATCCTTTGACCTAGCAATATCTTTTCTAGGAATTTATTCTACAATAGTTGCCTAAGTATATTTTATTGAAGCATTGGTTGTAACAAGATATTTTTGGGAGCAACATAAAGAAATATGAGTTCAGCTGGGTGGTAATGGCTCATGCCTTTAATCCTAGCACCCAGAAAGCAAAGGCAGGTGGATCTCTGTGACTTTGAGACCAGCCTGGTCTACAGAGCAGGTTCCAGAACAACCAGGGCTTCACAGAGAAACCCTGTCTTAAAAAAGAAAAGAAAAGTGCAGCATTGAAATGCTGATGATGAAATAAGCATTATAGCTATCTAATGGATGGCTACATAGCTGTGAAGAATAATGAGAAAAAAACTACACAGAATTGCATTGAAAGATATCTGGAGTATAATGTTTCAGGTAAATTATGAGCCTATGTATATCATACTTTCATTAGTATTAAAACAAAAACACCAACATCTTTATAACAAATTGCAGAAAGTTAATCTGGAGCAGACACGGCCTCTTTTTTTGTTTGTTTGTTTGCTTGCTTGTTTTTTTTTTTTTCTTTCTTTTTTTTTTTTTTTTTTTTTTTTTTGGTTTTTCGAGACAGGGTTTCTCTGTGTAGTTTTGGTGCCGGTCCTGGATCTCGCTCTGTAGACCAAGCTGGCCTCAAACTCACAGAGATCTGCCTGGCTCTGCCTCCCAAGTGCTGGAATTAAAGGCGTGGGCCACCACTGCCTGCCTCAGACATGACCTCTTGCAGAAAGGGCTGCAGGGGAGGGAAAGTTCCTTTTCTTTGGGAATTGGCCATTGGTAGGTTGCCCATGCTTCAGTGGTTGGCCCCACCCCTGTGTGCATATTGTCAGTATGGACTGGACTCAGTGGGTTATAGTTTTTAAAAAGAAAGAAAGAACATGAAGTTGAGAAGGAGGTGTGTTGGGGAGACCTAGGGAGAATTAGAGGGGTATTGTGATAGATATATGCAAGATATATTGTAACATGTATAAAGTTTTCTACAAATAAGTTTTTGAAAAGAAAGTAGAGTGGAAGTCTTGTCCCGGGGCCATAAGTAGTTGTTTGTTGTTGCTGTTGTTTATTTGTTTTGTTTGTTTGTTTTCAGAGACAGGGTCTCACCATGTAACTCTGGCTGTCCTGGAACTCAGTATGTAGACCAAGCTGGCCTAGAACTACCAGAGATCTGCCCATCTCTGCATCCGGAGTGCTGGGATTAAAGGCGTGCACCACCACACCTGGTTCATACTCAGTTATTTTGACAACCAAATTTCTAGTCAATCTTACGAATATCATTTCAGCAACAAGGGAGTTCCTTGGTCATGCTCAAAAATCTCCCTTCTCGCTTACTCACCTTGCTCCCCAGAGCCTGTCAGCCAGTGCTGTCATTTCTCCCTCTCTCTACTGTTTTTGGTTGTTACCCCCCACACACACACCTTTTCTTTTTTTTAATTAAATATTTTTATTTTATAATTAATTTAATTTTACATATCAGCCACAGATTCCCCTGTCCTCCCTCCTCCCACCCCCAGCCTTCCCTACCAATCTGCCCCCCATTCCCACCTCCTCCAAGGGAAGGTCTCCCCTGGGGATTCAGCCCAGCCTGGTTGATTCAGTTGGGGCAGGCCCAGTCCCCTCCTCCCTGCACCAAGGCTGAGCAAAGTGTCCCAGCATAGGCCCCAGGCTCCAAAAAGCCAACTCATGCACTAAGGACAGGTCCCGGTCCCACTGCCTGGGGGCCTCCCAAACAGTTCAGGTGTCTAACTTATCCCGAGGGCCTGATCCAGTTCCATGGGGGCTCCTCAGCTATTGGTTCACAGTTCATGTGTTTCCACTAGTTTGGCTATTTGAAAGAGAGCTTAGGGGAGCGGGAGGTCCCAGCTGGATCAGGAACAGAGTGGGAGAACAAGGAAAGACACACACACCTTTTCATTTCCACTTTTTGTGCAGTTCTAGGGTTGGAAGCCAGGGTACTGTGCACAGAAGACTAGTGCTCTAGGTCTGACTTGTGACTTAGCCAGCCCTGTGACGTTCTTTACCTATTATAGACGCTTTTGAGCTGCCTACCCTTCAGTTGCCTCCTACTCAATCTCTCATCCTTCAGTTTCTCTTCCTGGCCAGCCCCCTTCCTCTGTCCCGGGCTGATGCCTGCACGATCTTCCTAATTCTCAGCAGTCTGCATACACCAAGTATTCAGTACTTGGAGTATTGCACTCTGTGGAAGCCAGGCTGGTCAGGCGTCTTCCTTCTCACGGCCTGTGCCGGTCCACAGTTGCACATATAGATAGCTTCCAGGCCCCTACATGGTGAAAACTGACTCTTTTTTTTTTGCCATAAGAGTCCCATCTTTGTCACTAAGAGAACTCACTAAATTTTTACAGCCCTCAGTGACCCCTTCCTTATCAAACTCCTCCAAACACTTATTTGTCAGTTTCTTCGAGACCTTTTAGAGCCATGCATGTGTGCTCCTTGGGATGTGTAGAAGCTCCCCAAGAATGGCCACCACACTTCTTATGCTGATGGCTTACACAGTGCAAATTGCCTTGGGCTTTGCCAGCCTGTGAATCCAACAGGGTGACATATCTATACTCTCTGACATCTGTCCTCATTTGCTTCTGTGGGATCCTGACATGCAAAGTACTCCTCAAGTATTTCTGGGAGGCACCAAGCAGCACCTCACCAATACCCAAGCTCTATGTCCCCCCTCCCACCATCCACAGCCCAGGTCTGCTACCATACACCATTTCTTTCCTCATTTCCTGCTCTCACCCCCTGCCAGGGACCAATGCCCCCCACTGGGCACCACTGCCGCTTCCACTGGATACCACCGTGTTCACTAGGCACTAGCCTCCTGCAGACACCACTACAATTATATTTCTCTGTGCTTGCCACACTGCTGTGAACCTAACAGTCTCTCACAGACATTAGCTGTTGAATGAAGGATGATATTCACTAGGCCATGCTTTGATTTGCTTTTTCAGTGATGGAGATAGGTTGCACTGATTTATCCTCACGCTCTCTCCAGCATCCTTGGGACTGACACAGACATGTGTGAAGTGGTTTTTCAGGACTCGGGGTCCACTGTCTAGAGCTGTTGAGTAAAGTAATCCTAGCATCCTTAGTTGCCAGCCCAAATCAATGAGTCCTGCTCTGATGTGTTTTGATCCTTTTATGGAAACTTCCTACCTCTGGGTCTTCAAAGTTCAAATCCAAGTAGGAGCGGCTCTCCAATTTCACGGAAGTTCAACTCACACCTCTAACAAAGTTGCTTTGTGCCCATCTGCTAGGCCAAAGAGAGCGCTCCCCAACGCAGTTCTCACAAGAAGAGGACTGAGGACATAAAACAATCAGGGAACTGCTTTCTGTGAGGAGTGGCAGGGAAATGCAGCTAGGAATGAATGGACAGATGAGCTGACAGAGAAGGCGGACAAAGCATGATCAGAAGGCGCTTTATGAGTGTTTGTTTCCTATGCTGGCACTTCAGATTACCATTCAAATGGTCCCCAAAGGCTTTGAAGTTAACAGCCCCTGGGAAGGAGCAGTATTCACACTTGGGGTTCCAATCCACTAGACCCAAGGTCAAGTAAACCTGGTGGTGAGAAAGGCTTGCAGCAGGGGCTCAAATGGTAGGAAACCGATCCTGGGTTTCTTTTAATGTATCTGAAAGAACACTCGATAATGAAGTAAAGGCAAAAAAAGGTAGTCCTGCATGATATTTGATAGCCTTAGTATAAGAAACACTTCAAATCATACAAATTAAGTTAGAAACTTACTGTGACATCTACACATTGATATAATGTGGTATATGTAAGAAAAAACTTGATAGGCTAAAATACCTGACACTTCAGTAGCCAGTATAACTTAAGTTTCTAAACAAGTGTCAAATTCTCTCAATCTCTACTTTCTTATAAACTTTTTTCTTTTCTTTCTTTTTTTAGCTTCTAGAAAAGACATAGTCTGTCATGTGTCTTACTCAAGAAAATGCCATAAGTAATTCTGTATTCACACACAGGGGAGATGTGGAGTGCTTGTTTATCTAATACTTTCATTCCCCACACAGCATAAAGCATGTGAAGCCCATTTAGATGGATGCAGTTTCATGGCACTATTTAGTCACCTATTCACTACAGTGTTGGAAATCAAGCCAAGGGCTAGCACATGTAGGGATATGATAGCTTTAAAAATGTTTATATAGAACAAATACATTGGTTGATTATATGTCAGTCCACTGGAGTTGTTGATGGGCAAGTATTACATTATGTGCAGAAACTGGACTCCCATATATGAATGGTGGGAGTGAAGGCCCCAGTTCTAAGACAGGCATACTTTAATCCCAGCACTCTGGAGGCAGAGGTAGGTGGATCTCTGTGAGTTCAAGGCCAGCTTGGTCTACAGAGAGAGTTCCAGGACAGCCAGGGGTATATAGAGAGACCCTGTCTTAGAGAGAGAGAGAGAGACAGAGACAGAGACAGAGAGAGAGAGGGAGAGAGAGAGAGAGAGAGAGAGAGAGAGAGAGAGAGAGAGAGAGAGAGAGAGACCCAGTTCTCTCCTTCTGCCTTTATATGGGTGAGAAGAGAAATCAGGTCATCAACCAAACCAAACTAGTGGGAACACATGAACTTTAGACCCTCCATGTGAACTGGACTGGGCCCTCAGCATAAGCAAGATAGTTGTATAGCTTGATCTGCTTAAGCCCCCCCTGGGGGGCAGTAGGATCAGAATCCATCCCTGGTGCATGAACTGGCTTCTTAGAGCCCACTGTGGTGGGACACCTTGCAAAGCCTTGATGCAGGGAGGAGGGGCTTGGACCTGCCTCTACTGAATGTACTAGGCTCTGCTGACTCCCCATGAGAGACCATACCTTGTTGGAAGAGGGAATGGGAGGTGGGTTAGCAGGGGAAGGTTGGAGGGGAGGGTGGAGGAAAGAGGAGGGGATCTGTGGTTGGTATGTAAAATGAATAAAGAATTTGTTAATAAATAGAATAGAATAGAAATCAGAAAAAAAAAAAGAACTCAGGTCATCATGCTTGTACAACAAGAGCCTTCACCCACTCAGCCATCATGTCAGTCTTCTTATTTATTTAGTCACTTATTTATTGATTTATTTTGGTTTTTTGAGACAGGGTTTCTCTGTGTAACATTCCTGGCTGTCCTGGAACTCACTTTGTAGACCAGGCTGGCCTTGAACTCACAGAGAGTCGCCTGCCTCTGCCTCCCAAGTGCTGAGATAAAAGATGTGTGCCACCACCGCACAGCTTCAGCCTCGTTTTTATTTGTTTAAATCCCATTTGAGGCCATGGAAGTATATAGAATGCATGGCTGCTCATTTTCTTGATTGCTTTTGGCTTATAAAATTAATGCTTGCCAAGCATGGTGGCACATACCTTTAATCCCAGCACTTGGGAGGCAGGGGCAGGAGGATCTCGGTGAGTTCAAGGCCAGCCTGATCTATAAAGTGAGTCCCAAGACAGCCAGGGCTACACAGTGAGACCATGTCTTGAAAAAAAAATTTTTAAGGGCCATTTCCTTTAGTCCCTGGGTCTTCATTTTGAAGACTCCCTGTCATATAGTACTTTGATTAAATAACTTCATTGAGCCAAGCGTGGTGCCTCACACCTATAATTTCAACACTAGGAAAATTGAGGCATGAGGATCACTAACAGTTTAAGTCAGAATGGGCTACAGAGTGAGTTCCAGGCTAGCAGGTTACAGAGTGACATTCTGTCTCAAGGGAAGGTCAAAATCATTGTTCTCCTCTTGTTACTCATTCTAAGAGGGTCACCACCTACGATTCTTGTGATGGAGGAAGAAGAGATATTGTTTTTCTCTGTGACATAAAATTTGAGGAAGCTTACTTCTGATCACACCCCTATTTCGTCTTAAAGAGAATCTATTCTTCGCCCAGCTTCCTTTAGTTAGGCCAAACATCTTGGGCGGTGCTGGGAATGGTACAGAGATAGGGACAGTGCTCTACCACTGAGTCATACTGGCCTAGGTCTACACATTTGGGGAGGCTACTACAGATTGAACTATGGTGAGAACTCTGCCACTAAGCTATATCCCTAGGCCTCCAGTGTCTAATTTTATAAGATGCTCGGAAAGTACCATAATAACAACCGAGGTAGTATCTTAGAACTTCATGTTCATAATTTGTAATCCACAATTTCCTGGCAGTATGCTGGTGGTGGGTGCCAGTTTAAAAGCTATGACAAGAGTAATCTTTAGGAATCCCCATACTGAGATTGTAAATACAGTTCCCTGTGGCTTCAGAATAAGCAGAAAGTCCTCTCTTCCTGCCCATCAAAGGACAGTCAGCCTGCATTCCCATCTGAAAGATTTACACTGTGATTCTCCACTTCCTTCTGAGGGAAATCCCCCTTTGAGTCTCCAGATAACATTGAGACAAACACAAAATCAGATCCCAAGAGTCCACAGTCTGTTTCCCAAAAGCTGACTTATTTAATCTTCTATGATACCAAGCGAGACGACCTCTCATGGAGTCTAGCCAGCACCAAGCCAGACCCAGCTCAGTTCCTTGTCAGTCTTGCTTCCACCTTAAGGCTCACCTCTTTTTCTTCTCAACAAGATGGCTATTGGGAGAAAATCCATGCACCAAAAGGCACCATCATCTCCCAGATCCAAACTTCTGCCATCCATAGCAAAAGGAGGTTCTGTGTGTAAACCGGTTTTCTGTTCTTGTTTTTGTTTTTTAATTTTTCAAGACAGGGTTTCTCTGTGTAAGTCTTAGCTGTCCTGGAACTTGCTTTGTAGACCAGGCTGGCCTTGAACTCACAGAGATCATCCTGCCTCTACCTCCCAAGTGCTGGGATCAAAGGCATGCACCACCACTACTCGGCCTAAACCCATTTTGACATCACTAAACACATTGACTAGGGCTGTTTGCTTCTGAACAAAGATCAAGGAATTTTATTCCAAAAGAAACTCATTGAGGCAGATACCCACCTCCTCTACCTCAAGCAGGATCTGCTTCTCTGAATATGTCCCTTCCAGAGCCTGTCTAAATCCTATCCAGTTCATCTGGGCATAATGCTATAGTCCTGCAAGAGATGCCAGCATTAGGAAGTTGAGTCAGGATGGTAAGTTCAAGGTCATGCCCTGCTATGAAGTGAGTTCAGGACTATATGAGAATTTGTAACTAAAACCAGAACGAAACAAACTACAAAAACTGCCCTCTTCAAGTCCCTCCTCCTAGAAGCTTTGGCCCACCATCCTTGACCAGCAGACATCTCCTTCCAGTGACACACAACAGATGTTCTCTACAGTGCTCAGACAGGGACAGCCTGGAAACTCCCTTTGTGTGACTGCCATGAACTTTGATGAGCTTCTCTCGGGCCCTCCAGAACTAGCTCCTGCTGTGCTTGTCACCCAACAAGTCACCAATGAGTGATTGATAGAAATAATCTAAAATACCCTGCTGCTCCCGACAATGTGAAGTTTCTATCATTTGTTCCATCCTCACAACATCCCAGTAGGTGTCAGCATTATCTCCTTTACATGGATGAGGAGACTGAGATTCAGAAAGATAAATGGCTTCTCTGAGGCCACAAGACTAGCTTATCCCAAAACAACACAATGACCCCCAAGGGACTGTAATTTCAGACCACTTCCGAAGGGTTTTTGACTGGAGCATTGGATATGTGGAAAGGTATATGCTAAAACTATGGTGGGGCCTATGTGAGAAAGACCTTACACAGCAAGCTCTGAAAGGCATACATAATTCAGTAAGCAACGGAGAGTTTCTGGAGGCTGTTGAGCACAAAAGTGACACGAACAGTGTTGCGTGTTAGAAAGAGTCATCTAACCTTGGGATGGAAAGCAGGAGTAGAGGTAACCTGAAGGGGAGAGCCTGGGAGCGAGCAAAGACAATAATGAATGATCGCTGAGAAACAGTGCTTGGAGTTTGACACAATGAGATGAAGATGCAGGAAGGAAACCCCGAGAAAGAATGCAAGCAGTATGCTCCTAAATCAGCTTCCAGAGCCAAAGTGCAGAAAAGGGTGACCTTATACTAAATGACCTCACTCTGGCTTGACATCCCTTGCTCTCTTTCTCATTTCTTCAAAGTTTGCCTCTTTTCTCTCCTTGTGATGTTAAGCTAGGGCCACCTTACACAGGACTTATCTGCTGAGTGTTCTGTTCTGTTTTGTTTTCTAAAAGTTAGACAGAGGATTGTTCCTGCTTGTAGCAGAATCACAATATTACATCTTCAGGACTGAAACAGAGTAAAGCATGTTTCTTCCTGGTTCAGGCTTCAGATCAAATAAAGCCTCTGACAAAAATATTGAAATTTAAGGGCATAGGTGTACCTTAGTGGTCGAGTGCTTTCTTATCATGTGCAAGGCCTTGGGTCTCATTCCCCCCTGTACTGGAAAAAAAATGAAGCTGAAAGTAGATACGACAAAGCATGAAGCATGGATCACTCTGTGGGAGTCTAAGGAATGAATCAAGACCCAGTGCACCAACTAAGCACTCACTGTAGCACTGAGCCACAGCCTCAGCACCAGGAACCAGAGATGTCAGAAATATTTAACCTAGAAGTTCAAATGTAAAGAAAAGTAATTGCATTTTTTGAGGTCTCACTGTGTAGCCCCAGATGGGCTGAAACTTGCTACGCTATGTAGACTACTAGACTGACCTTAATCTCATGGAGATTCACCTATCTCTGCCTCCCAAGTGCTAGGATTAAAGGCATTTTTCTTAAGACCTCATCACTAATTTAAAACTGTCTACACACCTAAATTAATTTGTTTGAAACCTGGTTTTTGTTGTCTCTTATTTACTTACTCTTCACTCTCCTCCGGCTGGATTGCTCTAGAATTCTATTGATTATTTTTATTTTTATATCTACAGAAGTATGGTTAGATAATACTCATACAAATTCTATCCTGTGACTCCCCGCCCAGTAACAAAGACTCACATCAAATGTTTCTCAATAGCTTCAGATATTTGGTCCCTTGAGATAATATTCCAATGAGACATTAAACACATTGTGGGGGTATGGAAACCACAAGAAAGCAGCAGGACTTTATTAATCCAGGATTGAATATGTGCTTTTCCACCAAGGGGAGGAAATGCAAGCATTTAAAAGAGCATGTGCTCTATTCACTTCTTTGATACTCAGAAATCCAAGGAAGCGTCTTCATTTATAATCATTATAGGTCTGACTCTCCACCCTGCCCCTCCAACTCTCAAGACAGTCTTTCCAATTTCAGCAGTAGAAGGATTAAGACCCAAAATGTTTACATTGCAAGAAGTTTTCCTGTCTTAATGCATTCTGGAAGCCCTACTGTACTGTGCCTGTATTTGGTGTGCATATTATAATCAAAGCCATGTGTGAAGATTTGTATTTCAAACATGTTGTACTCCAATATGTTCTGAGTTACAGCCTTTGAAAATACAGTATAGCTTCAACACAAAGCTAACTGAAAAGCTAATCTCTCCGTTGTTACACATTAATTAGTGAAACCTGTCATTGAAACTTTTTTTGTGATAGAAAGTATCAGGTCTTTCATCTTACTTTTAAGCACCATTCTGAAAACAGCAGAGAAGGAACTAAAAAGACAAAAAGGAAATTGAATTTTATGGAACAATAAGAAGAGTCTTTAAAAATCTAGGGAAGTTCACAAACAACCAATGAAAGCTACTGGGAGGCAGCTCCACTACAGGGGTCCCTTTACAGTATTAGCAATCACCTACCTTCCTCATAGTCTCCAGAATCCAAGGATCAAGACTTCCCTGCACACAGGAGGCAGAGGCAGAGTATGATGAGTTTGAAGCCAGTCTGGGCTCCATAATAAGCTCCAACCCAACTGGTACTCTGCAACAGGCTGTCTCAATATCACCAACAAAGAGAATAAAAACAAGTTAAAAACTTGTTGTGAAATGTTTAGTTAAAGAAAACCAACAATGGATGTCTTAAAAATCAATATTAAATATGGGACAATGGGAAAATTTATAGAATTAGATTAAAACTCAGAAACATGCTAAACTAAAACTAAACATGTTACCAGTCAAGCCGTTTCTATTAGATGTGCTGGGTTTACCAAACTTGCCATTTAAGTAAATAATATACTCAAAGAGTTCTCCGGAAATGGCAACTTTTTTCAGGAGCTAAAAAAGCCAGAAGCCACAGACTAAAATAGGGCTTTCTGATTTTGTACAGTTCTTTTTTGCAAACAGTATTTGTGTAAGCATTATCGTACTTTCTCCTCAAGATAGAAGAGGCTTGATGGGAACTAACCCATTTAGAGGAAACCTGCCTGTTTTGAGAGCAGGAGGCAAAAATGCATACACAAAGTCAAGAACATGTTTTTTCTTTGGGGGAGTGAAAATGATTAATTACTTAATGCTAAAACAAAACAAAATGGAAGCCAAGGATATTGTTTCTTTACAGTGAGGAGTCGAGAAATAATTGGTTGCTGCTAAAATGCTTTTCCTTGCTCTTTTATTAGACTCTAAGTTGGACAGGTTTGGTCTGTTTACTGGTTTATTTTGCATGTGCTTTGGAAACCCAAGCTTTAAACTAAGATAAGAGAGAGCTTTATTCCCTAGGACAGGGAAGGGTGTTTGTGTGGGAGCGGGGAGTTCACACGCAAAATAGACAAAGGGGATAGGGTATGGGTGTCCAAAAAGAAGACACTGCCTTACAAATACTCAGGCTCTTGGTTTTCTGTGCTGGAACCCCTGAGCCTCTCACCTGCATACTCTACCAGTGAACACAGTGCCAGCCACAAAAGCTCAGAGTTACAGACCAGTCAGAATACATGGCAATCCCTTCTTTATCTCCACCTGCACTTAAAGGCTACACCAGAAACCCAGTACCAAGCACAGTCTACTTTAACTGAATTGGCAGAACTTGGGATAATCGCATTTATGATTTTTCTACACAAGTATATACTATATATTCAGCATCTCCTCACCTCACCCCTGTTGGTCTCCACTTTCTCTTTTTTCCTCCCATTTCCACCCTGATTTCATTCTGTTTTGATGCTGGCAATTAAACTCAGGACCTTATGTATGCTAAGCACACATGTTCTAGCACTAATAAATAGCACTGAGCTTCACAGACAAACCTCCCTTTACCCCCCCCCCCACACACACACCCTCTAATTTAAAATTCTCATTGGCCCCACCTAATCCAAGGAAATCTGGAAAGAGATCCAACATTACCCCTTTGAGAGAGCTGAAGAGTATGTGCCTGTGACATGTACAGTTGATTAATCCAACATTGCAATTATTATGATATCATCATCTGATTACACCACAAGTCAACATTAAAAAAAAGAAAAAAACAAATTTTCTGAAGAATTAATCCAGAAAACCCAACTATCGCTGTTTTTGTGGAGAAATACATGGTGGGTTTAAAATAAGCTAAAACTGTAGAAGGAAATTTTGGAACCTAACTGCTTATTAGACAGAACTGGCTGTATTGAAACGATTTGGTGGAATATACTTTATTGCTCAGCATATGTGCATGAGCTAAGGGTTTCTTTTTGCTGGGTTCAAACAGGTTACCTCTTTAATATAATGGGAAAATAAACATTTAGGACCCATAATGTTAACATTATTTTTAGAATTAGTTTTTCCTTCCAGCTAACACTTTTGGAACGTCTATTTAACAGAACTACAGAGAAAGTGAAAGAATTACTGTTCTTTCTCTTTATAGGAAAGCAATGGTATTCTTTTCTGAACTGTTAGAAATCTTCTGACAGCACAGTATTTATAATATAACCATTTTAATATATTATGATCATTGATACAGGAATCTACAGAAACCTGAGAGGAGATGTTGGGCTTAAGGAATAGGAAATGATCAGAAATACAAATAGGCTTGGGCTTTGCTTCTAAGTTGAATGTTAAATCAAACAAACAGCTGCTGAGGGATCTAGAATCTACTTCCTGTTTGTAGTTACCAATTTGTTCCTAAATCTATATCTATGTGTCTCCAACTGGTTATCCAATCTTATTTGCAAAATTAAGAGAATTGAAACAGTTATACACGATAGAAAAAATCCACCTCAAACAAAAATTCAGGGTTTTCTTGACTGGCTATGTCATTTGGATATACTGAATATTTTTCAATTACTGAGGATGGAACCCAGATATGCCAAACAAACACTCTACCACTGAGCTACATCTCCAAACCCAGATGTATTGAGTCTTTAAGCATCGATGATGAATAAGTATACATGTTGGCAATAAATGGATTCATGAGTTTTGATGGTTGCTATACCATTCCCTATGAAATGGTAGTTTTAAAATGTACATATGTAATAGATTCACCTGGGACAATTATATAAATGCAAGAATCTTAGGCCTTGTCACTGAGCAATTTAATTTCATTTATTTAAGTTCTATCTGAGAAAATTTGATATAGGTGACAAGAACTCACAAATAAGGCTAACCCAGAGTCATAATTCTGTGGAAATATCTAATAAAAAATAATTGCAACTAAGGTACACAATATATGCCATGGAAACAAACATTTCTGTCATTAACTCATTGAACTTATTTATTGGAGGGCAGTGTGCCAAGACAGTCACATAACAGTACAAACTTTAAATTTTCTTTAACATCTATCTATATCATTTCCCTGTCTCTTAGTCCATTTTGTCCATATGAACACAGTTGTCTCTCAATACAACATTACAACATCTAGTTAATCTAATGAATTAATCCAGTTTAAATACACACGATAATTTCATGATTAATATTTTCTGATATGACTGACATTTTGGCATTGATTAGCTACAACTATCTTGTGGGTTTTAACTGTCTAAATGGACGTACTGGAAATGTTCTGGAAGACTTCCTTGAGAACTTTTTTCAAAGCTTAAAGCAGTTCCTGAGATGGTCCTTAGATTGTGTCTTGAATATAACCTTTTACAAGAAGAAAAGCCCAGGGCACACACAAGAATGAGGCTTACACACTACAATAAGCTTGAGGCCAAAGCTAAAACTGAGAATCAGTGAAGCACCTCACTTTTTGCATTCTAGATCATTTTTAAGTCGGCCATAGCTGGAGACAGTGGCATGCTCCTGTAGTTTTAGCACTCAGTCCACTAAGGTAGGAGGAAGACATGCCCCCAGGATTTCCAGACCAAGTCTGGGCAGTGCTGTAAGGCAAACACAAAGGTCAGATGTAGGCATTTGAATCACTCAACATACACGTACCACAGCAGTTTGATTTCTCCAGCACTAAGGAAGTAAGTTTGCCATCTGCCTTAACTTAAATCCCCTTTCCCGATTCAACTACAACTCAGTTTTGAACAACAGACTATTCTTCAAACCTAAACCAATGTTCATGTGTGCATCTACAGATACCCTTTACAAAATACTACAAATGAGCTGGGCGGTGGTGGCGCACACCTTTAATCCCAGCACTTGGGAGGTAGAGGCAGGCCCATCTCTGAGTTCGAGGCCAGCCTGGTCTACAGAAAGAGTTCCAGAACAGCCAGGGCTGCACAGAGAAGCGCTGTCTCAAAAACCAATAAAAATAATAATAGTAATAATAAAATCAAGTGTACAATTACATTTTCAGAATAGATTTAATAAAATACCTAGTATATATCAAGATTTGGCATTTTCAATGGTCATTTATTTTGTGATTTAATATTTATTCAAAAGAAAATGATTTACTTTCTAATTCAAAGATGTTTCCAGACTCTATTTTCTTTTTAAAAGATAGAAGTTGTCATCCAGATGGAAGTAGATTCAGAGACCCACAGCCAAGCACTGGGCCGAGTTCTGGGAGTCCTGTTGAAGAGAGGGAAGATGGACTGTGTGCGTGTGCGTGTGCGTGTGTGTGTGTGTGTGTGTGTGTGTGTGTGAATGTCATGACAGAGGAACCCACAGAAACAGCTGACCTGAACTTGTGGGAGGGAGCTCATGGACTCTGGATCGACAGCTAGGGAGCCTGCATGGGACCAACCTAGGCCCTCTGCATGTGGGTGACAGTTATGTAGTTTGGTCTGTTTGTAGGTCTCCTAGCTGTGGGATCAGGACCTGTCCCTGGCATTTGAGCTGGCTTTTGGGAACCTACTCCCCATGCTGGGTTGCCTCACCTAGCCTTGATGCAGGGGGAGGAGCTTGGTCCTGCCTCTACTTGGTGAGCCAAGCTTTGTTGATGCCCATGGGAGGCATGGCCCTTTCTGAACGGGGGGGGGGGGGGGAGGTAAAAAGGAGGGGGAGATAGAAGGAAATGAGGGAGGGGAAACTGCTATTGGGATGTAAAAGAAATGAAAAAAAATTAATTAATTAAAAAAAGATAGAAGTTGGTTCTTGTCCCCAATTCTGATACTGAAATAATACCTTCCAACTATTTCCTAATGCAAAATGATTACACTTTTTTTTTTGTTTTGATTTATTGAGACAGGGTTTCTCTGTGTTGTTTTGGTGCCTGTTCTGGATCTCGCTTTGTAGACCAGGTTGGCCTCGAACTCACAGAGATCTTCCTGGCTCTGCCTCCCTAGTGCTGGGATTAAAGGCATGTGCCACCACCGCCCGGCATGATTACACTTTTAATGGCAGCATTGGAGTTTAAATTTGACGTTCTGACAGCAATATTATGTATGCAATTAGTCAATATGCAATTATAGGGAATTACATACATGCAACCCAGATATATGCAAATCAGAGATTAAGACTTCCTTGATTTTATTCATATAAGGAAATTATACAGTTAAAACATGACACACTAAAGAATGAATTACATCCATATTTACAAGATGGACCACGTAATTTTTCATTTCACCAGTTCAGAGACCAAAGCTTCATGTCTGAAGCTTTACATCACTGTGAAAGCAATGCAGCTTCAAGAATCCATAGCAAAGACAACAAAAATGGTGTCTTTAACATTTTCCCTAATTTAGCATTTCTTTTGTGTCGTTCCCCCCCATATACTAAACTTCTTTTTTTTTTTTTTTTTTTTTTTTTTTTTTTTTTTTTTTGGTTTTTCGAGACAGGGTTTCTCTGTGTAGCTTTGCGCCTTTCCTGGAGCTCACTTGGTAAACTTCTTTTATATCATTGTTTTATCAGAAAGTCTTATGAGAGTGTTTCTATAATATTAAATGTAGTGCCTTGGGCATAAAGATCATCTTTCAGTGTTGAACATCTTAAAATTCAATGGAAGAGATTTCATTTCCTCTCCCTGAGATAACAGCAAATCAAGCTCAAAAATCATGGGGGCTCAGAAATGATCAAGGAATGGATGTCTGATAGATCGGATGAACAGATGCTGTGCCAGAATAAAAGACAAATGTTCAAGTGCATAATGGTTTTGAAAAGATTGCTTTATCAAACATGTCATTTGTTTGAAGGACCTGCATTGTTGGCATCAGATGTGGGATATCAGCTTGTTAGCAAAGTGAAACATGATGGCAGGCAGCTTGATACTGACAACTGATGAGTCCATCGAAATCACTAATGTTGCTCAACTGAGTGTTTTCATTTCGTATAGCATTGGTCAAAAGTTAACTAATACCTTCTGGTTGGGGCTATCACCAAAGCCAATTGCATGTCAGGTCTCACTGTGGCAAAACAGTTTTTGTAAAAGATAGTGAGATCTCCAAAGAAACGATATCTTTTGGCCAGCAAATTACATTCTCTCTCGGTAATCCCCTACAGAGATATGAGTGTGCAAGACAAGAGTGAGTAGCCTTTGCGTGTGAGTTCGCAGCGAATAACACCGGTGGCAGTTTGCAAACGAATTTTATGCTCGGGTTGATATCAGGGTGTCATAATGCACTTATTTATGTTTTGCTGCAAATAACCATCAATTATTTTTGCCTCAAATATTTATAGAAGTAACTGTTACCAACAATATTTCACCATTGTACCAGTGAAGTTTCTGAAGACCTGACTTGTAAGAAAGGATTTAACTATTTTTTCCTAAGAAAAGTACAACAACAACAAAAAAAAAACAGGAGTTAAAACATTTTCAGGCTTTTAGGGCGTGTTCTTCTGCCTTTCTCTTCTAATGGGGAAACACAGTGCTGACTGACCTGATCATTAGGATTAGGCCAGATCTTCTCTCCTACCCAGCCATTGGAGACACTACAGCAATGAAGAAAATAAAGACATATTATTTTGAAATTAGGCATTTAACGCCTTGCTGATACTCAATAACAACTAACCATGACTCAAAATATGTTCTATATGGCTGATGCCCCTGTTGAATAGATGGGGTAAATATGAGTCAGGAGGAAAGGGATGAAGAAAAGTGATAAAAGACATAATGAAGAAAGACACGGCCAGGTGTGGTGGCACAGGCTTTTGGTCTTAGCAGTTTGAGGCCAGCACAGTATACAAGAGACTCTCTTTAAAACATGCAGTTCAGCCCTTCTGAGATCTCCAAGTCTTCAAAACACATGGAAGGGGAAAAAACACTTCCCAGTTTGATAGTTCATCTGTAGAAAGCTATGTATTGGTGGTGGTGTTTGGTTTCATGGCATGAAAAGACCTAACTGAAAAAATAGTAATCATACTGCATTTCTATACTTTTTAAAGTTAAGGCTTTCTTGTTTTGATTTGCTTTGTTTTCAGGCAGGGCAGTCAAGGTTGCCTCTCAAATTTGTGGTTTTTCTGCCTTAGACTCCTGAGTGCTAGGATTACAGACATGGGTCACCCTGTCATACCTGAATCAAGACTCCGTTTTTCCTATGGAGCTGGAGATGCCCCACCCCCACTCCACCTCCACCCCATAAATGAATGCATTATAACATAATGAAACCAGAAGAATGACTATAAAGTAATAAGACCGGAGGCTACTATTTATTCTGTTTAGATTTTTTTCATCTCATATGAAACAACAGTCACCTCAGGAGTCCATAAAGTTATTCTAACAACACTGACATTGGTCAAAACATTTCAGGACATCTCCTTGAGAATTGCTTTCAAAGATAGCTTCCAAGCTCCACAGAAAAATAAGTTTCATTACCCTATAGTCACACTCGCATAATACTAACATAAATTTAGCAGGGGAAAACTGAATAATTTAAGACATAAGATCTAATCTTTTTTTACATGTGAGTGTAGACTACTATTGAATTTTAATGTCAGCATCAAGTTGTGGATGAGAGTAAAAATTTGATCCAATTTAAGTATTCTGTTTACAAGTTTGAAGTACTCAACTCTAGTTCTTAATCAAAGAATAAGTGTATTCATTGGAACACAATGAACAAATAGGCATCTAATAACATAAACTTTGTGTTTAAATATTCATGGCTATGTTCATAAACCTACATGCTTGATCTAGTGATTACATTTATGAAGTTTGTCATTTCTTAGATGTCCCCAGTCTCCATCTATTATCTAAAATATGTATTGATT
Organism: Peromyscus maniculatus bairdii; assembly: GCF_049852395.1. Classification (NCBI taxonomy): domain Eukaryota; kingdom Metazoa; phylum Chordata; class Mammalia; order Rodentia; family Cricetidae; genus Peromyscus; species Peromyscus maniculatus. Next base: position 18,039,734 of record NC_134875.1, read on the forward strand.
TGTTCACCACTATAAACTCTGATTCATTTTTAATAAAATAGTTCATATTATTAAAAACAGAAAACTGTCTCAAAGAAACAAAATAGTAACAACCTGCAAATGGATAAGAAAGGAGCTAACATTTGCTGAGAGACAAGGTCTTTATGGACACTTTTTGTTTGTTTAGTCCTTAGAACAACGCTGGGATATATTATTATTACAGTATAGCTGGCTCATACACAACCTTGTAGTTTACTTTTCCAAGAGTTTTTCAAGACTGGGTTTCTCTGTGTAGCCCTGGCTGTCCTGGAATTTGCTGTGTAGATCAGGTTGGCCTCAAACTCAAGTGCTGGGATTAAAGGTGTGTGCCACCACCGTGTGGCTTCAAAAGTTTTTTCTTTTTTTCAACAACACCATTATAATTCTTCATTGCTTATTTCAAAACATAGTTTTTGTTCTTAAAAACAAGCACCGAAGCCGGGCGGTGGTGGCGCACGCCTTTAATCCCAGCACTTGGGAGGCAGAGCCAGGCGGATCTCTGTGAGTTCGAGGCCAGCCTGGTCTCCAAAGTGAGTTCCAGGAAAGGCACAAAGCTACACAGAGAAACCCTGTCTCGAAAAACCAAAAAAAAAAAAAAAAAAAAACAAGCACCCAACAAAATTCTAACCAACATTATTATAAACTTTATTATGTGAACTTTGTAATATAAAGGATAAAAAACAAAAATTAAACTTCCTTGACTGGTTTCTTTCTTTCTTTCTCTCCTTCTTCAAAAAAGAGGTTTTGTTTCTTCCAGGTTGGCCTCCAACTCTCTTTATGTAGTTGAGAACAACCTTGTAAATATGAAGGTTTGATTCTCCGGTTTCTACACCTTCAGTGCTAGAACTACAAGCATGCACTACCATGCCTGGTTCATGTGGTGTTTGGGATTAAATAAAGTTTCCTGCAAGAACCCTACCAACTGAGCCGTAACCTCACCTCTTTCTTCTACTCTTTATTTATTTATTGTTTTTTTGAGACAGAGTCTCTCTGTGTAACAGCTCTGGCTGTCCTGGAACTCATTCTGTAGACCAGGCTGGCCTTGAATTCAGAACTCCACCTGCCTCCAGTATGCTGGGATTAAAGGTATGTGCTATTACTCCCTACACTATTTCTTCTACTCCTGATATAATACGCAACAGAACAGAAATCAGAGAGAGATGAGCTACTACTCAAAATTTACAATAGTATCAGTGAGATCCCAATAGCAGGATACTCATGTCGTAATTTTAGGTATTTCACCAAAGCATAATCATAACAAATATAAACAGATTACGTTAGAATAAATTAGATTACAGATGGCAAATTGAAAAATAATGAATCAAGTATGTGGTGTTTGGAAAACCGTTCAAGTGTCTTCATCCTTCTAACAATTAGTTAACAATAATTTACAACTAATTAATAATAAACCTGTTTTTTACAACACTTATGACCCATGATTCTGTAACTGTCCTAATCAATAATTGCCAGATTGTCCCAAAGATAAGGATGAAGTCTTTAGGAAAATACACTTGTACTATTAGAAAATGGCTCCTTTGTGTAGTGGTATTTGCTCCGCCCATGACCTTGGGCTATAGGGCTTGAAGAAGGAATCCCTTAGGGAGGGAAAATGGCTCAGCGGTTAAGCTCACTGACTGAAGTTCCAGAGTACCCGGGTTCGGTTCCCATCCCCACTACCCCCTACAACACAACGGCAGGAAGTACCGCCCCCTTCAGGCCCTATAGCCCAAGGTCATGGGAGGAGCAAATACCACTACACCTCAGGATTGCCACAGATACCTTTGACCTTCTGTGGTTACCTTCAGCTACAACTCCTTCACTTCCTTACTCAAACAGTGTTATGTAGATGTTCTTCATTCCTCTGAACGCCTGTCTCTCTTTCTTCTATAACCACCATTAATCATTGCTTCTGAATTCCTCTCTGACCTCCTTCCACCCCCAGCAACTGGCCTTGAGCCCTGGGGTAGAGGGAACTGAGAGCTCAAAACAGTTCCATGCTTCTCAAGTTGACTGGTTAGTGAAAAGCCAGTTATCACATGGAAATGTGAATAGAATATAAATTGCCCCTATTCAACAGGTTAATCAAAGTTATTTAGGGGTCACAGTTGTTACTGTAATAAAACAATAATCACAAAAATAATTTAAATGGTTTTATTAAGTTAAACAACAATTATAAGGATCCTGGATATTGCTTTTGATCACAAACATTATGAAATTAGCAAAACAAATACCGTTTCTAGTTAAACTTTGGCTCATACATTTGAAGGAGATTTGCAACAGTGCACGAGATAGTGCCTAGTGACTTCTGAACTTCACCACCATCTTCCCATTTAAAAATCCTAAATTGGAGGGGGAGCTCCTTTTGCTTTTTTCATTTCACAAATGATTGCTCAACACAGAACGCAATACACCAAAAGAAGAAAATAGTCTTTTTTTAAGATCTAGGGAAGAGGCTACCACTCTTAAAATGATCACTTCAGGGTAACAGACATCCAAATTGATGTGGTTTTCTTTGAAACATCATCAGTAAATCATTTCTTGCACAGTAGGTTTGGCATTAACCCTACATTTAGGATAGGTAGTGTTATGGGGGGCTGGCTGCTGCATACCAACGTCAGTATCAAATTCTTCGTCAGGAATTAGAGTCTGTCCCAGATACCAAGCAGGACAACACTGGCAAGAAAACAAAAAGTGAACTGCAGATCGGTCAAAACAGGCCACATTTTTTTTACAAAAAAAATAAAATAAAATGTTACGTGGACATATTGTTTTAAAAGGCGAGTTTATAGTAAAACCAGAAGGACTGTCTTATTTTTAGCATCTTATTCCCAAATGGTCTCTACATAGACTGCATTTTCAAAAAACCATTTAGACAATGTATATAGCCTATTAGATAGCAAATATTACAAACTTGCCACTTGTTGAAAGGTGTTTTGTAGCTGCTATAGAGCTTCTGCGGCTCTCTGTCTCTTTATCAGATTAGAAAACAGGTTGAAGTGGTATCACATTAGAGATATGCAAAATTGCTTCATCCATCGGATGCTTTTTCAAAGAATCCTCTTCTTTAGTTTTAACAGGTGTTTTGAAACAAGTCACTCTAGTTTTCAAAGAGGTTGTGCTCCCTAGTTAAGTTACCATTAGTCCAAGTAGTATGAACAGTCCTCCCTTCCATTGTTTCCTGCAAACTTGAGGGTTTTCAAGCTGTACATTTGAAGCTATGATAGAAAAAAAAGAGGACCCTTGGAATCAACAAATATAACTTGTCCTGTTTTCCAGAAATTCCATTCACATAACTCATATATCACACACACACACACACACACACACACACACATATATATATATATATATATATATATATATATATATATATATATATATATATATATACCAGTTTATCTATGGAAGTGACCCAAGGACATCTCAGGTGTCCCAAGGAAACCATTCACCAAAGCATTTTAGCTTGATTTTAAAGTCAACTAAAGAAATTCCAGGTTCTGTAGTACCTGAAAAGACTAACCTCTAACTGTCTAACCCGTGGCTAACTCGTTTCCTATTTAAAGAACTTATTATTTTGCAGATTTGGTAAGATATTTAACCAGGAAAAAGCTCACATTTCAGGGTTCAGACGACAGCACGGAAAAATAAAGTATAAAGCAAGCCCGGTTTACTTCATTTGATCTCTCAAAGCCACCCCACATGCCCACAGTGGAATAATCTACTAATGTCTAAGCCTGGGAAGGAAACTTCACCCACAGGAAAGAGGAAAAAAATCAGTTTGGTGGCAATTTCAAAAACAAGTTTTCAAACTGCTGAAGAGGCTCCAGCTCCATTGACATGCAGAAATCACACATAATAAAAGCACAGAAAATACTACGGAGCATGCTAATTTTAATTGCCCAGAGGTTTTCAATGCAAAACACCACAACTTAAATGCATAGTCCAAATTCTTGCTCCAAAGCCGCTGTCTTTGTGCATTGAAAAGGAGGAAAGACAACCCCATCAATTGTTCTCTGCAGATAAAGGCAGTGTTTTGCAGATTTCCCCCAGATCAGTGCCAGACTTGCTAATGACCTGCCCACCCACCTGGGGCCCTTCCCAAGGTGGCCCTCAGGAACTGCTCCACATCTTCAGTAGCTGGAGTGCTTGATAGTGTACAACCCTCTCCTTTTGCTTGGACGCCAGTCTCTAGGAACACCTAGAAGAGTTCCTGCAGCTTATTTGCCTAGAGAGGGGAGTCGATAAAGTACACTTTTAGAATGTCATTTTCCTTACTAAGGACACATATAAATATGAATCCGTAGCGTTTTTATTTTCCTGTGTAGCAAACAGGAGCTCGAGACCCCAGAGAGTTTCACAGTTCGGCATGAAGGCAGTTAAGCAAAATGTGAATGGAAGTTTTGGTTATTTCAGGCCCCTTTCCCCTTTAACCTAAGACTACCCGCTGTGGGTACACACACAAAAGCGTTAACAGTGCTGGATTTTAGTAGGATCTTTTAAATGGGTTATGCAGAAAACGAGGCCTGGGGAAAGGGTAGCTTTCGAACTCTCAAAGGTACAAGCGAGTTGACAAGCCCTAGTCCCCATCCTAATCGGCTTGACCATTGTCCTGAGAAGACAACACACTATCTACTGTTGTTCATTTTGAAGGACTTGAAGGTGCTGTGGCATCTCAACAGGGACACGGCTAAGTGGAAAACACACACACACACACACACACACACACACACACACACACACACACACACACACACACCACACACACCCTCGTTAGGGAGGGGGAGGAGAGAGGAATGTTTTTGTACCAGGAGCTTCTGGTGGGTTTTGTGCCCCAAATCCTGAGAACCCGAACCCCCCAGAAGGGCACATCAATATCCCACCAGCGTGCCCAGGAAGAACTTCTTGGCTTCCGTTTTTGTCTGTTTGTTTTTAAACTGCGTTCAACTGCCACGACCTACATTGTCCCGCGAGGCGCCAGCGCTGAGGAATAACCAGGGAATTTCAACGACACCACAGTGCGGCAGCCCGTAGTCTGCGTTGTGCGGCGCTCCACGGGGGTTCGCATCCGGCCGCCATGTTCCTGACTCAAGAGCCGCCCCCAAGCCACCCTTCTTCCCACATCCCTCTCCTTTCCTCCCGCCCTCCCCCCCCCCACCCCCGGGTTAGCCGAGGCCGCCCTCCCCGCGAGGCTGCTTTCAACCTCCCCCCATCCCCGACCCACCCCCTGGCTGCAAAATCCTACTCGACGGCTGCAAGGCTACGCGCCTGCGCGTCGCGCCCGCGGTGGTGGGGGTTGGGGGAGCCCTATGGTCCCCGGTCTGGGCTTGAAAAGGCCGAAGCCACGGGGAGCAGGGGAGGGGTTGAGGCCCAGATCCGAGCCTCCTCTTTCCTCCCTGCGAATCCCCGCTAAGGCCCCGGCCGAGCTCTCACACGTGCGCGCTAAAAACCCACTTCAAAGTGTGTCCCCAGTGCGGAGGCCCCCTTTTGGGTCAGCCTCATACTCAGAGCAGGCTGGAGCCTCACCGCCTCCATCCCGGGCACCGTAAATGAGCTTGGAGGGCCGAACAAGAGGGCGTTTGCGGACTGATGAGGATGTTGTAAGCGCCCTTCGGGTACCAACATCCTTACCCCCACCCCCACTGCCACCGCCAGTGGAAAAGGAATTGAACACAAAGTTTGCTGGTAGCGCGATGCTGTAGTCTTCGGAGCTCGCCATTGTTTGGGCTCGTATTGACCCCAGGTCGGGATTAGGCAGAGGCTGATTTCTGCTTTACAGCCCCGCCAGCCTAATGAGGCCGAGAGGCGATGGGGCGCGAAGCGTCCGTGGAGCCCAAGGCGATCCCCAAGCTTATGGCCGCCAAGGGCCCTGTTGGTGGAGGTCAAAGGGTCAGCGGGCAGAAACCGCGAGAGAATTGACCCTAGGAAATGAGGTCCCCTCCTCCCTGCCCAAACCTCAAGAGGAGATTTAGAAGAATTTTGTGTGTGGACAGGGCCCCTGGGCTCCCTAAGGACTTTTGAAACCCTTAGCGTCACCCTCCCAGCCTTCCTCTCAGCTAGTGCCCAACTGGAGCATTGGACTTCCAGGGCTTGTGGCAGAAAATAAGCATAGGTACCAGTACGGAACACTCCGTTCAGATGGTGGCAGAGCCTTTCAAATGTTTACACGTTAGTATTTCTTTAGACTTCTGCCTTGGTTGTGTTTTCTTAGGAGGAAAAGGGGATGTGGAAGGCAGGGGCAAAAAAGGCAAGGAGAAGTCAAGCAGAAATGGGGACAGGAAGAGGGTGTAGTGTTGTAGTGTAGACCAACTTTGCTGGAAGGCTTTGTGAACACTAGGTCACCTTTCAGACTACCTTCCTTTGCCTGGATGCTGATCTTTGAACCTTCCAAACTGGATGAAGGCCAGAGTTCATCTGTCATGCGTGGAAACAGCTCCTCCACTTTCCCTGCACCGAACAATTGAGACTTTTATGCTAACCCACTAACTCATTTTAAAGGAGTAGATTACAAAATACCTAGCTTGGACTTTGAGCTTTTAGCATTTGTGACTTTGGGTGTATATGTGCTTATTCTTAGATTGCTTACTTAAAATTCAAGAATATGCATTCCCAAAGCCACAGTATGAGCAAGAAAATCAAAGGATTAAGAAAAATCAAATCAATAGTTTTCTTTGTAGAAAAAATGCATAAAACATAATTTTGAGAAATTTGTTTTATCCAAATCAAGAGGGAATCATGAGAAGCATTTTCTATAGTTATTGTGTTATCAACATTGTTATTTGTCAGCTTCTTCTCATAGGACACTCACAGTGCTTCTGTAAAAATCTATGGTACAATATTTTCAAGCCACTAAAAACACAGAACTATTCGTGTCTCCTAATCAGATATTTCTTGTGTTTAATGAATGTAAGCAAGGGTTTTAACCAGTGTACTCAACCTATTTCTACTTAAAGTTACATTAGGATTGGGATCTGCAAGGACTCATGGAGAAAACAGTAAATTCGAGGCTCGCTGAATATGTAGAAGAAAGGCCAGTCATTTCCATTTCAGGATGACACAAATTTAGAGTCTTATGAATAAAAAGCTTTCTGAAAAATTGCTGAGCATTTAAAATGGTTTGAATGAAGCAGAAAGCCTGAAATATGGATCTGCTTCAAAACCCTCAATGTCAAGGTCAAGCCTAGAATGCTTGGGTAGGGTGTGGTAAACTGACCATTACCTGCTCATCACGTATAATCATCCAAATTTCTGTTCGTGGCATTCAGATGGATACTAGCAAAGTGAAGTGCAAAAGATACCATTTCACTAACAAAGTATTGCCTCCAAAGCAATTTGCAATTAAAAATTGTCAATAATTAGTTGTTGACAAAAATCAGTAGATAACAAAACATTGTTTTAATGTATCCTGGGAATCAAAATTTGTTTTAAATCACCAGAAATTCTCTAAGCATTTCAATTTTAAATTGATTTATTTGAACATGGAAAAATATTGGGCACCAAATACAAAAATGTTATAACATAAATACGATGTGCCAATACTTATTTATTTCTTCAAAAAGAACAATCAACAAAATTCTATAATTGAAAATGATTATATAATACCAAATTGACTGCCACCAAAAACTGAGATCATTGCCCCTTAAAGAGAAAGAGGTACTTAAGCCTATTCATTACATTTCTAAATACTTTACACAATTCCTCATCTCCACTTTTCTGTTATTTATGAAGAGATTGGGTTCTCAATAACCAACAGCACCCTAAAAAAGGTCTCCAAACTCTACCCACTTCAGCCCCCCAAAATAGTAATCAGTTCTTTTCCATAGACCTATTGTAAAAAGAACTGTTTGTTCAAATGAATTGCTTCACTGAAGATTAAATGGATTGTTAACATTTTATCACAAAACAAACAACCGTTTTTCATTGTTACTGATTTTAATGGAAACAATGCTCTTAACATCTTTGTCTACAAGTAATGAACTTTAAAAATAACATATTTTGCTAATGTTTCTTTCCACAGTATCATTTAGGAACTGCTGCAGTTATTACACCGCTATATAAATGTTATGAATAATTGTGATAATCATGAATGGAACTATATACAGCAAACAAATCAGCCTTTGCCATCCAAAATTTAAAGACTATGGTTCTTTTAAGAAGAAGCACTTAAATCAGGAGAAGCACTGCTCAACTGGCCTTGCTCATGGCCATTATTTCAGGTGTGCTATCTTTTGAAAATATAGAGCTAAATAGATTTGATAGGCAGATTAGATAAGTCATAGATACAAACATATAGGTATATGAGTGATCTCAATAGACATGCATCCTGCCATAATTTTCATTTTTATGTAAGGTAATAAAGAACTAAGGGACATAAAACTAATTAGGTTACCTTATGTTTATATATGTAGGGCAGGGATGATTAAATCCAGCTTCTCAGTCTTTGAAGTACAAGATTGAGATGTCATGGCCACTAAGTGAATTGATCAGTATTATTTGATTTGCATGCCGAAAATCCAGGACAAACACATTTAAACTCGCAGTTAAACAACCATCTGAGCTAGAGATAAAGAAAGGAGGGTCCTTCCCAGATGGAAACTGACATTGTAAGGAATCTATACTGCAATAGAAAAATAATTTAACAATTAAAAAATGGATCTGAGTGAGTTATAAATACCAACAAATAAGATTCAGTTTTCTCACATCTCCTATTTGTAGGAGGCTGTTACAAAACAAAAAAGTCAGTGTGGTTCAAAAATTGTAAATTGTGTTCCTTTTTTCAAAACAATAATTGTTTAATGCTAAAGCAGTTATAATCAAAAGCTGTACAGAATGTTAGAAAACATTTATCCATAAATATTGTTCAGTTCCCGGCACTTGCAGCAATAATTAAATTACAAACGATAAATATGGCATCAACGGATATGTATTTACAAAAAAAAAAGTTATTACAAAAGGCAACTGTATACTAAACATCACAATCTGTGTAGAGTAACATCATATCCTCAGCCTGAAAAAATACTGAACAACAGTTTCGACCCCATTAGACAAAGATACATTCACAAGTGTAATGCTTTGAAGAAAAGTTCAAGACATAACAGGACTTTGGCATGGTTTAAGACTGTGAGAGTTTAAACAATCACCACTAAGGCGAAGACGAATTTTCATCAGTTTAACATCAGCACCACCAAGCCTTCCATAACTTCCTCAGAAACAGGACAAGTGTTAACGTGATTCGAAGGAGTTTCACAACAGGGTGTACAGAGAGCAAGAGGAAGGGGCAGGACAATCAGTGAAAAGATTTTGTAAAAAAAATCCTTCAAATGCCAAAATGTATTTTCTAATCCTGAGAAAAGGGCATGGCTACTTTTGGATTTGCCCAAAACCTTCCTGAACAATTGCAATTACCAAGATGTAGACCTGTATATGGCCTCTTGCTTTAAAACTCCATTTCCATCTGATTGGTCTGTTTTCTTTTTTAAATGCATTTTGGTTGTCCTCAGACGTACCATTCGTTAAAATTGGGAGGAAGTCCAGGGTTGTGGCTGGTGCTAGTTTGAACTGCAGAAGGGGTTTTAGTGGTATCTTTACTGTTTGCAGAAGCTATGGCGGGTGGAGTGGAAGATTCATAGCCTGAACTGGCAGCAGGGGAGGAATCTGACCCTTGAGATTCATGAACCTAAAATTAACATGTATATATTATAATGAATATAATTCCAAATGGCAATATGAAAGCAAAAAATAAATAAATAAAAACCACAAACAACTACAACAAATAAGAGCAGATTTGAATACTGTAAGTGCAAGACCCCGCTTAAAAGAGAAACGTGATTTAATTTTTTTCCATTATTACTGATGCCTAAGACACCCCTAGCATTCCGTTAAAAATCAGGCCAGAAAAATAATAGAGAATTCCATTTTAGTCGTGCCACTTCAAAAATGCTTTCTCCGCGGATGGAGTGGGCAAGCAGTTATTCTGAGGGCCCTATGAAATAGTCACTCCAGATTTCACTTCCAGATTTCGGCCTGGGAAAGCAGGTATAGAAATGAGAGGCACAGGGATAAGGGTGGGGACTGGGTGCTGTGGATTCCTACACAAAAGTGTTGGAATCAGACTGCGCTCCTCGGCCCTATTGTTTTATCGGAAGCCGAGGAGCAAACGAATGATCCTCCCCGGGTTCAGCGCGTCCACTTCGGGTTCCCACAGTGGGCTGAGATAGGATGAGGTGGCCACTGAAGCCTCAAGCCCTGGCGAGCTCGGTTAGAGCTTCCCAGTAAACAACTGATTGTTCCCTCCACTCTCTCCCCCTCCCAACTCCACTCTCTTTCTGACTCCCCTCCACCCCCATCCTCAAAATGGGTTCAAGGTGTCAGTGCTGGAGCAAATCGGATTTAACGTGGAGGATAGAGGGTTGGCAGCGCGGGAGCTTCCGTTCTGCCTCCCGGTGTCGGGCAGAATGTTTACAAACCGCCGACCGCTAATAAAGAGGTAATTACCTTCATGTGTTTGCGCAGAGAGCTCGGGTGCGTGTAGGACTTGTCACATACTTTGCAGATATAGGGCTTATCCGAGGTGTGCACATGCATGTGCTTCTTGCGGTCGCTGCTGTTGGCAAACCGTCTGTCACAGCCTTCGAATTCACATTTGAAAGGTTTCTCACCTACAAAACGGCAGAAGTACAAAAGGGAGAGGGCGAGAATATAGTTAGACCCAGAAACTTCTGAGTGGTAGAGCGGGAGACTCAGCGTCCGGCGGTCTTTCGGTGAAGGGAAGCACAGACTGTGGAAAGATGTGGCATCTGTTTTCCGCGCAGAAAAACCCAGAGCGTTGATTGAACTCGCTGGGTTAGGGAGTGCTAATCTGAGGCACGGGCAGAGTAGGGCCGGCCCAGAACCTGATCATCCTTTTGTTCTCCCAGGACAAGAAACCTCAGGGATTCTCCCAAGTTTGCCCTAAGTTGTGGTTCCACTCCAAAATAACCAGGGCTCCCAATGTGCGGGTACATTACGCCACCACCTCGGTGATGTAACCAAGCTGGGGAGGACAATGGGCCGGGGATGGGACAGTTCTATTCGTCCCCTTCTTTGTGCCTTTTAATTTACCGCTTTCAAATATAGAGATTTTGCTAAGCTTGGTAGTTTTACTAATTTTCGGAAAGAGAACAACACTGTATAAATCCAGGGGCTACATACAATTTTACAAGAGGTTCTGAGCGAGCTACGGAAACTGTAGTGCCTTTTCTACTTTAGCTTTCCTCCAGAGGAGTGAACTGAACCTGGAACTCCAAATAAAAATAGTTTGACAAAAGTATCAGTCATTTAATTAGGAGATATGCCAATCAAGTGTAAAAAAGAACGGAAGTAACCAAAGTTAGTTTTCATTAGCATTTCTATGGTTGCCTTCCTCGAATGTGTTCAGAGAGCTAAGTCGCTTGTAAGCAATATACTCCCAACACTTTCGGAGTCTCTTCCTAGTAACCCAGAAAAGAACACAAAAAGAGGTGGCGCCAGTTGGTTCCTCGGCGCGAGAAGGTCCCAATTAGTTCCTGAGACCACAGCAATCTGCTCGGGAAGTTAGAACTCGGCAAAAGCGCCGCAGGTTCCCGGAGGGTGAGGGGTGGAGAAGCAGTGACAGCGCTTCTTTACTGAATGGCCTCAGCGGGGCGCCGCCCCTCTGCTTGGCCTCCACCCCTCTCTCTCCCTCTGTTCAAGTCCGCTCGGTGGCAGGGTGCCCCTGGGGAGTCCCGCGCCCACCTGTCTGCTCCCCTTACCTGTGTGGGTTCTCTTGTGGATCTTGAGGTTCTCAGAGCGGGCAAAAATCTTCCCGCAGCCCGGGAAGGGACACGGGAAGGGCTTCTCGCCCGTGTGCACTCGGATATGGTTGACCAGTTTGTACTTCGCCTTGAAGGACTTGCCCTCGCGGGGACATTCCTCCCAATAGCAGACGTGGTTGTTCTGCTCCGGGCCCCCCACATGCTCCATGGTGACATGTGTAACCAACTCGTGCATGGTGCTGAAGGTCCGGTCGCAGCTCTTCTTGGGCCGGCTCAGCTGAGCCTCCTCGATCCACTTACAGGACAGCTCCTGCTTGATGGGCTGCCGCATATAACGGAAGAAGGCGCCCGGCCCGTGGTGGGCCGCCACGTTCACGCCCATGTTCATGTTCATGGGGCTATAGTTGGGGAACTGAGCACTGGCCGCGTACGGGTCCGTGCGCGGGCTAGCCACGGGGCGGTACGGGTCTGCACGGCCGAATAGCTCCCCACGCAGCCCCAGGTGGACCTGGTTGTTGTCCACGTGCCCTGTGGGCGACGGGTGCCCAGCGCCCTGCTCATGAAGCCCAGGAAAGAGCAAGTAGCCAGGAGGCTCAGGAATACCAGCTGGAGCGTGAAGACTGCTCGCCGAGCCGGCGAAAAGCCCGTGTTGCCCGCCGCCGGAGGCTGCCTCGCTGAGCCCAGAACCACGCTGACGGAACAGAAAGTCGCGCGTGGAGTTGAAGGCGGCAGAGGCAGCACCGCCGTAGGTGGGCACCTGGCTGGCGTGATGGTGGTGATGGTGGTGGTGATGGTGGCCCAGGGCGTTGGCATAGCCTGAGCCCTGTGGTGTGAAAGCTGAGCTCTGTCCCGAAGACAGATCGTGAGCGGTGGCTGGGCTCAGCTTGAAGGCGGCAGCGGCAGCGGCGGCGGCAGCAGCGTGGGTTGAGTCCCCGAAGGGATTCAATCCCATGCCCGCCGGCTCGCGGTTGGGCATCTCGTGGTGGCGCGGCGCACCGAAGCTGCCCACTCCCAGCCCAGGGAACTGCGGGCCTCCATCCAGGAGCATCGTCATAGGTGGGGCGCTCTGGACACAGAAGATCCGGCTGAAGTGAGCGAGGGTGCAGGCGAAGGAGGAGATCCCCGAAGGACTGTAGTCAGAGAGGGATGGCGGCTGTTGAACACTGCCTGGAGACCCCCTAGGCGCTACCCGGAGCTGCAACTTTCCTTGGCTGCGAGAGTCTCCTGCAGAGGGACAGGAGGGAGGAGGGGAAGAAAAAGGATTGGGGGGAGGGTGATGGGAGAGGAGGAGGGAGGAGAAGGGAGGAGAAAAGACTCTAGGACTAAATCTGCTTTAACAAACTAACAGGAGCGCACAAAGAAAAATAAGCAAAATAATAAGTGGAGGGCGGGGTTTGTCAATCCTGTCCCGGGCACCCCTCCTCTACTCAAGAGCGCAGAGCCACGGGGCCAGAAGGCTCCTTGGGTACCGGCTTCCCGGCGCGACTGCACCAAGTAGCGGAGGTGGATCGTGGCCAGCGGGAAGGCAGCCGGCAGTAAGCAGGCTCGAACCTCGCCGCTCGCCTCCGAGTCCAAGCCTCCTCACCTCCAGAGTAATGTCCTTGGACTGATAAAGTCAATCACTCACTCCTCGCACATAAACCGAGCGGGAGGCTGGGCAGCGCGCACCAATGGGGAGCCAGCTGGCCTGCGATCACCTGACCTCCGGCCCTGCCGCCCATTGGCCATCGCCACACTGATTGGCAGCGCGAAGCGGAGAACATGGCAGCCGCTGCCGGGCGACCACAGCTGATTGGGTAGCTGCGGAGCGCCTGGCAGGTGAGGCAGCGGCTGCTCAGCGTCCCTGTGTGGGTTCCGCCGGGCTTGCGGGGCTGTGGCGAACTGAGGCCAGGCTTTGGCAAGCGGCGGGACAGAGCTGGGCCTCTCATAGGGTTGGCCCGGCTCCAAGCCGGACCCAAGCACAGCTCCCGCGCTCTGTACCCGCTTAGGCTAAAGAAACTCTTTGACTGGAGAAGATTCTTCTCGTTGCCGTTCCTTTTCGGTCCAGGAGACACTCCAGTGCCCACATGGGACCCTGTCGCCTGACCAACTTGAAAACATTTCCCCTCCGAAGATGCCGGGAACAAATTCCTGCATGAGTGGGGGCAGATCAGTGTTCCTGACCCTGCTGCGGCTTCCACCCCACACCCCATTAGGAGATCCCCCGAACCAGGCCGGGTCAGCTTCCTCCCTGCCTGTGCCCCAAACTAGAAGCAGTCTTCTGATGCTCAAACTGGAAGGAAAGATTGCTCATAGAGCGATCCTCCGGTACTCCGGAGTCAGGATGTGACCTTGTGGTCTGTGATTAGCGGCTGTACTCGCTGCTACTCAGCAACATCACCCCCCCGCCCCTGCTCCCTGAGATACAACAAGCACAATACAACAATCCTATATAACACAACCTAAGCAAACCGCAGGAAACTCAAACGAAACACAGAAAATAAGCACACCTCATGAAACAGGCATAACATACCAAAGTAATCACACACAACACGGTATCAACACTAAATAAAGCACAGCGAACATCCTAGACACATCAGAAAACATGCATAAGTGCTAAATATGCAGCCTGTGTACACAAAACACACATTAAACACACCAGACAATAACTGGTTTCTGTGTGACTGAATCAACAAGCTTTGAATCTTCAGCGTTTTGAAACGCAAAAGTGGAAAGGAAAACTGGGGTGTAGAATTGTTTCCCCTCTTAACATCCCGGACTTTACTCTCTACTATGCTTCTCAGAGAAGCACCTAGAGACCCGGGGAAGCAATTACTCCCTAAGGAATGACTTTCCAGGGGATTGTTGGAGTGCCTTCTTACCCCACCACTCTACCCCGGGTGCCAGGTTTTTTTCTGAACAAAATGACCATAAACAGGGTTATAAATTCACCCATGATTTGTCCGGCAAAGCACTAGCAGAGGATGGAGGAGAGTAGGAGGGAAGAAAAGGCTGAGAGAAGGCTGTGATTGTCACATCCCGAGCAGGGCAGAGCCCCCAAAGTCTGTGCCTTGCTTGAGGCAGCCTCACAGCCTGGCCGCCATCTCTCTGTAGGAAACAACATCTGATCAAGTTCAGAGGCGCCAGGAGAGACGCCTCAAGCAGCGCTTTATAACTGCAGTTTTTTGCTTTCTGCCCCCCTATCTGCCTGATCTGGCCAGCCACTTCACCGTCTATTCTAGTTTGCTGGAGAAAATGCTACTGGTACCATATCTTATAGTAGTCACCCCTTCACATCAAATTCACCCCATCTCCCTCCACATCCAGAGCCCTCTCCCCAAATTGGAAGGTGAATTCACAACTGACTTAAATTATTGCATCTACCGAAAATAAGCTCTCCAAAAAAAAAAAAAAAAAAAAAAATGGCTTCACTCTTCCTCTAAAGAGTTTCTTTGCGGGGAGTGGGGGTAGGGAGTTTTTGAGAATAACAAATATGCTTAAATCATGCAAATGAATTCCGTGGATTCAGGCTTGCAAAAAAAAAAGACTTCTTCCCTTCCTTCCTCTCTTCCTTTATTTTCCTTAATTTCCTCCTGAGCATTCCTCTACCTCTTCTCAGCCCTACCATCCCTGGAGGGGTAACTGCTTGGGAAAAAGTTTGGATCCCCTTGAAGAGCGGATCCTGGAGAAAGCGATTCTGGAAGCTTGGAGATCGAGGGAAGGCGGCTGTCCCGCCACCAGGGCTGCAAGTGTTTCCCGGCAGTCCCTGCAGATACCCGGATAAGCGGGGGTCTTGTACGATTGGAAATCTGGGCAAGCAACCCGGCAAGGGACTGTAGAAGAGGGTTGGCAGCTGGGGACTAGCATGCCTCTTTTTGGGGAGGAGTCTCGAACGCAGGGCAAGGGGTTGTTGCCGCTGCTGACCTACCCGGTACCCAGTGTCCGTTGTGATGCGGCCACATTCCGATAATTAATTGCCTCCAGCACGTGCTCTGCAGTCCCTGGAACAAAAAGGCATAATTCAATTAGATCATCAACCGAGAAGTGGGAAGGTGGGAAAGGGGGAGGGGGGAGTCCTAGTTAAGGGGCAGACCTGAGGCGATTCAGCTAGGCCAAAACCGGGGCGGAAGATCTATTCCCGGGGCAACCAGGCAGGCCCCTTACGAGTGCAGTTGCTCAGTGAGTCTCAGAGGTTCCAGATACACCCCAGAGGATGAGACTGGGGACTCTGTGAGCAGCATGGCACAGGCAGGTCATTTCCAATTCTGTTGTGGTTGGTATGGGTGGGAGTTTCCATATTTGGGGAGGAGAAGCCTTGACTCTTAATCGCCATGGAAAGCAGTATCTCTCCAGCTGTAGCTAGTCACTGCATGACAAAATAAAGCTCCCTGCGCCTCACAAAACAAATCAGTGTTGGTGGGCAAGAAAAAAGTTAACTTTTTCTTATGACTTGCAGCTTTTCTCCCAACTTGCATTTCTGAAGGAGACTCTGGGACGGCTTGCGGGGCGCCGAGGTGGGGGTGGGGGTGGGGTGGATAGAGCGCTTTGGGGAGCTCAGTCTGAGAGCCAGCCGAGTGGTGACTTGAAAGAGCAAATTTTTCCCTGCACAGAAGCTCGGGCCAGAGGTGGAAAGCGTTCCCATTCGTGCTCCCCTCCCCCTCCCCCAGGTGCAGAAAAGAATCTTAGCGTCAGGCAGGACCACTCGAACCCGGGTCGTGGTTCTTATTTTCCGCTATAACCGAGGCTCCCTCAGCAACTTTGGCTTACTGGGGTTTACATGTGTATTAGGCAGCCTAAATTAACCAATAAATCTCTTTTATGTGTCCCCCAGTTGTATGTGGTCTGGTCTAAATATCCACATGTCTGCATGGATAGGAAATATAATAGGATCCTTTCCCTCACACTGAGTTCAAACAGTAAAGGGGGAAAAGATTTATTTTTTTATACCCAAATCTAAAGCAATAAATAAAATCAGAGAAGCTGATCATTGCCAAACGAGCAAAGCTTTTGAGTCTGATTCTTTGTAGGATCTACTTTGGAGGAGGAGGAGGAGGAGGAGGAGGAGGAGGAGGAGGAGGAGGAGGAGGAGGAGGAGGAGGAGGAAAACCCTTGTGAGGGGTAACTGGGTAGAACTGGTTTCTCCATAGAATCCAGAGCCTCAGTCCGCAGCATTTTGCCCTTCTTTCCAGTCGCCTCAAAAACAAAATATGTGCCGTACATTGTGTTATCATGCAGTATTTTTAAAAATTCTGTAGCGGACACGAAATGATCCTAAGTCAGAGACCCAGCAATTTTCTTTAAGTCCAAGGGAAACACTGCGGTCTTTTCTTCTGTTTTATATTTAGAAAAGACTTGCAATCTAACACTCACAACATTTTAAAGACCCTTTAAACCCAGCAAGCGGATTTCCGTTCTGCCAATGCTTCCTGATTTATTTCAATAAATGAATCTTTGAATCCAGGAAGAGAATTATTCCAAGACGCTGAATTTTGGTGCCCCTGCCTCTCCTCAGTGGAGTACAAAGTATTCCTCGTTGAAACATGTCCTTCAAACTCACCATTATTCGCAGGGTTTTTTTTTTTTTTCCTGGTAAACGACAATTTCTTTACATAAATCTCCACCCTCTCTTCAGAGTCCCAGATCTTCTGAAAGGAAAAAAAAACTGCAAATGACAATAAAAAAATGAAGGGGGAAGAAAAGAGGGGGAAAGAATGCATTTTTGACCCGGCTTTATTTTTATGCTAAGATAAAGCTCTTAATTGGCTTCAGCGGCAGAGCTGAACGACTCTGGGACCTGCGGACACACACTCTCTTCAGCTCCAGATTTTACTGGCTCCATCAGTTTTCACTATGGTCTGGCCATTTGGCAGATATTTTATAAGCCCTAAATACCTTTAAAAATTAATAGAGAATTAACAGATAGATATTGTTAATCAACCTTTTTTTCCCCTTAAAACAAATTTGTTTTGTCTTTGTCCTGTGCAGTTTCAAGGCATACTGTTGCCCAATGTAATGAAATGCAAACCAGACAAGAATGAGACATTTTCATTGCACTTGTCAATCAGGGCTGTGAGGACAGATAGATACACTTGAACTTCGGAGACACAGGCTGAAGTAAATGGGGCTAAACTTGGAGACAGAAGGCAGGGAGTTAAACTAAGGCTATCACAACCCAGTTGGGGATTAAGAAGGTAGCTCCTGGTGTACAGAAAATTGAGTGACACTGTAAATGGTGGGCAGCACTCATCAGCCGAGCCTGTGAAAGGGTCCAGATAAACGGTGATTCTGTCTCTTCAGGTACTGTCACCAAAGAGTTCCTCTATGCCTCCAAAGGTACCCAGTTGTTTTTTT
Source organism: Peromyscus maniculatus bairdii (assembly GCF_049852395.1). NCBI lineage: Eukaryota > Metazoa > Chordata > Mammalia > Rodentia > Cricetidae > Peromyscus > Peromyscus maniculatus. Next base: position 18,057,850 of record NC_134875.1, read on the forward strand.
CTAGTAGCCATGTGGCTTGGATGCCGGAAGGACAAGTCACATTGAAAAAGGACCCCCCCCCCCCCGCCTCTTTTTGAGACCAGAATACCCTGTCAGGAAAGGAGTGGCCCTTCTAGGAGATAGGCAGAGAGAGAATACCAGAAGAGATACACAATGGTACAGTTTTAAATTAACTATTTTAGTCACACAATGGTACATTTACAAGTTCTCCAGAGACTCAATGAGATGAGATAAGGAGAAAAGATTTCGGATGTCAAGCTTGCCTAGCATTATAGAACACACATTAATGTGCAGTTACTCTGCACACCAAGGTGATCTCTAAGCTCCTAAATGCTCAGTTCATTCTGAAATGTAGATTATCTCAGTTCTCAGACAAGTAAAGAAGCCTTAGACTACTGTGCCATATTTGTTCATTCATTTCTCGATTTTGAGACTAAATCTTGCTCCTTAAGTGACAGGAATCCGATTTCTGGACCGCAGTAGGGTTTCTGGCAGTGACTCTCATCCTGGTGCTTAGTTCTAGAGCACCTGTTTCCCCCAATTTAGGCCTGTTCCAATACTTTCAACTTCCTCCTCACTATGGGGCAGAGGTTGCTGTTCCTTTGGTTATCTTTTCTTCTCTAGAAGTTGAGAGAACAGATGTCAGAGGGACTTTACACAGTCCAGGAGTGATATTTTGTCATTTATCTAGTCCTTTCCTAGTGAGGGGACAGGAGGTAGCCACTTTGATATTAAAACAAAGCACACACACACACCCTTTCTCTCTCTCCCCTACCTCTAAACCAGAGTTGAGAATTAGACAAATGTCTGGTTTGGACTTCAATGGCAAACTGTGACCTGTGATGCCTAGCTGACTCTGGCTCCATAGCCTGATGTGTTCGATGGTCCAGGAGCCAAGAATGTTCTTAAATCACCTTTAAAGGGTTAGAAGTAGAAAAGGGAAGAGGAGTGGGAGGGGATTATGCTACAGAGACTGCAGGTGGCCTGGAGGCTTAAAACATCTTCTATTGGGCCTTTTACAGGAAAGGTCTACTGACCTGTGCTAGGGAATGACTCTAGTCTCAGAGAAAAGTAGATATTCTCTTAGGTTTTACACACACCCCTCATTTTCAAGATGCATTTTGTATTAGATATAATCACCCCCCACCCCCACCCCCAACCCCCCGCTAAACACCTCAATTACTTGTGAGGATCACTCTGGCTTTGGGAAAAGGTGAAAAGTAGTCAAAGGAAGGGGAACTGTGGAGAGGAAAGAGGGGATGAAATGAGTGAGAGAAATGAGGAAAAAGAGTTGTGAATATCTCAATCAGTGACTAGGTGACCTCTGACCCTGAGGGTGGTTTTATTGTCTCTCTTCTTTGGCTAGAGATACATAGTTTATTGACCCTTTCTGCGTGACTGAACCCTGAGGGGCAACCACGGCCACCACCCAAACCAAGGCATGTGAATCCAGGCTGAGGCTGCTGAACAGCTTGCCTTCAGGAAGCCAGAGGGAAGTGACCTCAATCCCCTAGGCCCAAGGGGCCTTCAGGAACACAGAGGTCAGTGCCTTGCTCCTGCTTAACTCAACTCTGCCCTAATAGGTTAGGGCTTGGAGTTCACACACATACCCCACTAATAGAACCACTCCCGCTACCTTTCTGCCCTAGACAAATGCCTTTAGCCAGTAGACTTTTAGGTCTCCTTGCACTGCCTGTCTCCAGGCTGTGAAGATGCGATGGGCTAGCCTATAGCTTACTGGTAGGCTGAAAGTTTGCATACTTTAGACACTGGGATCTACACACCAACTCTGAAAATAACGAGGTAAATACTCCAATAGATTATTATAACGATTCCAGGACATTTCTAACAATCTGGTTTACGAACTACTGCCCCATCTTGTTTCTCTTCTGTTGATTGCTCTTGCTCCCTCCTTTTTTTCTTTGTCTCTGACCCTATCAGGGATTTTTCATTGTGTGTGCATCTCTCCTCCTCCCCTAACACTTGTCCTTTTAACTTGGCTTTGGTAGATTACACTTAACTTTTCAAGAGTGGACTAACCTGACAAAGAGTTCCTCCTGACCCCGCTAGCAACTCAACTTGTGTAGAGCCACCAAATTGAACGTGTGTGTGTGTGTGTGTGTGTGTGTGTGTGTGTGTAATGAAAAATGACCAATTTTATTTTCTCCCTATATACACTGTAGGAAATATATATACTAAAATCTTATTCATTCTTTAGGTATATATCCTGGATCTTCTTTGAAAATCCTGCTTTCAGGAGAATGGTGTGGATGGGATAAGCTGTCACATTAAGGAACTTACTTAAATGTAGCTTCTCCCATGTGTGACATGGGAAAGTAGGTGGAGAAAACTTCCTGCACCTAAGATCTTTCCCAAAGTGATAATTGTGGAAAAGTCAACTTGAAGAAAAAGTAGCTTGAAGGTCTAAAAAGAGAGGGTACGAAATTCCTAATATGGCTCAGTGTGTTCTCTTTCTTCTAAAAGCACAAGGGTTATCAGGCTTTCAGATGGGCAGGAGGTCTGATCACTCTCACTTGCCCACCTGTGCCTTGTCCCTACCCACCAGATACACTGCAAACATAGAGGGACCTCGAGATTCAGTGTAGAGCACTGCCTTGATCCTTTTGCCAGCATGCCACGTATACCTGAACCTCTTTCCCTATTTGCTCTGGCTGTGTGTGTTCAAGCATTCTTGCCCTCTGTCTTTCAGCATCGGAGTGCAATGCCCACCTGGGCCTTTGCATTCTCTGTGTCACACTTTTTCCCTGTTTATCTCAAATTTATGGGGAAGACTTCAAGAAAAGAAAGGCCTGATTTCAGTGAGAAAGTCTCAGAAACCTCCAAAATGAGTGATAAAATGAAATGCCTGAGTCCAAGCTTTCTGTCCTGTCTTCCCTACCCCTATGCTTACACTTCAGTACGCACTAGTTGATCAGGGGTAAAGGTCAAGTTCTTCTGAGGACCAAGGGCAGCTTAAAGGCCTTAAAATGTTCTGGAAAATCCTTCTTCATCTTATCACTTAAATATCCCTTCTCTACTTTAGAAAAGATAACTATTTTTCCTCTCTTCCATCTTCCTGAAGTGGTTTAACGTCTAAGGTTTTTGGAGCCAAGAGACTCTCCACTGCCTACTGAAATGAACTGAGTTCTTGGTGGCTTATCTACAGCTTACAACCAGTGTGACACATATACACAGAAGTTTGTAATTTGCCCCCTAGGAGGGGAGGAGTATCCATGGCCTTAATGGACCCACTTAAACACTAACTCCCACATTATCTGTTAGTTGTATGGGTCTCAATTAGGGAGTAATATTGAATATCTAGTGTTACTTTCTGGATTTCACACTCCTCTTTCCCCATCACCAACCTGAGAAGGGAAGGAATTCTGTGTTTCTGCTCTAAAAGCAATAGGTTGGATCCAGGTTGAAAGCCCTGGCTTCAGGCTGGAATAACCTTAGAATTTTTTTAAATAAAGAGACACCTAGACCCACCCTCCACTGTCCTACTCACTGTCTAGGGAGGGGTGCCAGGGAACTGTTTTTCAAACACTTTGCTAATTGGAATGTGAGATCATTCTACCGTAGGCAGCTATCTGGAGTCTCTTTGCTCCTGCAGGTGTTTCGGGCCTGTCTTCTCTGCCCTGGCATTATCACCCAGGTTTCAGTTGCTCCAAGTAGAGGTACTCTGCCCATAAACCTGAAGTTCCCCACTCTAGACTCTTGTCCCTATCTGTTGGAACACCAGATATTCGCATGGAGAAAAAGCTTCACCTCCTGTCTCACTCTCTCTGCTCTTCAGAAATATTCCCTTGCTCTCATGACAAGGGAATGAAATCAAGGAATTATGATAGGAATTATTTGCTGCTGGGGCTGGGCACAGTTATTTCGAAAGGATTATGCTTTAGCTGTGTCAACAAAATTTCTACTGGAAGATAGTGGGGGAGGGAGCTACCTGAAGAACAAGGCTGTTTTCTTCATCCCAGCAGCTCCACTCCAGGCTTAGAAGAAAAGAGAAGGGGACAGGGGTGTTACTTGCAATTGCTCCCTAGTGACATTTACTTTCTGTCCTAGCAACTACATACATACACCTTATGTTTTGGGGAAGGCAACTTTATGCCACTCAGTTTCTAGACAATTGAAAGAAACAGAGCTGTCTAGGTATTGCAGCTTCGTTTCAGTTCCAAGGACATCTCTTTGAGATATGAGGAGTCAAGGGGTAATAGGGACACTTGAGTCTCATAGAAAGACTTCCTTTTGCATGGTGGCCCACGCCTGTAATCCTAGTACTCGGAAGGCAGAGGCAGGTGGATCTCTGAGTTCGAGGCCAGCCTGGTCTACAGAGCAAGTTCCAAGATAGTCTCCAAAAGCTACACAGAGAAACCCTGTCTCAACAAACAAAACAATAACAACGATAACAACAACAACCCCCAAAAGAAAGAAAGAAAGAAAGAAAGAAAGGAAGGAAGGAAGGAAGGAAGGAAGGAAGGAAGGAAGGAAGGAAGGAAGGAGGAAGGAAGGAAGGAAGGAAGGAAGGAAGAAAGAAAGAAAGAAAGAAAGAAAGAAAGAAAGAAAGAAAGAAAGAAAGAAAGAGAGACTTCCTTTATTGATATAAGCAATAATTGGCTCATCAAAATACTTATGACTTTTATGCTACATTTAAGACATTCTGAAGTACCATGAGAGAGTAAGATTAAATGATGCTCCCAGTCACTAGTCACGCACATAATACAGCAAAACTGTTTAGCACCCTGAAAACAAATGCTAGGGTTTGAAGTTTTAGAACAAATATTTTTTTTGTGTTAATTGCTGTGTTGATCACTTACAGGTTTGAGAGTAAATGTTAGAACAAAGATGCTTCGTTTTCTTCTATGCCCTTTTCAATCCAGATATGTTTTCATGCTTGTTGGGACAAACATTCAAATGGGAAGACTCTGCATTTTAGGAATCAAAAAGAATCAGCTTGAGTTCATGTTCTTTTTTTTTTTTTAAACTTGGAGAGAAACTTCTTTCATTAATATTTTTCTTTTGTCTATTTCTGCAGCACATAGTCTTTAAGATTAAGGATTGAATTTAGTATTCCTTACATTCTGGGTCTTTTGAAACAATTTTAAAGATAACCTGGTGGCAATTTGAGGCTTATTGTTATTCTTTTAAGTCCTTCAATTTCAGAACTACACACATCGCACAAGGGTAGCCGTGGAAGAGGCTTTGTAGCTCCATCGACCCATATATAAACTATACTGTCATTCTGCAGCTCTGCTGGACTCAAGTTATTATTTTGAATGTAATACACAGATGACTTGGGAAGCAAACTGCTCTGGGAGGTTCCTTGACTCTACTTTGCTCATCACACATAGCATTTCATTTCCATTCATTGCTATTGTAATTTAGTTAGACCGCAAATAACTTAGTGACAGGAAGAGTCCCCTGAGGATAACACAACCGAGGAAGTTTAGTATGCATATAGTCTGTAACATGGAATTTTCTGATTCATAGAAGTCACACATTAAATGAATACATTGGGCTATGACCAAGTGATCTTTGCAGTTGTTTTAAAAGGTCCATTCAACAATACTGTTACTTAAATGTGCTGTTCCATGGAAAGGATGCACAAGTAGAAACAGTGTCCTCCATCTTAAGGAACAGAAATTTCAGACATTTACACAACTTCAAATATTAAGAAAATATGTGATGGAAAAACTGGTGAACCTTTCCCTTTCCCAAGAGATGCCACATTACAGACCTCACTGGTAGTCACAGGCCACAGAGGCATTTGCAGCTCACAGAGCTTTCAGTGCATGTCTGAGGAGAAACACATCTGAAGGAATGTCTCTGAGGAAAAGATGAAGAGAAGCACTCCACCCATGAGACAGCTGTCCTCACCCCCAATTGCAATCTCCTCACCTCCATGCTGGAAGCCTTGGGCAGTCCCTTCCATTCCCATTCCATTTGGGGTGGAGAGGGGGGCTTATTGTTAAGTCACTGATTTACTAGCTTGTGCCCTCGGATTTGTTTAGGAAGCCAACTTCCTCCCTGTCTTACCAGACTTGTTAGGCTATTTTGAGTTTTTAGATATCAGCAACAAAATTGACAAGCCAATACATTACTTTTAAGCCTACAAGCACCCAGAACAAGCATATCCAGGCCCGAGCCACACGTATTATAGAGAGAAGGCTCTATTGAGAGCGCTTTGAGGTTTGGCATCAGGCTGAGACTGAAGCAAGGATGCCAGGATCTGTGTGTGGAAGGCGGAAGGCGGGGCGGGATTTTTATTAGTAAAACTGAAATCTGAGGCGCGTCTTCAGAAGCCTGCTTGTAAAACCGAGTGATTGCTCACACCTGTAATCATAGCACTCAAGAACGCTGAGACAGGAGGCGACTGGTGCGGTGGAGGAGCCCGATCTAGTTCAAATACACCCTAAGCTACAGAGTAAGGACCAGCCCGAAACAAAAACAAGCCAACACCACCCCCCTCTTCAAAAGCAAAACAAACAAAACTCCAAAACAACAACGAAAGGAAAGAGAGTAGTGTATGTGCATGTAAGGACAGGCCTTGTTAGGTCCACGGTGCTTCCTCCCACCAGTAGCTTCTGCGGAGCCTTTCTGGGGGCACCACTTAGGACAGCGCTTGGGGCTCCCGCGCTTTCGGTGGGCTGGTGTTTGCCGGGTCTCGTCTTCCGGTTGGACAGGAATCAGATGATCAGCTACTTTGGGATCCAGGGAGGGTGAAGTAGTGGCAGATCCGAGTGCAAAAACTAGAGAGAAGTTAGGAGCCCCCGGAGCTTAGCCCGATCTCTGCCGCGACATCGCACCCAAGAGAGAAGAGAGGGACTGGAGAGTAGAGTAGGCTGATGGCAAGGGGTAGGAGGAAAGGGGTTGGAGGCTGGCGCCAAGCCCAAACTACTTGGACAGCTTTCCTTCCATTTGGTTCCCTGTGGGGCACCTCCTCCGCTTTTTCTCCTCTTCCCCTCCCTCTTTTCCGCCTCTGTGGGGCGCTCCGGTCCTAGAGCTTCTCGAAGCCTAAAGCCGCAGTCGGCCTGTCTCTGTCCAGAGGGCTCAGGGGCCTGTGAGCTGGGCTCTGAGGCCATCTAGCCCTTCCGTTTTTCCCAAAGGGGACGAAGGGGCACAGTGCCTCTCCTCCCTCCCTAGCCCGCCGCCGCTCAAGAGGGGCTGTTTAATTAAAAGGGGGAACCCGCAATGTATACGTCAGATAAAAGCAACGCGCAGAATAAACTAATTAAAACATTGTGTTTGCAACACATTTTATTTCTCTCTCTCTCTTTTTTGATCTTCTCTGTGTTTTAAAGAAATGTCATCGCACCATAAAGCGAGCCGTGAAACGCTATTTCCTTATAGTGTGCGGCGCTTTTCAAAGGCTAGTGTGATATATTTTAGAAAAGAGATCCCGCTGTGAAAGCTTGCGTGTCTTCCCTTTACCAAACTAAGCTCTTGTCAATCACGCCGAGCTCGGTCCAATCACCGAGATCCTTTTTGGAAAGCAGCTCATCCCGCTGTGCTTTTATACCGCGATCCGCAGCCTGTTTTGATGCATTTTTACCAGCACGTCCAGGGAAATGAATGATGGGGCCGCGGATGGTGCAGGCCTAGCTCCCCGAGTGCCCGCCTGGCCCTAACGAGGTGCCGCGCATTATGCGCCTCACAGACTTTCTCACGTGGCAATCACTTTGCGTGGTAACCCAGACGTTAACCAGGGTCAGTGCTGCGGACCTGGCTTGGCAAAGCTTCGAGATCGCCTTCATCTGGCCATTGCGGGCTTTTGAGGGCTAGACTCAATAGCCATCCTCTTGGCCAGTGTGCCTGGAAGGCAAGATCCCAAGTAACTTTGCGTTGCACCTCAACCACTGGAATCATGGGGCCGGCCCCTAAGGCACGTTTAAAGATGCATGTTTCCAGAGCTGTGGGATGCACCAGAAGGTCGTCCAGGGGTATCACTCACTTTTTCTGGGCATATGTTAGGGCTTTGGTTGCAAGCAAGCAACCATGTCTCTTCTCTCTGTACCTCTCTTCCTGCTCCATCGTTCCCAGAGTTTAGATGGACACTCCTATACTTCCTTAAAGTCATCTCAGCCCTTGTGGGACTACAAAATGACCTAGACCCCTAGCAGTGTGTACTGAGCAAGCATCCTCGCCAGAGTCCCACAGATAGGACTACACTTAGATAGCAATTCCCCAGCAGTGACTCTTATCAGCTGAGTGGACCACAGAGCCAAAGGGCTGCTGCAGCTGGCTTTGTGTGGCCAAGAATAAGCCAGCAATAGATTGCAGTGAAGAACCTATGAGAGAAAGAGTCTATTCCTGCTTTTTCTAGGGCACTGGGCTATAGGTGAAGGCCATCCCTTAGACCTAGAATTCCATGGATTCCTTCCTTTGCCACAGTTTAGTTGGCCTGGGGGTGGGGAAAGAATCCTGCTGAGGAATTGTGGAAGCTTTTGATCCTCACAAGGGCTTTCTGACTCAGAAGGAAAGAACTTGAACGAAGAGAGTGCAAATCTTCATGGTCTCAGGAAATGGTCTGGTAAAAGCTGTGTGAGGTTTATGCATAGACCAAACTTTGCATTTGAAAATCACCCAGTGCAAATTATCCATCCATCCTGCCTCTGGATTAGTTTTTGAACTTGTTCTGTCTCATACACACAAACACACATCCCTTATTGAGATTATTAATACCCTCTGGACACCCAAACCACATTTTCATCCTCATTTTCACTCCCAACACCAGTGTATGCATTCCCAGAAGGATTTATTTACTGCCTGGGACTCTGGTACTTCCGGGAACAGAAAGCAAAGAGAGAGGCGTGCTCAGCCCTCCTCCCCTGAATTTCTGCTCATCCCCAGGATGTCAGTCATTGGAAGAGATGTTGATTCTCTTTCCTATTACCTCCCAAGAAATAGTCTCCGTGAGAGCTACATGAAACCTCCTCTGTCTGAGTCCACAAGGTAGTTGGGAAGTGGACTACCAGGAATTGTAGCCCAACCCTTATGTGCACTCCTTGGTTCCAGGGTAACTCCGCTCCTGTTCTCCCCACCATCTACCAGTGAAGAGCAGGCCTGGTTGATTGGTAGCTGAGGTCCTGGCGCAGAGCAGGGGTGGAGGTGGGGAATGGGGGTGGAGGGTGGGGGCGGGGCCGGTTTCTCCACTCCTAGGAAATAGGAAAGTTGTTCTCACCTGTTGCAGCTGAGACTTGCTGCTATCTCTCCGGAAGCCTGAAGGAGTATTCTAGGAAACTGGTTTCACAGCTTTGTGGGACAAACTATGTTTTGCTGGTTTTGTTCTTGTTTTGTTGCTATAGCTTTTTGTCAACTCTGTAAGCTGACAGAGGCCCCAGAGCAAGCAAAAGGGAAGCCCAGGATCCTGTGCACCACTGTAGCAGAGAGGCAGGAAGGGATTTCTTCTGCCTCGGTTTAGCAAATTGACAGGAGCTGGGATTTTGCTGTAACTATTTGTGAGTGACAGAACATAAGGAAATTTCTGAAGTCTTGGATGCAGTGGAGGAGCCAGTGAATTTGTGACATATGTAAAATAACAACACTCCCAACACACACACACACAGACACACACACACACACACACACACACACACACACACACACACACACGAATTCCTAAAAATACTTGATTCTTTTGATATGAGAATTACTTGTCCGTAGCAAACTCATTATTATCCTTCTTAGAACAAAGACACTCAGGTCAGGTTTGAGCATTGTGGTTTCTCTTCCCAGGAGTAAAGCAGTTCAAGTGAAGTCCAAAGCTTTAGTAGGGGGGTTGCCAACACACACACACACACACACACACACACACACACACACACACACGTCACAGGTAGTTCTGGGAAGCCTGTGGCTGTCCGCACAACACAAAGAAACATCAGCGCTGGACTCAGCGGCTGAGCCGCAGCCACTACCAGTGACTGACTAAGCTTGAGTGCACTCCGTTCACCAGCTCTTGGTACAGTTTGGTAGTCTGTCTGTCCTTTGGAGGATTCCAGAACCAAGCCAGAAAGCCCAGAGGAAATCTAGAATTCAGAAGGGCTGCCGTCAGCCTTTTGGCGAGGCAGTCACACTCCCCGGGTTTGCAGTCTGCCTGTGCCACCGCTGCCTGGGAGCCCGTGTCTCTCGGACCAATTCTGGAGGAAAGTTTGGCAATGAAGGCTGGAGGTCCGGCAGACTCAGAGTATTTACTGCTGTCTGGACAAACGAGGTGGCTATAGCTCTTTTGATCTAGCTCTTCACTGGGAGTTGGTGGCTGTGGGAAATAAGTGAGTGTTATGGGGTATATGCTATCTTTGAAAAATGAGGCTTTATCATTTATCATTTAAATGGGAAACTAGGTACTACCTCCTAGTCTTAGCTGTGCTCTGACTTTCTAGGTTGGGCCACTGTTGACCCCCTTTCAGGTTAGTTTCCTTATTGTGAAACAAGAGGTCCTTCTGGTGCATTAGCACAGTACTTGGTCTGTTGCCATAGACACAGGCTCCTCCTATGTTTCCTGGTCAAACGAATGGACTCCTGCCTTTCTCTCTAGTACACCTTTCTTCTAAAAACTTCCTTTGGGCCTGTTTTCTAAACAGACATTTTCTCCGAAGTCTCCAGAGTCCTGCTTACGAGGGAAGTTTTACACAGCCTCGACGGGAGGACAGTGTCTCTTGGAGTAGACTCCGGCCAAGCCCCCTCTTAATCCTCTGATTCCTGAGCTTAGTGATTCCTAGAAGGTCAGGAGGGGCCTCTCCGCAGCAGCAGGGGTGGAAGGCAAGGTGTAGGGGCTTAATTGCCCCTTTGCCTGGCCTTCTTAGAGCTTTAACTTAAAAGGAGTGGTCCGTGCCCCTCTCCCCATCCCGGAGGCACAAAAGGGCTGCTTGGTTATCAGCTTGTCTCTTAAAAAACAAAAACCAAAAAAAACCGAGGGTGTTAAATGTTTGGGAATCATCATTAAAAATTTCGGTGATCCAAACACCTTCCAAGAGGCTGAACCCAGGTAGAGAGCAGCTGGATATTTAAGGGAGAGCAGCAAATGCTGTGCTCCGGCTCCACTCGCCCTCTCGCGTGTGGCTGAGACTGCTGAGTAGTTGTGAAACTGCATGGCCGAAGATCACCAGACACAAATAGCTTCTTTCGCACCCGGGGAAATCACGACTTTAGTGCAGTCTCTTTGCTCCGGCAGCCAGAGCAAGGCGAAAGGTGAGGATTCCAGAGCTCCGCTAAGCCCCTCCTGGAGCACCTCGCGCCTGATTCAGCTACTTTGCCGCTTGTGCCTTCGTGGTTCGTTCTCTTCTCCTTGGAGCTGCCCGCCACATCCAAGACCAAAAGGCAAGTGGGAGGAACGTGGCCCTTGCCCTCTCTGGGGGTCGAGGATCCGGGACTAGCACGCTTGGGATAAACAGCGCTGTGCACAGAAGACTATCTGACCCCGAAGGGCCCCTGGCACGCCCCTTTCCCGCCCCCAATCTAGATCTTCAAAGTCGGGCCCTCAAAAAGCCCTGCGTTCACTTAGTTCTGTTTGTCCAATGTAGGGACTGACCCCTTGGCCCTTTGTGCTTGTAACTTTTGAAAACGTCCGTGTTCGACTAGTTGTCCCTCATTATTATCTGCTTCCAGTCCAGTCCCCACCTGGCTTTCCTCACCACATCCAGGTAAGCAAAGAACTCACGGAAAACAAGAATACAGATATTTATTTAACATCGATTGTCAGGCGCTGAATGTAAATCACCTCAAGAAACTCCCTCCATAATAATTTACATATGGGGAAACTGAGGCACTGGCCTAAAGTGACTTGCGTTTGAGGGTTCAGAATTGTTTCCCACCGAACTTGGTCACGGTATGATGTCTCTATTCCTTGGCTGGTTTTCCTATCCCGAGGCTAGAATAGAAGCCCTAAAATTAAAGAGGCGTTGAGTGGACAACACAGGGCGCAACGAATCTGGCTTCAGCAAATATTTGTCATGAGATAGGCGATCTAGAGTAATATCTAGACTGCCACTGTCCAGCAGCAACTCAAAAAAGGTCACCTCTCTGTGTTTTCTCCTCCTTGTTATTGTCATTATTTTAAACAGGGTCTCACTTTGTAGCCTAGTCTGGCCTGGAACTCAAAACGTAGCTCAGGCTACCTAGCCTGTAGCTGTGCTAGCCAACAGCTAGCTGCCTTTCCTCCTGTTTATGACCGGAGTGATGAGAATCGATTACCTCCTCATTTGCAAAACATCAGTATCAGGGGCTAAAATATTTTCAACGCTGTTAAAATTAGCTGAATCTGACGCCCTCAGGAAGAATTTGAGGGATCCTTCTTGGACCAAGGTGGTGGGTATGAGTTTGGTAGTCTGTGGTGGAAAACTTCCCTGGGAAATTCCCAGTCCTCCCAGGGGCCGCCTTTGAAATGCCACGCCTGTGGCACTCCAGGAGGCCTCAGGGGCCCGGCAGTACATGAGAGAGTTAGCGCTGGCTCTGGGCACCTTGTAATTCAAATCTACCCCTTTGGGTCCTGGCAGTTCCTAAATGGTTCTGCATTCCAGAGCAACAGGGCTACCCTGGGTAGCATTTGGCGGTCGCTGGGTTCACACCTAGCATCTTTACAAAACATGAGTCCATCACAGCATGATGGCTCGCGTCTGTAATTCCAACACTTGGGAAATAGAGACTGGAAGATGAGGTGTTCAAGGTCACCTTCTACTACATCTCTTGCTCCAGGCCAGAGGGGGGAAAAATCCCCACAAAACAAAACAAACAAACAAAAAAAAAAACCCAAAGACACAGTCGTATAAACAGAGTTGTTCCTACAAGAGGCAGTCAGTCGGGAAGTCTCTCCACAGGGAGATTTGTTGGAAAATAAGGTGTGTGTGTGTGTGTGTGTGTGTGTGTGTACCTGCACCACTGGGGCCTAGTCCTTTCAAGGAAAAGCCTGCACTCAGCCTGCTCCTAGCTTCATCTGGGACAGTTTTGTTTTATTTTTTATTTTTATTTATTTTTTCTTCAGAGCTGAGGACCGAACCTTGCACTTGCTAGGCAAGCGCTCTACCACTGAGCTAAATCCCCAACCCCTTGTTTTATTTTTTTGGAGAAACAAATGAAGCAGGTTGTCTCTCCCTTGAGGTTCCAGGGCAATGTGTTGAGGAGCAATCTAGTGAATAATTACAGCTCTCAACAGGTCTGCCTTGTGCTGCCAGGGCATGGCCTGAGGGGCTTTGCTACAAAGACTCAATTGGCTCTGCAGGAAACCACACTAGTAGTCAAACAGGATAAGCAGGACAGTGACCCATTCTGCCCTCACCTCAAACCACACCAGTTCCTACCACGTTTGAATAGACTCTCGTCATTTATGCTGCCTTAGATTATGGGGAATCCAGTCTGACCCCCATCACAAATACCTCTCTAGGCACCTCTGCTCTACCACTGAACTACATCCCTAGTTCCAACATCTCTCCCCTTTTTTTCCCTCTTATCTGTCTCTGTCACATACACTTCATTCATGCTTATACTCATTCATTCTTTCATCTTCTCAAAAATCCTGTGGTCAGTGCATGGCCTTTGGCCTCTAACCAATTTGGTTTAAGTCCTATACATCTTGCTACTAACTGACTTCTGACCTAGGACAAATGATTTAGAAAATCAACACCTCAGCTTCCACATTTTTGAAAGGTGAATAATAATGCCTATCTTTAGAGTTTTCAGATAAATTAAATGAAACAAGAGTTCAGAGGCACAAAACAGTGGCCACTTGGTGGCAGCTATGAAGATTAATGAAGGAACCTCTTGTAAAGGAGGCAGAGAAGAGAGTGGTTCCTGCACTCCACTGTGTTTGTGGAGTCTTGGAGAGAAATGGATGAATCTGCTTTGATAGTTTCACAAGCGTGGCACCTCACCCTACTGTAGATGTAACCAACCGTCTTATTAAATAAGAAACACAGAAACAATGTAAAAGAGAAAGCCAAGAAGTCAGAGCTCAGAGCTAAAATCTCACCCTTCCTCCTGCTGTCCCAGCTTCGCGAAAAGAGACCTACTTCCTGTCGGTTCGTATTTTTAAAGTATGTTGTTCTGCCTTCTCATTGGTTGTAAACCCAAACACATGACTGCCTCGTCACTGTCTGAATGTACAGCCCCCTAGGTCTTAAAGGCATATGTCTCCAATGCTGGCTGTATCCCTGAACACACAGAGATCTTATGGGATTAAAGGCGTGTCTCTGAGTTTGAGGCCAGCCTGGGCTACACAGTGAGACCCAGGAAAGGCTCCAAAGCTACACAGAGATCTTATGGGATTAAAGGCGTGTGCCACCACACTACCTCACATCATGTAAACAATTCCATTCCACTTGGAAACACAGTCGGTCCAGACTTATCAGATTAAAGCTTCTCATCTCCCAGAATAAGGCAACCCTTCCATTTTCCAGTAGCCTTTCATTATAAGGACTCAAAAAAGCAGCCTAAGATCCAGACACTAGGGAGTATATATAGTCCAATAGAACGACTCCTTCATTTTCAGTCCAGTGTATTCTCACCTCCATGAAGTGCATTGTCAACAGCAGTCCTGCATGTGCTGGAGGGGTCAAAAGACAACCTAAGCAATCTGAAGTAGAAGGCAGCCAGAGAGGACTCACTTTTTGATAGGTGTATGGTGGGAGTTGGGGAAATGTCTGACCCCCTGCAACACGAGGGGCTTTTCTTTCCTTCACCAGAGCTCTACCTTAGATAAGTTGAGTAAGCATCTCTATTCAAGTCAGATGATGCCTTCTGTTCCTGGGAATCCAGACTAATACCACCGAGAGGTTTTTGGGGTACAGTTGGAGTGGAATGGGAACATGTGGGTAAAGGAGTCTTTTTGCATTATTTCTGGAAAGAAAGTATTTCCTAAGAGAAGAATAAGTGATAAAATTCCACAATTCATTACTTCAACAATTCAGATCAGAAGGTAGTACATCGTAACAGAGAAAATTGAACAGGGCAGTGGCCTGGTGATGATCACTTGATTTTTTTTCCCAGTTGACCTTAAATCATGTATACCTTAACTATACCTGTATTGGAGAGTGTTCCAAGTCAGGGTAATTCTTCTAAACTCCTGTGGTGTTTTTTATGTAATCTTGGCTAGCCTTACTGCATTCCGTGTTTTTGGTTCCTCTGGTAGTTCACTGGTAGAAAATCAGGGGGTGGAGATCTGGGAGATTACATGTTTGCCAGCTTTTCCAGGGTCATCCATAGCTATCAGTAGGAAACCCTAGCCAACTGACCTCTCTGGCACCATCATATGTATCTCAACTTATATGTTACATATGAAATAGGCCCCAAAGGTCACCATATGCCCATCCACAGAAACAGATGTATTGACCAAAGGAATCTTTTCATGATGAGGAATAACTTCCCAACATACGAGAAATGAATTTATAAAATATTCCTCAATGAAGAAAAATATTTCAATGTGCTCCTTTGGTTTGTACCATGTAAGTGTTTATCAAGTCTCTAGAATAGTCACTTCAAATACATCATTCTGGAATCAGCAGCTTTTTAATTTTAAGGGATTCTTATGTGACTCACAGCATATTTTTAGTTGGGTTTTCAATGAGTGTTACTTTTTCTCTGCGTGTCCAAACTTCTGAGCTTATATGCAGAGAAAGCAAAGAGAATTCTAAACTGTTCTGGCATTATGTGATGGGAGTTTGGCCCATGATTTGAGTATTTACATAGGTATGTCACTGGATTTAGGGACATAACTACACTTGGCTTCTCTGCTGCTTTGGGTTGCTGGATAAAAGATACAGGGTAGTTAGGGTAAATGCCTCTAAAAATAGTGTGGCTTTTCTCTGCTTAGCAAGTAGAATTATGCGGTTTGGGCCCTGTGGGTTGAGTGTCCCTGGCTTTCTGTGTTGTAGTCTCAATTGCTGTGAATATAATTTTGGAGAAATGACACTTTGTTGTTAACAGTCTTTTTCTGTCTGGGTCAGGGAGGCAAGAAATATCTTTAAGCTCCCAGGATCTGTTCTTATGTAAGTGCTGGTCTACAGCCCCCTGTTCTCTGGATCTGTATTATAATTGATACCTGTGACAATGTGTCTGTTTTAGAAGAAATGAATCACCTTTTGATAAGTGTGGATACCGTGGCGACTTTCCCACTGGTCAGTAATTTCTGAAATGGCTTTTTGTCTCTAACTTAATCCCCTGATTATTTTCTATTTCATTTCAGCAGCACATAAATACCATTTATAGTTCATATCTTTAGTAAAAATGCATTTCAATTTCAAAACCTAATATGGGATGCCCTACCTCAGTGACAGGATGAGAAAAAAAAAAGACAATTCATAACTAGGTAACATGTATGTATGAGTTAGACATCTTCAGGAGAAAAGAAGAGCATGCATACAAATCTCAAAGCTGGACCTTACTGATTGTGTGGTCATCATGAGTTACTTCCATTTCCTGGTACTTGGTCTGTTAAGTATTGACACTGTTGAGTGAAGAGTTAATACAAGAAAATATCTAGAAACATCCAATAGAACACAGGGCCTGGTGGTACACACCTTTAATCCTGGCACTCAAGAGGCAGAGGCAGGTGGATCTCTGATTTCGAGGCCAGCCTGATCTACAGAGTGAGTTCCAGGACAGCCAGGGCTACAACGAGAAACCCTGTCTTGAAAAACCAAGCAACCGACCAAACAAACAAAAACAAAACAAACAAACAAACCCCAAACAAACAAACCAAAACAAAAAGAAAGAAAAAAAAAGGAAACATTTAACATAGTACCCAGAGCAATGTTCAAAGTATTTTCCCTATCCTCCTTTTCTTTCTCCTAAGTTTTTCTAAATTGTAGTCTGGCTAGGCTGGAACATGCCATGTAGCTCAGGCTAGCTTGAACTGGTGATCTCTCTGACTCTACTTTCCAAGTGCTGGGATTGCCTGTGTGTCCTACCATGCCGGTACAGTTCTTCTTCAAAATCTGTTTGTGAACCAGGCCTGGAAGTGTATGCTTGTGATCTCAGCATTCGGAAAGCTGAGACAAGAGGATCTTGAATTAGAGGCTCCTTTAGGCTACAGAGCAAGTTCTGGGCCATACTGAACTATACAGTGAGACCCAGTTTCAAAGACAAAAGCCAAACATAAACACAAAAATAATAACACTGAGCAAGTCTCTGTGTCTGTAAGAGAGGTCCTTTCAAATTTTAAGTTGGGAACTAAAACACAAGGGAAGCTTTTGTCTACCTATATGCAATCCTGTCTATTTTTGTTCTTTGCAGTTGAACTCAGGACTTAAGAAATGGTAGCAAGTACCCTACCACTGAGGTAAGTAGACCTCAAGGTCCTAGCCCCACTACACACTTTCAAGAAATAGTGCAAAGTAGATACATGAGGGGGGAAAAGGGAAAATGAAAGAGAGAAAAGGTTGTGATTTGGATTGACTCCTTGCTCTTGGCCTGGTGATGCATCTGAAATTGAATCAATTAGCAGCTTCAAGGAGGTGCTGTGTGCCCCTATTTGTACACAAAACAGAATATAGCAATTTGGCTCTCTTCATGTGAGCTCCTCAAAGAAAGAAAAGAATTATGTCTTCCTTATTTCCTCGTAATGTAGCCTGCTATATGCCTAGTACTCATGATGTAAGGAGGTATTATTATTGGGGCAATAGATTGTTTGAGATGCCAAATGGCCTAGTGAAGATGAGATCTAATATAATATGGAAATTCCAAGCAGAGTGACAATAGGCTTAAGCAGTTGTGAAAGAGTGTGAATGGGCACACCTGGATATATGTGGAGGGTTTTCAAACTGCTTTCCCTCAGAAATGCAAAGGGAATTAGAAAGACGAGATTAGGCTACATAATGAGACATAAAGGTTTGCCATATGTACAGTTGCTTTGTAAATCCACAGAAGCTTTGAGCATCATTGTCTTCTCTTTGACATTTTTCACAAATTGAAGCCTACCCAGCCTTTTGTAATTAGAAATACTTAACTCTTCTTTGTGAAAATGGAGACGTGACACTTTTGTGTTTCTTAATCCTGCCTTTGCCTCCAAATATTTTAAAACAGAAGGATCAGTTCAAAGCAGTAGCCTCAGTAACTGGCCATCTTCAGATATTCATGTTTGGGAAGAAAGCAAGGCCGGATCCCAGGTCAACTTGTGCTACAAGAAATTCTCTGTGTATCTGTCTGTCTGTGTCTGTGTGTCTGTGTGTATGTCTCTCTCTGTGTCTCTGTCTCTGTCTCCAAATGCCAGGAAGTCCCATTGATGACTGGATTCCAAGCACTATTTGCCATAGCTGAGCTCCTTTATCGCCCACAGTTTGTTCTAACAGGAATCGTTACTGGAGCTAAATCCTAGGTCTCTCTAGGGCAGGAGTGAAGTACAGATGGTGCAGCACTGATCATGAGGGATTGATTCTACACAGCACTGTTTGCAGGGACAGTTGACAGCCTCATGGAAACAAATGCAACAGATTGTTACCCATAGTTAATACTGCTGGCTGAAACCATTCCCCGGCCAACCTAAACATTTGTACATTTATTGGTGATGGTGAAGGACATCACTGAAACCCATTCCAGAATAGTGACTTATTAGCAAAGAGTATTTTAAGATGGCAAAACTTATTCAAGGAGAAGCATATGCTCCAGATAATCTTAAAATGATGTCTTTAATCTCTTTCTCCCTCTCTCTGTCTCTCCCCCTCCCCTCTCTGTGTATGTATGAAGGTGACAATTAACATCTGGAGGTCAGAAAACAACCTTCAAATTTTTTTCTCTCCTTTTCCCTTGTGGGTCCAGGGAGGATCAAACTCAGGTCCCTAGGCTTGGCAACAAGTGCTTTTATCCACTGAACTATCTCAGCAGGTCTTAAAGTGACATTTTTGTTCATTTGTTTTGTTTTTTTCTTTCTGTTTTTGCTGTTTCAAGACAGGGTTTCTCTGTGTATCTCTGGCTGTCCTGGAACTTGCTCTGTAGACCAGGCTGCCCTCAACCTCAGAGATCTACTTACCTGCCTGTGGAGTTCTGGGATTAAAGACGTCAGCCACTATGTCAGGGCTAAAATGGTGTTTTAAAAGGAAGTCAGATGATCTCAGAAAACAGGGGAAACTGTATAGAATAGAGTCAAGTCAATGAACTTGAAAACACAAATTGAAAACAATGAGAAAATACAAACTACAAAGTAAACAAAAACGCAATCAGTTTCTAAGAGCTTATAGTAGAAAGAGTAGAGTGAAGGAAGTGGGCTGTCTCATAATAAGAATACTGTCATTCTGAATAGAAAACAATGTTGTTCATTTCTGTCCTTCAGATTGTATGGAACAGATATCCATGAATGTTTTTTCTCATATATTCCTTATTTTTTGTCTTCCTTCTTATTTCTCATTTTTTGAAATTCTTAATTCATTGACTAATTTTTGGTTTTCTTGAGACAAGGTTTCAATATGCAGCCTTGGCTGGCCCCAGAGTTTGCTATGTAGCCCAGGTTGGCCTTAAACATTCAGAATTCCTCTTGCCTCATGGCTGGGGTTTCAGGTGTGTGATACTGTGTGGCCTGTTTATCTGTCATTTTGCTGTTTTAATTTTTTTTTTGTTTTTTCAAGACAGGGTTTTTCTATGCAGCTTTGGAGCCTGTTCTGGAACTTGCTCTGTAGACCAGGCTGACTTTAAACTCACAGAGATCCACCTGACTCAGCCTCCTGAGTGCTGGAATTAAAGGTGTGCACTACCACCGCCCAGCTGCTGTTTTAATTCTTGATGGTTTAACTATTACCTCATGTAGTTGAAGTTTTCCTGGTCCCACCTGGCTCCCATGGCCCTGGCCTACAGCTGCTCAGACCCAAATGAACACACAGGGGGTTATATTAATTATGAACTGTGTGGCCTAATGACTCAGGTTCTTGCTAGCTAGCTCTTACATCTTAAATTAACCCATTTCTATAATTCTATACTTTGCCACATGGCTTGTGGCTTACTGATATCTTTACATCTTGATTCTTCTGGCAGTGACTAGCAGCATCTCCTCTGCTCTCATATCTTCTCTCCTATCTCTCCAGTTAGAATGTCCCGCCTAATGTTATTCTGCCTCACCATTGGCCAAACAGCTTTATTCATCAACCAATCAGAGCAACACATTTTCACAGCATACAGAGTGACATCACCCATCAACCTCATATGTACCTCTCACTCTCTCATCTTTCCTACTTCCCACTGTAATAGTTTCAAAGAATGGACATTCTAATTGGTTTGTATGTCAAAGGTCATAATAATCACCCCATTTAACACACATTTAAAAGATATGGAATAAGGAATATTCTGCTGCACTGTTCTCAAGAAAACCTCAGGCCTAACACTGACCATGTAAATGATGACTCAGTGGTCTAGAATTGTGGCATGTACCTATAATCCAAGTTTTTAGGAGGCTGAGATGGGGAGATGGGAGCTCAAGTTCCATGGCAGTCTAGTTACACAGTGAAAGTCTGTTTCCAAAATCAATCAATAAATAAGGAACAAGATGCAATCATTTATTTAAGATTGTTCACTGAATTTCCTTTGTTAGGAAAGTACCAGGCCCAGACTTCATGGCAGTCTCCTATCATAAAGTAAAATCCACTTCTATTCTACATTCTTCCGGGAGTCATTAAGCATGCACTGAGCACCTGGGACTGTCTGTCAGGGACTGCTTTAAATGGCGGGCATACAAAGATGAATGAAAGATAGTCTTCCCTCCAGGAGCTTGCAGTCTAAAGGAGAGAGGTAAAGAAATAAACAGGCAAATCCAAGGCAACTAAGCCTGGAACATGGAAAAGGAAATACCATTCCTTATTAAAAATAACTCAAGAACTCTTAAGCAGAAGTGTAGGGAACGTGTAGAGGATTGAGGTTTCTCCTTTTGGGGGTCTTCCCATGTGGGTTCCCAATACTACTAATTTTGCATCACATCACTGTAGAACAACAACAAACCCAACCAAATCTACCCAATGGAAGAACGTTAAAGGAGGATGAATTGATTTCGTTCACTGTTTCAGAGGTTTCAGAACTCAAGGACAGAACTCATAGTGACAGGAGCATGTGGCAGGGCTAGTCACATCATGGGTAGAGCACAATGAAGTAATAGTAAAACAGGATAGTTGTAGTCTTCAGCCAACTGCCCATGGTGCCTTCCTTTGGACAGTTGAGCCCACCTCCAGTTTCCATAGCCTCCCAAAACAGTACCACCAGGTGAGAAGCAAGTGCTCCAAACATAGACCTTTGGGAGATAGTTCAGCTTTCAAAAAATAGAACTCATTAATTCATGGGTTCATTCATCTGGCATGTATTGAGTTTCTACTCTGATCCATGTACTGGCTGAGATAAGGCACTGTTTCAGTGAACTTCCAAAGTAGTAGAGGAGACAGTTAAGAAAATAACATATTAGAGTTGGCAGTTAGTGGATGGTAAATACAAGTCCTCTAACACTCACTAGCACCTTTGCAGTTATGTGTTAGCTGTTGAGTGTACTAGTTAACACAGGGCTGGAGAGGTGGCTCAACAGTTAAGAAAGTTTGCTGCTCTTGAGTTCTAGTCCTTGCACTCACAAACAGGCGGCCTCAACTATCTGTAACTTTCATTTCAGTGGATCTGTCACCCTCTTCTGGATTCCTCAGGGACCACACAAACAGACACAGACTGTTTGAATGCATGAATAAAAAAAACCCTTTAAATAGTACGAATAGTTGTACTATAAGTCATTATGTTTACTGAATTTGCTATTTTATACTAGGATCTTTTAATATGTATAATTAAAATTGTTGTTGTTATTGCAACTAGTTTTTGAATAGTTATGCTTCCTGGCACATTACATGTATCATCTCATTTATGTATTTTTAGAATGTATTTATTTTTCTTAATATGTATGAATGTTTTTCCTGCATGTGTGTATGTGCACCACTTGCATGCCTGTTGACTCCCCTGGAACTGGGGTTACAGATGGTTGTGAGTCACTATACAGTGCTGGGAATCAAACCTGGGTCCTCTACAAGAGAAATAATAAATGCTCTTAGCTGTTGAGCCATTTCTTCAACCCCCATGCCATCTTTGTCACCTCATTTAAAACGGAGCTTAGTTTCTGGCAGAAAACAGTCACAGAGATATTCAATCACTTGTTTAAGGTCCCCTGGCTAGTCAAGTGGAAGATTTGGAGTTGGGCTCTGAAGATGGAACCGCATTCAAAGCCTGTAATCATAACAAAAGAGAGCCTCTGTTCTGTAGTCAACATGCTCATAGCAGTGGGGAACATAGAGAAGGATGCAGACAATTACAACACCATGGGATGCTAGAATGAAAGTGGAGAAATATGTTTTTTTCTGAGGGCATTAATTAGAAAAGGACATGATAGCAGATTTTTGGATGAGTTTCTTTTTAATCAAGAAATCTCTCAGGTTTTAGTTTTTACTATCATAAAAGACATAAAACATAATATTTACTAGTATAACCATTTTAAAGTGTACAATTTAGCATCACGAAATACATTCTTATTGCTTTGCATGGTTGCAAAGCATCCCACCATCCATTTTCACCAAGTTTCCATTGTTTCCTGTGCTCTGTTGTTAACTACTACCCTCTGTTTACCACTCCCCTCAGCCCTTGCTAACTATTTTCCCTTTGTCTCTACTCAAAGCAGAATTCTGATCACTCTAGGTGTTTCCAGTAAGTAGAATCAGCTTATTTCTGTTAACATTGAAATTTCACAATTGAAATTTCATTCATGTTGTTGTGTTTATCAAATTTTCTTTATTTTTAAAGCCAAGTGATGTTTTTGCTGTGTGTATACATGTGTATTAAAATTTCCTTTCTGTATTCATTGATTGGTAGACCCCTGTGCTGTTTCCACCTTGTGGCTGTTGTGAACAGTGTTGCTATGTATCTGAGCCCCTGCTTTCGGTTCTTTTGGTTCTAGCCCGGAGTGCAAATGATGGGCCAGTTGATCACTGTAGGTTGAATCTTCTGAGAAACTGCATGCCTTCCCCAGAGGCTGTACCATTTAACATTCTCCCTGGCAGCGCAGGAGTGTTACAATTTTATCACAGCCTTGCAACTGCTTGCTTATTCTTTTTTATTATGGCCAGCTGAGTGGGTATGAAGTGGCATCTCATCGTTTGTAATTTGCATTTCTACAGGAGGAATGATGCTTAGTATCTTTTCATGTGTTGAATGACTATTTGTAAATCCTTGGAGAAATAGTCTTAGCCCATTCTTAAATGGGGTTCTTTTCATTGTTAAATGGAAGAAATTCTTTTCCTCTCCCCTTCCTTCCTTCATCCCTCCCTCTCTTCCTCTCCATTTCATTTGAACAAGGTCTCCATGTAATCAGAATGGCCTTGAACTTCAATTCAGATTGTAGAGATCCAGGCACATGCCATTGTACAGCTGAGTTTCTTTTCTTATATTTTGAGATTCTCAGATACACAGTTTGCAAACATTTGTTCCTGCTTGGTAGATTGCCTGCTTTGCTTTCTTGAGAGTGTCATTTGATGCACATGCTATTACTTTTGGTGAATACCAATTTACCTATTTCGTTTTTTTTGCCTGTGGTTTTGGAATCACACTGATGAAATTATCATCAAATCAGAAATTTGAAGATTCGATAGAATATTTTAATAACTGCATTCATCTATTTCTATTTGTTTTGTTTTATTTTAGAGACAGAGTCTTACTATGTAGCCAGGCTGACCTGGAAGTCCAGGTCCTCCTGCCTCAACTTCTTTTTTAATTTTTATTTTTTGAGATCATAATATAACCACAGCATTTCTTCTTTCATTTCCTCTCTCCAAACCCTCCCATACACCCCTCTTTGCTCCCTTTCAAATCCATGTCCTCTTTTCTCATTGTTACTACACACACACACACACACACACACACCATACACACACACACCCATACACACACATCCCATACACACACACACACACCCATACACACACACACCATACACACACACACCATACACACACACACACCCATACACACACACACACCCCATACACACACACACCACACACACACACACCCATACACACACACACACACACACACCCCATACACACACACACACACACACCATACACACCATACACACACACACATACACACACCATACACACACACACCATACACACCATACACACACACACACACACACACATTCCTAAATATAGCCTGCTCAGTCTGTATAATGTTATTTGTACATATAATTTCAGGACTGATCATTTGGTATTGGAAAACCAACTGGGGTGATACTCACTAGGGAAGAAACTTTCTCCTTTTCTTGGCATTCCTTAGTTGCCCATAGTTCTTTGTGTAGGATTGAAGCCTTGTGGTTTTCTTGGTAAGAATTTATGGATATAGCTTCTGACATTACTAGGAAACATAGTCTCACAGCAAAGTTCCCAATCCTCTGGCTGTTACGATCTTTCTGCCCCTGCTTCCACAATGTACCCTGAGTCTTAGGTACAAGAGTGTTTTCTAGATGTATCCATTGGGACTGAGCCCCACAACTCTGCATTTTGATTGGTTGTGGTTTTCTGTAGTTGTCTCTGTTGCAAAGAGAAATTTCCTTGATGAGGGGTTGTCTTAACATCTTGAATGTTAGCATGCCTCCCTACACACACACACACACACATGTTAATGTATAATGTTGTATTATAATGATAATGATATTTAAATGCTCAAAATGTATTATCAAATGGAAAAAGTGGGTTGGGAAGATGACTTAATGATAGAGTGCTTGCTTGTAAGCAGAAAGACCTGAGCTTGATTCCCAGATCCATGTAAAAAAAGATGGGCATGGTGGCATGTGCTTGTAACCCCGTCACTGAGGAGACAAGAGCAGGCAAACTCCCTGGGGTTTGCTAGCCAGCCGGCCTAGCCTACTTGGAGCTCTAGGAACGTGAGTGAGCAATCTTATCTCAAAAACCAAGGCTGGAGCGATGGCTCAGCAGTTAAGTGCACTTACTGCTCGAGAGGACCCAGGTTCCGCTCCAGTTCCTGGGAATCTTCTCCTGGTCTCTCTTGGTACCAGGCATACACACAGCATGCTTACATACGTGCAGGCCAAACACTCATACACATAAATGAACCTCAAACAAAACAAAACGACAACAAAAGCAAGGTTAGGGCTGGTAAGACAGCTCGGCACATAACTCCACAAAATTGTCCTCTGACTTCCACAAGTGTGCTGTGGCATGTGTGTCCACTCTACAGCATGCACGCGCGCGCGCGCGCGCGCGCGCACACACACACACACACACACACACACACACACACACATACACACACACACACACACTAATATATATTCACACATACAATAAATGGAAGAAGTAATTTATAAAAGAGTATAACATTTCCAACTTTGTTTTATGTATATATATATTTAAATGTATGTTTATATATTATATTATTAAGAAATAGGGAATAGGGGCTAGAGAGATGCCTCAGCAGTTAAGAGTCCTAGGTGCTCTTCCGGAGAACCCAGCCAGATTCAGTTCTCAGCACCGACATGGTAGTTGACAACCATCCTTAACTCCATTTCCAGGGGATCTGATACCCTCTTCTGATATTCATGGGCACCAGGTATGCACGTGGTGCACATGCAAGCATGTAAGCAAAACACCCATATACATAAAATAAAATAAATAGAGAATAGAATAGAGAGCTGAGGGAGGAGAGGAATGGGGAAATAAAGATCAAAAGGTACAGATTTGGAGTGATATAAAATGAATATGTCTAGAGATATAATAAAATTATGAGAAATATAGTTCAATTATACCATTACATTTAAATCATATAATTTAACATTTTGTTGTTTTATTAATAATTAATGTAATATAACTATGTAATTGATAATTATACCCCTATAGTTGACAATATTATATTCTGTACTGAAAACTTTCTGATTGAGTGAAGTTCAGGAATTCTTACTATGAAGAAAAGAAAGTGATTGCATAATGAGGTCTACTATCTGCTTCAGTGGTAGAGTACCTACCAACCATGTGAGATAGACCCAGTTTTGATGCCTAGCAGTAGGGAAAAGTAACTGTGTGGTGATGAATATATTCATTCACTGGACTGTAGTAATCATTTCACTAGGCATATATGTATCAAAACATAATACTGAGCCAGACAGTGGCGACCTACACCCTTAATCCCAGCACTTAGGAGGCAGAGGCAGGTGGATCTCTGAGTTCAAGGCCAGCCTGGTCTACAAAGTGAGTTCTAGGACAGCCAGGGCTACATAGAGAAACCCTGTCTCAAAAAAAAAAAATCCCCAGATGAAACCAACCAAATGAAAAACCATAATACTTTTGATTTCACATTTGTGTACAGAACCAACCACTCACTTACAAATGGGTGCATAATTTTTTTGTGCACCATTTATTTATAAGATTGTCCTTCCCCTGTTGAATAGTTTGGGCACCTTTGACAAAAATTAGTCAAAGGTGGATGAAGTGTCACATGCTTGCAATCCAAGCATTTGGTAGAGGGAAGCAAGAAGATCATGACTTTGAGGTTGGCCTGTGTTACATAACAAGACCTTGGTTCAAATAACGACAATGAAAAACTCACAGACCCAGCATAGACTGGCTGGTTCTATTTTGAGTGTGGTGCTCATTACAACCTGTTTCTTTTCTTCCATCTTCCTTTTCCTTCTGTTTTCCTTTCCTACTTTCTTCATTCCTTTTTCCCTCTTTCTTTCTTCCTTCCTTCCTTCCTTCCTTCCTTCCTTCCTTCCTTCCTTCCTTCCTCCCTCCCTCCCTCCCTCCCTCCCTCCCTCCCTCCCTCCCTCCCTCCCTCTTTCTTTCTTTCTTTCTTTCTTTCTTTCTTTCTTTCTTTCTTTCTTTCTTTCTTTCTTTCTTTCTTTCTTTCTTTCTTTCTTTCTTTCTTTCTTTCTTTCAGACATGGTATCACTGACTTAGAACTTATTATGCAGACAAGCCTAGCCTCAAACTCACAGATGTCTGCTTGCTGCCTGTGTAAGCTGCCACAGCCAGCATGACCTATTTCTTGAATCTAGTAGATTGAGAAGCAAAGGATCATGTCCAAAGGAATTGCAGTTTACTGTTGACTAGAAACAGAATGACTTCACTTCTCTATCATGAGGCAGCATGGCTCAAAGTAGCATATTCTGCATGTAGCTGAATCTATGAGTTCCTCTATCCACATTGTGAATGCTCAAATAAGTATTTGTTTAACAATCAGTAGAGCACTTTATTCACCTGCTAACAATGGAGAAAAATGAATTTTCTGTGTTGAAAGTTATCTCGGTTCTAATAAAAGCAACTGGAATTCCTCAAATTAGAATCTGTGACATTTTAAAATATTCTGATAACTTCCTAACTTTAAAGGAGTTTTCTGAGTTTCAAAAGCTCAAAGAGTTCTTTGATTACTATTCTCTCCCCCCACCTCTCTGCTTCTTCCTTTGGCCTTTATGTTATACAACTCAGTGCAGCTCCAGATCTCTCTTTGATAAAGCTGCTATTAATCTTGCTCACACCTAGGAAGCGCGTACATAATGACACAGAGTAAACAGATTTTTTTTCTGAATTTACACTTCATAAACATAACGTGGTAATAGATTAAACTGCTCATTCTTTCTCTGTGGCTTTAAGATGTTAAGGAATGCACAAGTGGAAAGCAGGCTGCACAAGCTCCTGAACTAGTGCTGCTATGCGACAAGATTCTCGGGTGTTCAATGGAACGATCACAACACACAGTCTTTGCACAAGCCGGCACAGCCCAGTTCTCTCCTGAAGCCATTTTTGGCAAATCATTTAATAAGCGACCTGGTGATTTCCTATGGGCAGATCGTAGGGCCTGCCTAACAGGACCCATTTTGCAACTGGCTGCCGAGCCTCCATCTGAGAAGATCGATAGTTGGCATGGCAACGAACTCATTTCTCCAGAAATGAGTTCCTTTTATTAAATTTTGCCAGCTATTGATCAATTCCTGATCCACATATCAAAACATGACAGGTGATTAATGAATCCTAGATCCAGTGGAATTAAACAACAATGAAAGTATTCAAGGAAGTTAGGATTGAATCCTTCTTTATGAATTTCATTCAAGAATTGTAACAGAAATAGTAACAGTATAGCATAAATCCATGTAGATGCATCAAGACAGGAAAATGGAATGAATAAAACACACTTTCACAGTAAGTTTAAAATTGTAATTTGCCCTCCCCCTTTTTCGATACTTTCTAAGTAAAGCTATTTTTTCTGCTCTATGCATGCCCTTATTTTTCAAGTTTTATGCTGACAGACATAGTACTTGGCTGATCTGGGGCAGGCATGGGCAGTTTTTTCCCCTTTAGCTGTTAATGGTACCACTACTCTTCTGCCTGCAATTTTAGGCTCTCAGGCTCTGTGCATGAAAGAAGGAGCTTGGAAAAAAGAAAGGATCCCATTGTGAAGAAGAATGGTGAAGACCATGGAGATGGCTTTGACTCATTCTTTCCCCATTTTCCTTTCTTCAGATTCCTTGCCATTTCCTGGCCACTCAGCACCCCTCTTCAGCTGATTTTCTCCACCCCAAATAGAAGACTGATTTCTCCTATAAGTAATGCTTTTAGTTAGGGAGCCTCAGGGGTTCATCTTCTTCCTTCCATTAACCAAGCTGTGTCATTTTAAAGACAGAAAATAGCTTAACACTATCCAGTGTCCAAACTACAGATTAAAACCAGACAAAGGGACTTAATGATGTCAGGCAAGCCATATAGCCCATTACGAAAACTCAGGGCTTTGAAAAAAAAAAAAAAAGGTAGATGTATCCCAACTCCCGTTTACCTGAGAGGTAATAACAGTTCTGCCCACAGTTTCAGCATATCAGATTTAGTAAGATTCTATTTAATGGGAAGTCCTAGGAGTTATGGTTGGCACTTAGTGATAGAGTATGGGTTCAGCATTTGGGGCCCTAGGTTTGATTCCCCCATGCCATGATTAAACAACTAAGTTCTTACTGCAAGGACAGAAGTCACTTTCTTAGGCCCATGAGAAAACCTGGTGTAGTTAACAGTAACACTTTGTGATGATGATGGCAGGAAAAGACTAGTTAGCTCTGTGGTATTTTTTAAAAATAATTTTTTTGTGTGTGTGCATTGGTATTTTGCCTGCATGTATGTTTGTGTGAGGGTGTTAAATCCTGGAGCTAAATCCTGATGCCATGTGGGTGCTGAGCATTGAACCCAGGTCCTCTAGAAGAACAGTCACTGCTCTTAACAGCTGAGCCGTCTCTCCAGTCCCGTAGCTCTGTGTTATTATGTGAGATCTTTTATATAAGAATTTAGCAGGTATGTGTGTTGTGTGAGGTGTGTGTGTGTGTGTGTGTGTGTGTGTGTGTGTGTGTGTGTGTGTGTGTGTATGTGTATGTGTATGTTTCCGGGGTGTGAACCCAACAACTTCCTCATATTAGGCCAGTGTTCCACCACTTAGTTACATGCCCTGCTCCTCCTGTAACTGTTTGTCATGAGTAGAAGTTCATTCATTCAGTAGCAGCCATACTGAGAAGAATATCTTTGCAAGCTGTGGCATGGATTTCAAACCTCAATTAAAATAAGCTATGTAAAAATTTTTTTTCGTGTTGCCTCATGGGAATCCTCCTGTCTCTGCCTTGAGTACTGAGAATACAGGTGTGGCTTTTCTGAGTATTTTTTTAAGTGTTGTATGTGTCATGTACAGTAAAGTAGCATTTCCTAGACATTCAGCAACCACAGGATAGTTTAAGCTGAAAAGTGAACTGGGAAGTGAAGGAGCACAGTGGTAGAGTGCTTACCTAACATGCTCAAGGCCCTGAGTTTAATCCCAGTACTATCAAAAATCCAAAAAACGAAATGCCTTTACTTTCTGAGTGCTCAAGATGTCTAAGCAAGGACTTGGGGCATCTTCTTGAGTGAATTTCCCTGGGTCTTCTGGTAGGAGTTGTGATCAACCATGCTGATAATATAGGAGCCAAAACTTTGTATTTTGTGTCTGCAAAGGAAATCAAGGCACAACTGAACAAACTTTCCAGTGCTGGTGTGGGTGATCGGTGATGGCCACAGTTAAGAAAGACATGCAAGAGGTAAGAAAAAAAAAAGGTACATCCTGCAGGGGCAATTCAACAATGAATATTGAAGAAAGGACAGTGTGTGTCTTTATTTTGAAGACAATGCAGGGGTCACAGTTATCAATAAAGGCAAGATGAGAGAGAGGTTCTGCCGCCACAGGTCCAGTTACAAAGTAGTGTGCAGAATTGTGTAATAGAGCCCCAGACCTTAGCACAACTGAATGGTAGTGCCATTCAGGCTGTAAAACTCAGCACATAGACATCACCAACTGCCACCCCCCCCAAACAAAAAACAAAAACAAAAAAACAAAAAAAGCAAAAACCTAATCCATCAATGTTCATAGTTCTGGGAAAGTCTCTAAATGTACTAACCTTGCTTTTTGGCTTCTGTAGTTCTGCTTCTGGCTAACTGTTCTTGTTAACTGAAGTGTGTTAACCCAGAACATTGTGTGTGTGTGTGTGTGTGTGTGTGTGTGTGTGTGTGTGTGTGTGTGTGTGTGTGTTTGTGTGTGTGCTTGAAAGTTCATCCTAAGAAAGGCTCAGGGCTACACTGGGATCCGGAGCACTCAGTATAGTCCTCAGCCAGCTAATAAAGATTTTCTGTTGGCTTAAACCCATGTTCAAGTAGTCTCCTTTGGTGAATATCCCACAACATTGCATCCGATGCAGGCAACATCACATGATTCTCCAGTGTATTTGCAAAATCTAATTAAAGAACCTTTGCTCAAAAAATAAGTGAACATGCCATTGGTGATTATTATGAACAAAGCAAGTGGTTCCAGGTCTTACAGGGCAAAGGTCTTATACATAAATTTAAACACTAAATATATAACAATGTAAATACAACCCTAAGAATGTATCTAAATAATTTTATTAGTTACTTTTTGTGTTGCTGTGACAAGATACCCAAGAAAGTAACCTTAGGAAGGAAGGGTTTATTTTAGGCTTCACGGTTCCAAAGTACGGTCCATCATGGCGGGGAAGTCATGAGGGAGGAGCATGAAACAGTGGGTCACATTTCATCTGTAGTCCGAAGTTGAGAGAGATGAATGCTAATCAGCTCACATTCTCTTTTTTATTCAGCCCTAACTCCTAGATGATTGAATAGTGACACCTACATTTGGGTGGCTCTTCGGTCTTCAATTAACCTAGTCTAAAATTTTTCTCATAGACATGTTTAGAGGTTTATTTTCATGGTAATGCTAAATCCTGTCAAGCTGACAATATTAACTATCACAATAAAAAGCCACAGTGTGGTAACAACTTTAAATTCTTACAAAAATTATGCCTTTCCTCTTTCTGCCCAAGTATTCAGCCTGTTAGGTCAATGGCTCTCGGACAACCACTTAGCCTTGATGTCACACTGAACTCACTTGTTTAATATCTGGAAATAACATGGATTCTAACCTTCATTGCTAGATGCACTATTAACTCTTCAAGGATCCAAATAATTGTGATTCATTCAGAAGCTTCCAAAAAAAAAAAAAAAACAGCGCAGTGCCCCATACCCAAATAGTCATATCATACATGCATATGGGATTGAAAGGTTTGCAAGAGAGGTTTATAAATGAGCCCAGGTGTGGAGAAGAGAGAGTACCTGGAGTGGAGTGGCCTGTGTGTGGTGTCTAAGCCTCTGCTAAGTGACACAGTGCACGAGAATAGAAGGACGCCTCTGTTTTTGGTTGGGGGAACTATAAAAGAAGACAACCTCTGTTTGGAACTGGGGGACTAGAGTAGAAGGGAACCTCTATTTGCAGGGGGAGACTGGAAAAGAAAGGCATCTCTGTTTTGGTCTGGGGAACTAAAATAGAAAGCACCTGTGTTCATGGTGGTGGGGCTAGACTAGAAAGGCACCTTTGAGGGTAAGCAATGAAAGCGATATCTTGATAGAGGGGGGCATTATGGGGTTAGGGAGAAATCTGGTGCCAGGAAATATACCAGGAATCCACAAGGACAACCCCAGCTAAGACTCCTAGCCATAGTGGAGAGGGTGTCCAAACTGGCCTTCTCCTGTAATCAGATTGGTGACTACCCTAACTGTCATCATAGAACCTTCATCCGGTAACTATGGAAGCAGATGCAGAGATCCACAGCCAAGCACCAGGTCGAGCTCTGGAAGTCCAGCTAAAGAGAGGAAAGAGGGATTCTATGAGCAAGGGGCATCAAGATTATGACAGGGAAAGCCACAGAGATAGCTGACCCAAGCTTGTGGGAGCTCATGGACGCCGTACTGACAGATAAGGAGCCTGCATGGGACCAACCTAGGTCTTCTTCATGTGGGTGACAGTTGTGTAGCTTGGTCTGTTTGTGGGGCCCCTAGCAGTGGGACTGGGATCTGTCCCTGGTGAATGAGCTGGCTTTTTGGAACCTATTCCCTGTGGTGGGATGTCTCACTCAGCCTTGATGCAGTGGGGAAGAGCTTGGTCCTGCCTCAACTTGATATGCCATGTTTTGTTGGCTCTCATGGGAGGCCTCGTCCTTTCTCAGGAGTTGATGGGGGTATGGAAGGGTGGAGGGAGTGGGAGGAGAGGAGGGAGGGGAAGCTGTGGTTGGTATATAAAATAAAAAGAAAAAATGTAATAATAATAAAAAAGAAAGGCACCTCTGTTGGGTGTTAGGGAACTACAATAGAGGGGTACCCCTGTTTTGAGTGTGGGGCTGGAATAGAAGGGAATCTATGCTTGGATGGAAGGGACTACAAAAGAGGGGCACCTCTGTTTAGAGTGAGGGGGACAAGAATAGAAGAGTACCTGTGTCTGAGGTGGTGGGGAAGGAAACCTTCTATTGGGTCCAGGCAACAGACTGGGCTGTGATAGGAAGGAATTCATTCTCACTGGGGCCTCTTTTTTTTCTTCCTTCAAACAACCTGCTTTTGTTTCACTGCTCTTAGGAACTTTGAGGCATCATGTGGGACATGCTGCAGGAGACATGTGGAGTCTACAGGGATGAGGAAACATCTGAGACTACTTGAGAGAGACAGTCCAGTTGTGCCAACATTTGAGCCATACCTGGTGCTGCTACCTGCTCTAACTCCCACTGTGCAGCCTCACAGAGGACCACTCACCAGGCCTGGAGAAGACGCACCCAGATGAAGCCGAACTCTAGTGAAAAGCCTCAAGTGAATCCAGTGATAGCAGTTGGAAGCTACTAAGTGTTAGGGTAGATTTTTACTCAGAACTAGGGCATTGAAACCCTCCCCAAACAATACCGGGAGGACAGGATTTCTTAATCTAGAATAGCTTCTTACTTTAGAAATATTTTACATTCAGTTACTGGAGAATTTCATATGTGTACATATGTATTTTCATCATATTTACTTCTAGCCCTCCAACTCCTCTCAGACCCCAATTCCATAGTCTTCTTCCAAATTTATGTCTTTTCATAACCCACCAGGGTCATTCAGTATTGTCCATACATAGATGGGTATGGAGTTATACACTGAAGCATAGGCAACCTACTAGGGCCACTTCCCCAAAGAAAATGGGATGCCCCTACCCTGCAGCCTTCAACTGCCAAAGCTCCTCAGCTAGGGGTAGAGCTTAAGGAGCCCCCCTCCACCTGTGCTAGAATTTTGATTGTCTTGACCTTGTGTAGCTAACCACAGCCACTGTGAATTCACAGGTGCCATGTCCCTAATAGTGTTCTGTAGCAGTCTTTCCCAACCTCTAGCTCTGACAATCTCTTTGTTCCATGTTCTGCAAAGTTCCCTGAAGCTTGTGGGGGAGGGAATGTGACATAGATGTCCAGTTTAGGTCTGAGCACTCCACAGTTACTCATTCTCTGTACTCTGACCAGCTGTGAGTACCAGTATCAATCACTAACTACTGCAGAAAGGAGTATCTCTGATGACAGTTGAGAGCTGCACTAATCTGTGGGTATATGGACAAACAGTTAGAAAGCAGTTAGACCCTGTGTCGATTTAGCAATGTAATAGTAATATGTTCTTCGCTAGGTCCTATGATCTCCTCAGCCATGGAGTTTTCTTGGCCAAGTTTCCAGTACCAGGAATGGATTCTGTCCTGTGAAGTGAACCTTTAACATAGTCAGAAGTAGTTGGTTACCCCATTCATGCCACTATTGCACCAATGGGCAGATCTTGCCAGGTTATTCATTACTGTAGCTCAAATGGTTCACAGCTGGGTAATACTTTTTGATAACTTTTCTTCCTCAAGAGCCTGTATAATATTTTCCAGCACTATGAAATCTAGTTAGTATGAAAGAAATGTCCAATTCAGTATCAGCTTAATTTCTCTATGTCCTGAGTTGAGTGGGTAATGTGTTCCGCAATAGGATCTTACCATCAAGTTCTGGTGGGCAACAAGGAACAGTAGTATACTGGTTAATTTTGTTTTAATCAACTTGATATGAGCTAGGATTATTGGCGAAGAGGGAGCATCAATTGAGAAAATGCCTCCATAAAGACTGGCCCATAAGCAAGTTTGTGGGAGCATTTTCTTGATTAATGTTTGGCATGGGAGGGCCCAGCTCATTGTGGGCAGTGCTGCACCTGGGTAAGTGGTCCTGGGCTAAATGACAAAGCACGCTAAGTGAACCATGGGAAACAAGCCGGTAAGCAGCTTTCCTCTATGGCTTCTGCATTAGTTCCTGCCTTGACTTCCTGCTCTGACTTCATTTCATGGTAGATTGTAAGCCGTAAGCTGAAATAACCTTTTCCTCCCCTAGTTGCTTTTGGTCATAGTGTTTTATTACAGCAGTAGAAAGTAAACTTTGATAAGTGACAATACTCCCTTTTTAAAGGGGTTTAGGCATCACCACCACCAACTGAAAGGGTGGTATCTCACACTTAAACTGGGCTTTTTATTTGATAACATATGGTGCCAACATATTTCCCTCCATAGAGGATAGGATAATTACGCTTAAGCTCTTTGGTATGTGGAAACTTCTAAAATAGTAGGTTTCCTAGTGGCTTTTCAAGTGTCTTTAGTGTTAATTATCCTTCCTCTCCTCCCTTCTCTTCCCTAGTCTCCCATCCTGTGCCTACTTACACCTATGCCTCTGATTAACCTCTTTCCCTCTTTGTATCACCAGTGTTCTGCTAGCCTCCCTACTTTAAAACCTCTTCCCTGGGGCAGTGGTCCCTCTCAAGTTTCCTGGCTCCTACAGGTACTCCAAGCTAATCACACAGTTCTAAGGACTTGAAGTTAGGACTCACATATGAGAAAGAACATGTGACATTTGTCTTTCTGGGTCTGGGCTCCTCAGTTGGTATGACTTTTTCCAGTTCCACCCATTTATGTATAGATTTCATAATTTCATTTTCCTTTACAACTGCACAAAATTCCAGTGTATATATGCATCACAATTTCATTATCCTTTAACCAGTTGATAAAAATCTAAGGCTAGATCCACATTCCAGGAATCGCCCATCTCTACTTTCTCCATCCTACACTGGAATTATACAGGCACATGGTACCAAGTCTGGCATCTGAACTAAGGCCCTTATGCTTATGCAGCATGCACCTTACTGAGCCATCTTCCCAGCCCAATGTTAGGTTTTTGAGATACATTCTGGTGTGGCATGTAGCTTTAGTTCACTCCTAATCATTGCCATGAAGTTTTCCATTGTACAAATATGCTACAATTTGTTTAGCCATCCTTTTATTGATGGGCATGGTGGCTATAGTTCTTTTCTAACAGGGTTGTGGCAAACATGTTTCTTTCATGTTGGTGGGGATAGAAACCCTGAGCCTTGTGCAGCTAAGTACTCTAGTACTGAGCTATGTTGCCAGACATGGAGGAACACACAGAGACCAATGCAGAGAGATACCAAGGTTTCAAATATTTGTTCACTGTTTGGTATTCCTCTTTGAATCGCAGTGGGAAAGACTAGAATAATCATTTCACATTTAAGTCTGCAATCAGAGACTAGATGTAGATTTAATATGTGCCATGAAGGAGAAGTATGGAATGCATCCATAAGGTGGAAAAAGAGTTTTCCAGGAAAATCAAACACCTGATGTCAGTCTGGCCCAGTGGGTGGAGAAATCCATAAGGAAGATAGAAAATCAAGAGTTACTGGGACTTAAGTAAAAGGAAACGGAATGGACACAGTGAGGTGCTGTTTAAGCCCAACCAGAACCATCGGAGTATAAAACAAGTCAGAAAAAGACACTGGAGGAGTGATGGTACATTTGGTTACTTTCCCTACTCGGAGACATAGTAATTGCTGAAGAAGCCCCAAGGAAAAAGGTGATCGGAGCCTCAGCCTTACTTTCCAGAAAAAAAAAAAAGAATTAGGAAGTGAGGCTTCTAAGAGGTGGCAGCCTCAGAGTAGTCTGGGCAGGAGTACAGCAACTTGCAGCAGCAGCCTGTGAAAAGATGGGTACTCACACCCATCCAGGATAGGCCTTGGGGAAGCTGAGAGAGGATTCAGCAAGGTGAGTCTGAAGGGGGCGGCATTAAAGGTAAAGACCATTTTGGGTCCTAGGACAAGGGAGAGGCTTTAGTACGAATAAGGGCTCACCACTAACTAAGAATAAGAATGAGATTCAGACACGTATTTAACACGAAGAGTCAAAAATGCTTGCTAGAGGAGGTAAAACTAAGAAGCCAGGCCCTAGGACAATGATGTGTCCGTTTGACTTGAGCGAGAATAAACTCGCCAAGTTTCTTGATTCCCAGGGGGCACAGCTTTTTCATTTTCGTGCCAAAAGACCATCTCCTAGGATATGGAGACCATCTGTGTCAAGGAGCAAAGCCCTTAAAGATGATTTCAATGTAAAATGCGGCGTGACGGGGGCCATATTGTCTGACACTGTCCAACCCCTTTCGTATTTCAACAAGTTAAGCACAAAGGAAGTAAAAAACGGCCAGCAACAATGAACCAGAATTCCCAGACAGCTCCAGGGGAGAGGGAGAAGGCTTTGACAGAATTAAGACAAGTCAGTATGGATGTGCACAAAGGTGTCTAAAACCACTAAGTACAGGGTTTGAAGCGAGCAAAGAAAGATGACCAGCTTAGTAAGAAGCCACAGCCATGGGCCCCACGCTGCCCCAGCTCCTTGCCACTGGGGATCACAGTGGGAAGGAGAGAGACTGCCTTCCCTGCTCACACAGAGGCTACCAGCTTGCATGAGCCCCTGTCCCGCAAGCCTTTGCAGCTGCCAGAATTAATTCTTCTCAGGCCTTGTCACTTTCTAGCAGTAGCTCAGCTGGGCGTGATAGTATCAGCTCCACGATACACAAACTCTTGTCTTTCATACTTCAGTACTTAGGGGCGAAATGATATGATCGTTGGGGGCTTGTGTCTGGGAGAGTAAGATACAGACCAGTGGTTCTCAACCTTCCTAATGCTGCGATCCTTTAATACAGTTCCTCATGTTATGGTGACCCCTACTCATAAAATTATTTCGTTGCTACTTCATAACTGTAATTTTGGTACAGTTATGAATCCTAATGTAAATATCTGATATACGATCCTAAAGGGGTCACGACCCACAGGTTGACCCAATATTGCTATGAGCTCATTATTGCTGCTGCCAGGACAGGTGCCTTTGAAAATTTATTATACTGTTCTCTGTTTTCGTGTGTTGGAAAATTTCCATTAAAGAAGAACAATGACAATAATAATGAAAATAACCATCTCTCATTTCTCTTTTCTCATAGAAAGCTCTCAACAAGGATTCCTAGCTATGGGGTTTGGGCAGGACACTGAGAGGCAGGCAGATGGATGAACCCCGTTCTTCAGTCACAGTCACCTGAAGAAGACTGGCTGCACACAGACAGGCATGGCCAGAGGAGGTGGGAGGAGAAGTACCATGAGAGAAAGTGAGAAGAAAACCAATCTGGTTGGTATTTGAAAGGAGTAACTGGGAGCAGGATTTGAACTGCTCCCCCAAGGAAGCAACCGTGTTAGGTGGCTATAGGGGAGGCAAATGTGGTGGCTAATCTTGGTTGTCAACTTGACTACATTTGGAATCAACTAAAACCCAAGCAGCTGGGCATGTCTGGGGATTCTTTTCTTGATTGAATCATTTGAGATAGGAAGAACCACCCTAAACTTGGGCATCACCTTTTGCTAGCAGCCTAAAATGCATGTGGAAGAAGGAAGATTTTGCTTTTTGCCTGCTTGCCCTCACTCTGAGTTCATCTATCCTGCTGCTGAAGCATTTCTTCAGGATTCCAATTCAGATTACAGACCAGCTGAGATATTGAGCCATGTGGACTGGACAACTACTAGACTTGTAGCCCTTCCATGGAGACACAGGCATTGTCTGGACCACAGTCTGTAAGCCACTCTAATAAGTCTATGCATTGCTGTGGGATGTCCTGTATGCTGTGAATATATGTTACTATGATTGATTGATAAATAAAATGCTGATTGGCCAGTAGCCAGGCAGGAAGGATAGTGTAGGTGGGACAAGGAGAGAGGAGAAGTCTCGGTGTAAGAAGGCGGAGTAAGGAGACGCTGCCAGCCGCCACAAGGAGAAGCATGATGTAAGATACCGATAAGCTACGAGCCACGGGGCAATTTATAGATTAATAGAAATGGGTTAATTTAAGATATAAGAACAAGATAGCAAGAAGCCTGCCACAGCCATACAGTTTATAAGTAATATAAGTTTCTGTGTGTTTACTTGGTTGGGTCTGAGTGGCTACAGGAGCCAGATGGACACAGGAATACTCCAGCAACAATGCATATGTATTCATTCTGTCAGTTCTATTCCTTTAGAGAACCCTGACTAACACAGCAAGCACACACATAAATTTTGTGAGGCTAGGAAAAGGCTTTGACTAGAAAAACTAGCATTTTGGTAAATAAAATAGGTCCTACCTTCCCAACTTGATAAATGTATACCCATGATAATTGAGAAGCCAAATTGGAATTTCAGTTTTTGTACTCTTTGGAATTCTGGGATGGAACCAGGCTGTAAGGTAAGAGTCCTGAACCTATAGCCTATCCTTTCTCTATCCTTGGTTTCATTCCTTACCACAGTGGGCTTCATGTACATTCAGGTAGATGACTCAGCCCTCAAATGGAAAATTCATCAAAACTGCACAAACTGCCCCACTTAGATTACAGGTCAACCCTAGGTGGACTTCCACTAGCAGCATCATTGGTTATTTTGAGAAGAAATAAAGGAGAATGACAATCAGGTCCTTGAAGAGGGTTTGGACTCCTATGGAGAAAAAACAAACAACAAACCCAAACATCTCTATTTTGTCTGGTCTAGGAGCAGCGTGGGGTGGACCCAGGTTCTGGGTAGACATTCAGAGTCTCTTCTTGCCCTGTTAGAGGGAGGCCAGATGGAAGACCTCAAAAACGCAGAACCCAGGACAGAGGCCCACTCTATATTTGTGTTGTTTCCAGAAACAATTTTCAAATTTCTACTTTTAAAACTATTCTACAAAACACAGATAACATGCTACAAATGGGCCATGATTTATACACACACACACACACACACACACACACACACACACACACACACACACACAAAAGCATAATTTTAGAAAATGAGAAAGAAAACCCACAACACTCAAACACACCCCTTCCATAATGTTAGACTGGCACCTAGAATGTTGTAATCACACCATGAATCAAAAATGGAGCCTCCTTTGATTTCTTTCTCTCCAAAGGAATGGCACAGACATTTGGGATTGCATTTGAGGGGAGGTGGGTGAGAAAGATGTAGAAATGACTTCACAATATTTTGCAAATACGTTCGTGAGCATACCTTAAGCACGAGATAAGAATTCCTTTTCATAAAAACATTAATATTTCAGTGTTGGGTGCATGACTCAGAGTCACTTTGGAATTTCTAAGCTTTCCTAAATCATGTCATCAGTACCCCAGTCTTGGGAGTCCTGGGCCCATTGCAGGACACCTACTGTATACAGGACTGGTAAAATGACTATTGAGTGCAGAAAAGTGATCGACTCTTGGCTTTGAGCATGATTTTAAATATAGGGATAGAAAACAGGGAAGAATAGAGTGGAGTCCTAAATAAAACAGTGAAAGAGCAGTATCATTTGTACCTTGAATGTAGAATTTGTTTTTATTTCATAATTCTGCTAGCAAACATGACTGTTAAAAATGATGTATTTATATATGTAATAATTTAGAAATTCCATTTAATAGTTTTCCTATTCTAAGGTGAAATAATGAATTTAATAATTTGGGAGTTGGGATACACTGTATTCTATTGGAGGTGTCAGGTTTGAGTCCTTCAAAATTTTTTAAAAAAAATCTGTTTTTTAAAAGATCTGATATTTAGCTCTTGAAACCCATTGTCATTTAGATTTCCAATGCTAATTAAAATTCTTTTTTATTTTTAAATTAAAATCACCGATGCCTTGAGAGATTTCTTAGAAAATATGGTATTGGATGTTAGCTTTCACAGTTCTGAGCACTGTTAGTATCTATCTGGCAAGTATTTGAGAGATCAATGGAAAGTTAAATATTCTAAATTTAACACAAATATACTTCTTTTTGATTAAGAAAATAAAATCAGATAAAAAACCAAAAAAACATTAATATTGTGTGTCTTGAGCCTACCTCAAATGGGAATGAAGGTGAGTAAGACAAATTACATGGAATTAAAACAGAAAAGGGGTTAGGGTGTGACACAGTGATAGAACCCCTGTTTCACACACAGGAAGCTCTGTGTTTCCTCCCCAGCATAAACACATGCCTTCGCATGTGCGCACATGCATACACACACACACACACACACACACACACACACACACACACACACACACACACACACACGAAGAAATGTTTGCTTTCTCGAGGAAAACAAGTACATTTCTTCCTAGTTTCTACGTCTCATGGTACCAATTTGCCTCCAACTATTTCTCATGAATAATGTGCTAATTACAACTAATTACTGGCCATTTGTTATTTGAGAGTATGTGATTGGAAGGGTCACAACAACCAGGTTTGAGATGATGAAAGTGTATTTCCATTCACATACTCTACAGTTAATTCTGTGAGAGCAGCAGAGCAGTGGAGTTCAACATGCAGGTTTGAGTGCCACAGGACTTGGGATCACACTCCAACAGTGTCACTTGAGAACTGTGGAATCTTATCACCTCTCTAAAACGGGGTGGTAATGAAGGTGTGTATTTCATAGGATTGTCTTAGAAATTAAGTTAAAATACATATAGTACTTGAATGCATATTAAACCCCAAATAAATATAATTGAAATACCATGATGACTTTTAATAGATGTCCAATTTTCAGCTATTATTCAGTAGCATCTTATTCAGAATTAGTGAAGCTTAAATATACCCAAGAAGCATTATTATTAGTAATAATTACAATAACTAGTATTTGCTAGAGATTTATGTTTTATTTACTCCTTTGTTTAATTTTTTAAAAAATATTAGTTTTTGAAAATTTCATACAACATGTTTTGATCATTTTCACCCTTCCCTCAACTCCTCGAAGATCCACACCCCTTCCCTACCCAACCAAATCTGTGCCATTTTTTAACCCAACAAGTACAGTTTGTGCTCCCCAAATATTTTTGAATGTGTGTGGCCTTCCACTGGAGCTTTGTTTATTCATTAGGGGTCACTCTCTTAAAGGAAGCTGACTCTCCATTTCCCAGAACCTTTCAATTGCCAATAGCTTCTCAACCAGGGGTGGGACCTCATGTCCACATGCCTGCCTTCTATAGTCTTTCTAGTCCCTCCTTTGCAATGATCTCTGAAGCTTGGAAGGAGGGAGTGTGATATTGATGTCCAGTGTAGGGAGAGGCATTCCACAGTCTCTTATTCTGTGCTCTCTGACACAGTTGTGGGTCTCTGTATTAATCATCATTAACTGCAAATAGAAGCTTCTTTGA
The DNA here is from genome assembly GCF_049852395.1 of Peromyscus maniculatus bairdii. Classification (NCBI taxonomy): domain Eukaryota; kingdom Metazoa; phylum Chordata; class Mammalia; order Rodentia; family Cricetidae; genus Peromyscus; species Peromyscus maniculatus. The sequence goes on from NC_134875.1 coordinate 18,099,698, forward strand.
TGAGGCTTCAAAGGTGCATGCTTTAGCAGAAAATAATAGGTTCTAACTTAGGGTTTATGACCTATCTAGCCTCAGCTTCTTGGTTTGACAATGGTGTCAGGTGAGCATTTCATCTTGTGAATCAGGCCTTAAAACCAATCAGATAGTGGCTGGTTACTCCCATTTTGTTCATTCCACCATCGCGCCAGTGGGCATATCTCACAAGGCCAAATGTTACTGTAGCTCACAAGGTTCACAGCTGAATAAGGCTGATAATTACTTTTCTTCTTTGGTAGTGTGCCTAGTATCTTCCAGCATGATGAAAGCTAGCCAGTTGGAACTAGGATCCCACTGAGTATCAGCTCGGGATCTCTGTATTCTATGACTCACACAAGTGATGGCTTCTGTATTAGGGTCTTACTGTCAAATTTTGGGAGGTAAAAAATAGTGTTCATTTATTTACTTTTGGTGCTGAGGATTGAATTCAAGGCCTTATATCTACTAGGTAAATGAAGATTTATTTATTTTTATTTATTTTTTTTTGAGACAAAGTTTCTCTGTGTAGTTTTAGTGCTTGTGCTGGATCTTGCTCTGTAGACCAGGCTGGCCTCAAACTCACAGAGATCTGCCTGCCTCTCTTCCCGAGAGTGCTAGAATTAAATTTTTATATGAGGTACTTTTCTAAGTTTTTTTACTGCAAGTATCAGCTCTTGGAGGAGGGTACTGTTATAACTCACATTTCACAAAAGTTAGCTTGACCTGGTTCACACAGATATCTATTGAAAATGAATTTTAGGTTTATTTTATTTTATGTGTATGACTATTTTGCCTCCATATACATTTGTGCACCATGTGCTTGTCAAGCGCCTGTGGAGGCCAGAGAGGGTATCTGATCCCCTGGAACTGGAGTTATGAATGGTTGTGAGGCACTGTGTGGGTTCTGGGAATCAACCCTGAGTCCTCTGCAAGAACAACGCTAACCCATGAGCCGTTTCTCCAGCCCCCATCGGGCTAATTATTGATGAAGCCCCATTTCAAACCCATGGCTGTTGAGCAGCCTCATTCCTGCTTCACTGTTTGAACAGCAACTTCCTTCTTCTTCCAGCAACAATGGCGGGATAGCATCAAATTGCTAATAACCAAGTCACTAGTTCCAGCCAACTCACTGTGGTGCTTGCAGGAAAGGGGCTCACATCCATGTAGGGAAAAGGGGAGGGTATAATTATTCCCATTTACTATTGGCTGACACCTGCCACTCTGAACCATAAGACACAATGGGAGGGGATATGCAATTGTCATGAACTTAGCCACTTCTATGATTACTACATTTTGGGTTGGGACAACCAGGTAGTAAGTGAAGTATCATGTGTAGACTCTGGCTGGTGCTTTCACTCCCTTTTAAGACCTAAGTGTGTGCAGGCGAGAGTGATGATTTGTCCAATTTGACAACTTGGGTTTTGTTTGCTAGATAGATCTCGAGTAGGGAATTATTCTGCCATCAAATGTATCCAATTGGTCATTGGCAAATGACAATCTCTGAACTAGCTATAGCCCCTTGATCCAGCAGGGTTTCTCAAGGGTTTCCCTGAAGGAAAATTGTGACCAAACGCCAAGTACTTGAGAGAAGTAGCAGTCTGGGACCCTGTCCAGTGGAAATAAGTGTTTTGCTTACAATGTGAGAGAATCATAGATGATGTAGTCTAGAGGGAAACTTGGAGATCATTGCAATGAAAATGTACTAATACACTGAAAACCTGAGATATGGAGGCCAGTTTTTCTAAAGTCACACGACATGCTTTCCTTTTCTTCAGTTTGCTAGAGAGATTGTCTTCTTCTTTGCATCTACTGTGGGGCACCCTGGGACAAACTCCTTCTGGCATGATTATCAGCTGGGCTAAGTCTGCACAATGAGAGGCTTTCTTTCATTTAAAACTAATGTTGTCTCACCAGTTGAAAATGAAGTCTCCGAAAGGATCATTTCCTCACTAGGATAATTTTGCTACAAGCTTTTCATTAATCCAATCATAAATTCAATAATGCTATTTGGCAGCTTACTGAAGTCTTCAGGAACCACAGGAGACAGGATGCATTGTCTGTTTTAATGACAAAGAGAAAAGAAAGAAAGGAAGGAAGGAAGGAAGAAAGAAAGAAAGAAAGAAAGAAAGAAAGGAAGAAAACAAGTAAGCACGAATAAACTAAATAAGCTCAACTATAAAACGTGTTCAGTTTCATGCAGTGTAGGAAACGCACCCATGGATTAAATGAACAAAAGTGAATGGAGCACCAGCTAGGTACCCGACGCTGCTAGAAGTACTGAGCTGCACAGATGAATCATCCACTCAGCAATCACCTACTGCTCACTTCTTTAAGGAGTTTTCAGTCTTCAAAGAATGCTATTTTGTAAAATGACCCCCTAAGCTGGGAATACTGATGCCTTACTCTAATTTTAGTAGTTGGAAGGCTGAAGTAGGAGGATCATAGTTTTGAGGCTAACCTGGTTTATGTAGTGAATTCCAGGCCAGCCAGGGCTACACACAAGCCCATGTTACAACAATAACAGTGATAACTGGTTTTCCTAATACAGAAACTAAAGAAGTAATGTAAATAGTAAATGTCATTAAAAATATTAAACTCTACTCCAGGCAGATCTTTAAGTTCAAGGCCAGCCTGGTCTACAGAGTGAGTTCCAGGACAGCCAGGGATACAAAGAGAAACCCTGTATAAAAAACAAACAAACAAACAAACAGATTTAAACAAAGTTCAGAGGAAAGAAAATTCCTTTCCACTAAGATCAATGAACTAATGGAAAAGGTGGTATTTGATTAGGCCTAGAATCTAGATAGGATTTTAACTTGAATTAATAGTCTTGATGGAAATCCAGGGTGGGGTACATGAGATGCCAGGGATACCAGAAGACATAGAATGTTTTAAATTAGCTAGAATGTTTTTTCCTTTCTTTTTCTTCTATCCTTTTTTCTTTTTCAACATAGGCTCTTTCATTGTACCAGAGGCTGTCCTAGAACTCACTATGTGACCCAAGCTGGCCTAGAAATCAAAGCAAAAGTCCTGCCATAGGCTCCCCAGGGCTGGGACTGCAGACATGAGTCACCAAGCCATCATATATTACTAGAATATCATCTGCAAATTGGGTTTTCTGGAGCTGCTTTAGAGAACGTGCAGAGACAGAAGGAAGGCCAGACAGAAGGGACTCACCCCCCAATTTCAACCCAAGCACCTCTACTTTGATCTATTTTCTACATTAATGTTCCAAATAAGATCGCTGGAAAAACGTGTGCCCCACTTGTTAAAATAAAATTTATAGTATCTGGATAAGAACACAGGTTAGCCACACGGTGGGGAAAAAAGAGACAAAATTAGCAATGAGGTGGGCGACATGGGGGTTTGTATTCAGGCCTAGGAAATAGCTCATTTCCTCAGGTATAACTGTTGAAGGATGATACTTCATCTGACAGATGAATTGAGCAAAGGAGAGAGGGCTGAAACATTGGTGGCCCATAGTCATCCCAGTTCGAAGGGGCAGGTAGGAGGATCAGACATTCAAGGGCTTCCTTGGTTATGTAGTGTTTTTGAGGCTTGCCTGGAATGCGAGAGACACTGTTTTAAACGACATATGTAAGCTTGGACAGGTAATAAGAGCCACGACACAGAGGGCTTTATAGGTCATATTAGGGGTTGAGGATTTTCTTTTGAGTATAGGCTAAAAAGCCATTGGAAGAGTATACAAGTGACATAATCTAATATTTAGTTTTAAGTAAATTGATCTCTGGCTGCATGGAGATTGAGAAAGGTAAGAGTGATCTGTGACACAGGAGCATGTGTGTGTGTGTGTGTGTGTGTGTGTGTGTGTGTGTGTGTGTGTGTGTGTGTGCACATACACAGGTATGGATATATGTTTTGTTTGTTCAGGTGCATGTGAAGGACAGAGGTCATTCTTCAGGATGACCTCTAAAATAACAACAGTCTATGTCACCATGCTTGGATTCTGAGGATCTGAACTCCAGGCCTCATGCTTGCAAGGCAAGCACTTTACCAACTGAGATACATCCTCAGAATTCTTCATGGGGGTATTTAACTGAAATTATGTGTGTGAGAGTAAGTGTTTAGTGGAGAGAGAGAGAGAGAGAGAGAGAGAGAGAGAGAGAGAGAGAGAGAGAGAGAGAGAGAGAGAGAGAGAGAGAGAAAATAAGCACAAGTAGGGGAATGCTGGGTATCGAACCCCTAGGGCTCCCACAGGCTAGGCTAGCATCCGCCACCAAACTACACTCTCATCCTAAGGGACTGTCTAACTGCTGGTTCGGATTCATTGCACTGTTGATCTATCTTGTTTTCTGTGTCAGTACCACACTATTTTTGTTTCTTTGTTTCATTTTGTTTTTTAATCATGCTGGCCATACGGTGTGCTTTAGTAACTGGCAGGGTAATACTGACGTTTGGTTTGGACATGAAGTGTTCTCTGAAAAGGTTCACGTAATGAAGGTTGGGGACCAGCTGGAGAGACTATTTTGGGAAGTTTCTGAAACTTTAGAAGGTGGGGAGTAGCTGGGGGAAGGAGGTAAAGAAGATACATCTGTGGGACTGTATCTTACCCCTGGATCCTCTGTCTGCCTGACAGGAGATGGAGAATCTCCACTCTAGGTCCCCTACCATCATGATGCGCTGTCTAAGCCCATGAGTACAAGGGATTATGGACTGATAGAACCGACACCTATGAAACCATGAGTCCAAATCAATGTTTCCTTCCTTAGCTTGTTTATTTCTGGTATTTTGTCTAAGTGTATACAATATTGGTGTAGCTTTTTTGCTTTATGGTAAAGCTACATGATATTTTACTGGATAATTTTTTTGCATCATTTAGACTTACTAAAAATCATTACATTGCTTGTTGACAATACAAGTCTTTCTAGTGAAATAGTTATTTAGAGTCTGTTGATTTAGATTCTACTCACATGCCCGTCCATGTTTGTATTTCACTCATTTGTCCATTTGTGCAGTAAACACTTCTTATACTATAGCTGAACTAGAGTGACCTGACTATACTGTGCACTTTGCATTTCCATGTTTTGTTTTGCTTATGCTGCTTCTCTCTGTATACTTCCAGCTTCTTAAGGTCATGTATAGAAATTCTACCTATTTTACTGATAAGGCTGCAGAACCTAAAGGAGAATGTATTACTGCCACTTTGCCAAGCCAGTATAATTTCTAGCTGCATTCTAAATATCCATCCTTATACCCACAGATAAGTGCAGCTCTCACACCTCACCAAAGAAGCTTCTTTTTGCAGCAGACAGAAACCACTTCAGAAAGTCACACCGGTCAAAATGCAGAGAACAGCTGACCATAGGGCAGGTTTCAGCCCCAACTGATACATCTACAGTACAACCTCTACGCCTACAACTTAGAGATCATCATGAAATAGAGGGTGGAAAGACTGTAAGAGCCAGAGGGCCAGAGTATCTGCTGTAAGATTGTGCCTTCTGTATATGACAGGGGAGCTGTACCCATGAAGTGTCAACAATATAGTTACCTAAACAAGACCTGATCAATGACACCAGTTGACATGTTAATGTGAATGGAAGAAATCTCACAAGAACTACCCCTAGATGAAGAGCTAGAGGTAATTCATGACCTCTAAGAAAGGGAGAATCAGTCTTCCCCAGAGATGTGCCCTAACTGGTTATCCAATACCAAGTGGTCAGCCCTGAAAACATACACACAAGCAACATTAAATGGATTTAGATGGCTGCATTTATGTGCTTATTCTTATGTGTGTGTGTAATTAAAGAATAATAACTAAAGAAAAAAGAGGTCATGAATTTTAGAAGGAATGGGAAGAACATGGAAAGAGTTAGAGGGAAGAGTGGGGAAATGATGTCAATACAATGCACACAAATGAAATTAGAAAAAAATAAAACCACCTCAAACACAATTTTTCCTGGAAACATTCACTGATATTTCCAACAGGATAAGATTATCCCTGGTCCTGACTGCCAATGCCATTTGGGTACTTTTTACCTGGACCTTATTTCTGTAGCTCATTGGAATCATTTGCCCATCTCCTTTTATTAGTTAGTGTTTTGTTACAGTAACAAACAGCTAAGAGTATCAGCTTGTAAATGGAAAGGAGTTATTTTGGTTCTAGCTGTAGAAGTTCTGGTCCATGGTTGGTTGGCCTGGGTACTTTTGGACTGTGGTGAGGAAGATTGAACATTATGTCCCATATGCATGGTAGAGACAAACCACTCATCACAAATGACAAGATGAAGTAAAAGATGAAAGGACCAGAATGTCCCTCCTTCTCCTTTAATAATACAGTTCCAATGAGCTCCCAGTTTTCTAAAAGCACTACCCTGTGTACCAATACTTTAGCATGTAGTCACCATCCAAAATATGGCATCCCTTGAGAGCAGGGCTTGGTTCACACTCTTCATTCTCCCTCATGCCCCCCCACCCCAACATGTATCAGGTGCTCAATAACAGCCTGGGAAGCTGGCGACTGATGCTTAGGAGATCTGTTTCCAAGATGTAGAAGAACCCAAGTCGTTCTCAATTGTTGGGCATAGTTTCCGTCTTCTGTCTCTTCTCCACTTCTTTCTTTAAAAGAAGTACTTTTTTTCCAGATAGAATGTGGGTTATACTGGATCCATGACTAACTGAAAACATGTTTTCTTTGAATGTCTCTTGGAGGTGCTTCATTTCTTTCATCTCAGTGCCTTCTTAGTGTTAGTGGCAGGATAGTACAATGGCCAATACAAAGTGATTCCTTGGCTTCACTTTGACCATGATGGATTGGCCTTGTTTGGCCAATGAAGAGGCCTACTCACCAAAGACAGACATAGAGGAGTCACAGTTTAACACTAATACTTGGTTTCCTGATGAAGGATGAGATACCAGGTTGACACTGAGTATAACTGCTACATTTTCAGGGATACAAAATGAATGGTAGTATATTTCAAACTATGAAATGAGAGGTTGTACTGCCATGGGTCTCTATCATGTTTTGTAAATGTGGTAAAACATTTTCAATTTGAATTATGTCTTTGAAAATTGCAGATATTACATTGGCTAAGAGATAATAAATTAGATAGCTCCCCCCCTTTTTGTTTTTCAAGATAGATTTTCTCTGTGTTGTTTTGGTGTTTGTCCTGAATCTCACTCTGTAGACCAGGCTGGCCTGGAAACTCACAGAGATCTGCCTGACTCTGCCTCCCTAGTGCTGGGATTAAAGGCATGTGCCACCACCACCCGGCCTTAGATAGCTCTTTTGATGTCTGTTAAAAAACTGAAATCTTGGGCTATAGAGGTGGCTCAGAGGTTAAGAGCACTGGCTGCTTTTCCAGAGGCCCTGAGTTCAATTTCCGGCAACCACGTGGTGGCTCACAACCATCTGTAATGAGATATGGCGCCCTCTTCTGACCTTCAGGCATACATGCAGGCAGAACACTGTGTACATAATAAATAAATAAATCTTAAAAAAAAAAAAGACAGAAATCTTGGCAGGGTGAAGAAGAGTAAGCAGCTCATTGATAAAGCATTCCCGCCTCCGCCCCCCGTTTTTCGAGACAGTTTCTCTGTGTAACAGTCTTGGCTGTCCTAAAAGTCGCTCTATAAATCAGGCTGTCTGGAACTCAGAGATCTGCTTGCTTCTGCCTCTTAAGTGCTGGGATTAAAGGCGTGTGCCGCCACCGTCCGGCGATAAAGCATACACAACCTCATTGCACACACAAGGTCTTAGTTTTGTCTCCAGTGCCAAGTAAATAAATAAATAGATAAATAAACATGGTCCAATGAAAAGGAGCTTTGACCTTATCCAGTATCTCCTTCTCAGGGTTTTAGGTTTGTTTTGTTTTTTAAATCACTGGCTATGATGGTTAAATTTTATTGTCAACTCCAAGATTTAGAATGAGCATGAAAACATGCCTGTGTACGTATCTGAGGGTAGTTCCAGAAAAGCTTAGCTATGGAGGAAAGGCCTATCCTGAATGTGTGCATCACTTATCCCATAGGTTTATGTTCCAGACTGAATAAAAAGGAGAAAGGAAGCTGAGTTCCAGCATTCATCTCTCTGTTTCTTACCCATGAACACAATGAGATCAGCTGCCTCATGCTCCTGCCACTGGAACTTTCCTGCCATGATGGACTGTACCCACAAACTGTGCTCCAAAACCAGTCTTTCCTTCCTTTTATTGCTTCTTTTCACAGCAAATGTAAGAACACCCTGGCAAAATGGGGCAATACAACTCACCTTATATAGTAGTTGTTGGAATTACAGTGCCCAACACAATCCCTGGCACATAAGTGTATGGCATGTGAATTCCTTTATTTCCTTCACAAAAAAAAAATGAATGCTCTCCATTGAAGTAAACAAAGGGACAAGCACATCCATTTCCTAAGGGAGTGCACATCGAATTCCTGAATGGAAAAACACAGCTCATGGTCAAAGCCCTGACTGCTCCAAGTGTACACTAGGGACCAGCAGCATCAGAATCACCCAGAAGCTTGTCAGAAATCTCAGCCACAGACACCAGAGACTTACAGAATCAACCTCTGTCTATATTTTTATTATAGTGCTTGGAATGGAACCCACACCTAGTACATGCATGAAATCTGCCTCTTCACAAGATCCCAGGATACACACATAATTAAGCTTTGAGAATTACAGCTATAGGTGCTACCTTTCAGACAGCAAACAAAAAACAAAACCAGGAAGCTATCTAGACAGCTCTGACTTGGTTTGTCTTAATACACATCTTAGATAAACTAGAACTCATTTGTAACATATTAACTAAACAACCAAACCTGTGACCATAGCAAAATAGATGACCGCCATCTTTGTAATATTTTAGTAAGTTGTATAACTGAAAAGAGACAATGAAATCCATCATCTGAAAATCCTCAATCGGGAGTAGAGTACTTTTAAAAAATGTCAGCTGATCTCTTCCCAGACATTGTCATGGGGAGAGGAATCTACTAATACATGCTGAAGAGGAGGACTCACTTAAAATAAAGAAAAATGTGCCTTCTCTTTTGTTTGTTTCAGAAAAACACAGTTGAAATTATGTTTTAAATGTGTTCATTTGGTTTGTAAAGTTTACAGGTATGTTATTGTACATAATTTCCGAGATTTGAAGTGGTGACTCCCAGCACATACTGAAAACACTTCCAGCCCATGGTAGAAACATAATAGTTCACCTGCTGGGACTAATTTCCAATGAGGTGGAAGTGCCTGGTGACAGTGTCTTTTAACCGAGCAAATTATATAGCTTCCCATTTTACAAAGGGAATTTTATGGGCTTATACCTTCCCTTTGCCATTCAGCATATCAAGCTATTTTTAATCACAATCAGGACATGAAATATGTGGTACAAACATCAAGGGTCTCAGTATTTTATCATTATGTAAAAGCAATTCATGGTCACCTTTGCAGAACTCTGAGACAAATTTACATATTTCTTTATTGCTGGGGATGGAACCAGAGCCCCCTATTCCTGTGATCTCTTCTTTCCTTTGAATTTTTTTCACCAGCCTGTTATGAAAACAACAAAATTCTTGATCTTCCTTCCTCAACATATGTCTCTAGTAACAGCCCAGACTGGCCTGGAACTTGCTTTGTAGCCCAGGCTGTTCTCAAACTCCTGATCCTCCTGCTGAGGGGGTTTGAATGAGAATGATCCTCATAGGCTCAGATGTTTGAATAGTTGGTCCCCAGTTGGAGGAACTGTTTGACAAGGATTAGGAGGTGTGGTCTTGTTGAAGGAAGTATGTCACTGGGGGTGGGCTTTAAGGTTTTAAAAGCCCATACCATTCCCAGTTAGCTTTCTTTGCCTCTATCTTGTGCATTGAAATGTGAGTTCTCAGCTACTGTTCCAGTGTTATGCCTGCTTGGCTGCTGTCATGTCCCCCACCACGATAATCATGGACTGACCCTCTGAAACTGTAAGCAAGTCCCCAGTTAAATTGATTTTTTTTTATAAGTTACCTTGGTTATGGTGTTTCTTCACAGCAAAAAAAGAGTAACTAAGACAAACCATATGAACGAGACAAATTTCATTCATTTGAAACATCCAGCGCCTTACAGAAAAGAAGTCAATGCCAAGTCCATCTACATACACCAAACTTGCATCTCACTAAAGTACAGGAGCCCACCTGGCCATGAATGTTTCCAGGTGCTAATATTCCCTCAGTGTACCTTAGATAGGCAGCTGTGGATCCACACCTATCATAACCAGAAGAACTAGAGTAACCATATCATTCTGTAACTAAGAAGATCTCAGTTAAGGGAACCCAATTTTGTCTGCCAATTTTCAACACTATTCAATTCAGAATTCTATTATAGAGGAATGTAACCCATTCATTGAGGCATCTTTGCTTTGATTATACCAGGATTTTGTTCGAAAACACCGTTGGGAAGCTCAGCCTAGCCAGGTGCTGTATTCACTGCTGAAAAGTAAGATAATTTGGTGGGTTCCAGTGTACTTTGAATACCTTGATGCTGGCTGATATCTACTTTCTTTTCCTGGTGAAAGTAATGTAGAAGGCTGCCTTTTCCTTTCTTTGCGTAAGTCATTACTGCACAATCTTACCAGCTCAGGCTATTCGCAGGTGATGTTTTTTGGATTTGGCAGAATCTGTAGCATCTACATAGAACTGTAACACTGAATAGGGATAGAGCCTCCGTGTAAAAGGTGTGCTCTAAGCTTTTTTCTGTCCTAGGAGCAGAACAGACCATAAAAGCTTGTTCAAATCAGGGACTAATTGGAAATTCAGTTCCTGGTACATAGCTCAGGCTAGACCTGTGCTGTGTGATATAATGACTACAAGCCACATGAAGAGCAAATTCCAGTTCTTTCATTCAAGTCACTGGAAAAGAAAATCAGCCAATGGTTCTTAATACCAAGAATACAAATCAACCAGGCAAGTGAGTGCTTGAGATCAGAAATGAAATGTGCTATAAGGGGAAAACACTCACCAGATTTCCAAGAGCTAGTGTGAAAGAAAGTAACTTAGGACATTAATAGTTTTATATTGATTTTATAATGCAATGATAACAGTTTGGATAAATTGGGTCAAGTAAAATATATTATTAAGATTAATTGTTGTCGCTGTTCCCTTTCGCAATTGGTTTGGTCTTGCCATGCTGAGGATGGAAGTCAGGGTCCACTGAGCTATATCCCCAAGCTCTATACCTTTCTGTTGAATAGGGCTACTGAAAAAAAATGTGACATATGTTTTATTTCTATTGGCAGCAACTGTTCTAGAACCTTGCAGTGTGGACGCATGAAGTGAATCTCAGGAATCAAGTCTCATTTCCACAGCCAAATATCTCCGCTTTCATTTCCTGGTCCTTTTATTTCTGGTAAAGGGGACCTAGTTCTGCTCCCAAGCACTTGGGCTTGGGCAGCCAGGATGGATGTTATTCACTTGTTGTTGCTGATGAAAAATGTTATGTTGCCAAATGGAGCTCTCAGGAGGTGAAGAAGAAAAAACCTTTTTAGTTCATCTTCAGATGCCCAAATAAATCTTGCCCCCCCACACTGCTACAAAAATATTACAATAATAAAGCATTTGTGTCAACCCAAAAGTATCCCAAAGTCTTTTGCGCCTGTAGGGAGACCTGCTGCCAATAAGGCATTAAATCTGAGGGAAACATTTCTGCAATTACTGATCAAATACAATACAGCTAAATTTCACCTCCAGCATATCATTTTGATAATGGGTATGGAAATTATCCATTCAATAGCTATTCAAAAATAACTCAGGAAGATTGGTTACCAGATACTTCACAGACCTTCAGAATAATCCTTTCTAATCAGGCTGGTGGGAATTCAATAGGCAACATTTGCCTTGGACAAAATACTCTTTTGGGGTGTTGCAGGGCAGTGGACTTGCTCTTTCTCCCGCTTGCTGTCCAGGAGGTGAAAGCATAAGAATGTAAGAAAGCAGGGACCATGTTTCCCCATGGGCTGAGCTGCTGCCCAATACCCACCAAAGCTCGGCACCGACAGCTGTGCCTGCAAGTTAAGTGAGGCGCCTTAGTACTTATCAATCAGGAATCAGCAGGGCTTCTTGAGTTGTCCTCATTAAATTTAAAGTATATTCTCTCCCCAGCAGCAAACGTCTCCATTGCCATCCATCTCTGCACAGCCAATTTTAGGCAATCAAAGAATGTTGGCTTCATCACTGTCTCTGAACAGATTTCCAGTTTGACATAGCCTTTCCTAGCTTTCCTGATCTTTGACAACCAGTGGCTGTCTTCCTCTGGCTGCCACCAACTCGTCCCTTTCTCCAAGCTATTTCTGATTATTTTGTCTTCTCCCAGTCTTTCACAAGTCAAGATGTTTTTGTTCATATAAGATGCCATCTTACCTGTTCTAAAGAAAATGCTCCTTTATTTCCACCCATTTCCTGACCCTCTACATCTTACTTCTCAGTTAGCACATGGCAGATGCTTAACATTCCGTGTCAATTTACATTCTTAACCCAAGACGTTCACGTAGTGTACTTGGAAAGATCAAAGCTTGTGAGATTAGAAAACCTCACTCTAGTTCTGCTTAGCTATGTAACACTCAGGCAAGTTCAATGTATACCTCAGTTTTCTTTTTTTCTTTTAAAGATTTGTTCATATATTTTCTGTATATGGGTGTTTTGTCTGCATGTATGTCTGCACACCAGAAGAGAGCATCAGGTCCAGTTGTAAGTCACCATGTGGGCGCTAGGAATTGAACTCAGGACCTCTGGAAGAGCAGCCAGTGCTCTTAACTTCGGAGCCACCTCTCCAGCCCTACCTCAGTTTTCTTAACTGTAGCCTGCACAATGTGCTGTAGACTCAATACTACCATTCATCAAACGTTGAAGAGTCCCTGTGTTGTGTAATGCACAAGATGAAAAACTGGATTGTTGTATTAATTGGATTTCTATTACTACAACGATGTGGCTCATTGTTAGGAAGGTTTCAGACCTTTCAGTCCTTTTGCTTTAGGTCTTTAATACTGTAGGAATGCACAGATGAATGAAGTCATTAATTTCATCATCTATAAAGCAAAGAGCAAAAGAAGAGATCAGGGCCTTAGAACCTCTTCTGGGCATTCCTCAAATGACCTAAGGATCTTCCATAAAATTCCACCTCACAAAGATTCCTCCACACCCCAAATAGTGCCATGCTTAAGATCAAGCTTTTAATATATGGTTTTGAGGGAACACTTGAGATCCAAACTATAGCATCTGTAAATGACAAACACGGCCCAATTCAAGGAGCTCCCAGTCTGTGGTATGGCATATACACAGTTAACTTTAATAGGTAGCAACATGAAATGAGAATGCAGGAGTTAAGTACTTCATTCTGAGCTTGGGTTTCGAGGAGCTGACAACGGAAGTAAGACTTCAGAGAGGAGGTAGAAATTTTGGTTTGGAACCCAGGGCTTTGCACAAGCTAAATACATATGCTAACTACATCCCAGGCCCTGGTGGGGATAGACTACTCCCTAACAACATCCTGCTATGTTTTGCTCAGCCATCACAAGTATACAAGCATGGTATAGCTTGTATTAAACCAGAGAAGATGGAAATGCTGAGGGAAGGTATCAAAATGCACAGATGTGGTAACAATCTGAACAGAGTGGTTGCAGAGCAAGATGCAAGAGTACTTCAGGGAAACACAGACGTCCATGACTGAGAAAGTGGGCCACCACTAGTTTTAGTTTGCTGCAGGCCTGGGACACATCAGAGAATTGGAGCGCAAGTCCTGCAGTTGAGAGGAGTCCAGGGAGTTTTGGAAGCAGTCTTATAGTTTGGGAAAGCCACTCTAATGGTTGACTGGAGAAGAGAAGGAACATACCTGGACTAGACACAGAAAGAACAGGCTGCAGACCACCGCAATAAAAGTCACATAGTCACCATTTCCTGCGGGGTTTTCCAGAGCTTTCCCAAGACACATTCTGACAGTCCTGGGTTCTGGAAGGTTCAGAAGATGCAGAGTGAGGACAAACACTAGTTCTGTGTCTTCAACTCTACTCTCACAGTGTGCTTTGACCAAGCGAACAGAGGACTTCTGTGTATTCACTAACCTAGCAATGTCCCTGCAGCAGATACAACTCAACCCAACTGTCACACAATCTTCTTGGAGGTAGCATCAGAGCTTACAGGTTTAGGCCTCGAAGTCCATGCCCAACCCACCCTTAGATGCCAATTTCAAGGCTGAACCTTGGAAACATCTAAGAGAGTATTAGTAAATCAAGTTCCCCACAATGCCCTCCTGGGGTTTTGATCGCTCTGGGAGAGCAGTTCACAGAAATCAGGGAAACATTTATATTTACCAGTTTATTATAAAAGCTTTCACAAAACCCATAGATAAAGAGACACATAGGGTGTACCCTGGAAAGGATGCAGAGATCCCGTGCCCTCTCAGGGGTACTACCTCCCAGCCCTCCTACTTCTTCACTTGTCTGGAAGCGCTTTGAATGTTTTTCGGGGGGGGGGTCTTTATAAAGGCATCATTACAGAAACACGGTTAATGAAAACATTGGCTGTTGAAAATCAGATCAACCTTTAGCCTTTCTCCCTCCTGAGGTTGAGGAGATTGAACTGAAAGTTCCAATGTGTAATCCTGTCCTGGTCTTTCTGGAATCTAGCCCCCATACTCAAGTTCATAGGAACTACCTACCAGTAGCATGCAAAGGGGCACTTCTGTCTTTGAACCTGAGACTAGTTAGGCCATGGACCTAAGGGAAAGCCAAATATTTCTGTTCTGCTAAAGGAACACAGCAATAACGTGACTCCCTAACAACATCCTCCTATGTTTTGCTCAGCCATCATCAGAGAAGCTTCCACCTGCAGTAGATGGGGACAAATACAGAGTCACAACTGGACAATGAACAGAGAGTGAGAGACCTTGGACTATGCAGTCCTAGATGGAATGTCTCATTCAAACCTCTCCACTCAGAGACAAACTACACTTCAGGGAGTCCTCGTGCTTAACACTAGACAGCCAACTCAAAGTGAATTCAACGGTGTTTTAGGAAATTGGTTTCTAATTTTGCAGGCCCTTTGCTTCTGTATTACGGTCTCTAGTTTTGTGGTTTGTGGGTCTCGGTGTGCGCGAGTGTCCCTTGGTGTGTATGTGCTTCTTCTGCTTTTCCTTTCCTTTTCCTTTTCGATGCTTGTGGGTTTCATTCTATTCTGTATTTTTTTTTGGGGGGGGCTGATTATTTCCAGAGAGAGAGAGAGAGAGAGAGAGAGAGAGAGAGAGAGAGAGAGAGAGAGAGAGTCAGATAGGTGGAGAGGTTCTGAGAGAATATGAGGGAGGGGCAACTGTGATCAGAATATATTGTTTAATAAACTTTAATAAGAAATCCATTTTAAAAAGCCCCTGAAAACTTATAAATTGAGGTTAAGTATTGCTTTTTACTTTCTTAAGAATTAGAAAAAAGGGGCTGGAGAGATGGCTCAGCAGCTAAGAGCACTGATTGCTCTTCCAGAGGATCGGGGTTCAATTCCTAGCACCCACATGGCAGCTAGCTGCTGTCTATAACTTCCGTTCCAGGGGACTCGACTCTTTCACACAGACATACATGCAGGCAAAACACCAATGTAAATAAAATAAAAATAAATAAAATTTTTTTTTAAAAGAATTGGACCTGGGTTTGGTCCTTAGCTCTGGAAAAAAAAAAGAATTGGAAAAAAATTCCTTTGTTTTTCCATGACAAATGAAACTTTTTCTCTAAATGTTGTGCTAATAGAAATGAAACATCACTGGGATCCAATCAATCCCTATCCCTTTCTCCATCCCTTTATTTGGTTGAGAAAATAAAACTGTTGAGGGCTTATCTAGAAACATTAGAGTATTTTATTTTATCCTGTCACTTAGGATTTTTTTTTTTTTTAGATAGGTCTAACTATGTACCTCTAGCTGGCTTAGAACTATGTAGGGCAGGCTGGCCTCAAACTCACTGAGATCTGCCTGGCTCTGCCTCCTGAGCGTTGGGATTAACAATGTGGGCCACCACACTTGGCTCACTTAGGACATTTTGGATAAGATCTCAGAGCTCAAACTAGCCGTGAACACACAGCAATTCTGCCTCAGTTTCGTGTGTATTTAGAATACAGGCATGGACCACTACACCTGGCTTAGACACAGAAGCCTAGGTAACCAAAAGGTTGTGTTTTAAAATTGGAAAACTACATAGAAATTTGTTTTCTGTCCACAGCAGATAGAGGAACTGGGAAGAAGCACTGAACATGTGATGGTATACAGAAAACAGACGGAAATGGATGTTGTTCCGTCCAGTTCTATTACTCTGTCAATAATATACGGGAAAACTTAACATTGTGGCCCAGCCAGAAAGAACCTCTTCCTGCAGCATCTTTGGCATGGACCCCATATCAGGCCTATAAGCCCACTGGGTAGTGGCAGCCAATATCTCTGGGATGGGCAGAGGCATGTTCTTCAGCAGGTACTGTGGGAAGAGCTTGGCTGTGTCCTGTTTCAGAGAAGCAAGGAGACAGGCACTCCGGAGCAGTGTTTTCCTGTCCTCCCCAACCCAAAACTGAGGTGATAGCTTGCCTTACATTGCTCCTATATTTATCATCATCTTAAAAATGATGATGAAAATTAGATTTTGTTCAGCTGCCCTATATCTTGTTATGCGCCTCATTTTGAGAACACACCTTTATTACTACTATGATTTAATTTATACCCAACTTCACAGATCCACCACTGCTAGAAATGAATCATAGGCTCAAACACTAAGCTACTGAATGAGACTAGAATTCAGTAGCCTACAAGAGAGGTTTTGTTTTCAATAGCATTGTGAATAAATGAAATTGTATAAGTAACTAGGAAGTGGATACAGTTCTATGTAGATGCAGTCCTTTCATTGTCTTGCTTCCTCAACAAAAGCAGAATGCTCTCTTAACTGGGCATGTGGCAGCAGTGGACAGTACTTGGCTAGAGTGCATGAGGTCTTTGCCTTCATTGCCAGCATCTCAAAACTAAAATAGATAAAATAAAAAGAGAGCACTCTCTTGAGTCTGCATTCATCACAACATTCACTCTTCATTATTTGGCTGGTTCTGCCATAAAGGAAAAATTAATTAATTATCTCCACAGTTCACCATGTCACTATCCTTCAAATGTGTTCACCCATCCTCTATTTTCTTTGTTGCTTTCCAATAGAAGAGACAACAGGGTACATATTCCTGTAGAACAATAGATTATTATCCTAATTATAGTTGCCTGGTGTTTTCTACACTTTCACCGTTTTATTAAAAACAATTATCTGAGAAGAACCAATCTTTTGTAATACCTATCCCATTGTTCTCATTTCTCTCTGATTCTGATGAGGTCTTTTCAAAGGGTATTTTATTCATAATTATAGTCTATAGGGCAATTGCTCAGAAACTGAGTCCAGGAG
Organism: Peromyscus maniculatus bairdii; assembly: GCF_049852395.1. Classification (NCBI taxonomy): domain Eukaryota; kingdom Metazoa; phylum Chordata; class Mammalia; order Rodentia; family Cricetidae; genus Peromyscus; species Peromyscus maniculatus. Next base: position 18,117,103 of record NC_134875.1, read on the forward strand.
ATATTTTGTTGAGATTAATTTTTTCTTGTACTTCTTGATCCAATTATACCTTTAGTTTTTTAAACTACTAGCAACTTAATAAACCTATTTTATTTCTGTAAGCCAAGCATACCATTAGTAACAATTAACATTAAAGCATATTTTAAAGGATGAATTTTTTAAAAGTACAAAATAATAACCATGATTTTTTTTTTTTGTTTTATACAATGAACTTACCCCTTGTTCATGACCAGGTGGGAGAAAACACGCTTTAAATTCAGTCTTCTCTGATTATGGTGAGCATTAGTTATAGACTTTGCTCATCTTTAAAATCTATGGCACTGGAACTGAGCTTCTATTTTATTTTTTTTAAAGATGTGGCTTGGGGCTGGTAAAGTGGCCCTGCGAGGAAATATGCTTGCCAGCAAGCCTGGTGATTTGTCTTCAATCACCAGAACCCCACACATGAAATGTGCATGACTTCCTCAAATAAATAAATGCAATTTAAAAAATTTAAAAAGAGAGGGCTTGTAAGATACCTCATTAGTTAAGAGAACTTGCTGCTCTTGAAGAATATCTGAATTTAGCTCCCAGTACCTATGTGGTGGCTCACAACTGTCTGTAACTCCAGTTCCAGGGCAACTGATGCCCTGTTCTGACCTTTGTAAGCACTGGGCACGCACGTGGTGTGCATACATGCAGCCAAAACATTCATACACCCAAAATAAAAATGAATAAAATGAAAATAAAAAAGAGATGAGACCTCTGTGGTGCCCAAGCTGGCACTGAACTCCTGGTTTCAAATATCCCTCTGGTCTCAGACTCTCCAGTAGCGGAGGCAGTGTGTGCGTGCCATCCTGCTCCTACCTGAGCTGTCTTTAAAATGCCACATTTGGTCAAGATTTGATGTACCTGGATGAAGGACAGGCAACAAATCTGACAGCTCAAGCTAGGTGCACGGTGGCATGTACACACTGCCTCAGTTTTAAACGACCGTGCCCTGAAGTTTCCTCAGAAGTAGAATCAAGACAAAAAACCTCCAACTTTTCATCTTTCAATGGTTTGTTTTTGTTTTTGTTTTTTAGACAGGATTTCTCTGTGTGACAGTCCTGGCTGTCCTGGAACTATAGACCAGGCTGGCCTTGAACTCACAGAGATCCACCTGCCTCTGCCTCCCAAGTGCTGGAATTAAAGGCATGCACCACCACACTCAAACTTTTGGTCATGCCTCAGAATAATACATTTAACAAAATTTGCTAACACATTCCTGCACCACAACATACAAAACATATAGCCACGTGCTTCATCAACTATTTTAGCCAATGGCAGACCACATCCATGGTAGTGGTCCTTTTAGATTGCATGCACTAATGATATCATAGTTGTCTTACTTATATACATGCATCCTATGATACCTGTACAGAGAAAAGATCCCACTAACAATGAGCTTCTCTGAGTGCATTCCTGTAATGAAGGGATTTGTGTGCTTACTACGCTTACTCTCTCACTCCCCCGTGGAAGGACATCAGCCATTTCCCTCACACATAATCCAGTTCCCATCAAAACCCGTGACGAATGGATATGATCACTATATATTATATACATGTATGAAATTTTCAAAGAATAAATAAAAATTGCTTAAAATAAAACAATGGATATTAACAAAATACTCATTTTTTTTCTGTTGCCTTTAAAAAATGCTGATTGAAATTTCATGAGCTACTGAAAAGTGAAGCTTCTGGTAGGTAAGGATGAGGTAGGAGAGGGACTGTGCCAGAGATGGTTGCTGACAAACTCTTTTTGGCTCTTTGCTGTGCAGCTCTCCTGCCTGACTGCATTGGCCAAGGTGTCTTCCTGGTATATTGGGAGACAAAGTCTGTTTAAGAACTATTGCCCTTATGGCCTGTAAGATGGCTCAGTCAGTGGGTGAGTAGGCTTGTTGCCAAGCCAGAAAACCCAAGTTTGATCCCCAGGACCTACACGACAGATGGAGAGAACCTATCCCTTGCAAGTTGCCATCTGACATCCACATGAATGTCATGGCACACATGCATGTGTACATACATATATAAATGTAACAAAAATTGTAACATGACATAACATAAATAAATATAAATAAAAATGTAGCAAATTTTAAGAGTTGTTAGTCATCGTTTTGGTTTTAAATACTTCATTTCATGACGTTCACTCAATAACTCAGTAGATTCCCAAAGATATATATTTGTGGATGTTGTCTTCTGCCTTGCCTTGCCATCTCTGGATCTGTGTTATGAGATCCACCCAGCAGGCAGTTGATCTGATGGTAGGTGGTTGTCATGAGATGGAAAGACACATCAACTAAGCAGAAACTGAATCTAAAAAGTGTTCATGGAAGAGTGACAAACCCACTGATGATCCTTCAGTCTCAGCTTCCTGATTTCATATACCAACACATAGGAAAACAGGATGTCAAATGGAACATTCTTTTCTGTGTTTTTTCAGACAGGGTTTATCTGTGTAACAGCTCTGGCTGTCCTGGAATTATCTCTGTAGACCAGGATGGCCTCAAACTCCCAGATATCCACCTGCCTCTGCCTCCCGAGTGCTGGGATTAAAGTCATGTGCCGCCATGCTCACCTAAATAAAACATTCCTTAGGTGAAAAATGCACCACTTCCATTTTTCAAAAATCAGTCCCATTTTTTCAATTCCTTAGCCATTTAATTTCCATTTCAAGAACAAGTTGTAAGTGCTTTTCTTTTCACACCAAAGATTCTCTGTTTTGAAGATGGGCGTGTAATAGAGAGCAGCCCCTTCTTTTGCACATATCTAATTTTTCCTTAGTTTTAGAAAGAACTATTATTGTAAACTCACTAAAGTTTAGTCTATCATAGACAATTTCAGAAATACATAAAAACAAAAGTAACTGGAGATGGGTCGCTTTCGATAGAGTGCTTGCCTAGCATGATTGAAGGCCTGTGTTTGATCCTCAGCACCTAATAAACTGAGCACAGGGGTGCGTATCTGTAACACCAGCACTCAGGACTTTGTAGGAGAATCAGAAGTTCAAGATAACCCTTGACTATGTGGGGTGATCCAGGCCAGTATCTTTTTTTTTTTTTTTTTTTTTTTTTTTTTTTTTTTTAGTGGTTGTTTGTTTTTTGAGACAGGGTCTTGCTATATAGCCCAGGTCTTGAACTCATGATCATCGTCCCTCAGTCCTACCACCTACCCAAATGTTAGGATTTCAGGTGCACATTCCCTCCTCCAGCCAAGCAAAAGTAAAATTTTGGTGGAACTTCTAACATGTACTTCAATCATTTGACTTTATACGTGAAAAGGGTTGACTAGCCCATGTCTCTAAAGCACTACTATTCCCTCTGTCATAAACATACAGGGAAAGCAAAAGTAATTCTGAAAAGCCTCTAAAATCCTACCAAGCAAGGACTAAACACTATTGCAGCAATTAAATAGGACTTTTCCTGTGATACCAAAGCTGTACGGATCCATGGATGCTTAGAAAAGCGGGATACTACTGCATACACGACATAGACTGAAGCAATGTTTCCCACAGCTACATGAGCTCTCACTATATAAATGGTTCATCAATTCTGTAAACAGTTTTCTGTCACTGCCTGTGTAGGTTATTTCCATTTTTCATACTGCAAGCAAAACTGTTATAAACATCCTCGTGAAGACATCTGTTCATAAATTTAAAATGATTTCCTTTACATAAATACTTAGAGCAGAATAGCTAGATCAGCATGCACACTTACATTTAAGGATCTGGATAATTATTTTCCATATGCCCTCCAGAAAGAATATTCCATCTATTTATTTATTTATTTTTCTCTTGAGATGAATGGGAGTGTGTGTCTCACTCTTTAGCCTATGCTGTCCTAGAATTTATTATGTAAACCACATTGGCCTTGGACTTACAATCCTCTTCTCTAAACCTCCCAAGTGCTATAATTACAAGTGTGTGCCACCATGCCCAGCTAGGTTACACCAATCTCAAGCCCACATCAGCCACAGTTAATTAATGTTTTGATTGTCTCATGATTTCATTAGCAATAGGTGTTAGACATATATATTCCTGAGAGTTAGCTAGAAGAGATGAACAGAACTCAAATCTGCTAGAGTCAGATAATTTTAGATTTGGCTAATTTTGAATCTGCTTCTTGGAATAGTCTACTATAGGGAAGGACTGAACTCTTCTTAAATATTAGTTTCTATGAGATTATAGTTTGGTGAACTCTGTGTCTTAGTTAGGGTTTCTATTGTGATATAACATCACAACCAAAAGCAATTTGGGGAAAAAGGGGTCGATTTCAGCTTACAACTCTTTGGTCACATTCTATCACCGAGGGGAGTCAGGGCAAGAACTCAAGGCAGGAACCTGGAGGCTGGAACTGGAGCAGGAGCCCTGAGGGAACACTGCTGACTAGCTCAGACTGCTTTCTTATACTGCCTAGGAAACCTGCACGGAGTGCTAATAACGCCAGTGGGCTGCGCTCTCCTGTATAATCCTTCCCACAGGCTAACCTGGTGGGGGCATTTCTCAGTTGCAGTCGCCTCTTCCCGAATGACTCTAGCCTGCACCAAGCTGGAAAAAATTTAAATAAGCTATATTGTACAAAGCAAAATATTTTATTTCTCTCAACATGTTAGGAGCTTAAAAAACAAGGCCCTGTACATCTGGTACATCTTATGAATTCCATGCACTATTTCAATAAATTGTCAAATAAAGGCAAATGTGTTTGACAAAATATATTTGGGGTTTTCAAGGTTAAAGTATTTGAAATCAGGCACAGTACATACATTATTATTAGCCTATGTATGTATATCTGCTATAAACTCAAATTATCTGTGTTAGCAGCCTGATTCCTGAACTCACTAGCTGTATAGCTGGACAAGCAATTTCATCTCTATATGGCTGTTTACTCATCTGAAATATGGGGATAATAATAATACTTCTTTTATAGTGCTGTGAAAATTAAATAGATCAATCCATACATAGTGCTCCCAAAATAAGCAGTGGCAGCGTTGGAGAGACAGGTGTTCAGCAGTTAAGAGTGCTTGTTGGGAAATCATGAGGTCTTAAGTACAATTAGAGAGCTATTGGTTACTTGCCAAGATATGTGTGCAATTACTACAGCCTTAGGGTTATTGTGCCAAGCTGGCCATTGTTGTGGTCCACAGGCATCATAGCTGGGTAGCATTCTTAATTGCTTCCCTATTTTGCAAGCCTGTGTTCTGCCTTCTGGTACCATGAAAGCTAGTCCTCAGGGAGGGGACATTCAGGTAAGTTCCAACTCAGAGGCCTCGGTGTCCCATGTTTAAAGTACGGGGTGTCTTCAGCAACAGAGACTTGCCTTCTGCCTTTGGGCAATAGCCTATAGCAATGATTCTCAACCTTCCTAATGCTGGGACTCTTTAACACAGTTCCTCACTTTGTGCTGACCCACAACCATAAAATAATTTTCATTGCTACTTCATAACTCTGATTTTTGCTACTGTTATGAATCCTAATGTAAATATCTGTGTTTTCTGATGGTCTTAGGCCACCCCTGTGAAAGGGTCGATTGACCCCTGACCTACATGTTGAGAACCACTGGCCTATAGTGTTTTCAGAGTCTCCTGGACAACCGTTATCAACAACTCAGAAGAACCCTTCTCATGCCTGGCGCTGTGGTTTTTTGTTTGTTTATTAGATGGTCTTTGGTTCTTGGAGATGGCATTGTCATCAGATCGGAAGATTTCCTGTAAGCTATATGTGTACACTTACACATTGACTTACTTTTAGTATAGGTATTTTAGGTAGCTAGTTAATAATGTGATTCTTTATGACTTCCTCAGATATCCTGTTAATTTATGCTCCTCCCACCTGCTTCTGTAGTTACCTTCCTCTCCCGTCCCCATTTATTCCATTTCCCCCATCAGATTTCCTGTGCCCTGCTATTCCCCTCTCTATTGTTCCCCCTCCTTCCACATAGACAATGGGCCCTTTTGACTTTTCTGGCTTCTGCACCTGATCCAGGATGTGCACTCACATATAAAGATTTGGAGCTAGGGGCCTCTGATGAGAGAGAACATGGATGTTTGTCATTCTGGGTCTGAATTATCTCACTCGACATGATCTTTTCTGGTTCCATCCATTTACCTCCAAATTTTCTGATTTCATTTTTCTTTTACAGCTGAGTAATATTCTACAGTGTGCAGGTACCACAATTCCATTATCCATTTGTCTGCTGATGGACATCTAGGTAATTTCCAGTTCCTGCCTATTGTGGGTAGGAGCAATGAATCTGGCTGAGCTGGTGTTGGTGGAGTAGGACATTGAGTCCTTTGGACGTATGCCAAAGAGCAGTGTAGCTGGGTCACAAATCACACTTCTTTTTGACTGTGAATGGGTCCCCAAAGCTTTGGGTAACTGATATTCCTTAGCAACTCAGGCGCAAGTGCTTTAAGTCCATGGTCTTAGTTATACATTGTCTCAGTTGATGAGTAATCCACTTTCTGAAAAATAAACAAAATTTTAGAGCAAACATTTATATTGATTTGTTTACCTTCTTTGCAAAGGAAAAGTTATCTAAGCCTCTATCTTTTGTGCAAGCATGTTTTTCTAGAAGTAACTGGTGATGAAACAATCCATTTCCCATTTTTCCCAGATGGTTGTCTATCTTGCGTTTTTCTTTAAACCTGTGTTGATTTGAGGACTCTCTTGGTCACTATTTACACCTCTGCTATGCAGAGTTAAACCAGGGATTAGAGGCCAATTCGAACAACCTTACAAGAACTTTAGTTAAATTCATTACAGAAGTATTTGTCTTTTAAGCAGATATTACCCACATTGAGAAATTAAGGATTTGAGCACGAGTACCCTGCTTATGGGAGTAAATACTGTCTAGCTCAAAGGACAAGATAGTGATAACAACCATCCTCAATGATTGTGGCCTTCCTTTTTTTTTTCTTCCCAGAGTACTTTCGAATACTCTCTCTGGTAAGACTTGTAACAGTGGGAGTAGAGCAGGAATTATTTCCATTGTGAGCTGAAGGAAATGTACGCATCACACGTGGAACACACATCATCTGTGCACATGAGATTTAAAACAAACAACAGGCTGGGTGGTGGTGGTGGTGGCGGCAGCGGCGGCGGCGGCGGCGGCGGCGGCGGCGCGGCAGTGGCGCACGCCTTTGATCCCAACACTCAGGAGGCAGAGCCAGGCAGATCTCTGTGAGTTCAAGGCCAACCTGGTCTACAAAGCGAGATCCAGGACAGGCTCCAAAGCTACACGGAGAAAGTCTGTCTTGAAAAAAACAAACAAACAAACAAACAAAAAACAAAAAAAAAGGAAAGAAAAAATAATAAAACAAACAACAGGGGCCCAAGACACTGTTCAGAGGTTAAGAGCACTGGCTGCTCTTCCAGAGGACCCGGATTCAATTCCCAGCCCCTACATGGCAGCTCACAACTGTCTGAAACTCCAGTTCCAAGGGATCTGACACTCACACAGACATAACATGCAGGAAAACACCAGTAAAATAAAAATAAACTAATTTAAAACAAACAAACAAAACCCCAACAACTTCTTTTGGACCTGAGAGTATTGGAGAAGGAAGAGACAGTGTTTTGTTTAAACACAGGAGTATGATGAGGGTCTACTTCCTTATTCCTTCACTTAAAAGAAGCTACAAAATACATAGCCTCCTGGATTGTTCAAGAATGAGGAGAAAACTGCACCACAGGAGCCTGAGATACCAGCTGAAGAAGAAAACAGGAGCCAGTCACTTCTTAATACAGCTCATGCTCACAAACGCAGGCCAAGTGTTTAGTCTCCTTAGAGCTCTCCATTTCTTATGTCACTAGTTTTGTTTTCTGTTCCCCAGGAGGCCATGAGGAGCAGAGAGAGGGAGACACAAAGAAAAAGGATATAGTCTTTAATTAAACTGGTAAATCTTTTTCTGTTGAGAAAATATGGTGTCTTAATTTTGCAATTTCAATATCAGCACAAGTGCCAGAGAGGCAGCCTGTGGCAAGAAAGCTCCTGCTTTCAAGGCCGAGGCAGCATAGTAAGCACAGCACAGAGGGCGCCTGTTTTCCATAGGTCCTAGTCACAGACATGCCATAAGGCAGCCACCATTTTGATGTCTCTTTGCAGCAGTAAAATGGTGGCACATAAATGAAAACCTTGGAGATCTAACACATTCCAACTGTCTGTCATCACCTTTGGCTTCTTCTCCACTTGCATGTTGATATTGGATGTGTTGATACCTAAAATAAGTTTAAGGGGATTTCTCCCTCAATTCAGTTCTGTCACAGTCAAATATTCCAACAGACTCGGGCATGTGATGCTCTTTTCTTCAAAACACATTTCATTCTCACCTCATAACTATAATTGCCTTTGTAGAAAGCATTGAGAAAGACAAATCAGTGACAATGTTGGCAATTTTTTTCCTTTGGTTTTTCGAGACAGGGTTTCTCTGTGTAGCCCTGGCTATCCTGGAACTCACTCTGTAGCCCAGGCTGGCCTGAAACTCACAGAGATCTACCTGCCTCTGACTCCCAAGTGCTAGGATTAAAGCTGGGCACCATCATAGCCTGACTGGCAAATTTTAATATGACCAAAAGGAAAAAAAAAAAAACCTTTGAAGATATTTTGCAATGAGCCTTAGGACTAAATCCTTGGGGAATATCTCTATTTTCAGAGATCTTCCCCATTTTAGTTACAGGAGCTACGCTACAAATGCAATCTCAAACGAATGTTTTCTGACTTTCATTAGTGATCAGTTTAAACCACAGAATCCAGCAGGGGTGCTACACATGTACAGAAATCAATCAAAAGGTTTTGGCATGCTGTTTTCTGCTGGTTGATGACAAACTCCATGGGCATTGACTTTTCCCTTCACAGTGCCATCATTGTGTGAAGTGTTCTGTTGAGGAGTAAACATTGCTGGTCACCAGAAGTTGCCTTTCTCTGGAGACATCTGAGCACATCTAATCAGCTATCCAGTCCTCCAAGGCATTCAGAAAGGATGCGTTCCCGATGAATTTTGCCTTTGTGTCAGGTATATAGACTGCCATTTAGATGTTCCCGCAGCTTTCTTTCTGATTTTCCTCTTGTATTTCTTTATGGTGTGCTTAATCTATAGTCTTCTGTGAATAACGGCGGCTCCAGCTCGCAGAGAGTGTTTTCCCTTCTCCTTCCCTTCCTCCTTTCCTTCTTCCCTCCTTCCTTCCCTCCCTCCCTCTCTTCCCTCTTTTCTACTCATCCAACACTTAACCCATTAGCTACAATGCAGAAAAGGAATCCAGTAGCCTGCAACCCTCTTTATGTTACCACTGCCATAGCTCTGACCCTTTTCTAAGTGGCAGGTACATTTTCAGAGTTGCAATCACCGAGCACATGATGCTTTGTGTCCTGCTTTTCCCAATTAACATTATTTCATACAGCCACATATTGAAACAAGCCACCTGCTCGATGAACTGCAGAATGGATATGATATTCTTGGCTTGGCCAGTCTCCTTACTGTTGGGCATTTGGGTTATTTCCAAATTTCTCCTGTTACAAATAGCCTTGTTATACATAGTCTTGTAAAATTACATTTTCTCTTTTGGATTATTTCTATGGATAGAGTCCCATAAATGAAGTACCAGGTCACAGTGTGAGCATGGGATTAGAGCTCTCATATAGACCTCTTACCTAAATCCAGACCATAAGTCTAGTAACAGTTTAGGTTAAGTTAAATTGTTTTCATATTTGATTTTTCCCCATATTTTTTTTTCACGAAGACATTGTTGTGGCTTGAAAGAATTTCTTTTCACTATGACTATTTTTTCCCTTTCTTATCTAGAATTAAAAATACTAATTAGTCAGTGTTAAGGAGATGACCAGATCTTTTGAGAAAAAACACATTAAATACTCATTTGAAAATGAAGGATTTCATTTGCACCCTGTGGCTAGCCAGTGTGAGTCAGCCAATAGCCTCTGGTCACCGCACACGGATAGAGCTCTGTCAGAGCCTCCTGTGGGCTTGTCTGGGACTGTCTGATTTCATTCCTCTCTTTTGATGTTCAGAAATAAAGTTTCATTGTGTGAAGACTGATTTCTTTGTATAATCATTCATTCACTCTACAAACATTTGTTGCCTAATCCCCATTTGCCCCTCATTGGGCATGTGATGTGCCAGGCACTAACAGAGTGGGCCCAGTTTATCCATGTCTGAGTAAAGGCTGCCGGGCCAAACAGTGGCTGTGCTGCACCTTTGGGCACAGCTGGCCAAGTGCAGGCAAGCATAGCCTTTACTCTGAACAGTGCACCATTTATATCGAATTTTTAAATTGCAGACACAATTATTTACATGCTGAGTTCCATACCTTTGCAAGAGCTCAAGCTGTCAGCATAATATATCTCATTACAACTAACACTGGGCATGGAAAAGATTACTTTCCAAGGCTGTGAGTGCAAAACATCAATTAAGCATAGGAGAGAACAGTTAGCTGGCATGTGTTTGAGCCTTTGCACCTTTGGGAGGGAGGGAAAATGCACACACTTAATCTTTTATAGCAGCATCAAATGAGAAAGGAGAAAACAAAACCATTCCATTTAGGTTAGTCGATTCCTTAATCATTCAAAGAATTCCATGCTTCCCTTAAGTGCAGATGCACAAGGTGGGAGACCAGAAACAGACAAGAGGTAACCTGGTCAACATACCTTCAATATCCAGTAGAAGCATGACCACACTTGGGTGGGAGGCTACAGAAATCAATAGCAGCCTTCTGCAGCTTCAATGCTGGGAGTTGCACTGGAGAAACCACCTTTCGTCATGTCACTTTTGATTTCTTTCCTAAACCAAGAGAAAGGCCAGCTTCAACCAACATTGACTGAGCACCACTCTGTGTGTGGCCTTAGGATGGAGAATCAGAGGGTTGTTCTGCATACAAATTTTCCCACCCACTCTAATGTTCCTGCTTCCTCCTATGGAGAAATGATTCAATTGAGTAGGATGAATTTTTATCTTTCTTTTTCTTTTTATTATTATTAGTGTATGTGAGTGATGGCATGGGATGGATGTCTTGACACATGTCTGGAGGCTAGAGGATAACTTTTATGGAGTCAGTTCTCTTCTTCCATCTTTGCATGGGTTTCAGGTTCAAACTCAGATTGCCAGGCTTGTATGGGAAATGCTGCTGAGCCATCTCACCAGCCCCAGTTGTTCGGGTTTTTGAAAAAAAATTCAAGGAAATGTGAATGTGTACGGAATATTACATAATGAAAAAGGGTTAGTTCTATTAGCTACAGGGATGCCATTTTGGTCATCTAAAAATGTCCAGATATTACCAGGGTTGATGTCAAGCATCTTCCTCTAACACTCTCCATCTTACTTTTTGAACCAGGATCTCTTGGATCCTGGAGCTGATGGATTCAGGCAGAGCAGCTGCTCTACTCCCCAGTCCTGGAATTACAGGAATTCATGCCCAGCTTTTTATATGGGTACTGAGGATTTGAACTCAAGTCTTCATGGTTGCACAGTAAACACTTTCCCTACTGAGCCATTGCTCCAAGCCCTATCTATATCTTTTTAAGCAGTTTCTGAGCTACAGAGGATGAAATGACATAATTCTAGTACTTACTATAATGCATCTCAAAGCAGACTGCATAGACAAGGAGGTACCAATTGGCATTCAACCGGAATGATGGTCAGTGGGCCAGGGGATCAAACATTTTCTGTGTTTTGTATTTGTTGGAATGTTTCCTCTTAAAATGAGTTTTATGATGAGTGCCTTAATTTCAATACAGGTATATTTGTTTAATAGATTGATAGCAGTTTAAAGGTGGATCCTGTAGGATGAATAGACTGTTAAATTAAGGACAGCATTATTTAATGCTATATAAAATATATTATTACTGTGTATTTCAAGAAACCATTTCCCCAGCTGAACACAGATCTCTTAAGAAATGCAGCCCTATTATAGACATACAGGTGCAAAACCTGCATAAATCAAAGAATGCTATTTCCAGATCGGTGGGAGTGGAGAACAGGAAATACCAAGTTTCTGAATGAAGGCTTCCCCTGAGACCAGGTAGAGAGGGAGACTGCCTTTGTGGAAGATGGTCTGACTGTATCGACTGCCAAATCACAAAGTAATTCATCTGAAATCTGTGTTTCACATGTGTGCTTGTAACCACAGCATGGTAGTTTTTCAGGTTGGCAAGAAACTGATTTAAGAGTGAAAATTAATAGTTGGTAAAGTTTTGCTGGGGGAAATTTTATGGGACCCTTTTGGCCAACTACTCAAAAATATGTAACGTATTAACGGCACGGAGATTTAATTTGGTAGCATACAATGTTTAGTTCGGCTGTTGTCTCCTCCATTATATGGGAACTTCATTTAAACTTCTTTTCTGTTTTAGGAAGCTTCTGTAGTAGTGTTGCTGCAATGCTTTTCCAGAAGATCTTTAGTGTTAGTTATCCCTCCCCATAGTCCCTCCTCTACCTTACCCTCCCCCACTTAATCTTCCTATTCGAGTTTCTCCTTTGTCCTTTTATACCACAATATTCCACTATATTCTATTTCCCCTTTCTTGGGAGATTCCCCCACCCCCACCTTACACTGTCAGGTCTCTTACTAGCTACCTAACGTCTGTGCTTATTCTGAATGAAACCCAGAATAATAATGAAACATGTCTAAAGCTTAAAAGGTAGGGGAGAGGAGAGAATAAGATCAAAATACATTGTATGACAAATTAAAAAAAAAGATTTTTAAAAGTAAAAAAATTCTGACTCCTCCAAGTGTGACAGAGAAGTCCTTTCCTCCGTGGGGTCCTTTACAAAACTAGGTTCTCCTTGGATTTGTGAGTGTGTTCTTTGTTGTTGTTTGTGGTGGTTCTGTCCCATCCTGTAAGTGACAGGTTTGATTTGTTCGTTTGTTCAGCTGGGGCTTTCAGGAGACTACAGATGGGGTGTTAGGTGAGGTTTTCTGCCACCTGAGTAACTAACTCTGGGTCCTGTGAAAATGTTTTCGTCTGAGATGATCCCTTCTACATCCCCCAACCAATCCAATTTCGCCATAACTAGGAGAGATCTCCTTGCATAAGGGCTGACCTAACATCACCCCCAAGCCCCCTTCCCTGTTGAAGGGGGAAGGTTGGGGGGAGGGACAGTGGGAGGAAAGGACAGAGAGAGAGATTTCCATACTGACAGATGTGTCTTGATTAATAGGCATCTATAAAATAGGCTTGCATACCTGCATATCTAGCAAGAAAGGGTCAGCAGGCTAGGACTTGGGAATCAGGTTGTAAACTATTGTCTCAGCTAGTGGCTCTTAACTGTCTGATCTGGAAGGCTATTCAAATGAAGTTCATGCAGATCCAGGAGACCATCTGTAGTGTTAGGGCCATTGTGAGATCCCACACTGAGAAGCTCCTGAGTTTGAGGATGCAGAATCGAAAATATTCTTCTTAGATGCTTTAACGAAAGTTTGTATCTCCATTTAAATTTGAATACGATCTTTGGGCTTTGAGAAATCATTGTCACTCTGCCAAGTGACAAAAAAAAAAAAAAATGATTGATCTGGCATTGAATGTAGTGAACAGACATGGCCCCCTAGCTGCCTTTGGAGAGCAGCCCAAACTGTTGGGACCCAGCCACCTCAGGCACAGATGTGCTTGCCTTTCTAGAATGGATGTCTTCCAGAAACATTGGCTCTGATGTCAGCGTTTGTAAACTAAAGCATATTTCAGTCATCAACCTCTGTTCTAAACTTAGAGCTGCTTTCATGACTCTTTGGCTACTAAGAAATGATACAAATCATTTCAGAATGTGACAAAATTGTTTTTTTTTTTGTTTGTTTGTTTTTGTGGTTTTTAATTTAAAAAAATGTGACAAAGGTTTCTAAAATCACATTCTAAGAAAAATCCTATTTTTATATTAAAGGGTTAGAAAAACGTCTGATGAAGGAGGTGTGCCCTATGTATTTTCTCAGTCTTTAAATGCACTTTCCCATTCACCTCTCTCTAGACAAATATTTCCTTTGAAAACTCAAAGCAATTAGCTGCCCCCCTGTAAAGGGACTTATCGTATAGGAGATCTCTCAGTTGTTTATTTATTTAATCATCCTGTTTAAGGTAACCAGTACTGGCAATGTTTGTTCAATGCACTTTTCAGTTCAGACTTAAGAAGATGTTCTGTCTTTCTACGTAGTTGACACATGAGATGCCAGCTGAAGGGCGATTCATTCCCTAAGTTGTTATTGTCACCTGATGAATTGTACTTACATGGCATCCACTTGTGCTTGGGAGAGAAGCATCAGTGACCATTCTGACAAAGTTTCCTTAATTTTTAAAACACTATTTTAAATTTCTTTTTAGTTACATAATAACTGCACATATTTATGGGTTCCAGAGTGGTATTTCCATATGTAATGTGCAACAATCAAATAAAGACAGTTAGCAAATCATTGCTTCAAATATTGATCAGTTATTTGTAGGGAGAATGGTTAAAAAAAACTCTTCTCTGGCTATTTTGATACACATATTTTTAACCTATTCCCTTCCAAGTCTTGGATAACCACCATTACACTTTCAATTTCTATGACATCAACTCTTTGGATTCTACATAAGAATGAGATCCCACAGCTCTCCCCAATCTTCCATCCCCTTCCCCAACTTAGCCTCTTTCTCTTCCAGGAGCTCTTACTCCACTTTCATATCATATATATTCTGTTCTCCCCTTTTTCTGCTCCCTGCCTAAGACCTTTTCTGCCCTTTCATGGTTCCCCGTTTTGTTTTTGCTCTAGAACTTGTAAATCCTATGTATATAATCTAGGAATCTGTATATGAGAAAACAACACGGTTATTTGTCTTTCAGAATCTGGATTACTTCATTTAATTTCCAGTTCCATTCATTTTCTTGCAACTTGTATAATTTCATTTTTTTTAGCCAAATAAAATTCCATGGTGTCCACATACCACACTTTTGCTTTCCACTGATTGTTGATGGCCATCTAAGCTGTTCTGCTTCCTTGTTATTGTAAATAGAGTGGCAATGAATATGAATGTGCAGGTATTTCTGTGGTAGGGTTTTAAACCCACTGAGTGCATCCCCAGGAGTGCTCCATCTGGATTACAGTGTAGTTCTTTATTGAGTTTTTGAGAACTCTCCACACTGATTTCCACGGCAGCTGCACCAGTTTACACCCCCACCAGCAGTGAAGAATGTGTTCCTCTTTCCCCACATCCATGCCAGCATTTGTTGTCATTTATTTTCTTGGTGACAGCTATTCTGGCTGGGGTGAGATGGAATCTCAAACTAGTTTTAATTTGCATTTCCCTGATGGCTCAGGATGTTGAGCATCTTTAAAGTGTTTATTAGTCATTTGTATTTCTTCTTTTGAGAGCTGTCTGTTCAGTTCATTACCCTGCTTATTGATTAGAAAATTGAGAGAGATAATTTTTTGCAGTTTTTAATACATATTCTAGACATTAGACTCATGTCTGAGCTTGGGGTTTTATTTATTGTTTCTTTTCATTCTTTTCCCATTTATGGGCTATCATACTAATAGTAAGCATATTCATATAGTTATTTTGAAATAATAAAGGATTTTAAGGTTTTAGATACTTCTAGAATAATAAAAAAAACAATGTTTAAGTTATAGCCTGAGAAATCCCATAGGAAATTCTTCCAGGTTAGTTCTCCCACCTGGGAGTTAAAATGCTGTAGTTTCTCTCTGTTCATTGTTTGTAGTAGCTTCCCTGATTCTCTGCTCAAAGCTATATTTTCCTGTCAGTTTTCAAAGCAGCTGAAAATTGGTCACTATATATTATGTTATAATAAATGCATACTTATCATAACCAATTATTCATCAAAGTCCAAGCTCTGAATAATTACATTAATCACATAATGAAACACAAAATTCACAATAAAAAAATATCCTTTTGTTTGTTTTGTTTTATGAGACAAGTCTCACTTTGTATCTTTGGCTGCCCTGGAACTGACTATGTACATCAGGCTGCCTACTTCTGCCTCCCGAGTGTTGAGATGAAAGGAATGTGCCACCAGGGTTGCACTTAAAAATAATTTTTAAAGAAAAATCCTAATAATACAAATAAAAACTTTTTACTATTAAAAGGTGACATTTTTCAAGTCACAATGTTTGAAAAGTCCAAGAAAATTATTTATGTCTGTATAATGCTAAGCATTTGCATGAAAATGGAAATACATGTATTTCTTAGGTATACAACAGCAAATATTTACAAATATCCATAGCACTAACTATTCCAGTCAGCTAATGTTACACAAATATGGCAAGTGTTCAATAAAGCCCAGATTTAATTTCCTCCAAAATGAACATGATATTCATTAATTTGACAGTGTATCTATTGCTGTTTCCAGTGAAAACACATATACAAGAGACTCCTGGCTGCATTTTAAATGAAAACCTGCAGGACGTTAGAATTAATCATTTGTCTAATGTGGGTAGATTTATTGTTTTTATTTTATTTAAAAAAATGTAGTTTACTTATAGAACGGTTTTTCCCTGTAAGTCTTCAGGCACATTGTTAACAAATGCTTTTGCAAATATGATTATGCAAAGAACAAATGAATATTGATTAAACTGAATAATGCATTATTTTCTAGGATAAGTCTATTAAATTAACTCTCAATGAACAAACAGCATGATTAAACTAGCTAGTTTTTTGAAGTGATCAGTAGCTTATTTTGCACTGCTAGGAACAGTCAAACTGGTCTGAAAGATCACTTAAACTGATGTTTCTTTTCTTTTTGTTATGATTTTAAATTTGTAAGTAAATAGGTTCCTTAAAGAAAAGTTGGAAGATGTGCATAAGAGGAGGAGGAGGAGGGGGAAGGGCAGAAGAAGAGGGGGAGGAGGGAGGGAGAGAAGAAAAATCACTGTAGCCTCATCACTCAGATTCAACCATTTAGTACCTGTACTTTCTACTTTAATTGTTGGCTGCACTGAGTGTTGCCTATCGGTCTTTTTAAATGTTTATCCCTTTTCTATATTACAATAAAAATTATAAAATGTGCTTTGTTGTTTTTCTTTACCTGTTCATGTTTTCTTGGATTATAGGTAGTTAATACAGTACTTAACAAAAACACTTGCATTAAAGAACAAAACAAACCAGCTTTTTTCATAGCTCCAATAATTAACCAAACTGGTGATTTGACACTAGTTTGTGAGTGTGTGTATGTGATGTATTTACGTGCACATTTGTGTATGTGTGAGTGCAGGCACACATGTGAAACTCCATGATGTGAAGGTTAGAAGGCAACCTTGGGTTTTCGTCTCTTACTTTTCACCTTGTTTGAAATAGAATCTTATTTTTTTCGATGTTGCATATGCCAGGGTAGCTGGCATGTGAGCTTCCGGAGGATTCTCCTGTTTCTACTTCCAAGGAGGTATAAGGGATCTGTGCTAGCTAGTTTTATGTCAACTGACATAATCTAGAGTTATCCCAGAAGAGGGAACAATTGAGATAATGCCTCCATAAGATCGGGCTGTAGGCAGGTCTGTAAGGCATTTTCTTAATTAGTGATTGGTGTGGGAGGGTCCAGCCCATTGTGGGTGGTGCCATCCTGGGCTGGTCCTGGGTTCTCTAAGAAAGCAGGCTGAACAAGCCAGTAAGCAGCACTCCTCTATGGCTCTGCTTCAATTCCTGCTCTGCTTGAGTTCCTACCCCTCCTCAGTTATGGAGAATTGTAAGCTGAAATAAATCCTTTTCCTCCTCAGGATACTTTGGATCATGGTATTTTATCACAGCAATAGAACCTAAGACAGGGTCCAAATTCTAGTCCTCATGGTTGGACAGCAAGTTCTTTAGCCATTGAGCCATCTCCCCAAACTCCTGTTACTCTTGTTCCTTTCGGTTCATTTCCCTCCAGCCCTCCCAAGATTCTCAGCACACTTACAATCAAATTCAACTCCATTCTGGAGTGCTTGTATACTGCCTCTTTGAACCGCATCTGTTTCCATGGCTCTGCCTTTCACTCTTGTCCCATCTCATCAGCCTTGGAACACTTCTTGCCTGGGAGCTACGCACTTGGGCTCCACATGTCTGTTCATGCTTCCTGCTGACCTATCAGGTTGTTTTCAGCTCAGCTTCCTTCTCAAAAAAACCTTTCAGTTTTTTTCCTGTTTGTTGTTTTTGTTTTTGTTTCTGCTTTGTTTTTCTGACACAGGGTTTCTCTGTGTAGCCCTGTTATCCTGGAACTCACTCTGTAGACCAGGCTGGCCTCAGTCTCAGAGATCAGCCTGCTTCTGCCTCCCAAGTGCTGGGATGAAAGGGGTAAACCTTCCCCACCTGGCTCCCTTTCATTTTTGCTGCCTTTCTAGTACTTATTTTTATGGGAAATGAAGTTGCTAATGAATTGTTCCTCAGTTTAATATGTATACAGCCTTCCTGGGGTATAAACCCCCAAAGGGCAGGAATCATGGTGCTTTTGCTGCTTTCCATTGTTATTAACCTATGGGATCCCCCTAAAAATGTCTGCCATTCTCCATAGATATTTGTTGACTAGATAAATTTATTTTGAACAATCTGTTTAATACTAGAAGGTGAATAATGTGGACTGTGACTTTAACCTCTCTAAACTCCAGTTTCTTCATCTGGAAAATGGGGACTATTCACAATTGTTCTACTTATCACCATCTGAACTCCAAGGTTGCCAATCAATCATTCATTGTTCTATCATATTTACTTAGTTAAAGATGCTTTAACATGTAGAGTTACAGCTGAACTCCAATAACCACATGCTCTCATCAACTTAACAGCTCTTCCTAACTGCCCAGGGCAGTTCTAGACCAACTCATTCTGGGCCAGCATTATGTTGAAATGCCAAGTGGCCTTGGAATTATTATATTCTCATTAAAATGATTAAAAAATTCTAATATCATGACAGATTTGTTCACGGGAAGAAAATAGGTGGTACCTGATCCCTGGAAATCTCCCCTCTTTAAAGATGGCATGCAGGCCACAACCCCTTCATCACCCAGCACTACTTTAAAAGCTTAGGCCACTGAATAAAATTTCTTGTCTACTCCATTTGGTTATCTGTGCGTGTGAAATGAATGTGCAAATTCAGTGACCTTTCCCCTAGAGGTAGCATGAGATTGAAAGCAGATACCAATCCTGATCCTGTGCCACATTCTCAGAGAAAAACCGCTTTGAGTGCTGAGCAGAGAGAAAGTGTCCCCGAACATTGGCTCTTAGGAAGTCAGTTCCAGAAAAAGAGTAGAAGACAACCTGAAGGGCGTGCCCTACACAAGGCCACTGGAGGGTTGTAGTCCCTGGACACCTATTTGTCAATTGCCCCGCAAGCCTGTGCTCTGCTGACAGTCCTTGCTTACACTCTTCCCTGGGTATTTTTGCTGTCACCTCTATTACGAAAAGGTACCAAGCTTTGCTAGACCCTTCCTTCCTGTACAGAGAAGAATGACAGCAGGAATAATTAAGCCAGGACTTTCCGTCCATTTCAGTCAAAGTGGTTTTACTGCTATCTTGTTTAATCATGCCAGTGACACTTCCAGGCAGGCTCAGTCTTTTTACTGAAGATTTTCTGAGAGGTGGTGTGACACCCCCAAGGTCACATAGGTCAAAACTAGATCATCCAGAGTCTACCAGGTTGGCCTACATGCTTGGCTAACACAAAACTAGATTTTCTGAGTGTTACAATGTTAGGCCCTTGGGGGTGAAAGTCACATCAGACTGATAACCCCCTCTCTAGAATTCTTTTGCAGCTTATGATGATAAGGCAGCAGAGAGCTGAGTTCTGGGTGTAGTCTCACAGCAGAACAGTTCTGTATCACCAGCCACAGTCGGCTTGAAGATCTGAAGAAGCTTAGCTAAGAGCAGGCCCTGACCAAGGCATGTGGTAACCCATTGCCAGCTCAAGGGGAAATTACCTTGGAGTGCAGCAGAGTAAGTGTGTATTTCTAGTAGTAAATTTCCCCAAACCACTCATATTGTTTTGTTTTGGGCTTTTTGGCTGCCCACCAAAGCCCAAGGTCCAACCTGTAGCGGCTTCTGCAAAGTTGCAAGAGCCTGCACAAACTATAGCTGTGGCAATACGTAAGCTTAGCAAGCACAAAGCGTGCGTGCGTGTGCGTGTGCGTGTGCGTGTGCGTGTGCGTGTGCGTGTGTGTGTGTGTGTGTGTGTGTGTGTGTGTGTAGTCCACTTTAGAATGTCTTTGAGCAATAACAGGAGATTATTTCCTTTGAACTTGATGCGTGAGCGGAATGTGGTGATAAATACAAGTGTATAGCATCCTTTTTTGATCCTTCCAGGGTATTTTGGTACCCTTTCAAGATTGTTACCTGCCTGGGAGATACAGGTCCTGGAAATGGCCTCTCTGCCCTTACTTGGTTTTTCAAGATTTGACCTCAGGAGCCTGAGTCGCCTAGTGGCAGCTCAGCTCACACTCCTGCTTTGGCACCCCTTGTCTCTGGTACAACTTCCTTGGGTTTCTTGGGTCCAGGGGCTCTCCTGGTCCCAATTCTCACTCTCTTAAGAAAGTCCACCTTTCCTTTTATCTGGTTGACTTACGCTTACAGCTTCAAGGCCTATTCTTTAAAAATGCCTTTAGATCCTTCTTTGCCCTGTCTAACTTTTCATGCAAAGTAGGTGACCCGGGCGTCTGTGTCTCACAGCAGCAATCGTCATCATTCACGAGCTAGGCATAGGTCATATCCTGGCATAGAAAGAGTTGAATGTTGCTGTCTTTCACCTTCTCCCTTTTGGTGCTCAATGCAGACATGACTGTCAGTGATTGCTCCCTGAGAGAAAAAATGAGTGACTATTGGAACACATGCTCACTGTGGAACATTTGGAAAACAGAGAGTTTTGAGAAGAGCTGGTTTATAAGATGTTGTATTTGTGTTTCCTTAGCACTTTTCCAAGCCTATTTACTACACAAGTGCTACCAATAAAAGAATCTAAATTCTGCGGTAAAGAATTTTATTCACCGTGAGTGTGCGCTTGGTGCACACCTATAATCTCAGCACCCTGGAAGCAGAATTGAGAGTTCAAAATCATCCTGAGTTACACTTTGAGATTCTGTTTCAGAAAAATAAAAGAAAGCAGCAAAAACAATAACAACAACAATTAAAGAACCGTATTTACCTCATTATGTGTCATCTGGTGCTTAATTAAATATTTATGGAAGAAGGAAAAGAAGGAAGAGGTACTCCAGGAGTTGGTCTTTCATAATCCTACTCAGTGAAGTCCCAGATTTGTTGGACTTTTGTTCCAGACTTTCAACAAGGACTGCCGACTGTACAATCCCTGAGAATCTTCCCTCAAGAGCACAATTCCAGTAGAGATACTGTTAATCCTGAAAATTGCAAGAGAAAGACCAGTTCCACAATTTTGAGCCAAATTTGAAATAAGCTTTAATTAAACAGAATGATGAACTCTGTCCAGGACCAAAAGTCATGTTTTGCAGGTGCTTAAAAAGGCAAAACCCACAATTCACCACATTTCCTATCAGGTCCAATTAGGGGCAAGCAGACATTCTGACATATTTCCTGCCCACATACCTCCCACCCACATGTGATCAAGCACATCCAGTGCAGATGGGTCAAACAAGCATAGGACAAACAGGAACTTACTCTTTACTTTCTCAGCTGCAAACGGAACCCTTAACCTGCAAGGTCTATTTTTCTGGTTTGGGTCTCCCATTAACTTGTACCATGTATTGCTCTTGTTCTGTGTTGGTCTCTCAATTCTTAGGGCAGAGTGGCCTTGTGGAACTCTGCACATTGCACATGACTCACAGACATACCTTGGAAACTGAACTCTGTAGAGGGAAATTCTTAGGCTTAGACAAATTTAATACTACAGCTATGCAGGAGGAGCTTCAGATTTTAGTTGTTTGGTTTTTTCTTTCTACTTTTTTTGTCATTGAATTCAATGTCTACAAAGTTTGTTTACTTTTCTCATATAAAGTTCTACAACCTCTGCTTTTTGTTCTGAAAGTGGGTTGGTTCAACCTTAGCCCCTATGATCAAATCAATAGAACCATGTCCCAAGGACAGAGGAGAGGTCAACAGTGTCCCAGAGGACAGCTCAAAATAAGAAAAGTAATCACCCTGGTCTCAGAGACCTTTGTAGCAGATGAATTGGAGACTGGACTGTTCAAAGTGACAGTAGCACAGCTTAGGAGTCATACAGGCTGTGGTCCTTACTTTATTACTGATGGGTGCTGAGACCTTAGGCATGATTTCTTTATATGAAGATTGCAGATGATGGTCATACCTACTCCATCGAGTTGGGCTATAGGTAAGTTCAAATAATGCATGCAAACACCTTAGCACACAATACATTTTAAGTGTTCAATTAAGGCAGCTGTTACGATCCTCTAGTGAAAACCCATATGTTACAATGAGATAAAATTTCTCTAATGGGTCTCTGTGGCGTAGAGAGATTGACAAGCTCTCTGAGAATAGTTTTATTTTTTGACTGCTGTCTGCTCCATGGTCTACTGAAAGGAGATTATGTTGAATATTGCAGAATATCAGAGAAGAAAGACTTGTAAAATTTTGTAGAAACATAGAATTCATACTTATATAATTGTCTGTACTTTTGTAAATAAATGGGGAGAAGTAAAAGCTTTTTCTGACATGAAAAACCAACTAATAAATGTTTAAGAGATGATTGAATTGGAAAATCACCACTTGGCAACCATCATAGTAATAATTAATTCAGCCAAGAAACATCAATGGCTGCTGGAATTAGTGGGTGAAAGTTTGATGAGAAACGGAGGATTGACATAGTCTTGGGGTACTTCCACACAGAATACCTATTAATTACAAAGAGAATAACTTTACAGCAGAAGAACATGGCAGATACTGCCACCTTAATGAAGTGATCAAAGCGAGCATCATGAGTAATGGGACAAATTGAAATCATGTGCCACCTGATAAGATGCAATGAAAACACAGCATCACATCTGCAAAAAAAATGCAGAGCTGGAAAGTCATGGTGGGAATTCACCAGACAAATTTAAACTGAGGAACATTCTACAAAAGAAATGGCATGCACTCTTTTAAAAAACACGAGGAAAGATAGAAGAACTGCAACACATTAAATGCTCCCTGTTCATCCTTGATTGGATTTTCTTGCTAGTGAGGACCTTTTGGGGACCTTTGGAGGAACCAGAATGATGTTTAAAGATTAGATGGTTGTGGCATGTCAGTATTACCATGCCAATTTTAATGTCTGTATTGTGGTTATGTAGGAGAATACTTTCAATATGTGCCAAAGCTTCTGAGGCATTAGATTGATAACTTACCATGTAATAATTTAGTAAGTAAATAAAGACAAAAAATATGCTACACTGTTTTTGTTTTTGAGATAGGATCTTATGTTTTCCAGACTGTTCTAGCCAAGGATGACCTTGAAGTCCTGAATCTCCCTGCCTCCACCTCCATAGCGATTGGATTACAGGCTTATATTAGCATGTATTATGTATGTGGTGCTGGGGGATCAAACTCAGGGCCCTGTGCATGCTAGGCAAGCACTCAATCCACCAAAAAACATCCCCCAGCCCTAAATACTATTCTTAAAACATTTCTGTGACTTTGACAAAAAATGCTTTTTAAAGAGTACAAATGGGAAGCCCTTTATCATCAATTCAATCTTTAAATTGATTAAAAACAAACTGAAGTCAATTGTCAAGCTGGATTTAAATGAAACAAATTTGAACTCTCCCTAGCAGAAACAGCATGCTAGTCTAGAGCCATTGTATTTTGGAAAAGCTTAAATCTCTTAGGTGTTTTATAGTTCCAGTAAATTTCAGAGCAAGGCTTCATATGAGAAGTAGCCAGCCTGTAGCTTCCTGTTTCTGGAGAAGCAAGTCTTTGAGGCTAGAAGCAGCTGCAGGGATGAATTCCCCTCCACAGCCCAGTTGATTGCAGCATTTAAGAGGCTGAGGCAGGAATGAGTCCTTCTACCTGTAGCCATTGGTCAAGGTCTGGAGACTGGCTTGAGTGAGTGTCCTGGCCAAGCTGAAGCCTCTGTGGTGACCATTTTCCATCTCCTGAGAACTCCCAGTTCAAGTCAGAAGTTTCTGTTCTGGGAGCAAAGGAGTCTCCTCTCTCCAGGTGATTGGAAGAAGCATCCTAGCTAGGGCCAGGCCCCAGCTAGAGCTGGCATCTGCCATCTTAGAGTCTCCCTCCTCCAAACTATTCTGTGGTGAAAGTGTGAATTTGAAAGTTTTTAATGTCTCTTTTTAATGTAATTTTTAAAGGTAGGCATGGTGGTGCATGCCTGCAATCATAGCACTTGGGAGGTAGAGGCAGAAAGAATGCCAAGAGTTACCATGTAACTAGTTTTAGACCAGACTGAGTTAATGATGAGCCCATGGTCTCAATCTACCCCCATTTACTCGTATATATTCATTGTGTCAGTGATGGGTTTCATAAAGATATTTTCATACAGGTATATCATGTGCTCCCAGAGCATTCACTCTCCACACTATCATTTTTCACCCACCTCCCATTAGTCCCCTTCATTCCTTCAGTTGTTTTCTACTCTCTCTCTGTCTTTCTCTCTCTCTCTCTCTCTCTCTCTATATATATATATATATATATATATATATATATATAATATATAATATATAATATATATGAGAATGAGAAATATATGTGTGTGTAGGATTTAATGTATGTATATATGATCTAGGATTCACAAATGTGAGAAAACAAGCAATGTTTGAGTCTGACTTATTTTGCTTAATGTGATTCTCTGCAATTTAATCCATTTTACATTTTGCTTTTCTTTCTACCTCAATAAAACTCTATTGTGTGCATGTAGCACATTTTCTTTATCCATTCATCTATTGATGGGTTCCTAAGGAGCATCCATAATTTGGCAATTATGAATGAGGCTGCAATAAACATGATGCACAAATAACTCTGTGGTTTATTTAGAGTCCGTTGAGTGTACACCCAAAAGGGTAGATCTGGGTTACATGGTAGTTCTGTTTTTGTTTTTTTGTATTTTTGAACCTATACATTGATTCATACTGATTTCTCTAGTGGGTATACTAGTTTGCATACTCATCAGCAGTGTACAGGGATTCCCTTTCTCAAAATTCTTCCTAGTCTTTTTTGTTATATTGAAATGTTAAACAGTTTTTGCCATCAAGACAATGCAAATTAAAAGTCTGATGTGATTAAAACAGCTTTAAAAAATAAAAATATCAAATAATGAGGTACAGCATGGACTGTTTGGGCACAAATCCAAGCTCCACAGTCTCTGAGTTTGTAACTGTCACCAAGGTCCTTAACTGCTCTACCTCAGTTTCTTCATGCCTAAAGTGAGTTATGAGTTAACACTGTGTGTACTGCCTAGAAAGTTACAGTATACAATGTGTGCTATACAGTATCTGACAGATAATAAATAATGACAACACTCAATACTGCAACAGAATTCAGAACTGTCCAGCCATCGTTACTTTCCAGAGGAAGAGAAATGTGTCAGTAATTTGCATAGATTAAATAAACCCTTGCTTTATTTGCTTATATGCTCTTAAAATGACCCATCTGAGTTGGAACGCTATGAATTCTACACATACATGAGTGTTGTGTTTGCCTCCTGAAGCTACTGAAGTTTTGTTTGCAGACTTCCTAAGTTGAGTCAGACAGGAGGTCGCCCTTTGAAGTGCAGCAGGAGGCTTCAGGATGGATGGGCTGCCTGGCAGCTTCTGCACAGCTTTTCTAGAATACTTGGTTTCCTGAAGAATTATGTGTCCGGCAACTGCACTAGAGTAATTAGGCAGACTCCAGAAGTCAAGCTTCAAAGGCTACATGCCAAGTGTACCCACAAACAGGTAAGCTTCCTTGAAGCTCCTTGCAGATGTCACACAAATGCAAAACAAAAATCTTGGTAGAGTTTTCTCTTCAAAGCTTACAGAGTTTTCACTAGAATCAAGTGTTCTACCCATAAAAGAGATAAAGTATCAGTTCATGTCAGTCCTTTGCTAAGAGCAACAGCTGGGGACTCAGTGCTGGCAGAGGGGAGAGAATTGTATAATGAAGCAAAGCTTAAGTCTCATGAGCCTGGCAATATGCAGCTCCACATGCATTTTGCTTGTAAGGACTTATTTGCGCTGCACTGCAATACCTACTCTGCTCCACCCTACCCCAAAATGCACATACTGCTGCCAAGCAAGGCCTGTGGACCTAGCCTTGTAGGTTACCGCAAAATCTGTCTAGCTGTTCACTACTGTGTCAACAGTCAGCGCTGTGTTGTGCAAATAAAGTTCACCGAATCAGGAGGGTTGAAAGACAGTTGTGCCAGTGTGTCCTGAGTGCGTCTTGACTTCTTAGCCTGTCATTAGCCTGCCAAGTATGTTCATCAGCTTGCTGCCACTGTCATAGCACACCTGGGGTAGTCAGCTTCTAATGAGGAAAGGTTTATGTCATGGCTCAGAGACTCTGTGCGTAGCTGATTGGCCCTGCTGCTTTTGGGCCTGTGATGAGGCCGCACAGCATGGTGGGAATGTATGGTAGAACGAAATTGCTCCACTCCTGGAAGCCAGGAAACACAAAGTCCCCTTCAAGATCAAGCTGCTAATGGTCCAGCTTCCTTGCACTAGGTTCCATCTCTTAAAGTTTCCACTACCCACAGTAGTTGAAGACAGGGGACACATGTGCTTTAGGGGACACACTGATCCAAACCACACATGAGGTATACATTGATGGCCAAGTATGAAGGGTTACAATTATTATTCCTTAGCTGATTCTTAACAAGAAACAACCTAAAGAACATCCAAATTCCCAAACATTTAAGAAGTGTTACTTCAGGGGCTGGAGAGATGGCTCAGCAGTTAAGAGCACTGGATGCTCTTCTAAAGGATCCGGGTTCAATTCCCAGCACCCACATAGCAGCTTACAATTGTCTGGAACACCAGTTCCAGGGGATCTGGCACCCTCAGACAGACATGCAGGAAAAGCACCAATGCACATAAAATAAAAATAAATAATTGAAAAAAGAAGTGTCACTTCAAATAGTCTTGAGGCTACAATAAGTCTGTATAATCTTAACAGTTTTAAATAATACTTAATTGATTTTTTGCCATCTAGAACTCAGCTTGGAGTAGTAAATACTGCTTTCGGTTCTTCCTTTGGCTATCCCAGTTCTTAGAACTTACTATATTTCCTGTGTACCTTTCTTTATACTTACTCCACTGCAATTTGTTTCTTGCCCTCATCATACTTTTTAATTTTATTTCAAGATAGGGTTTCTTTGTCTTGTCTTAGCCATCTTGGAACTTACTCTGTAGAGCAGGCTGGCCTCGAACTCAGAGGGATCTGCCTGGCTCTGCCTCTGGAGTGCTGGGATTCAAGGCCTGTACCATCACTTGCCCGGCTGCCCTCATCATTCTAAAGTGGTAAAATATGGTAGTTATCTACTGTGGTGTAACAAACTATCCCAACACGAGTGACTTAAGATAGTATACATTTATCTCCAAGTGTCTCCATGACAAGAAAGTAGGTGTGGTATTACTGGATTCTCTGGCTCAGAGTGTCTCACAGGCTTCAGTTAATGTGCACTGGGGTGAATGAGTGTAATTGACACAAATAGCCATGTCAAGAACCCTAATGTCCTCAGATCCATGGAAATGACAGGGTCTTCCACAATGAGGTTCAGGGGAACGCCAAAGCCTTCCCATGGGCTGAGTATGGATGTCAGCTGTGTATGTGGAAAGTATACAGCTTCCTACTCCCATGACTGCAGCCTGAGGCTGCTCCCCAACAGTGACCCCCTACCAATGTTAGCTAAGGCACCTCAGCTGCTAGTTCATATCCATCAGAGCTCACGTCCCTTCTGATCCCATATTTTCTGTACATAAATCTGTTGTTTCTTCATTCTACATCACCCCATTATGTCAATCCCAAAGAGTAAATAGAGTATTTTTAAAAATGTGGACTGGGGTTTCATTCTTCCTGAAGTTCGATTGAGGAAGGATTTGTTTCCATGCTTAGCTGTGTAGCTGCTGCCACAATTCAAGTTTTCCTAAGTGGCTGGATTAAAGACTTTTTTCTCCTGCTAGTGAAAGAAAAAAAGTCCGATTCAGTTATCACAGCTATTGTTTCAAGTTTAATAGAAGGTTTGGATGACACCTTATAACTTGTTTTCTTTTATATTCTCCTTGATTACATCTAAATTTTACTTAACACATAAACAATACATGTTCTGATCTTAAGATGACCTACTGATGTTCACATTGTCCTGTTGGAAATAGATGTATGACTTAAAACTTTTCATAGGAAAAAGATCACAGTATTTAGTTCAATAGGCACTGGGTACCTATAGTGGGTAATAGAGAAGTAAGATTTAATTGCTCTTTGAAAAGGCTTATTCAGTGAAGGGTAAGGAAAGGAGACCCATTTGAGACAAGATGACAATAAGAATAGTAATAGATGAGTTTCTCTCCTCTAGTGCCAGAACAGTACAGCTCTCAATTACAGTGCAAAAATTCATTTGCAAAAGTAGCACTGGCAGCCAGGCGGTGGTTGCGCACGCCTTTAATCCCAGCACTCAAGAGGCAGAGGCAGGCGGATCTTTGTGATTTCGAGGCCAGCCTGGTCTACAGAGCTAGTTCCAGGACAGCCAAGGCTACACAGGGAAACCCTGTCTTGAAACACAAAAACAAACACTTCCCTTTTATTCAGACCTACATTTGTCTTGCCTTTGGAGTGCTAGCTTAGGTTAGGGACTTCCATGTCCTATGCTGAATCATTTTAACTCAGGTAGTGACCTTAAGACTCTCTCTTCCATATCATTTCCTCTCCTGTCAAACACCACATGGTTTAGCAGCGGGACTCCGGAGCAGTTGCATTCCATCCCTCAGATTCCCATCAGCCAGCTGAGCAGAAACAGCCAGTGTGAGGATTTCAGGGCTAGGTGCTTTGTCTCCAGTGTCTCCTAAGAAGTAATAGACAGAGCATACAACTTCCTTCATAACTAGATCTCTGGGTTAAAAAGAACACTCACTTAATCTGTCTTTTTTTTGATGATCTAATATGATGATCTTCAGTTGCATCCATTTTCCATCAATGACATAATTTCATTTTTCTTTATGGCCAGATAAAAGTCCATTGTGTATATATTTCCTTATCCGTTTATCTGTTGCTGGATACCTAGGCTAGTTTAATAAATGACTTTTATTAATAGTTCTGCTATAAACACATGTGCAAATATCATGTTTTCATTCATTTGTGGATCCTAGATATTTTTTCTTACAGATACATACATACATACACACACACACACACACACACACACACACACACACACACACACACATATATATATATATATATATATAGTGTAAAAGAAGAAGGGAGACTGGGGAAAGTGAAGACACTATTGAGAGGGGATAGAGGGAAGAGGGAGAAAGGGAGGGAGAGAAAGAAGAGGGCATGAGGAGTGAATGCGGCTCAAAAGCATGGTATATTTGAAAGAAATTGTCTTTATGAAATCTAACAGTGCTATGTATAATGAATATAATAAAAGAAAACCACATCATGCACAAAACAGAGACACCCAAAGATGCCCTTTCTCCTATGTAGTAATATTCACTCTTTAAACAATCACCATAGGAATGTCAGTAACTTCATAAAGGGCCCCAGTCAGCTGGTGTTTCTTTCAGCCCCCTGTCCCATCCTGAAACCTTAGTGCCTGAAGATTTTGTAAGAAGATCTCCATATCTGGAAGCCAGCAGATCCAAATATCCAGTCATGAGCCTTTAAAAAACAACTGCAAATTACATTAACTAATATTTGCTGGGTACTGTTATACGTTAGGGGCTGTCGATAAGCTCTTTATAACAGTGATGGCTGGAGAGATGGCTCAGTGAGAAAAGCACTTACTTGGCAAGTGTGAGAACTTGAGTTTGAATCCCCAGAGCCTACATAAAACCTGACTCGGGTACATGCATGTCTGTAATCCCAGAAATCCTACAGGGAGATGGGAGGCAGAGAAATGAGAATCCCTGGAAACTCACTGACCAGCTAGCCTGATATATCCATCAGAATAAAACTAGCAACCCTGCATTAAACAAGGTAGAGAATGGGAATCGACTGGTTTCCCTCTGACCTCCACACACATGCCATAGTACTGACACATCCATGTTCAGACATACACATGAATGTACATACAAAAACACACATACACAAAGACAAAAACTTCAGCCTATTTAAAGTACCAGTGTTAAGCAAGAGTAATAGCCACAGGCTAATAAAATGCTCCTGTTGTAAGGCCATAAAAGCTTTGGTCATTTGGGACTACAAGGATACTGAATATGACCATAAAACAAATTTCTGTTCATTACTCGGCAGTAAGAAATGTCTCAATTCTGATCTAGTGAAAAAATGAACAGACAAGTTGAAAATGTCCCCTTCCCATAGGTTTTCTGAGAGCTGCTTCCCACTTAGAGTTCTTAGAGAGGAGATGAACCTACACTGCTTGAGTGAAGCTACCATCCTGTTTTCAGCTGACTGAACTTGAGCCTAATTCAAGCTGGTCTAATTGCCTGTTCCAGAGAAGACGGAAGCAAGGTCCCAAGAACTTGTAACCACAGCACTAGTACAAAAACCCCTTTGAAAATAGTCATGACACTTCCTGTGTAAGGGGTAGGGTGGACTGAAAATGCAGTTCTGTAGTGAGAGATGGTAGATTAGTGGTGCCATGGAGAGATACTGTGTGACCCTATGGTGGTTTGAATAAGAATGGCCCCCCATGAGCTCATATATTTGGATGTTCAATCACCGGGAAGTGCCACTGTTGGAGAAGGATTAGAAGGATTAGTGCCTTGTTGGAGTAAGTGTGACCTTGTTGGAGGAAAGGTGTCACTGGCTTTGAGGTTTCAAAAGCCCACATCAAGCCCACCATCTCTTCCTGTCTATGGGTCAGGACATAGTTCTAACCCACTACTCCCAGTGCCTGCATGCATGTCACCATGTTTCCTACCATGATGATAATGAACTAAACCTCTGAAACTGTAAGCAAATCCCAATTAAACGCTTTCTCTAATAAGAATTGCCTTGGTCATGTCTCTTCACAGCAATGGAGCAGGGACTAAGATAGACCCCATATAGTGTCAATTTATGATGGCTTATTTTGTTCACTGATTTTGTGTTGCTATTGTATTGCCACTTTCATACTATAAAATGCCTTCAAACAGCAATTGCTTTTTCTTCCTTATAAAACTATAGGTTGTTAGAGATCCACTGGTCTAGCCTGAGTACTGCTGGGCTTTGCAAGGTATGTGGAGGGGCTGGATGTGGGAGAAAGAGAAGGAGACAGACAGAGAGACACACACACAGAGACAGAGCACAAAAGTGCCAATTTTCCTCATGCTTTCTTTTTTGGCAGTTCTCTACCATTGAGCTATACATCCAGCTCACTTTCTCATGCTCTAAGAAACCTCTAATCATGGACGAACCACTGTCCAAACAAAGTACCACTCACAGATATAACAGAAGTGTAAGAATGCACGTTAAACCCTATGAGCATCTCATCTGCTAATATGCTAAGGTCCAGAGGAAATCACAGGGCTGAGACCAAAGTTGAAGGCTGTATAAGTACATTTGGCCTCTAGTGGAACCATAAAGTCAACATGGCAAAAGGTGTAGATATAGGGAAGGTGAACAATTTGGAATAATTTGCTATGGGAGTTTCAGACAGAGACATCAAACCCATGATCAAAGGCATGGCCAGTGGCATGAACATGCATGGCTGTTTGGAGGGAGGTGATAAAACAAAAACTACATGACATTTTCATTGAAATTTTCAAAAAAAAAATTAAAAGTGACTAGCAAAATAGTGGAGAGCCTTGAGTGGTTATAGTCAGGATCATTCAGCTTTATTCTGCAAGTGTCAGGGTGTAGTCAGAGTTTTTTTTGGGCCTCTGGCTCACAAAAAACTACATGGAGACTTATTAATTATGGAAGCTTGGACTATGGCTTAGGCTAGTTTCTAACTAGTTCTTATAACTTAAAATAATCCATTTCTATTAATCTAAGTGCTGCCACGTGGCTTGTGGCTGTTACCTCTCCTCCCGAATGTCTTTCTTGTTCTCCATCTCCTGGTGTCTCTCCTGCACCTAGATTCATCTCCCTCTCTTCTCTCTCTTCCAAGAAGTCCCACCTAACCTCTTCCTGCCTAGTATTGG
Source organism: Peromyscus maniculatus bairdii (assembly GCF_049852395.1). Classification (NCBI taxonomy): domain Eukaryota; kingdom Metazoa; phylum Chordata; class Mammalia; order Rodentia; family Cricetidae; genus Peromyscus; species Peromyscus maniculatus. The sequence goes on from NC_134875.1 coordinate 18,149,266, forward strand.
TGATTCAGCTCTTTATTAAACCAATAAGAAGGCACCCTGGCAAAGACACATCTTCACAGTGCACAAAAAGGTTATTCCACAACACCAGGGAGCCACTGGAATCCACATGATTGTTTTGGATTTAAATACTGAAAATAAGGAGAAAACTCAGAAAGCCAATGCAATAGTCTACAAATGGGTGGAAGTAGGTATTCTTAGGAAAGATGTTTAGGTCATCCTTTGTATACAAATGATTTGCTCTTCCTCTTCTCCAGAGTCCTATGAGGTTGGCTGAGCAACCCTTGAGCCTGTGCCACACTTATCTTCTCCCTCTGCCTAATCTTGCTCCTACAGATGGAAATCCCAAGGAACTGATTACTATTTGGCACCCTAACTCTGTCTCAGCATCTGCATCAACACAAGACAGTGCAGCTAGTTCTTGGGTGTTGTTGGCTTTTGCATATACAGGTAAATGTTTTTCAGTTTGCATTTAAAGAACATAGGCAGTAACTACTTTATAGAGATTGAGAAAAAGAAAATACAAGGCCTGAAAATAATAAATCATTTATATTGTCTCCTACTTACCCCTTCTACCACATACCACACACATACACCCTCACACCACACATCTCATATCACTTAGGAAAAACTGATACCCTTTTATGTCTTCTCTAGTTCATCTCCATCACGAAAAATGATCACACTGTCTATTCCTCATAGCTCAGAAAGCTACAGTAATAGAGAGGAAAGAAGTAGAAGAATGTTGATAAAGAGGAACAGCTTTCCTTGTGCTAAAGGCCCTGGGTTTGGTTTCTCAGCAACAGGGGGAAAAAAAACAAAAACAAAAAACAAAACAAAAACAAACGAACAGAAAAAAAAACAAAAACAAAAAACAGGCCAAGCCTCAAGTCAACCACTAGACTGCAGACTGAATCTCAGACTGATTCTTCAAATGACAGGAAGTCAGTCAGCTGGAAACAAATGCGAACCTGGTTTGGGATGTCTAGAAGAATTAAGGAGTAGGTCCAGACGGAAGCTATTCCATTCTCAGCAGCCTTCCAACATGATAGGCCCCAAGCCTCCTCTCTGGAGAAAATGGAGCAGGAAAAAATTGCTTAATGAACTTGGTTTTGATCACTGAGAAGGGAACTTCCCCACCAAGGCCCCAAACCTCAACTCCAAAGGCTTCCTTTTTTACTCAGGGCTCTCTGACTAGAAGTCAGTGGGGGCTCTGTGCTTGAGTGCCAAAGACATGCAGGGAAACGGAGGGGGGGTCTGGGGGTGTCATGATTACTCAGAACCAGAGCTGCATGACTTAAACACTGGAGTATTTTAGGAGGCACAGATGCTGATTGCAATCTGCTTAGGACAAAGTTGGAGACTCTGGGAAAACAGAACTAAAAGAGAGACATACAGGAAAGAAAACGAATTACTACACAAAATACTCTGCCCAGCGCAAGGAAGTATATTAGATGAGTAACAAGGAAAGCACGGAGATATGGAAAGGGATAAAGGCAGAGACTATCAAGCTTTAAACTCCTTCTAGAAATGCTAAGGTGGAAAAGAGGCTGGTTCATTTTTCCAAGTGATGCTTCTGAAGGTATGCAGTGTTTTGTGTTGGAAAGTTCAAAGGGTGCTGTTCTAGAAAATCCCTCTGTACAATAGATAGGAAAACAGTCCTGAAAGAAACCACAAAAGCAAATAGAAGGAAATACAACTTCTACAAGGATCTAAATTGAGTTGCCAGTTCATATTTTATAACTGGAAAAATAAAGCTTCATTCATCCAAAGTTACCTTTAGATTATAAATATACACATGCATATATAATTGCACCTTATATAAATGAAAAATAATGAAGGCCATTATTTGGTATGCTAACTAAAAATACTTAAGAAAGGAACAAAACTGAAAAAGTTTTAATCTAAAAAAAAAACAAAAACAAAACACAGAAAAAAATCCAACCCTGCACATTATTTGAAAACCCCAAACCACAAAGCAAAACCTGTTTAAATCCAGGAAATGAAAAGTACTTGTTTTGCACACAATTACTCCCTTGCTGTCATTTTACGTGGTTTAGTTTTCACACATTATTTTTCTTCAGGTACAATAACATTCTTTTTAAAAAATTATTTATTTGTTTTTTATTTATGTGCATTGGTGTTTCACCTGAGCTGGAACTACAGACAGTTGTGAGCTGCCATGTGGTTACTGGGAATTGAACCTGGGTCCTCTGGAAGAATAGTTAGTGCTCTTAAGTGATGACCTATCTCTCCAGCCCCATAATAACATTCTTAAATCAAAGGAATATGAGAAAAATAGGAGAAACATGGATATGGAAATGACTATGATTCTAGCCTTATATTTGTAAAAAGAGGAGGGAATATACTCCCAGTTATATTCTTATTTTCCTTAAGATTTATTTTTATCATTTATTTGTGTGTCTGTATGTGTGTGTGTATGTGTGTGTGTGTGTGTGTACGTGTGTGTGTGTGTGTGTGTGTGTGTGTGTGTGTGTGTGTGTGTGTATGCTCATGTGTGCAGGTGCCATAGAGGTCAGAAGAGTGGCTCAGATCACCTAGAGCTGGAGTAACAGGCAATTGTGAACTCCTGGGCATGGGTGCTGGGAACCAAACTCCAGCTATTTGCAAGATCGTCAAGTACTTTTAACTACTGAATCATCTCTTCAGCACCCACCCCCTTACTCTTAAACTGCTTGGAATCAATACATCTAAAACCTCGTGATTTCTGCTAACTTACAGTGTTATTGTGTTACATATGACATGGCAATGGAATGCTCAAAGAATGCAATGAGAGCAGACTCTAGCTTGGACTAACTCTAGGTCATCCCAGAACCAAGATCTTCTTTCTTCTCCTCCTCCTCTTCTTGCTCCCTCCTTCTGTTCGCTGCTTGTCATTGTCTCCCCTTCTCCTTGTCCTTGTCCTGGTTGTCATCCTTCTCCACTGCCTTCTTTTGAGACAGTCTTACATAGCCCAGCTAGCCTCAAACTCATAATCCACTTGCCTTAGCTGCCAGAGAACTGAGTTACAGGCACATGCCATCCCACTAGACCCAAGATATTCTTCCTTTCATCTTTAGTAACTCCTCATTTTGTCTTGTGACATATCCCAAACTTAAGAAACTACAAATGATTCTGACCCAGAAACTACTTTCATTGTGTATAAAGAATTGCCAGTTCTTCATCATTTTCCTCTTCTTCCTCCTCCACTTCTTCCTCTTCTTTTCTTTTCTTTTTTATTTTTGTTTTTTGAGACAGGGTTTCTTTGTGTAACAGCGTTGGCTGTCTTGGAACTCATTCTGTAGACCAGGCTGGCCTTGAACTCACAGAGATCCACCTGCCTCTACCTTCCAACTGCTGGGATCAAAGGTGAGCGCCATCACCGCCCATCTGACAATGTTAGATTTTTTTTATTATTAAGAAATTTTCTATTCACTTTACACACCAACCACAGATCCCCTCTCTTCCTGCCCCCCAGTCAAGGTTACCTGTGGGGAGCCAGCAGAACCTGGCAATGTTAGATATTTGTTGCTGTTTTGTTTTGTTGAGACAGGGTTTCTATGTGAAGCCTTGGCTACCCTGGAACTTGCTCTGTAGACCAAGCTGGCCTCAAATTCAGAGATCTGCCTGCCTCTGCCTCCAGACTGCTGGTATTAAAGGCATGTGCCAACACTGCCCAGGACCAATTCTTCATCTTCCAATTTAGTATACTTTTACTATGTGCTCCTTCTGTGTTAGGGGATATGTTATGCTATGGCAATAGAGTGTTGATGAAGCCTGTGTTCCTGCATGTGATGAGTTCAGACTCCATCCCTGGGAGGCTTTCAAACATACAGGCAATGAAAATATGGAGTATCAAGGGCTGTGGTCCAGGTGTACAAGGTGCACAGAAGAATAAATTTAGAGGATGCAAAGTAATGGGGGAAGGGCTTTCTCACAGAAGCAATACATGAGTTATACTAAAACCCCAGCCTTTGCCATGCTTAACCAGAGGTCTGGGACAGCAAAGACTGTGCCAGTTTACAAGACTATACATAGCAGAGTATACATAATTACTCAATAAATGATACTTAAAATGAAAGCCATTCTTTAATAAGATTGACTCAACACTTCTTCTTTCCATTTGCTCAGTTAATAAAATTCTTGCAATGAATATGTACTAAATAAATAAGTGAATGTGGAAATGGCTATTTAGGAAGGGAGGAGTCATCTCACTTCCCTAACTATCCAGTACAATTAAGATCAACATTGAGTACTCCATGTGGTCTACTTGGCATGTATGCTGGGACTTAGGGATGGCTAAGGCACAGGTCATGTTTTCAGACTATTCATTATCTCTTGGAGTGGTAATACTGGGAAGTAGGGAAGTAATGACCGGGTGCTTTAATTTATTCAAGTTTGAAAGACATCTGTTACTCTTACCAAAGAAGGACGCATTAGAAAGGTAGATGTGGCTTGGCAAGACATCCACAAAGATCCTTCTAACCCCATGACAGTCTGGACATATTCTCAGCAATCCTGACAGCTATAAGGTTATTGTTATCAAGTATTTCACATCAAGCATTTCACTTTATCTGTATGCAAGAATTAGTATTTAAGTTTTTGAAAAAAAATCTGCCCCAAATATATAACATGATGTAAAAGGGATATAAAAAGCATGAAGATCCTTTACTTTGGTTTGAAGTTTAAATAAAACTAACACTGTTCAAGCAATCCACGAAAGGAATTGAGGACCCCAGGTAAGGGCAAGTACATTTCTAGGAATAGAAGGGAGAGGAAAGATTTGTATATAGTGATTAGAAATTAGATTTTGAATATAAACTCTTGGTTTCTTTCCTCTTTTAGTTGGTTAGTTTGAGGTCTGTTTAAGACAAGGTCCCACTATGGAGTTCTGGCTAGTAAGAAGATATAGAGAAAGCTGGACACAAGCTGTGGTGATCCTCTTGTTTTTGCCTCCCAAGTGTTAGGATTACAAGCACATGCCAGTTATTAGGACTGTGGTGGCCATGCTGTCTATATTGCTGTGGTGGCTGTGGTGGTTCTGGTGGCTGTGATGGCTTTGGTGGCTGTGACGGCTCTGATGGCTGTGGTGGCTGTGGTGGCTGTGGTGGCTGTGATTGCTGTGGTGGCTGTGGTGGCTGTGGTGGGCTGTGATGGCTGTGACGGCTCTGATGGCTGTGGTGGCTGTAGTGGCTGTGGTGGCTGTGGTGGCTGTGATTGCTGTGGTGGCTGTGGTGGCTGTTATTGCTAAGGTGGCTGTGATGGCTTTGGTGGCTGTGACGGCTCTGATGGCTGTGGTGGCTGTGGTGGCTGTGGTGGCTGTGATTGCTGTGGTGGCTGTGGTGGCTGTGGTGGGCTGTGATGGCTGTGACGGCTCTGATGGCTGTGGTGGCTGTAGTGGCTGTGGTGGCTGTGGTGGCTGTGATTGCTGTGGTGGCTGTGGTGGCTGTTATTGCTAAGGTGGCTGTGGTGCCTGTGGTAGCTGTGTTGGCTGTGGTTGCTGTGATGGCTGTGGTGGCTGTGATGGCTGTGATGGCTGTGGTGGCTGTGATGGCTGTGGTGTCTGTGGTGGCTGTGGTGTCTGTGGTGACTGTGGTGACTGTGGTGACTGTGGTGGCTGTGATGGCTGTGGTGGCTGTGGTGGCTATGGTGGCTGTGGTGCCTGTGGTAGCTGTGTTGGCTGTGGTTGCTGTGGTGGCTGTGATGGCTATAGTGGTTCTGGTGGCTGTGGTGGCTGTGGTGGCTGTGGTGTCTGTGGTGACTGTGGTGACTGTGGTGGGCTGTGGTGTCTGTGGTGACTGTGGTGTCTGTGGTGACTGTGGTGGCTGTGATGGCTGTGGTGGCTGTGGTGGCTATGGTGGCTGTGGTGACTGTGGTGGCTATGGTGGCTGTGGTGGCTGTGGTGTCTGTGGTGACTGTGGTGACTGTGGTGGGCTGTGGTGTCTGTGGTGACTGTGGTGTCTGTGGTGGCTGTGATGGCTGTGGTGGCTGTGGTGGCTATGGTGGCTGTGGTGACTGTGGTGGCTATGGTGGCTGTGGTGGCTGTGGTGTCTGTGGTGACTGTGGTGACTGTGGTGGGCTGTGGTGTCTGTGGTGACTGTGGTGTCTGTGGTGACTGTGGTGGCTGTGATGGCTGTGGTGGCTGTGGTGGCTATGGTGGCTGTGGTGACTGTGGTGGCTATGGTGGCTGTGGTGGCTATGGTGGTTGTGGTGGCTGTGGTGGCTATGGTAGCTGTAGTGACTGTGGTGACTGTGGTGTCTGTGGTGACTGTGGTGGCTGTGATGGCTGTGGTGGCTGTGGTGGCTATGGTGGCTGTGGTGACTGTGGTGGCTATGGTGGCTGTGGTGGCTATGGTGGTTGTGGTGGCTGTGGTGACTGTGGTAGCTGTAGTGACTGTGGTGGCTGTGGTGACTGTGGTGGCTGTGGTGACTGTGGTGGCTGTGATGGCTGTGGTGGCTGTGGTGGCTATGGTGGCTGTGGTGACTGTGGTGGCTATGGTGGCTGTGGTGGCTATGGTGGTTGTGGTGGCTGTGGTGACTGTGGTAGCTGTAGTGACTGTGGTGGCTGTGGTGACTGTGGTGGCTGTAGTAGCTGTGTTGGTTCTGGTGGCTGTGATGGCTATAGTGGTTCTGGTGGCTGTGGTGGCTGTGATTGCTGTGATGGCTGTGGTGGCTGTGGTGGCTGTGGTGGCTGTGATGGCTGTGGTGGCTGTGATGGATGTACAGGTCTGGATATTGTCCTTGGAAGGTGAATTCCCTCTCACTACCAGACTGCTTGTAGTATATCACTGTTCTGCTCTATACTGTTTTCTGTTGCATCTGGTACTGGGGCTGGAATTCAGTTCCTCAGGTGTCCCAGACAAGTGCTTTGTGACTCAGCTGCCATCTCCAACATCAGCATGTTCAAAGTAAAGGAGAGGTCCCTACTCACAATAAAACCTGCATATAGTCACTTCAAGGACTGGGAAGGTTATTTATGTATTCATTCATTCATTTATTTGTTTGTTTGTTCGTTCATTTGTATTTATTTATTTATTCATTCACTCATTCATTTATTCCTTCCTCATTTTTTTTTTTGTCCCTAGAAACTGGAGAAGCAGAAAAATGTAAACATCGATGCATGAATATACTAGTGCTGTGGAAGGGTAGGATGCAGGGGCAAAACAAGGAGTACCTGGTGGGGAGGGGGATCAGGCTCAGTGGCTGAGTTCTTGTGTAGCATAAGAAAGGTCCTGAGTTCCAAAGCCAATACTAAAAATAAACAAAGCTCAGAGTATGATAGACAATGGTAAAAAGGCAAAGGAAAAAGACAATGAAAAGACACTTAAGCAGGGCATGCTGATGATTGTAAATAGCAGTGTCAGCTCCGACCATTTCTGATCATAGGCTCAGAATATGAGGAGATGCCTAGAGTAACTTTTGGCCCAACTCATTGGAAAGGATGCCATTAAGAACCATCTTGCTCAAGGTCACACAGGGAGGCATTTGCTAAACTAATGTTTAAATTAAAATCTTAAATTTCTCAAGTTCTCTTTTTCCTTTTCTTTCTTCCTTTCTTCCTTTCTTCCTTTCTTTCTTCCTTCCTTCCTCCCTCCCTCCCTCCCTCCCTCCCTCCCTCCCTCCCTCTCTCTCTCTCTCTCTCTCTCTTGCTTTCTTTCTAACCATGCAATGGCAGGTGGACCTCTTAAGAGAAGTGACATTTCATTATGATTCTGTCTTCCAAAGTCACTGTATTGTGGTATAGTAGGGTTTGAGGAACATTCATTCATTCAACAGTAAGCACTGACTGGAACTAGCACAATGGTTAAAGGTGCCTGCTACTGAGCCTGAGGACCTGAGTTTGATTTCCAGAGCCCACACGCTGTAAGAAATAAACCAAACCCAGCAAGTTGTCTTCTGATCTCTATACATGCACCATGGCATGAACATGCCCATGCACACACATAATAAATACATGCATGCAGAAGGAAGTTTTTTTCTAAAGCAATAAGCTCCTATTATGTTTCAAACACTGTGCTTAATTCTAGAGACCCAAAGTTCAAGAAAATTTTGGTTTTTCTAAATTTGGGTCTCTTTTAAGGCTAGGCACAGAATACATAATAGCAAGTCTTTATCAGCTGTCTAGAGCAGGGCTTCCCAGTAAAAATAGAATTTCAGTAACAAACTCAAATTGCCTGTATAATTTTTATTTTTATTTGTTTTGGTAGCTCCAATTAAAAAAGAGTGAAGAAATTCATTTGAAGTTCGTTTTAATAATTTGTCTTGGTTAGAGTTTCTACTGCTTTGAATAGATACCATGACCACAGCAATTCTTTTAAAGGAAAACATTTAATTGTGGTGACTCACTTACAGTTCAGAGGTTCAGTCCATTATCATTATGGTGGGGAGCATGACAGTGTGCAGGCAGACCTGGTGCTGGAGAGGTAGATGAGAGGTCTACATCTTTAGGCAATAAGAAATACTGAAATACTGGGCAGTATCCTGAGCGCAGGGAACCCCAAAGCCCGCACCCACAGTGACACACTTCCTCCAATAAAGCCATACCCACTCCAACAAAGCCATACCTCCTAATAGTGTCAATCCCTAAGAGATTATGGGGGCTAGTTATATTCAAATTACCACAAATATATTGAATTAACTGAATAGAGCTAAAACATTATCATTTCCGCATGTAACCAATATAAAAATAGTTAATAAGATACTTAAAATTCTTTTTTGGTTAAAAGTGTTGGACGTCCAGCATTCATTTCCAATTATAGCACACCCCACATTTTAAGTATCTAATAGTTGCATGCGGCCCACAACTTTGATACTAGATATGATAGATCCAAAGTAAATGACAATAGTTGCCTATAAACTCCTAACTTTGTCAAATGCTATGCTAATCTCTCTGTAATCTCCTTATCTCTAAACTCACAGCTTACACTCATAACCCTAATGTCTCAAATCACTTTGTGCTGCTGTGAGAAGAAACCTAAGACTCCATCATTTATAAAAATGAAAACTGTGTTCCTTCTCAGTTCTGAAGGCAAAGTTCAAGCAGTTGGAGCCAGGTGTCTCAGCTTCCAAGGTGAAGCCTTGAATTTTGCCTGCTCTGAAAAGGAGGAAAATCTAGGGGGGCAGAGAGTTGGAGCAGAAGAGGGTAAACTGAGTCCTAAAAGGCCTTTTAGAACATCACTAATTCATTTCTTCTCTCAAAAGTCCTCACCTCTCAGAAATCGTTGCCTCAGGGATAAGGTTTCTTTCACTTTTATTTTAGATTTATTTATTTTTATTTTATGTGTATGGGTCTTTTGCCTAGATGTATGTTCACTATATGTGTGCAGTGGCCACTGAGGCAAGAAGAAGGTGTCAGATCCCCTTGGAACTAGAGTTGTAGATGGGAGTTAAACTCGGCAGTCAGTGCTCTTAACCACTTAGCCATCTCTCTAGTCCCCTTTTAAACATTTTAGATAGTTTTTCTTAGTATACAAAGAGATAGGTTTCCTTGTGGCATTTCACTCATAGATATCATTGTGCTTTGTTATTATTTCCCTCTCCTGTCTCCCCACCTTCTCTTCTTACTGGTCTCCTTCACCTCAAGTAACACCACCTTCTGTTTTCATTTCACAAATATTTCATTACTCTCCAACCATATAGATATCTTCCGCCCTTCTCATAGGCCCCTTTCTTTTCTTTTTTTTTTAATGACTGAAAGTGTCCAGGACCAAACAAAAATGCTAGTCATTTATAGGGATATTTTTATACACTATTATTTTATTTATTGTTTTTAATTTTTTTACTTACTTACTTACTTTATTTATTTATTTATTTTGGTTTTTCGAGACAGGGTTTCTCTGTGTAGCTTTGCACCTTTCCTGGATCTCACTCTGTAGACCAGGCTGGTCTCGAACTCACAGAGATCCTCCGCCTGGCATTGCCTCCCAAGTGCAGGGATTAAAGGAGTGCGCCACCACCACCTGGCTTTATTTATTTATTTATTTATTTATTTATTTATTTATTTATTTATTTATTGGAGACAGGGTTTCTCTGTGTAGTCCTGGAACTTGCTTTGTAGACAAACCTGGCTTCAAATTTGCAGAGATCCTCCTGTCTCTGCCACCTGAGTGCTGAGACTAAAGATGTGTACCACCACCACCCGTCTACTCTATTATTTTTTAATTAAAAATTTTTATTTATTTTGCATACTAACCACAATCTCCCCTCTCTCCTCTCCTTCAGTTCCCTCCCCCCACCTCCCCCCCATCCATTCCTCCTCCCTCTCCCTTCAGAAAGGGCAGGCCTCCCATGGGAGTCAACAAAGCATGGCATATCAGGTTGAGGCAGGACCAAGCTCCTCTCCCTGCATCAAGGCTAGGCGAGGCAACCCAGCATGGGGAATAGGTTCCCACAAAAGTAGGTTCCTTTCAATGACACACACACACACACACACACACACACACACACACACAGCCCCCACCCACCCCCTATACTTAACTATAACATTGAAACTTGGCACCAGTGAAATGAGTTGAGGAGGACAGAGATAGGTGGGTTACAGAATACAGGATATCTTTTAAAGTTTTTAATTAATTGTTAGTGTTGTATGTGAGAAGTGCGTACGAGGTTGTGTGCATGCCATGGCACACATATAGAGGTCAAGGGACAACTCTGTGACATCAGTTCTCCTTCCACCGTTCCTTTGCTTCCACAGATTAAACTCAGGTTGTCAGGCTGGTATCACAGCTATCCTGAGCCATCTTGCCAGGCCCAGAATACAGGATACCTTAAGTCTTCGGGGATGAGCTGAATTTCACTACGTGTAATATGTCCCAAGTCACTCAGTGAGGAAGCCCAGCATCTACAAAGGCTTTCCCATTGTCAGTGTCAGAAGTTCCAAGCCAGTTACAGAGGGGAATAACAGAGTCCCTGGTGGCTCTGCTCTTCCTGGTAAACAAGTCTAGACAGCATCGAGAATGCCCAATTGAAGGATCGGCTTCAGGAGACCAAATTAGTTTAAATTCGCTCCTCAGAGGAAAATCAGGATTTTTAATGTAGGTTACAAAACACTGAGGAACACAAATGAGTCAACAAGGAAAGAAACAGTGGCATTTGGGCATCTAAAGGTTCTCATGGTCTTTAGTCTGAGCCTAGGAGTATGCTATCGGTATACTAACATCAGTATTCTGGTGTGGCCTCAGGTCTACAATCCCTTTTTGTGTGAAGAGTGACTTGGTATTCGGCTTTATTTCCCTCAACTGTTTCTACTTACAACTTATTTGCTCCCAGTGTTCACTTTGAGAGAGAAGATCTCGACTTCTATCATTCCGACCATGCAAGACCAATATCATTCGAAGAACAGATAACACAAGACAATGTCACAAAGTGGCCAGCTACCTTTACCCCTTCTTCTACGATGACAATACTCTTTAAGTCATAGTTTTGAGATTTTTAAACTACAAAAATAAATTGTAAGTGGGCTCACATTTCATTCTGTTCCCAGAGTTAAAGATAATCTTAGGTCTATTGTCTTCCTTCAACTGATAGAGGAGGAAGTGATTTGCCTAATTGCTTACTACAATGAAGAGCGGCTGATGTCATGTACAGAGCTCTTTACAGCATTCCCAGCTGTTTCCTGGTTTTGAAAAGGCCCAAGTGTTTCGAGGTGTTATGAACAGAGAGCAGATTTTAGGTCCTTGATTCAGTGAATATTTTGACCTCAAAATATTCTTAGCCAAGATTTTAAAAGGTCTGTTTTTGTGAAGTCTAATATATTTTTTGGGGTGGGGGGAACTCCATGAGCATAAAACATAATGTGTCTCTACTTTCTCTTGTTATATTCATTTACTGTCAAGAAATAAATTATTCTCATTTCTCAGGTCGCATTGGGTCCCCATTCCAATGTGACTACATCCACCATTCCAGTCCTACCTACCCTTGTCACCTCCAAATCTGGAACTAGGGTTTGACAGTGACGAGTGTGCCCTCTGCTGACCGGATGTCTCCTCTGCAGTCCTGTTCACAAAATCCACTCCCACTTGCACAGTCGTGGCTGCCTCAGTTACCTGAGAGACACATTAAAGAGAGAGGAGACATGGACACCAGCTCCTTTCCCGATTAGAAATAATCTACCAACTGCAGAGCAAAGCGTTACCTCTGAATCCCTGATCAGTCCTTATAATAAGAAAACTCCATTGTTTTCTTTCCAGAAGTTTCTAAAAGCTGAATTTCTACCAATTTTGCCACAGAAGTACGTTTCTGGCCCTTACCGCTCTCCCACCTGATACACCAAGTTATAATATATAAACAGCACTTTGCACTGTGCACTGTAACTCAGTACAATAACAAGCTTTTAAAACAGGGCTTAAAAAGGACCCCTTTTCTGAGAGCATGAAAAGTAATTAGAAATACATTTTGAGGCCTTCCTAGATCCTCAGCTCTCCTGGGGTTTGCTTTAGGATGTGTCACTTTTCTCACACGCCTCCTCCTGCCCTCCCCCACCAGAGCCGCCTTGGGAGCCTCCGCCTCATTCTCAAGCCTTTTCAGCTGGAGGCCTCCTGTGCCTTCCCAGCGCTGCTTTCTACCAGGGCCTCTCCTTTCCCACTCCCTTTCTTTCTGTCTTTCTTTCTTTACTGACCGGGAGCAAGAGAGGCACTTCCAAGGTTACACGCAACCCCACAGGAACAGACCTTGGCAGGGATACTGGAGTATGTTTACCACCTGCAGAGAAGTGCCACCACCACTGAGGGAGAAACCCCAACCCCTTTGGAAGCCTTCACTTCATAGGCCTGCCTGGGTGGGAGATCTGAGGGGGGAAGGGGCTAGAATGTCATGGCTGTCTTCACATGTTCTCAACCCATTTTGTGGGAAGGGAAAGATCCACAGCTTGCCTTGAGGTTCGTTCTGACTCTGTGGTAGTTGGATGCTCCCCCAGCTCATCCTGGTGATGAGAGGTCAGGAAAGCAGTCCTGGACAGCTTGGGGGGTTCGGGGGTAGCAGATGCCTCTGTGTAAGTTTCAGATTCAGGCAGGACAAGGACCATAAGAATCATCAGATGTGTCCAAGAAAACGAAATAAATTCAGGAGGAGCCAGATAGAAGCATCACCCCCAGAAGGCTCAACAGAACCTGAACAAGATAGGGAAAGCAGGGCTTCCTCTGTCACTGTACCAGTAACTACCAGGTGGCAAGTGGCCACCTCTTTGAACTCCTGGCCACGCAGTTTGAGGGCCACTGCATCCACACCTAAGAAAGGAGACCTCAGAACCCATTTAGAAAAGATAATGTCAGGGTTCATGTCAGGAATTTTGAGCATGAACCCAGCTTGGGGGAGTGGTGTCGAAGCAAGAGAATCATGAAATAAATTATTGACTAGGTGCTCGAGGCCGATTCTGTTTTATGCTTAATTAGAAGGCAGAAAAAGACCACCTAGAAAAAGGTTAGCATCATTTGTTCTGGTGAGGAAACCTTAGGGTAGATTGTAGAAAAGGGCAGTAGGGAACAGGGAGGAGGGAGAAGGGCTGGGGTGGGTGGGTGTTGATGGCTGGTGCATAGTTATGAACTGGAACCTCCTTCCATCCCAGGGGCATTGCAAGGACAGTTAGAGAAACCCGACCCCCCTTGCAACTCCAAGGACTGCCTTATAAAGTTAGTGCAGTTGTTCTTTGGTTAGAGTTTCATGGGTTTGGTGACCACAGTGGGGGAGGGCGAGGAGTAGACAGGGAAAGATGGGCGGAGCGCCAATGTGTGCCCCCTGGGGGTGTGTGCAACTAAGGTTTGGAATTGGTCTTCTCAGTCTGTGGTTACAGGCATGAATTGTGCCCAAGTATTTTGTGCCACCCCCATCAGTTTTTAACAGATGTTTCTGAAATGCCCCGGGGGCATTTTCAGATCCGCTTTTTTTTTTTTTTCACTAGAAACCCGAAATGTCTAGAACTGTGAGAACCGCATCGCACCCCTCTCGCTCCTTTCCTGTGCTTGGTTGGGCTTGCGACAGGTTTATTTCTTGTTGCAGGCTCCCCATCTGCGCCAGATCCGCGCTCCACCCTTACCACTCCATCTTCCTGGCCCGGCAAGAGCCAGAGTGGTCCCAGACCTCAACTTGAACCAAAACTCCACCCCCCTCGCCCTCACTACCTGTATTTCTGGGTCCCCAGAATCCTAGGCTGGCAGCTATGAATGTGTTGTGCAGATCTCAATGTTGATTTAATACAATGGCACCGTGAACGCGGAAAAATAAATAGAAGGACCGGACATATGACTCTCGGTAGTGAAGCCTTTTCGAATAAATAAGAGGCTGAGTTTTCACTGTTGAATGTAAATTCCTTTGAAGTGGAACTAATCATTTCAAGATAGTTCACGTTGTCCTAACAACGCGGGTGAATGGCAAGGGCCCTTCTTTTTGTTAAAGATATGTTTTCTTTCTTTCAGTCAAAACTGATGATGATACCCCTTTCACGCTCTGTCCTCCAGGATCGTAAATCTCCACTCTCAGCTACCCAAACCGCACTTTCAGAAGCCAAGCCCCCGCGGGTGACCGCTTCTCAGGAGCGGCTCCAGTGCACCAGTTTCACGTCCACTCGCCTCCCGCCAGCGGGTCCCTGGCACTTGGAGCCCACCATGGTCCACCTCCCGGCCGTAGGGGGCGCTGCGGCCAGGGGAGAGCGGACCAGCCAGACTCCGCTTGCAGCTGCTCGGTGGATGGGGCAAAGTTCCAGGATGCACAGACTGCAATTTCATACTTGCAGGATAGATATGGTGACTCTCACACCTTTTAAGTCCCCTGTCAATCTTCTCCTAGCCTCGGGAATGTGAAAACTTGCACAAAAGCTGCATTCTCCTAACCCGCGCTTATCATAAAGCTGCTGGCGCCTACTTACTTGGGGAGAAAAGGTCACTCCAAAACAATTCGGTCCAGCCAAGGCGTTCAGATCTTAACTTTTTCTTTTCCAACGGGGGCCTCATTCAACAATCCCCAAAATCGTTGCGGCCCATGCCCCTGGCCTCTCCTCCTCCAGGCTCTGTAGACCACCCCTCCTTCAACGTCCTGGGACCTCGAGGAGGCCACGGTTTGTTTGTGCCCAAAAGGAGGGGCGGGCTGAATTTCATAGCTTAAGAAAGTGTACTTGTGATTAGGGTAGGTAGAAAGTTGCTTCTAGTTCACCTACTCAGAGGCGCGGAGGTGGGGGAGGGTACTCCAGAGGGCCTTGTGTCCCTCTTGGGCCCTAGGGGGTGTTAAGCCTAGGACTCATGTGGATAGCTGGCTTCCCCGTAGGTAGTCCTCATCTTTCTGCCCCCACCCCACCCCCCAGAAAACAACACACACACACACACACACACACACACACACACACACACACACACACACACAAAAGAAAAAAAAATACGAGGAGAAGCGAGATGCTTCGGACCAACGAATGAACAGTGACAAGAATAGGCCGGGGCTGGACGGTCCCTAGAGGAGCTTGGTGAGCCGGAGCTTCTCGGAAAGAAAGAAACTGTCTGGGCACTTGGTTCCCAGCTTCAATCAGGGACAGAGTGGAATTCCTGAAGGCCTAGCTCAAACTGACTTCATTCCCTTTCCTGACTCTCCAGAGCACTGGCCTGTAAAAAATGTTGAAGGGGGTTCCTAAAGGGCTCATTTATTCTCTTTGCATCGCGTTTTGCCTCTGCGGAAAAGAAGACGGCCCTTGTTCCGGGTCCTAATGTGTACCTTTTGTATTCGCTTGGGTTTTAAGCTCTTCTCTCCACCGGTAGGGGTGGGGGTCAGAGCCAGTTTGCGCCTGGCTAACGATCTCTTAATATACTCAACCGGTGCTGCCTCCTTAAAGTGAGCGAGCCGGGATGGGAGGGCCATCCCTCGACACCCCCGCCCACTCGCGGTCTAGGTGGCGTCCCACTGCCGGGCCGAGTCAGCCCCGCCGCCCTGCCGGGCTGTACCTTGCCAACGCGGAGGATTCAATTTCGGTGGACCCTCAGGATGTCAGGGGAAGCAAGTTGGAGAAAGTTTACCAGCTGGGCAACTCGGATGAACTTGGAGCCGGTCTTTAGCTTTGCTTGGGTTATTCAATCGAGTGCTTCATTCTTTGAAACAAAACGAAACAAAGATTCAAAACTGGACGCAAAGACTTTCCTCCGCTAACTCCGAGAAATAAGCTGGGCCCTGCAGCGACTTCTACGCTGTCCTTTTATGTCCCCTAGACAAAGTTGTCCTGTAGACTATTTGGAGGTCTTTCGGGAAAATTAGCGACGGTTTGTGCGGGCATTTTTTCTCCTCCATAAGAGTCAGCTTGGTCAATGAGTCAAGGTAGCTAAGGCATTGCTGCATATAGCTCCCAAATGTCCTTCCTGCCTCAGTTTCCGCATCTGTTAAGGACTAAGAGTAATAACTTCCCACTTACTGTTTCGTGAAAGGAAACTAGTGTTTATGAAGTACAGGGTTTGCAACACACAGTAGGTGTTCAAAAAATTTATATTCTCTCTCTGCATCCTGTAGGTCCTGAGCCTTTAACCCATAACCCACTTGGCTATTCAAAAAGAGTAACATAAACCCGCGTGAGTGACAAAGGTGGCTTCATTGTCCAGATGCTTGCTTGCAGAGTGAGTTTAGGGCTCCACATTCAGAATCCCTGGTTAGTGTGGTGCTAGTTTAGCTACTAAGCTTAAGAGTCAGGACTCAAGGGACAGCTGTCAGGGGCCGCTCCTCCCCGCCTAGCCTACTAGCCTCTGGCGTTAAGACTTGAGAATGGGCTTAGGGGAGGTCTAGCTGAGCAACAAGACCCTGGGGCAGCGTTTTGCATCTCTGAGTAGGCAGGCGGCCTGCGCACGGTTCCTCTCCGCAGGCCACTCGTTCGGGTCTACTGTGGGGCTGTGCGTTTCAGGCGGAGGGGGCTGAGCTTGGAGCCGCCGCTTGGGCTCTGTGCTCCTGGCAGGGAGGCTAGCAGCCCTGGCTGGGTGGAGCTACACTAGAGGCTCCTGGCCGCCACAGCGTGCACTGCGGAGGTAACATCTGTGCCCACCCCCACAGCCCCCACAGCCCCCACACCCGCTTCCATCCTCCACATCACCTCTCTTCCCCCCACTCATTTTTTTAAAAGAAAGAAAACGAAAAACCAACCTTCCTTTCCCTCTACAATAGACACACCGGGGGGCCTTTCACTTGGCCAATCTCAGGAGTTTCATATGAACTTCATTAAATCAATTACTCGGTGAACACATCACAATTTATTTGCAATTAGTATCAAAATGTCTTACTTTTCTTAATAGGTCGGAGCAGATGTAGCTACAGAAGGGACAACGCGTTTTCGTGAAATCTATCTCTTGCAACATATTAAATCTTCTGGTCAGAAGAGAAGGAGAAATTCAAAGGCAGTTTAGAGGAGGAGTGAAAAACCACGCTGGAGACAAATGCGATCCGTGCAGGTGTTGGAGCAGCTTGCGTTATAATTGTATCTAGCGAAAAGGTTGCCTTTATTATCCGTAATGATCGAACAAAAGTCACCGTAATTAAACGTCTGGTTTTCTCCGATGACTGAGAGGTGCGTGTCTGAAAGGCGCCGGGTACAGCGAGGGATTTCAGAAATGGTTAACAAGACGCCTCATTCTTTGAATAGTGGCTTTGTCTTAATGGGGTGGGGGTGAGAAGAGAGAAAGAGAGACAGTTATCTAATTTTTATTGCCCCAAACCAGAGATTTATTGATTGCGACAACAGTTTTATTGTACTAGGGGAGGGGGCTGCTGCGGGTTTACAGAAACTGATTTACTTTCCTTTGGATGTAAATTCATATGCAGCAGCCTCCCTTTGGAAGGTTGGACCTCAGCTCCTGTTAATACCATTAGTGACACAGGATCGAATTTCAAATGAAGCCTGGTGACAATTACAGACGGAAACAGATGCCCTTGGAAATTTAGGTCAAGTGTTCAAGATTCTGGTTTCATGGTCAAGGCTGTCTTGGGGGTAGCCTTGAGGAGACCTTCATAAATCTGTCCCCTCTGAACTGGGGATGAGCCTTGTAGGGGCTGGATGGGCGGGGGAAGAAAATTTATTTAGAGGGGTCCTGAAAAAAAGGTCACTGAAAAAAAGAAGACATACCAAAGTGTTATAAAGTTGAGCAAGTGTGCTGGGCTGGACAGTGCTTTCGTGCTGTGCTGGCAGGGAGCAATAGCCCACTCCCGGGCTCCCAGGAAGAACTGCACTGGCCCCAGCGGGAGAGACCTGGACCCCAGCATCCTACTTAATCCTCAGCAGGCATACACCCTCCCCTTGCCTCAGCCTCAGAGCCTTTTCTTAACCCATCTACGAAATGGGAATCAAATCCTTGGCCTGCTTTTCTAGGAGAGTGACTTCGAGGATCAGGGTGATAACGAATTTGAAAGCGGCTAGGCTTTTTAATGGAAGGCATTATTATGAAGGTGCAGCCCCCTTCCTACGCTTTTTAGTCAGTTGCTCCTCTGCTAAATGAAAAGGACATCCGGCTTCTCCCCTTCTCCGGCGGGAATCTTCCTTGAGAGCCCTCAGCGTCGGAGATGGCAGCACCCATGCCTTCCTTCGGGTTATAAAACTTGTCTTTTCACCCTGCTCTTGGTCCCAACCCGCGTCTTTGAGCATGGCACTCTTTGGGGTTTACGTCCCTCTGGTGGGTGTTTTCTACTTGACAACTCTTTTAAAGACGCAGAACCATATTTTATTTACTGCCTACTATAAATTATTTACTAGCAGGCTGAGGTAATTCCATTAAATCCGCACGATTTGTTTATACTAAATAGTTATCTGGGGACTCCTTGCTCGGTTTGGAGCTGCAAGGCTGGGGGAGAAAGTGGGAGCGACCGCGAGGGCAAGACGCCCACGAAAAGGAACGGATTCTTTGGAAACGAAAACGTCATTATTTCTCTTTATTAATCATTAAAAATTAAATATAATCCAACCGTCGTTTTTGTTGTGAGTTGTCATTCCCGGCCCGGCTTGCTTACTCCCCTGCTAGCTTCCTCACCCCACTTACCAGCCTCACCCCTGTTTAGGACAGTTTTCCACTTAACAGCAGGATGACTTCTTTCAAGGAACTATGTCCACAGTGGCATCAAACAGATTTTGGGGAGAGAGTCCGGTATTTAGGTAGAGGAAAATGTGTGAGGCTCTTCCTGGGATGAGGGGAGGGGGCGGGGAAGGGAAACCCAGAGCTCGGAGAAAGCGGAGCCCTGGCTGCTGAGCTAAGAAAGAATGCTCCGCGAACTTTGCCTCTGGTCCCTTCCCCCAACATTGTAATCAGGCAGAAAAGAGTAGGAAAAAAAAACAGCCTGAGGGAAGGCACCAGGCTTTATAGATTGGCTGGGTGTGTGTGTGTGTGTGTGTGTGTGTGTGTGTGTGTGTGTGTGTGTGTGTGTGTGTGTGTGTGTGTGTCCGCACGGGGGGGGGGGCGTGTACAGGCACGTGCGTGGATTTGTGCTTGTGAGCCACAGTCTCCTGCCCTTGCCAAGATATTAGCGGTGGCCAGTAGAGATTTTTCTATTTTTCTGACTGTGTGCACGTTGTGTGTTATAAAACAATTGATTTGTGTCTCTCCACGTTGGGACTTAAGTGGAAACATCAAACAAACCAAGAAATATACTGACCTTTGGGGGAGTTAGAGGGGGTTGCACAACTGAACCTTAAATGAAATTTTCATCTGAACTCACTGCTTTGAGTTATTCTGGCCTTAGAAGAGGGGCGTGATTTGTGGAAGTTTTCTTTCTTTTCTTTTTTAAGGGGCTCTGGAGGAATGTAGCAAAGGAGTGTGAGTTTCACACCTGGTTTTGCACAGGGAGATTTGAGAATTGTTGGGGTATCCCTCCCTGAAACACAGGGGGATATAACTAAGATACTTGGACAAAAGGCCAGTTGTCTAAAGCAAATTGGAAGGGTGCACAACAAACAGAAAAGGCACTTATTTCATAATTTGTTTTCTACTTTGTCTTTCAGCTGAAACAGGCATGCAAGGCAGGATAAAACAATCCTCCTCGTCCCAGTGACGAAACACCCATCACCCTTTATTAGAAAGTTGAAGGATGGAAATTATCCAAAGCATTTAGGACATATCTTGTATTTATAGTAGTTAACTTCCCCAACAATTAAAACCCCAATGACATATTTTTAGATTTGGAGATTCTATTTTTTATAACTTAGTTACCCTTATTAGTTTAAGTTCTGCTTTTTTTCAACATGAAAGGAAAATAAATATACACACCTCAAGTGTGCAAACACATATCAAGCATGT
Organism: Peromyscus maniculatus bairdii; assembly: GCF_049852395.1. NCBI lineage: Eukaryota > Metazoa > Chordata > Mammalia > Rodentia > Cricetidae > Peromyscus > Peromyscus maniculatus. Next base: position 18,169,491 of record NC_134875.1, read on the forward strand.
TGTGATGATGAAGATGCACACTAACTCTGTGAACACTGAGTCAAACATACATGCTTTAAGCATAGACTTAACTCCATTCATTGAGCCTTTCTTGTCCTTTTTAAAAAAAGATGTAATTGGCATAACATGTAATTAACCATTTTAAAATGAATAATATGATGCTATTTAGTACACTCACCATATTGTACAACCTCCTAGTTATAAAACATGTTTATCTACCAAAAGTAAATCTTTCTACCCAGGCGGTCATTACTTTGCTTCTCTCAACTTCAGGCAAGTCTTTTATTGGCATTTTTATTTCTTAAAAACAAGCATTTCTCCAGCAGAATTTCTCTATGTTAGTGTTTCCTTAAAATCTGTTATATCACATTCTATTTCATACTCCTCCCGCTACAGATACAAAGACAGGGGATAAATGACATAATCTGCTTATTTGTATTTGTTCTAGAAGCCAATAGGTTTCCAGATCTGTATTTGCAACATGAGTCTTTTTAATGAGCGGTGGATCCCTGGGCAACACTTACAAATACTTTGCTAGTCGTTGTGGGAGGGACATGAGTTTGAGGCAACAGTTAATCTTGCTGTCATCAATAGAAAGTGGATTAGAGTGGTATTTTCTCTTTTGAAATGTAATTCATAAAATTTAACAAAGCAATAGTTATAGTCAACCTTTTGGAAAAATAAAGGAGTGCTAGGATGAGTTGGAGCAAACCATTTGTTTCTGCTCATCAAAACTGTGCCCTGAATTCACAATAATGGGCAAACTAGCTTAGAAGAGCCGGTCTCATCTCACTCTTGTGTGTGCTAATGCATTCATTTGTATCACACAGGCTCACCACAAAAGCGAAAGGAAATATGACTGTGCCTTAAGAATTTTAATCAAAATTGAAGCCACTATTTATGTAACGGGGACCCCAATATGCATGGAATTTGGAGAAGCAATTTCTGTGAGACAGCAGTAAGAGGTCAAGACTGGGCGAGAGTCATGAGCTCAGGCAGATTTTTGAACTCCATTTACAACCCTGCATTAATGTGGAATTAAGGGGCATGTATTAGTGGGCAAAATCATGGGTGGCCAGTCCTGTAGTTTAACATTTTGCTTCATTGTGTTTAGAGGATGATAATTTTTAGAAGAGCTAGCTGATATTGATCCACACTGAATACTACAAAAGACATACTTTGCAGTGAATTTTTGGAACAGTCCATTTCAAGAGGGAAACGTAAAGTGATACCTCAAACCATCCATTCCTTTTGGCACATTGTTTCAATGAAACATATTTCCTTTTTTTCTACATCAGAAGCTTTCACACTTTTCGCTAGTGACATTTAAGGCTCTGTTCCTTTTTTTTGTGAGAAAACTGTCTTATACATTTCATGACATAACAGCATTCTACTTCTTACAAGATATGAGTAACAACAGGTCTCTAATTATTTGTGACAAAATTAGACACAGAAACTGTCAGATGTTTTCTCAGGACAAAGAATGCCCCAAATTGAGGAATAGGTTTTACACAACATAGTTACATTTAATTTTGAAGTAAACATTTTTATGTGGCAGAGCTGGGGTTTTATACATGCTGGGAAAGCACTTTACCACGGAGTCACATTCCTGACCTCAAACTGTACTCTAGTTGGATGGATGAATTTGGTAAAACACAATCATAAGTCAGAAAAGATCATAAAGTTCATTATTTATCACATGAAGTTGTTAAGATCACAGACATAAATATAGCCTCCACACACTTGCTCTGTGACTTCAGGAAAACCATTGGGCCATTATGAACCTCAGGTTCTTCCCCTGAAATAAGCCATCCAAAGATCCATGTAAGTTGGAGCTGGAGGTAAATTTCAGCGATATTGCACTTATTTAGTATGTATGAGGCCACTTGCATCCACTATCCAACAGTGAAAATTAAAAACAAAACAAAACAGACTTCACGTGGGGACTACCTAAGCTAACAGGTGCTCAGGGTTTGGCACAGAGCATGGCACACAGTGGGAAAGTGATACACACACCTTATGGCTTATTACTGAGCACCAGTCATGTGAGGAGTCGTCGTCTTCACTGTATGTCTGGTTAGGGCCCAACATTTCATATCAAAAGAGTCGGGAGCTCTCCAAGGCTAAGAGTGTGTCCTTGGTCCTCAGAGCTTAATCATTTTTACTGGGGGCCATTCCCTTAGGTTCCCAACACCACACTCATGTTATCTTTTTTTTTTTTGAAGATTTATTTATTATGTATACAGTGTTCTGCCTGCATGTATGCCTGCAGGCCCAAAGAGGGAACCAGATCTCATTACAGATGTTTTTTAGCCACCATGTGGTTGCTGGGAATTGAACTCAGGACCTTAGGAAGAACAGCCAGTGCTCTTAACCTCTGAGTCATCTCTCCAGCCTTCATGTTATCTTCTAGTTCCTGTGACACAGGGCCAGTTAAGTACACAAAGCCCCTTAACCTTGCCCTCACCACTGCTGGGAAAGCTGACATTTTCTGAGAGAACTTTACTAATCACTAAGAAGAAACAAAAAGGGAAGGAGCATGAAAATAGAGCTCCAAAACATAGGTTTCTGACTCTTCCTAGTAAATGTCATGAAGAGCCTTTTAGGCTCCAAGCCTCATTTAACTGAAATGTACTGTATTAACTAGCTCCTAAGAAAGCAAGTACAGTTAGTCATTTAACAAACTGTGATGACTGTCACAAAGACAGTGAAATTGGGTGTTCTAATAAAGATGGCTGGGTTGGGGTGAAGAAGTTCTTGGGTGTTTTTTTTCTTCTTTTTTTTGAGAGAGAGAGAGAGAGAGAGAGAGAGAGAGAGAGAGAGAGAGAGAGAGAGAGAGAGAGAGAGGATTTCTCTGTGTAGCCTTGGCTGTCCTCGAACTCATTCTGTAGACCAGGCTGGCTTCAAACTCACAAAGATCTGATCTGCCTGCCTCTGCCTCTTGGGTGCTTTTGTAAAGATGGCATTTATACTGTGGTTTTTGAGGTTGATAAGGTGCTGCCTAATGGTAATCTGATTTAAGAACATTCTAGGCAAAAGGAGCAACAAATATAAATTCTGGAAGCACAGCTGGACCAGCCTAACATTATAGTAATCTCCCCACTAAATTCCAAGCACTATTTGAACAATCTTCCACACAAAAACTCATCCAGTTCTCTCAGTTAAGGGAGTTATTACCCATGAAATGGATACCGTTGTTTCATTTTACAGATGTGGATTATTGAGGTACAAAAATCTTAATTCAGTTGTTCATGTTACCAAGTTGCTGCATGGTCAAGGCCAAGCAGTCTGATTACAGAATTCAGTAGATAGCAACCACTCCATCCATTGCTTGTGGCATGGTGTAGATAAGAAGTATGGTTTTGGGGGAGACCAGGGAGTCACAGCTGCTTCACCATCCATGTGGAAATTTTATATGTGTTTGAAAGGAATTTGTCTTTGTCTATTGAGAAAGGGGAGTCCCTGAAATACTTTGAGCCAAGGAATGACACGATCTGGTATATATCTTCACAAGGTCACTTTTTTTTTCCCTGAGAACAAACTGTAGGGGCCAAGAGTGAAGTAAGCAAGAGTACACAGTGTTGTTACTTTTATCCAGATGGGAGATGAAGAGAACCCTGACCAGGACAATGACAATGGAGAGACATGGAGGGATTTGGCAAATAATGGAGAGAGTTGATTCAACTGCCTGGTAAAGCAGAAGAGGAAGGCTAGGTGATGACTGATACGTTTGGATTTGAGTAGCAAGGTGGGTAGATAGTGGTCTTAAACATCTTTTTTCTTCTTTACCCATGTAGATGGTAGAAGCCATCTTGCTTTCTTGACCTCTGGGAACTGTTCATCCACTGAATCTTTGCTTCTTTCCCAAGACAAATGCCAACACTATTTCTCCCATCTCCTAGAATTCTCAGAATCCCTAAGTTCCACCCACTCACTACCAGTGTTATATTTGAGCAAACACCTATCTTAGAGCTAGTTTTAATGGCAAATATCAATGGTAAGAAACCATGAGGTGGTGTTCAGTTCATGCCTAAAGCATCCTAGGAAACTTTAGATAACACCACTTCCCATCTTTATGCAGTAAGGCACAAAAAAAGCAAGGCCTTAGATTCTGGAATTAGATACATTTAAATCCCTCACCCACCATTATTGTTTACATCACTTAAAGCAAAATCCCAAACCAAAAGAACAATAACAAAAATCCCCTCACCTCTGAAAGCTTCACTTTTCTTTCTTACAGAATGGATATAATTATTTTCATTGTCATATGAAAGAACATGTGTAAAGGACTCATGCAATACCCAGTTCTCCAAATCCATTGAAGTCGAGAAGTCGATCATCATTATTATTACCATTGTTTTCACCTATCGTTTAGTTCTTGCTCTTAGGCAATAAAATAGGCCTCTTCCTCAAAGCAGCATTCAGCATACTGAAAAATGTTTACATTTCTAGATCTGGGTTGTTCTAGATTCCTCTTCATCTTTAGCTTCTTAAGAATTTTTCCTTACCCACTGTGCTGCTGACCCAGAACATAAGGCTAGTCTCAGCTGAACATTTAAAAAAGGGTCATTTGATTTATAAGCTGCTGCATAGACTTTTCTAAGTCAGCAATTAGACATGAAATAACTAATGTTGCAAAGAGAAACTAGATTGTCCTAGATATCATGGGAGCATGTATCAGGGAAAATCACTAAAACTCTGATTCAGTTTCCTTGTATGTAAAATGGGGTACCTACTACCACTGATTTCACAAGAACATTGCCAAGGGCAAGTAAATAACAATATAGAAACACTCAGAGAAATGGGGAAGACTAAAAGAGATCTTTCATTCCTCAAAAAGTACAATATGACACAGTGCAGTTAGTAATCTAATTTGCACATGAATTATTGGGGGTAAGGTTCAAGTGACAGAAACTTCTAAAAAAGTTTTAAAAAATTCTAAAGTCTGCCACTTAGTCTTATGTTATTAAAAAACTGGAAATTCGTTGTGAGCAAAGACAATGGCATTGCAGGGAACCAGCTTAAATGCATGGCAAGTTGCCAGGCTATGTGTGCTGTGGTTTCAAATGTTTATTACCTAACCTACACTTCAACCTTGACATGCAGAGTAGAAATGTCACACTCAATTCAAGATTTACAAACTTAAGTCTCCCCTATAACACAGAAAAAAACAGAAAAGCAAATTAAAAGCTTTTGTGCTGGGTGCTGTGATAAATCACATATTTATTTTTAAAAATTGAAAATAAATATGCATCATGAACAAAAGGATATTATTTGTATGTTATACTTATGAATATAATTTATTAATAGTGTTGTAGCAACAATAAAAATTATTGCTCTGTGAAAATAATTTACACTATTTGCAAATGTTGAAATGCTGTTTCAATTACATTTTTCATCAGTGGCCATACCATTTGGATGTGCCAGATCTCATCAATTACATTTTTTGCAGGCTGCTTAAAATTATAAATTGAAGGAAGTCAGCCAGTCTCTAGTAAAGGATCCTGAAGTCTTAGAAATGCATGAGGTTTGACTTCATCAGAGCTGAGAAAACATCCTTGCTGCTCTCTACTACAGGCTTCAACATCTTTTGTATTGTTGGTAGAGCCCCAAGAGAATTGTTTTCAAGTGCTGAGGATCAAATCTAAAGCCTGGCACATGCTTTATGAGCACTGTATCACTGAGCTTCCCCACTCTTCATTATTTAATAGTTGTATAAGATCCATGTGACCAAGTATTAACAACTGATAAATCTAAATAAAGGTTATATATGTTTAATTTTTTGTAGCTTAAAAATTTCAAAATGAAGTGCTAGAGAAATATAAATTGAAGTTCAAAAGAGCTATAAACATTTCAGTGCTTATTAAAACAATAAAATTTCATGTATAAATAAATGTGAATTGGCAAAATGTAAATTCAATTTATTTTGAAATATATGGATTCATGATTGGCCTAAAATAATATTCAGAAAAGTAGAGTTTGATTTTTATTAAACTCCCTTTTTTATTGCTTTTGAAAATACTTAGTATCCTTCCAGTTCTGTAGTCAGCCCTTCTACAGATATTTATTGAACACTGCTACCACAGCTAGTAATTATTTAGATGCTATGTGAGATACCAGGATCTATAAGACACGGCCTGTGCCCTCAAGGAATTTACAAGCTAGAAGCAGTATCATATTCTTCAAAAAGAATTCTTTGACTGTGTAAACAGAAACTATAAGCTTATAAAAGAAAGCCAGTAAATCTACTCCAGAAGTCCGTTTTGCAATATCACTACCTCTGATTCTGCATTGAATCTTTCTCCAAAGCAGAGACAAATATCTCTGTCTTGTGTCAAACGCCACTGCCGTATGGTTCTCTTTTAGTCTTCCCTTTCTCACTACTTCATTTTCCTTTATTGTTTACATCGTCACATTTTCATTCACATATTTAAAATGCTTGACAGTATTTTTTTGATCTTTATATCATTTATTGTTTTATGCTTTTGAATGGTAGAAAAGATAAAACAGTGGTTCTCAACTGTCCTAATGCTGTGACCCTTTAATACAGTTCCTTATGTTGTGGTGACCCCAATCACAAAATTATTTTGTTGCTATTTTAGAACTGTAAATTTGCTACTGTTATGATCATAATGTAAATACCTGATACGCAGGATATCCGATATGTGACCCCTGTGAAGGGTCATTTGACCACCAGAGGGGTTGTGACTTACAGGTTAAGAACCAATGAGAAAGAAGGATCAACGGTAGTTGTCATATGCTTATTTTGAAAATGAAAATTTAAAAAAAAATTAGCTTTTCATTATTATTATTTTTCCCACTAAGTAGTGTCTCACTATGGCTTGGTTGGCTTGGAACTCACTATGTAGACCAGGCTGGCCTCAAACTCATAGAGAGCAGCCTGCCTCTGCCTCCTGGGTGCTGGGATAAACAGCATGTGCCATCATGCCACAGCCCAATATTTTTCTTCAAATACATTATGACTGATAATTAGTACAGCTTTTTACAGCTGTCGTTTAATTGCTGTCATTGTTTTTATGGTAAATATGTTTGCATCTTCTTACTTTCAACCTTTTAGCATTGTTGAATTTAAAACGTATTTCTGTAAACAGAACATAATCATAGCACGTAATCTTTAGAATCAATTTGTCTAACCTCTGTCCTTTGAATAAGAGCATATGATCAACCAACAGTGTGTTGATTAGTGTAATTAGTGGTAAAATCAGATTTTCATGTCCCATTTGCTATTTGCTTTCCATATGTTTTGCATTTCTTGCTCTTTTATGATTTTTCTATTAAGTGCTTCCTTCTGTACTATTTTAATGCACATGCAATTTCCTTTATGGTATTTTTATGAAATTATTTTCTTAATGGTTGCCCTGGAATTGAAAATAATATCTTGTCCTTATAATCCAGTTCAGATTAATAGCAACAAAATTCCAATTGCACATAAAAATGCTTCTCTTAAATACCTCTTTGCTGTCTCACCTCTGTAATGTTACTGTCATACAAATTACAACTTCGTTCATTGTATGTTCATCAAAACACAGTCATAATTAATGCTTTATGTAGTTATCTTTCAAATAAGATGGGGAAAAGTGAGTTGTGGACAATGATACAATTTAACTACACTATTTGGAGATTATCTGTACCCAATTTCAACAATGGCTCAACTAAGGAGATAGAAGGTGAACCAGAAAATGGGAACTTAAAGAACCCCAAACATAAACTAGAATTATCATACATCTATAGGATACTCCCAACAATACTGGTGAATACAGAACCTTCTCAAGTGTACATGGAAGGTTCTGTAAATTGAACTTATTAGGTTAAATAATGTTAGATAAACAAATTTCAGAATCTACAAGTAATAGATTACTATTTGCCCCTAAAATCATAAAACATATTTGTCTGTTCACAGTGTGATAAAATGAAAAAAAAATAAACTATTGGGGAAAATTCAGATATACGTAGAAATTAAAGAATACACTCTTAAAATTTTAGGTTACCATACAAAGTAATGAGTTTCATTATATGTCTTTGTATGTGTGTATTTAAAGAACATACTTCTAAATCAATGAATCAAAAAAGAAATTATAAAATGCTTACATACAAAACAAAATAAAACCTAACTTATCAATCTTTATGAGCTGTAGTGATAGCATGTGAAGAGTGAGAACTTAGAGCCTTTATACATCTATTTGAAAAAAATAATCTTCAGGCTACAGATGTAGCTTACTTACAGAGTACCTATTTAGTTTGCACAAATCTTTGAGTTCAATTTTTAGTACCACAAAAAATTTAGAAAGCAAATATAAATAAGAACTTTAAAACAATAACTTAACCAATAACCTAATCACTGAAAAGACCTAGAAGTGCTATCCTAAATGTCAACTTTATAAAACCAGAAAAGAAAACAAGGTAAAAGTGAAATGAACAGAAAGAACACAGAGTAGAACTATATGAAATGAAAAGTACAATATTCAGGAAACTCAGTGAAGGTAAAAGTTGAGCGGTTCCTTGAAAAGATAAAAATGGATAAATCTTGAACTATATGAATCAAGCTTTGGGGGAGACTAAAGTTCCTAAAGTGAGGGATGAGAACGGATACACTATCTACCTTACAAAATAAAGCTTCTAAAGGAGTACTATGATTAATTTATATGACAACACATTTGATAACTTACCATATGACCTAGAAATTTTAGAGTGATGTAGATACTCAAGAGAACCGAATTAGAAGTGGCTACATCACAAATTCCATCTAATTGATGAGTAGAAAATGGATTGTGGTATCTATATTCAATGAATTGTTATTTGTTCACAAAAATAAAGTACTGATATACTCTACAACATGAGTGAATCCTGAAAACAGTACACTAAGAAAGAAGCCAGGCAAGAAAGGCCATATAGTGCATGATTTTCTCTATATAAATTGTCTAGAAAGGGCAAATGGATAGCCAGAAACAGATTAGTAATTGAAAGGATTTGGCAGTAAGGCACAGGGCAGAGTGACGACTGATAGATGTGTTTCTTTGAGGTGGCGTTAAATGTTTTGAAATTAGTGGAGATGGTGACAAAAGTCTGTAAATATGCCCAAACTCACTGAATTGTGCATGGCAAATGTACAGAAGCTACAGTCCATACATTACATCTGTCTGTCTGCCTGCATAGTACAGACACCTGCACACCCACACTATTCACAAAATGCAAGTTATAGAGTCAGTCTAGATGCCTATCAACACATGAATGGGTAAATGAAATGTTGCGCGTGTGTGTGTGTGTGTGTGTGTGTGTGTGTGTGTGTGTGTGTGTGCGCGTGCGCGCACGCACACACAAAATGGAGTTTTATAAAGAACCAAATGCAAATGATGTCACATGAGGGAAATAGATGGAACTGCAGATTGTCATGTTAAGCAAAGTAAACCAGGCTTGGACAGAAATGTATCACATGTTTTCTTTCATAAGTAGAATCTAGATTTTGTTAAAAAGACATGAAAGTAGAAACAGGACTATATGGAAAGAGGATGGAGACCAGGGGGAGAAGCGGAGCAAGAAAAGGTAATAGGAGATAAATATAATAAAGGGTTTCATAATGAAACTCAACATTTTGCCCAATTAATATACACTGATTCAAAACTGTGCAAAAGAGATAGCACAATGAATCCAATAAATGTGTATAGTTATTACATATTGAAATGAAAAATTTAAAAAAATTAATGAAAAAATCATATACGTTATGACAAATAAAACTATACTGCCTGGATTAGAATTTGCCTATTGACAGTGACAATCACATAGCTATATTCAATAGTGGTATATTCAATAATTAGCTCCAATTCTCCATTATATCAATATTTTAAGTATATATTCACACCATTGCTTTTTGCACTATGGTGAATGGCTTATGTTTTCCTACTTCGGAACTTCAGGCATAGCTAAGTGACTTGCTTTCTCTAATATACGAAGTTCTGATATCAGTGGTTCTTTAGAATACACTTGGGCAGTTGGATGTGCCCTCCTGCAATCCTGTCATTGCATTCTGTGTATGAGAACATGGCACTGAGAGCCGCTGGCTTCCCATCCTGGACTAGGTGATGACATGTGTGGGGTTTAGTTCCGCTATGGACCTGCCAACTTGAAAGCAAGAAATAAATGTTTATTGCTGCATGCCACCGAGATCTGACAGCTGTTTGTAACACTGCCAATGATGACAGATGCATGATCAAATAACCCAAGCATGTCTGTGGTTTACAAGACCAAAGTTTAGTGCTCAGTCATGCTGTCCATCTTCTCTGGATTGACTTCAGCTAGTGTTATCAGTATTCATTCTAGGATCCTATTTGAAGAAACATCCCCCTCTTCAACACTGCTGGCCTTGTGGGTAAAGGAAAAAAGAGCAGAGTGAATCCTCAGACAGTTACTTGGACTTGTATTCAGAACATTTTATTTCTGTACGTATGCCACAGTACACATTAAATCACAAGGCTAAAATGGATATACATGTGGAGGAAAAAGAGGGCTCTTTCCACAGGGGTAAGGCACCATCAGCCACAAAGCCAAGGCTAATGTCAACACAACAGGAATAAATGATCTTCCCACAGGAACAGATAGCCTTTAAAAACTATATTTTATTCATCCTTTCCCACCCAACTTTGAGTTTTCTTTTTTGTCCTCATTGAATCCACTTTGTGTTGCCCAACTAGTCTTGGAAGTGGGGGCTGCCCTGGAGTGTTGTTGACCTACCGGGGTGCAGGCACATCATTAAGGAAAATTGACTCTCCCTCTCCTAGTAGCTATCAAATGGCAAAAGCACCTCAGTTACTGGTGGGGTTTCCTGCCCATTTTCTCCACTTCTATGTAAGATTTTTGTCTGGCTAAAGCTTGCAGAGGTCTTAGGCATATTCACTGTGAGTTCATATGTGCAACACCCCTGGACATATGCTTTTAAAAGCCACAACACGATACATTTCAGTGATTTGGGTTCTATCTGAGCTCTCTGTGCCTACCTTTTCTCATCTCTAAAATGGGATCTCATAAAGTTGTTATGAGGAATAAAAAAGACAATAGTTAGCATATTTAAAATAATGTCTTGCACATAAAATGGATGCTACATAAGTATTTACAAATACAAATAAATCTGTATCCACACAAGTGTTTCCTTTTGCCATGGTGGAAAAAAATGATACCTTAAAGGCATCAAAACAAAACAATTATATTTTTAAAAGTCTGTGATTTAAGAATCAAGCCTTTAAAGGTTGAATGATTGCTTAAACCCCCCTCAGAGATGCCCTTGTTGTGGGCTTGCAGTCCGCTCATTTCTCTGTGAAAAACGAAGAAGAGTCTCTGTGTGGTAGGAACAGAACAGCAGGTGGTGGTAGTATAAAACACAAGAGAAGCTTCAAGGCTGGAAAAGGCCGGCAGCTGAAGGGTCCGAAAAGCTGTTCATAGCAGTGATCCAATCGGAAGCCAGGTGTGGGAGCTGGTGTATGAGCTGCTGCCACCGTGACATGAACACAGATTTTTAGTCATGCCATGGCTCTTTCTTTTCCCTGATGTAGTCTAACTGCCAGCTGTATATTATGACAAATATTTTCCTCACTCAGCAGGTTTGTGAATGCCTCAAACAACATTCGGCATCCACTTGGGATTTAGACGAGTGCTGAAAGTCTCCCCTCACCTCACTCAGTTGCTTTTTGAGTTTAAAGGGGCAACATTTGACCCACAAGTGAAAACAAGTAAGAAAAAAATAGTAAATACACATACACTCAGCCTGCTCATACCTCTTCCGGTCCTTCCAAAATCACTACAGTGTGAAGACAGAGAAGAAAGACATCTGATCGTTTTCTTATAAGCCCTGTCTTGTACAAAGGAAGTTGAATCAGTGCCACGGTGTTGCACTTGTCATTAGTTGCATCTTGACAATGCATACCTTAGGATCTTTAGTGTGCCTTCCAGATCTGGAGATTTTGTACTGGATATAAAACTTCTATAATGTCTCACTGTGGGAATGGATGTTAGATGTCTTTAAGCATCTGTGTGTACGTACAGTCTTGTATTACGAAGAACAGATCCATTTTATAAATCATTTAACATATTTCTAAAATGTCTAAAGACCTGAGTTACTTGCTATAGAGTCTACTGACCTTGCTAGTTTTCAAAGTTGATAGCAAGACTCTAGTCTTGTGGGTGGCATTCACTTTGACCACATGCTAGGCACACATACTATTTCACTTAACTTTATGATTAGCGTTATCTATGCATCATCTCCATTTCACAAATGAAGAAATGGATTTTTAAAGCTGAAGATATGGCTGGCTGGGAGAGGGCTTGCCTACCATTGAAAAGGCCTTTGGTTTTATAACAACAACAACAACAACAACAACACACACACACACACACACACACACACACACACACACACACACAACCTACATAAATAAAAGGAACAAAGACATGGAGTCCCTGAAAGATAATGTAAGAGTTTTCAACTTAGAATACAAGAATTATGGAGTGGATTTTGAAATGAGACTTTGTGTTTTTAACTTTAACTTCATCTAACTTTAATGAAAATACAAATGGAAGTAGTGCTAAGGCAATTGGACATCCATGGACAAAAAGAGGATTCATGTGTCTCACTCTGAATACAGACATCATCTTGAAGTGGACATAGGCTTAAATGTAAAACACAAAACTATGGATCAGTCATAGTGGCACATGCCTTTAATCCCAGCACTGGGAGGCAGAGGCAGGTGGGTTTCTGTGAACTCAAGGCCAGCCTGGTGTATGTATCCTGTTCCAGGACAGTCAAGACTACCTAGGAAATCTTGTTTAAAGAAAACAAACAAACATACCTGTCTTAGTTAAGGTTACTATTGCTATGATGAAGCACCATGACCCAAAGCAACTTGAAGAGGAAAGGGTTTATTTGCCTTATACTTCCAAATCACTATTCATCATTGAAGGAAGTCAGGCCAGGAACTCAAACAGAGCAGGAACCTAGAGAACAGAAGTTGATGCAGAAGCCATGGAGGAGTGCTACTTATAGGCTTGTTTCTCATGGCTTGCTCATCCTGCTCTTTTATAGAACCCAGGACCAGAAGGCCAAGGATGGCACCACCCACAATGGGCTGAGCCCTCCCCCATCAGTCACTAATTAAGAAAGTTTCTTACAGGCTGGCTTATAGCCAGATCTTTTGGAGGCATTTTCTCAATTGAGGTTCTCTCCTCAGATTACTATAGTTTGTGTAAAGTTAACATAAAACTAGTCAGCACAAACAAGATACAAAACAATAAAATATTTTATCTTAAAAATAGGAGACCATAATTAGGTCCTAGAGATAGGTGAATAGTTTCGTACTTGATACAAAAATTATGAAGATGAGAAGTAATGGCTCACTCCTTTAATCCCAGCACCCAGGAGGCAGAGGCAGGCAGAACTCTGAGTTCTGGGACAGGCAGAGCTACACAGAGAAACCCTGTTGCAAAAAGCAAAAAGAAAAAAAATTATGATCCTATAACAGGAAAATGCAAATTAAAAGTTTACTATTTCATCTAACCTCATTCCGACTGTCTATGATCAAGAAAATGGCTGACAAGAAATGTTGGCAAAGATTTAGGAAAAGGGTAACACTCAATCACTGGGGGTGTTTTGCAGGCTTCTACAGCACTCTGAAAATCAGCATGGAGAAGTTTTAAAACACTAAAATTAAGTGCTGTGGGATGTTCTGTATGTTAAATGTGTTGCTCTGATTGGTTAATAAATAAAATACTGATGGGCCACTACCCAGGCAGGAAGTATAGGTGGGACAAAGAGAGAGGAGAATTCTGGGAAGTGAAAGGCTGAGGCAGAGAGCCACTGCCAGCAGCCATGGAAAGCGAGATGTAAGGTACCGGTAAGCCACGAGCCACGTGGCAACTTATTGGCTAATAGATATGGGTTAATTTAAGATATAAGAACTAGATAATAAGAAGCCTGCTGTGGCCATACAGTTTGTAAGCAATATAAATCTCTGTGTATTTACTTGGTTGGGTCTAAGCGGCTGCAGGACTGGCGGGTGAGAGAGATTTGTACTGATCATTGGTCAGGCAGGAAAACTCTAGCTACAGTTAAGTCTACCACACAAGCCAGTTATCCACTTTTGGACATATATCCAAAGGTCCCAACATTTTACTCCACAGATTCTTGCTCATCCAAGTTCATTCACAACAACTAGGAGATGGAAACAACTTAAATTATCCTTCAACCGATGAATGAATAATGGAATACTATTCAGATGTAAGGGAAAGTGAAATTTGCAGGTAAATGGATAGAATTAGAAAATATTATACTGAATGAGGTAACCCAGACCCCAAAAGGCAAACACAAAATGCCCTCTCATTTGTGGTTACTTGCTCCAAATTCTCAAATATCAGTCTGCAATCTGGAGTACATAGAAACTAGAAAAGTAAAAAGGGACCATTGGACAGGGTGGGCGTAGGGAGGACAATACACAGAGAGAGAGATAGGGAGAAGGCATAAATGATACTAAGAATGGTTGGAAAAGCTACAGGGAAACACTGTTTTATGATTAATTGGAAATGCACAAACACAATTTGAATGAAATTGTACCCCAAGAACTATAGACTATCTAACAAAAGCCCCAGCATGATGCATGCGAAAGCTCCCTTTGAGTTGTTGGTCAGGGGTATTAAAGAGACCCCTCAAATAATATAGGTTATGGCTGTTGCCCTTTGTTGCTTCCCAGAATGTAAAGATAAGACCTATTGGTGAAGATACAGGACACTTTAGACTAGTGGTTTTTTAACCTGTGGGTCACAACCCCTTTGGGGATCAAACAACCCTTTCACGGGGGTCACCAAAGACCATTGCAAAATACAGATATTTACAATTCATAACAGTAGCAAAGTTACAATTATGAAGTAACAACAAAAGATTTTTATGGTTGGATGTAGCACAAATCTTAAAAGTTCTTATTAATAAAAACAAACCCAGAGCCAGGTATTGGAGTGAACACTGAATGATCAGAGAAACAGAACCAGCCACAGCTAACCTCACCTTGCCAGTTCCTCAGCTGATCCTGTTTCCTCAGACTGGGAGCCTCTCAGTTCTCATCCAGAATGAGTCTTAGCTGAACTTCTGCTCAAAAGCCTAAAAGCTTAACCAGGCTCTAGATTCTGGTCCTCAAGCCTTATATACCTTTCTGCCTCCTGCCATCACTTCCTGGGATTAAAGGCATGTGTCACCATGCCTGGCTGTTTCCAGGGTGGCTTTGAACTCGCAGAAATCCAGATGGAATGCTAGGATTAAAGGCGTGTGTGCTACCATTGCCTAACCTCTATGTTTAATATTGTGGCTGTTCTGTTCTCTGACCCCAGATAAGTTTATTAAGGTGCACAATATATTGAGGGACACATTATCACCACAGTTGGAGGTGAGCACAGCATGAGGAGCTGTATTAAAGGGTCTCAGTAATAGGAAGATTGAGAACCACTGCTTTAGATATGTACTTAGAGGAATTTTGAGCTGGAACTGATTTGGAAACTTCCTACCTGAGAACTAATTCTCATAGTAACTAAAGGTGCTATGCAAGCTGCCAAGAGAAGAATAATCAATAGTTTTATCTAGCTATAAGTCTATGGACCATGACAATGACCAGCTTAGCAAGATATTCCCAAGGGGTAACGAACAACAGTCTAATTGGACTCAAGGCCCATCCGGATAGGAGGATTTGAGATTATAATATAATTAGACCATTTCCTTTTTCTCCTTCCTCCCTCTGAACCATCCTATATACCTCTCCTTTCTACATTTCAAATTTATGACCTCTTTTCATTAATTTCTCTTATATACATATGTATATATGCATATACTCCTAAATATGTAAGTACAACCTGCTCAGTCTGTATAATGTTACTTGTATGCATGTTTTCAGGGATGATCGTTTGGTATTGGATAACCAATTGGTGTGTTCTTCTCTGGGGAAGACCATTTCTCCCATTCTTAGCATTCCTTAGTTACCTGTAGTTCTTTGTCTAGGGTTGAGGCCTTTTGGGGTTCCCCCTGCCCACATTAGCATTTCTCTTGTTGTCCCTGTTCAGCTAATGTTTATGCAGTTATGTTGGTGAGACTTTTTCAGTGTAGCTTCTGACATTATTAGGAGACATAGTCTCACTGAAAACTCCTTGTTCCTTTGGCTCCTACAATATTTCTGTCCCCTCATCTTCAACAATCCCTGAGCCTTTGGTGCAGACGTTGTATTATAGATGCATCAGTTGGGACTGGGGTCTACAACTCTGCAGTTCGATTGGTTTTGGTTTTCTGGAGTGGTCTCCAAGTGTTGCATAAAGGAGTCTCCTTGATGATGGGCGAGGATTACACTTATCTGTGGATATAAGGACAAATATTGAGAATGTAGTTAGGGATTCTGCTGGTGTAGTAAAGTGGCAGTTGCAGGTTCTCCTCCAAGATCCATGACTTCAACATCCCTTGGTAGTCGGCTAGGTTTCTGGTACTAGGCATGATTTTCTTTTTATTGAGTGAGTCTTAAATCCAATTATAGAGCTGATGGTTATCACCAAGATATGCATGTCACCACTGCACCCTTATGGCTATTGTGCCATGCTGGCCATTGTGATTCATAGGCATCGTAGCTGGGTAGGACTGTTGGCTAGGCTCTCCTTTGGAAGCTTACATGGTACCTTCTGGTACCACGAAGGCTAGTGCTCAAGGAGGAGGAATTCAGGTCAGTTCCAGCTCAGAGGACTCTGGGCCCTGTGTCTGAATTACATAGTGTCTTCAGCAATAGGACTTACCTTCTCTGTTTGGGAGGCAACCAAGGGCAATAGCAATAGACTGTAATGTTTGGGAGTCTCTTGGGCAACCCTGACCAATAACTCAAAAGAGGGCTTCTCATGCCTGGTGTTGGGGTTTTTGTTAGGTGGTCTTTGGCTCTTTGAGGGAGCATTGTAAGCTCAGACTGGTCAGTTTGATTTAAATGATACATGTTTACTTATATACTGTCTTACATGTATTATAGGCAGATAACTAATGGTGTGATTCCTTATGACTTTTTCAGACGTCCTTAGTGTTATTTTACCCCCTTCTTCTGTAGTTATCTCCCTCACTAACTAGAGCCCCCATGTTTTTTCCATTTCCCCATCAGATCACTTGTACCCTGTTATTCCCCTCTCTATTGCCTCCTCCCTCCACTCTGACTATGGGCCCTTTTTGACTTTTCTGGCTTCGGCACTTAATTAAGGATATGTACCCACATATGAAGATTTAGAGCTAGGAGACTCTGATGAGAGAGAACATGGGATGTTTGTCATTCTGGGTCTGGATTATCTCACTTGATATGATCTTTTCTGGTTCCATCCATTTACCTCCAGATTTCCCTATTTCATTTTTCTTTGCAGTTGAATAATATTCCACACTGTATATATAGCACATTTTCATTATTCCATTTGTCAGTTGTTTCCATTTCCTTGCTGCTGGAAACAGCACAATGAGCATGGCTGAGCTGGTATCTGAGTAGGCTACTGAGTTCTTTGGGTATATGCCAAGGTGGGACTGGGATATCTGGGTCATATGGCAGATGTATTTTTAGCTTTTTGAGCATTCTTCCCACTGATTTCCTGGGCGGCTGGATCAGTTTGCAATCCCACCAACAGTGAAGGTGAGTTCCGTTGTCCCCACATTCCTGCTGGCATTTGTTGCCCATTGGTATTTTGTTAGTCTTTGCCATTCTGACCGAGGTCCCATGAAATCTCAAAATTATTTTGATTTGCATTTTCCTAATTGCTAGAGACATTGAAATTTTTTTTGAGATATTTCTTACCTATTTTTTTCTTGTTTTGAGAACTCTTTATTCAGGTCCTCAGCCCATTCTTTTGAATGAGTCGTTTTGTTGTTGTTGTTGTTTGTTTATTTGTTTATTTGTTTGTTTGTTTTTTGTTTTTTGACTCTTTGTTTTTTTTGAGTTCTTTATATATTCTGGATATTAATCATCTGTCATATGTATAGCTAACAAAGATTCACTCCCAATTTCTGGGATTCCTCTCTATCTGATTTTTTTGTTTGATCTGTGTCGAATCCTTTTAGTTTTATGAAATCTAGCTTTGTTTATAATAAGACAAGACCATATATGATAAAATTGCCCAGCATCAGAATAAATGTGAAATAAAAAATGTCATGGGAAATAAAGAAACAGAGCACTGAAGGAACATTATACAACAATGATGTCTCCTGGAATGTGAAATCTCCCACTCAATAGTAGAATATATATTCTTTTTTAAAATTTATTTATTTATTTTTCTATTATCAACTTGATACAGTACAAATTCTTATCCTAATAGTGAAATGTTTCATTGAGGCTTGCCCAATAATTGAGTAAAACCAAAACTTATTATAAGCCATAGTCATCCTAGGGTCCCCCTGCTATATAGCCTCCCTGGTTCTGTGGGTTGCAGTCTGATTGTTCTTTGCTTTATATCTAGTATCCACTTATGAGTGAGTACATACCATATTAGACTTGGAAAGTAAAATACTCAACTTCATATGGAATATATATTCTTAAATTCAGGTGGGGCACTGTCCAGGGTACATCATGACTTAGGCTGCAAAAGAAGCCTCAAGTCTTTTGAAAAGACTGAAGTCATACAAGGCATCCTTTCCAACCACAGCAGAAGGAGGCTGCAAATCAGTAACAGAGGGAATCTAGAGCCTCCATAAAACAGCATACTCTTCACAAACAAATGGGCAAAAAGGGAATCACAATAGATCAGAAAGAACTTAGTGACAAATGAAAATGAAAACAGCATATTAAAATCTATGGGACATAGTAAATGCAGTATTCAGAAAAACTATAGGAACAAGTAGCAATGTGTGCAACAGAAGATGTTAGATAAGCAACCCCATTTTATACCCTGAACAACTAGAAAAAAGCATATGACACACAAAAAAGGAAAAGGGAAGGAATAATTAATACCGGACCTGAGACAATAAAATCTGGTGTAGAAAAGGAAGGTGGCTCTCTGAACAGGTCAACATACTTGACAAACTGTCAGAAAAAGATAAAACACACAAACACTAAAAGGTGGAAACAAAAGAGGGAGCCAGGCCTTGTGGTTTAAGTCTCTAATCCCAGGTACTGAGAAGGCTGAAGCAGGAGGATCACAAATTGAAGATCCGCCCGACTTACAGAGTGAACTAGAGGCCACTTGATTCAACTCAATGTGAGCCTGTCTCAGAATAAAAGGTTAAAAAAAAAGGCTGAGTATGTGTGTGGCTCAGTGTTAATACACTTTGCTAGCATGCATGAGGTCCTGGGTTCAATTCCCAGCAGTACATAAAGGGACAGGAGGGAAAGACACTGGGGCAGGAGTGGACTGTCTTAAGTTGTAGGCCATCTTGGGATACATAGTGAGTCTCAGACCAGCCTGGACTACAGAGTGTGACCCCATTTAAAAACCTCCACCCAACCAAAAAAATTTCTTAAAAAAGAGACACTGGAACCGTTGTGCATTGCTAGTGGGAGTGTAAAATAGAGTCATTATGGAAAATGGCTCAATAGTTTCTCAAAGATCTAAACATAGAGTACCACATGACTTAGTAATTCCAACTCTGGATAGAAACCCAAACTGAGAACAGGACTCAAGCAGATATTGATATGCCCATATCTACCAGAGTACTTTTCACACTAGTCAAAAGATAGGAGCAATGTAAGTGCCCATCAACATATGAATAGATGAAGCAATATATGTTATATATAGTAGAATATTCTTTAGCTCAAATAACAAAGAACAAAATTGTGGCACAACACAGATGGACCCCAAACACTTGCTTAAGTGATATAAACCAGATAGAAGAAGATAAATTACTCTATGATGCTACATATGTAACATATCTGCCTGCAATAGGTAAACTTACGAAGACGTAAAATAGCTTAAAAGTGGTAAGAGGCTTGGGAAGGGAACTGGGAGCTATCACTTGTCAGAAGTACTAAGAATGGTTTGGAAACAGCTAGTGGAGATAACTGTATAATATTGAAAATACAATCCGTTCTGTCAAGCTGTAATGTTAAGATGGCCGAGGTGCAGGCTCCTAAAACAAATGCTGTATGTTGTCACTCATAATTGGAAAATTAAAAAAGGTTGATAGCATAGAACTAGAGAAAAAATAGGGGACACCAGAGGCTGGCAGTGGTAAAGGGCAGGTGGCATAGAGAAGGGGTGACAATCAGATACAAAAATATAGTTAAATAGGAGAATCAAGGTTTCAAGTTCTGATGGCAAAGATTTATTGTATAGGATTAAAATTTTTTTCCCAGCTGTGTGGTGGTGGCACATGCCTTTAATCCCAGCACTCGGGAGGCAAAGGCAGGTGGATCTCTGTGAGCTCAAGACCAGCCTGGTCTATAGAGTGACTTCCAGTACAGCCAGAGCTACACAGAGAAACCCTGTATTGGAATCCCCCCCCCAAAAAAAAAACCCAACAAGAGGAAATGATAAGTAGTTCAAGCAATAAATGCATACTGTAATAAACCTGATTCTATCAATAGCACATTGTATGCATATGTCAAAATAGCACATTGTTCCCCACAGAAATGTGTAATTGTTACATGTCAATTCGAAGTTTTAGAGTGGTTAAAAGAGCAAATTATTAATACCATATTATATCAAATTTAAAAATGTGAATAATGAAAGTGAGTTATGAAGCAGTGAAGACAAACAAATCATGTTTCTTTTTTATCAATATGATATAACAAAAGATTGATAGACAAGCAAGTTACAAAAGAATGTGCATATTATCATTTCTTTCCCCTGAATTTTAAACATAGGCAAATGTCATTTGCATTAAGGATATAGGTATAGGTTCAAAATATAAAAGAAAGCAAGGCAGTGATTACTGCAGAGACTAGGGGAGTGATTAACTCCAAGAGTAATGAGGTATACTGCTGGGAGTCTTCAGGCATGCTGACACCTTTCCCTCTCCTGATGTGGATAGTCAGTATGTGTTTGCTGTACATTTATTGTTTTAATCTTTACTGCTAGAAGTGTTGGCATCACTTAGAAGCCCGTTAAAAGGGCAGAGTGTCAGCCTTTATAAAAAAAAAATCTGAGTTCCAAGGATTCTCAGGTGATCCCTGTGCATATTAGAGTTTGTAAACCTGACATGTATGTTACACATTTTTTGTTTCTGAAGGTGACATATGCATTGGAGTTAAAATTATGTCCTCTGTTTCTTTTAGTTTCTATTGGGCTATCAGTTTTCCGTGAGTTCCAGGTAGAGTGATAAATACAGGCTAATGATAGTTCTAGGTGCTGGAGATGCATGTTTCAGCCACTCCCAAAGCAACAACCAGTATTGCAACCATCTTACAAACAAGGAAATTGAGATGCTGAACAAGGTCAACGGATATATCCGGGATGTGAGACACTTCTATTAATCTAAAAAACCCTCACACAGAAGCCCTGAATGAGGATGGGGGAGCCATGGAGTTATTGGAGCAAGAAGTGGGGCTGTGGGTATCTGTGCTGGTCGCAGAGGCTAAGTGCCAGAGCCTCAATGACACCCTTGAGCCTGCCATTTAAATATGTCTTCTAGGCCACACCATTATCCTCACCTCTTTGCAGACCCAGCTCATACCCTTCTTTTAGCTGCAAGGCGTGGGAGTGGCTTTTGCTCTGGCTGCTTCTGATTTACTGAGGACTTGACCTGCCACTCCATCCTGCCCTTCTAAAGCAGTTGGGACAAAAAGCCAGACAAAGGGGTCAAAGCTCTAGTGTTGTCACTTAAAGTTCCTAGCCTTGCTCCACAGGCCTTCCCAGGGAGCAGTCTGCTGGAGGGCCCTTGCCTCCCAAAGGGACACTGACGGTCCTAGTGATAGGTATGGGTCTCTGCAGGGCAGCTGGGCACAGGCCGAGAGCCCCATGGGGTGCCTCACTCAGCACAGAGCCCAGGCTTATTGCTTCCAGCACAACTGCTCTGCTGCCACCTCATTTGTGGACCTTCCTGGGCTCCATTACTCCTTAATTGACAGAGAATTTTGTGCTTAATTTCCCCTCACCGCCCATAAATAGCTGCGATTTTCTGATATTTCCTTCCCCCAACACCATTCTGCGCAAATTCAATGTGAATCATGGCTCCTGTAAATGAAACGTCTTTGGCTTTTAATGACGTTTTGAATATCACCTCGGGTTTCCATTTAATGCCCTTGGTTAACTGACAATATATAGGTGTATTTTTAAAACGTAAACTTAATTGGTGGTGAGAGGGTAATGAGCAAATATTGTTCTTGAGGAAAAGCCTAAAGTGCCAAATGGACTAGAAAATCAATACTGTACATGGTAACTTACTACTGGAAGCACATTATTTTTTTAGTGATTCATTATTCATTACAGCTACAATGAAAGATACATGATATTAGGACTTCAAGCTTTATAAATCCAGCTGTTTGTTTTCCATATTTGTGTATACTTATTAGTTTTAATTACACTAATAATTTCCCTGGGTTCTTAAATTTACATTAGCTCTTAAAGTATAGAGAAAACATTCCTCATATAATTTAATCATTTGTGCAAATGGCAGACAAGGAAGTTATTGGCTCATATTGTAATTATCGCAGTCCATGTTTTGAGCTCATTTGTGCAATTGCTAAATTAATAATTATCATTTACGTAAGCAGATTAGGTCATCTGCACTCATTTACAATTATAATTCAGAAATGATTGGATGTTCTTCAAATTTCCCAATTTCTTTAATGCCCTTATTAAAATGGTACATTAAAGAATTTTCCAATTAAGTCTATTATCATAAGTAAATTTGGCTTACTACATATAATTACTCCCATGCTATTGCATATAAATTTTCAATTAATCCATCTCTTTTCTAAAATGCATGGCAAAACAAGTTGATTGTCATAATGTTGTTTGCAGCACTTGCTTAAAAGCCAGCCTTGTTAAAATTCCCATCGCCAAGCCATTATGAATAGTATCAAGAAGTATATGAAATTATTCTATAAAATAGGCAACCCATCAGGGATAACGCAATGCTTTCCACTCTTTACTGTGATATATACTGTGTAAGAAATGAACTTTTAACTTAACTGTAAAAAGTTTTCACTTTTATATACTGCCAAAGACTACTTACATATTTAAAACCCATATATGGTTTAAAATGTCAAAAGTTTCAATGATGAATGTAACACAACACATACTTGTTGGATGGCTTTTGGTAAATGCAGAACCAAAAGAGGAAGGAAAAGAGATCATACATGTTTTCACCAACCAGAGGTAGTCTTTGTCTCTATCAATCACCAATCCACCCATGTGTGCCTTCAATATGCAGTTGAAGGTTGTGTTGTAGTTAAGGTCCCAATGAAAAGAACGTTGCTGTTTTCCAGCTTGCCTTTGCCACATCACTTACTTTTTGTATTTATTATAAAAGTTCCATGCTTGGAAGAAATTTTCTGTAGCTGAACATATTTCATTTTCAACCTTTCACATTTACTAGCTGGGTGTTCTTGGACAAGATGCTTAATCTCTGGGCTTAATCACTCTCCCATTAGGAGAATGGGGATACTGATACTGTGACTCCTTTAAGAGTTACTGGGAGGATTAAATGGACCAATTTCACAGGAAGCTCACAGATCAGCTATGCAGTAAGTGCTGTCTCTTCTCTATTATTTTGCCATATTTCTGTGGGCTAGACAACTAGCTTGCTTCCAAGTCTCAGAGGTTTTATGTTATGGGAGGAGAGATACATGGGGAACCATCTTAGCAGTATAGAAAAAGAAGAGATTAAAGGATATCTTTTTATTTCAACAGATAGTAGCAATGGGTTGTTCAGGGTGCTAGACTGACTCTTAGTGTTTTTTCTTTTTTAGACAGGGTTTCTCTGTGTAACATTCCTGGCTGTCCTAGAACTTACTTTGTAGATGAAGCTGGCCTCGAACTCATTGAGATCTGCCTGTCTCTGCCTCCTAAGTGCTGGGATTAATGGCATGTACCACCACCACGGAGCTGGCCACCGTGGGTGCTGGGAAGTGACCCTCTTGCAAGAGCAGTGCCACCTTTAACTGCTGAGCTGTCTCTCCAGCTCCAATAGGCAGTCTTCTAATTTTAACCATTCTAATGATTGCATAGTAGTATCTTGGTGTGATTTTAATTGGCCTTTCTCTGATGAACCAGACGATACTGAGAAATTTTCACCATTGAGCTTCTATTCATGCTTTTGACCATTTGGTGGTGGAAGAGTGTCTGTTTTCCTCTTACTGAATGGTGAAACTTCTTTATACATTCTTTTCCATTTAAAAATTTTTATTTGTTACTAGCGGATGAGAGACACATATGCACATCACAACACATGTGTGGAGGTCAGAGGAAAATTTTGCAGAGCCAGTTCTCTGTTTTTACCTTTCTGTGACTTTGTGGAGATCAAACTGAGGTGAGTAGGCTCACACAGCATGTCCTTTACCTGCTGAACTATCGTGCAAACTCTTCTTTACGTATTATTGATCTATGTCTCGTATCAAACTTCTAGCACATTTCTAGTATTTTCACCTAGCCAGTGGCTTGGCTTTGCTCGGATTATGAGTACATGTATCTGTGTATGTGCAACTGGAGTGGCAGGTGGTTGTTGGCTGCTTGATGGGGGCACCAGGAACCAAGCTTGGGTCCTGTGGAAGAGTACTTAGTACTCCTAACTGCTAAGTCATCTCTGTAACTCTCTTCTCATTTTAAATGATTGTTATAAAGTTTAAATTCTAAAAAAATTGCTTTTTTATTTAAAATAGATTTTTCATACAATATATTCTGATTATGATTTTCCCTCCCCTAGCTCTTTCCATATCCACTCTATCTCCCCTCAGATTTTATTTTATTCTATATTTACTAATTTTGTTTAAGTCAAAGGGGCATGTTCTTACATTGTAGCCAAGGCTAGCCTGTAACTCATAATGTAGCTTAGTCTGCCCTCAAACTCATGGTAATCTTTTTGCCTCAGTCTCTTAAATGCTGTGATTAATACACAGCTCAAGGCCACATATTTTAAGTTTTCTTCTTGAGTTTTATAGTTTTGTATATTATGTTTAGAGATGTGATCTATTATATATGATTTGAGACATGCATTGATGTTGATTCTTTCTACATATGGATATCTAGTAGTTCTAAAATCATTTCTTTCTCCTAGACACATCAGGAAAGAAACATCCATGAAGTCTCAACATGGCTGCCTAAACAAGACCTGAAGAAGTACAATACCAATGGACATGCTAATACAGAAGGGTAAATCTCATAGGCCTCAATTCTAGTTAAAGGATATAGGCAACTAAGAAATGCTGAAAGTCAGAGAAATAGTCTTCCCCAAGGAAGAGTCCCCCATTCCCCCACCATCTGGTTGTTCAATACTGTCTTACAGTTTCTATTGCTGTGAAGAGACACCTTGATCATGGCACTTATAAAGGAAAACATTTAATTGTGGTGGCTCACTTATATACAGTTCAGAGGTTCAGTACATTATCATCATGGTGGGACATGGCGGTATGCAGGCAGATATGGTTCTGGAGAGGTAGCTGAGAGTTCTATATCTTGAGCAGGCAACAGGCAGTGGTTTAAGATTCTGGGTGGTATCTTGAGTACATATGAGACCTCAATGCCTGCCTCCACAGTGACACACTTCCTTCAACAACACCACACCTACTCCAACATGTCCATACCTCCTAATAGTGCTACTTCCTTTGGGGGCCATTTTCTTTCAAAGCACTATAAATACTAAGTGGTCTTC
The DNA here is from genome assembly GCF_049852395.1 of Peromyscus maniculatus bairdii. Taxonomy (NCBI): domain Eukaryota; kingdom Metazoa; phylum Chordata; class Mammalia; order Rodentia; family Cricetidae; genus Peromyscus; species Peromyscus maniculatus. The sequence continues at coordinate 18,195,277 of NC_134875.1, forward strand.
CCTGAAATCATACACATACAAGTAACATTATATAGACTTAGCAGGTTGTACTTATTATTAATCATTCAACAGTAATTAAAGATAAAGAAGCTAAAGGCTATGGTTTTGAGAGAGAGCAAGGGGGAGGTCATGAGAAGGGTTGGAGGAAGAAAAGGGGAAATGGTGTAATTATATTCTAATTTAAAAAATTAAAATTACCATCTTTACCCTACCTGAATTTCTAAGACATGTATGTGGGTTTATTTCTTGACCCTTCTACTACATTCACCTATATGGCTAGTCTTTCTGAAAGCTCAGAGTTTGCACACTCTAGGTGAGTGTTCTACCACTGAATTAAGTCTCTATTTGCCAACCATTGATTAAAGCATCCTTACAGTAAGCTTTGAAATGAGATAATTTAAAATTTTTAACTGTATTCTGTTTTGCTTGCCATCATATTTCCAGGTCAAATGGCTCTAAATTTTGACTGTTTCAATCATTATTACATATCTTTATTCATATTCCAAATACTCTTCAAACCTGTCTCATCTCTTATAGCCAAAAAAAAGTCTATTTAGCTATATTGCCACTATTCTGGCTCAAAGTATCTTTGCCTCTTCTAATCCACCCACTGATTATTGGCAGACACTGCTAGCATTTTTCCTGACAACAGTTCAAAATGGCTCTACCAAGAAATAATTTCTTTACAAATTTATTATTATTATTATTATTATTATTATTATTATTATTATTATTTGTGTGTGTGTGTTTCTGTATGCACATGCCACGGTACACATGTAGAGGTCAGAGGACAACCTTCTTTAGGAGTTGCTTCTCTTCTTCCACTGTGAGGTCTGGGGGTCACAATCAGCTCCTGGGGCTTGAACAAAAGTACTTTTACCTGCTGAGCTATCTTGCTGGCTCTAATTTCTTCTTCTTTTTTTAAAAGGGACTTGCTACTTTTATTTGTGTGCAGTTGTGTCTATGTGTGCACAATCTATGTGTGAGTGCAGTGCTAGAGGAGATTGGAAGAGTGTGAGATCCCCTGGAGCAAGAGTTACAGGCAGTTGGGTGCTGGGAATGCAATGTGGATCCTGTGCAAGAGCAAGTGCTCTTAAGTACTGATCTTTCCAGTCCCTAATTTGTTCTTCTTAATTCAAGATTTAATTTACATATAGTTTGGTGATATTTAAATCATAGGCTGGCTAGTGTCACTATCCATGCCATAAAATAGTTAAAGTCATTAAAAATGACTTCCCATTGTACTCAAAGTAAAAAAAAAACAAAACAAAAAAACAGACTCTTCTCATGGTCTGCAAAGACTTAAAAGATATGAACATCCTGTTGATTTATCGTTATTCTGAGCCACTCTGGACATTGCTTGGTACTCAGCAGACACATAGCCACTCCATTCTTAGAATGTTACCAAGCCCTTTCCCACTTGCAGACCCATTAGCCTGTGTCCACTTTGAACTCCTCCTCCAAATCCTTGTCTACCTACTCGTCTTCAAGGTAGCAAGCAGCTCACATCCCACTGAAGTAGAAAGGCTCTGTGGTTCCCAGCTCAGTTACCCACTATAGTCAGTCTTTTTCATAGTATCCTACTCTTTTCATTCAAGTACTTAGAGTTTATAACTATGTCTTTTCTGTTACATGAAAAATATCTATTTTACTCAACGGACCATAAGATCAGAAAAGTAGAGAGTGTCTGTCTCTTCCATCTCAGAATCCTTAATGGCACAGATATTGGCGTGTAGTAGGCACTTAAAACAAAAACTTATTGAATGGGAGATTTTCAGCTGTAACAAAGTTTCTTATTTGTCTATCCCATTAATGAAAAGGGAATCCTACTTAGCCTAAGCCATGAGATCCCCAAGCTCTCTGTGTGCTAGAGACTAATCTTATTATGTTGTTTTGACTGCAGGACTAGCTGACACCTGCTCTTGGCTTTATTAGGTGAGATTATACCAGTTCCTTGTATTAATTTCCTATAGTGTTCTTGAGAATTTCCACTGGAAATAGCTTTATGTTTTCTGCTAATGTACTTACTGGCTTATCCTCACTGTGCTCCATTCTTCAAGCTCTGTTACCCATAACCTCGTCTATGTCATCTTTACAACTATGTTTGAACTTACTGTAGGCAAGGCAAACCATGAATTTTACATAGGAAGCCTTCTGGAAGAACTGTAAGTTTTAGAGCCAACTATTAAAATATATCTATTTCCAAATAATATATGTCTCTCTGCAAAAGAGGCCTCTGCTGTACGATGTAGGCATCTGAGAGTTATGACTGGGGGCCTTTAGTCTATTCACAATAGAGTTCAGAGAAGGTGACCTTCCTGGTTTATTATGATTGCTGTGTTCAGGCCCAAGTCCTTCCTCACTTGCCTTGACCAAGTAAGTTTGCACCTCCTTGCTCAGTCACATTAATTTCATTTAAGGATGCAGCTTACCCCAATAGCTAAGACCCTGGACTCCAAAGCCAAACTGGCAAGGCTTGAACCCTACAGCAACTATTAGCTATGTGACCTTGGGTAAGCTACTTAACCTGACTGTGTATCAGTTTCCTCATACATAAAATTAGCATAATAATATTACCTATCTTATAGTAAGAAGAGAACACATGGACCTTATATTTGCACTGCTTGCAGCAAGGCTGGGCAATGAAAAGTATGCTAGTAATTTATATTTGTTTATTTTCACTTTAAATGAAGCTTTTAATTAAAAAGAATTTGTCTTACCTTTCTTACACTGAGTATTTTTTTAAATATAGATAGAAGGTATGAAAATAATTGCAGAGAGGCAAAGTATCACCTAGCACAATAGTCCAGCCATTTCACTTATTTCCCCAAATAAAAACATCCATGTCCTCTTTCCTAGCCATTTGTCTTGTGTATAGGAAAGAAAAGAGCTATTGACCACCAGAGCCCAAGCATGTCCTCTTCTTGTTTGTGACACTTTTCAGACACACAGGGGCCTGTTGTATACACCAAGGCACTTATCAGTCTATGATTCATCTGGATTCAGGTCATTAGGCCCAGTTGATAAAATTGTGGTATACAGAATGTGGTAGCATCTTGGTTTAGCCCAAGATATTCCCAGGTTTAGAACTGAAAGTCCTGTATCACCCCACCCCCAACCCCTCAGTTCTGGGCAAACTAAGAAAGTTGGTCAGTCCGTTTGTCACTGCCTTGCACTTGCCTAGACAGATGTCTTGGGACCTTTCATCTTGTACATGCTTCTGTGACTCAAAGTCATTGATTTCTCCTATGATTTAGGTGGCAGTTAAGCTCAAAACTAGTATGTGTTATTTTATTCCACTTTCTCAAAACACACCATCTCTGCCAGAACTAGAACTCACATGATAGCTTTTTCATTTTCTCGGTTTAACTTTTGGCAAAATTTTGACTGCAATAAAAATATGGGACACAGTGAAATGTTATTGAGATTGATTTTTTTTAAAGTAAACTGACCAAGTGTAGTACCATATACTTAGAATCCTAATTTGGGATGCTGAAGCAAAATCATTAGTTCAAGGCCAGCCTGGGCTGCAATAGTGGGACAATGCCTCAAAAACATATGGAGGGATAGCTCAGTCATAAAATTGTTCACTGCGCATGCACGAGGACCTGAGTTCAGTGGCCAGTACCTGCACAAAAGCAGAGCATTGTGGTATGGATTTGTGATCTCAGCTCTGGGGAGGCCGAGACAGGCATATTCCTTGAGTTCACAGGCCATCTGGGCTAGGCTACATGGAGAGCTGCAGGCCAGTGAGAAACCTTGTTTCACAAATCAATTGATGGCTCCTAAAGAATAATCCATGAAACTGTTCTTTGGTCTCTACATGCACACGTACACATCTGTATGTGTACACACACATACCAACATATACACACATCCGCACACACATACATTAACACACAAAACACTAAGTAAATATTTCAGTGGTTTTAGTATATGCCATCACAGCTACCTGATTTTACAATATTTTCATAACCCTAAGAAAAAAAGCCTGTATTCTGTAGCAATAATCCCAATTGGCATATTCCTTTACCCCAGGCTCTGGAAATCATTTCTCCATTTCCTTCTCTATGAAATGTGGACTTTTATATCTGGTGTATTTCACTTAGCATAATATTTTCATGGTTCATCCAAGCTGTAATATCTATTACTTATTCACTCATTTTAACAGTCAAATAATATTACATTGTATGGGTGTGCTATGCTCATTTATTCATAGGTTGATGGGAGTTTGGTTTTATTTCCATCTTGGGATTGCTATAAACGACACCATCATACACATCTGTGTACATGTTTTAAAGTGAGGATGTGTTTTCATTTCTCTATTCCTGACATTTAGGGGTGCTCAACCTATTTTCCAAAGTGACTGCCCTAGTTTATATTCCCATCAGCAGTGCATGAGAATTTGAATTCCTCCAGTGTTTGATATTATCTTACCTCTTTCAGTGCTAGGGATGAAACACAGGGCCCTGCATATGCTAGACGAACACTGTGGCATTGATCTGCATGCTCCAGCCCTTATCGTCCATTTTGATTATATGTATTCTAGTGAGCATAAAGCAGAATTTCATTATAGATTTGACTTGTGTTTCTCTCATGATTGGTAATGTTAAGACTGTTTTCAAGATCCATTTGTATTTCATCTTTGTAGAAAATTCTATTTGAATCCTTTTCCTGTTCATTAGTTAGTTTGTTTTTACTTGTTGCTGCTATTATAGTATGTTTTTTTTTTTTTTTTTTTTTTGGAGAGGCTTTACTGTAGCCTAGGCTGGCTTTAAACTTCCTCCATACTCAAACTCAAGGCTAGTCATAAACTTGTGACTCTCCTTCCCCCACTTTCCAGTTGCTGGAATTACAGGCATTCAAGGCCTTGTCTGAGTCACGCCGTGCTAGAGATCGAAGCCAGAGCCTCATGTGTATTAGGCGAGTACTTTGCCAACTGAGCTACATTTCCAGCCTGCTTATTGAGTTAGGGCAGTTTTTAATTTACCAAGATTCTTGCTGCAAGTCTTATGAAAGATAGCTTATTTTCAAATGTCTATGCAATTTTGAATTGGCATTTAGTTTTTTAAAGGTGTCCTTTGAAGTAAAATCATTTTAGTTTTAATGAAGTCTCATTCATACATCGTTCCTTTTTTGCCAAATTCATGACTATGAACACTTAGTCCTGCTTTCTTTTGTATAATTTTGTATAGGTTAAGAGCACTGAGATCTTTGATCCACTTCAGAGCTAACTGTTGTATATGATGTGAAGGTAAAAGGCAACTTCACTCTTTTGCATGAGCCTATTCAGCTATCCTAGAACCATTGCTGGAAAGAATAGTCTTTCCTCCCTGAAGGATAGTGTGGAAATCAATTGACTGGGGACTCCGGTTCTAGTCCTTTAATCTACATGTCTATGTTTATACTCGCTGCACTGATTATTCCTATGCTGTAATCAGTAAATGTGAATCTTCCAACATCCTTTTCCAAGACACATTTTGGCCTTTCTGGGTCATTTGAATTTCCATATGAATCTCTTTGTTTGTTTTGTTTTTCTAGTCAGGGTTTCTCTGTAGTTTTGGCTGTCCTAGAACTCACTCTGTAGACCAGGCTGGCTTTGAACTCACAGAGACCTGCCTGCTTCTGCCTTCCAAGTGCTGGGATTAAAGTTGTGTTCCACCATAGTTCAGCTTCCATATGAATCTTAGGAGTAGGTTGCCAATTTTTTAAAAAGAAACCAATTGTAAGTCTAATTGATAGGGCTGCTTGGATCTATAAATTAATTTGGACATTTTTGTCAGATTAACAATATTAATTCTAACTAATAAACATAGGTTGCCTTCACTTATCTGAATATTATTTATTTCAAGTATCTCTGATAGTTTTTAGGGTATATATTTAGTAATTCTTGGGTTAAATATCATCTTAGTACATTTTGCATCACTATGACAAAATACATAGTGCTTAGTAACTTTTACACTTTATTTATTTCTTAGGGGTTTATTCAGTAATTATTACTAAAATCTTAGCAATTCAGATTGGCACCATTTTTATTGTTATACATATTATATGTCAATCAGCATAAATATATGATTTCTGGCTTATGCAAGGTTCTTTTAAATAAGACAGGATAGAGAAGTGACAGAATATATATTTATAGTCTGTTTTTTATTTAGTAATTCAGTTACCTATGCCAATGTTTTTTGCTTATTCATAGTCAAGTTATCGTCCTTTCATTTTAGCCCAAAGAGCTCTCACTAGTATTTTTTTCTCTCTCTCTACCTTTCTTCCTTCCTTCCTTCCTTCCTTCCTTCCTTCCTTCCTTCCTTCCTTCCTTCCTTCCTTCCTTCCTTTCTTTCTCTCTCTCTCTCTTTCTTTTCTTTTCTTTTCTTTTTGAGATAGGGTCTCACTATGTAGAGCAGGCTGGCCTTAAACACGCACTGGGATCACAGGCTCATACCACACCTGGCTACAGTATTGCTTATAGTGTAGGCTTGCTTTCTGATAATTTCTGTTTACTCAGAAGTGTCTCAGTTTTGCACTAATTTTTGAAGGAGTGTTTTTCTTTTGTTTTTGTGTTTTGAAAATTTATTGTATGTGTATGGATGTTTTCTCGCATGTATGTCTGTGCATCACATGTACTCCTGGTTCTTGTAGGGGCCAGAAAAGAGTGTCAGATTCCCCAGAACTGGAGTTAGAGGCAGTTGTGACTATCATGTGTAGGTACTGGGAATCAAACCTTGGTCCTCCATAAGGGCAACAAGTGATTCTTTTTTTTTTTTTATTTGAGATAGGGTTTCTCTGTGTAACAGCCCTGGCTGTCCTGGAACTTTGTACACGAGGCTGGCCTCGAACTCAGAGATGCACCTGTCTCTACTTCCAGAGTGCTGGGGCACCACCACTGCCCAGAAGAGGTGCTCTTTACCTCTGAGTCACCTCTCTAGTTGCTGAATAGTTTTCTTGATATAGAATTTTCTAGGACATTTTACAACTTTAGATATGTTATCCTACTGACCCTGATTCCATGGTTTCGTATGAGAACTCAGCTCATGCTATTATTGGGGTTCCTTTTACATGATAAGCTGTTTTTGTTTTACTGCTCCCAAGAGTCTGTCTTTATAGTATGACATTTGGTCATCATGGGTCTATATGTGTAGCTCTTTAGGCTGACTGAGATTCTTAGATTTGTGAATTATTGTTTTTATCAATTTGGGTAATTTTTACCCTTTTTTTCTGTAAATCTTTATGCTTTCCTCATTCATTCCTATGTGGAGCTTCCATATAATATACCTGGTGGTGCTCCCAAGTTTCTGAGGCTCTTTTTATTTTTAATTCATGGATCTTTTCCCTCCTGTTCCTTATATTTGTTAATATTAGTTATGTATTGTTTTGTCTACTGATTCTTCTGTTGCTCAGATACGCTTAAGTCTTCTCTAATGGAATGTTTTATTTCAACTCTGAGATCTTTGACTTGTTTCCAGTTTTTAATGCTAATACTATTATTGGCCGAGAAATACAAAACAAAGGGTCACTTTCATTTTTACTTACCTTCTGATTTATAAATTCTTTCATTTTCTTTTATTAAATGTGAAGCAAGTTCTTAAAATCCTGTCTGCTTTTAATTTTCACTGGATTTAGTAATAAAGAAGGGGCTTTAATGTGGCAAACAAAAACAGTTGGATAGTTGAAAACAGTTTGCAGTAAAACCTGAGAAGTCACTCAAGTTAGCCTAACATGTAAATTAGTATAGTTGAGTTTAGTGAAGGAAGATGTGTCTGAGAGATGAGCAGTTGGGATTATGTGATAAGGAAAGGTGGTGAAGTACAAAGAAAAATTATTGAACTTAACAGTCCTTAAACAGTAATGTTCCACATCTTACTCACAAATTTTCCAAACTGCACTCTGCCAGTTGAAATGGCATGTAGAGGAGTCTCTAACTGAAGAGAACAGTGTGTCGGGGGAAATAGTAAAATAGCAAGTATACCTGTGTTAAACACCTTCGAAGGACAGGGCACGGCACACAGTAGGCACACAATAAATAATTGCTGAATTGATTGCATGAATTATACTGAAATTCATTATGTGAAGAACTTACTGAGCTGGTTTTCAATTGCACATGAGGAAAGGGATTTTGCTAAGTAAGCATTCATCCTTAATATAAAGATATGTTTACCACATTGAGTGTATAACATGGCTCTGGGCATAAAGTAAATATTTGTGTGTATCTACAGAATATGGATATATAGGAATAAATTTTGCAGGAAACTTGGGATCTTAGGCTAAGAGCTAGCTTCAGTAAGATGGCTGGTAAGGCAACTTACAAAGCTAGCTGCTGATACAACTCCAGGGAGACTTCTCTGACTTTGGAGGTGTATGTTTACATTTCAAGGCAAATGAAGATAGGGACCTTACAGATGTTTCAAAGTTGTGGAAGTTGAAGACTTATTTGGTCCTTAGAAAGATTCATCTGTATTTTTTAGGCTAGAGTAAGAACCCAGGATCTGTTTACCTGTCTTTTTTTGGAGAGGAAAAGAGGAAGCAGCTGCCTCTTTCTCTTACATGTAGAGAAAACTCCACTTTTCTCTGTTTGTTACCTGTCCTACAGTATGCATAAGATATCCGACCCGCCTTCATAGTGTCAGAGGTCAGAATGAAGGTGTGGGGAACTGAGGCCATTATTTGGGTTATAACTGAATAACAATAATCTCTCTTTGATCCAGAACATCTCATGTACATTCTGAATAAAGTTAATGAAGATGAATATTAAAAATCCAACAGAAATGAATTGTTTTCAAGAACTGTTGTCACAGATGCATTTGCATTCACCTAAGAGTATGAGATGTATAAAGCACTTACAGGATTCTCAAGTATAATATTTGAAAGTAATAACATGACAACTTACAAAAAAGAAAAGAAAAAAAATGAAAAGAAAAAAATAAAAAAAGCAGCTCTTCCTAAGTCTGAGTTATCCTCAAGGCTGGCTGGCCATCTGGTTAAGAAAGCCTATATGGGGGCATGATAAAAATTGAAGCTCATATAAAATGCATTTTCTAAAGAGATAAGCGCTTTACTTTGAAAATCTGAACAGTGCTAAAGTCTTGAAGGTTTTTATTTTGTGGTTATTAAGATGATTCCATTTGTTGGTAACTTACAAACTAGCTATCATAGCAATTGGCCGACAGGCCATGCCAGAAGGCACTGCTACAAATATTATTTCATTTCCTGCCCATAAACATTTGAAGTGGCTTAGAAAACTTCCACAATATTTTTCAATTTGTGATAAATGAAGAAAAAAACCCTTCAATGTTAGGTTTTTGTGTTATGTTTGGATCAAAATGATAACAGATACAGAGGTCAGGAAATGTAGTTCTGGAAAGTCACCTGACTTTGTGGCAGCAAAAAATAGCTGACCTACATTTTCATCTTGTTTTGCTTTGCTGGTTCCAACTGCGACACAAGAATTGTATAGGGATAGCCAAGGGTAAGTACAGAATAACAGAATGTCAGGAGCCAGCTTCCTATCTCTAGCCTATACATCCCCAGGTTTCTGGGCATGGTCTATGATGACATGGCCCAGCACTATACTTCCTACCTCATCTCTTACCTTGATCTCTGGTCATGGTAGAATTTACATTACTTCTGCAGTGGCAAGTGGGCAGTATGATATCTTTCTGCATTTGATCATACTGACCCTCTCGCTTGAAGTCTTCTGGTCTCTTGGCCTTCTCCCAATCCATCCTTTTGGATTATGCTTTGTCATGACTTTCTACTCCATCATCTCCTTTTAGATTATACTTCTCCACAACATCTCTATGACTCTAACTGTTCATCTTTCTGTTTTTGTATATATCATTATTTCTTGTTTATTTGTTGTTGTTTTTCTCTAAGACAAGGTTTCTCTGTGTAACAGCCCCAGCTGTCCAGGAACTCACTCTGTAAATAAGGCTCTGCCTGCCTCTGCTTCCTGAGAGCTGGGATTAAAGGCTTGCATATATCATTCTTTACCAGAGTTACCTGTGTTTATCTTTCTAACCTATACTTTGAACTCTTATGTTCCTTTACTTAGCACAATACCTGGGATATAGTAGCCAGCCACTCAGTACATGCTTGTTGAATAAATTAATGGGTGGCAAGTGGGTGCATGAACAAATGGAAACAGGATTTTATGTTCCTCATTTTTGGCTAGCAGTATAGAATAAATAATTAAAATTCCCAAAAGGGTAACTTTGGGGTGATACCACCAGAGGATGCAAACACTGACAGTGTGCCATCCAGAGGCATAGCCAGCTCTAACATCTCAAGGAAGAAGTTTCTGCTTCCTAAGTCAATGACTTCTACTACTGGGTAGTTTTTATTTCTCTAAAGTTTATTTGTTCTGTTGATCTGAAATGTACTTTCTTATAATGGCCACCTATTTATTTTCAATCTCTCTTGTGCAGTAATAGAAAACAATTGTATGCTTCTCTTCCATTTCTTGTCTTGTAAAGAGTCAATATTCTAGAGCTTAGTGTTCTTCCCTGGCCAAACTTACAGTAACTTTAACATTTTTAGTCTTGTTACACAGTCCCAACATCTCTCCACATCCTGGTTACCTTCTTGGTACATTTCCCTCCTCTTACTACTAAATGTAATATCTATATTTTAGCACGATGTTCTAGATATGTTCTGACCCCTGTCCAGTAAGGTTATTACTTACTGTTTATGTCCACTTTCATCTCGGGACACCAATGCCAATGACACAATCCCACATTATCTTCTCCCATTACACCTACCACTAATTCCCATTTCTGCAGTTCACTAATACTCTTGAAAGGAGTTTGAATTTTTTCTTTCATATTGAGAGGGTGTTCTGCCACTATTATAAGCTCAGCATGGCGAATATGGATGTATAGGCTGGTGAGCAAAAATGTATCACAAAAGGAACAATAAATAAACCAATGCTGTAAGATCAGGACAGCATTACTTTAATGCACAAATTGGATCTTCTAGGCAGGCTGGCAATTACCTCCTATACTGTCACTAGTTTGGTACACATAATAGAAAATGGAGATGAGATAACAAGGCAAAGCTTTTAGCAATGTTGTTACATGAACATTTGGTCTAAAGACGCAATCTCACCTCACACCTCCACATACTGCCATGCAAAATGACTGCAGCAGTCAGAGTGTGCTGGTAAATGACGCAATCCTGCTATAGAGTTCCAACAACAGCCAAGAAACAGCTATATCAAAATTGGATCTGGCCTTCCTGTCCTAGGGAGCATTGACATGAGCAAAAGACTCTTTGTCAACAGATGAGATGATGATTATGTCACAGCTTGCTCTCTCAGGAGTCACTGATGAAATACCACCCCCCTAAGTGGGCAGAGTGAAATCTTCTGGACCAGTCTTAGATTCCTATCTTTTCATATCAAGCACTTACACAGTTTTACATGGCCATGTGCGTTCTCATTCTGTTGACAAGAAAAGGATATTAAAAATTTAGTGCAGAGGAAGATTGAACATTGCTGTTTTATATACTTATAATACACATCTAAATGGTCACTGGGATGAAACAGTGCTTATCACAATTCTATATGATTACTAAAGATCTGTATGGGAAAGCTACCTTGTATAAGGGACACTCATATAGTCTTAGCATTTTAAGGAAGCCATACTGGGATGAGAAGTTTTGACAGTTTGGGCTTTAGTAAGGTCCATAGGCTTGCTTCTGTCTGGTAATCTTCTCTTCTTGTGTGAGCATGTATGTGTGAACGCCTCCCAAATCACACATTGTTCACTGAATCCTGATAAAGCAGCTATACTTCAAAGTGAATTTCTGCAATCTTACATTTAGGGACATAACAGAAAAGTCATTGGATTCCCAACAAATGCAGCAAATCCTTTACCATTTTCTTTCATATGGGCCAAAGCACAAGCTAATGGAGAGAGTCACTGATCTCTGTCTTCTGTCATTTCTTCCATAGACATAAAGCATCAGGTATCCACTTCCTTATTCTTTGAGCTTCAAGAAACAGCATTTTCTGAAACAATTCTACAGCACGAAAGGAATTATGTGATCTGAGCTTTCTTTTTGATCTGTTTGGGCTGGTTGTTTAATATGCTTTTGTTATGACATAAATGTTATAGTAAGTGATGAAAAGAAAACAACTTAAATAGTATATATTTATTGACCTGAAAGATTCATAAAAACATTGAGGTAGCATACTAAGAATTAGTTTTAGTTCTTGATTACAATATGGCAGTCCTACCACTGTGCTAACCTTTCATCTGTTCTCTTTTATTTAATCCTCATCAAAATGTAAGGGGGCAGATACTGTGGTGATATTTTGTTGTGCTCTAGTAAAACTTGCCTGAAGATCAGAGGACAGAGTTGGTCACTAGATTAAACACAGAGGCCAGGCAGTGGTGGAACACGCCTTTAATCCTAACACTTGGGAGGCAGGGGTCCGTCTGGATCTCTGTGAGTTCAAGGCCACACTGGGCTACATGAAATTGACTCAGTCTAGGAGAGAAACAGTCATGCAGTGGTGGCACACACCTTTAACCCAGTATTTGGAAAGCACATATGCCATTAATCCTAGCACTAGGAAGGTTGAAATAGGAAGTGAAATGGGTGGGCGGAGAAAGGCATATAAGGCGTGAGGAGACAGGAACTAGAGAGACCCTTTCCACTGAGGACTCAGAGGCATTCAGTCAGAGGGTTCATGGAGTTGGCGAGGTGAGAAATGGCTGTGGCTTGTTCCTTTGTCTCTCTGATCTTTCAGCATTTACCCCAATATCTGGCTCTGGGTTTTTATTATAAGACCATTTAGGATTTAAGCAACAAGATACTGCTGCTGTCTTCATTTTTTAGGTTATAAACTGAGAACCAAGGAAGTGAATTGGCTTTCTCAAGTTTACTCAAGTGCTAAGTGGGAGAGGTGCTTCTTAAGTTCTGTCCTGTCTCCTTCATTCTAGACAGAGGAAAACTGAGGGCCAGAGAAGAGAAGTTACTTTTTAAAAAGAGTCGTGCCTCTGTTAATAGCGAGTCAAGGTTACAGTCCCAGCTTTGACTCCTAATTCAATGTTCCTTTTACAACTTCCAGTATATAAGTTCTTCAGAGAAATGGAGTGTGTTCTGGACAACAAAATCAATGCTCCCTCTTCAACAAGACCTACAAACAAAAGATAAGCAGGAAGTCGTCCTGGTTTTGTCTTGCAAAGCTTACTCATTTAACAGAAAAGGAAGAAAGACAATCTTCTGTCCTTTAAAACAGCCCTTCCTGTGCTGTTACATAATGGCATACTCAGGCAAATGGACATGGATCGATAAGAAGGCACAGAACTGTTTTCTCTGCACCAAAATGGTTCAATAGATTTGAGCTGGCTGGCTGCTTTAGGCACTTGTTTCGTGGTACATCTATTACCAGAGAAAACCTAAGCACAGTTTGGAAATATTTTTCAATAACAAAGAAGGCTATCTTTCAAAAGCAAGGAAATATGTTTTGGTTGCTGTCCTTGGTCTTGCTTGATATGTGGGTAAGGGGGTGACGCTCTTTGGGATGGATATCAGTGACTGCTTCCTCTGTGTCTGAAGGGAGCAGATTGGTCACTGGCCTGGTCCAAGGTGGGTGCAAGTCACAGATGAAAGTGAGTTTGGTTGGAGCTTCCATAACCCATGATTGCACGCTGTCTCAGAATGTCCTCCTCTGTGTCCCCGGGACCCTGCTTTGCAGTCTCTTGGTGTGCCAAGCACAGCATATGGTAGGTGCTGCATAATTGTTAGCTCAATCAGTGACTGATGGGTCAATTTGGCTCAGATCACCAAGGCTCAAAGCAGTGAACCCTGCCTTTTGGAAGGACTTAGGAAGCATAAAAGAGGACATAAAAGAGCGATTTATGAGGCTTTTGTGAATGGAGCAAAATGTCTGTCAGGATTTGGTATTTACTGTTGCTAGTATTCACACATGGGGCATTTACTGTTCCGTATAGACCTGTAGAGAGTATGCTGGCCTTGGCTCCAGACATTTATGTCATTGCTGATACATGTGAGATGATCACTTGCCCTATGCCATGGCAAGGTGTGTGGTTTGCCAGTTCACAATAGCACAGATTGATGCCCACACCCCTCTGCAGAGGCAGCAGGGCCAAAGGAAGGCTTAGTAAAAGAAGGAAGCCTTTCCCAAGCATGGCCAGTCTCTTTGCACTGAAGGACAGAGATAGGTGGGCCAAGAGCAGAAGGAAACAGCCACGGAGCTTTTTGCATCACCCAGTCTTCACCTACATGCCCTTTTGACTTGGTCTTTCATAAAACTATTTCCTGAGAGTTCATGTATAAACCAGAAAAAGAAGCAGTTGATCAGGGCAGAAGAGACAGGGTCAATCAAACCTGAAACCCTACCTGCCCATTTCTGAGAGAAGAAAATGTCACCGATGAAAACTTAAGACTGATTAATGATTACACTGCCCCCAAAGAGTTCACAGGTAAAATACCTCAAATTTGACTGCTTTGGAGCATAAAAACATTCTTAAAGAAAAAATGGTAACAGTGAAAAGTCCAAAGCTTATAGATGTCATAAGAATGCACTTATGTAGTTTTCCCCACCTCTTCCAGCATTAACTTAGCGAGGCAATGCTGTGAGGCTCTATCATTCAAAAGGTATCAGGACTGAGGGAATCCAGGGGATCTGCGGCTCCCCTAGGGACAAAGGGTCTGCTTCTCACATAAAGTGTGTGTGTGTGTGTGTGTGTGTGTGTGTGTGTGTGTGTGTGTGTGTGAGAGAGAGAGAGAGAGAGAGAGAGAGAGACAGAGACAGAGACAGAGACAGAGACAGAGACAGAGACAGAGACAGACAGACAGACAGAGAGACAGTTATCCGTCCTGACTCTGGTACTTCCCACTGTCTGCTGCTCTTCCGGCAGATTAACTGTCCTGTCTGGGTCCCGGTTTCTTCACCTTTAGAGGAAGGGCCTTGAGTAGATTCAGCGTTCCTTCGGTGTGTCATCAGCTTATGAGTCACTACCACTTCTAATCTGCTCTGATGATGGAACAAGGAAAGCAAATAAAAATGGTTTCATTTGTATCAAGATAACTAATTTCCAGAGAGCTGGCTATGAACCAGAACTATCATAAATTTCTATGAGAAAAGCAGAAGCTGTTTGTTGGGCTAATCAAAATGTCATTTCCTCTCAGTAATTACAGCCCCAGCAAGAAATTCAAATGCAGCCAACATTTCTTGGCATTAATGTGTGTGAGACGAAGTAGTGGGAAGAGCTAGGTTACAGTTTGGAGTCCAGAATGCAAATTATGCCTCAACCTCTGATTAGCTATGCATCTTTGGGGAAGGTGCTTCTTCTCTCCAAACTTTCTATTCTTTCCCCCTCCATTCACTGTCTCTCCTTCCTTCATTCTTTCTCCTCTTTTAAGGCAGGTTCTCACTATGCAGCCCAGTCTGGCCACAGACTTTCCTGCCTCAGCTTCCCTAGTTGTGGACCTGTAGTCATGTGCTGCCACATCCAGCTCAGGCCTCCATTTCTTTATATGTGGACTACTGTCTGTTCCCTCTGATTTTTTTTGGCTTTTTGGTCAAAATTAATATATGTAATTTATGTCAACTCCCCAGCAATTAGCAGATGATCAATAAATTATTTTGTTTCTCCTTTGTGCCTACCCTTCCAAAATAATGCTCAGAAAATTTGGTCTCTTTTATTCAGAAAAACATAATCTAGTGAATCAAACCAGCAAGAATTCAAAATTAGACAACTGTGTTATCTATCATGTAAAGACCCAAAGTGCTGCAAAATAGACATGCATAGTCACAGACATTTCTTATGGGAAGACCATATTTCATTTGTATCTTTGTATCTTCACACACACACACACACACACACACACACACACACACACACACACACACACCACATGGACAGAGAAAGGTCAGGAGAAGCATAGCTGAGGCAGAAGGAAACGGCCACGGAGCTTTTTGCATCACTCAGTCTTTAACTACATGTCCTTTTGACTTGGTCTTTCATAAAGCTAATTTCTGAGAGTTCATGTATAAATGAGAAAAGGAAGCAGTTGATTAGGGCAGTTGCTCAGTTCTTTCGGGAAATTTAATCAAACCTGAAAGCCTACCTGCTGAATGTAGAGCCAAGGAAATAAGCCCAGCATAGAGGAGTGGCTTACTTAAAGTCATACAGTTTATGATTCAAACAGAGCCTTGGACTCAGGGTTTCATGTTCTACCTTTCAAAGCAAACAGGCTGAGTCCGGATGGGTAAAGAGGACTCAGGTAGGAGCAGTATGAGGCAGGTGGTGTGGTAAGAAGAGATACTGATGTGGACAGATCAGACAGACACCAGAGAACTGACTCATGTTTTTTCAGTGTCTTCTACTCAGTTAGATGCGTGGGCTGTTGCTGTGGGTCAAGTGTTTTCCTTGATGCCCCATGCCCTGCTGCCCAAAGGCTAGGTTAGCCCGATTTCCCACTTTCCATCATCACTTTGCTCCTCTCCAGAGGTTTCCATTAGACACTCTTTTTTTTTTTTTTTTTTTTTTGGTTTTTCGAGACAGGGTTTCTCTTGTGTAGCTTTGCGCCTTTCCTGGAACTCACTTGGTAGCCCAGGCTGGCCTCGAACTCACAGAGATCCGCCTGCCTCTGCCTCTGCCTCCCGAGTGCTGGGATTAAAGGCATGCGCCACCACCGCCCGGCCTAGACACTCTTTTTTTTTAATGTTTAGTCTTCTCTCATACATTGCATACCAATCACAATTTCCTTTCCCTCCACTCCTCCCAGTCCCTCTCCTCACCTCTCTTCTTCCCTAGATCAATTCCCCCTCCTCTGTTTCCCTTAAAAAAAAAAAAAAAACAGGAGGCTCCCAAGGGATATCCATCGAACATGGCCTAATGATACAATAAACTACTATGCTGAAGATATTTATCAGCTGTAGAAGTTCTCTGGTAGAATTTTAGGGTCACTTATGTATACTATCATATCATATGCAAATAGTGAAAGTCTGATTTTTTTTCCTTTCCAATTTGTATCTCCTTGATCTCCTTTTGTCGTCTTATTGCTCTAGCCCGGCCTTCGAGTACTATATTGAATAGACAGTCATATTTTTTTCTTTCAGTTTGTTTATATGGTGGATTACATTGACAGATTTTTGTA
This sequence comes from Peromyscus maniculatus bairdii, assembly GCF_049852395.1. NCBI lineage: Eukaryota > Metazoa > Chordata > Mammalia > Rodentia > Cricetidae > Peromyscus > Peromyscus maniculatus. The sequence goes on from NC_134875.1 coordinate 18,212,407, forward strand.
TGTTGAACCAACCCTGTGTCTCTGGGATGAAGCCTACTTGATCAAAGTGGATTTTTTTTTATGTGTTCTTGGGTTTAACTTGCAACTATTTTATGGAGTATTTTCGTATCAATGTTCATGAGTGAGATTGGTCTGTAATTCTCTTCTTTGTTGAGTCTTTGTGTAGTTTGATTACCAGGCTAACTGTGGACTAATAAAATGAATTTGGCAATGTTTGTTCTGTTTCTATTTTATGGAATAATTTGAAGAGTATTGGTATTAGCTCTTCTTTGAAAGTCTGGTAGAATTCTGCATTAAGACTATCTGGCCTTGGGATTTTGGGGGGGGGTGTTTGGGAGATTTTTAATGACTGCTTCTACTTCCTTAGGGGTAATAGGTCTGTTTAAATTGTTTTGATTTTGATTTAACTTTGGTAAGTGGTATCTAAGTCCATTTCTTTTAGATTTTCCAATTTTTTGGAGTACAGGTTTTGAAATATGACCTAATGATTCTTTGGATTTCCTAGGAGTCTGTTGTTATGCCCTCCTTTTTGTTTCTGATTTTGTTAATTTGGATATTCTCTCTGTCTTTTAGTTATTTTGGATAAAGTTTTGTCTACTTTGTCAATTTTTCTCAAAGAACAAACTCTTTATTTCTTTGATTCTTTGTATTGTTCTCTTTGTTTCTATTCTACTGATTTCAGCCTTCAGTTTGATTATTTCTTGACAACTGCTCCTCTTGGGTGGGTTTGTTTCTTTTTGTGCTAGAGCTTTCACATGTACTAATTAAGTTGTTAGTATGAGATCTCTGCGGTTTCCTTATGAAGGCACTTAGTGCTATGAACTTTCTGGTTAGCAAAACAGATTTCAGAGGAGGACTAGGGGTGGCTGGGGTTGGGAACAGGGGGAATTAATTTAGGGTGGGGAAGAAAATATTGGGAGAAATGTCTGGAATTGGAGGGCACTTCATGGGCAGGGTGGAAACCGAGTGTAATGGAAATTCCATAGAATCTATGATGATGACCCTAGCTAATACTCCTAGTAATGGAGGACACAGAGGAGCCTGAACCGGCCATCTTGTGTTACTAGGCAAGGCCTCAAGTGGAGGGATTAGGACACCAACCCAGACACAAAACCTTCAACCTTCAGTTTGTCCTGCCTACAGAGTGTTCTGGGATTAGGGCCTAGCAGAATCATTATCAAAGAGACCAGAAAGACTTTATCCAGAAACTGATGGGAACAGAAGTAGAGTCCCACAGCCAAACATTAGGTGGAGCTCAGGGCGTCCTTCAGAGGAAGGGAGGAAGCATCAGGAAGAACCAGAGGGGTTAGGGACACCATGAGAACACAGCTCACAGAATCAATTAACCAGGACTCACGGGGGCTTGCAGAGATCAGGGAGCCTGCAGGGGTCTGACCTAGGTCCTCTGCATATATGTTGTGGCTGAGTAACTTGGTGTTCTTGTAGGATTCCTTACAGTTGGAGCTGGGGCAGTTGCTGACTCCTTTGCCTACTTGTGGGGCCTTTTTCCTCCTACTGAGTTGCCTCATCTAGCTTTGATTTGATAATATGTGCCTGGTATTATTGTAGCATATTATGCCGTGCTTGATTGATGTCCCTGGGAGGCCTGCTCTTTTCTGAGGGGAAATGGAGGGGGTGTGAATCTGGAGGAGAATGGAGGTGAGGAGAGAGACTGAGGGGAGGGAGGGGCACTGAGGTTGGGATGTAATACATAAGAGAAAAATTTAAAAATACGTTAAAAAATACAATAAGATTGGGTACAAACCCTCATATCATGGCTGGACACAGCAACCAGTAAGAGGAAAGGGATCCCAAGTGCATGCAAAAGAGTCTAAGACACCCCTTCTCCTATTGTCGAGAGTTCCACAAGAAAACTCAGCTACACAACCATGGTGTATGCAGAGGACCTAGTGCAGATCCACGCAGGCTCCAGGATTGCCACTTCAGTCTCTGTGCACCCTAATGAGCCCTGCTTATTGATGCTGTGGGCCTTGTTCTCCTCGGGACACTCAGTTCTTATCTGTATTCATTTATTACAGTTTTCAACATGGCTGACCACTGATCTTTTCTGAAATTTCTTTCTTCTTTAGGCTTCCAAACACCCCTTTTCTCTTGGTTTTTCTTATTTGGCTGCTCCTACTCTGCCTTTCCTGTTGGCGCCTCTTTACCGACTTCTAAATGATGTACAAACAAGACTCAATTATTTGATTCCATTATGGGATTATTTTGCCTTGAGCATTCTTCTCCTTTAGGTAGGGGTGATAGAACCCAAGGCTACATCCCCAGTTGCATTCTTCCAATTCTCAACCCCAAGTCACTCATTGTGACCACACACAGGAACAGGGCCTTTAATGTGGCTAGTGGAAGAATATAGAACTCTTAGGGTGGATTCCAACCTAATCTGACTGGTGTTCTTATAAGAGAGATGCTAGAGTCATGTGGACAGGTGCATGGAGAAAGTAGATGTCTCCAAGGTAAGGATAGAAGAATAAAACTTAATCAGACCCTGGCAACATCTTGTTCTTATACTTTTATCCTTCAGGACTGTGTGGAAACATATTTCTTATGTTTATGTCATTAAGCCTGTGATATTCTATATGGCCACCTCTGTACACTACTATAGAGCTTATGTCTGTTCTCACTGGTGATAACTACTGTCATTCTGATTTTTTATCTAGTCCTTTGGCTTGAAATGCCATCTATTTGGTGAGACATTCTAAATTTATCTGTCCATTTTATACAGCCAAGCACATACTCTTACAGCCAACCACATACTCTAAGTATCTGGTTGGAGGCCTAATAGGCAAAATCAGAACTTTATAAGACTCATGCCTTTAAGCAATGTATTAGATTAGAGCTATGTTCTTGTACATTTATACTAACGTGAGTTGAGATTATGCTATTAGATTTTCTTTGGTCTATTTGTTGTTGTTCTCATCAAAATACTGGTGACTCACAGTGTCCTTGAGAGCTTTGTCACTTTGTGTGCTGCCAGGACAAATATTTCTCATTATAAACTTTGGCAATTGACATTTTTAAAATCTAAATTTAGTTCTTTACCATTATTTTTTGTCAACATTCATCTTTTTGGTTTTTACCTATGATTGTAACTCATCAAGATCTTATTATGACTTACCTATGTCGGCCATTACATTTATTCTCTTGCTTATGTTTGTTTCATTTATGAACGTGACAGGCAAGAGTTGTTTTTTCTTTTTTAATACATGGTTTCATGTATCCAAGGCTGACTTTAAATTCACTCTATAGCCAAGGATGACCTTGCATTTCTGACCTTCCTGCTTCCATCCCATGAGCACTGAGCTTAGAGAAATCTGCCACTGCATCCAGATTATGTAGTGCTGGTTATAGAACTCAGGATAGAGCATGCTTTCAAAGGAAGAGTTCTAACCTCCTGAGTTCTCTCCCAGATGAATTTTAAATGTGTTTTTGGAAAATTTATTTGCAGAATCTCTTGAACTTATTCTTGGAAATTCCTTCGATCATAAATTGCATAAGATATTGGTTTAAGTCCTTAGATAATAAAGCCATATGAAGGATTTCAGGAAGTTTATCTATTCCCAATGTGACCATTTATCAATGGACTGCCCATCTCACATTTTAAGTAGAACTTAAATGCTCCAAATGTTACAAGTTGGATTTCTTTCCTTTTTTGAGTAGGTTTTGAGACAGGGGCCTCATGTATCCCAGGTTGGCCTTAAACTTGCTGTATGACAGAGGCTTGCCTAGAACTCCTGATCTTCCTGCTTTTGCATCCCAACTGTTGGAATTACAGGTATATACCAATACACATAGTTGATAAGTTGATCTTGTACTGGAGACCAGGGCTTCAAATATATCAGACAAGCACGCTATCAGATGAGATATACTCTAAGCCCAAAGGTTTTTATGTATATCTCTCAGGTAACAAGAGCTATAAAATGCTTGAAATCCAAGTATAGAACCTAACTGTGAAGACTCATATACAGACCAAGATATTCAAAATTTTCCAAATGTCAGACACAAAGTTCTACTCACCAATGGGTTTCAGTCCTATCATTTCAGGTATCTTCAGTTTTCCTGCTAGATGTTGAGTAAATATACACAAGGCAACAAAGACATGTACCTTAATACTCAATAATCAATAAATATGATTTTCACTGTGAAAGTATATATTTTCCACAATTAAATTAAGAGGGGCATTGTTACAAACAATATGTATTGGGAGAAACCAAAATTCTTCTTAACCAAGTTCTACATCTACTTATAAAGTAGTAAATGACCATAGCTAAAAGATTGATGTGATATTGTGATAGATGTAACCACAAACTACACTTCTGCATCCTATGCGTTTTGACATGAGGCACCATCTTTTCCATCCTGGGTTGTAATTTAAAATATTTAAAACCATTAAAGGCCAATAGGATGATTCATCAGGTAAAGATACTGCTGCCAAACCTCATAACCTAAGTATTCCCTGGAATCCACATGGTGGAAAGAGAGAACCAACTCCTACAAGTTCTCCCAGACCTCTACATGCACACCATTGCACTCATGCACATGTATGTGCACACACACCCACACATTAATTATATATAATAAAATATTTAGTTAGGGCAGTACAATTTAATTCAAATGCAAATTAACTGAAGATCTTGTATAGTAACTTCTAGAAGATTTTTATAATGTGGTAAATGGCAATTGCCTCATTTTGAAAAGCAAGCGATTTCAAGGATATATTATAATTCTAAAATGAAAACATAAATTATTTCCTTTTGTATTTGAAGCCATCCTGATTCTTTTAATCTTTATTTTTACATGTTCTCTAACCTATTGCATTAATTAAATCTTTCATAGAATTCTTTGTTTTCATGTTCAGTTGAGTCTTGATTATCACAATTCAGCAGCACAATTGAACAAATATTTATTGAGCACTTGCTAATGGTGCAGCTAATCTAAACTAGCAGACCATCTTAAAAATAATTCATACTTGGCTTTGTAATAAATTATGATTTTATTATAAAAATACCTTGATTTGTATAGCACTTTATAATTTTCAGAGTCCTTTCTCATATATTATCTCATTTGGATTTTATGCAGATTCACTTCCCTACTCCGGAGAGGCTGATTTGGCTTAGGCTGATTGATATTAATATGAATTTGCATTCACTAAGCACACACTGGCTGAACAGCAGGAGCAGGCGACTGCTGGAGAGCGCTGAGGAGCAGGGGGAGCTTGTCTATGATTGTAGTTCTGGGGTGGACAATAGAACTGCTGCACATAATAGGTCGGTAATGACCACACACATGCACGCGCGCGCGCGCGCACACACACACACACACACACACACACACACACACACACACACACACACACCAGCATATATGCCTGAATTTATTTCCCATTGTTATTAACCACTGAAATGGGCATTTGAATGGGAAATAAAATGCTTAGCTAATTATGATGGCCAAATAAGATGGCATAATAATTGTGTTTGGACAAGTCACTCACTCCAGATCTGGTAGTTGAAGAAATCTTTGGGACTATCAGTATTGACACTGGAAAACGAATTTAAATGGATACTAACAAAGCAGCCACAGAGAAGGCTTCAGCAGCACCTCTGAAAGTGAACGCCAATGGCAGCAATTCCACCAGTGGAGGAGTGTTATATACCAGTGGACATGTTCTTTCTGGAAACATGTTTATACTTTGCCTTCACTGGGAAGACAGTAAGAGGAATATGGACAATGTAAGGACTAGTGTTGGAGCTTGGGATGGAATTTCAGAGATGAGTGTGTTTACATGTTTACAGCTCCCAAGGTTTCAGGAAGGCACATGCATTGACACAGACCTTGGCACACACTCAGCACTCAATATATGGTAGCTAAATACTGCTATAGAGTTTTCCTCTTAATCCTTTGAGCCACTCATGCATACTCCTGGACTAGAGGCAGCTATTTGGAAACAGAATGACTGCAATAGAATACAGTTGTTCTGTGAAGCAGGTTGATGTACAAGGGCAGGTAAGTAGAGAGAGAGGAAAACCATATTCCTTTCCCTTACCTGGAAAGTGAACCTATAATAGGTAGGAATTTAAACAGAATAGCCAGCAGAAGCATTCACAAAGATGCATCTTCCATTATTAGGTAGAGGATCACAAGGAAGCCTGTAGATATGACTGATCTCCCTATGTCACCTCCAGCTTCCAGAAGTGGACCTTGGTTCTGCAACTCCAGCAGCACCGGAGCAGCAGAAGACCAGAGGGCATCTAGGCAGAGAAAGAAGGACACTCACACATGATTTGAGGCAGGCAGATGTGATGATCAAGGTCTCTGCCAGAAGAAAGCAAACACAAAGAGAAAGAAATGATGCTCTCAGACAAGGGCTGGGTGGAATGCTGAAATGGTTTATGCAGTAGTCCTTTCTAATGAAGGCAATGCAATTAAAACAAGGAAACACAATGCTTACATCATTTTTTTTTTTGTAGACAGGGAAGTTCCTGTGAGTCTCTGGAGCTGTGACTGCTTACAAAATTCCAGTGAAAGTAACATGCTCTCTGGGGAAAGCAGATATAGACCTCTCCACCAAAGGTTGCCTACAATGGTAGTGGATTTGTGTATCCCCTTAAACTCACTTTACAAACCTATGCTATCCTTGGTGGAAGTTAGATTGGAATCAATACAAAAATACCAACCAACCAACCAACCAAATAAACAAACAACATGAGAGGGAGATAGTAACAGAGTTGCCCAGTTTATTTCAGTGTTTTTGAGGTATTATTGATAAATAGTGAAATAGGAAGAATCTAATAAAACTTTCACATAATGCATGGGATCTGCCAATCACAGGCAACTGTTCATGAACCAACAATCCCTAGTGCCCACCAAAGTACATCCCAAGCAACCTCTTGGTTCCACCATGAGTAATTCACTTCTGAGTCTCCAAGGCTGGTTTATCAAGAAAAGCAAAGAATGGCTGAAACTACAAATGCCTTTTGCCCTGGTGAGCAAGACACTAATTCAAAACTCCTGCACATAATCTGTTACCAACCTTTTCACATATCTTTTTTTTTTTTTTTTTTTTTTTGGTTTTTTGAGACAGGGTCTCTCTGTGTAGCTTTGCGCCTTTCCTGGAACTCGCTTTGGAGACCAGGCTGGCCTCGAACTCACAGAGATCCGCCTGCCTCTGCCTCCCGAGTGCTGGGATTAAAGGCGTGCGCCACCACCGCCCAGCCCTTTTCACATATCTTAACACTCTGCACTAAGATGATATCATTGGCCAGAGCTACTATGTATTTAACATTCTATTTCTCTCTTTCTAAGCCCTACCAGGAGCACAGACAAGGTGGAATGATGGAAGAGTACTAGCTTAAGTACTTAAATGGCCATGGATCCAGTCACCATAATAAATAATGGAATATTTCTTGTTTGGACACTTTCAAGTTTCACAAGTCCAGAAATAGCAATTTAAATGACTTAATTTTCTTCTCCATTGATTTTAATGAAGATCTTCTTAAATTCAGCCATCCGGCAAAGCCAAAGCTCTCAACTACTGCTGCAAATGTATGACTTGGGCCAGAAATGTCTGAGAAATGGAATCTGTTTATGCAACTGAGATATGAATTTGGATTAAATGCTCTTATGACAAAGCCCAAAAAAGGTTAGGTGCTCATCTTAAAAGTTAACATATTCTAGCATGACTGCAGTGGCCTTTCAAACATTGAAGTTGACAAAGCTCAAACCTATAGACACCCAGGCTTCTTTTCATTTTATTCTTTCCTCCCAGACACTTTTGGCATCCAGCTATCAGACTAGATGGGCATAGGTTGGGCATAGTCTGTTTTCCTTTGTGCTTGCTGAAAGCCAGGCAAAAACAAATGCATGTCAGTTGCAGTAGCTTACATCTGTAATGCCATTCTCAAGAGGTAGAGGTATGTGTATGGGGAGTGGTGGTGTTCAAGCCAGCCAGGGCTAAGTAGGTAGAATCATTCTCAATAGCAAAACATACAGTCCTTACTGAGTCCTTGGTGGTTTTTATATATAAGTGCCAGCACTGGATGGATTTCTAGGGTTCCTCCTAACCCAAAGACCTCATATTGGACTGAAAGACACCTAAACACAGAGATGTAGGCTTGGACAATGCTGCTTTTAAGAAACCTGGAAGTTGGACACAAAAGGGTAAGGCTAAAAGAAGAGGAAGATAAAGATGATGCATGTGGCAGACAGAATGGCAGCCCAATTTGGGGTTTAAGATTAGGAGGCAGGTGTGTGTGTGTATGTGTGTGTGTGTGTGATTAAGCTCAGCAACTCAAAAGTGCCATCTGACATCAATGGGAATGACCTTGTTATAAGCACCTTCTTTTGGACACTTCTTGTGTTTTAGATGATAGCCTTCAGATGACATTAGCAAAAGTGAATTGTATATTCATTTAGATGAAATCAGAATATTATGTTAGCAATGGTTTTCTCTTTTTCCTTAGATATTTATTTCATTTTTGTTTTTTTTTTTGTGACAGGGTGTATCTATGTAGTCCTAACTGGTCTCAAACTCACAGAGATCCACCTGCCTCCTCCTCACTAGTGTTGGGATTAAAGACTCATACTACCACATGTGACTCTTCCTTAGTCATTTTTACATGGATTGCCATTTAGTCATAAGTTTGTATTGGTGATGAATTTGTATTGATCATGCCCTGAGAATCCACAGGCATTTTCAGGACATTAAGCTATCAGTTTACAAACATTAATTTCTCTGAATGGTGTCAACTGAGGTAACATGATTGTCATGCTGGTCCCTTATGTCCTCAGTCTGTGTTGTTAAGATTGAACTCCAAAATTCCATGCACTTCTTGGTAGAAAGGTAATTGTTGAGAGTAGCATGAGCAAACAGGTGAGACCAAAACCACGGTTCTGTACCTTCAGTCTCTAAATGAAAGGGCTGGAAAATGTCTCCTTTGAACTGACCCTGATAACCCAAAGTCCACAGGCTTCTGATTCGGCACTGTTTATTTTACTCTACTCTCCACTTCACACTCAAGTGGATACAGATTATCCTTGTTTTTAGAACTGATAAGAAGACTGAAGAAGGTGCAGACTAACTCATATTTATTTAGGCCTTTCAGTGTGACTGTTCCACATGCATTACCCAAACCACAAAACTCAGAACAAGGCTGTGACCCTCAGTTTACAGTAACAGGCTTCAAGGTTGTCACCTGTCAATGGTTACCTACTTGATGAGGGACAGATTAAAGATGTGAATATGTATCCAGCCAAAGCCAAATTGAATGGGGCAGACCCTTCTATGCCCTAAAACAGGATTTTATATAGAATTGTAGCTTTAGGTTATAGTAAGTGAAAGAACTCAGGAAAGGGAAGACAAATACCACTTGTTACTATTTTGATTAAAGCTAAAAAGTTGAGCTCATGGAAGTTGAGAGTAGAATTGGGGTCAATAGAGACAGTGGAAATGGGGGTGCAGTTGAGTAGAATGACTAGTATGGTAGGTAGCATAACTATGACAATTGAGTATATATTTAGAAATAGCAGAAAGTCCTCAACATAAATCATAAATGTTCAAGGTAATTGGTACACCAATTGCCCTGATCTGATAAAAACACATTACATATATGTATTGGAATTCCATACCACACTCTATAAATAATTGTAAATATTATGTTATTTTAAAATAAAAATTTTAAGGTGTGGTGTTGATATATCAGCTCTTGAGATACTGGAGCATCAATATCCAGCGTTATTGAACTGAGCATAAAGTGAACCCAAACTTCCACACTGATCCTTGTTTGATACCATCTACTTCATTGTCTTTATCCATATAGCCTTCCCTTTGGGCAGGTATATTATAATTTAGGGTATGGAAAACCCAGTTGGTCAGTCCTGAGCTTTTCTCCCTGGGGCACTGTGGGCAGAAGAAAGGGATAAGAGATTCCAGTGTTTTGAAGAGTTCATGTTTGGTCTGGTCAGTATTCAAAGAAAGCACAGTGGATTATCTGTAGTCACCAGCATTGTCTTACAGTCTGCAGGCACAGGGGACAGGGAAAACATTCTGAAACGGACATGTTGTGGAATGAGAATCCCAAGGAGCATGCAGGGTCACCCAGTGGATCCAACATAGCATTCCCACACCATTTTGGACATAGAATTTTGCATTCTCCTGGTCTTCACAATTAGACTATTGAAACTTATAAAAGCTGCAAAATAATCTTTGGCTAATTGTGATATTTTAAGATATGGAGAAAAGCTGGTGAGAAAAATGTGTACCTTTGAACTTGGTTCCAAGTCAAATGTTGCCACCAAATGTCTGTAGTTAATCAGAGAAATTCAAGTACAGCCTTGCTGATTGATAGGCATGACCAAGCAATTACCCACACTCTATAAAGCGGCCTCCCTGCAACCACCCACATGTTTGCTGATACCTGGGAGAAGCACAATATAGTTCAAGCTCTGGTGGAAATGAGAGAAAGCCCTGAAAAGGCTGTTTTTTTCCACTCCAGAAATAATATATTGCCCATGACCATCATTTCTCAGTCTCCCTAAAGAACAAGCCTTCAAAGATTTAAATAACTACAAGGGGATTTAGAAAGTCAGACCAGAAAGAGCCACGGGCAAAGATTAGTGTCAGGAAGGCTGACAGGTAAATTGTCATTGTGGTGTGCTAGGTGGAGAGAAATGTGTGCGGCCATCACTAATTTCCCTCACTAATTTCCCCTAACAATGGGGTGGCCCAACCCACATGATCCAAGTTCACAGATTAGGAAGAAAGCAAAAATAATAATAATGAGTATAAATCAAGCTTACTGCATCACCAAACATATTATTATTATTTAACACTTAATGAGCACCCACGGTATGCTGGAAGCTGGTTCATCTTAACACAAGCAGCTTATTTTTATTCATAACACTTCATGGAAAGTGAGTAGCATAATATAGTAGTTCAAGTTTACTTCAGGCTTCCAGTTCCTCAGCAGTGAGGAATAATGTTATTGGGACCAAGCCAGATCTGGAAACCCAAGCAGAAATTGTTTCTTTTGGTATCTGTTTGCTTTGTTAGGTCTGAACAATGAAAGAGGAACGGAACTAAATGAAGAAAAAGAAGCAAGCCCATTCCAGAGATAGGCAGGTGGGGGGTCTGGGTGGGGGACCTGACTACGTGTAAGAACAGGAGAAAGTACCTGGTTAAAATGGGGTGTTTGGAGGGCTCTACCTGGTTGAAAACCAAGTGAACACTTAGCTGTGGTGTAGATGAATGCTCATCCAGCAATTATGCCTGCACACTGGGACACATCTCAGAACAAGTGTCAAATCTTTACCTGGATACAGCAGTTCAGGCCTCTGGCTCTCAGGGTACCATGGGGCCTAGCTGGAAGAGGGATCCCGGGGACTTGGTGTCTATAATGTCTCTTCCCACTGCAAGCAGCTCTAAAATGTGTGCAAAATGTACAAACAGGAAACACTATTGGGCTTGGTCTCTAGTTTTAGTAGAGTAGGAGTGAGAGACTAGATAAACATCGTGGTGTGGAGAGGCATGGAGAGGCAACCTTAGAGAATATACAGAACACAAAAGCCACCAGCAACCTTACCCAGAAATAACTATTATTTGTTTATTTATCTCTTTCCTTCCTTCCTTCCTTCCTTCCTTCCTTCCTTCCTTCCTTCCTTCCTTCCTTCCTTCCTTCCTTCCTTCCTTCTTTCTTTCTTTCTTTCTTTCTTTCTTTCTTTCTTTCTTTCTTTCTTTCTTTCTTTCTTTCTTTCTTTCTCAAGATAGGGTTTCTCTGTGTAGCTCTGGCTGTCCTTGAACTCACTCTATAGAACAGACTGGCCTCAATCTCAAAGAGCTCTGCCTGCCTCTCCCTCCCCATGCTGGGGTTAAGGGTATGTGCCACTACCGCCTGGCATGCTTGTTTGAATAACTATTCTTTCATTTCCTTTGTTTTAGAATACACCTACACTTCTGATAGTCGATCGACTGCACCTGTCTTTCCTCACCTGTCCCTTTCTAGTGAGTCAGAAGGTGGGTTGGTAGTCACCAGAAGCAAGAAGCTGGGGAAGAAGGCATTGGTCAAAGGGTACAAAATTTCAGATTTTCAGGATGAATAAGTTCCAGAGTGTTAATGTACAACAGGGAGTCCATAATAATCCTGTATTGGATATTTAAAATAGGCTATGTGAATACATCTTAAGTATTCCAGCACATAGCCAGTACTAACCATATTGAGGCAATGGATATGGCAATTAGTTTGATTGTAGCAACCATTTCACAATGTATATCAAAACACCAAGCTGGAACACCTTAAGTATATATGAGTTTCAAATGTCAGTGATATCTCAAGCTGTTTTAAAGAAGAAAGATAGCAGTCAAACAGCACCTTATAGAGCTTCTAGAATCTTCAGTAGAAAATAGCCTAAAAGATCATGTTGACTATGATCAGAACAGAAAAGATCTTCCAAAGCTCAACAGTTACTAAATAACAAAGCTAGAATTTGAGCCTAGGTCAGCCCAAGTTCAAAGGCAGACACTTCTAAGAGGAGACAAGACCTGTTTAGGAAAGAAACTTCTTAAAGTACATAGTAACCTACATGTTTCCATGGGAGAGAAGTGCTGGTAGGGAAGAGCTTGGGCTTAGAATCCAGGGATGCCTTTGTTTACTCCTTAGATAGGAACTTTTTTACTGAACCAGACTCTGGAGGTCTAAAGTTACAAGGCAGAGAGAAGGAAACAGACATTTCAGACAGGACAAGAATATGAACAAGTGTTTCTCTGGAGCATAATTGAGGCAGCATTGGCAGAGATGAGCCAAACTGTGTATAGTATCTTCATGAAGCTTCTGGTCCTAAGAGGAAGACACATGTTAGTTAAACAGTCACAGTTAATCCAGTAATGGACTAGGATAGGTGCTCCAGCAGGAAGGAACACATGATTTTGTGAGGTCTCATTGAGGCCAGGGGCTCAGGGAAAGAGGACTTCTATAACAACAATGCTTCAGATGAGCTCTGAGAATAAATCAGCTACAATCATGCAACTATAGAGGTGAAGGATATTTAAGACAGAGGGACCCTGTACAGAGAGGCTCTGTGGTCAGAGAGAGCCCAGTGCAGTTGAAGAATGGAAGGGAGACCAATAACATGATGCAGAGCAACTGTGAGAGAGAAACAAGATGAAGATGGAGAGGTAGGAACCAGAGCAGCAGAGAACAGTATATGCACACATTTCCTATTGGTCTTTAAAATTTCAGTGTGTCTTTTAAAGAAACAGACACAATAACATTGCAGAACTGAATAAGTTGTTTGGATATGGCAGCTATGAACACTGAGCAGAATTTCTCATCATCTCCTACAGGGTCCATACGTCATTTGGAAAGTCAGCCTAGTGGAAAACTTTATTATATTTCCTGCTGTCCTTGAAGCCACTGAGCAGCACCTGTTGTCAAAGACCACAGGACAGGAACCTGAGGTTTTGCCAAGATAGTTATGAATGTAATCCAACACAGAATTACTAACTTATATAAATATTATGAGATTTCTGTGCAAATTTTGATAACTCAATTGAATGGGTCCACAGCATGAACTTTGTTGATGACAACATTGTGTCAAAATGTCAAAGAGTTGGTCATGGCTAGACTTGATTCTACTTCATGCTTTTGATTCATCTGTGTTCATAATGACCACATTCTCTGCCTACCTTTCTAATCACTAATCATGGTAAAATAGACACATAATAGTTTGGTCTTACCAATTCATAAGTCTCCAAGTCAGCAGTATTAAATGCATTCACTCGGTTGTATAAAGCACTATCTCACTGTCAACTTTCATCATCCCCACCTATAGCTCTATCCCTATAAAACAAGGATTCCCTTTTTGCCTCCTCCTCATCCCTACTAGTGCCCATTTTTCTTTCTACAGGTACCTCATAAAGATGGAATTGCATAACATTAACTTAGAATGTTGTTTTTTGATTTTGTGTCCAGTGGACATGTATATGTACATGTGTGCTTGCACATATGTGGGTATTATGTGTGTGGGTGTATAATGAGACCACAGGTTGGTAGCTGGTTTCTCTATCATTTTCCACTTCATATACTGAAGAAGGATCTCTCACTTGAACCTAGCTAGAGCTCATCAATTTGATTCAGTGGGCCTAGTCAACTTTCCAGAATCCACTAACTCCATCTCCTGAGCACTGTGATCATAGTCACATTGTTGTGCCTGCTCAGCATTTACATGGGTACTGGAAATCCAAAAGTCCTCATGCTGCCTTCATAAGTGCTTTACCAACTGAGCAATCTCACTGGACCCATGTATTATTTTAAAGGCCCATGTAAGTCTAGCATGTATCATTTTATTCTTTTTTGTTGTTTTCGAAACAGGGTCTCACTATGTAGCCCTGGCTGTCCTGGAACTCATTCTGTAGACCAGTCTGGCCTTGAACTCAGAGATCTACTTTCCCCTGCCTCCAGAATGTTGGGATTAAAGGTGTGCATAATTTTATTCTTTTTATGGCTGAATAATATTTCATTGTATACCAATTTTGCTTCCTTATTCGTTTGTTGGTAGACACTGAGTTATGTCCCATTTTTAGCCACTGTGTATAATGTTGCTCTGAATATTAGTATACAAATACCCATCCAACTCCCTGACTTGAAATAAATGACACTTGTCTCTAGGACCTAGGCCTGGGACACAATCAGTCCCTGGAAACCCCTACCCATCATTGCCTCAGTTGCCCGTCAGCAGGGAAGACTCCTGAGGGCATGCTCCCCCAACAAAACCCCCATTGAACCCTGCAATTGACAAGACCCACACCCTATTCCAAACCTATCCATCCCCCTGCAAACCCCAGCAAATTCCTGAGACACAAAATCCACCAGCTCTGACTAGACCAAGAGCAGCTTCCTGAGTCACAGAATCTGTCATCTCTCATTGAACTAAGAGAGGCTTCCTGAGACACAGAATCTGCCAGTTCTGATTAGACCAAGAGTCCTGATAGGACCAAGAGCAGCTCCCTGAGACACAGAATCAGCCAGCTTGGATTGGACCAAGAGCAGCTCCCTGAGATACAGAATCTGCCAGCTCCAATTAGACCAAGAGCTAAGATTGGACCCAGAGTGGCCCCCTGAGACACAGACACAGCAAGCACAGGTTGGACCAAGAGCAGCTCGCTCAGACACAGGTACCTCTTGCACCTATTGAAGGAAGAGATGGGAAGACACCAGTGCAAAAATACATGCAACAACATAAAGAGCAATATGACATCACCAGAACCTAGTGGTTCTACAACAGCAAGACCTGAGCATCACAACATAGAAGAAGCAGAAGAAAGTAACCTTAGAAATAACTTTATGAAAATAATAGAGGCCTTTAAAGAGGAAACAAAAAATTCACTTAAAGAAATTGAGGAAAAGACAAACAAAAAATTGGAAGAAATCAATAAATCCCTTAAAGAAAGCCAAGAAAACCATGAAAAAGCAATTAAACATGTGAAGGAAACAGTTCAAGACCTGAAAATTGAAATAGAAACAACGAAGAAGACACAAACCAAGGGAATGCTAGAAATAGAAAATCTGAGTAAATGAACAGGAACTACAGATGCAAGCATAACCAACAGAATGCAAGAGATGGAAGAGAGAATCCCTAGCCTGGAGGATACAATAGAGGAAATAGATTTGTCAGTCAAAGAAAACACCAAAGCCAACAAAGTCATAACACAAAATGTCCCAGAAATCTGGGACCATAGGAAGAATGAACAAGACATTCCAAGACAAAACCAGATTTAAACAATACTTATAAACAAATCCATTCCTACAGAAAGCACTAGAAGGAAAATTCCAACCTAAGGAAGTCAGATACACCCATGAAAACACAGGGAATAGATAGCTCCACAGCAGTAAATCCCAAAGAAGGGAAATACACACACAACAAAAGATAACAGGAATTAACAATAACTGGTCATTAATATCCCTTAATATCAATGGACTCAATTCACCTATAAAACAACAAGGCTAACAAATGGATATGAAATCAGGAACTATCCTTCTGCTGCATACAAGAAACAAACCTCAATTTCAAAGACAGACACTACCTCAGAGTAAAAGTCCGGGAAAAGACTTTCCAATCAAATGGACTTAAGAAGCAAGCTGGTATAGCTATCCTAATATATAACAAAATAGACTACAAAATAGACTTCAAACTAGAATTAGTCAAAAGAGATTGGGAAGGACATTACATATTGATAACAGAAAAAAATCCACAAAGATGAAGTCTAAATTCTGAACATTTATGCCCCAAATACAAGGGCACCCACATATGTAAAAGAAACATTACTAAAGCTTAGATCACATATCAAACCCCACACATTAATAGTGGGAGGCTTCAACACCCCATTTTCATCAATGGACAGATCTGCCAGACAGAAACTTAACAGGGAAATAAGAAACCTAACAGATGTTATGACTGAAATAGACTTAGTAGATATCTACAGAACATTACATCCTAACAAAAGAGACTATACCTTCTTCTCAGCATGCCATGGAACCTTATGGTGATATTTTATTTGTGCTGAAATGTGATTTTATTTATATGTTAATAAATAAAGTTGCCTGGGGGTCAGAGCTAATAGCAAGTCATAGCAGAAGCTAGGGCCCTTAATCTGATCACATGGGAGGCAGTGTCTGTGTGTTCAAGTACATAGCTAGTTTGGAGACACACGCCTTTAATCTCAATACCAACCCTAGATACCTGGAGGTCTGTATAGACAGGCAGTGATGAGGAGGTCATGTGGTTGGGTTTACAAGCAATGAGAAGGCAGAACAGAAAGTCAATAAAAAAGATAGACACACAGGAAGTAGGTCTCTTTCTCAGAGGAAGGACAGCAGCGGCAGTGTGTGATAAGAAGGCGGTTTTAGTCTCAAGCTCTTAGCTACTGCTCTGACCTCTTGGGCTTTTAGCTTTCATTTGGCTCTGTGTTTCTTATTTAATAAGACCTTTGTAGCTACATTTGGCACCCAACATGGCAAGAATTCATTAAAAACCGGTCAGCTCAGCTCAGTGGCAGCCCGCTGGCTCCCTGCCTCAGCGGCCCGGCTACCCGCCTCGGTCCAGCTTGGCCTAGGCCCAACTTGGCCTAGGCCCTAGGCCTGACTAACCATAGCTGCAAGCGGTTACCTATAGCTGGAGCTACTTGCAGCCAGATTGCCAACTCACATGGCTTATGCTTAAAAAAAAAAAAAAAAAGCCTGTGCTATGAACAAATCAGGCCTGCCGGAGCTACTGGTTCAGCTGCCCTCGACTGTAGTTGCAGCAGCTACACGCTATTGCAGCTAGAGCTAGAAACTGGGTCAACTCACGTGGTCGGGAGCTCGTGGCTGGATTTCAGCTTTTAGATACATCTCTCTCTCTCTCTCTCTCTCTCTCTCTCTCTCTCTCTCTCTCTCTCTCTCTCTGGATTGACCTCTTGGACACTAGATAGCTGTTTTGAAATTCCCTCAGATTTCTACTGTTCTACGCAGACTTGGTAAGTCAATTAAGATATCAGATATTTTAAAGGGAAAACCTATTTAAAAGAGAAAAAATTATTTTTCCACATTAAAAAATGGGTTTTATGTGTACATTAGAAGAAAATTGGACTTTGTTTGATAAAATTTTAGGCAGTCTGAAAATGGAACAACTATGTGAGAAGATTAATGTTGATGGGATATACATTACACCAATTATGCACATTATTACATTCCTTATCCTTATTTTACTATTTAAAAAGATAGTCAATTTAAGTGCCAGGATAAAAGCTTTAGAAAAACCTGTTAAAATGAATTATAGAGAAATCCAGATTCAGACAGAAGAATTTAACGGTGAGATTATTTCAGGATTGGATTATAAGGTTACAGAAAGAAAGCCTGTTTTCATACAATCACCTTTAATTTATCCGGTAACCATACAGTAGCTACCTGGTCAAGTGAATGCACAAAATATTTGGACTCCAATTGAAATGTTAGATTTAAGAAGGTTAAGGAAGCAATAGTATCTTATGGCATGCATTCCCCATTTGTAAAGCAAACGTTCATTAATTTTCTGGTCAACTTATAATAAGATTATACCACAGGACTGATGAGAACTGGTAAATGCTGTCCTGGAACTCGGGGCACAGCTGCAGTGGCAAATGTGGTTCAAAGAGGAAGCTAAAAACATAGAAAGTCAGTGGAGGGCTAGTGGTATACAAATCTCCCAGGATCAGCTTGTTGGAGAAGGCCAATATGCTGCAATACAAAGGCAATGTTTATATGATAACCAAACCCTAATTCTATGTCGAATAGCAGCCTTGAATGCATGGGACAGAATTGAGGAAGCAGGAAAGAAAACTGAGTCATTTCCAAAGGTTATACTGGGCCCAAAAGAATCCTTCACAGATTTCTTACAAAGACTGACTTCAGCAGTAAAGAGAATGCTCCCGAATTCAGAAGCTAGCCAGATAATAATCAAAGCTTTGGCTTTTGAGAATGTGAATGCAGCAGCCAAGAGAATAATCAGGCCATTAAAGGCAAGATCTGAACCCTTGGAAGATTGGATTAGAGACATATTTAATGTTGAAGCTCATGACCATGATGATATGTGGATAGGAGAAGCAATTTCAAGAGTTTTGAGGAATGTCAGATGTTTTGGGTGTGGAAAGCAAGGACATTTGAAAAGGGACTGTAAACAGGGCATTCCTAGAAACAATGTTTCTTCAAGGAACAATGGCAACAGAATGCCCCTTCCTTCTGGAGTATTCAGAAGGTGTGGTAAGGGAAAACACTGGGCCAACGAATGTAGATCAACAAGGGATAGACAAGGTAATACTTTGCCTTGGTCTTCGGGGAAACTCCCGGAGGGGCCTCAGGCAGGCCCCCACAGTAAATACAGTTCAGACCTTTCCTGCAGTCATAGAGGAAACCCCTACTCAGAGCAATTAAATAACCAAATGCCTATTGGAATAAACCAGGCTGCTTGGGGTCATGAAAGAGTTGAGACAGAGAAAATAGAAAATTCAGGAGAAACCATAAAGAAATTTTTTTGGAAAATTTCTATAAATGAACAAAGACCAAAATTAACAATAAAAATAAATAATGTTTTGTTGTCTGTTCTGGTAGACACAGGTGTTGATGTGACCATAATTGCACCAGAATTTTTGCACCCAACTTGGCCTCTTCAGGAGGTAAACGTTCAGCTGATAGGAATTGGAACATCAAAAGTGAAACAGTGCAAGATGGCTCAAATGTATAGGTCCAGAAGGACAGAGAGGAAAATTAAAACCATATGTGGCTAACATAGCTATGAACCTATGGGGTCCAGACCTATTACAACAATGGAATACTCAGATTAACATCCCTCCAATCTCAGAAACAAATCATAAACTAGCACATGTTTCTGAGAGAAATATTAGAAGGTATTATTCTAATGAGTGGTCACCAGCCATCCAGATTGTACAAGAACAGGGCACAACAACTGATGATCTCCCAAAGACACCAACAGCTCTACCTTTAAAATGGTTAACAGACAAGCCTGTATGGGCTCATCAATGACCTTTAACAACAGAGAAACTCCAGGCTTTAGAAGAGCTGGTAGAAGAGCAGTTAAATGCTCAGTATATTGAAGACTCAACCAGCCCTTGGAATTCTCCTGTATTTGTTGTTAAAAAGAAATCTGGTAAATGGAGAATGGTAACAGACCTTAGGGCAATTAACAAAATAATTCAACCAATGGGCTCTCTACAATCTGGGATGCCTTTGCCTACTCTGTTACCAAAAGGATGGCCTCTTATAGTTATTGATTTAAAAGACTGTTTCTTTTCAATACCCTTACAAGAAAAAGACAGACAAAGATTTGCCTTCATGGTGCCTACTTATAATAATTCTCAACCAGTTAAGAGATATCAATGGAGGGTCCTCCCACAGGGAATGTTGAATAGCCCAACCCTGTGCCAATATTTTGTACAACAGCCATTGGAAGTGATATGTAAAAAATTTCCTAAATCTACTATTTATCATTATATGGATGATATTTTACTAGCTGACTCAAATGCAGATACTTTAGAAAGTATGTCTAAAGAAGTAAAGAAAATTTTGCCTTGCTAGGGATTACAAATTACTACTGAAAAGATACAAAGAGGAGATTCTATTAATTATTTATGATATAAAATAGGTCTACAAAAAATTAGACCCCAAAAGGTACAAATTAGGAGAGATCGATTATAGACTCTTAATGACTTTCAAAGATTATTTGGAGACATTTCTCATCTATGAACTATTTTGGGGGTAAAAAATCATGAACTGACTAATTTGTTCAAAACCTTCGAAGGTGACAAGGACTTAAATAGTCCAAGAGAATTGTCACCTGAAGCTGAGAAAGAATGGCCTTGGTAGAAAAGAAAGTGCATGGAGGACACATGGATCGTATTGATCCAAAACTGGATTGCATTTTGGTTATTTTACCTTCTAAGCATTCTCCTACAGGAATACTAATGCAGAGGGAAGTATTGGAATGGATATTTTTACCAATTAAACCAAATAAAAAATTAAAAACCTATGTGGAAAAAAATCTCTGACTTGATTTGGAAAGGAAAATTGAGACTTCGTCAATGAGCAGGAATAGATCCAGCAGAAATTGTTGTACTTTTAACTAAGGAGGACATTGAAAAATTATGGACAGAAAGTGAACCTTGGCAAAGAGCTTGCAGTAATTTTTTGGGAGAAATTAACAGCAAATATCCCAAAAGTGATAGAATTGATCTTATAAAGAGAGCTGATTAGAAAGCCTACAATCACATGGAAACTGAATAATGATCAACTGAATCACCAGTGGGTCAAGAAAAAATAAACAAAGAAATTAAACACTTCTTAGAATTCAATGAAAATGAAGGTACAACATACCCAAACTTGTGGGACACTATGAAAGCAGTGCTTAGAGGAAAATTTACAGCACTAAATGCCCACATAAAGAAGATGGAGAAATCTCACACTGGTGACTTAACAGCACAACTGAAAGCTCTAGATCAAAAAGAAGCAAACTCACCCAGGAGGAATAGAATCAGGAAATAATCAAATTGAGAACTGAAATTAATAAAATAGAAACAAAGAGAACAATACAAAGAATCAATGAAACAAAGAGTTGGTTCTTTGAGAAAATAAACAAGATAGACAAGCCCTTATCCAAACTAACCAAAAGGCAGAAGGAGAACATCCAAATTAACAAAATCAGAAATGAAAAGGGTGACATAACAACAGACAATGAGGAAATCCATAGAATCATTAGGTCATACTTCAAAAACCTGCACTCAAAAAAAAACAAAAAAAACAAAACAAAAACAAAAAAAACCCCTGTACTCCACAAAATTGGAAAATCTAAAAGAAATGGACAATTTTCTGAGTAGGTACCATATACTAAAATTAAATCAAGATGGGAAAACAATTTAAATAGACCTTTAACCCCTAAGGAAATAGAAACAGTCATTAAAAGTCTCCCAAGTGCCCCCCCCCCGAAAAAAAAAGCCCACTACCAGATGGTGTCAGTGCAGAACTCTACCGGAATTTTAAAGAAGAGCTAATACTAATACTCTCCAAATTGTTCCACACAATAGAAACAGAAGGCACATTACCAAACTTTTTATGAGGCTACAGTTAACCTGATATCCAAACTACACAAATATGCAACAGAGAATTACAGAGCAATCTCCCTCACGAACATTGATGAAAAAAAAAAAAACTCAATAAAATACTGGCTAAGTGAATCCAGGAACACATCAAAAAAATTATCCACCATGACCAAGTAGGCTTCATCCCAGTGATGCAAGGATGGCTCAACATATGAAAATCAGTCAATGTTGTACACCATAAAAACAAACTGAAAGAAAAAGAAAAACACATGATCTTCTCATTAGATGCTGAAAAAACCTTTGACAAAATCTAACACCCTTTCATGATAAAGGTCTTGGAGCGATCAGGTATACAAAGAACATACCTAAACATAATAAAGGCAATTTACAGCAAGCCAACAGCCAACATCAAATTAAATGGAGAGAAATTCAAAGAGGTCCCACTAAAATCAGGAACAAGACAAAGCTGTGTACTCTTCCCATATTTATTCAATATGGTACTTGAAGTCCTAGCTAGAGCAATAAGACAACAAAAGGAGATTAAGGGAATACAAACTGGAGATAGGGAGTAGGCAATGGAGGGTAGGGGATGGGGGATGAGAACATAAGGGAATGGGGTGGTCAAGCTGGAACAGGGATGGAGTGGGACAGCAATGAAAGAGATACCATGATAGAGGGACACATCATAGGGATAAAGAGAAACTGGGTGCTAGGGAAGTTCCTAGGAATACCCAAGGATGACCCCATCTTAGACTATTAGCAATAGTGCCTGAACTGGCTTACCCCAGTAATCAGATCGGTGAATACCCCAACTGTCATTATGGAGCCTTTCTCCAGTAACTGATGGAAGCAGATGCAGAGATCCACAACCAAACACCAGGCCAAGCTCTGGGTGTCCAGTGGAAGAGAGAGAAGAGGGATTCTATGAGCAAGGGGCATCAAGATCATGATGGGGAAACCTACAGAGAAAACCAAACCAAACTAGTGGGAACTCATGAACTTTAGACCAACAGCTGTGGAGCCTCCACAGGACTGGACTAGGCCCTCTGTACAGGCAAGACAGCTATATAGCTTGATCTGCTTAAGGGGCCCCCTGGTAGTAGACTCAGAAGCCATCCCTGGTGCCTGAGTAGGCTTTTTGGAATCCACTCACTACCTATGGTGGGACACTTCACACAGCCTTGATGCAGGGGGCGGGGCTTGGACCTGCATCACCTGAATGTACCAGGCTCTGCTGACTCCATATGGGAGGCCTTACCTTCTTGTAGGAGGGAATGGGGATGGGTTGGGAGTGGGAGGCTGGAGGGGTGTGAGGAGGGAAGAGAGAGACCTGTGATTGGTATATAAAATGAATAAAAATTTTCTTAATAAAAAAAGGAACAAATGACAAGAAGTAGACTGCTGGGTCATGCAGTGGTTCCATAGATAATCATTTGAGAAACCATCCAAACTTTTCATATAATGCCCAAATCATCTGACGTTTCTACCAGTAATGCACAGAGGCTGCAGCTTCTCCAAGTCTTCATTGATGTATTAGTTTCTGTGACTTTCATTTCAGCCATCCTGTTTGTATCTCACCGTGGTTTTGGTCTCTGTTTCCCTAACTAACTAATGATGCCAAGAATCTTTTTAACATACACAGCAGCCATTTGTGTGTGTGTGTGTGTGTGTGTGTGTGTGTGTGTGTGTGTGTATGTGTGTGTGTGTGTGTCTGTGTCTGTGTGTGCAAGAGAGAGAGGGGGAGGGAGGGAGGGAGGGAGGAAGGGAGAGAGGTCTGTTCAAGTAGTTTGCTCAGTTTTGAATTGGTTTGTTGTTCTAGTTTGCAGTTTGCTTTCTGTTGCTGTGTAAAAACACTGACACAAACCAAATCGGGGAGGAAAAAGTTCATTTTGGTTTACAAAGTACAGTCTATCATCCAGGGAAGAAAGGGCAGGAGCAGGAATCTGGAGGCAGGAACTGAAGCAGAGACCACAAAGGAGTGCTGCCTACTGGCTTGCCAGCTCGCTCTTTATCACATGCTCAGGTTGTTTTCCCATACATCCCAGGCCCACGTGTCCAAATGTGCTACCACCCACTTAAATCATTAATCAGAAAAAGAATGCCACACAGATTTGCCCACTGGCTAATCTGATAGAAAATTTTCTCAACTGGAGTCTCTTCTTTCCAAGTGACTTAAGTTTATGTCAAGTTGTCAAAAACTGACCAGTACATGCACCCAACTCTCTCATATGTAGACAAATGTATGTGTAACTGTCTCACTGTCTTTACTGCGTGCTTTTCTGTTTTTTGTTTGTTTTGAAAAAATATAGGATTTTTAAAAAATACAAAATACTTTGTGGATCATTTTTACTGCTGTGGATTATTATTGTAAAAGAAATTATAAACATGTCACTAGCACTGAATTATATCAACTACATCCCCTTGCAATTCTTTTAAATCTTTAACATTGTAGTTATTACATTTTTTTCTGACTATTCTGATCATATTCACCTCCACTTCTCTCCCTAACCTCTCTCAGATACAGCCTAACCTCCTTACCCTCCATTTTAAAGAAATAATCTACAGAGTCCTATTTGTGCTGTCGATAACACTGCTGAGTGTGAAACCATCCACTTGACTGGAGCAGGTTACTATAATATAATAGGAGCTCCACCCTGAAAGAAAACTGATATCCATTCCCCAGAAGCTATTAGCTGTAAATAAACTACTCTATTAGGGATATGTGTTGGTGGAGGTGTTAAGTACCCACCGTTTGTGCAGGTATTGTGCAGGCCACCACAAATGCTGTACGATCATGAGTACAGTGGTCCTGCCATGTCCACATTTGGACTACAACTTGGGTGTTTGCAATGTAGTCTATTAAGAAAAGAAGTTTCTCTCAAATATGGAGTTGGAATAAAAGGGAAAGCCCCTAAGGAGGCTCAGGACACAGTGGTTCCCACTCTGAGAACGCACCCTTTGAGATCTGTATATCTATGCCAAAAAAATCACATCAAAAAAGTGGCCAGGGCTTGTCAGAAGGAATACATTGCAGAACTGCCAGACCATCTCAAAAATAGACTTGGCTTGAAAGAATAGCCCTCTATGAACGGAAGCAGTTCAGGAAGCTGGGTGGCTTGAATGCTAGGAGGCAGAATGTGCTAATTTAAGGATTGGCAGGTAGGTACATAATGCCACTCAGGAGTTGGTGACACACTAACTTTCCTAAGTGTCCAGCTAAGAAGGGCCTTCTTAAGTAGTCTTATTTTTATCTCAAATTTTGAGAATGGCAGGGCCAATTAAACACCCACTCTAGTGTTCCAAGCTAACTCATTTTGATTCCATTCAACCATTATTATTATTAAAGATAATTGTAGGTGGAAGAGCTGAGTCCAAAAGGTGTGCCCTGAGTCCCTCACAGCTTTTTTTAGAGCAAACACAAGTATACATTGTGACAAGGACAGAACTTGCTGAGTTTTGAGTTTTTTGAAAAAAAAATGGCCAGGTGGATTATGTTCACTTATGAGTTGGCAAATTACAATTACTGACCCCAGGGGTGGATAGAGGAATTCTTTTTCAGCACTGGTTACAAAGGAACACTGAGTCTGATAACAAGACAAACCTGTGCTTAGATTAAACTCATATTTTTGAAAGGTAAAGGGCAGGGTGGGTGGTGAAAAACAGAACCCTCCCTGGATGCTCATGTTCGAGGGGAGTTTAAGACTTCACTCCTTCACTTGCTAACTAGGGAAGGCACACTCCTTCATTTGCTGTGGAATCGTTAACTGATGACAGGTGTGTTTTACAAGCGTAGGCTGGGAAGTAGAAGCTGAGAAACTACATCACTTCAGAGTGTGTGCTCAATATTTATCTAGGAAACTGACTAACGGGTCCAGAAGAAGTGCAAGTGTAAGGCAGCTTTGGGAGAGGGGTAGATGCCGTCCAGCCAGCTCCTAGAGGGGTGGAGAATCATCTGTGGGGTTGAATTGTGCTTACCACTAACTGCCTTTTGTGTTCCACGGTGCCTGTTTCCTCCTTTGGCAACATCCTGCCTCTTGTTCATGTCATCTCCAGGAATACCTGCTGGCTTGCTGAGACCCAGAGAAGGAAAACAAAGTGAAGTAAATTGCATGTTCGTCTTCCCTACTCTGACTGCCAGGGCTCGGTGCAGACAATGCAGGGAAATTACAAAGCCTGGAGGAGGTTCAACTGTGCAAATGAGCAGCTCTCTGCCTTCTGCCCCTTCTTGCCTCTTATCACTATCATGCAGATATGTACACATGTGCACATACATGTGCGTGCATGCAGTACTTCTACACCAGGTGTTGTGCAAAGCAAAGCTATTTTCGAAGGTGGCAAAATTAGATAGTTGAGTAAACATGAGCTCAACTAAGACATTTTTGTGGTGAGACAAAATTTCATGTTTGATCTAAGCATCTGCAATTTGGAAGCTCACAGTAACTCCTGTGTAAGTTTTTTTGGCTAAGGATGGTGGAAGGAAAGTCCGAAAAATCTACTCAAGGGGTTAGAGCA
This sequence comes from Peromyscus maniculatus bairdii, assembly GCF_049852395.1. Lineage (NCBI taxonomy): Eukaryota > Metazoa > Chordata > Mammalia > Rodentia > Cricetidae > Peromyscus > Peromyscus maniculatus. The sequence continues at coordinate 18,238,550 of NC_134875.1, forward strand.
ATAGGCAAACCCTCTACTGTTATGTGTCACAATGAGGAAACAGTCTTCACAATGAAAACTATGGCATTCTGATGACTGCTGATCTATTCTGCTTGGCCAACAAAAGTGGTATGAATATGTCCTCCCTGAGTCTCTCCAAATATGTGTATGTATGTATGTATGTGTGTGTGTATGTGTGTATGTGAGTGAATGTATAAAACTGTCTGTGTCTTCTCTATATATACATATGTATTATATGAACATATTACATATCTTCCCAAGTCTCTCCAAATGTGTATGTGAATGAATATATCGTATGTATATTTACTGTGTCTTCCCTATATATACATATATTACATATATTACTGTCTTTATCATACCTATATATACATATATATTATATGAACATATTATACACACACACACACACACACACACACACACACACACACACACACGGTTTTGGTTTTCACTGTCACTTGGTTTCACTGTCACTAACAGACATTTATAGTTCAGTGGCAGAGACTTTGGCAGAGAGCAGTGATAACTTCACTCATCTGTCTGCTTCTGTTCTTGAGTCTTTGGCATTTTAGCTACATTTAGTTTCTGCGATATCCCCCACTCCCACTCTCAGGTTCCTTGGAGGTTGGTGTCCTGCTCTGTGAACTGCTCTGGTTCAGCTTCTCTTTACCTGTTCTGCAGCAGACCCAGTCACCCTCTGGCAGTTATAATTGCTGAATTAGACCCTTTGTTAAGGTCTGGTCTTGACAACTCCATTGGCTCAGAAGCACATCATAACTGTGTCATCATAACTGTGTCTCTACTATGGTAGAGACTAAAAATTCAAAATGGTTTCCTCAATAAGTAAAAAAAATTTCAGGCGAATAAAATAATTTGTGAAAAAAAGCAACGTGTTTAGAAACATGGTATAATAATTTTGGAAACTTCCAGACCTCTAAGTTCCTACATAGACACTTGCTTAGAGTGTGATCTTCAGGATATTGTTTAAGCTTCTTCATGCCTTAGCTGCATTATTATAAAATGTAAGAAATAGCAGCCCCCACCTCCAAGAGTTGGTGAGAGTACAGAGTAAATATGTGTTCAATGCCAAGCAAATAATAAATAAATACTGAAAAAAGATGCTAGATTTTTTCTCCCCAAGGCTTGTCTTCAATGGCTCTCCTTATACACATATCTTTTCCCTTATATGGAAACAGTGTTCCTGATTTCTCTAGTTCAGCACCATGTAAAATTAGATGGCCTGAATACATAAAGACATGCTTAGGATATACAAAGCCTGAACATTTCCCATTTACCACATTCAACTTAGTAAAAAGTACCCAACAAAATAAACAACTAAAATTATTATTGAAAATATCTCTTTTAACTTCAAGAACAATAATACACATATAACTTGTCATATACATCTTATAGTAACAGAAATCGCTTAGTTTCAAAAGATCCTTTTGTGGTCTCTGTATATTACCACCTGAAGAGATGCTTGAAGGTCCAGAGACTTCTTTCTGTATACAACTTACTTTGAACACAAGCCAAAGATACAACAGATGGTGGCATTCAAGTTCCCCCAACTGGAGAGGGAAGCAGGCAGATGATCTTCAGGCCTTCATTCTCCCTCCTTTCCTCCTAATCCAGTCCCCCAGTTTCATCCCCAGCTCTGCATCAGACCACCTGCTTCACCATCCCTTCCTCTGTGCCCCCATTTCTAGTAGAGTATACAGATCGCCTACAGTCTCCCTCATCTACCCCATTTTTTTATTGTCTCAGCTGACAACTCCCACAGGCATTCTCTAGGATCCCACTGGCCACGCCAGCCAGGGAAGCAGATAAGAGATTTTCAGATCTTCGCTCTCCCTCCTCTCCTCCAAATCCAAACCCCCATTTTCATTCCCAGATCTGCAGCAGACTAGTGGCTACAGCCTTTCCACTTCTCTATCCCCATTCCCAGGGGACTAAGTAGATCTGGGTAGAATATCCTGCTTTCTTCCTTCCTGTGGACCCCCAGTCCCCACTTCTAGCCCATCTCTATCCCTAGTATCAGCTTCTAACACCAAGAAACACATTCTAAGTAGAAACCCCACTGGCCAAACCTGGCGCAATCTCAGAAGCATTCCATACCAGGCATGACACTCTTCTAAGAACCAAAAAGGACAACAGAAACAAAGACAAGACCAAATACCAGCACTTAGAATTATAATCATCCCAAACCCAGACACTTACATACCAGTGTAACATCATACTAACTGCCAGCACAATATATGTCCTTGAAAGTCCAGTAATCTTATCACAGTAGACCATGAGATATGCAATATAGCTGAAGCACAAGATAAAGACCTTAAAATGGCCTTCATAAATAAGATAGAGGTCCTTAAAGAGGGAATGAATAAATCTTTTAAAGAAATCTATGAAAACACAAACAGTGGAGTAAAATGAAGAAAACAGTTAAAGACTTGCAAGTGCAAATAGAAAAAAATAAAGAAAACTACAACTGAGTGAAAACTGGAAATGAAAAATTTAGGAACTAGAACAGGAAACTCAGAAGCAAGCCTCACCAACAGAATACAAGAGATTGAAGACAAAATGTTGGAGACTGAAGATAGAATAGAAGAAATGGATGTATAGGTCAAAAAAATATTAAATCCAAAAATCTCCTGATATAAAACATCTAGGAAATTTGGGACACTGTGACAGAAAATATCTTCAACAAAATCATAGAAGAAAATTTCCCAAACCTAAAGAAGGAGGTACTTATCAAGGTAAAAGAAGCATACAGAACACCAAATAGACTAGACCAGAAAAGAAATTCCCCACATCATGTAATAATCAAAACACTAAAAGTACAGAACAAAGAAAGAATATTAAAAGCTGCAAGGGAAAAAGACCAAATAACATATAAAGTCACACCTATTAGAGTAATACCTCACTTCTCAATGGAGACTCAAAAAGCCAGAAAGGCCGGGATAGATGTTCTATAAACTCTAAGAGTCTGCAGACACCAGTTCATAACACTATATCCAGCAAAGCTTTCAATCACAATAGATGGAGAAAGACATTCCACGATTAAAGTAAATTTGTACTGTCTACAAAGTCAGTCCTACAGAAGATGCGAGAAGGAACAATTCAACCTGAAGAGGCTAACCACACCCAGGAAAACATAAGAAACAAATAATATCAGACCAGCAAATCAAAAGAAGGGGGAAACCTTCACACCACAATAACAAAACAACAGGAATCAATAAACACTGCTCATTGACAACTCTTAACATCAACAGTCTCAATTTTCAAATAAAAAGGTCACAGACTAACAACAGAATGGGTATGAAAACAGGATCCATTCTTTTGAATCAAAAGAAAACAAACACCTTAATATCAAGGAAGGACATGACTTCAGAGTATAAGGATGGGAAAATTATTCTAAGGAAATGTACCTAAGAAGCAAGTTGATGTAGCCATTTTAATATCTGACAAAATAGGCTTCAAATCAAAACGAATCAGGATAGGGAAGAACAATACATACTCACTAAAGCAAAAATCTACTGAGAAGATATTGTAATTCTTAACATCTATGTAGCAAGCAGAAGGGCCCCAAGTTCATAAAAGAAACATTACTATGACTTAAGTAATATAACGACCATCACACAGTGATAGTGGCAACTCCAATACTCCCACTCTTGCCTATAGACAGGTTATCCAGACAAAAACTAAATGGAGAAATGCTGAAGCTAACTGAAGACATAAACCAAATGGACCGAATTGACAAATACAGAACATTTTACCCAAACACAAATGAATATTCCTTCTTTTCAGTACCCCATGACATGCTCTCCAAAATTGACCACATCCTCAGAATATGTTGTATGAAAAAGACCATTTTCAATTAAAGAGAGAGAGAGGGAGGGAGAGAGAGAGAGAGAGGGAGGGAGGGAGGAAGAGAGAGAGAGAGAGAGAGAGAGAGAGAGAGAGAGAGAGAGAGATCCTCAAAATGGATGTCAGCTAGCAGAGCATACTATCTGACTTGCACAGCATACCAAAGAGTCCGATAATGGGAAAAGTTGGAGAAGGAAGCAAGATACTGACGTCAAAGGTCATTCAACAAATCAAAGGCAGTGCCACAAGCTGTAAGCTCTTGCTATTAGATCTTAACCATTCTTCACACAGTCTACAGGATCTGCCATTGTCATAGGAAGGCTGCCAGAGCTATAGTAACAGTAAACAACAACAGTAAATAGCCAAATTGTCATGGCCATTTTTTTTTTTTACTTATCTACTGGTCACTTTCTAATATTCTCTATCGTGTCAGGAGCAACACCTGCCTTGTATTTGTAATCCTGGTGTGTTTGAGGCTGTGCCCTTTTCAAGACCCCAGAGAATACTTGTGAAATATAATCCAAAACTCAGCTGGCTCAGAGCCTTGAGCTGGATTCCTAGCTCTTGGGCTGTGAGCTGAGGAGCCAGTATGTGGCATTGTTGTTTGCAGTGAGCCTGGGTTGAGAGGGAGACTTGGGTTCAATTTGCTGTTGGAGCAAGAGGTTAACAAGAAGTGGTTAATGATGAAACAATGGGGAATGACTTGGCCCCAGGGTCCTCAAGAGACTTTGGTTCAGGTTGGGTCTGTTTAGCCCCAGAAACACCTAGTAGAACATTTTGAATACCTTGGTAAGGCCAAGTACGGGCAGCTGGGGTGATAGAAAGGAAGGGAAGCAACCCTCTGAAAGTGCTGGAAGAAAAGTCAGATGGCTGAGGGGAAGGAAAGGATGACGACCATCTGTGGGAGTTTTATGGATAACAGCCTTCTTTATCATCTACCCGTAATGTGCTAGCCTCAACTATCTCATAATTAATCCCCAATTCTCAATAAAGCGGATATCACAGAATAATGGCTACAGCTAGAACTCAGGTTATCTCAATATACAGTAAGAGTTATTTACTGTATCAAGGATGTCAGCCATCAGATAATGTCCACATTCAATAAAATGGATGCCTGCAGCATTGGCTACATCTGTGAAGGGATTTATCTTAAAGATAACTCAGATGATTTTGGCAGTCATGAGAATGTCAATGACTCCATTACTCATAAAGCCTAGCTAGTTCTTTTATCTCAAATATACAAAATTCAAGAAAGAAAGGCAACCAATACAATCTATATTGTTTATTGTTTCAGGGACTGAAAGAAGACAGCTGTGTTCAAGTAATCCTTAAATTTCTTCACAGCTTATTAATTTGAAATCATCATTTGACTTGCATGTATGTATGTATGGGACACAGTATGATATTTTAATGTGTGTATATAATACCTAAACATATTATTTTTATTTAGTGCACTTCTCAAAGACCAGAAAAGATTTCTGTAAAAAAGTTATGCATGTTAGCAGAGTGGTATTTCCAGAAATCACCATGTCAAAGAATAATTGTTTATTTCCTGAAAACATTCATATGTTGAAGCCATAGACATCCAGTATGTATGTACATAGACATGTAAGACATCTAGTCTTTAAGGTGGAATTAAGAGTCATTCAGCCAAAAGGGTATAGCTATAATTCAATAGGTCTGTTGCTCTACAAAGATGGAGTGAATGACACTAGAGAGCTTGCTTTCTCCCCAGGAAGGCGCACCCAAAGGAAAGGCCATAGGAGAAACCAGAGAGCAGAGAAGGCTCTCTGCAAGCCAGAACAAGGGCTGTCACCTGGTGCAGATCATACTGGCACTCGAACCTTAGACTTCTTCCTCCAAACTGTGAGAAAATAAATACTGTTCAAGCTACTCAGTCTACAGTATTTTGTGTTGGCAGTTTAAGACTAATACGAGACCCTAAAGAACATTAGTACTATGATGTAAAGCTGTAGAAGGTCTTCATGAGTTTCCTAAGATCAAACCTTCTCAGTAGGGCTCTCAAAGTTTTGTAAACCTTTGCATCGAACTATATTTTCAATCCCATTCCCCCAAACTACGTTTGTATTTCAAGTTTTGTTCATATGCCTTCCCTCATTCCAGTTGTTGCTACTGTCACTAATCTTCTTATGCCTTTGTCACTGTGTAGTGGAGAAGGTTGGAAAAGTCTCTCGTTTATCCCCAGTATCTCCTGCCCTTCAAAGCACTAAGGAGCCTAATGATTTAAAATCCTCGTTTCATGGAGACTGAGCATCAGATTTGCAGCACTACACTCTAACTCCATTACTGGACATTCAGAGTTGAAGGTTTGGGGCCCTTTTGATATTTTTTGCCTATGCGTCCTGCCAAGAATAGTTAAAACCTTGCACATTGTGTATAAAACAAGGATTAAAAGCCAAAAAAAAGATCTTCTGAAAAATGAACTCTGAATCAAGAAATAGCACATTGGGGTGGCTCCTGGGTTTTCTTTTTGCCATAAAACTTCATGGAAGAGATGCTGGCAACCTAGAAATGCCAGTAGACACGGGTAACAAATGTCCCAAGAAGAATCAACTCAAATAAGCCAAAGTTCTAGCAAAAGGCAAACTAGCAAGGCAGGAGTTTAATTATTTATTTTTTTGTTTCTGTTTTTTTTTGTTTTTTGGATAATAACCACTCTACATGTGGTAAGCATAAAAATCCCATCAGACAGTTATGTGAGCAAAAGCCATGTGGACAAATTACATGTTCATGTTCATATGGCAGCCGACATCACCATCCAGTGCTAATGAGGACACTATCCATCATCTTCATGACACAATCTCTCAGAAAACTATGAGATATATGAAAGGTATTTTTTGAAAAGAGAATATTTTATGTTTATAATATTTAAAAAATAAAAAGACCTTAAAACATATTGAAGCAAAAACATAATTATTTCCAATAAAGGAAGTTACACAGAGAATAGCCACATTGCTTCATTCACCAAGTTTTCAAGACTTTACAAAGTAGAGTAACAAAAGGTCAATTATTGGAGCTGGACATGTGGCTTAGTGGTGTTTCGCAAAGGTATTTTTAAAAAAAGGACCCAAATGAAATTTCTATACAGCTAAAATACTTGTGGGATAAAAAATATACTGAGCAGCATTAATGCCAGATTGGATCTCACCAAAGAAAGGATTTATTAACTGGTGGCACAGCCATAGAAAATATCCCAAGCAAAACATGGAGATGAAAAAAATACTGAGAAGAGGATCAGTAAGCTATGGGCCAACTTCAAGTAAACAAACATACATGTAGAGTCCCTGGTGGAGGAGTGCATCAGAAAGTACCTCTGACGAAGATAAACTATGATCAAGTTGGCTTCATCCCAGAGATGCAGGAATGATTCAACATATGTAAACCAACAAATGTAATCCACCAAGTATTGGGGTGAACACTGGAAGGTCAGAGAGACAGAACAAGCCCCAGCTAACCTCACCTGGCCAACTTCTCAGCTGGTCCTGTTTCCTCAGACTGGAAGCTTCTGAGTCCTCATCCAGAATGAATCTCAGCTGAACTGTGCTGCTCAAAAGCCTAAATGCTTAACCATCCAAATACTTAACCAGGCCAAATGCTGCTAGTTTCTGGCCCTCATGCCTTATATACTTTTCTGATTTCTACCATCACTCCCTGGGATTAAAGGGTCGCTTTCTGGGATTAAAGGCATGAGTCACCATGCTTGGCTGTATCCTTGAACACATGGATTTCTGCCTCTGGAATGCTAGGATTAAAGGTGTGTTATACCACTGCCTAACTTCTATGTTTAATATTGTGGCTGCTCTGTCTCTGACCCCAGATAAGTTTATTAGGGTGCATAATATTTTGGGGAACACAATACCACCTCACGTCCACTCTTTCCATTCCTATTCAATATAGTACTGGAAATCTTAGCTAGAGCAATAAGACAGTTAAAGGAGATACCAATGGGAAAGGGAGAAGTCAAAGTATCTTTATTTGTAAATGATAAGATTTTATATGTAGAAGACCCTAAAATGCCACCAAAAACTTCTACAGATGATGTAGTGGTTTGAATCCGAGTGGCTGTCATAGGTTTATATATTTTAATGCTTGCTTGGTAGTTGGTGTATGTATTTGAGAAGGCTTAGGAGATGTGGCCTTGTTGGAGGAAGTGTGTCCCTGGGGGTGGGCTTTGAGCTTTCAAAAGCCCATGCCAGGTTCAACCTCTCTTTTTCTGCCATATGCTTGTGGATCATCTAGATGTGAGCTCTCAGCTACTGTTCCAGGACCATGCCTGCGTACCTGCTGTCATGCTACCTGTCATGATGGTCATGGACTATCCTCAAACTGGAAGAATGTCTCCCCAGTTAAATGCTTCTTTTTATAAGTTGTCTTGGTCATGGTGTCTCTTTATAGCAACAGAATAGTAACCAAGAGAGCTGGTAAAAATTTTCAGCAAGGTGTCCGGATACAAAATTAACACACACAAAAAAATCAGTAGCCTTCCTATATACAAATGATTAACTAAGAAAAAAAAATCAGGGAAACAATACCTTTCACAATAGTCTCAAAAAATAGCTTGGAGTAACTCTAATCAAACAAGTTGAGCCTTGCATAATTAAAAATTTAAAACACTGAAGAAAGAAATTTAAGAATATACCAGAAGAGGAAAAGATCTCCCATGGTCATGGATCAGTTGGATTAATATTGTGAAAATGGCCATCCCTCCCAAAAGTTCTAAAAAAAAAAAAAACCAACCTAGATACCAAGAAAAAAAAGTCAATTAAAAATAGGTTACACACTATACAGAGAGTTCTCAAACAGTAAAACAGAAATGACTGAGAAACACTTAAAGAAAATCTCAATATTGTTCACCGCCAGGGAAATGGAAATTAAACTTAAACCAGTCAGAATGATCAAGATAAATAAAGGAAATGGCAGCACGTGTTGCTGAGGATTTGGGAAAAGGGGAGTACTTATCCATTGCTGGCGGGAGTACAAACTTGTACAGCCACTATGTTAAACTACAGAGACACTTGCTCAACTATGTTAACTGCTGCTTTATTCAAAATAGCAGCCTAGCTGTCCATCAGCTGATGAATGGATAATGAAAATGTGGTATAGTTGCATAATGAGATATTTTAATCTGTTAAGAAAAATTATGAATTTTGCAGGTAAATGTATGGAGCTAGGAAAAATCATTCAGTGTTAGCCCAGATGTAAAATGATAAATATTGTGGTTTTCTCTTATAAGTGGATGTTATCTTTCAAGCGTTTGACATGAGTCAAACAATCTGAATAACCACAGAGGTCAGGTATCTAGTAGGGACTAGGGTGGAGGTGGAGAAGAGGATCTTCTAAGGAAGGGGAAATAGAATTTTTTTTTTGAGAAAAAATGGGAAACTAGAATAGGAAGATTAAATAGGGAAGGGGACCAAAGAGAAGGGTAAAATAGGAAATATGGGAAGGAAGAACTAACAGTAAAGACAATTTGAAAAACCATACAGAAATTTACTACAATATAACTCCCTAAAATATATACACATGCAGAAGAAGTTTAAATGGATTCATCAAATAAGAGGGAAGACAATGCTCTAGTTAGACAACTTATGCTACCAAGTAAAACCTCCAGTGCCAGATGGAGTATATCTTGTTGAGTCATTGGCCCAAATCACAAACATCATGGACTATTGCCAAGTCTATTTGATACTCTTCACAACCTGGTAGTAAGCCCCTATTGCTGAAGACAACACTTACATATATGATCATACATGGGGAAGCTGAGCTGATGCCTAACTAAAAGTTTCACCCTTACTGACATTCTCAAATGTACTCTACATGTTACTAGAGGAGAAAGGTAATCATCAATATCTCCCAACTGGAAATCCCGAGACTTACAACAGTGACCTACCTACAAGATGTACTGGTGAATAGTGGCACAAATATTATGTTAGTAACCAATCACTTTCTTGTATTTAAGGACTACTCCATGAGATGGGACTCATGACTGACATCATTAAAGTGGTCAGCCTGAGACTATGGGCCTAGGAAAAAACCTAATACTATATTCTCCTAAAGGAACACAGCAGTAAAATGGCTCAGCCCACAGCAGAGAAGTTTCTTGCAGTAGATGGGAAGTAACACAGAGATTGAGACCTTGGAACACTGAGTCCTAAATGGGATATCTCAATCAAAGCCATCTCATCAGGGCTCAGGCATCTATGCAGAAGAGAAAGCAGAAAGGTCATAAGAGCCACCAGAGCAGAGGTTGACTCCAAGGAAACAGTGTCTTCTAGACACAGTAGAACTGATGCACATAGGAACGCACAGACTGTGGCAGCATGTAGAGGGCCTGCACAGGTTCAAAGCTGAGAGTGGGAAGTTGACACGGGCTCCCACCTATGGCCAAAAAATGGTGTGCAATTGATACCTGCTGGCAAAGAAAAAAAACAACAAGGTTTTTCAAATGGAAACTTACTGGGTATACTAATCACACTTCAGGTCAGGATGCATTCTCTATGAGTAGTCAGCCAACACAAAAGCAATTAAATGGTATTTTTTAGACTTGTCTCATTTTGGTTTGGGCATTTTTGTTTTATTTTTATTTTCTTTTTTTGTGTTTTTGTGGGGGTTTTAACGTGTGTTTCTTGGACTTTGTTGTTTTGTCTTTGTTTTTATCTGTCATTTTTTAAAGAGAGAGATAAAAAAGAAAATAAAGTTGGGTGGGTAGGAAGGTATGGACAATCTGGGAGGAACTGAGAGAGAGGAAAAACATGAAGTTATTTTTTTCAATAGAAACCACACAACATGAAATCAAGAAAACAAATACACACATAATTTAATAACCCTTCAATTCCAATTGTGCTGCCCATAGACTTACTGGTGTTGGGTTACCCACTGGTGTATGATCACACTCTTAAAGAAAAACAGCTATATTTTGACAGCATCAAAAGAATACTTAGCAACACATTTTGCAAAACAAGTGCAGACCACGTGCATACTAAACACTGTAACACATTCTGAGAGCAATTAAAGAAAACCTAATGAAATAGAGACAACGATTTTGTTCATTGATTGAAAGACAATATTCCTAATATGTAAATTCTCCCCAAATGGCCTACTGATTTTCCAGATTCAGTGAAATCCCAATGAAAACTTCAGCAGGGCTTTTAAATTTTATGCTGACTATTAGAGTCTACATTTATCATAGAAGTACAAAAATCCCGGAGTTTCCAAAAATAAATTATGAAAAAATGACAAAATGGAGGATTTCAAGGCTTTCTATAAGGCGTTAGTAATCAATTCAGTGTGATATTAGCATAAAAAGGGGCGGATCAGAGAGTCAGAAATAGACCCATAGAAATACGAACAACAGATTTCAGAATAGGTACAAATTAAATTCACTTAGAAATGAAAAATCTTTCAACAAATAATGCAAGAATAATTGGATATCCACATGCAAAGTTATCACCTCAAATAATGTCTTGTACCACCCACATAAATCAACCCAAAACAGATCATAGATCTTAATGTTAAACCTTAAAAGAATGTAAGAAAAAAAGTATTCTAACCTCGAGTCAATGAAGAATTAGTAGTGCGACACCAACACATTATCTGTCAATAACAATAATTAAAAGTTTTGCTGAATTGTGGCTCAACCCTTCTTTTGCTCTTGAAAATACATGCATATAAAGATAGAAATGTAATCCACAGACTATCCGCAAATATTTTCCAAGCACATTCTTGATAAAGAACTTGTGTCCAGAATAATTAACCCTGAAAACAACAATATAAAAAACTCCATTAAAAATGGGCACAACCTCAACTGAAGAATGGATAAAGAAAATGTGGCACATATACACAATGAAGTACTACTGAGCAGAGAAAAACAATGACATCATGAAATTTGTAGGCAAATGGATGGAACTAGAAAATATCATCTTGAGTGAGGTAACCCAGACTCAGAAGAACAAACATAGTATGTACTCACTCATAAGTGGATACAAAATGGGAGGGAAGGGATGGCCAGACTCTAACCCACAGCTCCAGAGAGGCTAGCTAACAGGGAAAAGACCCTAGGAGGGACACATGGATGGCCCAATGAAGGAGAAGTGGATGAGATCTACATGAGCAGACCGGGAGTAAGGGGTGGCGGAGGGCAAGGAGTGGGGGATGAGAACATAGGGGAATGGGAGGGTCAAGCTGGAACAGGGACAGAGTGGGAGGGCAAGGAGGGAGATATCATGATAGATGAGGTCATCATGGGAATAGGTAGAGGCAGGGTGCTGGGGAGGCTCTCAGGAATTTATAAGGATGACCTCACGTTGATCTGCTGGCAGTGGTCTAGAGGGTGCCTGGACTGGTCTACTCTGCTGATCAGCCTAGCGAATAACCTAGCTGTCATCATAGAGCCTTTGTCCAGTGACTGATGGAGGCAGATGTAGAGATCCATGGCCAGGCACAAGGCTGAGCTCCGGGAATCCAATCAATGAAAGGAGGGATTCTGCAGGTGAGGGACGTTGAGATCATGATGGAAAGTTATGCAGAGATGACCAGCCACACTATTAGAAGCCCATAAACTGTAGACTAGTGGCTGTGGAGCCCCCATGGGAATGGACTAGGCCCTCTGGATAAGGAAGATGGTTGTTTGGCTCGAACTGTTTGGGGGGCACCCAGGCAGGGGGATCAGGATCTGTCCCTGGTGCATGGACAGGCTTTTGGGAGCCCAGTGCCTGTGGTGTGACACCTTGCACAGCGTTGGAGCAGTGGGAAGGGGCTTTGACCTGCCTAGGCTCAGTGTGCTGGGCTCTGCTGACCCCTCATTTGAGACCTTGATTTGGGGGATGTGGAGATGTGGGGTGGCTTGGGAGGGAGGGCTGGGGGGTGGGTGGATGGAGGATGTGGGATCTGTGGGTGGTATGTATATGAGTAGAAAATTTCTTAATAAAGAAAAATGAAAAAAATGGGCACAATATCTCCTCAATAGGTGATTTACCAAAGTAGATACAAAGATAGAAATTAATTATATGAAAAGATGATCAACATCATTAGTCAATAGCAAAATGCAAATTAAACTGCAAGAATTTGAATAGCTAAATTTGAAAAGGCTGACCATTCCATATGTTGAACAAAATGAAGAAAAACAGGGACTTTCTGTGATCCCTGAAGGAATATAAAGCAGTACAACCACTTTGTAAAACTACTTTGGAGTTTCCTAAAAATGTAGACATATATCTACCATATGATCTATTCCTAGACATTTACTCATGAAAAAGAAAGAATATGTCTGTATAATGGCTGGTACATGAATATAAATAGCAGCTTTGTTTCAAACAGCAACAACCTAGAAACAACCCAAATGTCTAACCACAAAGGCACACAGAAATAAATTATGATTTATAGATTTCTATAAATTGTCAATTTATTGAAATAAATTGTACATTAGCAAAAAAAAGAGTGAACTCTTGATATATGGGACTGCATTGATAAAACTCAATAGTCTGCTGACATAAAGAAGCTAGAAAACAGAGTACATATTGTATGATTCTGTTTCTAAAAAGTTATAAAGTGCAAATTAATTTCTAATGACAGAAACATAGCAATGGCTTACTGCTTGGGAAGAGGGAGAACCAAAGTGGGGAGGAAACATTTAGAAGGAGGCACAAGGAAACTTTTGCAGTCACAGTGTATTCATTATCTTGATTACATTGGTAGCTTCGTGTGTTTGTGTGTGTGTGTGTGTGTGTGTGTGTGTGTGTGTGTGTGTGTGTGTGTGTGAATAACTGTTAAACTACTTACCTTTAAATAAATTCAGTTAACCGAATATCAATAAAGGAAGGGAGACAGAGAGATTCCTTCATCTTGAATGTACAGGTACAGACTTAGCTAGGTTTAGGGTCACACTGGAAATTTATTTCCCACTCAGTTTATGAGCAAATTCCATTTGCACCTTTTTGCCAAGCCATGTTTACTTTCTCCTTCACTTATAGCCATGGAGTTTAGAGACCTCCTTTTGTAGGGAACTGCTTTGGGAGAAAATAGAGCCAAGTCTGTAAATCTTCCTCCCGCCAAAGCTGCCTGCACGAATGTATTCTCATAGATTTGAGACTGACCAGACTGAAGAAATCTTGGGCAAGCAGACTTATCTGTCTGTGTGCTGCACCCTGAGGTTCCAGCCTCCCTTACTAGTACAGAAAATCCAGCTTTGGAATCCCCTGGTCTTGTCCTTCAAAGAGTCATCCCATCAAACTCTTTCAGGCTGTTGAGACAGGTAGAGTCTCCGTCCTCCTTTCTCATATTATTGTGTTTTCAGAGTTAACTATTCTGGAAACAAGTTTTGTATCAAAAATGTACTTGAGAAATGTTTATTCATAGTCTCTTTGGCCTGTCATAGAAGCACATCCCCTCTGGCATTTCCTAATAATCTCTCTAGAGCTCAGATTCCCTTTAACAGTGAGTTGCAGGTCCCTCATTCTTAAATTATACTTGGTGAAGGAAGCTTCCGAGCCATCCCAGGGCCTGGTGCACACATAAATGAATTCATGGACAAAAGTGCCCGTTTCTCTTTGCTCTATAATGTAGATTTTTTTGGAGATGCATGCTATGTGAGAGAGGTCTTTTTCCACATGTATTTCATTTGATTGTTCGAAGAACCTTCCAGGGAAACATAACTGACTGTCCTGTTTTACAGATGGAATCTAAGACTTGAATGATCTAACATTACTTGACAAAATGAAAAGAGCTAGTGAGTGATACAGCCTCAAGTCATGTTTATAGTGACAATTCCATCAAAGCACATTGGAAACTAAATGGGATGATGTCCACCAAGTACATAACACAGGGTCTGGTCCATCCCTGGCTCTCAGTTTTCTCTCTTCCATACCTCGTGCTTTATCTACAATGTCTCCACCTTAATAAAGAAGGTGGAGAGAACTCATTACTCTGCTTGTCTTGCAGCTCTTAGTCTTGATCTCCTCATACACTGGGTTTCAACTCTTATATTTGATTTTTACCTATTTTATTGAGATGGAATCTCAAGTATGTAGTCGAGGCTGCCCTGGAATTTGTGATATTTTTATCTCAGCAGCCTAGAGTGTTGGTATTATGGGTATGTGCCACAATGTCCAGCTCATCTTTTATTTAACTGGTCCATATTCTATTTACTCCAATGAGAACTAAGAACTTTGCTTCATAGGCGTCCTCAAACCTTTCAAACAAAAGCTCTAGTTAGGTTGTACATATTACCACTACCACTTATCACAGTATTTTAAAACTGTATGTTATGGTTGGAACTTCCTATTTGATTATGATATTTGATGCCAAATATCCTAACCTAAAAAACACTCAACATTCCTACTCAAGAGAACATCCTTCATTTTGAAGAATATTAACAGGAACAAAAATATAGTTAAATCATTTCTGGTTAGCTGGATGTGGGAAGGATTCATGCTTGAATTATTGTTGGGGTTGGGCTTTAGGAAGGCAATGTTGAACAGGTATACTGAGAAAATGGAGCTGAACAGGTTAAGGAAGGTGGGAAGCAAGGCAGAATGTTGGGCATGGCAATTGATCTCATTTGCCCATAATTATAGGTGGGGAGGAAAAAGAAGGGGCAATGGAGTTAGAAGTGTTAATGATGGTGGGGGTAATGGTCATAAAGGCATTGGGAGAAAAGGAGACTGTTGAGAAACTAGGGTAATGTTAAAGAAAGGGTTTGTTATTGTTTTGATGGGTTAGAGGACTATTAAGTTTCATCAGCTTTCTAAAAAGGCTTCTATATAGTGATTATATTATTAGTGATAACGATAATCATAATCATATCTAGCGTACCCAGTCACCACATATCTTTATTTTTACCTGGGAACACAACATGTGTCTTTCATTTAGGGCACTACAGAACCAGTTTCTCCAAAAACCAAGTTCAAACTGTGTTAATCCTGTTCAAGGCACATTCACAGTGAGCAAACAAGCTACTATTTCAAAACGCATGAGGGAGGGGCTTAGTCTCCACCCAAAGCTGAGGAGCAATTGGCAGTTGATGGCTAGTTGAGGAAGAAGTGTCACTTCACTTCAGAGACATGATCCCTGGGATGCTGCCCATACTCCAGTGGATGGCCCTACATGCACACATATAACTGGCACCATCAATTAGATATATGGTTAATAAAAAAAGAGTACATAAAGTTGGGAGAGAGATGTAGTGGGGCACCTAGAAGGAGTTGGCAAGGAAAGAGTTGTGGTTTAATTTGATGAAAACACATGGTGTGTTTGAAATTCTCAGAGAATACATTAAAAAATCTATTTATAAAGAAGTCTATTAAAAGATGCCTTGCCAAAAAGATATTGCAAAAAAGAAGATTTTTCCATGTATACTTTTTCTTGCATGATCTCCTCATAGATGGAGGTTGTGCCCTTGGGATGAAGGAACAGATGAGAAGAGTAAAGCCTAGAATCTTTAGTCAGGGTGTGCTTGTTTCCCACTCAACATTGAGACTCAGATGTCTTTCTTTCCTTCTCCAACTCCTTTCCCCAGCCTCAATGTACTTGGCTAGTTTCGGATAGTCTTTGCACAGCCTTCCACAAGCTGGCAGTCTATTTCTACTTCAGAAACAGATTTTGCATTCTGAATTGCTATCAGAAGGCAGTGAAGTGATGGCAGTCATTGTCCCTGGATGGGGAGATTACAGATGATTCTTTATTTTCTTCGTCCTGCTTATCTGGACTGTGTGGATTTGCTGCAGTGAATATATATTGCCAGTGAATGGAGCCATAATCAAAGCAGTCTTAAAGAAAATTCAATTTCATTATAATGTCAAAGTAAATAAGCCTGGATAGAAAAGTGTAGAAGCAGCAAGGTCTTTGCTTGGTGAAACAAATAACTGATTAGGCGAGCTGACCTGAAGGATGTATGAAGGAAATATGTCGAAATATTCCTAGTTGCCTAGGGGATCAGGACCCTGCATACACGGCCTAGGCTAAGGGTGAGAAAGAGAGGCAAGCCACTAAGTGCTCACAATGCCAGCTGCATGTCAGTGCCAAAGTACTTGTCTAACAGGCACAAAGCCCTAGTTTTGATCCCGAGCACTACAGAAAACAAAGTAGGAGCTGAAGAGGAAAGGCTACTTCTAAGTCCTGGTGGCACATGCACAAGAGGATCATGAGCTCAAGGTCATTCTCTGCTACATAGCAAGTTCAAGGCCAGCCTTGACTGCAAGAGACCCTGTTCATGAGACCCACATTATCAGAGCCATGCAAGCACAGGGCAGGCATGTGAGAGTGAGGCTTCTTTCAATTCTGTGCCCTAGGCCTTGTCTTGTCTTTACAAGTTTGCAAACTTTTTAAACATATCTCTCTCTCTCTCTCTCTCTCTCTCTCTCTCTCTCTCTCTCTCTCTCTCTCTCTCTCTCTCTCTCCCTCCCTCCCTCCCTCCCTCCCTCCCTCCCTCTCTCTCTTTCTCTGTAATGTGTATGTATGGGGGTGTCATGTGGCACAGTGAATGAGTGGAGGGCATACAGCTTTATTGTATTGATTCTCTTCTTCTACATTTATGTGGGTTCCAGGAATTGAACTCAGGTAACCAGACTTGCACAGCATGCACCATTACCTGCCCAGCCAGCTTGCTGGCCCCCAACAATTTGTTTTTGAAAGACTATTTGCTTGTTTACTTGTTAAGGAGAAATTCAGGGTATCAACCATTTCCCATGAGCCTGGCAGCAACTAATTTTCTTTGTGGCATCTCCGTCCTGTAAGGCTCCCAAATCTGCTCACTTCCAATGGTTAGTTTACCAATACTTTGAACTCACTCAGCCTTCTGGAGCTCTGACCATGGAGGAAGCCAACAAACTTCTTCCTCTAATCTTGTAGAAAGACAATTTCCAACATCAGCTGAGAACTTGTTTTAAGTGTCCCAGACAATGCTGCATGTCCCTGGTAGCTCCGTGTTCCTTGGCTCATAGACATGATTTCAAACCCTTCTCACTGTCCTTAATCTATCCTGTTCTATTATTCCCTTCCTTGCAGTTAATGGTTTTGCCTGCTTTATCCACCTGGGCCTTGTCAGGAATCAAATGGTCCATCCACAATGGATCATTGAGATGGATTTAATGAAGGGATTATTAATGTGATGGCAGAATTTCAGTTAACTAACACGAGTGTTGACCCTGGCACCAGCAATAGGAGTATTCTAACTCCATGGTCTTGGCAGGTCCAAAATAACAAGTGGTCATGAGAAATTGCTGCCTCATAGGGGCGTGACCTTTCATGGAAAGAAGTCATTCTAAAGCAACCCAGTAAAGGAGGTATGGGGTATGGGGTGAATACCTAGACCTCCCTTGCCTCACCATCGTCTACTTCCTGTTGGTACTTCCCATTGTCACATCCAGTCTGGAGCTCCAGCATCGCACGTACTGAGGAAGGGACCCCTGGGAAGGATTTCCCTTCATTTCTGCAACTCTTTTTGGATCCTTCTACAGTCTTTTTTATTTCTTTTCCACATCAGTGGAAGTGGTGACCCTCATCCTCTACTGAGTAAGTTACATGCTAGATCATTATGTATCCTGACTGTCCTGTGACCCTTACTCACATAACAGTCCTATCTTTAAGTGTTCTTTCTTTACAGGTTCTATCTTAGTTAAGGTTTATATTGCTGAAATAAAACACTATGACAAAAAGTAACTTGGGAAAGAAAGGGTTTATTTCACTCTACAGCTTATAGTCTATCACAAAGGGAAATCAGGGCAGAAACTCAAGGCAGGAACCTGGAAGCAGGAACTGAGGCAGAGACCATGGAGGAACTCTGCTTACTGGTTTGCTACCCCAATGTCAGCTAATTTTCTCATAGAATCCAGGACCACCTACCCAGGGGTGGCCCTCCACCATCAATCACTAATGAAGAAAATACCCCCACAACTTTGTCTACAGGCCCCATAGGAGGCATCTTTTTAGTTAATGTTCCTTCTCTCAAAAGACTCAAGCTTATATGAACTTGACCAAAAACCAAGCAGTTCAGATTCCTTACAACTGACCATATCAACATGTGTAGGCCTCTCTCATATTGAAAATAAGCAACAAAAAATAGAACATGTTTCCTCACAGCATCATGGACTCTGCCATTGTACTTGCTCTCCTCTTCACAGATAAGGTCCTGATGAAGACAACTGCCCCTACAAACTTTTTCTTTAAGTTGAGAATATCTTACTTTCTTATTTAAAAAAATAATTCATTTTGCATACCAACCACAGATCCTCCTCTCATTCCTCCTCCAGCTCCCCCCAACTTTCCCACAACCTACCCCTCATCTCCTTCTTCAAAAGGGTAAGGCATCCCATGGGGAGTCAACAAAGCCTGGTACACTCAGTTGAGGTGGGACCAAGCCCTCTCCCCTGCATCAAGGGTGAGCAAGGCATCTGACCATAGGCAATGGGCTCCAGAAATCCAGCTCATGCACCAGGGATACTTTTTCTTACCTCCTTACCAACCAATCACTCATTGATCAATTGAGCACTGGCTTCTGACAC
The DNA here is from genome assembly GCF_049852395.1 of Peromyscus maniculatus bairdii. NCBI lineage: Eukaryota > Metazoa > Chordata > Mammalia > Rodentia > Cricetidae > Peromyscus > Peromyscus maniculatus. Next base: position 18,257,929 of record NC_134875.1, read on the forward strand.
ACACCTTTGTCTTTCCTCTATGCAGACCCTGAAGCATCTAATTATAGCTAATGTCTCCTTCTGCAAAGTCTGTTCTGCCTTGGCTTCCTACAGAAAGGAAGATGTGTAGTAGGTACTAGTTTGTCTTTTAGAGTTGGGCCACAGAGTCCAAAACTGTGTTCTGCAGAAGATTACTTCAGCTTTTGGGCTATCACTTTTCTTAAATTTGAAACTGAGTTAGTAATATTACCAACCCTAAGGCCTGGATAGGAAGGTGAGGTTCTATATAAGGTGCCTAGTCTAATTCTTGACATACTGAAAGGACCTCATAAGTGAGAGCCACAGCTCTCTCTCTCTATTCCAAGAATTATGTTTAAAAAAACCATTTTCTGTCATTTGTTCATACTGCATGGTAAACTCAGCAAAAACCTTTGCTTTAAACATCATTTCTACATTGTTAACATCTACTCTCTATAATTCATCTACCCCTCCCTCCTATGCTAAAAACTGCTGAATTTCTATAAGGTCCCATTGGCATGGCAAACTCAAAGTCTAAAATTACACTCAGAATCTTTTCTTTCTTTCTCTTTCTTTCCTTTCTTTCTTTCTTTCTTTTCTTTCTTTCTTTCTTTCTTTCTTTCTTTCTTTCTTTCTTTCTTTCTTTCTTTCTTTCTTTCTTTCTTTCTTTCTTTCTCTCTCCTTCTTCTTCTTCTTCTTCTTCTTCTTCTTCTTCTTCTTCTTCTTCTTCTTCTTCTTCTTCTTCTCATCTTCCTCCTCCTCCTTTTTCTTCTTCTTCTCCTTCTTCTTCCTTCTTCATCTTCTTCTTTCTTCTCCTCCTTTTTTTTTTTCTGAGACAGGATTTCCCTTGCTGTCCTGGAACTCGATCTGTAGACTAAGCTGGACTACTACTCAGAGATTCACCTGCCTCTGCCTCCTGAGTGCTAGAATTAAAGGTATGCATCACAAACATATGGCTCCAGGGCCTAGTTTTCAACTGTTCATTGATGCTCCTTTTCTCTTGTTCCTTATCTCAAAGAATAGCACCAAAATTTCTCAGCTACACAGCCCGGAATCAGGAGCTCTTATGGCTCATTCACTCTTGTGGACTGTCCCCTGTCAATATCATCAGTCCATCTTCTGCTGTCTGTACTATTTGACTTTTTTGGTAGATTTGTTTATTTTATTTGTGTGAGTGTTTTGACTGTGTGTGTATGTCTGTGCACCACATATAGATCCCCGGGGACTAGAGAAGCGACAGTTGTGAGCTGTTATGTGGGTGCTGGGAGCCAAACTGGGGTCTTCTCAATGAGCAGGAAGTGCTCTTAACCACGGGGCTATCTCTCCAGCTTCCTGTTTTATTTCCTTGCATATTTTACATGACTACACATCTACTTATCAATCTTGGTAGTCTCATTACTTTTTATATCATCACTGCAATTATTTCTTAACTCTTACTAGTCTCCTACGACTCCCTCCCAATGTCACATCTTCCTCTGTCAGAGTGCTCTTTGAAAAATGGGATTCAGTGATGCCACGGCTCCCTGTGGTCTTCAAGATAAAACTCAGAGCCCATAGTGCAAAAAACAAAGTTTGTTCTGGTCTGGCTCCTGCATATTTGTTCTTATCTGTACAGGTTACTCTATTACCTCTCTCCTAATACCTGCTGTGTACTTGAGCCATACCAACTATTTTTAGGTCCATCAACTCTCCATGTTCACTTAATAGCTATTGCTGCCACTGTTTTTCTCCTTGGAAGATTTTCTTTCCATTCACCCCCTGCCTTGTCCTGCTTTTTCTGTCGAGCTTGTGCACATGCTTCAAGGTTCAGCACTAATTTCACCATTTCCTCAGTGTTCTTCTTCACCAAATTTTACATTTGCTGTAAAATGAACTGTAATCTTTGATGTGCTTTCATATTCTCTTTTTAGGGGTTAGGAAGCTATGGCCTACCTTCTCTTCTCTTCTTCCTTCCTTCCTTTCTTCCTTCCTTCCTTCCTTCCTTCCTTCCTTCCTTCCTTCCTCCCTCCCTCCCTCCCTCCCTCCCTCCCTCCCTCTCTCCCTCTCTCTCTCTCTCTCTCTCTCTCTCTCTCTCTCTCTCTCTCTCTCTCTCTCTCTTCTTAATAACGTTGTGGTGCAGTACAGCTATTGCCACTTCCCCATATGTTCCCTGTTGTTTTGGAATTTCACTCCAAGGTGAGTAGCTGCAGCAGAAAATGCATGGCCTAGAAAGTCTAAAATATTTACTCTCTGGCTCCTTATTTACTCCCTGCTCTCAATCAGTGCTTTCAAACTCTGGCTACATAATTTAACCACTCAGAAATATCCTGATACCTAGGTTGCATATCTCCCACCAACAGATTGTTGCTATAGATGTAGTATTGAGAGTTTTAAAAGTCTCTTAGGTGACTTTGACACGTAAAATTGAAAGCCGCTGCTGTGGATTATAAATTCTGTCAGTTCTAAAACTATGGCTTTGCATTTCATCTTTTCATCTCTTAGTTCTAGCAAAAACAGACCTCATGGTAGGTGGTTGATAAATGATTGCTATATGAGTAACAGTAAAGAATGTAAGATAGTATTTGCTAGTATTTACTTATTCCTTATACATTACATATTCTGTTTTCAGTATAAACTTGCAAAATATTATTGTAGTCCTCATTTTACATATGAGAAAATTGATATTCAAAGACCTTGAGTGACTTATTCAGGGTCAAACAGTTAGTAGGGAACAGAATTATGACTTGAAGTCAAACTAGTGTATGTAAGGACCTGTCTTTATTTTTCTCTTATGCTATGGTGCCCATAGCATTGTCCATGGTAGCCCAGCCCAGAACTTGCATTTATTTTTAAAAACATACTGCATTTTATTTACTTTATGTGCTTGTATATGTGTGTAAGCATACATGCCATAGAGTGCAGGGGAGGTCAGAGGACAACTTGTGGAAGTCAGTTCTCTCCTCCTACCATGTGGGTCCCAGCAATTGAACTCAAGTCTTTAGTCTTAGTGAAATGCTTGTTTACATGCTGAGCCTTCTCACCAGCCCCAGAACCTGCATTCTTAATCAAGCCATCTACTGTGTCACTTTGAAGAGTGACCAGCATTTTTTTAGGGAAAAAATTATCTGGCTATTGAAAGTTGTTATTCTATGCAAGTGGAATGTTTTTAAAAATTAGGGACATGAGAAGATTTTAGCAATATACACAAACAACAACAATAGCATGTTTCATTTCTTGAGCTTTTAAGTGCAAGATGGCAGGTGTGATGGGTGTTGATCCTGATTGCCAATTTGACAGCATGTATAATCGCTCAGGATAAAAGCCTCTGAGCATGTCTTTGAGGTACTATTTAAGTTAGATTAGTTTATGGAAATGTCTGTGGGGTATTTCCTAGATTAGGTTATTTGAGATGAGAACCCCTGAATGTGGGCTATACTCTTTGAGGTCCCATGATACACGAAAAGGAGAATGCAAGCATTCATCTCCTTTGCTTCCTCATAGTGGATATAATGTGACAAGCTGTCTTAAAATCTGACTGCAGGACTTACCTGCCATGATGGGCTGCAGTCCTGGAACTATAGAAGCAAAATAATGCCTTCCTTTCTTAAGTTGCCTTTGTCAAGGCATTTTGTCACACCAATAAGACAAGTAACTGATACAGAAAATAATCATCTTCAATCCCATTGCTTCATTACAACCTTTCTACAGAGCTTCCAGGCTTAGGCTGGATAATATGCTGATGAATTTCAAGCAAGCAATAAAATGAAAGCAACACTGCAAACCTTTAGGATCCCAGATAGCAGGAGAAGGTAAAGATACTGAAGGCAAATATTGTCCAACTTGGAGTGTTCACTGGGGCCAGATTTGTCTACATAACAAAAATAGCTACTACTATCACCAATTATAATGAGTTCCTATTTTATATCAAACTAAGAGTATATATTATCTCTATTTCTGTTACAATGCCTGTGCAACTAGTATTATATTTAATTTTACACAGTTAAAATTACCTTGAGACTTAGGGAGATAGGAAAGTATCTCCAATACAATATGTTTGATGAGTAGTATAATATGGATTCAAGGTCAAGTCTCATTAAGTTCAATGTGGGGGTCCTAGACACACTATACATGAATATATCAGTTATATGGAGCAGAGTGCAATGATAAAAACTTGATCCCAACTGCAGATGAAACACCACAAAGGAGCTCTTAGAACTTGGGCTTTCATGACAACTCCCTCTCCAACATTAGGAGTATAAAGAAGGAATACATGAATCAATCCAAAGAGTAAAAACCCAGCTTTAAGCACGTGTGCAAGCCTGACAGTACTGATGCTGGATTATCACGGTAGCATCAGTAGAGTAAGGCATCTTGCCTCTCTATCTGTCTTCCCTATCCTTTCTTTGACCACTGAGGAAGTCCAGGGCCATGGTGAGCTAGGCATAGGAAAATAGTGGAAGTGAAAGGTGTAGATGACCTTTCTAGATGATCAATTGGATGACCAAAACCTCACTTTTCCTCTTCAGGTTCTACTTGGAAGAATGGAACACCTACTCGGTGTTAGCTTCAAATGAAGACACAAGGTTTGACTTTAGAATAGGATTGGACTGGTCACTGAAAATAATATGTGTTATATGACTTGAGTGGCCAGAAAAGCCAGTCAGAAGACCTGGTTTTCTTCCATGGAAGAGATAAAAGCACAGGTCCCTCAAAGTAGTTTTAGATGGCTTGTAAAGGAGTCCCACTTATCCAATAGGTCAGACACATATTCTAAGTATAGAAACATTCCATTAATAGGCAGAGCATGAGAATCGCTGTCCAGGCCTTAACAAGCTATAGCCCTGTAACTTCAGCTGAGCTACTTAATCTTACAGAACCTCCATTTCCTTATCTGAAACCTAAGGAGTCTTTAATGTGTCACAAAGTTGTGAGGAGGATACAATGAGATAAAAATATAATACCTAAGAGATTACTAATATAAATATGCACAAATTTCAGAGGAAAAAAGATCACAGAACTTAAGGAGAAAGTTACTAAGGCTTATTTTAGTGTGTGTGTGTGTGTGTGTGTGTGTGTGTGTGTGTGTACATGATAGAAGTGATTGAAGCATAAATCAGTAAATCAATGACCCACTTGTAAGACAGTTCATAAGAAAACTCTATTTGTTTTTGTTGTTTAGTTTTTCAAAATCCAATTGTTTTTTGTTTTTATATAAACAGACAGGCTATTTCCATGGCTTCTTGATTCCTCATGTTGTTTGTTAGGATTCTACAAACAATTCTAGCATTTCTTTCCTTTTGAAATGTTGTAAAATGAGATATTATTGTATGAACTATTCAAACAGCAGTGTTCTCTTTCCTCTCCCCTCTCTTTATGTGTGTATGTAATAGAGAGAAAGAGGGAGGGAGGGAAGAAGGGGTAGAGGAAGAGAGGGAGGGAGGGAGAGGGAAAGTTAGAAAGGGACAATGCGAGGGAGTATTGCTATTGGGCTGGACGTCACCAGGAACTTGTCAGAACTTCTGACATTTTGCTATTTGTCTCATGAACTTTGGTGCTCTAATATTACTACAAGAAACCATTTTTCAGGTTGTCAACAAGAAATGTTTAACTTTTGACCTTCAAAACTAATGAATTTTTCATTTCCTCCAGAGTTATTTTCCTTTTAAGGCTGAATTTCCTCCACAGTTGCAGAAAAGCTCTGTCTTAGTTACCTTTCTATTGCTCTGATAAGACACCATGATAAGACACACTATGGAAGAAAAAGTTTACTTGGGGCTTACAGTCTCAGAGGGTTAGAGTCCATGACCTTTGTAACTTGTGGCAGGGAGCATGACAAGAGGCAGGCAGGCAGGCATGGCGCTGGAGCAGTAGCTGAGATACTACCATGAGGCAGAGAGAATGACACCAGGCTTGACATAGGCTTTTGAAACCTCAAAGTCCACCTCCCCAGTGACACACCTCTTCCAACAAGGTCACATCTAATCCTTCCTAAACAGTTCTACCAACTGTGGACTAAATATCCAAACATATAAGCCTATGAGGGTCATTCTCATTGAAACCATCACAATTCCCATCCACACCTAAATTGTATTTCAGATATAAGTTGTGACAGTCTTAAGAGTGTGACTTCTTAGTACTAAAACCAAGGATGGTTGCAACACAATAATATAAGGCACAGAAAAAAACCATCTTAGTTATTCACAATACTGGTGATTGTTAAATGGATAATTGAGCTAATAATTATCTGCCAATTAGCCTAGCTGTGCCTCATAAATAATTATCAATGTGCACATAAATCAATTTTATTTCAAGATGCTTGAGGTGATATAATAAAATCCAAATTATGATTTTTTTCTGTAACCCAGTTGAAACATGGGCACATATTAGATATGCTGTCTGGTTTTACAGGGGTGGGGAGTAATTAGCATGCAATCCACACAGGAGTTGCCTCACTGACCACAAGTATGTTCTAGTAACAGGCATGGCCATGCAATTACAGTTTTCTTTTATAGGCAGAGCTGAAAGCATCTTTTAAGGTTCTTAATACATTTTACACATAGTGCTATTTGTGCAAGGACGATCTACATCAGAAATTTTGGGACAGTTTGACTGACAAACAATGAGGATAAAGTAGAGTGTTGATGTCTTTGTGAATTTCTCAAACTAAAGTCACATAAAAAGTAGAAGATGATAGGTTTGCCAGTTCAGTGATTTGCTTTAAACAGCTGAGATTTGAAGCCTCCACAACAGTACCTTAGATATATCTACTTTGTGAATTGACTCACCAGTAAGATGAGCCTAAGGAGTGTCAGGAGAGAGTACCAAAATGCTTTCTGAGGATCAAGGACACATCATGTGAGGCAATCAATCCTTCCCAGCACTGTATGGGGGCAGGTTTGAGTACCATCTCCATTTTACATAGCAGGAGATGGACAGAGGTCAAGGCTTGAAGGAAGGAGGTTTTCAGGAGTGAACTTCTAATGTTCTCTGACATTTTGTGACTTAAAGATAGACAGGGCCACATCACAGGCAGATTGAAAAGTGACATATTTTTCTGAACTCTCTTATACCTTACCTGTGTCTCTTGCAGCCTTTTACTGCATTTGTCCCTAAGGTGCAGTTACTTTTACATATCTTTCATCCAGTCTCCCAGATCAGACAAAATCGGTGTCTGATCCATCTCTATAACCAAAAGTGTTTAGCTCAGTGCCTGGAAACTGTGTCTAAATGAACCCTTTACAGAGACGAACACTGAGCTTCACAGAAATGATAGTTGTATCCCAGTAATGGGACAAATAGATAAATACAGTGGATCTTTAGAGTATGGTTCTGCTGAGAATATTCCTTTTCATCAGTAAAGCAAAGTTATGTGAATTAATCATGAGGACATTATAACATTATACCAAGTGAGATACTATAACACTCTTGTTAAAAGAGAATTCTAGTTATTATATGAATAGCTAGCTATTACTATTATACTTGCAAAATGTGCTGAGAGCTTTATGTAAATTCTTCCACAAATTTTGATTTTGACTCTTGAATGAGGTCTGTCTTCAACTTTACTTTCCAGATTAAGAAAGTAGAGCTCAAAACAGCTCAAGAACTTGTTGATCCAAATCACAGTGGAGCTGGAATCTGTAACATCTGACCACTTTGTTGTAGGAATCCCTTGATCTAAATTATCGGAAAGAGCCCATTTTCCTTCTCTACCATAGACAAGGAAAACAACCTGTTTTTACTTCTCCTGCTGAGTGAACATTAAACACACACACACACACACACACACACACACACACACACACACACACACACACCAGAGGAGGAAGAAAGTTTCTGACTTTCTAGCAATAAACAGAACATGGGGGGTTTAATAATCTTTTTTTCCATCCTACTTAATCTAATTTAGCAGTAAGTTATTGGGAGAAGATTGTAGAATCACTTTACCCTGATCATTCATAAACATTGAAGAGCCAATATTACAGAGATTGTCAAGTTCAACCTTCCCTAAGATTTCATCTAACTCTGAGAATTTGAATGAAGAAAGCAATTATCCATTACCAAATATTGTTTATACATTGAAAGAAGAAGCATGTAGAGTCCTAGGAGAAAGAGAAATTATTTGCCCTCAATAAGCACACAATTTAAGTGAAGAGATAAATCAGTTCACCATTCCTACCATTTATAAATGTTGATGGGTTTCCTATTACATGTCAAGCATTGTGCAAGGAAATATGAGAGAATTGGACACCCAATTCTCAATAAGAACATGGGAACACATGAACTATGAACCAATGGTTGAGGGGCCCCCAACTGAATCAGGCCCCCTGAATGGGCGAGACAGTTGATTGGCTTGATCTGTTTGGGAGGCATCCAGGCAGTGGGACCCGGGCCTGTGCTCATTGCATGAGATGGCTGTTTGAAACCTGGAGTTTATGCAGGGTCACTAGGCTCGGCCTGGGAGGAGGGGACTGGACCTGCCTGGACTGAGTCTACCAGGTTGATCTCAGTGCTGTGGGAGGCTTTGCCCTGGAGGAGGTGGGAATGGGGGGTGTGCTGGGGGGAAGGGGAGGAGGCGGGAGGGGGGAGAACAAGGGAATCCATGGCTGATATGTAGAACTGAATTGTATTGTAAAATAAAATAAAATAAAATAAAAACTAAAAAAAAGTTAGGAATAAGAAAATACAAAGATATTTAACATATCCCCTGGCATTTTGAAGCACTATTTCAAGTTTCATATTTATTAGTCATAACTATTATCTCTCTCATAGATTATACCTTAGATATATAATTAGATTTTAACAACATGAAGATGAGGACCACAAACACGATGTTTACAACTGTGTTTTTTAAAGAATTAAAAAGCTTTTCCAATTATAATTTTAAAAAAAGAACACGGGAACATATCTGCTGATAGTCTATAAAAAATACCGGGGTCAAAGCACATGCATATGACTGACCTGTGCTCTATTGGTATATGCTTTCTGCCACTAAGAATCTCAGAATCATGGAAGAATAATAGTGCCACCACAACATTTTAGCATGGATATCATGCCCCATTCCCCAACCCTTTGTATAAAAGAGGAACCTGAGGTTAAGAGAGTTGCACACCAGGGAAGTGACTATATTTGTCATGGTTCTCTATAGAAGCAGATTGAATAGTGTGTGTGTGTGTGTGTGTGTGTGTGTGTGTGTGTGTGTGTGTGAGAGAGAGAGAGAGAGAGAGAGAGAGAGAGAGAGAGAGAGAGAGAGAGAGAGAGAGAGAGAGGTGGATAACAGAGGATTTGCTGTAGAACTTGGCTCAAGATCCATTTATTTTAATTTTGTGTGTATGAGTATTTTGCCCGTGTGTATGTATGGGTACTAAATGCATGCCTGGTACCTAAGGAGGCCAGACGAGGATGTTGTATCCCTGGATCTAGAGTTATGGATGGCTGTGAGCTGTCATATGGGTGTTGTTAACTGCTTAGTAATCATCTCTCTAGCCACATGGTTGATAACTTGAGTTCAGCCTTCTGATACACTGAGCAAAGAAATAACCTAATAACCTAAGTCATATCCTATACACTTTGAGCTGATAAAGGACAGAATTTTAAATTGTTATGTTTATGGTAACTTGTTCTGCATCAATGGGAAGCTAAAATCTCAACACTTCAGAGGCTGAGGCAAAAGGGTTGTTATGAGTTTGAGGCTAGCTTGAGCTATATAATGAGTTCAAGGCAAACCTCAGGGAGCAGAGAAGACAGAGAGAGAGAGAGAGAGAGAGAGAGAGAGAGAGAGAGAGAGAGAGAGAGAGAGAGAGAGAGAAGAGAGAGCATGAGTGAGCCAAGAAGCTCTTCCTGATTATCGCTAGCTTACCTCTGATTTCCTGAGAGCAGGGACCATGCTGTACACATCACCATGCCTTTTGCTTCCTGTAGGGCCAGGAACAAGGAAAAACACTCAAGTACATAAAAGTTTCCCTGACTATACAAACCACAGAGTAACTTTTTGATCTGGCATAGTCGTGCAGGCCTTTAATCCCAGCACTCAGGAGGCAGAGGCAGAGGCAGAGGCAGAGGCAGAGGCAGAGGCAGAGGCAGAGGCAGAGGCAGAGGCAGAGGCAGAGGCAGAGGCAGAGGCAGAGGCAGAGGCAGAGGCAGAGGCAGAGGCAGAGGCAGAGGTGCAGAGGCAGAGGCAGAGGCAGAGGCAGAGGCAGAGGCAGAGGCAGAGGCAGAGGCAGAGGCAGAGGCAGAGGCAGAGGCAGAGGCAGAGGCAGAGGCAGAGGCAGAGGCAGAAGCAGGCAGATCTCTGTGAGTTTCAGGCCAGCCTGGTCTGCAGAGTGAGTTCCAGGACAGGCAGGGTTGTTACACAGAGAAACTCTGTTTAAAAATAAGGGGACATTTTGCCTTATCCAATCACAGGAGAAGTACTTCCCGGGCATGAATTTTTGGTATGAATGTATGAATAAGTACCTCTTGCACATGAAGTGAGAAACAGCTTAAATTCCTAAATACCAAGTTCTCAGAACTCAGCTATTATGCAGAGTGAGGCATAGGTACATTTGTATTATGTGGTATAAACATATTACCATCTGTGCTGGCAGCTAGCTCTGTTTCCTTTACTGTTTAGACAGATAGTTTTAAATCCTAGAAGATTTGCATAATCCAAACAAGGAAAGTTCTCTCCAGTATCTCTATTCTTCACTGTCGATCCTAAGATATATATGCAGATTGACTACATCTCTTTACCTTATACATACGTCAACAATTACACAGATGTGGCGGTTTAATTCCCTTGCACCAAAATAGAATTTGGGTGCTGGAGAGAGGACTCAATAGTTAAGAATATTTGTTGCTCTCATAGAGGACTATGGTTCAGTTTCCAGCACCCACATGGTGGTTTACAACCAATTATAACTTCAGTTCCAGGAGATTTGATGTCCTCTTCTGGCCTCCGTGGGCACCAGGTATACATATGGTACATAGACATACAGGCAGGCAAAACATTTGTATACATAAAAATTAAATAAATCTTAAAAAAATAAAATTTGGGACTATGTGTCCAAACAGGGTATGTGGTTGATATATTGTGCACCCCAATAAACTTATCTGGGGTCAGAGAACAGAACAACCACTAGATAGACATAGAAGCCAGGCATGGTGGCACACACCTTTAATCCCAGGACTTGAGATCTCTGTTTTGCTTAGGAAAGACACTCGCCTTTAATCCCAGGAAGTGATGGCAGGAAGCAGAAAAGTACCTGAGGCATGAGGACCTGGAACTAGAGGTCTTTCTAAGCTTTTAGGCTTTTAGCAGCAGTTCAGCTGAGATCAATTCAGATGAGGACTCAGAGGCTTCAGTTTGAGGAAAGAGGATTGGCTGAGAAGTTGGCGAGGTGAGGTTAGCTGTGGCTTGTTCTGCTTCTCTGATTTTTCAGAATTTACCCCAATAACTGGCTCCTGAGTTTTTTTTTATTAATAAGATCTTTTAAGATTTATCTTACAAGGGTAATATAAATATACAAATGAAAAATAAGACTTTGTGTTCCATAAGGAATAATTTAGTTTCTACCAGGTCATGATTTAGTGTATATGTACATACATACCTCACATATGTGTGCCTTAGACACATACATACTTTACAATTTATAAAGTTCTTCTGTATCTCCTATGTCATTTAATCTTCACAACTCTCTGAGGCAGAAAAAATAAAGAGTTTATCTCCCATTTATAAGTTAGAAAATTGAGCCTGATTGAAATAATTTGCCCAAGTTCACACAACAAGTCAGGGCAATTGCTGAGGGAACTGGCACCCCCAATGCATAATGATGTCACCTGCAATAGTTACATATTATATATACTTTGTATCAGCTTTTTATCAATATCTGGAGATGTTCATGGGGCCAATTTATAGGTCTTAGTTAACTGAAAGCCCTTTAAAGTGATTTTTTTTGTGGTCCTGAAGATTAAAGTTGGGGCCATGTACCTGCTGAGAAGGTGCTCTACTGCTGAGCTATCTCCTAAGCCCTTAGAGCTATTTTAAAGTCAAACCATATTATACCCAAAGATGTGAGAGTTTAGCTTCCTCCTAGCTCCTTCATCAAGAACTTGTTGAATGCCTACGATAAGTACTGTTAGTGTCTGCAGGGATACAATGGCAGACAAGAGAGTCGGTTTTGGAATTTTTATGACTTACTCACTGAATTTCATAGAATTCCCACTATTGATTTCAGCAAAGAGGCTCACACTGTTTCCTCATTGACTCCTTCAAGTAGAAATGAGCTTCTGCCATAAGGGAGAACTTTTATCTTTTATACAGAAGACTTAATTTTGTTTTTCTGTCACAACTATTTGTTGTAAGGAAAATTCACTTTTTCAAGCTACCCTATTGAAAACATAGTTCTTCCAAATAGCTAGTAATACTGGTCATGTTCGAATCAGATTGAAGATATTCTTGGCAGCTGGCAGAGAACATCGAAGTCTTGACCATATATAAACAAGGCATTTCTGTAACTAAGCACATAGAATGTTGTTGTAAATCCAGTGACAGTGTCATTCATCTTTCTAGAGATCTGATTTCATAACAATCTACTGTACACATAACCTACAATGGCCTCCTTGGTCCTAAATCTCCCTGATGACTTTACAGTTCTACTTCTGTTCCCTATATGAAACCCCTGAGGGCATTTGCCTATGTGTGTTTTATTTTCAAAGTAGGCTATCCACATCACACAGGTCCCTGTCAATAGTATTTGGAAACCCTTGCTGGGCCCATCCCTGATCACATAACTTACATCCAAGAGAGTGGGTCACATAATCCACTGACCATTGAGCAAGGACATAGGACAGGTTCTTCTGAAGCTTCTTTTGCTGTGGGTATGGCAGACAATGGCTAACATAATGATGAGTCTAAGATAGTATGTCTATCTGACTGGAGGGCAGAAACATCTTCTGTGCCACAACCACTCAAGGCCAACAGACTAACTCAGAATCTTTTCTGAGAATATTGTGTATCACCTCACTCAGTCTCTAACCCTCCTTTGGATATCTCTTTCTGTATTCCAAAACCCACAAAGCTAGAAACTACATTTTCCAGTCTCCCCTGTAGCTAAATCCTTGACATAAAATACATCCCTGCAATCAGATGCACTTAATCATATTTTTGGAGGTAGAAGTAAAATGTAGAACAATTCTCCACCCTTTTAATTATTTCCTGATGGCAATCAGAATCCATGTCCCATTTCCCTCATGTTTTAGTTGAGGTTTCTATTGCTGCAATGAAGCCCCATGACCAAAAGCCACTTGGGGAGTAAAGGGCTTATTTGGCTTACACTTCCACATTGCAGTCCATCACTGAAGGAAGTCAGGACAAGAAATCAAACAGAGCAGGACCCCGGAGGCAGGAGCTGATGCAGAGGCCGTGGAGGGGTGCTGCTTATTGTCTTGCTCATCATGGCTTACACAGCCTACATTTTTTTTATAGAACCCAGGAGTATGTGCCCCAGGGGTGTACCCCCCCATAATGATCTGGGCCCTCTCTCATCAAACACTAATTAAGAAAATACTCTACAGCTGGATCTTACAGAGGCATTTTTCTCAACTGATGTTCCCCCTTTGGGATAACTCTAGCTTGTGTCAAGTTGATATAAAACTAGACATCTGTGCAGGCTAAGAGGCAAAAAGGGTAGGAGCAATGGGAATGCTAGCTTCCTGAATCCAGAACCACAGAAACAGTAGTGTGGTCTTGGATTTGGCAGTTGGTTGAATTTGTGACCTTAGAATAGCAGTTCTTCAGATGGGTCATTTCAATTATATTCTAGAGGTCATATTTCAAGGTCCAGCATAGAGTCCACTCACTTATCCTTTTAAATAATTTTAAGTATACTTTCAAGCCTGCTTCAATAGTATCTATTTCTTACCCCAAATGGTGAGGGATCCATCAGCATACAGATTAGATAGTAGAAGAGGCACAAGCCCAAAGTACACTCATCAACCAAACCTGCTACATAAAATTCTGGGAAAAGTTTGTACCTGGAAGATGCCCATGTATCATCCCCCACCCTTATTTAACTCTAAAATGTAAACAGTTTCATTAATCACCTTAGGGACTTTGTCAAAAAGCGTGCTGCAGCAAATTTCAAAGTTATAACGCAGTTGATTTTAGATTCAACCCAGCAAACAGTGATTGAGTGCCTCCTCTTTGCCAGGAATTACACTAAGGCTGGATGATGCAGAGATAAGTAAAATTGGTGGCCCTTCCCTGACAGTGTACTGCTTTTGTGTTGCAGAGAAGAACTTTAATATAAGGCAATTCATGATAAATATCTAAGAGGAGTTCTAGACAAAAATGCAATAGAGTACAGAGGATAAAGAAAGAGATAAAATCTGCCTGGGGTGGGACCGAGAATGAGTCCTAGATGGGGTGTCAACTAAGATGGGTCTCCAAAGATGAACGGAGTTTTGTAAAGGTAAAAAAAGCACAGTCCTTCTAGGAAACCTGCTAAACCCAGTCACCATCTTTAAAAAATATTCTGTGAGGATATTTTTCACTATACATTCTTTCCCCACCTTTACTTTTCCAGAGTGTATGTGAACTGTATCTACATCTCAGAGCAAATAGGGAGTAGAAATATGAAATGTACAGTGAGTGGGCGCTGGTAATTCGTGATGGGGAGGCAACTATTAGATCTAAGCACTTGCTGAAATTACTTTCTATCAGTGAGACAAGATGTAATCAAATTAAAGAATATAGGCCTTGGGCAAAATAACAGAGGATGAACCCATGTGTGAAAATTATTTTCTAGGGGCCTCACAACAAATCAGAAGAAAGTTGAGGAGGAGGACACAGTTGAAAGAGCATGGCTCAGAGGCCCAGGGAACTCAAATGCTGCTCTTTTCTCTGACATTCACGGAGGCTGTGATCTCAGAGCTACTTCCTTTTGCTAACACTTAATGATTTATTTATTTGCATTTGGATGACAAAATAGAGAAAAACTGTGGCCAGCAAACACTGGGCTACATTCCAGATCCTAAGAACTGAGAACTGAAATAGGCCCTGAGGTGAAATTCCAGCAGTCCCAATTCTCACCACAGCTACCTTCGCTAAAATAATTGGAACAAACCAAGTCATACTATGAAATCTCCATTGAAACTCTAGCCTGCAGAAACCAGAATGTAGATGGCTCCCAGTTCAAACCTTTTTTGTCTGGCCAAGCATGTCAACCTCTTCACAGTACCATATCTTCAGTTAGTAAATGGCACAAAAGCATGGGTCTAAGAAATGACATTGCAAGTGGACAAGGAGAGCGCAAAGGGACTTGATGACTTCTCTAAACTCAAATGGCTGGCAAGTGTCAAGGCTGCTTCCAGAACCCAATCCTTACTCCAAAGCAGAAGTTCTCAGTTACTTCCTTAAACAAAACTGAGCAGGCCATGCTCCTGAATCTCTATAACTGTATCCTACTAAAAAAGAGAGAATTATGGCTCATGAGTTTTAGATTCGAATGTTACTGATTTGTCAAAAATAGCCATAATTTAGTAGTTTAGAACACTTGTTAATTACAACTCTCTTGGGGCCTAACCCTAAATGATACCTTCACTGAAGCCTTGTGAACCTCTGAGTGGAAGACTCAGCTAAAATGGCTTCAGGTTGGGAATAAGAGCACAGGGTAGTCAGCAGGATTCAACGTCCTGCGGCAGTGGAACTCACAGCAATGTCCCCTTCAAGTCCCACAGAAATGTCCCTTATCTTGAAATTGTATCTGCTTTTCCAGTGGAAGCTTTCCATGTTACTGTGAGAAATTAGGTACAGCCATTTTTCTTTAATCATGGCTTGTAGCAGCTCTTGAACATCTTGGCTTCTACTATTCAGAGGCAGTGGCCTGACCCAAATACTCACAGTTTTTGTAGCTGGCCAACACAATTATATAGAAGTGCTACGTGTTCTCTTAGCTTAACCTGGCATGCCTGATGACTAGATGAACCTCCACACAAGCTCAGCCAGTCCTCAGGTAGAGTGTTCCGTGGTAGGAAGTAGTATGGAAGCTGCCAATTCCATCAATTATCCAGAGGTATCAATTTGAATTACTCAGATATTGTACTATTTATTCATTTTGGGGACCCAGTTATTTCTTGTAGTTTTAATTTTTCCATTAGTGTATATTCATTGTACACTCAATACATATTCATCATGAGGACCGAGTTATTTAGTCATCAAAAAATGTATCTCAAGACCCAGAATTATCTATAGTTACATCCAAGTTGGTGTGTCCTGGTACAAAACTTACCCATTTCTACTCTTCTTTCTTTCTTTTTTTTTTTAAACCATTTTTTAAAATTTATTTTACAACACCATTCAGTTCAACATAATAGCCACAGATTCCCCTGTTCTCCCCCTCTCGCCCCCCTCCCCCTCCCCCCAGCCCACCCCCCATTCCCACCTCCTCCAGATCAAGGTCTCCCCCGAGGACTGGGGTCGACCTGGTAGACTCAGTCCAGGCAGGTCCAGTCCCCCCCTCCCAGACCGAGCCAAGCGTCCCTGCATAAGTCCCAGGATTCAAACAGCCAACTCATGCAACGAGCTCAGGACCCGGCACCAACACATAGCTGCCTCCCAAACAGATCAAGCCAAAAGACTGTCTCACCCATTCAGGGGGCCTGATCCAGTTGGGGGCCCCTCAGCCTTTGGTTCATAGATCCTGTGCTTCCATTCATTTGGTTATTCACATCACCAGTGAGGCTACCTGAAAAAACGGGACCCCAAAAAAGATACGGAGAAATGGATGAGATCTACATGACCAGCCTGGTCATGAGTGGGAACAATGAAGAGCAACGGTCGAGGGAAAGAGAGTGGGAGATCCTAGCTGGATCAAGAAAAGAGAGGGAGAACAAGGAATAGGAGACCATGGTAAATGAAGACCACATGAGAAGGGGAGGAAGTAGAGAGCTAGGGAGGCCCACGGAGATCCACAAAGATACCCCCGCAAAAGACTGCTGGCAATGGTCGAGAGACGGCAGGAACTGACCTACTCTGGTGATGGGATGGCCAGACATCCTGATAGTTGTGCCATAAACCGCATCCAAGGACTGAGGAATCTGGATGCAGACATCCACGGCTGGGCCCCTGGTGGAGCACTGGGAGTCTAATTAGTGAGAAAGAAGAGGGTTTATATGAGCGAGAATTGCTGAAGCCAAGGTTGGATAAAGCACAGGGACAAATAACCAAATGAATGGAAGCACAGGATCTACTCTTCTTTCAATGCAACAGAACTTTCACAGTCATGAATAGCTTTTAGTTTTCTCTTATAAAACTGAATACACAGATAGGAATTTGTTCTAATATGGCTTTCCCTTACATCTCAAATGGTCACTTACCAAAGTGTCCTCCATGCCACACAATTTTAGCATCTTCCCTTTTGTTGAGTTGTTAGACAAGTCCTGCTTTCACTCCTCTGTTTACCCTGCTAGAATTTAGTCATCATTAACACCCAATTATTTGTTAAGAAAAGTTTCCAGATATTTAAAATTTTATACTCTTAGGTACTTCATCCATAAAAAAGTTGATTATGCTAAGTTTAAAATATGAGGACATTGAAGCTTAACAGAGGCTCGGCAAGTTTTTTTCCCCATCCCAAACCCCATGATTAGTAAGTAGTGGAGCTTGAATTTGAATACAGTTTGCTAACTCAACTAAATGAGATCATGGACTCCCCAGCAAGGTCTAGCTAAGAGTAAAAGGTATTTCTCCTGAGACCAAAACATAGCTCTGTGATCTCAGGCAAGACAATCATTGTTTTCATTTGGTTCATACACATCCAGAATTGGCATACTATACCTCCACAGCAAAGTTATAAGAAGCAATGGGGACCAATATGGAGGTTTCTGAAATATCAAAACAACACATACTAGCTTCATATGATAGAGGAAATAAGTGGCAGCAGTGGAGCTTGAACTAAATGAAGAGCTCAGGAGGACAGAGAATGCTTATTTTGCTTCTTTGGAACCTGTACTATGTCACGTGTGCTACTCTGCCCACGGACAGACAATAAACTTCAGATACACCTGTGACTCATATGATCCTCTGTATCAATTCCTGTGAAAGTTGTCTATGATCCACAAAATGATGAGCAAGAATTAAGGAACTGGGGAGATAACTAAGTAGTTAAAACCACTTGCTGTTCTTGCAGAGGACCTGGGTTTGGTTCTAAGCACACATTTGAAAGCTCACAACCATCTGTAACTCCAATTCCAGGGGATATGAAACCAGCTTCTACTGTCTGTGGGCACGGCACTTCTATATATGTAGGCAAAATGCTCATATACATAAAACAAAAATAAAGAAATCTTTAAACTACTCTTAGAAAGACAAAGGTACACTAATAACACAGGGGAGTGAAGAAAACTAGTAGTTTCAATGAATAGACATACTGTTGGAAAACATTTAGTAGGAAAATAAAAAAAAAAAACAAAAAGAGTAAAGTAGTGGTAGCGTATTGGTGTGTACTAATGGAGAGGGGTGGGTGCCTTTAATGTAAAATGATCCCAAGGCATGTTATCTTTTTCAAATGTTCAAAGGTCATTCTGATTCACCATCCCCTTCATTACTATAATCAGAACCATTGGTACAGAGTATTGAAGATGATCTTAAAATGAAGAGTTACTACATCACTTTCAGTAAATACTAAAAAAGAGCAGCTATTCAGAGCTATTGTCAAGTCCATTTCCTTGCACAAAAAAAGAAAGAAAGGAAAGGAAAAAGGCCATGGCAAACAAATTTCAGTGAACTGTCCTGACCTAAAGAAGGAAAATTGAGTAAAAGGGTTGTTGGCCAAATTAACTTAGCATTACATCGTTTTCATCAATCCTAGAAAAGCAACAATATCCCCTCCATAGGAAACTGAATGTAGACTTTCACACAGAATAGAAAAGTGAATGACGCTCATGGAATCCCTGTAGATATACCATTCCCCCCTCACACAATCAGTTTAAAGATGATTTAGCTTAAAATTGAAATAAAATTTATTTAAATTAAAATTTCTTTTAATTTAACAAAAATTGAAAGATGCTACATTTCAAAGGGAATTTGAGTCTACATGGGACAAAGGTTTTAGGAGCTGTCCAAGATCATCTCCAAAATCTCCCATCTTTACAATTAGATACACTCTCTTCATCCTCACCAGAGTTACTGCCCCTAGCCTGGCAAGGTCTTGAGGGAAAATATGCTTATTTCATCTTTGGGCTCCCACAATGACACATAGAGGGGACTCAAGACATGTTCACTAAATGAAGGGTCCATTAAGAGCTGCCCAAGCCCCTTAAACTACGTTCTGCTCCTGTAGTTTTTAAAAACTCCCTGCTAGTAGAAGATGGATGCCTTAGGAAAATAGAAGGACAGTTAGAGATCAAATCACAAAGGGCTTTGCATACCAAAGAGCTTGGATTCTGTTCTTGTCAAAAAGGGAAGCTATTAGAGGGTTTAAAGTTTAAATGATCAGATTTATGTTGTACAAAGC
Source organism: Peromyscus maniculatus bairdii (assembly GCF_049852395.1). Lineage (NCBI taxonomy): Eukaryota > Metazoa > Chordata > Mammalia > Rodentia > Cricetidae > Peromyscus > Peromyscus maniculatus. The sequence continues at coordinate 18,277,395 of NC_134875.1, forward strand.
TCAGTCTGGTCACTGGGCTGGGAATGGACTCCAAGAAGCACAGGCAAGTGAGGAGAGTAGTACAGCCAGACGCAGCGAGATACTCATGGTCTGCATTAAGAATGGTTGTACTCAAAGGACAGGGAAGTTAAAGGGGAAGACAGTGGAAGTGGAGAGAGGCCAGGTCCTACAGGGCTATCTAGGCTATGGGAAACACTTGGGATTTTACATCTACTGTAGTATGAAGCCTGGAAGATTGAGAGCAAGAGGCAAACATGAATTGCCCAGGCTAGACACATGCTTTCCCTCTGCCCAGAATTTCTGCCCACTACCCAGGCCTAGTTTATGTTTTAACAAGGTTTTTACTTTTTACAGAGAAGAGACTATAGGGAAGTAAGAGTAGATGTAAGGAGAAAAGTAGGGATTATGAAGTGGGAATTACTAACTTGAAAAAAAGGTGCTAACATACAACCCTCTCTTGTGATGCACGGGTATATTGCAAGGCATATTTTCTCAATTGATTAGACATAATAGTCTATCAGTTTCAAAGATACATGTAACTGTATCAGAAATTGGTTGACCTTGAAAAATGATACTTGAGTATGTTGCTATGAACTTGTATCCATCTGAGAAAGAAATTCCAGAAAACTGCTGTGGATATTACTCTATGTAAATAAAACACTGATGGCCAGTGACCAGGCAGGAAGTATAGGCGGGACAAAGAGAGAGGAGAATTGGGGAAACAGGTAGAAGGAGGGAGAGACACTGAAGCCACCACCAGGACAAGCAGCATGTAGAGACTCTGGTAAGCCACCAGCCACATGGCAAGGTATAGATTTATAAAAATGGGTTAATTTAAGATAAAAGAACAGTTAGCAAGAAGCCTGCCATGGCCATACAGTTTATAAGTGATATAAGCGTCTGAGTGATTATTTTATAAGTGGATTGTGGGACTGCGGGGCTTGGGGAACCTGGAGAGAAGCTCTCCAGCAACAAATGGCGCCCAACGGCTCGAGTTTCCACCTTAAACCTGAGAATATTTAATAACCAATTCTAAAAAGAGCCAAAACCAGGTTCCTGCTTCATGTCTCATACGGACAGCTAGACGCTGCAAAACGCAGGTTTGAACGCTGGCGGTTTCCTGGTGTGTGCGTTTGACCGGCAGTATGGCGGAAATGAGGCGTCTGCCAGCGGCACATTACGCTGTGTGGTAGATTTAGTCTTTACTATTATTAAAAAAAAAAAGAGAGAGAGAGAGAGACAGAGAGGTTTCTGGGCTACACCCTGCTTTGATAAGAAGCATAGACCCACTATTTCTGAGAATTGATGGCTCCCAGAGCTGGCGGAAAACGTACCACCGCCATGTTGGGAAGCTGAAGTGGGCGGAGCCAGCAGCCACAATGCCGTTTCAGGCTTAAAAGGCTCCAGTTTAAAGCAATAAGTTTGCAATAAGACTGTTTCAGATGAAATAGTTTATAATGCATGTAAAAATGTACATAGGCTTAAAAGAAAAATATATATACCATTATATAAACAAATAGTATCTAAAAATAAAGTGTTTAAAAAAAAGTGAAGGTAATAAGCCACGTAAAGATGGCTATCACACATAAAATCTGGATTATGTTGTCTTTGATATTCGTAACTAAAGAAAAACATTTAATTGTAAAAGCTGTTCACTTATGCCAAAATGTAAATTTTAAAGGTACCTTGACTTCAAAATTTAGATATAAGGATATGTTACTTTGGAAAAGAGGTTCTGCTTTTGTTTCCACAGAAAGCCAGAGGCTATGGATTTGTTCCAGATTAAGATACATCAGGTTTCACCAACCAAGACCCCCTGAAAGGTCTCCGATGACACCATGGCCCAGATGATCCAACATCCAGAGCGGTTTCAAGTCAACTGGTTCACACAATACAGCCTCACGGACTACCCCATACGCCTAAAATTTTCTTTGCGTCCCCATAAGATACAGCGCCCCCCTCCAGCAGGAAGTAGTAAGAGATGCTACGCCCAAATTCCCAAATATACCAAGCTGGCTTTAGAGGTGGAATTGGCTCACTCCCCATCTAAACCCAGACATATTGCTTAAAAAAAAATGGTTAAGAGATTCTTGTGTCCCAAATCAGAAGAGCCCTCTGGTGTGGGACAGAGAAAAACCAATATTTTTATTTAAAACAGGTTGATTATAAATGTGATCTCTTTCTAAAAAAGAAAAGGGGATATAATATAGATATATAGGAGGATATAGAGATGATAAGATAAAAGGGTAGATTAATGAACCTACTTTTAAAGAACAACTTGTTTAAAATGTTTTACATTGGTATAAATTTTAGTTAATTGATACAAACTTGAAGTTAATTTTGTTATACTGTATATATATATTTCTATTCTTGTTTGAGGTATTATGTTTAACTCATTTAAAATTGTAATGGATAATTAAAAATAGATTAATAATCAGTCATCTATGATAATCATATTTGTAGCCATGTTAGTTAAGTCTTCTAGGTATACATAGATATATTTCAGATAGATAGGTAATCTTCAAACACTTCATAGACCTAGAGAATATGGCATTTAAATAACTTAAAATTCTGTTGACGTGAGACACAATTGCTCCTGGCTGCACCAATTGATCCCGAGAGAATGTTGGGCTTCTAAGACATTTCCACTTGGAAGTTTGTCTTTTTGGCACAAAATGGCCTACTGGGCAAAGAACTGCCCTTGCCTTGATGGCTGACAGTACAAATGCAATACTGTCCTTTCTGGACAAGTGGGACACAAGGAAAGTGACCACTGTACTCTGCCAAGACAGGGTAAGATGGTCTCTCAGAAATCCTGCTTCTGAAAATGGTCTGTCAGATACTCTAGGCCTGTAGCCAATTTGAATGCACCAACGATGCTGAGAAACATTAGGTGACTGTCCAGGCTGCCAGCTGTCTTGGTCTACTTTTGCAAGATTCCCGAAAGTTGCTTGCATCCATCTACCATTTCTCAGGTACCATTATGTTCCTTCACAGGTCTTTGATGTGGTTGAAAACTAGATAGTTGTAATTTCCTCAGTTATGATAAAAGATAAGTTAGATATAAGACCTTAAACTCACAAATATAAGATAGATAGGACATCTTCTTTAATATTGTAACTGTAATTCTTGCTTGATAATTGTTTTGTTATATGTAATTTTACTATGTTAAAGTTAAAACCTTCCTTTTTAAAAAAAAGAAGAAAAGGGGAAATGCTGTGGATATTACTCTATGTAAATAAAACACTGATGGCCAGTGACCAGGCAGGAAGTATAGGCGGGACAAAGAGAGAGGAGAATTGGGGAAACAGGAAGAAGGAGGGAGAGACACTGAAGCCACCACCAGGACAAGCAGCATGTAGAGACTCTGGTAAGCCACCAGCCACGTGGCAAGGTATAGATTTATAAAAATGGGTTAATTTAAGATAAAAGAACAGTTAGCAAGAAGCCTGCCACGGCCATACAGTTTATAAGTGATATAAGCGTCTGAGTGATTATTTTATAAGTGGATTGTGGGACTGCGGGGCTTGGGGAACCTGGAGAGAAGCTCTCCAGCAACAGAAAACCATGGTGAAATATTGTCACAGAAAAATCTAGATTAAGAACTCTCTGTCTATCTCCTCAGCCCATTTTTTATTGGATTGTTTCCCTTATTTATTTCTTTTAAATTTTTGTCTTTTCAGCTTCAGACTACTGAAATAATGGATCACCCCCCAAAGAATTGAGATTTACACACGAATTTTATGCTGGGGAAGGAGAAAGGCTGAATGAAGCCTGGTGCCAGAGGAAGACCTTGCCTTCCAGGAAGAGACTGCATGCAGTTCTGACAGCCTGTGTCTGTTAAATTAACATAAGCATATTTCCTGGTTTTTCTTTCACCTTTATAATACCACTGTGAAGAAGGTTGAGAAGTAAACAGGAGTCTTTCCTTCCCTGGTTTGGTCAAATTATCAATAAAGGCATTTTTAAACCTATTTCCCTTTCCCAGGTTTTTTTTTTTTTCTTTTAAGATATTGGAAAATCGTGTTGTGGGTTTCTAAATCTATGTGACCAGCTAACCGTGGATTGGATGAAGCCTATCCACAGGAAGAGCAATCCACTTTACTAAGATTTCTGAATTGAATGTTGCTTCCTCACCAAACACCTTCACACACACACACACACACACACACACACACACACACACACACAAGGGAGGAGACAGAGAGAGATAGAGACACAGAGAGAAACAGAGACAGAGATCTAAGAAAATATTTGGGCATCCTATAATCCAGTCAAGTTGACACAAAAATTAATTCTCACAGTGGGATTTGCAGCCAGACTATCTGGTGTCTTTGAGTTGCTCAGCTAAGTAGAACCAAAGGTTGATAAAGCACAAGCAAGCCTGTCTTCAAGAATCTCCAAATGGTGCTTTGTTTAGTCCTCACAATAGCCATGTGAGGCAGGATGCCATTGTTATTTGCCCATTTTATAGATAGAGTCAGGATGGTGTTAAATGATTTCCATAGGGTCCTCCAGCCAGTAGGTGACAGACCTAGGACTCAAAGCCATGTTTGACTGACAACTGGTCTCAGCGATTTTCAGTAAAACTTCCTTCTTGTCTGTAGGGGTCTAAGTTGGACTACATAGCTGCTGTATGAACAGTATCATCTGTTCTCTGGTTTCTGAGGACATAGAAGCTGGGTGTTATGGTTCTTCTAAGTTTGTATGTTGAAATTGAATCCATGATGCATTATTAAGAGGTAAGATCTTGCCTAAACAAGACTTGAACAAAGACTATACCATCAGACATGTTAACACAGAAGGGGGAAATCTCACAGGCCCAATCTCTACTCAAAGAATTGCAGGCAACTAAGGAATGTTGAAAGAAGGAGAATTAGTCTTTCCCCAGAGAGAAGACCCCTAATTGATTATCCAATACCAAGTGGTCAGGCCTGAAATCATGTGCATACCAGCAATGATAAACAGACTCATCAGGCTGCATTTATACATGCATGTATGTATGTATAACTATAACATTTAAAGAAGAGGAGTGGGAGGAATGTGGGAGAAGTTGCAGAAAGAAAAGAAAATGGAGGGAAATTATGTAATATATTTTAATAAAAAAGAGGTAGAGCCTTCCAGAGGTATTGGGTCTTCAATGGTGTTTGTAATTTCACAAAAAAAGGGATCTAAGGGTGCTCTCTTGGCCTTCTTGTCACTTACAGACACAGAAGAAGGCTCATTTATGAAGGAGAATGTAAGTTCTTAGCTGATAATAAATTTGTCAATACCTGTATTTTGGATTTCTCAACCTCTAAAACTATGTGCAATAATATGTTCACTGTGTGTAACTGACTGGTCTAAGGTGAACTATGAAAGGCTCTGAGACCCCAAAAGAACGACCAGGGCAGAAACGCATGCAGAGGAGGAAAAGCCAAAGCATCAGGAAGCTGGAAGTGGCTCTAAAAGTTGGGGTACAGGGCCAGCAAATAAGATGCAGCACATCTTAGCAGGGGACTCACAGAAATGGGGAGACTAGTTCTTAAGGCCAGTTTCTTGCCAGTGCATTCCTATGGCGTCACTTATAAAGTGCTCATATTTTGCCAAGTAAAACACTGAGGCTTCCCAGAATCACCCAGTTTTGCCCTTACAGCAGCTCCAAAAGGTAATTATACCACCCCTGTACTTTTTTCTGAGGGTAAACTGAGGCTCAGAGTGATTAAATGACTCAGACAAGGCCACGCAGCTATGGAGTGCTAGATATGGAAAACAGCTCAGATCTGGCTTTCTCCAGAGGCCAAGCTTTCATGAGGAAACCTTCCTAATCTATGTTTCACAAATATGAAACACTGGTGAGTGGCCACCTGAAGGTCACAAGGCCAAATGACCTCCATCTTTCCAACCCTGCCAAGCCAGGATCTGCTGCTGCTAATATCTGAGACCGACAATTAGGATCTTTCTGCCTCTTGCCAACTTTTCTCCAGGCAATTAAATTCTGTCTCCCAAGGGGGGGGGAAATGATTTCTAATTCTAATTTATAGTCAACCCTAACTTTCAGAAGACTCTGTAGAGTTTGGCTCTAATTTTGCATAAGTGGATAAGTATAGCCTGCAGGAATACCACAGAGATTTTATTCATTTATCTCCCATATTAACTCATTTATGGCCTGTGGGAAGTATAATTAAAAATGAAGTGGCACAAAAAATTAATTAAAAGAATTAAACAATGTTAGGGAGATTTTACTTTTCACACCCACTGACAAGGGAAGAAAGAAAACGGTCAGAAGTTCCAAGAATGGGGAGCGGGTAGCAAGCCACAGCTGCGGTGCTGCGTGTGTCCCTAATCTAGGAGGCTAAAGGATCAGGGCTCTGAGAACGAGTCCCGATTCATGGAAAGTCCTAGTTTTCAACTTATCCCTGATCCTTCCAGATGGCCTTGGGACACTCATCAGGCTGAATGTGCTCCATTGTCCCTCCAGGTTCACTTTCCACACTCCTCCTCCTCCTCCTCACTACATGTCTGAGATGCTAATCTATGTTTGGACTCCATCAATTGGGCTCCATAATACTCTGCTTTCCAGCCAGAAAGATTACTGAGATGCTGGGGGTCTTGATTTGCCTGGCTTTCTTATGGACTGGGCCATCACCTTCCAGTGATCAAATTCCTTTACTCAAAGTCACTCCACCTGCTATAATCGCTACTCTTCTACAGTTACTCTTTCAATAGATTTCATATCTACACCTTCCCATCTCTCAGTCAGGTGATGAGTAGCAAATAGCTTCCTGCACTAGCTAGCTCCAGGAATTTTTACCATTCCTTTGTTGATTCCATTTCCTTTACCCAACCAACAAACATTTCTACACACTCCCTTTAAATTATTCCTTTGGGTATGCCATCTCTTTCCTGCTAATGCCATAATAGATAGATACATAACCTCTGCGGGGCTCAACATCTCTGCTTGGGAAATGATATTTCATTTTCCATTCTTCCTAGGGCATTCAGTAATCCAACAAATATTTCTGGATTGTTTATATATGTCGGGTGCCCAGAGTAGAAATAAGAAAGGTAAGGTGTCTTGAATCCCTACCCTCCAAATGAAGGCTTCCTTCCCAAGGATCTCGGCTTTTAGGTTAACAGGTACACTGCAGGATGTAGACTGTAGGAGCTGTGAATGCTGTAAACAAATTTCTCTTGTGATAATTATGTGACAATTATAACCGTTATTAAATGTAAAAACACCTGGGAAACTTGAGCTTTATGCCCAGCTACTTACATGAAGAAATGTATCTAAAGACCTAAGCACACAGTCTGCCATATACTGAATATGTTGGTAACGATAACAGTAATGGCTGTGACAACAATAGCTAATACTTAAAAGGGGATTATAACATGAAAGGCACTGTTTGAAAGGCCTTTACATATACTAATTAACTCACAACAAGCCTATGAAGTGGTCTTTATCATTAGTGCTGTTTTCCAATTGAGGAAAGTTAGGCATGGAGGCTATGCATTTCCTATGGCTGTTATAACAAATTACCACAGTTTTCTTGGCTTAAAAATGAGAAAAAAAATTCTTTCATATTTCTGGGCTTTAAAAGTCAAAAATCAGATCATTGGATGGCAGGGTCTGTAAGCAAATCCATTACTTGGTACTTTCAGATTTGATAGTACCCAGAATTACTTAGCTGGAGACCATGCCCTCCAACCTATGATCACTTCATGATGATGTTGTCTTCTCTACTGTTCCTGTCTGGGACACTCAGAATGATTCCCCTACTTCCACATCCTTAATGTAATCACATCTACAAAGTCTCTTTTTTCACATGCAGTAACTTTCAGGGTCTTTGGGAGCTTATATAAAAAACAAAATGTGTAATGGGCCAGGTGGTAGTGACATACACCTTTTAATCCCAGGACTCAGGAGGCAGAGGCAGGCAGATCTCTATGAGTTTTTGAGGGTAGCATGGTCTTCAGAGCGAGTTCTAGGACAGCCACAGCTACACAGAATAGCCCTGTCTCAAAAAAACAAACAAATAAAAAGACACAAACTATGAGTGGGACAGAGTAGAGAATGTTCTTCCCACAAGGTGCCTTCTGAAAAAATTACATAAACTATGATAAATACACTTAAAAATAAAAACATAAAAAATGCCCTGTAAGAAAGACAAGGACCTAAAAATATTCTTGACTCTTTTCACATGACTAAACTTAAGTCATAACACCAAGTTATTCCCTCACCGTACTTGTATTTACTTAAGCAAACTGTAAATGCCACCTCACGTTTTGCTTGCTTTAAAATACAAATAAAAACTTCATTTTCAAGACTCTCGAGCTCAAACGTCTGGAGTCCGCAGACACCCCACACAAGTCTTTTGACAGATCCTTTGATCCCCAGAGGCCTCGCCTCACTGGCCATTGAGCAAATCGACAAGGGTCTAAATACTTCAGGGGCCATGAACATATTAAACATGGCATACATGATCACACAGAAATGACAGATTTCACTTTTTTTGATGGCCAAAATGCCTACCAGAAAGAACTTATGGGAGGGAAGGCTTGTTTTGGCTAGTGTTTTCAGAGGGACTTTGGTTCATCATGGCAGGGAAAACATGGTAGTAGGCAAGACGTCTATCATCTATGGGGAGAAAGTGAGGCAGAAACTTGTTTACATGTTGGCAAACCAGGAAGCCAGTACCTTTCAAAAACCTGCCACTAGTAACCCTCTTCTGCCGGCCAGGCGATACCTCCCACAAGCTCTACAGCCTTGAAAACTGCACTTTAAAACATAGCACTGGGGGACATTTTAGATTCAAACCATAACCTATTATGAATTCTACCTTACTACATGATTTGAGACAAATTACTTAACCTTATCTGTGACATGGTAGTAAAAATATCCATCCTCTGGTACACAAAGGAAAAGTTATGAAGATCACCAAGGAGACTGTCAATGTAGAATAGCAAAGCCTCTGTCTTCTCACCTTTCTGTCTGCCTTCGCCCATAATAAGCATTAAGGACAAATGCTTGTAGGAGCAAGTACATTCATTAATGATAGAAGCACAATATGTTCTCCTAAACTTCCCAGTGTGCAAAGTCCTTCATATTTACTTTTTTTTTTTTTTTTTTTTTTTTGCTCTTTCAAAAGGCCTGTGAAGTTGGCTCCGTTAACCCAATTTTATCCAAGTGAAGCAGGCTCAAGAAGGCTAATAAGAATAACTTCAGCTGACAGTATTGCATGCCAGGTGCTGTGTTAAGCCCTACTTCAAGTTTATACAGTGCTACAGTGAGTATGTTTTGTGAGGTAAATGAGAAAGCCAAATGCATCTTTTAAACTGGGCTTCTTGTGGCTCAGACCTGAAACTGTGGAGGGATGACCAAAGTCTCTGGGTGTTTTACCTGAAAATGTCTAAAAAGTCCCAAGCTTGGGAAGGCCAAGCCACATGCTTGCCTTTCAGTTAGAGAGCCTTGTGTCATAAAGATAACAGTGTAAGCAGAGATTCTCTGTGTTCTCGCAGCTGCTTCCAAATAACCACTCAAAGACTTATTAATTACAAATGATCAGCCAACAGCTCAGGCTTGATACTAGCTAACTCTTACATTTTAAACTAACCCATATATCGTATCTACCCTCTGTCACACAGTGGTACCTTCTTTTAACATGGCAATTCATCTTGCTTCTCTCTGCATCTCTCACTACTCCCAAGACTCTGCCCCTTTTCTTTCCAGCATTCTCTCTACCCTCAAAATCCTGCCTAGCTATTGTCCAATCAGCTTTTTATTAACAATGAAAGCAACACATTTTCACAGTGTACAGAAGGATTATTCTACAGCACATCAGTTTGAATGTAGGTTTCATTGTTTGACAAAAACTACTTCACCTCCTTTGTTCTAGTTTGTTTTCTGATGCTGTGATAAAACACTGACCAAAAACAAGTTAGGGAAGAAAGGGTTCACTCATCTTAGTTATGATCCATTGTTGAGGGAAGTCAGGCAGGGCAGGAACTTCAGATAGGAATCTGGATATAGGAATCAAATCAGAAACCATGGAGGAATACCTCTTACTGGCTTACTCCATCTGTCTTGTTTACCTAGCTTTTCTTTTCATATATCCCAGGCCCACCTACTTAGTGTTGTACTACTGCCCACCATGGGCAGAGCCTCATATATTAATTAGCAATAAAAAAATGCTCCCACAGATGTACCCATAGTCCAGTCTGATCCATACAACCTCCAATTTAGGTTTCCTCAGATAACTCTGAGCTGTATCAAGTTGACAGCTAAAGCTAACTAGGAGATATTTTTATCTCAATTCCCCCCTGTTTGACAGAGTTGTTAGAATACTGAAGCAAGGTGGCTTACATAGGCACTTAGTACAGGGCCCACAAGCATATGGGGCTCAGCAACTGTCACTACTCTTTCCCCATTGTACTAATGCTGTTAACTTCAGTACTACATAGCCAACTTCTACCTGCCAACATCCATAACCTGAATATAACCCAAGTCAATGGCTTTCTTTCCCTTTCAAGATAGTTTCCATGGCTATTGATTTAAGGTGCTTTCCCTAGGTTCAGACGTCTTTCATGGTAGGAAATGAAGTGGAAACACCTAGAACTGCTTCAGTTCCATACTGAGTCTCTCTAGTCCTTAGTCTTGGCCTCTTCCAGGCCCAACATGCTCCCACTGCCCACTCAGTCCACCTAGACACTATCTAGGATACCTAGGAGATCTGAGCTATACCTTCCTCTGGCAAAGACCTGCTTTGGATGCCTGGTTTCCCACAGAGAGATCAATTATCATAGCCCTCCTGGCCTTCTTCTTGAGGACAAGCCTGCAGCCAGTGACTTCTACAGTATTTAGCAGAAGCACAACTCTAGGGAACTTTACTTAGATCTTATTCAACACCACACCACACACCTGCTGTTTCATGGGAGATAAGGCTTCTATTGGGACCAGTGAATCACCTTGCTCATCACCATACACCCTCACCAGGCTGGAGTGGGACCTGTCCAACCGTATTAGCTGGGAATACTTCCAATTTCATCTTTTGATTAAAAACTCAAGATGTAAACTCAAAGCTGGATGCCAGGAAAGGGGCTGCACTCTTAAAACTATGTTTGAAACCCATTTTGAGTTCATCTAACAAATTTAACATTTTGTATATATATATACACAAATGTGCAGTTAGCATGAATTCATTGTAGCTAATGTTAGGTTTCATAAAGATAATTTATTTCAACTGTATCATGTATTTTGAGCATATTTGATCCTTGAACTCTTCTCTTTCTCCTCCTCATCTTTTTCACTCTTGTTAGGCTTCCTTTCACCAAATCTTTCCTACTTATATAAAATAAATTATATTATGTACCAATAGTAGTAATGACTAAAAATTTGCTGTGTAATAAGAGAATGACCAGTGAGCCTGTCACTTACAGATGAGGAAGTGGAAGCTCTACTCAAAGGCTCACACAGACAATGAAAGGCAGAGCTAGAATGGAAACCTATGCAATTCCAGAATACGTTCTCTTGATGCCTTGAATACATATAACTGGGCCAGTTGCCCTTTATTTCTCTTCTTCAGTGTGCAAATTGTGTGTTTGGTGCATTTTTTAAAATTTTTTATTTTGGTTTTTTGAAACAGGATCTCATTAGCACAGGATGGTGTCAAACTTACTATGTAGCCAAAGACAGCTTTGAACTCTTGATCCTGCCTCTACCTTCTGAGACTTGAAATACAGCTGTGTGTTGCCACAGTCAGCTTTTCAGCTTTTGTAAAAAATAAAAATTTACAAAGGAACCCCAGTTCTCACCAGATACAGATACTCCCTCCCATGGGTCACTAGGGCTCTTTCTTGTTACCTTTAGTCAGACTTTGCATGCAACTTTCTCCTCCAAATCAGGTCTATAGCTTCTCGTTATGTAATCTGGACCTGCATAAGGCTATAATTTACAGAACAGCACTGCATGGGTTAGCCCAATTCTTGCTCAAGATTGTGCCATGGGCAGTTAGCCCCAGTGAATTCTTGGAGGTTTTTACAAGTGGAGGGTTAACCTATGGCAGTTTAGCATGCATTATTTCTTTTGTTCATTCAACAAGTATGTAACTGAGCTTCTGGTATAACTCAAGTATTATGTGGGTGCTAGTAACACATGAATAAACAAAGATGCCCCAAACTTTACAGTATTTTAGAGAAGGCATGCAATGAAATAAATTTAAAATTTACAAATTAGCACAGATTATACAAAAGTAACAAGTGGAGAATTATAGGAGAATAAAATAGGGATATTCATAGTTCATGTGTTTCATTCGTTTGGCTATTTGTCCCTGTGCTTTATCCAACCTTGGTTTCAACAATTCTCGCTCATATAAACAAACCCTCCTCTTTCTTGCTAATTAGACTCCCGGCGCTTCTCCCCCCCCCCAGGGCCTAGTTGATTGGCTTGATCTGTTTGGGAGGCATCTAGGCAGTGGTACCAGGTCCTGGGCTCATTGCATGAGTTAGCTGTTTGAAACCTGGGATTTATGCAGGGACGTTAGGCTCGGCCTGGGAGGAGGGGACTGGATCTGCCTGGACTGAGTCTACCAGGTTGATCTCAGTCCTGGGGGAGGCCTTGCTCTGGAGGAGGTGGGAATGGGGGATGGGCTGGGGGGAAGGAGAGGGGGCAGGAAGGGGGAGAACAAGGGAATCTGTGGCTGTTATGTAGAACTGAATAGTATTGTAAAATAAAATAAAATAATAAAATAAATAAATAAATAAATAAATAAAAGAAAAAATAGGGATATTCTACTCTCAAAAAATAATGTGTAAACTTAGATTAAGTGAAAAATGAACCAAATGTAGGAAAAATGAAGAGAACACTATTGTAAATAGAGGTCACAGTGTGTGTGTGTGTGTGTGTGGAGTAGGGTGGTCAGCTGTACTGGTCTGCCTGGAACTGATGGAGAGCTGAGATGTGGGGATTTTTTTAACTTATAAAAGAAAGAGTTTGTTGAGGGTTTGATTATAGTTTCAGAGGGTGAGTCCATGGCAGGGAGCATGGCAGCAGGCAGGAAGGCATGGCATGGAAACAGTAGCTGATAGCTTACATCTGATCTACAAGCATGAGGCAGAGAGAGAAAGAAAGAAAGCTAACTGGGAATGGTATAGGCTTTTGAAGTCTCAACGCCCACCTGCAGTGACATAACTCATCCAAAAATGAGAGATGTAGGACTTTTAATGCTACCAGTGGCAAAAATCTGAGAACCCTGGCACGAGGTAGTCATCACAGAGGAAATCGATAAGATTATTAATTTAGGATCCAACACGGGGGAAACATGAATTGTGGTCAATGGGCAGGCAGGGGCTACATCATGTAGAACCTGGGGTGCCATGGGAGAGAAGGTGGATTTTCTCAGAAAGAAAGGTGCTAGATGTTTAACCAGTAGTACAATGTTAATTGAATGGCTTTTTAAAAAGATCTTCCGTTTGGATAAATTCTGGGAGAACAAGAATGAAGTCAAGGGAAAACAAGAGCTTATGACAGTAGCCAGGAAGAAAGACAGTAGCACATTGGCTCAGAGCAAACAGTCTTGTTCCCATAAGCATTTGACAAAAAACAGTCACCAGCAGTGAATGATTGACCAAACAGCTTCTTGAAGCAATATATAAAGTTCAAGGCATACAGTGGACTAACCAGACATCAAATGTCCACTTGAAGTGACTCAACAGACATGTGGGAATCCAGAACCCACATACGTACAGACACATGACGGCACGTGTAAGAGGTTGTTCAGAGACTTAGGAAGTCCCCACCCACTCAGCTCCTCTCTACTCCCATCCCCCCTTATCTCCACCTCACTCTGAACCTTTAGGAAGCAGGAAGTGAAAGCCAAGGCACAGGGGACAAGTCCTTGATCGAGTGTTAAAGGAATGCCCCAACATGGATATGTAGCACATCAACTAAGACTGAGAGACTTGCATTTTGAGATATTTAAGGAAATCTCTGTCCATGTACAAGCTGACCACCAAAATTAGACTTCAGTGGCTCCAAGATAAAGAACAAAGTCTTCACATAGTTTGTTCAGAAAAGACACTAGACAAATAGCGTCAATAAAGAGCAGCAGCAATAAATCCTGACCAGGGCATGGAGGGAATCTAGAAAATCTCCATGTTATACGAAATGAGGAAATGAAAATATTTCCACAAAAGGCAATAATCAGTTATGCTGCATACTGCCATTAGATCATGTAAGCTGAGGATAGAGATGTAACCATTATTTATTTATTTATTCATTTATTTTTTAAAAGTTTCCTTTTCATTTTACATACCACTCCCAGTTCCCCCTCCCTCCCCTTCTCCCACTCTCCACCTCTCCCCATCCCACTCCACATCAGAGAAGGTAAGGCCTCCCTTGGGGAGTCAACAAAGTCTAGCATACTAAATTGAGGCAGGACCAAGCCCCTTCCCCCTGTGTTCCACTGCCTGGGGCTCTCCAAACAGGTCTAGCCACATAACTGTCACCCACATTCTGAGGGCCTAGTTCAGTCCCATGCATGTTCCCTGGCTGACAGGCCAGAGTCCATGAGCTTCCATCTTGGGTCAGCTGTCTCTGGGGTTTTCGCCATCATGATCTTGACCTCACTTGCTCCTGTGATCCCTCCTCCCTCTCTTCAACTGAAGTCTACGAACTCAGCCCAGTGCTTGGTTGTGGATCACTGCATCTGCTTCCATCGGTTACTGGACATAGGTTCTATGATGACAGTTAGGGTAGTCACTAATCTAATTATAGGGAATGGCTAGCTCAATCACCCTCTCTACTGTTGCTAGGAGTCTTAGCTGGTATCATCCTTGTGGATTCCTGGGGATTTCCCTAGCACCAAGTTTCTCCCTAACCCCCTAATGGTTCCCTCTACCAAGATCTCTCTTTCATTGCTTTCCTTCTCTGCCTCTCCCTTTGCTAGGCCATGTCAATCCCTTCTGTTCTCATCCCCAATCCCTTTCCTTCTACACCCTTGGATTTTTAACTGATAATATTGCTAAGAGAAATTTTGGTCTGATAGTGGGATTTAAAACCTGATTAGTATGTATTGAAAGAGATAGAGAAGTAGAGAGTACGGAATTGACTTCCCAATTCTATCTATCTATCTATCTATCTATCTATCTATCTATCTATCTATCTATCTATCTATCTATCTGTCTGTCAGTCTATCTATCTAATCATCTATCTCTATCTCCGTCTATTTGTCTATCTATCTATCTATCTATCTATCTATCTATCTATCTATCTATCTATCTATCTTTATCTGTCTATCTAATCATCTATCTCTGTCTAATCATTTATCTCCATCTATTTCTATCTATCTGTCTGTCTATCATCTAATTCTCTTTCTTGCTTTAATGCTTATTTTATTTACAGGTAATTAGAAGTGTGGGGAAATTTTTAATTTTTTAATTAAAATATAATTACGTCATTTCTCCCTTCCCTTTAAATAAAATTTGCAGGTAAATGGATAGAAGTGTAACTATTATATCAAGTAATGCAACCCAGACTCAAAAAGACAAATGCAACATGTTCTCTCTCATCTATGATTCCCAGCTCCAAATCATCAGATGTGAGTACATAACCTTGGATTAATCACAGAATCCAGAAAAGTAAAAAGGGATCATGTGGGAGCAATAGAGAGGGGAATAGACTTCTTATTTACTCCCTTTGAGCAAAAGCCATTAGGCCATATGAACTGGGGTTGATGAATAGCACAAGAAGACCATTGGGTATCTTCAAAGCTCTGACACTCTTCAAAGTCTCCATTCTGCTTGCTGCTTTTAACTCAGAAAGCACTTGTTAGCAGGAGGTCTTTGGTCCATATCCATGTCTCTTTAATAATTTATGAAATGATGGCTTAGATCTAGGTTAATATAGTCCAAGTCAATGTCATGGCATATTAATTGCAACATTTGTTTAGTGAACACTAAGAATTTTGTGGGGAAATACGATTGGAAATCACAAGGCTAACCCTGTAGCAGGAATCTTAAAAGTTCTTATCAATAAAATCATACCCGAGGCCAGTTATTGGGGTGAATACTGGAAGGTCAGAGAGACAGAACAAGCCATAGCTATCTCACCTTGCCAATTCCTCAGCTGGTCCTGTTTCCTCAGGTTGGAAGCCTCTGAGTCCTCATCCAGAATGAATCTCAGCTGAACTGTGCTGCTTCAAAGCCTGAAAGCTTAACCAGCCGAATGCTTAACCAGCCAAATGCTTCTAGTTTCTGGTCCTCATGCCTTATATACCTTTCTGCTTTCTACCATCACTTCCTAGGATTAAAGGCTTGCTTCCCAGGATTAAAGGCGTGAGTCACCATGCCTGACTGTTTCCAATGTGGCCTTGAACTCACAGAGATCCCAGATGGATTTCTACCTCTGGAATGCTAGGATTAAAGGTGTGTGCTACCACTGCCTAACTAGTGGCTTTTCTGTTCTCTGACCCCAGATAAGTTTGTTAAAGTACACAATATTTTGGGGAACACAATACCACCACACTAACCCATTAGATAATTATGTTTTTGCAGGCCTTCTCAGAACCTTTGATGGTCTTATGTGAATTTCATGTTCCCAAGAGTGGGCTATGTGCAGCATGTCATTCTGTGATTGAGCAAAGATCCTTTGTTTCTTGTCTGCATTACAGACAGACAGAGAGACCAGTGCTCCAAGAAACATGCTTTGAGAAACACTAAGTCATGAAGGTCTCTTCTAGAGGTGGCTTTCTTTGACACTTGTACTGAAATAGCTTTAACGCATTGGCTGATGTATGCTCAAGTCAGTGCAGAACATCAAAAGACTTGCACTAACAATAGCGTGGCTGCAACTGTGTGGTAAGTGTGGATAAGATCGTGTGCAAAGCGCTTCATGTGTACCAGTAAAAAGACAGATCACCTTCCCCTTTGTAAAGTCAGTGAGGTGGATGACAACTTGCCTACAACGTAACAAAGTAATTGTAGTAGGTCAGGTACATACTGCAGTCAGACCCTGGCTTAGCTCAAAATAGAGCCAAGGTTGGGGGTTAAAGGCTAGAGAGAGTGAGACTGCTCCGAACCAGAAAGCTAGCAAACCTGATTCCTTGCTAAGACAGAGGGAGGGAGCACTGCAAACCGTGAGTGACGTAGGAGAGCTGCCAAGGGACTTGGAGTGACAGTCTCAATTGTAACTGTTTGCTTCTCTACAACTCTCTCCAACCCTCAGTAAGGTTTCAGACACAGCGAGGCTCTGTGAACTACTGCTTCCCTTCTTACTATCTGAAGCATGTGCTAGAAATGAAGGGTGGGGATTTTATGTCAGAGGTTTTGTTTTTTGTTTTGTGCCAACTGGTCATATTATGAATCCCAGGAATTCATGGACGAGGAAATGCCGGGAACAAAGGTGTCATACATTTGTAAAATTCCACCTCAAAAATTTAGAGCTGTCTTCTGGAGGAGGAATGGAAGTTTGAGCAAATATAATCTGTGTCTTAAAAGTACTTCAGGGCTGGGGGTATAGTTTAGTTGGTCAACTGACTACCTAGCATGCACAAAGCCCTGGACTCAATCCTCAGTATCACATGAACTGAGCGTGGTGGTGCATGTCTATAATCCTAACACCTGGGAGCTAGAAGTAGGAGGAACAGAAATTCAAGGCCATCCTCAGCTACAAAGACAGTTCATGGCCAGCCTGGATACAACAGAATTTGTATAAAAAGTGAGTACTTCACTTTTCGACATTTGTTCTAAAAGCAGGATCTTACCAAATCCTCCCTAAAGCCTTACTGTTATATATCCTTTTTTAGATCTAAGGAAACAGAGCCAACAGAAGCTCAGAGAGGTCAAGCAACTTATCAAAGTCATCCAGCCTTAGTTAGCAATGGTACAAATATGATTGTAGATCAGGTCAGTTTGACTAAAAGACTCATGCCTGTAGACAATTTCCAAACTGCCCCCTGAAAAAGGTTGCCAGTAGAGGGATAATGGGTTCGGTGCAAGATTCAGTTTCTACTTTTAGATTTTGTTCAGTGGCCAAGCTACACATCCTAGATAGTCTATAAAGTCAGCAGTGTCAGAATGTTCAGGCTTCTTATGGGATCACAGTGTGGGTACCACAGAGTTTTCCACACACCAACACCATGGCTGGGTACCCCATAGCTTTCTACACACTGACACTATGACCTGCTGCTCTTTAGAAAAGAAATGGCTCCATTGAGAATGTCTAATTCTTAATCAGTCTTTTAAGTTATATTTCTTATCCAGTCTTAAACTCCCTGATGTTCCAGAAAGCATAGCCTCAACCATGCATCATTGCCCCCTCCTAAGTGAGACACTCCATGAGTAAAAAGAGCCAGTGTGGACCTTGCCTATCATCAGGGTCTGGTAAGCACAGGACTCAGCAGATGTGGGCTAAATGCAGTTGCAGGTGATCCTGGGCAGGGATGGAGCCCGACCCTGTTCTGGGCCTCAGGGAATTCTGAGAAGCGCAGCAGAAGTGGAGCCCATTCGCTGTTGTTTTCTACCTACATTCTTCTTTTTCTTGTGGGGACCACAGGAGAGGTAGTGATGGAGGACAGACTGGTTTTATTTTGTTTTTATACTGCATGGACCTTATTCTCTGAAATCAACTCTTCAGCCTGAAAGGACAAAGCTACCTTAAATAGAAAGTCAGCCTGGTATAGCCAAGTGTCGTTATATTAATATGCAAAGCTCCCAGTCAGCTAATCTCCACAAACCATTTGTTTCCTTAATTGCCCTCTTAGGGCAAAAGTGGAAAAAAAGTAGGGAAGATGAATAACAATTGTATCTAATTCACCCTTCCTGTTCTCCCCAGTTCCACTTACTGATGCAGTTATGAAGCTGGCAATTTTCAGCTTAAACTGTCTAAGCACTCCTCACTCACCCAATCTCCACCCCAGCGGCTTTCACTCACATCAGACTTATTCTCTCAGGATCACTGGGTCCTGTCCACTGACCCCACTCAGAGCAGTATCTTAGACTCTGACTCTCAAAACCATCTCCAAGGGGGTAAGGGTAATAACAAAGTGGCAGCAAGGTACCTGGTTCTAGCCTGCATTCCCCGGGGAGAAGGAGAGCATGTTTCTGAGCATTGGCTCTGAAGATGCAGGATGTATTTGTAACCCTGTCTCTACTGTTCACTTAGGTCTGTGGCTTTGGGTAGGTCCCTTGACTTCTCTGGGTCTCAAAAGCCTTCATAGGAAAGCTGGGACAGAGTAAATGCAGCTGTGTGGTAACATCTGCTGCACAGGGCTATGAGGGGTGGATCAGAGCCTGCCCCAGCCTGTGAGAATATGGAATATTGGGCTGTTCAATGACCTTAGCTGCTGCCACCTATTAGGTAACTAGAGATATGGTCCCCTTTCCCATTCACTGCTCAACTATACCACAGGAAGCAGGAGAGCTAGAGCATTTCACGTGACTATGTGAGCAGCTAAAATAGAGAAGGAATGAACAAACGAACATGGTGATTCCCATGAATGATCCATTTAAGCCCTTTGTATTCCTCATCTCCAGTTTCAGAACTTCTCTCTCTCTAGTCAGCCCTGACCTCTCAGCGACTAGACCCTTTTAAAAGCTGTTTGTGTGTACCCCACGGTATCAAAGTTTGTTGCAACAAAATAGCCAAAAGAACATACTCTCCACCTCACTTGGTTACCTCCAGTACAGGCTAGGAGGGCAGCTGTGTTTAGGAAAAGTGACTTCAGATATGCTAACAGACCCCAAGCACTAGATGCAACATGCTCAAACCTCAGAACTTGACACCAGGAAAGGTCAGTGGAAACCAATCTGGGGAAGTCTATGGATTCCCAAACAGGCTTGACAAATTGTAATTCATTCATTATTTCTATGAATATGCACATGCCTTTCTAAGTTTCACTTGTATCACATGTGTGCAGGAGCTCTCAGAGGCCAGAAGGTGTCAGATCCCCAGAACTCGAGTTATAGGCTTTTGTAAGCTACTTTGCAGGTGCTGGGAACCAAATCCAGGTTCTCCAAATCCAGGTTCTCTGTAAGAGCAGAAAATACCCCTAACCACTGAGTTATTGTTCCAACCAACCTCGAAAAACCTCAAAAATTCTGTTTCTAAGGCCAGAAGACTTTCAGATCTAAAGAGAAGCCCTCCCCCAGGACAGCAGCCATTGATAGACTCAAGAGTGTCTCCAACCAAGGGGTGGTGTTAGTGCTCACCTCACTAGGGGTGTGATGAGGATTAAACATTCATTTTTTTTTTTCAGAAAAGGGGGATTTCCTACATTTCTCCCAACTCCTCCTCTAGGAAGATCTTGAGGAAAGTCCCTACTTACCTGTCTTGGAATCAGCAGTGAGCTGAATAACATAGGCAGACAACTTAACCTTGAGGAGTCCAAGTTTCCCTATCTGTAAATGCAGACTGATGTCAGCAGTTAACTCACAGGGTTGGGAGGCTTCAAAAGGTAATTCTTATAGAGATCTCAGTGGACTGTTGGAGTGTGCAAACCCTCCATTAACGTCAGCTTACAGTAAACATTGCTATTTGCTTGTGTACTCTTAGGAAATTGTTTTGGGGGTCTCCAATTATATTTGTTTTCCTTTTCAGTAACTTCCTGAGGGTTTCCTATCATGGCTTTTACCTGCTATTGTGAATACTGTAACTCATAGGCAGAAACAAGTGAATTCCACTTTCTCTGGGCCACATGGTCCCTCCTGCTCCGTAGGTCATGGTCAACACTGGTGCTTTGCCTGCCATTGCAAATGATTCCACAGATCTCTTGGTATGTGCCAGTGCAACCCTGCTCTCCAGCAAACAACTGCACTGGGTTTCATTATTGATGCTCAGGGAGTCAGCTTAATTACAATTTTTAATGGTGCACATGTTCATACAACTTCTGTATTAGCTGCCATCTCCTTGAGTGCTCTTTAGGATGTAATAAACATTATCCTTCACCGAAGCCGAGATCTGATTTCTCATCTTCAACACATTATGATCATTTGCAAACCTCTGATTCTACTGATATAAAAAGGCTCATCTGAGACCTTGTGATTGAGGACAGAATGTTCTGGACTCTGGTTCCAAGGTGTAAGGGGAGGATATCTTCAGGCCCATAAACTTCAAAGTGAGTAGCAAGGTGACTTTTCTGTCAGGAGCATCTGCAGACCCTGGAAGTTGTTCATGCAAGAATGGCATGGAGTTTTTGCTCTGCTACTCACAGGCTGCTGTGTTCACTTTGAGGGGAGCAGATTCCTGTCTGGATAATTCTGCATTGTCATTCCTGTGCATGGAGAAGTAGCGATTAAGTTCTGTCCTTGATCAAAGATACCTCCTGGCAGGAAACTCAGGTCCTAAAATAATTTGCCAAGTCCATTAAACAAGTATGAAAATCCAGAGAAGTGTGTGGTCCCTACTATAGACTACCCAAGTCCTTGGTGCTTAGCAAAAGGTCTATTTGGTGATTTTTAAATTCATGTAACATAGAACTAATTATTTTAAACTGCTCAGTTTAGTAACATTTCATATATTCAGAGTTATGTACAATCATCACTTATACCAAGCCCTCAAATATCCTATTCAGTATCCTAAATGGGGACCTTATATGTAGCAAATGATCTGTGTCCTCCTTCCATGCCTGCCCCCAGGCCCTGGGAAACACTAGTATGTTTTCCATACCACACAGCTACATAATTTGGATAGTACATTTAAATCTAATAACATAATGTGTGACCCATGGGTACCTGCCTTCATTTACTTAGGATAATGTTTAAGGTTCATCCATGATCTAACGTATGTCATTTCTTCATTTTTTTGTACTGCCTGTCCATTATATGGGTACAATACATTTTATCTGTTCAACAGTCAGTGGCCATCTAATAAGTTTTCAACTTCTGCTTAGTGTGATTACAGCCCTTGTGAACATGTGTGGAGTATCTGTTTTCAGTGCCTTGGGATATATACCTCACAGTGGAATTAGTGGGACTATAGCAGATCTGTTTAACATTCTGAGGAAATAACAACCTGATTTACGTCTACATTCCCAACAGCAATATTAGAAGTGTTACAGTTTCTCCACATCCTCACAAGTACCTGTTCTTTTCTTTAACAAACAGACAAACACTCTCTTGTCACATTAGTAATTTGGGAATGACATTTCATCATTGGTTGTATAAACTTCTTTTTCCCCCATGGAAGAGTCTTGACATATTATTTAAAAAAAAAAAACAACTGATGACAGGTATATAGCATGGGTTTAATTCTGAACTTTCCATTGTATTCCATTGATTTACTTGTCTATGCTTAGGCCAGCCCCTTTCTTCCCTCTTTCTTTCTCTTTCTTTCTTTCTTTCTTTCTTTCTTTCTTTCTTTCTTTCTTTCTTTCTTTCTTTCTTTCTTTCTTTCTTTCTTTCTCTCTCTCTCTCTCTCTCTCTCTCTCTTTCTTCCTTCCTTCCTTCCTTCCTTCCTTTCTTTCTTTCTTTCTCTTTTTTTCTTTCTCACTTCCTTCCTTTCCTCCTCCTCCTCCTTCTTTTGAGACAAGATCTCTTTATATGGCCTTGGCTGTCCTAGAACTCACTCTGTAGACCAGGATGGCCTTGAACTCAGAGGTCCACCTGCCTCTGCCTCCTAAATGCTAGAGTTAAAGGTATGCCCATACTTATTTGATTACCACACTCTTTTGAAGCTTGGGTTCTCCAGTGTTCACAAGGATACTATTTCATCATTTATTTGTTCTTTTTGCTTTTCAGGCTTCCTAGAAATTCCATGTTAATTTTAGGACAAGTCTTTCCATATTTTCAAATAAAAGGCTATTGTGATTTTCACAGGTGTTACATTGAATCTATTTATCACCTTGTCTAATAATCCAACTAAAGAATATGAAGTCTTCCAGTCTCTGAACATAAGACAGCTCTCTGCATATTCAGGTATTCAAAAAAATTGAGGGGAAGGATTCTGAGGCTGTATCAAGACAAGTTGAAGCAATCAGCTGGGGCAGGACTTTCTTAGATTACCACAGGTTGAATTTAGCACATGCTGCCAAAAAGAAAGAATGAATTCCACAATTTTCAAATGGAGAAAAGGAAATCCAGAATATAAGGGAAGGGGTGTCTCTGAAAGACTTATTTTGGCATTCAGTGGATGTCACTGCAAAGACTCACAGTCTTGTCCAGTAAGGTTCATCTCTGGTAAGATCTGTGGTGAGAACATCAATGCACCTCTATACAGTTATAGTTAGCAAATTGGGCCCTGGCCCCAAACGATCTAATGAAAGGTATAACACTTTTCCCCACTGATCAATTCCTATCAAGCAGTGTGTGAGGCAAGCTGGATTTGGGTGTAGAAGCAATTTTGCCCCCAGGATCTTTTGTTCCTCCAGCATGTTCCAGAAGGAGCATCTTCTGAACTAGGCATTAAAAAGCCCAGGTTTGAATCCCAGATCTGCCACTTAACTTATGTTATGACTTTGGGAAAAGCATTGACATTCCTCAAGACTGTACATTCATCTGTAAATATCTGCTGATTGCCAGGGATACTGTTGTACCAAGAGGCATAAAGTACTAAGGAAACAGACCTACTGTCTCCACTAGGGGTCTCAGCCTTTGTGGAGTGCCTTCCTGATTCAGGAGCAGGAGTCTGCTAAGGAATGTATCTATGGATACATTGAGCTCAGATTACAGGGCTCTTGGTAAAAGAAATTTAAAAAAGAAGAAAGTCTAGATCTCTCTGATCCTCAAGGGGATGGGAATTATTGTATAAAAGAATGAAAAGACAATTGGATGTGTGGATACCGGAAAAAAATCAAAGCCAGAGAAAGGCCAATATTTTGCTATTAAAAGAACCAAAATCCAGTGTCTGTTGCAGGCCATGTATCCCCTGGAACTCTGTCTATGCAGCTCTATCATGGAGTAAAGGTATGATTAGCCTGGTTTCAAAGCCAAAGTTTACTTGGGGGGCACAAGATGACTCCATGTCTTTTAGAAACCTTAACACTAAGGTGGCATCAGCTATACATACACAATAACAGTAAGATATAACAGAAAGTCACATTTAAAATCAACTTGCACACATTTCATGGAAGAATTTGGGAACAGCATAAAGCCAAGAGCTGCTCAGAAAGTATTCATGCAGAGAAATCAGCACCTCCAGACTCATTATTTCCTCATTATATTATAGACAAAGTTAGACATTTCAAGCAGGACATTTCTTTCTTAGTCCATTGATGCCACTGACCAAGGTGGGGTTTATGTAAGGTCTGCTGACATTTCTGTAGGGTAGACCATAGTATCATCTTCATACAGGTGTCAAGTGTGATATCACTCCCTACTGTGTACACAGGCTTGCAGAGGGCTTGAGAGTAGGACTGCCTATTATTTACCCTGAGCCTTCCTACATAAACAAGGAGGAATAGAAAAATGATGAACTCTTTGACTCACTGTCTCTGTGACACTAGGTGATGAAGTAGCCTGTTGGAGCCTCATTTATTCCTACAGAATGAGGATCAGAACATTACTTATGGTGGTTGTGAGGAGACAGCATAGTCATGATATATAAACAGTTGTCCAGTAAATGGGGTATCTCTACTTAGTTAGCTTTATTTAGTTTCAGACATTTAGTTTTAGGACAGCCCCAGTGCTACCATCATCCTGGGATCAGAGGTGAAATCTTCTTTCACTGATAAACTGTCTAGTTATTTCTATGTTTTCCTAACAGAGCAGGAGGTAGGTACTAAGAAAAAAATTGGTCTGGTCTCTAATCAACCCTGCAGGGCTTTTATGACCAAAAGCAGGTGATGTTCACAGGACTCAAGGGTCAAGTCTTTCTGCAGTTTTTAATGCATTATAGAGTGATAGAGAAAGAAGGAAAACAAAGGAGTATGTCTGATAAAAAATAACAAGTTACCATTAATGTTACTTACTAGGGAAATCTTAGGTAGAGAGTACTGTTCTGACATCCCAGTGGTAAATTGGGATGGGTAGAGACAGAACGATAAACAGGAAGTATGTGAGTATACCATGGTGGGGGTAGTGCTGCTATAGAAAACAGGCGTGCTATGGGGAATGTGACGTGACAGTGGGAAAGTCTGATTTGATTTAGGATGTTCAGGGGTGATCCAACCATTGGGATGACATTTAATTGGAGACCTGAAAGGAGAAATTGAACAAGGTGACTCACTGAATATGTGGGACTTGCTGTAAATTGCTCTCTTTTATTTGTTCTATTCTTGGCTTGATTCAACATCTGATTTTTATCTTTCTCATTTCCTCTCCCCATTGCTTCTTCCATCAAATGTTAGATTGTGTTTGTCTTGATTCACTTTATGTAATTTGCATGCACACTCTGGCTAATCTACCTCCTCCCACTCTCGTAACCCCCACCCCTTGCTTCACAGAGATACAATCTTCTCACTTCAGTGACATCCCCCTTCTCACATATGGGAGAGAAGACAGTTGTGCTTATTTGGTTCATTGAACTACTAAGTGAATGAAAGAGGTAACCAAGATCACAGGCATATTTAGCCTTCCTTTCTTCCTTTTTTTAAATTAAAATTTTAAGTCATCATATAAACAATGAGTTTTGTTATGGCGTTTTCACAAGTGTGTGTGTGTGTGGGGGTGTGGGTGTGGGTGTATGTGTTCGGGCGCACACGTGTGTGTGTATGCATATGAGTGAAAATACTTCTTACTAATTCATTTGTGTCCCCCATTGCCCTCCTCTGTGTTCTTTTCTTTTCAAATGGTCTCCCTTTCTACTTTCATGTCACAAGTATTCCATGCCCTCTCTTTCCTCTGCCTTCCTCTAAGGTGGCAAGATTGGTTCTGAGTGACTCTAAGGAAGCAGTGTCTTTCATATACAACAGGGCTGATGTACATAAACTCACTGAGACTGTGACAACATGCACTAGACTGCCACAATTTCAAGGCACATAAAAGCCCAGCACTAAGAAGGGGAAGTGAACACGAAGTCCAACCCCTAACCAAGAAACCACTTGCAATTGATACCTTCTAGAAAAGGGAAAAAACACTTTCCTCAATGGACTAACGCTGGGAGTATCAACCACACTTCAGGGCAGACCCATACCCAGGACTATTTGGTCAACACAAAACAAACTCCATAGTTTTTCTGTGCTGTTTTTTGTTTTTTGGTGTTTTTTAATTTTTGTCCTATTGGTTTTTTTGTTTGTTTGTTTGTTTTGATTTTCACTTTTTTTTTATTTTTTTGACAGAGAAAGAACATAAAGTTGGATGGGTAGGGAGATGAGGATCTTAAAGGAATTGCCAGAGAGAGAATAATGTGATCAAAATATATCACGTGAAAGATGTATTTTTAAAGTAAAAAACAGAACAGATCTTTTCCTCTAAAGAGAGGAAACATTTCAAAATAGTACAGCAACATCATTTTATGGGGAGTTTGATTCCTGATTTATAAATACTTACCATTGATAGGAACAAAAGGCAAAGCTAAATATAGGCATGGTGTGGACAAGTAACAAGCTGGCTGCTAGTACCTGCTCATAATATGAAAGGCCTCTGAGAAGAGAAAACAACTATTATCCTTCCATTACTGAGGTGAAACATAACACATCAATGTTCTGATCTTGATGGGACACAGCGTTGGTGGATTACATAATAAAAAGTCCTTCTTTTAGTTATTTCTGAAGAGTCACTAGCATCTACTGGATCAGCTGAGCAAAAGCTGGGCAAGAAAATAGCTATCTAAGGCAAGAGTAGGTTGGAAGAGTAAGATTATGATGAGAAAAAATTAAGTATCCAATGCCAAAGTTTGACTAGCTAGAACACTGTTTTAGCTAGAAAGTTAGGGAAGGGCTCTCTACAGTAGAGTTCCTTGCACAGAAAGCCAAGCCCTGGAAGGGAAAGAGCCATTCAGCTGACTGGAGGGAGAACTTTCCAGCAGAAAGAACACTGGTGAGGACAACAATCAGGAGGTGAGAATAGGTCTTGCCTGGTCATAGAGAAGTTTAGTCGGAAGTTTTTCTGTGTCCCACCTGGCCCATGGTTGGGACAAATCTCTCACCCACAGTCTCACAGCCTTTTATAAAATAATCACACAGAAGGTTAATATTAATTATAACTGCTTGGCCATTTGCTCAGGCTTATTATTGACTAGCTCTTACACTTGAACTCAGCCCATTTCTGTTAATTTATATGTTGCCACGTGTTCCATGGCTTTACCTGTGTGCTGCTCCCTGGATGGCAGGCTGATCTCTCCTGATTCAGCCTTCCTCTTCCCAGAATTCTCCTTTATTGCTTATCCCACCTATAGTTCCTGCCTTGCTACTGGCCAATCAGCATTTTATTTATCAACCAATCAGAGAAATACACATTCACAGCATACAGAGCGACATCACCCATTATTTCCCTTTTTCTTTCTATTTAAAAGGAAACCCTGTCTCTGCCTTCCAAGTGTTGGGATTAAAGGCATGTGCCACCATTGCCCGGCTTCTTTGTTTACTTATAATGGCTTTCTTTTTCCTCTGATTCTCCAGGGACGCTTTATGTATCAAAGCACAAAAAAAATATCACCACATTTCAGCACAAATAAAATATCACCACAGAGAAGAAAGGTCAACAGACTGAGCACTTGTTCTCAATGGGACACCAATGCCCCCTCAGAGGCATTTTCAAAATGTTGAGTGACTATTTTTTGTTTGCTTGTTTGTTTAACTCACCTAATGGTGGCAAAAGCCTAGTTAGAGGAGGACAGGTGGTGGCAGGAAATACCATACTTGATTTTGTTTGGAACATCATCAAGAACTGTCCACCAGCCCAGAGGGTAGAGAAAGGAAATTCTTGTATGTTTTTGGTGAGAAAGTAAATTGATACTGCCGTCGGGGGAACCAGTAGAGTGGTTCCTCAACACGCTGAAAATAAGACTAGTGTTGATTCATTGATCCACTAATCCCATTTCTGGATAAATATCTGAAGGAACTAAAGTCAGCATGCCAAAGAGACATCTTCACTCCCATACTTAGAGCAGAATCATTCACAATAGTCAAATCAGGAATGTGCATATGTGGCTTACCGTGGAAAATCCAGGGCTGTAAGTATTAACAGTGGTTATCACCAGTAATCAGGTTTGGGGATATATTTTGGTCCTGGATAATATTCCATGTTTCCAAAAATTCCTTCTATTTTATATTTGAAGTTAGAAATGAAGATTTAATCCTATGCAAAGCAAACTGGTTTGTTGTATAGGCCATTCCGACAGTGGCCTGATGATTCTGTCCTCTTTGCAATTACTTCCAATGAGCTCTTTCCTGGGTGCTGGTGGCCAACCTGGGAATGATGGATCCTTGACTGCTCCCTGATTTCAGGCCGCTGCTGGCAGCCTCTCCCTGCCTGGTTAATGGAATCCTCTCCTGGGAGTCCCTCTGCAGCTCCACATGCTGCATCAATCATCTTGTCATCTGGCCTGTCTTCTTCCATTTTCTGAGCCCCAATTTCTTTCAACAGCCCTATTTTTCTGCCCTCCCTCTAGAATTGCCATCAGATCCCACCAGCAGGCTTGTCATGGAGATTGCCTGCAAAGTAATTCTTGAATGCCACAAACATTATTAGAGTCTATTTTCCATCATGAGCACTTCCAGCCCAGAGGAAGAATGCTGCTCTCAAGTCCATCCATAAATAATTTTCAAAGATTTTCCTCTACAGTCCATGGAACACTAAGAATATTTGTCCATCTCTTTGTTGCCTCCTCCAACTACTAGCTCACTTCCAAGGCAGTAATATATTTGAGGTCTTCCTCTTGAGTCTGTGAAATGCCCAGGTACTGACAGAAGCAAAACTAACCCCAAGTCTGGTGGGCTAACACAGGAGAAGCAGATGGTGGACTCTCTCTCCTCCTGTCTTTTTTGCAGACCAGGAAAACCCAAATCCAGCCATGCTTTTTCTGTGGTTTCAAGTGCATTGGGGTGTCTGGGAAAGTTGCCTGGAACCTGGAGGGAACAGGTAGCAGAGAGGTGGAGGCAGCAACCTCGCTTTCACTGGCATACCTCTTTCCATATGCCCATTCTTTGGTGCCAATCCCCAGTGCTTTCCCAGCCCCATGTTTGACAGGTACACAGCTGCTAAGCAATTAGAATTCATCATTGCAGAGAATTTGCTAAGGGACACAAAGAACAACTCTCTCTTCCTACTCAGGCCATGGTCAAAGGAGTGGATAGAATCATTTGACAGAGAACCAGAGGCAAGAACGGATAGAATATTAAATAGGTTCTTCTAAAAGCAGCTCTCTGGAAGTTTATCACAGAATCAAAGAATTTTGAGTTGGAAAAGGACTTTCATAAATATTCTTACCATGACTTATAATACTAATTTACTGTCTCTGAGAGATAGGAACAGAGTTATGGTCTGTTGGGCCCTCACTTGATGAATAGAGGTGTTTATTTCCTTGCCTTCTGGCTAGGCAGTGGGATACAGCATCAGAGGCTACAAGATGGATAGCCCATAGTGATCCTACAAGCACAATGAACTTCAGCTAAACCAGGCAAGGCATTGCTTACTCTCCTTCTGCAGCTCAGCTTGGAGACATAGCATCAGTAGCCTTCACAACTGCTGAGCCCTCTTGTTTTCTTAGGTATGCCCTCTCACTGTGGTTTTATTTGGTCTAAATCCCTTCTTCTGTCCAGTAATTATTAGTGGTGGCATGGAAAACAAATTGATGTGGAAAGATTGTTTCCTACGCACATTAGACTTCTCTCTTTCTCTCCTAAAATTTTGTAACTTCAAACCAAAGTCAAACAATGTTTTGGTTTGCATTCAGAGGTGAAGCTTTGATTTCTTCCACAGAACAGGGTACCTGCCTCAAACATGCGCCTAATGTTAAGTAATACCCCTTAGAGTGGTAATAATAAAAGAAATTCTTTAGCACCTTTGGCCAAAGAGCTTCAGAGCTTCAAAATACTGCTCAAGTCACCCAGCAGACCCACAATAGCAGACCCACATACCAAAAGATATTAAAGCCAAGTTGAAGGATGAGGGCTTAAGGGAGCTGTTTTCTAATGTTAGACCAGGTTTCCTTTAGACTGGCAACCTCTTCTGGGGCTGGGGGCATGAATAGTGAGGGTATTCGAATTCCTAAAGAAGGGGGCAGAGGTAATCTGTACAATGAGATAATACTCCTACCACTTAAAAATGTCAACTGTCAAATGTCCAGCTTGGAAGACCTTCTTGGTTATGAAGAAAGCACAGAATGGTTAGTAGAACATAATATATAGGAAGACTGAGGGAGAAAAGACAAGGAACATTGCTGACACCCTGGACGCAAAAATCAGGAGGGCAAATACTGACAGGTCAGCCCAAACCAATCCATTCCACCAGGGCTGCTCTCCTAGACACAGCCTGTTTTGGTTTTCATTGCAGACCAGAAGTAAGGCAAATATCCAAGTTACAGAGAGCTACTGGAACCATTACTAGACCATACTGTCCTTGAGAACAAAGTCAGGGTTTGTACACAACTTTATAGTCAAGGGCTAGAACTCTACCTGATACAGACTATCTTCCCCATGAATAAAGGCTTCTAATACAAGTAAGTTGTGACAAAATGGGCAAGAAATATTATAGATATGTGATTAATTTCTTAATCTACAGTATTTCCCTCTTTCTATGCTCAATAAAAGAATATACTTGAAGAGCAATGGAAGGCATGTCACAAAAATGCAACCCTCTTACATTTGATCTGCCCAAATAATAGAAGCTGAATGCAGTCCCTTGAACATTAGTTATAGAGTAGGCATCAAATACATATATCTTGAATGAACAAATACAGATGTGACTTCAAAGGAAATGGATGCTAAGAGAATACCTTACAAATTGTAGACTCAACACAATATAGCAGGTTTATTAAGACAAAGCAAGTTGGTTAAAAATAATATCAACCTACTTTTAACAAGAAAAGGGTGGAATGTATAATTGATGCTCCCATGAAGTTGCATATGCTCATTCCCTCCCCAACCCATGTGTGACCCATCGAGCAAAACTGGAAAATCATTCCAGGAACCATAGTACATCTGAAGGGCCAATGGGGAAAAATTAGCTCCTCTAGGTGAAAGGGAAACAGCAATGTTTGTATTTTTATGAACAATAATACTGCTTTCCCAGTATGAAGTCCAGTTTACACTACTTTTATTATCAGGCCAAACAGACTTTTAAAGGAATAATCAAATGAAAGGTGATGTTTTTTCCAGTGCAGGTATTTACATACAACCATTTGCTCAGTCCGAAGAGCTTCCTGGTTTCTCTTCTGTACTGTGGGGCCATCTCAGAGACAGTTTGCATAAGTAATGCATTTATTTACTAATCTTCAAAGAGTCTCTATTTTTCCTGCCTTCCCACTGTAGTCATTAGGGGTCACAACCCTGCAGGAAATATGGGCTGCCATGGTAACACAAAATGTCTGCTGCTGGGCTTAGCGTAATTCTTCCCTAATAGAAAAACAACGAGCAGTAAATCCCATCTTTGATAAACTGGCTTATTGTTATATGGAGCCTCTACCTGGGAGGTGGCGATCCCCCAGAGCAGTTTAAAATGATACAAATGCAATTTGTATCTGGATTGATTTCTCATTTTGCACAAGGAACTGGCTAAAATTGTGCTAGGTCAAGTTGAAATTCCTTGTCACATTTAAAAATCATTGGCATTGCACTCAGTCAGTCATCTGCTGGGCACATTTATCAGATGCTATGTGTCGCTGTGTTAGGGACTGGAACAAAGCAAATCATTTCCCCAAATCACTTTTAATCCCCATAGAGAACTAGAAATAAAATGCACCAGCTCCGTCATTTTGAACTATTTAGTGATGATAACTATTTTATTAGTTTACAGTCTTTGTGTATTGAAAGTGGAGGAAGCCTGCTTAGGGTTAAGAGACCTGTCTAGAGAGAAAAACATTTCATATTAACCTAAAAAGGAAACCATATACAACAACCAAAAAAAGAAAAAAGGGCTCTCTTGCTTTTATTTAGGAACAAAAGAAATGTAAAGCAAGAAAAGAAGAGCCGCTACCCAATTATTTTGTTCTGGAAGGAGAATGTTCAGAAAAAAAACAACAACCTGGAACTAATAATAAGTACTTAAATAAAATTACACTCTTGTCAAAAAAGTACATATTCGTCAACATGTATCCCTTTGAGGTTCAGTCACATGGTCAGCCTCTTGGACGCTGACAGGAACACTCACTGTGAAAATGATGGCTCTTTTCTCACAACACTGACTCCCTTTTAAATCCTTAAGGTGGACGTGGTTCTACGGTCCTGTCCTGCTGCTTTCTATCACACCACTTCAATACTTACGCTCTACTCTGTCCAGGCAGCTGCTCTTACTGTTTGACAATAGACCAGACTTGTTCTACCTCCATGTTATGGTGTGCACTATGCTCCTCATTTGGAGTACTTTCTCTTCCCTGTCTCACTAACTCTTCCCGTCAAAGTTCTATGACTCTTTCACTGCATGTATCATACAGTTGGCTATGGTGGTATTCTATTTGTACTGAAATGTGGTTTTAATTGTATATTAATAAATAAAGTAATAAATAAATAATAGCTCTAAAGAGCTATTAGAGCCATAGCAAGAATGTGGCAGTGGTGGCACACGCCTTTAATCCCAGCACTTGGTAGAAGAGCTAGGTAGATCTCTGTGTGTTCAGGGATACAGCCAGCATTGGAGACACACGCCTTTAAGACCTGGAGGGCTGTACATACAGGCAGTGACGAGGCAGTCATGTGTTTGGGTTTACAACCAATGAGAAGGCAGAACTCTTGCGGGCCGCAGAAATATATCATAAGAACTCAGCTGGTTATGGCAAAGTCACTACCTGGAGGGATCAGGGAATTCCTCCAGAGGAAGCCAAATCCCAAGGAATTTTTGGTGTTACTTGGCTTGTTATATATCAGCTGTATTCTGTTATGAAAATCATGTGTGCCTTCATAGTTTTCCCAATTGACTTTCCCCCTAAGAAGGACTAACAGTGTAGACTGATCACTCTCTGGACATACACATTCCAAGTATTTGGAGAACAGCCTCAGGAAAGGCTTTCTCTGGAACCAGTTATCTCCCTTAGCCACTTTCAAGGACTACAGGAAACACCACCCAGGTGGGCGCCCATTGTTAGTCCCAGGTGGACTAACAATGATAACAGCCCACATGCAAGTCTCCTGACTTACAGGTAAATTCCACAAGGGGACACCACCTAGGTCAGGTAGACATTAAGTAATAGCTTTACACAATTTAGCTCAGACCCCTCCTTTCTTACAGCCTTACTAACTTTATAGACCTCTAACTACTTACCTAACCACTTCTAGGAATATTTAGATAAACTTCTGTGCTAACAGCTATGCTCAGCCAGAACTCCCAGTTCAAGCCTCCCTGTAATTATCATTATTGGTAGCATCCGGCCAGGTCCATCACTGGATGGGGGAAAGTACCTTATCAGAGATACCTTTGTACTCTCTAAGAACAGACTTAAGCATCCAGGCTACCTGTTTGAGAAGGCCTGGCGGATGTGTCAATTAAGCCTATTCTTATCACCCCTCCATTTGACCCTGGAAGCCTGGCTTTGCACTGCTAAGGAAATACTGCTTGTAAATGTATATATACCAGAACTCCCAGGGCAGGAGAGGACAGAGAAGAGAGAAGAGAATGGAAGAACGAGATGGGTAAGAACTTGAGAGGAACAAGCTGAGATGGGGAAGAACTAGATTGAAGAGCAAAAAGAGAGGACTAGAGGAACGAGATGGAAGATGAGGAAGAGCCAGATGGGGAAGAACAAGATGAGGAAGAGCCAGATGAGAGAGAAGGAGACAGGAGAGGAGCTGATAGGGGAAAGAACTAGATAGATGAGAACCTAGAAGGGACAGAACTAGATGAAGGAATTAAGATAGAACATAGAGGGGACAGTAGATAAATATAGAGAGAAATCAGGCAAGAAAGGAGCTAGACATGAGAACAGAACTGAAGCTGTGTATAAAGGATGTTATGCCAGAGGAATTAAAGCGAATGGATCAAAGAACTCTGAGTGCGTAGACTGATTTACCGACCTTAAAGATTCTCTGCTGGTTGATAGAGCCTTCTGCGGACCCTGGGAGGGGACTATCGAGGGGCTGGACCCCCATAGTCCTCGTTACAGAACAGAAAGACTATGTAAAGTCATACACACAGGAAGTAGGTCTCTTTCAGAGAAGTAGGAGCACTGCAGGAGGAAGGGTAAGGTTTTAGCTCTGAGCTCTGACCTCTTGGCTTTCTCTTTTACATTGGTTCTGTGTTTCTTATTTAATAAGACAGTTGGTTACATCTATAGTGGCCTCTAAATTATATTCTCTGACATATATTGCTTGCCAATTGCCTCCTATGTACAGATCAAACTTTGACAAAAAGACTACAAGAGTCCCAGAGAACAAGCATCTAGGGTATCTTATTATTTCATTGGCTGGGACACTTTGATGAAGAAGATGGCATGATGGACACATACACAGGGCAAGGAATTGATAGTAACTACCAGCCCCTGGCCAGCAGGGCACTGAGAGCTTTGGGCCAATAACTCTTCAGGAACTGAATTCTGCCAATGATCACATAAGCTTGGAAGCAGATTCTCCCGCACTGCAACCTTCAAATATGACCCTAACCTTCATAGCAGATTAGGAAAGGCCCTGAGACAGAAGACCTAGGTAAGCCATCCCCGAGTTTCTGACCCAGAGTCCATGACATAGTAAATATATTTCTATATAAATGGCTAAGGTTTTTATTTTCGAGTAATTGCTATACAAATTAGAACTAGTAGTATGAGTTTAGCTCTATGAGATTCCTAGCAGAGACTTCATAAATTTCATGGGATCAGACCTTTGCAAGACAGAATTACATTTTTGATATATTCTACAGTGATGTAAATGTTTTGGAAACTAGAATCACACTTCTTAGATGAAGGTAAGGACCCTTAGGTGGTTATCTGAGCTACTTGTTAATTTCAGAACATAAGGTTAAAAAAAAAGGGCCTCCATTGTTACATTACTGCTTTACTGTGTTCATTAGACAGCAAAGTATGTTGAGTTCTCACAGGACTCTCTTACTACCGGCTGCTTGAGTGAGCCCAGTTTGCCAGTCTCTGCTATAGGTAGGCTCTTCTTACCAGCTAGCTAAATTCAATTCCTTGACCTGTTGTTTGAATCTTTTCACAGGTGGACCTAAACTCTCTTCCTAGCTTCATGTCTCACTCCATTTTCCATCTCAGTCACCCCTGCCAGCAACCAGACTTAAACCACAAATGTAAACATGTCTTTCTCATGCTTAAAGCCCTCCTATAAGTTTCTGTTGCTCTGGGGACAAATACCCCATACACCTATAGCCATATCCTGCTCTCCCCTGCCCCAGTGCTCTCTTCTCTAACCACAATGACCTGCTTTCTGTTCCTTGTACTAAGTTCTGTCTTCTCATAGATCCTTCAGACTTGCCCTTACCATCCATCTGGCTAGCTCCCATGTGTCTTTCAGCTCTCATCACAACATCAGAGAGGCATTCATTCATTTTCCTGACCTAGTCAAGCCTTGCGTTCTATGCCATGCTCCCTCAGCTTCAATCCCTCTCTGCTGTGGGTTTTAGAGATAGTTCTATGACATTCATGTCAGTCTTTGTCAGTCAGATCTATAAAGCTAAGCCTTTCCTGCCTCGTTCATCATTGTAGCCTCAGCACCTGGTACATAGTAGGTATTCAATATGCATATTGACATATTTGTATGTTTAATATAAATTTATTGCAATAGTATTTATACTTTATGTATTTTAAATAATACATAATTCAAAATAATTTTAATTGATAAAATTACATGTATTTATCACATATGTATCACATTTTGTTGTATATATAGATTATGAAATCTAGCTAATTAAACATATAGATGGTTACACATTTATCAATTTTATTTTGAGAAAACTGCATCTTTCAAGAATGGAATATATTTCTTGTTTCCAATGTTAACTATAGGAATTCAAATTTTGTCCTCTTTTCTAATTGAAAGTTTATGAATTTTGAAAACATTTACCAATCCCTCCTTAAACATCCCAGTGCCTGATAACCACTATTGTACTCCTACTGTAAAACAACTTATCATCCATTTGGTTGTAGGCCTTTAACAGCTGATCCATCTCCCCAGCCCTATGAATCAACTTGTTAAGATTTCACACAGGAGTAAGATGGTACAATGATTTTCTTTCTGTGAATGGCTTATTTCACTTTATACAATGTCTCCAGGTTCATCCAAATTGTCACGAATGACAGGATTCTTCATTCCATAGCTGACTAGCATTCTACTGTGTATGAATATGTATTTTAAATAACTCTTCTTTAAATCTCCGCTGTGCCCATCTATCTAGTGAGAGAAGGCTGTGCTCCCTTCTTAGTTCTGAGTAGTTTGTAATTCTGGGTTGGATATTATTCTCCATCTTGCACTCCCATCTCCTAAGACAGCAACCTTTCTGGACCTACAATCTTTCTGCATTCCATTCACTAAGACGCCTAAAATGAAAGGCAGACCCTCGGCATACTTCTTTAGTTCCAGTAAACTAAATATCAGCATTCAAAAAAAATAAGAATGAAAACTTCTTTTTTACAGTCAAAAACATCCAAAGAATTAAAAACTACCACAGGGCTGGGAGTACAGCTCATGGCCAGGTCATTTTCTAAGCATGTCAGTGCTTGTGTTCCATTCTCAGCACTTAAAAGTTCTAAAACTGATCAAAGTCTATGAGGCATGTGTTTGGTCATTTAAATCTGATTAGGCCACCTCTGCATCTTTCCTGGCTAAAAAGCTATTTCAGGTGCAGTTTCATATTCTGATGGCTTTAGCTCAATGATGACATTTTTGCAGGCATCACGTACACCAAAAAACATAGCTTGAAGGGAGTACGTAGCTTTGAGTAGTCATGTCCTATAAGGTCATAAGACCATTTCCAACCTCCACCTAGTCCAACCTCTTCACTTTACAAATAGAGAAACTGAGTACTAGAGAAGGAGGGTTAGTTCACCTGCCCTCTGTCAAAATAAATAAATGAACAAGTCAGAGAAGAGCTGAGACTAAAAGTCAAGATTCTTTTCGAGTTTTTCACTTTGTCTTCTCTTATTTCCCTGTCATAAAAATCTGATCATTCTCTACTGAATCTGTTTTCATCTCCCGACAGTATTCAGTTGTATGCCTTACAGTTAGGAAAGTCTTGATGAAATTAAAGACAAATAAATAGCTGAAGACTAAATCTATGATGATTATGATGAGGAAATTGAAGTACAATGAACCCTTGAAATTCAGGAAGGGCATCCAGAAAACTTGATCTCCAGCCTCTCTCCAATTCACTAATCCATTGTATTTTTGGCATATATAATTTCCTCCATTAAATTTCTATTTTTCCCCTAAGAACCATCACATTTTTATGAAGTTAATCTCTCTATCATACTATCTCTGAAGTGTGTGCAATTCAAATTTACGCCTCAGCAAAATTACAAATTACTACATGTCATGGGCCTTTAAAACCAACTCATAAGTAGTTGAAGGTATAGATGTTGTATCAAAAAATGCCCTGGATCTATTGATTCTTAAAGCAACAACCTTGCAAAACCCACATAAATATTTAAGTTACTGGTCTTCATTCAAAGGAGATACTCCATTATGTCGGTATGCAATTTGGAAACTACTAGCTCAAGTGTTACCTATAAATGCATAGACTGCACCAAAGTAAGGATAATCAAACCCATCCTGATCATGAAAAAGCCTTCTCCTTCTGTCTTCTCTGATTGTTGAATTCTGTTTAGTTTGAAGGCATGAACTGAATATTTATATGCAGCCTCATGGAGATTCACAAATAAATATCCAAATTATGTCTCTGCATTTCAGTCCTAGAAAATTTACCTGAAATTGGTTAAATGTCAAAGCAAAGGAAGAGAGACTATTTGTCAACATTTAGCATGAAAGATGGCACTTGAACTGTGGAAAGTCCATAAGCAGACATAGATTTGGAAAAGTCCATGGAAGAACCCAAAGATGAACTAGAGTTTCTAGTCACCCTAACTGTCCAGCTGAGACACACACCCATTTCCAGTTTTGTTATTTGATCTCTTTGGAAGGAATAAGAGTTCCCTATTTCACACAAATATATACTTCATATGGAGTTTATACACAGTGGGGTATTACAGACTCCTTTGGGGGAAATTTTTATTGCAGAAATATGAACAAAAGAAAAGTGTTCATCTCTATGGAAATTTGAAACGTAGCCATGCTCTTATACCTACATACATACCACAAAAGAAAATATTTCCAGCACCCTCAAAATCCATCTAGTTCCTCCTCCCAGTAACTGCCCCCCTTACTCTAATAAGACTAACTTTAGCTGGTTTGGGGCTACACATAATTGATTTTGTAGTGTGGTATTATGCCATCCTTCTCCTTTTAAACAGGCTCCTTCCTCTTAACAAAATATTTGAGGGATTCTGCCACCATTATTGTGTGTAGCTGTATAGATAAGCCATTTCCAGAGTAATGCTGCAGTTTCATGGTGGCTGCATGTAGTTATTGCACATCGGGAACACATGAAATCATCCACTTACTGTTTCTAGGAATAATCAAATGAAATAGATGTCCACTGGTGAAGGAGAAAGAAGGAATCAATAGGGCCTCTACAGCCGGGTCCTCAAGGAAAATTGGCAATTAGGTGAAAGGTGAAGGGGATAAGAGGACTGAGTGGCAGACCTGATTGAGATTAACATGATCCATTAAGTTAGCCCAGAGACAAATAGGAGTGGCACTTGAAATTTACATAAATGCTATACCCAGGCGCAATCAAGTTTCTGTAGGAAGAAGAAAATTGACGCAAGAAACCTTGTAACTTGAACGGTAGCCTGAAATTGCCTTTGTCTGGTGGAAAAGCTGAGGATAGAAGACAGATGCTAGAGAAGATTGTGCTTTAGTTGTAATTGTTTGTTTTGTTTTCTGTTTTTGTTTTTTTCTAAGTTGCCACTGAAATCCATAATGAATGGTGAGGCTTAATGCTCCCCCCAACTCCTTTGGGGGAAGGAAAAATATACATGCCCTCCAAGTAGGCTCCTTTTCTTTTCTGAGGCAGGAGTACCGTATGCATACATGGGCTATTTCTTGTGTTTGTGCCAAGCACTATGTTAAGTGGATGATTCTGAATAAATTCAGTCCCTATCCTCATGGAACTTGTGTTCTGTAAAAAGAGATGGCCAGCCCTATGTAACACTGCGTCAACAGTCTTGTTCAGCTGTGAATCCTCCAGAATCCCTCAGGAAGATTCCTCCACTGAAATGCAAAGCTGCCCCTGCCATCTTCTGTACTCCACTCTAAAGCAGAAAATCAGGCGTCATCCTTTGGTGGACATTCTCCATCCTTTCAACCATTCTGTGTTGCCTGTGACTAAGCCATGACTAAAGAGAAAGGGACTATTTCAGGGCTTGTAGAAGGCCTGTAAGACCAGTACTGTACAGTTAGACCAGCTCCAGTTCTGGAAGTGTGTGTGTGTGTGTGTGTGTGTGTGTGTGTGTGTGTGTGTGTGTGTGTGTTTGGGGGGATTACCTCCATTCCAGAGAGAAAAAAGAGAGATCTCTTCTAGTGTTACTTTACATATCTTCTCCCATTGCTCTACTCAATACACTCATATCTTGGTGTCCCAAAATCATAGTCTTTCTCCTGCCTCTCTCCGTTGGTCATGATGATAGAGGACCATTGCTCTCTATCTTGGGGGAAAAGCTACAGCATATTTCTTGGGACTTCACAATGCAGAGTATTGACCACTATGCTATCTTGGCTTCTTGGAACTTCAAATCTAAGCTAGACCTGTGTTTGAGGAGTTCTCAGAAACAATGTAGGCTGGGATTATTATAGAAAGCAAGTGGGACATGTGCCCAACACAAAAGAAATAAGAGTAGCCAGTTTTTATATGCCTTGAACATGTTGCATAATAGAA
Organism: Peromyscus maniculatus bairdii; assembly: GCF_049852395.1. Classification (NCBI taxonomy): domain Eukaryota; kingdom Metazoa; phylum Chordata; class Mammalia; order Rodentia; family Cricetidae; genus Peromyscus; species Peromyscus maniculatus. The sequence goes on from NC_134875.1 coordinate 18,317,328, forward strand.
AAATAATGGAATACTTACTGTGGGACAAGCTCTATCTAAAGATACTAACCATATTAATCTACTTGGTCCTCCCAGAAGCACCTATATGAAGCTGATGCTATTCTATTCCCTCTCATTTTGTAGTTGAGGTAAATTGCTTCAACTCACACAACTGGCAACTTACAGAAGCTGCAATTCAAACTCAAAGTACTGGGTGCTATAGATTGAGCCCTTAGAAGTACACCACACAGGGTCTTCTGCAGTGTTTATTTGAAACTTTTTTTAACCAATCCTATGAGATAGCAGTAACTTCTGTTATAGAAGAAGAGGTTATGAGTCAGAGAAACTTGGATTCCCATTAACAGTAGGTAGCAGAGCAAGGATTGAAGCTAAATCTCATAAAGGCAATAGGATGAGTCACATAATAACTCAGAGATTCAGAGGTTAGGAGGGATTGTTGCTTGGCCTGACTTGAGTGAGTCACCACCTTTTTCCTTCTTCAATCTACCCCCCAAAAAAGTGAGGTCAGAGTCCTCAGAGACAAAGATGAAAGACCGAAACTAACTAGATTTCATGAAGGGTGGGGAAGGGAACCTCAATATTTTAAAGTTATCAAAAGAAAGACTATGGCACAGTGGTTCAAATCATGAGAACAAGAGTGCATCTAGCCTGGGCTTGAATTTCCATTTTGATTATTTCTCAGCCATGCACACATTAGAAAAGTTCCTTAACTTCTCTGAGCCTGTGTTTCCTTGCTGGTAAAAGAAAGATAATAGGGTTTTTTGTGTGTTTGTTTTTTTTTTTACAACATATAGGTTTTTTTTTTTTACAACTCTTAGAGAATTAAAAAGAGAGGGAGAGAAGGAAAGCAAACCAGTGAAAGCCAAGGCTGGAGCTACAGCTCCCTGGAAGAGTGCTTGTTGAGCATCTAAAACTCCTGGGCTTTGACATGCGCCAGCACTACAGAAGTCAGACCTCGAATCAGAGATCAAGTGTGCTAATGGATGCCTGGAATCCAAGCCAGGCAGAGGCAGGAAGATCAGAATTTCAAGGTTATCCTTGGCTATATAGTAAGTTCCAGGCCACCCTGAGATATAGGAATCCAGGTCGAGAGAGGGGGGGCAGAAAGGAAGGAGGGAGGAAGGAAGAATGACCACAGAACAAATGAATGAAATCTGAACTTATAACCCCAGCACTAGAGGCTTGCTGTGAGTTTGAGGCCAGCATTAGTAACACAGTAAGTTCCAGGCCAACCTGGGCTAAAATGTGAGACTGTATATTAAGAAAACAAAGAAAATGCAAAATATTTTTAAAAATCCCCAAACTAATGAAAGCCATTTATTTCCAAACCTGCATGAAGATGATGCCTAGTCAATGGCTGTTGGGTGTTCTAGTTCTCCTTGCCACCTCCCTCATGCCCTCTCTAAGCACGAGGTGCTTTAGGGCTCCTCCTGGTGAGGACAGGAATGCACACTGCTGGATGCACCCAAGCCACTTCCAATTGTCAACATGAACTTTCCAAGTCTAAAATCACTCTCACAGTGATTGGTTAGAAAGTATAGATTTACTTAAAACAAAAAGCCTTCAACAAACAATTTTTATTTTTGAAAACGAAAAGCTGCTGAAGTGTTTTGCTGTTCCCAAGAGTAAACTATTGCCCTGGTCTTCAAAATTGCTTAACAAAATGATAAATGATTATACATAAAACTGGCCCAAAGATTGTCTTTTAGGTGTACATGATAATCTCTTTCCCAGAAAAAAAATATGTTGAATGCTTGCTGGCTTTATGGTACAGAATGACTACCATCTCCTGTTGCCTGCCAGACAGTTAGCTAGCTGAAGTGAGAGGGGAGGGTCTGGGTAGGTCAGGGGCCTGCACAGCTAACCACTATGGTTAGTTCCAGGAGCTGTGGCTTGGAGCTATTAAGGGTTATTTTACTGCAGTACAGGGTCTGGTCATCTTCTTGCTAGTCCTCAGGACAGAGGGCAGAGTTCTGGACTGGCTGTACTTCTAAAAGCCTCGAATCTTTTTATAACTCCGACCAGAGTAGCCACTTCCTTCTCTCGGCTCGCTTGAGTCAGAGCTGCAAACAGCACTCAGGACTGAACTAGGAGTCAACTATTACTGTTGCTAATATTTTCAAATGCTGTTTATTGTGCTGTGCTCTGGTCAAAGCACTTCAACTGCATTAGTTCATTAAATGTTCAACAACTCTCCGGATTCAGGACCTGTTCGGAACACTCATTTAATAGATGTGGACACAGGCCTTGAGAGGTTGAGTAACTTCTGGGGTTTTCATTAACTGAAAGTGCAGAGATACAGATGAAAACTCAATTTATTTTGACTAAAAGTAGGATGATGCTTCCTTCAGAAAGGAAAAAAAAAGAATTTTCTAGATTCTTATGATTGCTATCATTTTAGACGTTAGATAATTGTGAATGTACCATAGTACCATGTAACTAGAATTTTCCTGCCTTGCCCACAATCAGTACAAATCTTTGTCACCCACCAGTCCCACAGCCCCTCAGACCCAACCAAGTAAACACAGAGACTTATATTGCTTACAAACTGTATGGCCATGGCAGGCTTCTTGCTAACTGTTCTTGTATCTTAAATTAACCCATTTCTATAAATCTATACCTTGCCACGTGGCTCATGGCTTATCGGCATCTTCACATGCAGCTTGTCATGGTGGTGGCTGGTAGTATTTCTGACTCAGCCTTCTACTTCCCAGAATTCTTTCCCTCCTTGTCCTGCCTATACTTCCTCCTGCCTGACTACTGGCCAATCAGTGTTTTATTTACTAACCAATCAGAGCAACACATTTGACATACAGAACATCCCACAGCAATACCAAGCTGCCATTTTCAGCATCCCTCAGCAGCTCCCACCGGAAACATTGGAGAGGAAAACTCTCAAACTATATATGATGAAGAATAAAAACAAATGGTTTTTGAGATACTTGTTAAGAACAAATATCATGTATACATGTCTTGTTCATGTTGTTCTAGTACTAAAAATTTTAAAATACCTTACAGTAATAAATTTTTAAGTATAATACCAGAGAGTATATACCTCATGATAGAAACACAAAAGTGTTCCTATGGAATAGAAATTTTAAATGAATTTCAATTGAGAGAAAGAAAGAAAGAAATGGAACACCAAATGCTTTTATTGGAAATGAGCTTCTCTTGAAGAATTACTTTGCAAGCCCTGAATTTCAAGTTCTAATAGCTGTCAGACAGCATTGTCATATTGTGGAGGGAAATGTGCTCACTTTCTGGAGATGTGCCTATTTCTGGCACTTAGGAGCTGAAAAAAATCACTAAAGAATTAGGTAAAGGATAATACATAAGGCCCAGGGACTCGACAAGTACTTTCTGTTGGATTTTGTTAAATCTAATGAGTCAGATCAGTTTGGAGCCTTCAAATTCTGTGCATGGTAGTTTTGTTTTATTTCTTTTAAGAAACACCTATCAGGTCAATAATAAGAGGGGGGAAACACTCACAATATTCCATCTTTTCTATACCTCCACCAAAGCTCCTGAAAATAAAATGAAGTCCTTTTCAAAGCATGCTTTGGGTGGCCATTTTACTTTCCATCAAGTATTTGATTGTATTCCTCTGAAAAGCCTAGTATACAGCCATGCTGGAATGCTCTTGTTTTGAGTGATAGACTAACAAGGTAATCATAACAGCCTTTGTATTACATATCACAATTCACTGTTGGGGTGACAAGGATTCTACTACTAAAAATGGCTAAAACACCTACTTTATGCAAGACTCACTACACTAGGTGCTGGGTTGAGTAAAAAGTAGTAAATCCAAGTCTTTGCCCGCAGGACCTTATCATTCAGTAACAACGCAGGGAACTTACAAACAGTGGATCAGATGTCATGTGCAAGTCTATTAGGACTTTTGTTTCATATCCATAATGACAGAAGATAGTAGTTCAATTAAGTAGTATTCCAATTCTGGGAATGTGAATATTCAAAGAACAATATGGACCATAAGAGCTGAAAAAGTAGCTAGTTGTTGGTGGCACACACCTTTAATCTCAGCACTCAGGACACAGAGGCAGGCAGATCTCTGAATTCAAGGCCAGCCTGGTCTGTATAGTGAGTTCAAGGACAGCCAAGGCTACTCAGAGAAACTCTGTCTCGAAACAACAGAAAAAAAAAGGAAGCTGAAAAAGTTCAGAAGAAGGGAGAGGTCACTGGGGGTTAATATTCTACAGTACCCTCTACTTCCAGAACTTGTGCGTGGCATTGTGATGATGGGCATTTCTCAGAACAACAACATGGAACAATGAAACCAGTGCCTTTGAAGGTCATGAGCACAATAAAGCAAATACCTCATGCAGCAATTATCAAGCTTTCAGAGATCTGCCCAGGCTCTAGTAGTCAGTCCATGGAGGCTGAGTTTGTACAACTGGAAACACCACACACACAGACACACACACACACACACAGCATCAACTCAAGGATGCTTTTCTCGTGAAGCTGTTTGGAATTCTGTAGATATGGCCTCCACATCAAATGAGAAAAATGCAAGTTAAAAAAAATCTTTCAAGTAGGAGTTGACAAGATTGGCAATTGTGATCCCCTTCTCCCAACTCCATTTAAAGAACTTTTCTGTAGAGCATCCTTGGGATGACTCTAGTGGTAAAGCAGCTATCATGACCCCCCCCCCCAGAGATTTCCTGTTGGCACATTGTGTGCTAGTCATTGTGCTGTGGTCTGGTGAGGCTCCAAAGATGAGTGGCAGCACATTTTTGCCCTGGGATATTTCTTTCTTTCTTGGGCAGGAAGACAGAGATATAGAAGAGCTCAGCAAATTGTTTTGTTTTTCAGTTTTAAACTAAACCTCCGATTCAAGAAAGCATGATAATCATTGGTTTCATGTAGATGATTTTAACTTAAAATTCTCAGAGGAGAAAGCAAGAAATAAGGCAGACCAGGTAGGTATAAGCTGCAGCCAGGGGTAATGGCCCCTGTTGGAAACCAAGATGGGTAGTCTGAGTCTTCATTCTTCCATAGAATTCAATCATCTTGATTTTTAAAAAAAAGTTTCTCTCAATGCTTAATATCATGAGCTAATCTAAATTAAAAAAATAATAATCACTGTACCAGGCTAAACAAGAATTATCTTTAAGTCCACTGTAAAAGTCTTCAGGATGCCACCAGCAGCATAAAGGATTTCTGTAACTAACTGACCATTTGACTTGGTGAAAGTCCTTTGACTTCTTGTGCCTTGATCTCCTCCAGAGAAAAATATGGGTATTTGGATAATTTCTGAGACTACGATAAGGAGTCTAATCTGGTGAGACATGGGAGAACGGTTAAAAAATGCCTGGTTTTTAAAGTACAAAGAGTTGGAATCCGGAGACACCAGCTTCAGTTGCTTTGTCTGAGCAGCTCATTTGAAATCAGAATAACAGCACTGATGCTTTCAAAACAAGACTCCAATTTTGCCTTTCCATGGTTTTGTAAGGTGAAGCAAAGCAATTCAATATAGGTGAACTTCATTAGAAATGCACCCAGTTCTACAAGCTATAAACACCGTGTTAATGGGTTTGGGGCAAATAATAAAGCTATATTCATGTGCATCTGATTTGGCAATTATTTAGAATCATATTAGGCCCTGTCTGACGCATGGGGCATAATTGGCCTTTCTCAGTACTGCAGATTAGGACCTTTGTTCTCTCTATTCAAACCGAGAGAACTGAATTTCATAAATAGAGAGATTGGTATTGTCTCCACATCCGTTCAGGGAAATGTTTTAAATTGTCAAGTTTGGAATACCTCTTTAATTTAATTCTGGTCATCCCTGCTCCTAATCACATCACCAAGCAACACTGACAAACAAGACTGCAATTTCTAATCAACAACTGCACGAAAGCCAGTTATGCTGTAAAGTCCATTGTGAATTTTGAGATTCCTGATGAATATAACAAGTCTAATCAGCCGTCGAGTTTTATATAAACTATTTTGTTGCCTGTGTTGGGGTGGGAGGACAAAACATATAGTTTTATATGTTTTTTCTAGAATCTGGCTCTGCTCTGGTTTTAGTTGAATTGGCCCCAATATAAAAATCTAGGTTTAAGAAGTTCTATATATTTTCATGATCAGTATTTGCTTTTCAGTCCCTGAAATTAGTATTCTCTCTGTCTCTGTCTCTGTCTCTCCCTCCCTCCCTCTCTCTCTCTCTGGTAAGATGCATATGTAGAGTGTTTATTTTTAAAATCATGTAGTAGACGTTCCGTTGAAAACAAAGTTATGCTTAATTCCACCAGGTTTTCTGTCCTTCTTGCCTGTCTTTATAATGAGAGGTGAAATTGCCCCTTGGTTCTTCAGGCAGAGATCGAGCCAGATTATGCAGGAGAGAAGTCCAACTGGTGGTGGAAAACTCCCGCAGATTGTGCCCGTGTAGGCAAATCAGTCTGTGAAAGTTCAATGCCATATCTAATGTGAAATCCCTCTGCAGAGTTTTCAAAGAACACATCAGACCAGGACACAGACCAGGGGCCTTTACGGCTGGGATTTCCATGACCCCCTTCAATCCAGAGCTAGTTTCCCTGGAGGAGAAAAACCACTTTGGAGACCTTTCTGTGTTTCATAAGTTCTCTTTAGCTACTTCCTTGCATCTATGGAGAGTGACTTGAAACCCCCACACAAATGAGCCATTAAGTATAAGGATGGGGCAGATTTTGAAGCACTAGCAAATGGAATTTGGGAAGAAAAATGAAAGGCAGAAAAGGCCTTTGTGGCCTACCTACTGATAAGCAATCTTATGATAAGGAAGGAGGCCCGGCACGGGCTAATAGCACAGATCAGAACCTGAACCACTTCTCCTTTTGTGGGTAGTTCTCCTCTCATACAAACGCTGCCCGCTGCCGTGTGAACACTTCCCCAAACTGGGCAATATTTGAAACCCAAAGCAAAGCCTCCAAAAGCACAACCTGGAGGTCACAGCAAAACTCTGGTCGTCAACGCCAAGATAATTGCACTTTCAGATCATGGACATTGAGGCTTACTATTATTTCAAAAATGTACAACACCTGAATTAATTAGCCACATTGACCTTTTGTCAAAGTCTGGGCAGGACATGAAATGCACACAGAGAAATACAAGTGCCACATGAATATCTATGTATCTGTGGAATATTTTCCATACCCATAATTATAAAAGCACTGCCCTGAAAAAGTATGTTGTTCTTTTTCAGGAATACTAAGGAACTGTAATACTTGGAAGAAGAAGCAGTGTAATGAAATTATTAAAAATGAATTCTATTTTCTTCAAAAATTGAAACTACAGGTTTGAAAGTGTCTGGCTAGCTGGAACAATGTTTCTTGGTCACATTTTAAATATTCCACAACCAAGGCAACCTCCTAGCCTCCTCTCTGATGCACGTGAGGGGAGAATTCCAACAAACAAAAAGCAACAGTAGCTTGCCTGCTCTGCCTTTATGTGGACATTTCAGCACATGCTCATTACTACAGTGGTGATAATAACAGGGAAGATACAAAATTCAATAATCCCATTCTATTTTTATTTCAAATAAACAACAGAGTCATAAAACCTTCTAGATACTGCCATATTTTGAAATAAAATTACAGCTCTTTTCTAGCACTGCACAGAACAATTTATTGTACTTGAATAATTACTCCAGCTGAATAAAGTCCATATGTTTCAAATAAACCTGAGAGATGCTTGTTTTTCTCATCTATTCTCCCAGTTAAACAATATACTAATTAGTCACATATTTCATAAAAGTTACAGGGATGTAATAGCAGCTTGTAAATTGCCTCACATTACATAATATATGATTTCATCAATCATCACAAAGCACAAAACAATGAGTAAAAATTAAACTATAAAACACACTCTGAACTAAATGTATCATTTTGTCTGTTTTAAAGAAGCAGTGACAGCCAGACATATAAAAATAAAAAAGAGAAAATGCTTTCCATGAAGAGACGAGCCATTTTGTTTAGACTGCAGCCATCTTTAGGAACGTTACAGATATGCAGAGAAAACAGCATCACATAGCCGCTGATTTCCATTTTTAAGAGGAATTATTAGCTAACCAACCAGTTGAGATTTGATTACATATCAAAGGTCTCTATTTCATGTGGAGGAGGGAAAGGGCTCAGGATCAGGATGATGAGAAAAACCATATAAATAGCACTATTCAACCACTAACAAAATTAGACACTGAACTGGTTTTCCTCTCCTTAGGTGACATTCAAGTGAAGGAGGCGTCCACTTGCATGGCATATATTTCCAACTCCATTATAGACTACATTGCATCTATTTTCTTCCACCAAATTCCCTTTACCAAAGTCACAGAAATTAAATAGCATTAATCGAACATGTGCAATTTAGAATCTTTCCCAGAAAATGATTCTGTTCTCATTATTAAGCCTAAATTCTGGAAACCATGGTACACAACTTCTAAATTAGCTGATATTTGCCATAACCCACAGATTCCCACATCCAGCACCCTCTCTCACAATAGCCAATACTGAAGGCTGATTTCTTCCATCTAGACACAGACACATACATACACACAAAAATACCCTCATACTTGCTAAGTCTTATACAATAAAGAAAAAATTCTATTTTAAGACAGAATAGTCAAGAAGCAGACTTACAAAATATTATGAATATTAATACTAAATTTTAAGGATTCAGAAGAAGGTATTTTTCTTTATATAATTTTTTCTAACATAAAACAGAGTTTCCCTGGGACTTATTTCATTAGACTCCAAAGATATAAGACCCCCACATCAATAGGAAATTCCATTCAGTTATCAAAATTTGATCTTATCAAAATACTTGTAATTACTCAGTCGCCTTTTCAAATAGCAACTCTAAAAACCATGTACATAACAATTATCCTCAAAACCTCTTCGAACTTCACTTAATTTCATTTATAGATTCCGAAAGTATCACAATTTCTTTAATACCCTGGTGCCCCCTTTTGGTGTAGCTAGATCAAGGCTTTCAGCTTAAAAAAAATCATATACACTGTACGTAGTCACTCACAACACACAGTGTTTAACTTGGGAAATGTCGATCCACATTGCAGATGGCTCATGGTTATTAGAGCTTTTGTTCTGCCTTTACTATTACCAGTTATTGATCTAAAACATGTGCAAACAAACAAAGCTAACTCTTGAGTGGGAAAGGAAAAGCGTCCTTTCCTTTAGACAATTGGCATAGCCCCGCTCAGATTCCTTAAGTTCTTGTCCCAGTCTTCATGGTAAATAAGTGACCCGTTACCTTTGCTACAGGACATTCAATGGCTTGCTGCCGTCTGCATTCAGAAGATATTTTGTGTTTTTTGTCCTCCATACATTTATGCTGTATGTCTGTCTATCATCCTGAGGAAAGAAAGGCCAGTGAACATGTATAGATCCCAACATCTATTGACAAACAGCAAGCTCAAGCGTGAAGACACAGCCTAGTAAACAAGCTTTGTCAAAGTGGAAAGTAAAAGTTAGCAGTTTAAAGAGTTGACTAACATTTAAGAAAAGGAAAAGAAATTGAAATATCCTTACGACTTCTCATATGTTAGAGCCGGTAATTATTCTTCAGAAATAAGTTCTTTCCACGTTCAACGGCACTGTATGAAGAAGACGAGCTGATTTCCAGCAGGGATATTGAATCCTTCCATCTGAAGGACCAATCAAGTGTGAAGTACAGTATAGTTTTAGATTCAATTGAAAGGAAAAAGCTTGACTACTAGTTCATAGCATGACAACTTTCATGGATTAGTTCAGACCCTATTCTCTTCTCTGAAAGGGTATCACAGCATGAAGACAGTTTTCAATGCACTAAACTTTAATAGCTGAGTGGGGGAGCCAAAGCTTGCCTTTGGTCTCTATAGAAACAGTATAGCCAAAATTTGAGGCAAAATTAAGTTTTGGTCTTAGGTGCTGTATCTCCCCTCAGAGGTTTCTTTTCACAAACAGACTTTGGCCCTCATCAAAAGTACACTCTTTTGGGCAGCTACTGTAAAAGAGAAGAGGCAAAACCTACTTCATTATTTTCGCCTCTGAACTCCACACAGGCGGCCATTTCAATGAAATACCAGCAAGCCAGATGTGTGGGAGCTGGTGTCAAAGGCATGTGGAAGCAGCCTCCGAGGAAAGACTTTTCTTTTCGTCATTGTAATGGTGTGATGGTTGCAGTCGTTGACAGAAAGCACTAGCTGTTTATCTGCGAGTGACCACGGCACTGTGCTCACAGCAGCACTCAGGCCTGGGTAGCCCCCTCCCCTCCCTTTTCCCCCTCTGCCTGCCACAGTTAGCAGGGCCTTGGAGATTTTCCCACAGAGGCTACCACAGCAATCCCTGACTCTGATCTCCACCTCTGCATCCAAACTGAGTACAGTGCTAGAAGAAAGAGTGTTTCATTAACTGGGGTAGGGGAGCTATTTAAGGGGGTAGAAGATAGACTTTTTAAAAAAAATATATTAATTTTTTGTTTATTTTGCATCCCGATTGCATTTTCCCCTCTCTCCTCTCCTCCAATTCCCTTCCCCCCACTTCCCCTCTGCCTACCACTCAATCCACTCCTCCTCTGTTTCTGTTGAGAAAGGGGCAGGCCTCCCATGGGTATCAACAAAGCATGGCATATCAAGTTGCAGTAAGACTAAGCTCCTCCCCTTGTATTAAGGTTGGGCAAGGCAATCCAGTATGAGGAATAGGTTCCAAGAGCCAGCCAAAGCGTTAGGGACAATATAGCTGAAGATTCAGAACATCCCACAGGAAGACAGCCTCTGCTCCCATTGTTAGGAGTCCCAAAACAGACCAAGTTACCCAACTGTTACATATTTGTAGAGGGCCTAGGTCGGTCCCATGCAGACTCTCTGGTTGTTGATTCAGACTCCGCAAGTTCCTATGAGCCAGGTTAGTTATTTCTGTGGGTTTTCTTGTGATGTCCGTGACCCCTCTTGTTCCTACAATCCTTCCTCCCTCTCTTTAGAAGGATTTCCTGAGCTCAGCCTAATGTTTGACTGTAGGTATCTGCACCTTTTTCATCAGTTACTGGATGAAGCCTCTCTGATGACAATTAGGATAGTCACCAATCTGATCCCAGTAGAGGGCCAGTTCAGGCTACATATCCACTATTGTTAGGAGTCTTAGCTAGGGTCATCCTTGGAGTTTCATGGGAGTTTCCCTTGTATCAGGTTTCTACCTGACCTTCAAATTCCCCCCATATCAAGACATCTTTTTCAGTACTCTCCCCCTCCATGCACCCCCTAACCAGATCCTTCAACTTCCCATCCCCACCCTCCCACAGTCCACCCGGGAGATCTCTTCTATTTCCCTTTCCCAGGGAGAACCATGCATACCCCCTTGAGCACTCCTTGTTACCTAGTCTCTCTCGGTCTGTGGATTGTAGCTAATATCCACTTATGAGTGAGTATATATTATGTTTGTCTTTCTGAGTCTGGGCGACCTCACTCAGGATGATATTTAATAGTTCCATCCATTTGCCGGCAAATTTCCTGATGTCATTGTTTTTAACAGCTGAGTAATACTCCATTGTGTAAACATACCCTATTTTCTTTATTCATTCTTCATTTGAGGGGCACCTAGGTTGTTTCCAGGTTCTGGCTATTATGAATAAAGCTGCTATGAACATAGTTGAGCAAGTGTCATTATGATAGGATGGAGTGTCCTTTGGGTATATGCCCAAGAATGGTATAGCTGGGTTTTGAAGTAGATTGATTCCCAATTTTCTGAGAAACAAGAATATTGATTTTTAAGTTGTTGTACAAGTTTGCACTCCCACCAGCAATGGAGAAGTGTTCCCCTTGTTCCACATCCTCTTCAGCATAAGCTGTCATTTGTGGTTTTGATCTTAACTATTCTGGCAGGTATAAGATGGTCTCTCAGAGTTGTTTTGATTTGCATTTCCCTCATGACTAAGGATGTTGAACATTTCTTTAAGTGTTTCTCAGGCATTTGAGATTCCTCTGTTGAGAATTCTTTGTTTAGATCTGTACCCCATTTTAATTGGATTATTTGACTTTTTGATGTCTGATTTTTGAGTTCTTTATATATTTTGACACAGGTAGATTTTAATAGGAACTTTTTATCAATCTTAAGGGCATGCATTTAATTCTTTAGCTTACTATTCAAATTTCTAGGGATGTATCCTAAGGTAACAGGTAAAGATGTGTTTAACATAAATCACAAAGCTTTTGTTATTATAAAGGAGAAGACTAATCTGAATAAGGATCTTGAGTGCATTGGGCTATTCACTTAATGGACTATGAAGTAGCTATAGAAATTATTTTTGAGAAGAATATTAACATAAAAACACACCAAGAAAATACTGAGTTGAAAAATAACAAGTCTATAAATCTTCATTAATGTTGAGGGTCAAAGTAATACATATTCATAGCCATTCAACTAAACAAAATCAAAGATAGTTGAAAGGAAAAATCCACTGCAAGACAAGAAATAAGCACCGGTTAAGTTTGGTACACATACTTCAAGACTCATTTGTTTTGCATATACAAATAATAATCAGTAAGTTGAACACAAGTCACAAAATAAAACCCTAAACACTTTCCACATTGTCTTCCATCATTCCTGTATATAAGGCACAGAATAGATTTAACTGGTTGTTTAGAATTTCCTTCCCTTGCAATAAGCAAGACTTTCAAGCTAAAGTTTGAGGTGACATCTACTACAGGCGAAAGACCTCCAGCCAGTAAACAAGCCATGGTTTGTTCGTCTTTTCTTCCTTTAGACCTTCAGCCTTTTTCATATATCACAAAATATAGTTTGTTACCCTAGGTACAGCTGCAACAATAATGGAGGATGCCCAGTTAAACTGAAATCTGTGATAAACTATTAATCGTTTTAGTATAAAACACACATTGCTCCAGCACTCGGGAGGCAGAGGCAGGCGGATATCTGTGAATTAGAGGCCAGCCTAGGCTACAGAGTGAGTTCCAGGACAGGCTCCAAAGCTATACAGAAAAACCCTGTCTCGAAAAACCAAAAATAAATAAATAAATAAATAAATAAATAAATAAATAAATAAATACAATAAAACAAAACAAAACAAAAACAAAAACCCACGCATTGCATGCAACATCATGATAAACATAGACTGCTGTGAGAGGTATTCACTGGTAATTTTCATTTTAGATTTATCTTCTGCATTTGAATTTGCTGTATGGGGGAAGCCCTAGTTCACAAATATAGAATGAGAGGGGGAAGATGTGAGGGAGACCACAGAGTTCTTTCTGGACTGATCCTGCTGTAAATTGGCTTTTCACAATCCAGGTCAAGCAGATGTTCAAAGACGTCTCTTTCATAGATGCTTTTGTGATTTCCTCTGAAACCCCCACATTACAGAAGACCCCTAACCTGAAGAGGCCTCCTGCACGTGCAGCTCTTTTCTGATCCTTGGGGTACACTGCACACCCCTCGCTCTGCCAGTTTCTGGAGCACTGGGAAGCCTTTTACATTTACCAGGTGAGAGTCACACACTGTCTCACAATGTCTGCCCAGCCCCAAGGGACACACATCAAGGTTTCTTAAGTGCCCCTTGAAATTCCTGTCTCCCAGCTTGATGTAGAAGCAGCCTCCCTCACCCACGCCCCTAAACAGCATAGCCATCTTGAAAGAAATCTTCCTTATACAGTTTTTCCTCTAGTGTCAACGAACCAGACCTGTTTTAACCCTTGCTGTAGGTGAAGAATTCAAGGGTTTGGAATTCTGCTTTTGGTTCTCTAGCACACAGCTACCTTCTCTCACTAATCACTTTATTATCTGAGATTCTAGTTGATCTTGATGGCTCAGCCAAAGTTTTAACAGAAGTCTTGTTGCTCTAACACTTGCTGTGCTTCCTCCAGTCAGTTCTTGCACATGCTCAGTTGCACACTTTCTTGACCATGCACATACTTTGCCATCACCATCAATATTTGTGGTTCTCATAATAAGTGCTACTTGGAAAATCCCGTGGAGTGCCTGGGCCAGTGTGTCATTAGCATCATCTGGGAGCTGGTTGGAAATGCACCTTCCTGGCACATCTTCCTCTGTGCTGAGTTGGTGTCCATGAGCAGGGGGCAACCACTCTGTGCCTCAGCAGACCTACCAGGGGTATAGCAGATTTTGTTTGGGGCCACTAACTAGCTCCCAAATCATGACACAGAGACTTATTTTTAGTTATGAATGCTCAGCCTTAACTTATGCTTGTCCTACTAGCTCTTATAACTTCAATTAACCTGTTTCTCCTCATCTACATTTTGCCTTGTGGCTTTTTACCTTTCTTTCATTCTGTATGTCATGCTCCACCTATGTCTACCTGACTGACAGTTGCCTGGCTGGCCCCGGGCATCTTCTTCTCTTCCCCACTCATTCTATCCCTCCTTTAAGCCTAAATTTCTCCTCCTACTTATTGTCTCTGCCTGCCAGCCCCACCTATCCTGCCTCTGCCTAGCTATTGGCCATTTAGTTTTTTATCAGACCAATCAGGAGCCTTAGGCAGGCAAGGTAAAACAAATGAAACACATCTTTAAACAACTAAACAAATGTAGCATAAACAAATATAACACATTGTGCATAGTTAAAGTAATATTCCACATCATATATAAATGTAACACATCTTTACATAGTTAAAGAAAAATTCCACAACACAGGGGCTTCTGATGGATATTCAGGCTTGAGAACCACAACTCTAGGAATGTTCTATTTTCCTTCTTTGCAGAGTTACATCATTCTGTTCATACCCTGCTCTCTAGTCAGAAAATGAACTCACTCCCAAGTTTACATAAAATGGCAAGTTTCAGATTAAAATTCCTTAGCCTTCTTGCTATCAAGTCTATAGACATCCCTGGAGTTCTGCTCAAGTCTTTTTCTACAGACTAGAGAAGATACCCTTTTGCACACAGGGTCTTGACACCCCAGCTCTGGGCCAGCCTCTCTACAAGATTGGGAATGTGATTGTATATTTTTCTCAGTAAAATGTATGATCCCCATAGGGTTTCAAGACACTCTTCCTAAAATATATCCACATAGCTTTGCTTTTCATCAGTCATGCTTGAGCTAGTTTCCATCAAAGTTCTCAAAGAAGCCTTAAAATTTATTGCTTCAATTTCTTTATCTTCATTAATGTAAATAATCTGAGTTTTCTCACCCTGAAAATGTTATTCGGAAGAGTACCCATTTTCTGTATATCACTAAGTGCCACTGACACTTCATGGTTTTTATCTCTCTTCATATTTAGTCTAATGTCTAACAGAATTCCCTTAAATGGGGAGAATGGTTTGTAGTTTTGCCATCCAGTATGAGAGCCACACAGCATGCCTGGCTGTGATAATTAACTGTAGCTAGTGTGATGGAATACTGAGTTTCTGATTTGATTGAATTTAGATTGAATTTAGATTGAAATAGTCACATATGGCTCATGTCTACTATATTTGTCAAAGCCATTCTAGACTGGGCCACACCTTTTTCCTTGAAGCATTTTATATATGTTAGGTTTCATACTATACTGCTTTAGGAATCCACTGAACCTCCTTCATTCACTGCCGTTTTGCTACTGGATAGTTTAAGATTCTGATGCAGCCCACCCCCATCATTATGTTCTATACTCCAGGCTTCACCAAGCACCTATAGAGAGATCAATCAGAAATTTGTATACCCAAAGAAAGTTCGTGCATGTTCCTTAAATTGCATGTGTATTAATTAAACATATTAACAAGGAGAAAGGGGATTTTTCTTTTTTGGGGGGAGATATTTTTATTAAGAATTTTTAAATTCATTTTACATACTAATCAAAGATCCCCCTCTTCTCTCCTCCTGCCACTCCGGCCTCCTCCTCCCAACCACCCTCATTCCCTCCTATAAGAAGGTAAGGCCTCCCATGGGGAATTACACTAAGTAGGGACAGGTCCAAGACTCTCCGCATCATAGAAGTGGGCTCCAAAAAGCCTGCTCATGCACCAGGGATGGATTCTTACCCTACTGCCAGGGGGCCCCTTAAGCAGATCAAGCTACACAACTGTCTCACTAATTAGAGGGTCTAGTCCAGTCCCATGCAGGCTCCACAGCTATTGATCTAAATTTCATGAGTTCCCACTAGTTTCTTGGGTATATACCCAAGGAATGCTCAATCATACCACAAGGGCACTTGCTCAGCTCTGTTCATATCAGCATTGTTTGTAGCAGCCAGAACCTGGAAACAACCTAGATGCCCTTCAACTGAAGAATGGATGAATAAAATGTGCTACATATACACAATGGAATACTACTCAGCAGAGAAAAACAATGACATCATGAGGTTTGCAGGCAAATGGATGGATCTAGAAAAAATCATCCTGAGTGAGGTAACCCAGACTTAGAAAGACAAGCATGGTATGTACTCACTCATAGGAGGATACTAGATGTAAAACAAAGATGACTAGACTGCCACTCACAACTCCAGGGAGGCCACATATAAAACAGGACCCTAAGAAAGACACAGGGATCGCCCAATGACAGAGAAATGGATGAGATCTACATGAACAAATTGGATGTGAGTGGGGGTAATGAGGGCAAGGGTCAAGGGAAAGAGAGCTTAGGGGAGCAGGAGATTCCAGCTGGATCAAGAACAGAGAGGGAGAACAAGAAATAAGAGACCATGATAAATGAAGACCACAAGAGAATAGGAATAAGCAAAGTGCTAGAGAAGTCCACAGAAATCCACAAAGATACCTCCACAATAGACTACTGGCAATAGTCAAGAGAAAGCCCGAACTGACCTCCTCTGGTGATAGGATGGCCAAACACCCTAATTGTCGTGCTAGAAACATCATTCAATGACTGAGGGAACTGGATGCAGAGATCCACAACTAGGCCCCAGGTGGAGCTCCAGGAGTACAATTGGTGAGAAAGAGGAGGGTTTGTATGAGCGAGAATTGTTGAGACCAAGATTGGAAAAAGCACAGGGACAAATAGCCAAACGAATGGAAACACATGAACTATGAACCAATAGCTGAGGAGCCCCCCAACTGGATCAGGCCCTCTGGATAAGTGAGACAGTTGATTACCTTGCTCTGTTTAGGAGGCATCCAGGCAGTGTGACAGGGACCTGTGCTCATTGCATGAGCTGGCTGTTTGGAACCTGGGACTTATGCAGGGACACTTGGCTCAGCCTGGGAGGAAGGGACTGGACCTGCCTGGACTGAGTCTACCAGGTTGAACTCAATCCCCAGGGGAATCTTTGCCCTGGAGGAGATGGGAATGGGGGGTGGGCTGGGGGGAAGGTGATGGGGAGGGGCGGGAGGACAAGGGAATCTGTGGCTGATATGTAAAATTAAATTAATTTTTTTTTAAAAAAAAGGTGTGCGCCACCACAACAAAAAAAAAAAGAAAGAAAGAAAGAAAGAAAGAAAGAAAGAAAGAAAGAAAGAAAGAAAGAAAAAGAAAGAAAGAAAGAAAGAAAGAAAGAAAGAAAGAAAGAAAGACAAAAAAGAAGGTAAGGCCTCCCATGGGGAGGTATATTCAGTAGAGACAGGTCCAAGACTCTCCTCATCATAGATAGTGGGCTCCAAAAAGCCAGCTCATGCACCAGGGATGGATTCTTACACTACTGCCAGGGAGCCCCTTAAGCAGATCAAGTTACACAACTGTCTCACTATGCAGAGGGCCTAGTCCAGTCCCATGCAGGCTCCACACAGCTGTTGATCTAAATTTCATGAATTCCCACTAGTTTGGTTTGGTTGTCTCTGTAGGTCTCCCCATCATGATCTTGATGCCCTTGCTCATAAAATCCCTCTTCTCTCTCTTCAGCTGGACTCCTGGAGCTCTGCCTGATGATCTCTGAATCTGCTTCCATCAGTTACTAGAGAAAGACTCTATGATGATAGTTAAGGTATACACTGATCCGATTACTGGGGTAAGCTAGTTCAGGCAACCTCTCCACTACTGCGAGTAGTCTAAGCTGGGGTCATCCTTGGGGATTCCTGAGAACTTCCTTAGTACCTGATTTTTCCCTATCCCCATGATGTCTCCCACTATCATGGAATCTCTTTCATTGCTCTCCCACTTCATCCCTGTTCCAGGTCAATCATCCCGTTCCCTTATGTTCTCACCCCCCATTCCCTACCCTCCACTGTCCACCCTCATTCCCAGTTTAATCATGGAGATTTCATCTATTTCCCCTTCCCAGAGTGATCCATGTGTCCATCTTTGTGTCCTCCTTGTTAGTTAGCTTCTCTGGAGCTTTTGGTTGTAGTCTAGTTATCCTTTGCTTTGTATCTAGTATCCACTTATGAGTGAGTACATACCATGTTTGTCTTTCTGAGTCTGGGTTATCTCACTCAGGATGGTATTTTCTAGTACCACCCATTTCCCTGCAAATTTCATAATGTCATTGTTTTTCACTGCTGAGTAGTACTCCATTGTATATATGTACCACATTTTATTTATCCGTTCTTCAGTTGAAGGGCATCTTGGTTGTTTCCAGGTTTTGGCTATTACAAACAATGCTGATATGAACACAGCTGAGCAAGTGCTTTTGTGGTATGATTGAGCGTTCCTTGGGTATATGCCCAAGATTGGTATAGCTGGATCTTGGGGGAGATTGATTCCCAATTTTCTAAGAAACCACCATACTGATTTCCAAAGTGGCTGTACAAGTTTGCATTCCCACCAACAGTGGAGGAGTGTTCCCCTTGCTCCACATCCTCTCCAACATTAGCTGTCTTCAGTGTTTTTGATCTTAGCCATTCTGACAGGTGTAAGATGGTATCTCAGAGTCGTTTTGATTTGCATTTCCCTGATGATTAGGGATATTGAGCAATTCCTTAAATGTCTTTCAGCCATTTGAGGTTCTTCTGTTGAGAAGTCTGTTTAGCTCTGTAGCCCATTTTTTAATTGGATTGTTCATTATTTCAATGTCTAGTTTCTTGAGTTCTTTATATATTTTGGAGATTGGCCCTCTGTCAGATGTGGGGTTAGTGGAGATCTTTTCCCATTCTGTAGGCTGTAGTTTTGTCTTATCTACTGTGTCCTTTGACTTACAGAAGCTTCTCGGTTTCAGGAGGTCCCATTTATTAATTGTTGCTCTCAGTGTTTATGCTACTGGTATTATATTTAGGAAGTAGTCTACTGTGCTAATGCATTTAAGACTACATCCTACTTTCTCTTCTGTCAGGCTTAGTGTATCTTGTTTTATATTGAGGTCTTTGATCTATTTGGACTTGAGTTTTGTGCATGGTGATAGTTAGGAATCTATTTGCAATCTTCTACATGTTGACATCCAGTTATATTATCACCATTTGTTGAATATGCTTTCTTTTTTTCCATTGTACAGATTTGGCTTCTTTCTCAAAAATCAGATGTTCATAGGTGTGCGAATTAATGTCAGGGTTTTCAATTCAATTCCATTGGTCCACATGTCAGTTTTTATGCCAATACCAAGCTGTTTTTTATTACTATAGCTCTATAGTAGAACTTGAGGTCAGGGATGGTGATGCTTCCCAGAGGTGGCTTTATTGTACAGAATTGTTTTAGCTATCCTTGTTTTTTTTTTTTTTATTTTTAGTTGAAATTAGTGTTCCCAATGCTACCTTTCTGAAAAAGAATTTGGAAATGCATATCAACTTTTATTCTTAGGAGACAACCTACCTAACTGCAACTTCACAAGCAGTTCTGAACAGCCTTAGGTCTTTCTTTGCTCACACTTATCTTGCTGCTTGACAGGCAAAACAAATAAGCACAGGCCACCTACTCTGGGCAGATGTCCTAGAAAGCTCTCTGTAAGTCTTTCCCCATTTTATGAGAATATATCCATTAAATATAGTTTTGAGTTTCATAGAAACATTTTCATACAAGAGTATATAATGTATGTTAAGGTCCAGCAAGATGATTTAGCAGAAAAAGTGGTTTGCCACACAACAGTTCAGTCTTCAGAATCCATGTAATGGTAGAGAAGTCTATAAAATTGTCCTCTAAGTTCCATGTACATGTCATAACACATGCACATACATGTAAGCACGCACACATAATAACCAATAAATTTTACAATAATGTAAACTGAGCATAGTCTTCTAATGCTCATTTGCCCTCTGCTTTGTCTCTCGTCCCTCTTCCTATTAGTCCCTATGACCATTTCACTTCTATTTTCATGTCATGCATGCACTCATGACTTTGTGTGTTTAGATAAAATCCAGAATATACAAATAAAGGAAACATTCAATATTTGCCTTTCTAAACTTGATTTAATTTAGTAAAGACAGTTACCTCCTGTTGTATCCTATTTCTCTCAAAGATAAGATTTCATTCTTCTTTATGGCTGAATAGAACTCTACTGTGCATACATACCACATTTTCTTTATCTATCACTACATCAATGGAGGAGTAGTCAAAGGGTGGTTCCATACCTTGGCCACTCTGAATGGTGCTGCAATAAACATCAATGTGCAAGCATTTCTGTGATATGTTGGCTTAGAGTCTCCCTCTGTGTGTAGTTCTTATTTGGTTTTGGAGCTTTGATGTTGTTTGAAGTGCTTGTGATTGAACCTCGATTCTTAGACAAACTGTGCAAGTGGTCTATCACTAATCTACATCTCTAGGCTCTTCCTCTATATTTTATCTGATGATTTCTCCTTCCTTCCTAAGCTTTTGCTTCTTAAACTAGGCTTTTCATTCATGGAAAAACTCTAAACATAAAGTGAGTGCCTGCCCTCCACAAAGACTTATTAATGATTGTCACTCACTATATATAACATACCAAACTTCCATACATCTTTTCATATGTATGCACATAAGCAAATGCATAAATACTGTTACTGTTATTACTGTTTTGGCTGAGCCATGGGGAATAAGTTGCAGATATTCTTGAATGTCTTTCTCTGGATTTTCTCATGCAAACCTCTTCAGAACAAATGCAAGAAAAAGGGGAAGTGCTGTGGTTGAATGATTGATAAATAAGATGCTGAATGGCCAGTAGCCAGGCAGGAAGTATAGGCAGGACAAAGAGAAAGAAGAAGTCTGGGAAGTGGAAGGCTTGAGGCAGAGAGACACGCCAGCCATCACAATGAGGAGCAGGATGTAAAGTACCAGTAAGCCATGAGCCACGTGGCAAGGTATAGATTAATAAAATTGGGCTGAGTTTAAGTGTAAGAGCTAGACAGTAGTAGGCCTGAGCTAATGGCTAAGCAGTTTATTTAATATGAACTTCTGAGTGATTATTTTATAAGTGAATGCTGCGGAGTCCGTGGGCCTGGGTAGGACTGGAGAAAACCCCAACTACAACAGAAAAAAAAATCACACAAAATGAAAGAGCATCAGACACACAATACTACCTACTGTATAATAAACATTCAAATTTTACCAGTGATGTCCTTTATAGCAAATTTCTTTCAGTCCAGGATCATATAATTTTTAGTTCTTTTGCCTGTGCCAGGCCAATTGCTTTTGACCATCTTTTTTCTGCTATCCTACCTGGCCTCTATTTTCAAGAACGATAAGACCATTTTCCCCAGACTCACTTCTTGGAGACAATGCAGCCTGGTATGACAAATCCAAGAACAGTTCTGTACACTCTGAAGGGGCACCTTTCTGCATAAATCTGTAATAATCTACTTGGTAGAAAGGACGGAGCTAAGCCAGGTGGTGGTGGTGGTAACACTTGCCTTTAATCCCAGGACTCAGGAAGCAGAGGCAGGTGGATCTTTGTGAGTTTGAGGCCAGTCTGGTCTACAGAGTGAGTTCCAAGACAGCCAGGGCTGTTTTATACACACACACACACACACACACACACACACACACACACACACACACACACACACACACACTGCTGTCTCAAAAAAAAAAGAAAACAGAATAACGAACAGACCTGGTGACAGATTTGCTCAAAAGAAGCCAGTGCTTGAGCCAGTGAGGTGGCTTAGTGTGTAACAGTGCCACACAAGCCCAAAGACCTCAAGGCAATTCCTGGACTTGAGAATTAAAGTAGGTAACTGAATCTCAAAATTGTCCTTTGATTTCTACATGCATGCTACAGAACATGTGCCTTTCCTTCCAACACAGACATGTGAGGATGATGATTATGATTATGATGATTTTTAATTAAAAAAAGAACCAGTGCCCATAGTGGCTGTGAAGTTTGCCAGTAGTTCCAGGAATAGTAAAAGTCAGTCCTTAAGCTGAGTCTTAAATTGGTCTGGCCACTTTGTCTACCTTAAATTGGAAATTGATAGCATTCAGCAGCAATAAGCATAATTCTTTCTCTAGATTGTGTAGAGGGTTGAAGAATAACCATCAGCAGGTTGAAAATCTTTGGAAGGTCATTATTTTTAGTGGGGGTGATGACTATTATGCAGTGCCTTATGCATAATACTCTCAATAGCCACCAAAGGAAAAACCTTTTTAAAAAAACGTTATGCAGTTGGAGGGATACATATTTTTTTTTAAAAAAATAATGTGTGTGGAACTGGTCATAGAATTCTGGTTTCTGTATTTTGTTTTTGTTTCTTAGACAGGGTTTTTCTATGTAGCCCTGTCCGCTCTAGAACTCACTGTGTATAAACAAGGCTGGCCTTGCACTCATAGAGATCACCTGCCTCAGCCTTCCCAGTGCTAGTATTAAAGTTGTGCACCACTATATTGAGCTTGGGGGAGGGCACTTTTAAAAGCAGCCATGGTATATCAAGTGTAATACAGGACAGTAGGTGCTAATGGGAATGGAAGCTAGAACAACTTCACCAAAAATATTACATTTATGACCAGACTTCTCCAGTCTCAAATATTGAACGTTTCTTTAGAGATATTTTCTACTTAACCCCATTTAGAATTCCTTAGTTCCACACTCCACAAATCTCATTCCTTCTCCAGTGTTCCAAATCTAAGAAGACAGAATTCTCATCTACCCACTAAAGTCCAACCACCAAGAGAACTAACTCTTCTTCCTGAGCTTCAAGTACCACGTAATGCTAATTATCATCAAATTTCTACCTTTAGTTGAAAGGAAACTTAGTCATAACATTTCACTTCACCCTAGAAATATTGGAGAGTATGATTGCTAAGTCATGTGGTAATTTCTTGTTTAGTTTTTTGGCAAACTCTCAGACCAGTTCTTACTTCAACTACACTATTTTACATTCCCTTCAATAATGTACCAGATCTTTCATTTCTCCATGTCCTTCATAACACTTATTATTGTCTCCTTTCAGTTCTAGCAATCCAAGTGCGTGCAAATAGTATGTCATTATGGCTTTGATTTACATTTTCTTGATGAGAAGTGACTGGGCATTTCTTTTCATGTGTTTACTGTCCATTTGTACATCTTTTGGGGTAAAAGGTCTATCCAAATCTTTAGCTCATCTTAAAAGCATTTTTACTCACAAAAACAAGTTGCAAAGATAGTATAGTGTGTTCCCACAAACTCTCCAAGTTTCCACTGAAATGTCTTTCACTATCCATGGTACATTTATCCAAACAAATGGACTATATAAGTGGCATCAAACTATTAGCAGAACAACAGGTTTTACTTGGGTCTAGCTGGGGTTTTCCACTGAAATCCTTTTTTCTCTTCCAAGGTTCAGCCAAGATAGTCCACTGTGCTGAACTGTCATGTCTCCATATCTTCATACAGTCCAGGATAGCTTCTTCGATTTCAGGACCTCAGCAATCTAGAAGAGTATAGGTCACACATATGGAGGGGGGTCACAAATTTGAGTTCATCTGGAGTTTTCTCATGATGATACTGTGAATACAGAAGTTTTGAAGCATACCACTGATATGGATGATTTTCCCATCTCACGTCAAGGATATTACTGAGTCTGAACTATAGTCATATTGCTCTTGATTACTTAGTGAATTTTCTAGTATGAAGCTCTGTAGTTGGTTGTTTTTGCTCTTTTGCAGGGGTCTGCCGCCCAGCTCCCAAATAAACACATATAGGTTTTTCTTAATTATAAATGTGCATCCTTAGCTTGGCTTGTTGCTAGCCAGCTTTTTTAAACTTTAAATTATCCCATCTACCTTTTGCCCCTGGCCTTTTCCTTTTCTTACTTCTGTATATCTTACTTTCACTCTTACTCCATGACTGGCTGTGCGGCTGGGTGGCTGGACCCTAGCATCCTC
This sequence comes from Peromyscus maniculatus bairdii, assembly GCF_049852395.1. NCBI lineage: Eukaryota > Metazoa > Chordata > Mammalia > Rodentia > Cricetidae > Peromyscus > Peromyscus maniculatus. The sequence goes on from NC_134875.1 coordinate 18,341,414, forward strand.
CTCTCCTTATTCTCTCACTCTTATTTTTCACAGATTTCTCCTTCTATTTATTCTGTCTGCCTGCCAGCCCTACCTATCCTTTCTCCTGCCTTGCCATTGGCCTTTCAGCTCTTTATTAGACCATCAGGTGTTTAGACAGACAAAGTAGCACAGCTTTACAAAGTTAAACAAATGCAACATAAAAGAATGTAGCACATCTTTGCATCATTAAACAAATATTCCACAGCATAAACAAATGTAACACATCTTAAAACAATATTCTTACAACAAAGTTCCACTTTCTCCATTTCCATATTTATTCATTAGACATAAATTACCAAATTCAATCTATACTCAAGGGGATTGGGATTAAGTTATATTTGGAGAAGGGAGAATTTTTGTGTATTATTTAGAATTATTCTCTTTCTTTTCAAACAACTTTACTTATTTATGGTGTGTGTGTGTGTGTGTGTGTGTGTGTGTGTGTGTGTGTAGGGGTATGGAGGACACAGGACAACTTTTGTGAGTCAATGCTCTTCTTCATCACGTGTCCCAAGAATCAAACTCCCACTAACCCATCTTACTGGCCTGATGATGCTATCTTTTTTGAGATTATAATATAACTTTTCTCCATTTACTCTTCCTTCCTCAAAACCCTACTTTTTTTTATCCCTCCTGCTCTCCTTCAAATTCATGGAGTCTTTTTTTCACTAATTGTTATTCTCTCAAGAAAATAACTCTACACTATTCATTCATTTAATCATTTCTATTAGTGAACTCATAGGAAGCATCATTTAGTTTGCTGATCAACATGTTCCAATTTTGGCAATGGGGAACTCTTTCAGGCTGTCTTCACTGACCCTTTATATCTCTCCCAGCCACCCACCTTCCTCTTGTTCCATATTCCTCCTTTGCTTCCCATCTCTCTGTTCTTATTTTTAGCACTTTTTAGCACTATCTGATGCCCCTGATCCACCTTAGCTCTACCACCAGCCATTTCTTCAAGGGATCCTTTTACTGGAGAACACTATTTAGAAAAGAAGATTTAGACACCCTGGATGCTAATGGTTCTTGAGTGTCTCAGTGATGAGAACAAGAGTGTATTTGTGTGTACAGCAAAGAAAATATTATACATATCTATATGTCTATATTTATCCTTCTGTAAAAATAACACATATAAACATGAGTTTATAATGTTTCTAATTCCAATAAAGCATGGAGAAATTTATTTTAGCATCCCTTCTTTGTTTATCTATAACTTTCTCTGATAGTGAGAAGCATGGCTTTAATTATTTATATTTACATTCCTATTAACATCATCTATTTGATCTCTAAATGTATGTAATGTCATTTCAGAGTTGGTAGTATGAATCTCAATTAGAAATAAATTTTATAAGTAAAAAGGAACGTTCATGTGCAGCTTGCTGGATTTAGTTTTTCCATACTCAGGGACACATTGTTTTCCAATAGATGCCAGCTCCTTTCTCTACCTTTTGAGATTATTTCATATACTTGTAATTACAAATATAGTTTTGTACCACTGTTTGTGAAGTCTACATTCTGGGATCCTCTGACATGTAAGATGACTTTAAAAAAATTAAATTCTTCAGCAATTTTAAGTTTACAGCAAAATGGACATAACATACAGAGTTTCCCCTACATGTCTACCTGCTAATGATTAGTACCTCCAGTTCTTCATATTGACACCAGAGTGTTAATGCTTACTGCAACTGATAAATTTACCCCAACACATGATTGTTCATTGTTTGTATTGGGATTTATTTTTGTTTTTGTAAACTGCATATATTTGGATAAATGTGTAGCATATTCACCTCTGTCATATAACAGAGTACTTTCAGTCCCAAAACTCTTCTATGTTCTACTTATCTATCCTTCACTCTACTTCAGCTTTAGATAACTACTGATCCTTTTATCAATTCTAGAGTTTTTACTTTTCTGTATATTATGTTCTCAGAATTGCATAGAATATAGCCCTGTCATATTGATTTATTTCACTTAGCTTTATAAAAGCCTATCTCAGAAGGGAAGGGAAGGGAAGGAAAGGAAAGGAGAGGAGAGGAGAGGAGAGGAGAGGAGAGGAGAGGAGAGGAGAGGAGAGGAGAGGAGAGGAAAGGAAAGGAAAGGAAAGGAAAGGAAAGGAAAGGAAAGGAGAGAAAATGGAGCATATAACATGTATAGAAAAATGAATGAAGCTACAAATTATTATGCTAAAAGAAATAAGCCAGACCCAGAAAGACAATTATTGTATGTTTTTCTCATGTGTAGAAGCTAGATTTATTTAAAAGTGTGAGTGTGCGGGGATATTAGTTATAAAACTAGAATGTGCATTATGATAAGGGAGGAGTGAATCTTAAGAGAGGGGAGATTTCTTTTTCCTCTGGGAAACTATATTTTTCCTTTCAAAACCTTCAACTGATTAGATGAGGCTCACCTTGATTACAAAGGTGAATAGGCTATAGTTAGTTGATTATAGGTTAATCACATCTACCAAAAAAACCTTCACTGAGCCAACTGGTACAATTATGTAATTGGGTATTATAGTTAAATCAAGTTGACACATAATTTAGTTTTGTCAGTTGTCTTGAAGATTACTCTTAGCCAGTTTGCTTGAAACATCATCACATATATCTCAGGCTGGCCTTGAATCCACTGTACAATTGAGGATGACTTTGAAAATCTATTCCTTCTATTTCTTCCTCTGAAGTGCTAGGATTACACACCACAGTTGGTTTCTGGAGTGCTGGAGATCAATCTCTGGGGTTTATGCATGCTGGATATTATTCTATCGACTAAACTATATCTACTCAAGATACTCTATTAGAGTAGATCTCTCAGAATACAGTAGTTAAATAACTGTAGTATGGTGCAGCTACATTGCGGCATACTCTAACAGCAATAAAAATTAACTACAACTCTCACCAACCTCATGAATGACCACCATGCAAAAAGAGCCCCAGGAGTGGTATAGCTGGATCTTGGGGTAGATTGATTCCCAATTTTCTGAAAAACCACCATACTGATTTCCAAAGTGGCTGTACAAGTTTGCATTCCCACCAACAGTGGAGGAGTGTTCCCCTTGCTCCACATCCTCTCCAATATAAGCTGTCTTCAGTGTTTTTGATCTTAGCCATTCTGACAGGTGTAAGATGGTATCTCAGAGTTGTTTTGATTTGCATTTCCCTGATGATTAAGGATGTTGAGAAATTCCTTAAATGTCTTTCAGCCATTTGAGGTTCTTCTGTTGGGAATTCTCTGTTTAGCTCTATAGCCCATTTTTTAATTGGACTGTTGGATATTTTGATGTCTAATTTCTCGAGTTCTTTATATATTCTGGATATCAGCCTTCTGTCAGATGTGGGGTTGGTAAAGATCTTCTTCCCATTCTGTAGGCTGTCGTTTTGTCTTGTTGATCATGTCCTTTGCCCTACAAAAGCTTCTCGGTTTCAAGAGGTCCCATTTATTAATTGTTTCTCTCAGTGTCTGTGCTACTAGTGTTATATTTAGGAAGTGATCTCCAGTATCAATGCATTCAAGACTACTTCCTACTTTCTCTTCTATCAGGTTTGGAAACAACCTAGATGCCCTTCAACTGAAGAATGGATACATAAAATGTGGTACATATACACAATGGAGTACTACTCAGCAGATAAAAACAATGACATCATGAGGTTTGCAGGCAAATGGATGGATCTAGAAAAAAATCATCCTGAGTGAGGTAACCCAAACTCAAAAAGACAAACATGGTATGTACTCACTCATAAGTGGATACTAGATGTAAAGTAAAGGATAACCAGACTGCAACTCACAACTCCAGGGAGGCTACCTAGTAAAGAGGACCCTAAGAAAGACACAGGAATTGCCCAACGACAGAGAAATGGATGAGATCTACATGAGCAAACTGAACGGGATGGGGGTAATGAAGGGTAAGGTTCGAGGGAAAGAGAGCTTAGGGGAGCAGGAGATCCCAGCTGGATCAAGAACAGAAAGGGAGAACAAGGAAAGAGATACCATGATAAATGAAGACCCCATGGGAATAGGAAGAAGCAAAGTGCTAGAGAGGTCCCCAGAAATCCACAAAGATAACTCCACAATAGACTTCTGGCAATGGTTGAGAGAAAGCCTGAACTGACCTACTCTGGTGATCGGATGGCCGATCTGTTGTGATAGAACTCTCATCCAGTGACTAATGGAAGCAGATGCAGAGATCCATAGCCAGGCCCCAGGTGGAGCTCCAGGAGTCCAACCAGTGCGAGAGAGGAGGGATTATATGAGCAAGAGATGTTGAGACCATGATTGGAAAAACACAGGGACAAATAGCCAAACTAGTGGAAACACGTGAACTATGAACCAATAGCTGAGGAGCCCCCATGGACCTGGACCAGGCCCTTGGATAAGTGAGACTGTTGATTAGCTTTAACTGTTTGGGAGGCCCCCAGGCAGTGGGACCTGTAGTGGGTAGCCATTCCAGCTTGGTTCTGGAAGTTCCAACCCCCATTGAGACTCTGGCAACTGTCACGCCTACGAGGCGGGGCGAGGGGAGGCGCCGGGGGACCAGAGAGCTGGATGGGTCAGCGCGCTCTCTCTGGGCGCTCTCTCGGTGCCGGAATGCTGACCGGTGCAGATTGACTGTGCAGAGCTCCGGAGAACACCGCTGGACTGCGTTACACCTTCCCCAGACCCTGCGACCTACCCATCCAGCTCTCGGGTCCCCCGGCGCCTCCCTTCGCCCCGCCTCGTAGGCGTGACAGTTGCCAGAGTCTCAATGGGGGTTGGAACTTCCAGAACCAAGCTGGAATGGCTACCCACTACAGGGACCGGGACCTGTTCTTGGTGCATGAGCTTGCTTTTTGGAACCTAAGGTCTATGCTGAGACATTTTGCCCAGACTTGGTGCAGGGAGGAGGGGACTGGACCTGCCTTGGCTGAGTCTGCCAGGCTGAGCTGACTCCTCAGGGGAGACCTTGCCTTGGAAGAGGTGGGAATGGGGGGTGGGTTGGGGGGGAAGGCTGGGGGATGGGAGGAGGGAGGACAGGGGAATCTGTGGCTGATATGTAAAATTAAATTATTTATAATATATATATATATATATAAAGAACTACTTAAAAAACACAAAAATAGCCCCACATGACTAATTCCCGATTCCACAAGACTATACCTACTTATGCAATATCTGCATTTATGCAAAATGCAGACAATAGTTTTGCCCAGACAGATATTGGCTGGAAGGAGGCAGAAGGGGAGGGATTCTGCTACTGGATGTGTATTCTGCTTTGCTGCTTTTCATTGGGTTCCACACTTGTGACCATTACTATTGTGCAAGGGTATGACACTGCAATAAAAAGTTCAGAAATTTGGGAGGCAGAAGCAAAAGGCTTTCTAAGAATTCAAGACTAGCCTGGGCTACATGGTAAGAGCTTGTCTCAAACAGAACAAAAGCCCCTTGAGAGTCAGAAGATCTGGATTTGCATCTTAGCATTTTTACTTATTGTTCTACTTGTGTGATCTCAACAGATGTGCCTAGCCTTCTCTAGTGCTGGCCTTCTCATCTAAAATCACATGCTTTACAAAAGCCTTTTAGAAACCACCTGTGGTTGATCACACCAGTAATCCCAGCACTTGATAGAGGCAGGAGGAATAGATGTTCAAGGTCATCCTCAGTTACACAGAGAATTCAAGGCCAGCCTGAGACACATGTGATACTGTCTCAAGCAAACAAACAAGCAACATGCTTCACAAGGATGTTCTGAGGATTAATTACATGTGCAAGAAAAAGAGATGTTAGTTCATGAAAGTATATAATATACATTATATATGAGAAAAATAGGGGGAAAGGAGCTCACACATATGTCAACTCCCCCCACAATTTTTTCTTTGAGGTTATCTCACACACATGCTTACCTTTACTGAAGCATCACACAATGTTTACAGGTATAAAGGCATTACATTCTATCCCATAATGTACAATAGTTATGATGTGAGGTGTAAGTCTTATAAAACCTCAGGCATATAGTGAGAGTGGTGTGGGGTCTTGACAGACTCCAGCAGAAAGAAAGGATTTTTATTTCTGTCTAGAGAGTCTTGGCACAAGGACAAAGACAACACCAGAAAATAACATGACAAGTGATTACAGTCTCTAGGGGGTATAATTAATAAAAAAGAATACAAATTAAATGCAAGTGACTGTGACAAAAGTGTAATTTGATATAGGCCATTCTCTAGTAGCTAGTGTGCTAGAGTGTGCTTCTCTGTCCTTTAACCAGATGTTGCTGCTTCTGCTCCCCTCCTCCCCCTTCTCTTCCCTCCTCCTTCTTTCCCTACTTCTTTTTGAGACAAGGTCTCACTCTGTAGCCCAGCTGTCTTGAACCTCACCAGGGAGCCAAGGCTGGCCCTGAATTCATGGCACTTTTCCTGCCTCAGCTTATGGAAGTACTGACTTTTAGTCAGATTTTTTTCCTATATGCAGTCCTATGATACAGTTTACTGTCTTAATCCAGCATGGTAAAAATTAATAACAATAACTAATAATACATATGAACAATGATAATAATATACTGTGGTAAAGCTGCTAGCATTGTAGTCCTTTTCAATGTCTCCTTTCCAGCTTCTCTAATTATGTGAGCCACTTAGCATCCTTGCAGTGAGTTCCTTTTCATAGCAGGCAAAACTAGTTGTTACCACTTGTAGCCAAAGACAGCTGGATGTCATAATAGACACTCTCCAAAATCAAATGTAGTTGGAAACAAAGAAAAAAACAGGTAAATGAGAAAAAAAAACCTAAATATTGGTGGGTTTATTGAAAATAGTTAAAACTTGTACACATTAAAATATTGGGAAATAGGGGGGTTGGGGAGATGGCTCAGTGGGGAAAGTGCTTATTGTGCAAGCATGAGGACCTGAGATCAGATTTGTAGCACCCAACTAAAAGGCCCGATGTAGCAGCACACCTATAATTCCAGAGCTAGGGAAGTGACGACACAATATTTTGGGCTTGCTGGCCAGCTAGTCTAGCAGAATTGGTAAGCTCCAGGTTTTCTGAGAGATTTGTCTTTAAAAAAAGGATAGAGGGCGATAGAGGAGGGCATGCCCATATAAATTTCATTTCTCCACACACAAATGCCACCCCCCAAAAGCAGGGAGAGAGAGAGAGAGAGAGAGAGAGAGAGAGAGAGAGAGAGAGAGAGAGAGAGAGAGAGAGAGAGAGGATTTGGGTGGGTGGGGATGTGGGAAGGATCTAGGAGGAGCTGGGGGAGGGAAAAACCATAATCAGAATGTATTATATGAAAAAAAGAATCTAATTTCAGCTCATTAAAGGTGGTGGAAACTTTTGAGGATTCGGTGGCCTTGTCACCACAGCTAGGTCTAGGTCTACATGTAAGCAGCCATCTATTAGAGACCAGCAGCTGGCATCGATTTGGGTGCAATCTACGACTATGTGGGTGTCTTCCAGCATGGAAGGGTGTAAATGATTGCCAATGGCCAGGACAACTGACCCTTACCAACATAGGTTGCTTTTACTGACTCAGAACAATTAATTGGGGATGCTGTGAGGAATGAGGTTGCAATGAACCCCACCAAGACAGTTTTTGATGCCAAACATCTGATCAGGCATAAGTTTGATCATGCCATTGTTCCATGTGAAATAAAACATTGATCCTTCATGGTGATGAATGATGAATGCAGGTCCAAGGTGCAAGCAGAAAGCAAAGGAGAGACAAAAAGTTTCTTCCCAGAGGAGGTATCCTCTATGGTTTCTGTAGATGTAACCAACCGTCTTATTAAATAAGAAACACAGAAACAATGTAAAAGAGAAAGCCGAGAGGTCAGAGCTCAGAGCTAAAATCTCACCCTTCCTCCTGCTGTCCCAGCTTCGCGAAAAGAGAGCCCTACTTCCTGTCGGTTCGTATTTTTAAAGTATGTTGTTCTGCCTTCTCATTGGTTGTAAACCCAAACACATGACTGCCTCGTCACTGTCTGAATGTACAGCCCCCTAGGTCTTAAAGGCATATGTCTCCAATGCTGGCTGTATCCCTGAACACACAGAGATCTTATGGGATTAAAGGCGTGTGCCACCACCGCCACACTCTTGCTATGGCTCTAATAGCTCTGACCCTGAACACACAGATATCTATGGGATTAAAGGCGTGTGCCACCACCGCCACACTCTTGCTATGGCTCTAATAGCTCTGACCCCCAGACAACTTTATTTATTAACATACAATCAAATTAATATTTCAGTACAAATCAAAATAATATTTCAATACAATTAGATTACCACCACATTTCCCCTTTTCTATTTTAATAAAAAGAAAAAAAGCAAAAGGTTATGACTAACAAAAGAAAAACTATATACAAAAGTACAATAACTATATACAATATATACAAGTAATAAATACCTAAACAGGTATTTGACGAATCAGAGAAAATAATTCCATTATCTATCCTATTTTGATAATTCCAAGATGTATCTAATGTACTTTCTATTCTAATTAATTTTCAACTATAACTAACTAATCTTCAACCATAACTAACTAATCTTCAACTCCCTCAGAGACCCAAGAAGGGAATAATATTAGCTAACAAAAATAAAAACAGGAAGTGCATGCAAGCAACTTCCAAAAAAATTTTGTGAGTTGACAGAAACAGCCAGCTGCCTGGGCAGTCACCTGAGGTTTCTCCGCAGTGTTGGGGCATCATCTTCAGCCTATAGGCTTAGTGTATCTGACAGACTCATTTGTGAAGTAGGATGTACACAAGGTCAACAGTTCAACCTCACATTGGGTGAGAGCAGTCCACGTACCAGAAACACCTGAATTCCACTAGTGTCCTGTCATGATTCAGGATTTTAAATTCTGGAAATTGTTGACAGTTTTTTAATTCAGCTGTCCATTCTTCTTGGCTGTGTATATATGGCTTCATCTCAGCATCCCCTTCTTCTCCACATCCCTCTATTAAATGCCAGTCTACTTTTGAGAGGCATGAGCTTTCAGCTGCTGTTCCATTGTACAACAGAATCCATCGGCCCTCTGCCTGTTAAGCTGCCTTCGAAGAAAAGGGCACCGTACCTTTTCCGGATGCGAAGGCCACTTCAGGGATGGGGCCATATTGTCCTGGCCTCAGAAGATGCCTTTTGATAAAGCCATAACCACACTTGTTTTGGCAAGAATCAATAGTCCCTTGTTTCGTGATCTGTCTGTCCATTTTGTCCTGTTGATTCGAGGATACTTTGTTGTCCAGTGGCTAACTTTTGCCAGAATGAAAGTTGACTCCATATGCAGTTTCTTCAATGCCCATATTTTCTCTAAAGTAGATTGGTACTGCCAGGAGCCGACATGTCTCAAAAAAGAAAAAATTTCTAAGTTATTAAAACATTTTAAATGCCATATTCTGTAGATCTCTGAAGGGTTTGAAGATGACCTGTCTAAAACATCTCTGCTCAATTTTTAAAACATATCCAATATGACTACAAGTTCTATGATAATGTCTAACTACTAGCTTTCATTTCTTTATATCCTAATAGTTGATAATAATAACATTCAAGGATCAGAAATTTGCATTACATTGTTAAATGGATGGAATAAATACAATTAGAAATATACATATAGCATTTTCTAACAATATCAGTTTCAAATTTGTGTACAATATAAAACAATTCAATCCAATGTAAAGTATTTAAAACTAGTAATTGTCTTTCTCTTTTCTTTCTTTTTTTTTCTTTCTTTCTTTCTTTTTTTCTTTCTTTCTTTCTTTCTTTCTTTCTTTCTTTCTTTCTTTCTTTCTTTCTTTCTTTCTTTCTTTCTTTTTTTTTTTAAACAAGAACCTTAAATCTAATCTCCTTTGCTTAGCCTTTTTCCTAACCCTTGACAATAACTTGTAACCAACCCCCCTAAATACTGAAAATTATCCCAGACCCAGAACCCATTAAAAAGACCAAAAAACCACCTGCCCCACACCACCTCTTTGGGAATGTGGGCGTCGTATTCTTAAAATTGCTTCCTGCTGGGTATGGGCGAAGTTTTCTTTATCCTGAAAGAAAAATTTTAGGTTAATTGTCAAATTCTAAGAGAGGTAACTATATCCTTCACTATCCAGTCTGTGTATAATGCCAAAGTTCAGGGTTTATCTCAAGTCCTTATTCAAGTAGTCTTTGAGACTGGATCATCTCAGCTAGTCATCTCAAAATTGCTCTGAGCACCTTGTAGTTCAAAGCTGATCTGTGGATGATGTTTGTCAGCTTAATGATATTATTATTGTCCACGTGGAATTGTTGTTGTTGTGGGGCCCCATCTTCTTTCTGGAGACTTCAGTTGATATTAGGCCTGGCCGTGATTTCCTGCAGAAAACTGATAAGAGACTCGAACACAAAAACATATATATGCAGCTAGCCTTTTTTCTAGAATTAGTTAGTACTCTATGTGACCATTCATATCTTAACAAAGTTTAAAATGTATATATATATATATTAATCTTGTAAATTTTGATATAAAATTTATACTTTGAGAAAAGTTTAAAGAATCAGAATAGAATCAAAGAGTTGAGATTAGTAATAGAATAGTCCCTTAATTAATTTTGCTTTTGTCCTGTACCATAGCAGAAGATGGCTCTTATTCTGGCATGATACAGGGAGTTTGCATTTTCCTTTTAACAACATGCTTGATTTTAAAGAAGGAGAGAGCCATTCTCCAACTCCAAAGTCAGCTTTAAATTTTAATTGAACTGGGACTGTTAGAAGACCAATAGTGTTAAATCTTTAGAGAAAAGCAGAAACAAACATTTAGGAAGACATAAAATTTTTTTTTAGATAATATATACCCATACACCGTTTCACTCTGTTTCTTGGGATAGATGATTTGTCCCTTTTCTTCAGTTGTCTCATTTGTCCAGTGTTCTTCAGATTCCTTAACCTTCATTCTCCTAAAAGACAAAAACAAAAACCTTTCCCCAAGACTAATTTTGGGGATGTTCCTTTTTGGCAAGTTATTATCTGATGAAATGAAAAGGCATGTTTTATTGATACAAGTTAGTTTAAATTGGATGTTCATGCTGGTTGATGAACTATCACCTCCTCTAATTAAGAGGTCTCTCTTGTTCAAATCGAACCTTTATCAATTTTGATGGTACCCACAGCTTATCTTCTCCTGTAGAAACAAAAGCAAAACCACGTCCCCAATGTAATACATACCCTGGTTTCCATTCTGAGGTCAGCACATCCTTAAAGTATATAGGCTGATTTAATTCTGTAGTTTTTTCTATTATCCAATGTCTCTCTGCAGCTGTTGTTCCTTTCTCATTGGCATTCAGAAAATTCAAAGTTAGAAGAGCATTATGCAGTCTATTTCTGGGGGTTTTTGTTACCCATTTCTGTTTATTTAGCATATCCTTTAGAGTTCTGTTTGATCTTTCTATAACTGCTTGACCTGTAGGATTATGTGGTATGCCTGTAATATGCTTTATATTGTAATAAGCAAAAAATTGTTTCATTTTAACAGAGACATATGATGGAGCATTGTCAGTTTTGATTTGTGCAGGTATACCCATGATGGCCATAACTTCTAGCAAATGAGTGATTACAGAATCAGCTTTTTCAGAACTCAAAGCAGTTGCCCATTGAAATCCTGAATAAGTATCGATAGTGTGGTGTACATATTTCAATTTTCCAAATTCTGCAAAGTGAAACACGTCCATCTGCCAGATTTCATTTCTCTGAGTACCCTTTGGGTTACATCCTGCTGGTAATGGCGTCTGATTGTAGAAGGAACAAGTAGGACATTTCTTTATTATTTCTTTGGCTTGTTGCCAGGTTATGGAAAAATCCTTTTTTAAACCTTTACTATTAACGTGATGTTTTTTATGAAATTCTGAGGCCTCCAGCACATTTCCTATCAATAATTTATCAATCTCATCATTGCCTTGTGCTAGAGGGCCTGGCAGACCAGTATGGGATCGAATGTGAGTTATATATAAAGGATGATTCCTTTTCCTGATTGTATCTTGTAATTGAATAAATAGTGAAGTTAATTCTGAAGCATCAGGGATAAATTCTGCAGTCTCAATATGTAACACCACTCTTTCAGCATACTGAGAGTCAGTTACTATGTTGAGAGGTTCTGAAAAATCCATTAATACCAACAGAATAGCATACAATTCTGATTTTTGCACTGAATTATACGGACTTTGAACCACTTTACTTAAATTTTCTGATTTGTAACCTGCCTTTCCTTCTTTGTTGGCATCTGTATAAAATGTACGAACTCCAGATATGGGTTTTTGCCGTACAATTCGAGGCAAGATCCATTCAGCTCTCTTTATAAGATCAATTCTATTGCTTTTGGGATATTTGCTGTTAATTTCTCCCAAAAAATTACTGCAAGCTCTTTGCCAAGGTTCACTTTCTGTCCATAATTTTTCAATGTCCTCCTTAGTTAATGGTACGACAATTTCTGCTGGGTCTATGCCTGCTAATTGACGAAGTCTCAATTTTCCTTTGTAAATCAAGTCAGAGATTTTTTCCACATAAGTTTTTAATTTTTTATTTGGTTTATTTGGTAAAAATATCCATTCCAATATAATATCTTCCCTCTGCATTAATATTCCAGTAGGAGAACGCCTAGAAGGTAAGATAACCAAAATGCAATCCAGCTTTGTATCAATACGATTCACGTGTCCTTCATGCACTTTCTTTTCTACCAAGGCTAATTCTTTCTCAGCTTCAGGTGATAATTCTCTTGGACTATTTAAGTCCTTGTCACCTTCTAAGGTTTTGAACAAATTAGTCAGTTCATCATTTTTTACCCCAACAATAGTTCGTAGATGAGAAATATCTCCAAATAATCTTTGAAAGTCATTAAGAGTCTGTAGTCTATCTCTCCGAATTTGCACCTTTTGGGGTCTAATTTTTTGTAGCTCTATTTTATATCCTAAATAATTAATAGAATCTCCTCTTTGTATCTTTTCAGGAGCAATTTGTAATCCCCAGCGAGGCAAAATTTTCTTTACTTCTTCAAACATTATTTCTAAAGTATCTGCATTTGAGTCAGCTAGTAAAATATCGTCCATATAATGATAAATTATAGATTTAGGAAATTTTTTACGTATCACTCCCAATGGCTGTTGTACAAAATATTGGCACAGAGTTGGGCTATTCAACATTCCCTGTGGGAGGACCCTCCATTGAAATCTTTTAACCGGTTGAGAATTATTATAAGTAGGCACTGTAAAAGCAAATCTTTCTCTGTCTTTTTCTTGTAAGGGTATTGAAAAGAAACAGTCTTTTAAATCAATAACTATGAGAGGCCATCCTTTTGGTAACAGAGTAGGCAAAGGCATCCCAGATTGTAGAGAACCCATTGGCTGAATTACTTTGTTAATTGCCCTAAGGTCTGTTACCATTCTCCATTTACCAGATTTCTTTTTAATAACAAATACAGGAGAATTCCAAGGGCTGGTTGATTCTTCAATATGCTGAGCATTTAACTGTTCTTCTACCAGCTCTTCTAAAGCCTGGAGTTTCTCTGTTGTTAAAGGCCATTGCTGGACCCATACAGGCTTGTCTGTTAACCATTTTAAAGGTAGAGCTGTTGGTGTCTTTGGAAGATCATCAGTTATTGTGCCCTGTTCTTGTATAATATGCATGGCTGGTGACCACTCATTAGAACAATATCTTCTAATATTTCTCTCAGTAACATGTGCTAGTTTATGATTTGTTTCTGAGATTGGAGGGATGTTAATCTGAGTATTCCATTGTTGCAACAAGTCTCGACCCCACAGGTTCATAGTTATGTTAGCCACATATGGTTTTAATTTTCCTCTCTGTCCTTCTGGACCTATACATTCGAGCCATCTTGCACTCTGTTTCACCTGAGATAATGTCCCAATTCCTAACAGTTGAACGTTTACCTCCTGAAGAGGCCAAGTTGGATGCCAAAATTCTGGTGCAATTATGGTAACGTCCGCACCTGTGTCTACCAGACCAGACAACAAAACACCATTTATTTTTATCGTTAATTTTGGTCTTTGTTCATTAATAGAAGTTTGCCAAAAAATTTTCTTTATGTTTTCTCCTGAATTTTCTATTCTCTCTGTTTCATCATTCTGACCAGCATGATTTATTCCAATAGGCATTTGGTTATTTAATCGCTCTCCAGAGCAGGCATTTCCTCTATGGCTGCCGGAAAGGTTTGAACTGGATTTGCACTGGGGGCCTGCCTGAGGCCCCTCTGGGAGTTTCCCGAAGACTGAGGCAAAGGATTACCCTGTCTGTCCTTTGTTGATCTACATTCGTTGGTCCAGTGTTTTCCCTTACCACACCTTCTGCATACTCCAGAAGGAAGGGGCATTCTGTTGCCATTGTTCCTTGAAGAAACATTGTTTCTGGAAATGACCTGTCTACAGTCCCTTTTCAAATGTCCTTGCTTTCCACATCCAAAACATCTAACACTCCTCAAACCTTTTGAAATTACTTCTCCTACCCATGTATCATCATGCTCATCAGCTTCAACATTAATTGTTTCTCTAATCCAATCTTCCATAGGTGCAGATCTTGCCCTTAATGGCCTGATTATTCTTTTGCATGCTGCATTCGCATTCTCAAAGGCCAAAGATTCAATTATTGCCTTACCAGCTTCTGAATCCGAGACCGTTCTCTTTACTGCTGAGGCCAGTCTTTGTAAAAAATCTGTAAAAGACTCTTTTGGGCCTTGCTTCACCTTTGTAAATGACTCAGATTTTTTTCCTGGTTCCTCAACTTTGTCCCATGCATTCAAGGCTGCCGTTCGACATAAAATTAGGGTTTGGACATCATATAAACATTGTGCTTGTGCTGAAGCATATTGGCCTTCGCCCATAAGCTGATCCTGGCAAACTTGTACTCCTTTATCCCTCCATTGTTTTTCTATGTTTTTAGCCTCCTCCTTAAACCAAGTCAGAAATTGAAGTCTCTGGCTGGGTTCCAGAACACCTTGTGCGAGGTCCCGCCAGTCCTGTGGTACTATCCTATTATATGTTGACCAAGTGTTTAACATTTGCTTTACATATGGGGAATGCATGCCATAAGATACTATTGCCTCCTTAAACCTTTTTAAATCCAACATTTCAATTGGAGCTCAAGTATTTTGTGTAGCCATTTGATCAGGCATCTGCTGTACTGTTACAGGATAAATTAAGGGTGACTGTGTGAAAACAGGCTTTCTTTCTGCAACCTTATGATCCCGACTTGAAACAACTTCACTGTTAATTTCTTCTGTCTGAATTTTTACAGGTTTAACAAGTTCTTCTAACGCTGTTATCCTGGCACTTAAATTGACTATCTTTTTAAATATTAAAATGTGGATTATTATAGTGATGAGGTGCATAATTCCACCAATACTAATATTATATAGTTGTTCCATTGCCAGACTGCCTAAAATTTCGAACAAAAACCAATTTTCTTCCAATGTACACATAAAACCCATTTGTTTTTTAATGTGGAAAAAAATTCTCTTTTAGATAGTTTCCTTTAAAATATCTGATATATTATGACTTACCAAATCTGCGTAGAACCGTAGAAATCCGAGGGGATTTTCAAAGCAGCCAC
The DNA here is from genome assembly GCF_049852395.1 of Peromyscus maniculatus bairdii. Lineage (NCBI taxonomy): Eukaryota > Metazoa > Chordata > Mammalia > Rodentia > Cricetidae > Peromyscus > Peromyscus maniculatus. The sequence goes on from NC_134875.1 coordinate 18,356,981, forward strand.
CTAGTGTCCCAGGTGTAAATCCAGAGAGAGAGAGAGAGAGAGAGAGAAGAGAGAACGCACAAGAAAGCGTAGCCGGCTAAAGCTTAAATGCAGCCACGTGTTCCCTCTTGTGCCGAGTCAAGGCTTGGGTCTGGCTTCCTTAAGCTCCGACCACGTGCGTTGGCTTTACAGGCAGGGCCCTGTTCGGCAGGGCAGGTCTGAGTTGTTTGTAGCACCGGCTTTAGGCAAGCTGCTCACAGACCTAGGCCCGGGCTAGAAGTTGCTACCCGGACTAGGACGCCAGCAGCTCGGACTAAGAAGCCGATCGCCACCGGCCGCCGTGTGCCGCCGCTGCCGCCGCCGCCGCCGCCGCCGCCGCCGCCGCGGGCCGCCTGCTGCCCTTGCGGGAAAGCGGACCTGCCGCCAAGCCAAGCAGTTTTTAATGGATTCTTGTCACGTTGGGCGCCAGATGTAGATGTAACCAACCGTCTTATTAAATAAGAAACACAGAAACAATGTAAAAGAGAAAGCCGAGAGGTCAGAGCTCAGAGCTAAAATCTCACCCTTCCTCCTGCTGTCCCAGCTTCGCGAAAAGAGAGCCCTACTTCCTGTCGGTTCGTATTTTTAAAGTATGTTGTTCTGCCTTCTCATTGGTTGTAAACCCAAACACATGACTGCCTCGTCACTGTCTGAATGTACAGCCCCCTAGGTCTTAAAGGCATATGTCTCCAATGCTGGCTGTATCCCTGAACACACAGAGATCTTATGGGATTAAAGGCGTGTGCCACCACCGCCACACTCTTGCTATGGCTCTAATAGCTCTGACCCTGAACACACAGATATCTATGGGATTAAAGGCGTGTGCCACCACCGCCACACTCTTGCTATGGCTCTAATAGCTCTGACCCCCAGACAACTTTATTTATTAACATACAATCAAATTAATATTTCAGTACAAATCAAAATAATATTTCAATACAATTAGATTACCACCACAGGTTTCAAAAAAGATGAAGAAATTTGGAGAAGCCTATCTTGGGAAGACTGTTACCAATGACTGTCAGCAGTAGGCAATAAAAGGTGCTGGAGTTATTGGGGGCCTCAGTGTGCTTAATTATCAATGAATCTGCTGCTGCTTTGACTTACGGCTTAGATACAACAGTTGGAGCTGAAAGTAATGTGTTAAATCTATTTATCTGGGAGGTGGTATTTTTGATGTGTCAATTCTCACTATTGATTATAGATTTTTTTAGGTCAAACCTAGAGCTGGAGATACCCACTTGGGTAAAGAAGATTGAAAATCTAGTGGTCTACCATTTTATTGCTGAGTTTAAATGCAAGTATGAGAAGGACATCAGTGAGAACAAGAGAGCTGTCCCTTATCTGTACTGCTTGTAAATGGACTAAATGTACCCTCTCCTCCAGCACCGAGGCCAGTGTTGAGATTGATTTTTTCTTATGAGGGAATAGACTTCTATACCTCTATTACCTGTCCTCAATCTGAAGACTTAAATGCTGATCTGTTCCATGGCACTCTACCCTGTAGAAAAGTCCCTTTGAGATGCCAAAATAGACAAGTCACAGAACCATAATACTGTCTTGGTGGGTGGTTCTACCAGGATCCCCAAGATTCAGAAGTTTCTGAATGACTTCTTTAATGGAAAAGAACTGAGTGTGAGCATTAACCCCGATGAAGCTATTTCTTTTCAGATTCAGAGTATCAACTCTTACCTTTGAGTCTATAACCATTTGAGTTGAGATTTTCTGTATAGCATCAGGTAAAATTTGAGTTGAGATTTTCTGTATAGCATCAGGTAAAGATGGAGTTCCTGGTTTTGTTTTGTTTTTAAAGGATGTCTAATCACTCTAGAACCATATGTTGAAAATATATTTGCCCTAACACAATTGCCTTGACCCCTTTGCCAGACAATGGTTGACCATATATGTATGGGTCAATCTAGACCTTTTTATTTAAATTTTTTATTTATTTTACATGCCAACCACAGTTTCCCCTCCCTCCCTCCTCTCATCCTGTCCTCCCCCCACCTCCTTTCTACTCCCCCATATACTCCTCAGAAAGGGTAAAGCCTCCATGGGAGTAAACAAAGCATGGCAAGTTGAGGCAGGACCATTAAACATTTTGTCATCATCTTCATTGTGTGTGTGTGTAATGTATGTGTGAGCACAAATGTGCTATAGTGCACATGTGGAAGTCAGCGGGCAACTTTGTAGAGTTGTTCTCTCCTCCTACCTTTTCCTGGGTTCCAGGGATCAAACTTGGGTCACCAGCCTTATACAGCAAGTATATCTCACTGGCCTTCTGTTCCTAGTCAACTGACCTTCACTCTCACACTCGTTTGATAAGAGCTGTAAAGAGTACTTTGAAATCAGGCAGTTTATGTGTTCCTGCCTTATTTTTTTGTTAATGTTCAAGATTATTCCAAGTATTCTAGCATCTGGCCTTGTCACACACCTTTTAGAATTTGAGCACCAATTCTTCAAAATGCTATGTTGAGAAGCTAATTGGGATGTGTTGAATATAGACCAACTTAAAAAGAACTCATGTCCCAACAACAATACCGTTGAGTCTGTCAGTCCATTTATCTACATCTTAAATTCCCCTTGATAGTGTTTTGCACTATCTAGTATATGATCATTTGCATAATTGTTAAAATTATCCTTAATTATGTCATAGTTTTGTATGTTACTGAAAAATGTCTTCTTTAAATTTTATTTTTCAATGATTCATAACTAACATGTCAAAATTTGTACATTGGTACTATAACATCTGAATGTGCTAACTTCACCCATCAAACCTACTATGTTTTGCAAATTGTTCTAATTTTTTTCTATGTATACAACCATGTCATTAGCAATGGAAATGGTTTTTATTTCTTTCAATCTGTATGCCATCTCTCCCTCCCCCACCTTGCCTGGTTTCACTGACAAGCCCTTCCAATGAATGGTGAATGAAAATCGGGCAAACAGACAAATTGGCCTCATTCTTACTCTCTGGAAGAAAACATCTAGTTATTCATATGTTTATAAGAGATACCTATTATTAGCTAGAGAAAGCACCTCTCTAGTCTTAGTTTCTTAAACATCCCGTCCAATTCATGGTTGCTATGTTACCCAGGCTGGCCTTGAACTCAAGTGGGTTCCAATGATCCTCCTGCCTTAGTCTCTTGAATAGCTGAGACTAGGTACATTTCATCCCATGCATGGTATCAAGGGCCTTATTAAGACTGTCTTTTGTTTTACTGCTTTATGCTTTTAATAACAGAAGTGTCAATGTAAATGAATACTGAGAATAAGCTTGTTGATTTGATGGCCAAAAGCCTCTAGAAACCTAGGAAAGAACGCTGCTTATGCTGCAAGAGGATTTGACACACAATAACAAACTGAAAAATAAGCAAGTAAAAGAAGCACCCAAGTCAAATAAATATATCTGCATGTTAAGAAAATTTATTTGGAAACAGGAATATAAAAACAACATTAAAAACACCAAAGAAAAACAATGAAAATGGAGGAAATTGTCTGTGTACCTTGAAGAAATGGGAAGGAGCCAATAAAGATCAGATGTTTGAGAAAGAATTAGAGACCAGAGATAGAGAGAACTGAGTTTTGGCAAGCTCAGTTAACCTAATGGTTAACTTCTTCAGATTTGACGCTGATGTCAAGGCTTTTCAAGGCCACCTAGTTACCTCATCTCATTGTCTACAACTTCTACATGATTCTCCCCTAGAAATGCCTGTCTTCCTTATGACCCCTCCACTTGCAGATCCCTGTACTAGCTTGGCTCATAGTCTTCCACTTCCTCTGCATAGTAGCCCCAAACTATGTCCTTGCTTTTTTGCCAATCTGACTCTTCTCTCTTGTTCATTTCCTGAAGGAAACCTGTCATGACTATCTCTGCCCCTCCTCTGACCTACTTCAGTACTTGTCTGAACTCCTCTTTGGTTTTTATGTGCTACCTTTTATTGTTATTTATCTTTCAGTGTATCTTCTTACTTTCCAAGTGGATTCTAAGCCCCTCAAGGGTCGTATTCATCTTTGTATTTGCCGTAATGAGCACACAAAATCGTTCAATAACTGGCTATTGTTGAAGATGATTACATCAAATTTGAATTGAGAAATAATGTCATCAGGCTATGGCAGACTGGTGACTCATCCTTATCACTGTAGAGACAGACTTATCAAGGAAATAGATGCAGTCCCATTAGTCTGATAGGACATTCTTCTCAGGGTGATATAAGAGTCATAGTACTTTCCCCTTCATGTTGGTGATCCCATTTAGCTATCTGAATGAATGGAATCCACCCTTTGCAATATGCTCTGACTTCTAAGGTTTTGAGTCATATAGGGCACTGTCCTCACTTTGTGTATTTTGTTGTGAAATTATGCCTGTAGCTCTGGCAGTTCATTTTTTGGTTTCCTTTCTCTTACTTTTCCAGAAATTCTGTAGATAGTGTAATACACTTCCCTCATCCATATATTTTTATTTAATTTTTTTTAATGTTCAGGAAAGTAAAGGATTATAAAATTCAATCCCTGCATATCTTTTCATTTGTTGACATCATACTGCATTTGCTTTCTCCCTCTCTCATATGTACATAGATACATATAGACTTATGTAGCATGAATCTTAGAAGGTCGTATTAATAAAATCAGACCTGAGCCAGGTATTGGGGTCAATGTTGGTAGATCAGAGAGACAGAACGAGCCACAGCTACCTCACCTCACCGGATCCTCAGCTTGTCTTGTTTCCTCAGACTGGAAGCCTCTGTGTCCTCATATCCGAATGGCTCTCAGATGAACTGTGCTGCTAGAAGCCTGAAAGTTTAACTAGCCAAATGCTTAACCAGGCCAGTTGCTTCTTGTTTCTGGTCCTCATGCCTTATATACCTTTCTACTTTCTACCACCACTCCCTGGGATTAAAGGCTTGCTTTCTGGGATTAAAGGCATAATGAGTCACCATGCCTGTCTGTGTCCTTGAACACATGGATTTCTGCCTCTGGAGTGCTAGGATTAAAGACATGTGCTACCACTGCCTATCCTTTATGTTTAATATTGTGGCTGCTCTGTCTCTGACCCCAGATAAGTTTATTAGCATGCACAATATTTGGGGGAATACAATACCACAGACTTATGAATGAGTATGTCTATATTATATATATCATATATAATATAGACACACTTCTTTTTTCTTATCTCTTATACACAAAGCAGCATGCTATGATTGAATTGTTTTTGAGAATATGAATATACTATATCAGATTATAAAATATGCCTCATTCTTTACACAACTTTTTGTACTACATACTTTAAAAGTTTTTATCTATTTCATAGTACTTAGCACCAAACTAAGTTGATAGCATGATAAGTCACAAATATTTTAAAGTTAGCTAAATGAAATAATAATGGTGTGTCAGTAATGCTGCATGATAAAAATCAACATGCAAAAATCAATACCATTTTATGTATCAATAATGAGTTTGAAGAGAAGAAATTAAAAAAGCAATTTCATCCATACTAGCTACTAAATGCCTAGGAACAAATTTGACTAAGGAAGTCAATGATTTCTTGTGATGAAGGTTATAAAACATTAATGAAAGAAATTCAATATGATACACAGTTAATGAAAAGATAGCCCATGTTCTTGTGTTGGAAGAATTAATATTGCTAAAATAGTCATGCTACAAATTCAATGCACTTCTTATCAATATACTAATGACATTCTTTATAGAACTCCAAAAAATTGTAGACTTGTAGACTATGATGGAACCAAAAAACCTTGATCATGAATCTTGGAGGAGAACATACAACCACTACTTCATTAAATTAGTATAATCTCTAATTACATTCTAAATATCTGTCCTGATACCCACATGTAAGCGTATTCCTCACTCCTCATCAAGAAAACTTTTCTTTGTAATAGACAGAAACCATTACAGAAACCCACAACCAATTAAAACGCATAGTTGTGGAGTTCAGTCCCAAGTAATACATCTATAGTACAGCCCCACAGCTAAGTTTCAAAGAGCTTTGCAGAAAAGGGAATAGAAAGATTGTAAGAGCCAAAGGATCAGGAAATTGCTGTGAGATTGCATCTCCTAGTAATGTCTCACCAACATGGCTGCCTAAACACAAAATGAACAAGGACAACAATAGACATGCCAAAGTGGATAGGGAAAAGAGCATGGGCCTCAACCCTATACAAAGAACTACAGGCAACTAAGGAATGTGAGAGCATTCTCCAGGGAAGAGCTCCTCAATTGGTTAGACAATATCAAATGATCAGGCCTGATTGTTGTGTATGTGTATGTATATATACAGACATATGTGCATGTAACAACGATTAATGAAAAAAGAAGTCACAAATTTGGAAGCAAGAAAGGAGAGGTATATGGGAGAGTTTGGAGGGAGGAAAGGGAAGGGAGAAACTATATAATTACATTATAATCTCAAAAATAAAAGAAAAAACAAAAAACCTTAAATGACCTTGAATATTCAAAGTGATCCCATGAGAACAAAGAAAAGAAAAGCTACATTAATCATAACACATGATTTCAAACCAAACCACAAAACTATAATGACCAAAACAGCATGTTATTGACATGAGAACAAATGCATAAATTAATGGAATAGAATAGAGAACCAAGAAATAAATCTACCAAAACAACATCAACAACAAACCTACCATGGAGAATAAAGAAAAAATGCTTTCAATAAGTGATGGTTGGAAAAGTGAATATTGTATTAACATAAGAAGAATGAAATGGGACCTGGATCTTTTTACCCTATAAGAAAAAAATGTAAAATGGATCAGAGATGTAAAGACAAGACCAGAAATCCTGAACAAACTAAGAATAAAACAAAAAAAGAATGTTCAGAACATTGATCTGTGACAAGATTTTTGTTAGGATATGACCAGAAAAATAGAGACAACACAAAAAAATAAAATGGGATTATATCAAATGTAACAGCTTCTACAAACAAAAGTGACAATAAACAAAGTGAAGAGACAAGAGATTAATAGTCAGAACACACACAGACCACATAGAACTCAAAAGCTGCAAAAATTGGGGAAGGGATTTTCATAGATATTTTTCAAGAAAAGCTATACTAGTAGCCAGCACATATGTGGAAGTAATGTTTAACACCACTAACCAGGGTATTTACAAATCAAACCACACTGAAATACCATCTCATTCCAATTGTGATGGCTTGTACCAGGCTCCAAATCATGACATGGATACTTATTAGTCTTGAATGATCAGCCTTAGCTTAGCTCGTTTCTAGCTAGCTCTTTTAACTTAACCTGTTTCTCTTTATCTGTGTTTTGTTTCAGGGCTTTTTACCTGTCTTATTTCTGTATATGTTACTTTCACTGCTTCTCTATGTCTGGCTGGCTTCGTGCCCCAGGTGTGTCCCTTCTCTCCTTCTCTTGTTCATCCCTTCTCTCTTCCCTAGATCTCTCCTCCTATTTATTCTCTCTGCCTGGAAGCCCTAACTATCTGTCTCCTGCTATTGGCCATTCATCTCTGTATTAGACCAATCAGGTGCTTTAGGTAGGGAAGGTGAAACATATACAACACATCTTTACATAATTGAACACACATCCTTACATCATTAAACAAATACAGCATAAACAAAAGTAACACACCTTTACACAGGTAAAGTAATGTTTTGCAGCATAAACAAATGTAACACATCTTTGCCTAGTAAAATAATATTCTACAACAATGGTTCTTATCAAAAGACAAATAAAACAAATTCTATAAAGGATGCTGTTGGTAAGAATATAAGTCAGCACAATCATTATGGAACCAGCAAGGAGGATCAATATATTATCCTACACAATAGTAGGATATCCTGAAGTGGCAGAGGCAGGAGGATCATGATTTGGAGGCTAGCCTGAGATACGAAAAAGGAAACAAAATCAGTATGGCAAAGAAACATTTGCACTCACATGTCTAATTGTACTATGATTAACAGCAGCCAAGGGTCTTGAGATATTGCTTAATGGTAGACCAGTACCTACCATTCACAAGTCATGGGGTTCTAATCCCAGCACCACAGACAAAAACCTAAATATAGAACCAAAATAAGCATGTATTTTTAATGGATGAAGAACACATGAGGAGCACACACAGAGACTATATATAGCATTACAAAAGAAGTTCTTTCCTTTGCATCAACATGGGTATAACTGAAAGACATTAAGTTAAGTGAAACAAGTCAGGCACAGAAACACAAAATTGCTGCATATTTTAACCTAAAAGGTTGATTTCCTAGAAGAAGTGGTGAGGATAATAGTGATCAGTAATTAGCCCATCCTAGAAAGGGTGTGAGAGAAGGTTGATGGAGAGAAGATGGTTAATACATAAAGGGGAGCAGATGAGTAAGAGTAACGTCTTTTAAGGTTCTATAGCAAATAGCTATGTTTGACAGTTTTATGTTTCAAATTTTCTAGCAGAGAGGATTTATATTGTTCCCAACACAAAGAAATGATGTATCTCTGATGCATATGCCATTTACTACAACCTGATCATTATACAATGTGCACACACACTGAAATGTTACATTGTGTTTGTTAATACATATAATTATTGTGTACCAACTAAACATAAAAATACAATTTTAAAATAGTAATAATGCACTTAGGGGTGAATGGAGGGACATCAAGAGTTCAAAGTCACATTTGGAAATATAGAGTTCTAGGTCAGCTTGTATTACATTTGACTCCCCAGTAGTAATAATAATAGGAATTACCTACTAGTATGGTTAGACATAAATAAGAACATTCTACAATAAAAACTACTAAATTCATTAAAAAATCACTCAGAGTACATCATGATTGTTGCAATAATGAGCACAGCATCTATGCATACACCTATGCTAGCACAAGCCTGGGTTCTTCCATATGTCATCACGGGGGAATGGCACCCCTGAGGCCATAGCCTTTCCTGAGGAACTATGAGGAAGAATGGTTGCTGTGGGAGGAGGAACGTTTTCTCCAGTAGCACAGCTGCAGGTGGCTTTATCATTGCTCCAGCAAATAGCCTCTTCCTCATGCTTATGGAAGCAGCCTAACTAAACTAAGTCATAAGAGGAAGAGGAAGACTAGCTGGGAAGAAGGAATGGCCAGAGAGGGTAAGTGGGGATGGAATCACAATACATTGTATTTACATATGAAATTGTCAAATAAAATTGAGTAACCCCCAATCCTATGTGCACACAATCCCTTAGAATGATAGTAGACAATCTTTCCCTAAAAGTTTTAGAAGTTAAAAGGAGAAAACAGCAGTCCAGACTAAGGTTTATTGCTAGTTCAGCATCTACTCAGACACACTTCAGCACTAAGGAAGTTTTAGAAACTGAAATAATAAAATAACTGCCATGCAGATATTAAAAGCCATTTTCTGAGATGTCATTATGGAGCTAAACTATTCCCCCAGCTGAGCCCTTTCTTCACAATAACACTACCGAGATGTGATTTCATAGTAAAGTTCCTTAACATTTCCAAATCCTGTGATAATAGGTGATTTGTAGAGCTCCAATCTTCCCCCGACCCAATTGTGAACATCAGCTCGCATTGCCTGCAGTTATCAATGAAATGAAATTAAATTAAATTAAAGCATATGTATGGACTGACAGGTACTTCTGCTGAATATTGAAAGAGGCTAGTTGACATGGAGACCTTAATAGATACCTTCTTGTTATGATGCCCTTTACCTGCCCTCAATAACTTTGTTCAGGTTTCTATACCTTGAACTGAGTATTTGACTTGAACAAAATGGTATTAGCATATGGCAACTTACTTTTCACAGGAGTGAAAAAGTATGGTCTATAAGTGGGTCTCTAGTGGCATAGACATCCTTTGGAAATTCATTAACAATGCAGAATCTCAGGCACCACCTCGCACCCTGTAGAATCAAAATCTGTGGTTTAACATGGAGCACATCATAGTTTGGTACACATCATAAAACATTTGTGTAAGGGAGAATCAAGCAGGCAAACAGGAGTATCTGAACAACCCAACAAATGGACACTGCTAATTCCGTTGTTTGCTACTGAAGGGGTATAGGGAAGATGGTAGACTAGACTCTCTGAAAAAGTGAAGGTGAGAAGAAGAGACAAAGATAGATGGTTTCAATGGTACCCAAAGTCAAGGTGTGTAAAATCCTCAGTGCCACAGAAGGGAGAGAGAAGCATGTGGAGAGAAGCAGAGATACAGATGGTATGGTAGAGGGTATAGGGAGGCAGTCAGAAAATCTTAGACTCATTGCTGCTAGCAGTGCAAATAGGGGGCAAATCAGTGTTCATAAAGGGTTATGATGAGGTCCCCATTAAGAGCAGGAAGCAGAGCAGAGGTCAGTGCACAGCTCTTCTGCTCTGCATTCTCCCAGAGCTGAATCCTTCCTTTCCTCACCATGCTCTGAAACCCTGTACATACTTGCTGATAATGACATGTGAAACTTTGCTCACTGACAGTCTACTAATTCACGGTGGATTTTCTCTAAACAACAATGCCAAATGAGGGCTTTATGGGTTCATGAGTGTGTGAGGTGGGGCAAGAAGGGGCAGGCAATTGAATATCTATCCTTGCAGAACTGATAGGGAAAATGTACTAGTGAAGAGGGTAAGATGTTCCCCAAATTACAATAGGGATAATTCTAACCTCAAGTATCAAAGGAGAAGGCACTATTGGAATCCCCTAACACTCACGTTACATGTCTTTATTGACTTTTCATTTAAAAAAAAATGAAGACATTCAAACCAGAGTTGATGAATCTAAATTCTCTCTGAGTTTTACTCATGATCTACAAGGTTGAAGTGACCTGGGGGGGGGGGAGAGAAAGTTGAGGAACAGATTAGATGACACTAGGAAACATATCACTTCCTGAAATAGACCTACGCAGATTCAATTCTCCCTTCCAGTCTAGCTAAGAATAGATTTATTTTGTTCCAATTTTACAATAACCTGTATTATCATAGCCTTTGTCATTACTCTCCTCCTCTGAACCCCCTTTCAGTATTTGTTTAGAATCACAAGGAGAGAGGAAAGCACCTTTCACCTGAATTTTCAATAACCCTACTAAGGAATGAGAAGCCTAGAAGAAATATGAAGACCACCATTAGTGTTCATGAAATACCATGGAGTGTATCCACCTATTTCTTTTAATAAAGAAACAAGTAAATTAGTTTCACAGAGGAATACTAAAATTGATTTCCTCCCTGCACAAAACCATGAAGATATTTATATATAATTTATCTTTCTAAGTTGTCATGTGGCAAAAGACCGCTTGCTGTGCAGCAGGCTTCTCCTGCTACTTAGAGAGAATTACGTGATTAAATAGAGACCTGAAAAGTTTCGAACAAGCACTGAAGGAGAAAAGGTTTCCTCTTCAAGCCTTAATGAAGTGAGCTCATTCCTCCTCCAACATCAACTTAGCCTTGTGTAGTTTGTTTTCTCGCGGGTTAATCACTGACCGGAGCCACAGTGCGGACCACCAGTTTCCAATAAACCATAAAAGGCCGATCAGCAGCCATTGTGCTTTTCTGTAGGGCTTAGCAGACAGCAGCTGAATAAACCTGTTCAAAGTCAGAACAGTCAAGCAGGAGCGCAGAGGCCCAACTGGTGCCTCTGGTGAATCCTGAAAAGCAAATTAATTTATTAGGACATAATTGATGGCATGTGCAAATACACTAGCCAAAGACTCCCCTGTGCTAATTTTGGCATAATTAAATATGGGGCAGTTAATGAATGGTGTGTTGGGAAAGCAACATTATGATAAATATCCAATTATTACTTACTGTATTCCATACTTGATATGTTAGATGCAAGTCAATGCCTCTACTTTTGGACTTCAGAGAAAGTCCAGAGGGAAAGAACAGACCTGACTACCATGATTCCTCTGAATTCTGCATTAAATAAAGACAGTTGCAAGTGAAACACACCCAGATAGAGACTTACTGGCATATGCAGGGAAGACAAGACAGGAAAAGTATTGATTATATTTCTATGTAACTACACATGTTCATTCTTCTTTGGAGAGTCTCATAACTTGTGAGTCTATTAAAAGTACTCCTATAAATATTGTCTGCACAGGGACATCCCTTTAAGGAAAATCCATGTGTCAAGGTAAGGATGGTGCTAAGTACCTCAGCATCCTGGGATATGACAGGACAAACCTACGCCACCTGCTAACGTGCTTGCTGATGGATGGGTAGGAACCATTGTCTCGAGTTTCTTTTTGTTTTCCTCCACGTTACCTCAGAGATGCCTGGCCCCCAAAAGTCAGCCCTGGATCTAAGATTCAGCAGTCTTTCTAGACTCAGCACTGTACCAACAGATGTTGTCCTGGCCTACTGACTCTACAAGTGAGGGAAACCAAACAAAAGGAAGACATTCCTGGTTAAAACAAATATGGCTTCCCCAGTCAGCTAGAGAAGTGAGGCTTTTAAAGTTGCAGCATCAGTATGCACGGGAAAAGGGAAATGTCCAAACTACTATTTTTCTCCAAAGGGTCTACAAAGCAACCTTGACAGTTGGGAGAAATGATTCCCTATGGGTTCGTAAACAAAGGTGGCATCTCTGATCACAACATCATCATCCACTAAACCCTGAAACTGATCAGTGAAGGACAAGGACATGAATGCTTTCATTTCTTCTGTTCATGGCAAAGATTCTCTTTCAAGTAGTCTGGTTTGTGGAGGGTTCCTGATCCCTTGTTCCTTGTCATGGCTATGTGGTTATGTTTAACTTTCCAAACAGGGGCCCCTTTTAGAATATCTTAACTGTTATCACCCTTAAAGGGCCAGAACATTCCAGATTACTTGCTGCTTAGTCTGAAACATGCTGCAGGACACAGGGGAAATGGGAGGCTTGCCTTATCTTCTCTGCTCAGTTTCATTCATTCCCTTAGCTGGCAAGAGTGTCATTTCTATTCTCTACATTGTGGGAGTCTCTGACAGTAAAAACTGCCAGACAAATGATCATCCTGTGTACATCTGAGAGGTACAATGGATTGTAGAAAGCAACCAATATCAGACTGAGCTTAAGAAGCATCTTAGAAATTTGGATACAGGAGTTCATGTGTGTGCAGCCTCCATATGTTTCTTTTCAGGTCCTGGTGGGTGTGCAGTCAATTTAACATTTACTACAGCTTTACTACATTTACTACAAGAGACTACAGATAAACAAAGCTGATATTTCCAAAGTCTGAGGAATTACCTTGTGGAGGAAACTTGACTAACATTTGGCCATCTGAAGCCCGAGTGCTATGAAAGATATCCCTCCAAATAAAAAGGACACTTTGGAAAAGGCAAAACAGAATTTAACTCCAACTGGCAGCGAATCAATTGACATTTGCAAAGTTATCAAGGTCAAAGAGTATAAGGACATTTCAAAAGAGAAAAGCCTATGTACCAAATGATGGTCTCTCTTTCAAAAGAGTTCTGGTCCATGGGCACACTTTCCAATGGACAACATGTACCTGATAATCCAGGAGAGAGAGAAGCATCATCTTGGGCAGATGAGAGACTGGATAATAAAAGAAGTATGTACAACTCATCCACCTCCAGCAAACTTGACAGAAGCCCACACTAGTGTGCAAGACCAAAGAGGAAACACTGTGAACCATTTGTCTGTGCCATGTTATCATATATCTTTCCAGGGGCTACTTTTTTTTTTTGAGGAGTCTTGTAAAGCAGATGACTTAAACTTTTTTGTTTTGCACATAATTTTCTATTTTTGAGCAGTTTATTTCTCTCACCTGCACACCCCATGGGGACCCACTGATTGCTTGAATTCTAACATTTGGAGTGGAACCCATTCATGAAACTTTCTGGCTGTGTGATTCAAACGAAGGCTTCTCTTTCCTCTTTTGTTCTCACAAGAAAATCAATTCACTTGAAGAGCCTCTTAATCCCATTTTTGCAATCAACAATTGCCACTTGTATATCGCTCTAATAGATTAAGAAGTGGGATGATGCGGTTGTCTGGTCTAATTCAACCCTATTCAGGTAGCTGCAGCCCAAGGCACTTTGTAGTGCCAAGTGCAGAGCTCGACAGGAAGACTTTTGCTATCATAATTTCCTGTGGAGCTATGCACTGCCCCCACTGTGGAGCCTGAATTACTTTGAATTAGGCCCGACAACCACAGAGAGTCGAAATCCAGCAAGCAACAATAACCAACTCTTTGAGCATGACTTGCACGGGTTATTTTTTTCTTTGCATTAGCAAAGAAAGGAGGAATTTCAAAATGCACATCTATTTAAATGACAGCAACCTGCCATAAATCAAGTGTGAAACAAAAGGGGAAACAGTTGAAGTGAGAGAGAAGTTGGAGTGAAGGAAAAATTAATCAAAACAGTTTTCAAAAACTTCATAGTTTGAGCCTGTGAAAATGTTCAGGCCTACACTATCACCATGACAACCCGTAGCAAGCCCATGTCGGATAACCAGATCAGAAAGGGGCTGTTTTGTAAGAATGAAGCCCTCACATATTCATCCGAAGTTCAAGTTTCACTTCTGAATGCCTAAATTTTTTTTTTCTTTTGAAAAAGTAAGAATGTAGACAAAAGCTTTCTTTTTGTGCAGATGTGGGCAAATCTTCTTGTAGAAATTTAAAATCATCTTACCACGAAGTCCGTTCGAAACCCCAGGCAGGCATCACCTCAGGTAGGCTGTGTTTGTGTGCTAAAGCAACTGCTCCAAAGGCTGAGAGCCAAGTGGCAACCAAACAACTCCCCATGAAATCACCAGGCAGATTCCTGGAATCCCGGATATTGGAAGCATATGGCTAAAATGCATTCTTGCCCGAGACACCAGGTCAGCAAAATGTTGTAGGTAAGGAAACTGAGCTCTCACAGCTCTCTTCCCTGCAGCTCCCCAACTCTTACTGCCATGGCCCCAAAATGAATTAAATCTAAATAAATATAGGTTTCTCTCCTTAAGAGTCCCAATCCCCGTTTCTCCTCTTTTACCTTTCGGTGTTCGGAGAAGAAAGAGAACAAAGAGGGAGTCCCACTGATTCAAAACTAGCAGAACAGCCAGACAACAGAGCACAACTGTTCTCTCATGCATGACTGGGATGAGGATAAAAGCAGAGAAAGACTTCTGAGAAAAAGCAAGCACCAAAGGGAACAGGAGTGCTGACAAAACTTTTTTCTCTTTCTATTGAGGAGAAAGAGAGGGGGAGAAAAGAAGACTGCTTTAAAAAAGATAGAAGGAGAGAGATTAGCAAACACAAGTAAGGGCTTCCACCTCCTCTTTTACTTTTAGCCCAATCTGGTCAGAGAAACAAAACCTAGAAGTAAAGTAGATGATAACCTAAGACACTTGGGCAATTTTCACACTCAGGAAAGGAAGCCGGTGGCTAGGAGCCCCAGTTTCATATTAGCAGTTCATTACTTGCTCAGATATCCAGGTTGTGGGACAATGTCTCCTAACTGGAATTTTCCTGTGCACAGTTCGAACAGGATGCATGTGAATTCACACATTCTTCCCCACAGGGAAACACAGGGAAGGCAGGGGAGCTTTTGCATTTGGAAATCACATTCACAAATTAAACATAATTGTTTAAAAAAGAATGACCCTGAGGTCAACGCCACCAGCGTGGCATCACTGGACGGCTGCAGAGAGGGATTCAAAGCACAGGCAACTGCAAACTTTGATTCAGGGCTCCTCACAAAGGCTTTCAGATCAGTCATATTCTGCAGTGACTCCCCCAAGCCTGCTCAGCCAGCGTTTTTTACAGATCCCGTTAGCCACTAATGATGAGAGAGCTAAGGAGAGCACCAGTTTTCACAAGTTTTCAGCCTACATCTCAAAGATCTTTACCATACCTTAAAATAGGAATTTGATTTTATTAGGTATCTACCACTATTAGGTATCTGTATATATATATATATATATATATATATATATATATATATATATATATATAATACATTTCAACCATGAAAGAGCCAACAAACATAATACTTGCTCTTTCACTTAATCCCACCTTCAATGAACTACTTTCATACAACCTGAAAATTGCATAGAAGAGTTGATATTTAATCAGAAGCTTCTATTGCCAGGAGAAAATGGCTTTTATGTACATGACAAGACTGTAGAATAAATATTGTGATAACATGAAATTACTTTTAGATGCCTAATATGATATTTTCTTGCATGTTTTTTGTCTGATACACCCACAAAACTATCTTTCCACATTTGTGAATAGTTGAAGTGCATTATTCAATATCTATCTAGCATGAACTATATGCCAGGC
Source organism: Peromyscus maniculatus bairdii (assembly GCF_049852395.1). NCBI lineage: Eukaryota > Metazoa > Chordata > Mammalia > Rodentia > Cricetidae > Peromyscus > Peromyscus maniculatus. The sequence goes on from NC_134875.1 coordinate 18,373,247, forward strand.
ATGTATTTACATTCTTATACAAACCTTCACAATAATACAATTCCATGCACATCCATTACTCTGGTTTATAGCACTGAATTCTGCTTTACTTTAACTGTGAGTTACTATCTATTCTATTCAAGGTAGTAGAAGTCACAAAGGATAAAATAACAATGTAAACACCATCTCTGTCATTCTGGAGCTTACTGTCCTTTAGGTAAAATAAGAATTAACCAATGGTGGCACAAATATTTGTTTAGTTACAGCTGACACATTGTTAACAAAAGAAAATCAGGGCATGGTGAGAGCTGAGCAGAACTGGTCTAGGGTGAAGAATGCAAGGCAAGAGGAGAGGAGTGGCTTAAGTACCCAGAGGAGAGGGGGGAAATGTAAACAGATGGGAGTTTGATGCATTTGAGGAGCCACAAGGAGATCAGTGAAGCTGGAGGTTAGTGAGGGAGGCCATGAATATTAGAAGACAAAATGCACCATGCTAGATCATGCAGGGTCCAGTCAACTTTTCTTCTTGAATTCAAGGCAAAGATTTGTTTCAAGCAGATGGGGGACACAGTATGTTTGCTGTCATTTACTCTGACTGCTATGTAGAGAATGGAATGGAGCCAAGTAAGCAGGGCTGCAAAGACAGTTGTACTGACTGCTTGTGCACAAGGAGGGTTTCTGATGGTCAAATGGAGGCTGTGATCCATAAGCCCAAGAACTTGGGAATGTCTATGTAAAGGGAGAGTGTCTCGTGGCTAGAGTGATAGCTCATTTGTTAAGATAACTGGCTGCTCTTCCAGAGGATCCTGGTTGGATTCCCAGTACTCACATGGCAGGTCACAACTGTCTGTAACTCCATTTCCAGGGAATCTGATGCCGTCCTCTGGTCTCTGTGGGCACCAGACATACATGTGGTGCATAGATGTATTTATAGGGAAAGTACTTATACACATAAAATAAAATAAATAAATCTGTAAGAAGGGAAGGATTCTTTCCTTCTCATGAATCCAAGGACTGTAGTGGCTCCAAGAGAAAGAACAAAAGGAAAGATGACTTAGAATACTGATGAAGTGGGGAAACTGATTGCCAAATATTGCATTCTTTCCAAACAATCCATGAAAGTTACACTAATATAAAAGGTTGAAATATTGATAGAGCAGAGACCTAGATATTGGCACAATATCTAAGTATTGTCTTATAGTTTCCTCCTGCAAGGCAGACATATCCCTGAGGGGATTATGATGTTTCCCCAGGCCCCGGTGTTTCTGTCAGACTTCGTGATGGGGTAGAGCATGAGTATACACAACTTTACCTGTGGAGTATATATGTATTTGCTAGCACTGCTGTAACAAAACACTACAGGCTGAATATCTTAAACAACCCAAATGTCTTTTCTCACTATTCTGAGGCAGGACATTGGAAACCAAGTTGTTGGCTAGACTGGTGGCTTCTCAGGCCTCACTTCTGAGTTTGCACAGCTCTCACTGTGCTTTCACGTGGTCTTTTCTCTATACTTGCAAATCTGTTGCTTTCTTGTATTTGAGCTGACGTGAGTTGACCTGGATTAGAGCCCATCATAATGACCACATTTCACCTTTTAAAAATTAGTTTTATTTATCTTTTTGGATCTATTTATTTTTATTTTGTGTGTATGAGTATTTGGCCTGCATGCATGTCTGTGCACCATACGCATTCTGGGTGCCTGCAAAAGCCAGAAGACATCAGATCCCCTGAAACTGGAGCTAGAGAAAGTTCTGAGCCACCTTGTGGGTGCTAAGAACTGGACCCAGGTCCTCTGGAAGATTAATAATTGCTCTTAACCATAGAACCATCTCTGTAGCCTAACACCATTAAACCACCTTCTTAAAGACCCTAGCTCCAAATACAGTCAAAATTCAAGATACCAAGTGTTTGAGGTTTCAAAATATGATATTTGAGAGAGTACAATTCAATCCAAAAACAAGGATTGCTGCCTAAATGATTTGACCTGAATACAGTCAAGGCTCACTATATTTAACTTGTGGTTTTTAGAAGATACTGAGCTTAAAAGAACAAGTTAAGCAATATCACAGTGTAACAACCACAAAAAGAGAGAAACATCCTATAGGAAAACATATATCTCCCTTAAAAGTCCACTGTTTAAAAAAAATTGAGAGTAAGTCCGCCCTGGTGGTCCAGGCCTATAATTCCTGTCTTTGGGAGGTGGAGGTAGGAACATCAGGACATTAAGGCTGTTTAAGGCTACATAGTGAGTCAGTAGGGGTCCTGATATACTTACATGAGCTCTTGTCTCAGAAAACCAAATATTGTAAAGGTACTTACAGGGTAATGTTCAAGATTAAAGAAAGTAGAAGTATAGTAGATGGTCCTGGATGGGATTGTCCTCTTTGGATCACATTTCTCTGGTGCTTTAGAGACAACGGGGGAAACTTGAATATGAACAAATTTTAGATACTATTAAATCATTGTTCATTTACTAGATATGAAAATTATATGCTTAAATAATTTTCAGAGACTTGTTTTGAAGTATTAAAGTTAATATATATTTTCAAATATACCTATAAAACAATATTTTCGGGCTGAGCGGTGGTGGCACATGCCTTTAATCCCAGCACTCGGGGGGCAGAGCCAAGTGGATCCCTGTGAGTTCGAGGCCAGCCTGGTCTACAGAGTGAGATCCAGGACAGGCACCAAAAGTACACAGAGAAACCCTATCTCGAAAAACCAAATTTTTTTTTCAAAATAAATTCAGTGAGAGAAACAAATGTCTATTACATAATTTCATTTTTCTATGTGTTTTGAAGTACTCCAAAGAAAACATTAAACATGAGATTAGCTTTAAATGGAAAAAGTACAGGTAACAAATAATGATGTCTTGGGTTAGTATCACAAGAATAGACAATGGGTCTTTTGTTATTGTTGTATTTAAGGATTGTATATAGAACCTTCTGAATGCTAGGCAAGTGTATGTTCCTTGGGGTTTTGACTAGAGTTATAGAAAAGATAGTGATATCTTTTCCTGAAATGGATAAAACAGAGGAATGAGAGACCTTTGGTTGAATATAAGTTTCATTGAGCTCATGTTCAGTTCAATGTGTGCTGTGGGGTGTCTTTCTGTATGCTGTGAATGTGTTGCTCCCATTGGCTAATAAATATAGCTGCATTGACCTACCGCAGGGCAGGATGGAGCCAGGTGGGAAGATCCAAGAGAGAGAGTGAAAGGAGAAAGGAGAGGAAGGGGAGATGTAAGCCTGCCACCAAAGGAGCAATAAGATGTCAGTGGACCAGTAATGTCACGGCCACATGGCAACATATAGATTAATAGAAATGGGGTGAGTTAAATTATAAAAGCTAGCTAGCAAGACACCTATTATATGACCCATAGGCCATATAATTTGCAATTAATATTAAGCCTCTGAGTGATTGTTTTATATGTGGCTATGAGACAGCGGGGCTGGGTGGGACTGGAGAAACATCCAGCTACAAATGTGTCTTTGAGCTGTGTGGTAGTTTGAATGTCATTGGCCCCCATAGCTCATTAGGGAATGGCACTATTGGGAGATATGGCTTTGTAGGAGTGAGTAGATATGGCCTTGTTGGAAGAAGTATGTCACTGTGGAGGCTGATTTTGAGGTCTCATATACACTCAGGCCACACCTAGTATCTCAATTCACTTCCTGTTGCCTGCCAATTAAGATGTAAGACTCTCAGCTCCAGCACCATGTCTGCCTGCATTCTGCCATATCCCACCATGATGATAATGGGCTGAACCTCTAAACCATTAAGTGTTTTCCTTTATAAGAGTTGCTGTGGTTATGGTGTCTCTTCACAGAAACAGAAACCATAAATAAGACAGGCTGCAAGTAGATGGATTCATTCAAGTCAGGGGAGATGCTGGAACCAGATAGAAACTTAAAAACAATCACCACAGAGAAGATAATAACCACAGATGAATGGGATAGGACCTTTTTAGGAAAGGGATATAGAATGAATACAAAAACAAAAATTGATAATATAAAAATAGAGAGTTCTACTATGACCTAAGTAGAGAAACTCATGGTCAATTTGACACATAGTTATTTATAACATATTACATAGTAGGCACTGGTGTATGAAAATGAGCAAAATACCTATGTACCTAAGGAACTTAATATATAGCATAGAGTTATATGACCAACAATATAAGAACACAATGAGTGTGCTAAGGACCGACAGGAAATAATTAAATTGCAGAGTGATTCAGTAATGGGTACCAGAACAGAGTTAGATGAAGGAATATGTTCCGGTGTTCTGCATCACAAAAGATAACTAGAGTTCACAACAACCTGGTACATGTCTTATGAAAATATGGACGAGAGGAATTTGCAATCTCCCAAAGAACTGATGAGGCGAGGAAAATGCTGATTACCTTGATTTGATCATTGCATGCTGTGTGCATGTGTTCAAATATCACAGTTTACCCCATTAACATGTACAATTAATTCATGCTAATCAAAATTTAAGTAAAATAACAAACAAACTAGACAGCTCCAATCAAAAGTATATTCTACCTAGTTATTTCAAATCACTGTGTTTGGGGTGTTTTTTAATAAATGGGCTCATTGCATGCTATTAAAATACTTTTGCTAAAATAGGCACAAGTGGAGTTTTCATTCTTACTACTGTAACTGTCATTAGAAAACTTAGAAAAGCAACCAAAATGAATCAATTCATAAAATGGATAAAAAAACACAAAATAGGTAAGTTTGATTGTCATATAAGAAACATTCCAAATCAGTACAAAGTAGTACTGAGAGAGTAAATGTCACATGCCATCACTCTGCTGGCTACATGACCACACACAGTTACATTAAATTCTCAAAACAATGCAATATATTTTTGATTGTGAGCCTAGCCTTTAACGGCTGAGTGCAAACTGGTAGAGCCACTTTGGAAATAAGTATGGTGGTTTCTCAGAAAATTGGGAATCAATCTACCTCGAGACCTAGCTATACCACTCTTGGGCATATATCCAAGGAATGCTCAATCATACCACAAGGACACATGTTCTACTATGTTTATAGCAGCATTATTTGTAATAGCCAGAACCTGGAAACAACCTGGATGCCCCTCAACTGAAGAATGGATTAAGAAAATGTGGTACATATACACAATGGAGTACTACTCAGCAGAGAAAAACAATGACATCATGAAATTTGCAGGCAAATGGAAGGAACTAGAAAATATCATCCTGAGTGAGTTAATCTAGACTCAGAAGGACAAACATGGTATTTACTCACTCATAAGTGGATACTAGATGTAAAACAAATGATAATCAGACAACAACCCACAACTCCAAAGAAGACCCAAAGAGGGATGCATGGATTACCCTGGGAAGGGGAAATAGATGATATCTTCATGAGTAAACTGGGGATGAGAGGTGGGAAATGGAGGGTAGGGGATAGAGGATGAGAACATAAGGGAATGGGATGGTTGAGCTGGAACAGGAATGGAGGGGGAAAGCTATGAAAGAGATACCATGATAGATAGAGACATCATGGGGACAGAGAGGAACCCGGTGCTAGGGAAATTGCCAAGAATCCCCAAGGATGACCCCAGCTTGGGCTACTAGAAATAGTGGAGAGAGTGCCCGAACTGAACTGGTTTACGTTAGTGATCAGACCAGTGACTACCCTAACTGTCATCATAGAGCCTTTCTCCAGTAACTGATGAAAGCAGATGCAGAGATCCATGGCCAGACACCAGGCCAAGCTCCAGGAGTCCAGTGAGAGAGAGAGAGAGAGAGAGAGAGAGAGAGAGAGAGAGAGAGAGAGACAGAGAGAGACAGAGAGAGACAGAGAGAGACAGGAGGGATTCTATCTATGACCAAGTGCATCAGGATCATGATGGGGAAGCATGCAGAGATGACCAAACCAAACTAGTGGGAAAACATGAAAGGTGGATCAATGGCCGTGGAGTCCTCTGCATGGTGAGACAGTTGTGTAGCTTGATCTGTTTGGGGGGCCCCCTGGCGGTAGGATCAGAATCCATCTCTGGTTCGTGAGACAGCTTTGTGGAGCCCACTACCTAGGATGGGACACATTGTGCAGCCTTGAGCAGGGGGAAGGGGCTGGACTTGCCTCTACTGGATGTGCCTCCCCGTGGGAGGTCCTTGCCTTCCTGTGGCTGGGAGTGGGGAGTGGGTTGGGAGGGGGAGGCTGGAGGGGCGGGAGGAGGGAAGAGGGGGATCTTTGACTGGTGTGTAAAATGAATAAAAATATTTCTTAATAAAAAAAACTGAAAGAAAAAACCTTAAACAACAACAAAAAAACCAATACAATAGTTTACAATCCTGACCTTTTCCAATTATGTCTAAGAGATGTATGGAGAAGCTTGACCAGAGCACAGTTAGTAGCTCCAGTTAGAAGAAGCTTCTTCCTACCAGTTTGGAACTAAGATGAAAAGGGTTACTATTTGAAGGTGCCTCAGTGGTACAAACCTGTAATCCCAGCTCTTCAGGCAGCTGAAGCAGAATGAGGAGAAGCTCAAGCCTATCTTGACAACTGAGTGAAGATTGTATCTTTAAAAGTAAAAATCCAAAAGAAAGCACCAGAGAGATGCTTCCATGGTTAAGAGAATTTGCTGCTATTCCAGAGGACCAGAGTTCAGTTCTGAGCACCCACATGGCAGTTCCACCTGTGACTCTAGGTTCAGAGAATTCAGTGTCCTCTTCTGGCCTCCATGGGGTCCTCCATGCATGTGGCCCGCATAAATACATTTACACAAATAAAATAAAAATATATTTAAAAAAGAAAGAAGAGAAGAGAGGGTGGGAGGGAGGGAAGGAAGGAAAGAGAGAAGGAGGGAGGGAGGGAGGGAGGGAGGGAGGGAGGGAGGGAGGGAGGGAGGGAGAAGAAAAGGAAGGGAGGTTTGTAGTTCGGTGGTATAACAAAATGTGCTTGGCCCTGAGTTTCATCCCCAGGACCAAAAAGCAAAAAGGTACCCCAGGATAAGTCCTTTTAAAGGGAAAATAACTTATTTTGACATTTATCAAACCCTAAGCTCCCCATTTTATAAAGTTTGGGTTTTTGTGCAGTGGGTTTCTTTTAAGAAACAGTCACATATATTTTAGAAGCCTTTCAGGAAGGCAATTGTCCCTGGTGATTGCTCCTGACTACTAGGGCTAGGTGATTAAATAATCTAACCCAACTCCTGGTCCTGGACAAAGGCAGTGCCAGCAGTGCCCAGATTACACATTCAGCAAATGTACTTTCAATTCCCCCTCATTTTCTCAAATAATTAGATACTGGGTTATGATTGGAGAAATATTGACCTTTAAAAAAGTATATATAGCTACCTTTTGGGCTACATCTACACTTTAAAAAGGCACCATTTAAATGCCTTCATGAATCCATAACTCCACTAACTCCTCTGACCTTTTAAAAAATGGCCATTAGTAACAAGTTTCAAGGAGCAAGCTATTTTCTCTTCTTTACGCCATCCGGTAGCAGTTGAAAGTAGAGCCACAGTTGGTAAAGTGCCTGCTGCGCAAGCATGAGGACCCTGCATTCAATTCTCAGTCCTCATGGAAAAGCTAGGCATGCTGGCACACACCTGTAACCCCAGGGCTGGAGAAGCAGCTACAGGAGAAGCCCTGCAGTTGATTGGCCAGCCGATCTAACCAAGTCAATAAACCCCAGGTTCAATGAGAGACCTTGTCTCAAAATATAAGATCGAGAATGATTGAAGAAAACACTTGATGTTGACCTCGGGCCTCCATATGCACGCGTGCTTGTGTGCACACATTCAAACATCCATACACACAAATTGTGAGGTCATAAGAAAAGTAGTACTAAAAGATGATAACGTGTTAATTACAGCCTGTCTCAGCAATGTCCATTTTCTTCAGTGTCTATCATGGATTGCACCATTTTCTCCATAAAGCATCATAAAAAAAACCCAGAAAGGTATTTTCAATACTAGGCCTGGAAAACAAAAACATGTAACACAACTAATCTGGAAAACAAAAACATGTAACAGAACTAATCAGAGCTGCCCAAGAAAACTTAGTACTTCATCCTTTCCTTCTTTCTTTCTTTCTTTCTTTCTTTCTTTCTTTCTTTCTTTCTTTCTTTCTTTCTTTCTTTCTTTCTTTCTCTCTCTCTCTCTCTCTCTCTCTCTCTCTCTCTCTCTCTCTCTCTCTTTCTTTCTTTCTTTCTTTCTTTCTTTCTTTCTTTCTTTTTTTTTTTTGAGACAGGGTTTCTCTGTGTAGCTTTGCGCCTTTCCCGGAACTCGCCAAGTACTGGGATTAAAGGCATGAGCCACCACTGCCCAGCATACTTCATCATTTCTACAGACAATTTGGGGTTCATTTCTAATGCACTAAACCAATAATTCTCAATCTTTCTAATGCTAAGACCCTTTAATACAGTTCCTGATGTTGTGGTGACCCCCAAAACATAAAATTATTTCATTGTTACTTCATAACTATAATTTTGCTACTGTTATGAATTGTAAATTTTTTTGGAGATAGGTTTGGCAAAGGGATAGTGACCCACAGGTTGAGAACCTCTGCACTAAACTCCCCTATTACCATCCTCTGTCAATGCAAAAACATTGTTTGGACTTGTAGGAACAGGCTAAGAGGCTAACATACTTGAATTTTAAGACTAGCCACTAGCCTCGTGGTCACATAGCCAAGTATTCATATAAAACCTAAGGAATCATTGTAGTATTGTTTCTTTCTCAAAGCATCTTTCCTCGGCCTTCCCCACACTGCTTTGGCATGTCTGTGAGACTGGAATGGGGGACGGGGGATGCCATAGCTGCTCAGCTGCTGCTTTTCTCGGTTCCTAGTTTTGAAACAGGTGGCCCTCTTTCCAGAAAGGAATTCAAGTAGTTCATGCTGTAAAGGCCAACTTTGATAAGAGACAAGCATTCTCTCTGTCTGGCTGTATCACCACCAGTCATTAGGAGGAGGGACGGGAGGCTCTGATAGTCATTCACACACATTCTGACACAAATTGTTCCAGGAGTTTTCCCTTTCACCACAAACTTGTCACTTTGCACCACACATACCTAGACACATACAGACAGACATAAACTTAAATCATTATGAATTTTTGGCCAACAATATGAAATCCTTCATGAACAAAATTTAGTGCTTAGCACAGTCTGCAGAAAGCACATAGCATTGAAAGAAATGAAGGCCTGGTTATTCAGGTAAGGACTGATTAGGTAGCTCGATAAGCAATAAATGTTTTCTCTACATACACATAAGCTCATGTGCACATAATAACCCCTCCCAGCTGTCTATAGTTACAACTTACCCAAAAGTAAGAGTTGGACCTACCCTGGGGATTCATAGAATGTCCTTGTTCAGTTCAGCCCCAAGTACCTGCATATTTCTGACTATGTGGCTCTTCTGAGATGGTCAGGATTTTTCCACTTCTTGGCTAAATTCAGTGTCTCCTATATTTGTTCTTTGTAGCACGAATCTTAAAGAGTCTTATTAATAAAAACAAACCCAAGGCCAGTTATTGGGGTGAATGCTGGAAGATCAGAGAAGCAGGTTAGCCACAGCCACCTCCCCTTGCCAATTCCTCAGCTGATCCTGTTTCCTCAGACTGGAAGCCTCTGTGTTCTCATCCAAAAGAATCTCAGCTGAACTGTGCTCAGAAGCCTAAACGCTTAACCAGACTCTAGTTTCTGTTCCTCACTCCTTATATACCTTTCTGTTTTCTGGCATCACTTCCTGGGATTAAAGGCATGAGTCACCATGCCCATCTGTTTCCAGTGTGGCTTTGAACTCACAGAGATCCGAATGGATCTCTGCCTTTGGAATGCTAGGATTAAAGGTGTGTGTGCCACCATTTTCTGGCCCATGTATCTAGTGGCTGTTCTGTTCTCTGATCCCAGATAAGTTAATTACTGTGCACAATATTTTGGGGAACACAATATCACCACAGTTCTTAAGCAGTGTAAAATAGAAAATAAACTCACAACAGAAAAAAAGATTATTAACTAATCTTTAACAGAAATATTCCAGGCCTGAAACATGACCAGAATGTCCAGTTTCACAGTTTTGCCTATAAAATCTTAGCTATCAGAGGTGGCACCAAAACTTTTTTACAAGACAGTGAAAAATCAGAACAAATGTCAGTCAAATATACAGACCATCTAATCCTACACCTGACTGCTTTTCAGACTTTACAATGGCACAAGAGAGATGAGCATTCAGTAGAAACTATCCCTTGAATCCACACTCTTGTGATGCTGGGCCCCTGATAGTCAGCCTCACATACAAGGGGAAACAGCTGATACTATTCAGCACAGCTTCTTAAACCATGAGATCATAACTGAAGGGGAGGGTCCCGAAACAGCTGGCAGCTGTAAAAGGTTTCTAATTCAAAATTAAATGTATAACGACTCTGAGTAATTACTGGCAGTGCTGGCCCATATGCATTGGACTTCACTGCCACCTTGGTTTGGAACATGCAATGTGTCTACTTTGCACTGAGCATGCTTACCTACCCTACAAAGCCAGTCAGATTCAATCTGAAATGCCTAAGTCAGTTCAAGATGATCATAGCTTATGAATTGCAGTGTTCTTAATATACATATAAAGTTTTCTGCTCTGATAGAAAGATAATGGTTTATTTATGGAAAACAAAACCCTTAAATGTTTTCCTGCTATCATTCCTCAGCATGTATCAAATTAGTCTATCTTTGGATTGTACTGTATTAGAATGTTTAAATTTAAACATTACTATTTGAGATGCTCACTTGATTTTCATGGAAAAAAGTCCTTAAATTTTTGGTTGGGATTAGGACAAAATTTCCAACAATTTCTGAAATGGCCCTAAACATACTTCTGCAATTTTTCTAACACATATTTATGCAAAGCAACGTTCTCAGCACTGACCATTATAAAAATCACTCTGATTTCTCCTCTATGAGTCCAACCATGACATTTCTTAAAGTATTTTAAAACACCAGTACTGCATAAATAATAGCACAGCAAATTGCTTTAAATGTACTCTGAAAAAGCAACAAATTATCCTTGGCACTAGGTCCAAAACGAGTGCTCCCTAAGTCCTAAGCTAGGTACTAAATCTCTGTCATTAAGTTTCTGGTATTAGGGCTGGAAAGATGGCTCAGTGGTTAAGAGCACTGGCTGCTCTTCCTGAGGATCTGGGTTCAATTCCCAGAAGTTCACAATTGTCTGTAACTCCATTCCAGTTCCAGGGAATGAGACATCCTTACACAGATATACATGCAGGAAAGACACCAATGCACATAAAATACAAATAAATTATTTAAAAAGTTTCTGGTATTCACAGACAAAAAATATTATGGGGGTGGTGTTAGATGGTGATCAATAGTAACTTCAGGGAAAGATAGTCATTTGTATGCTGTATTCCTATGTATTTCAGAAAGCTCTAGTTGGACAACTCTGTGACTTACATTTGATCAAGAATTTATGGCATAGACAATATTTATGAATGAAATTGGGATATAGACCTTTAGATAGTATCTTTATTCATCCAGAAAAGTTCTATTGACCATTTATGATGAACCAAGAGTTGCACTACACATTATGAAGGAGTCATCATTCCAAATAATCATGGCACCTCATTGCTAAGGGCAGACAGAGCATAGGAGAAAGGGGCCAATGGCCGAGAAGGAAGGATATCTGAAGTGACATTGGAAAACTCATTAAGAGTCATCAGGAAAAGGAAGGGGAACAATTAGAGGAAGGTGGTTTACTTAAAGCTTGGAAAGACTGATAAAGGAGAGAGACTATGTATTTAGACAGAGAAATGGAGAACCAACTTAAGGAGTTCAGCTTTTCTCCTGAGGGCACCGGTGAGTACCAAGGAGCTTCCATCAGGAAAAAGGTCCATTTAATTTGCTCTTCAGAAGTACCCTCTGGCTGCCTCATAGAAGACAGATTGAGAACAATATGGAGCCAGGGCCATCAGCCAGGGCCATACTGTAGTAGTTCAAGTGAGAAATGCAGGCAGCCCAAACTACATGAGTGACAGCGGAGGAGACAGAGAAGTATACCATCTGAAGAGACTGCCATGCTCCATTGAGGCTACCATGACAAAAATGTCATAAACTGGGGAACTTCAAACTAACAGAAAGCTAGTTTTCCCAGTCATGGAGGCTCAGAAGTTCAAGAGCAATGAGCCCACAGATTCAGAGACTGGTTTCCTTGGGTGGAGGTGGCACCCTCTCATTGTGTCCACTCATGGTCAATGGAAAAGGCCTCCGTGACAGTCTCTCATCATAAGCTCACTGGCACTCGGAGAGCCACCAGTCTCAGAACTTCCTTAGGAAGCAGGTGTGAACACAGAAATGCTTGGAGACCCAGGCATTTAGACCATAGCATAGATCTAAAGCAGTGACTCTCAACCTGTAGGTCACGACCCAGGGAGGTGGGATGATTCTTTCACAGGGGTCACCTAAGAGCATCCCCAAACACAGACATTTACATTATGATTCGCAAAATTACAATTATGAAGTAGCAAGGAAAATAATTTCATGGTTGGGGGTCACCACAACATGAAGAACTGTGTTAAGGGTTGCAGTATTAGGAAGGCTGAGAACCTTTGGTCTAAAGGATGAAATTGATAATAGTAATTTTTTTTTATTTCATACTTTGTGGGAGCACTTCACTCAGGTTACCTTGGTCCCCAGGACAAAGCTACGAGGTTATCCCTGCAGGGGAAACTGAGACACAAAGAAATGAAGTAATTTACTCAAGAGCCCTCAACTAGTAGCAAATAGCCACTCATCCTCACTGTGTTGTTGGTCTGCTTCACAGAAAACTGTAAGGACTTGTTGCAGGCATGATAGTACACATCCATGATCTCTAGAGTTGGGAGGTAGAGGCAGGAGGATAGATAGTGAGCACAGGACAGCTAAGTTACACACCAATAAATAGCCTGTCTCAAAATAAAACAAAAACCAACAACAACCCCCCCCCCAATATCTTTTCCTCACTTATGCTCAGTTTTTATAATGAAAGAGAAATTAACAAGAGAAAATCAAATTGAGTTCTATATGAGATGCATAGGAGTTTCGTACCGAAAGAAAGGCTCAAGTTATGTATTTCTATGCTGGATTGGATGGATATATGAATAGCCAGGGAGACTTAAGATTAGACAAAAGAATTATAATCTACTGCTTCAGGGAAAGGCTGGAGATTCCTTCCCTGGGTTATGGGACCTGTTTAGGGGAAGAGGAGTCAGAGAAGGCCAAGGAGCTCCTCCTGGTCAAGCACTCTTGTCATGTGCTTTGGGAGAAGTATGTGCTGAACCCTCGCTCTAAGAACAGGCTCTTTGTTTTGTTTGGAATTTTGGCTGGGAAGCCAAGAACTTGCAGTTTTCTTAAACTAATCCATATTCTTTAAGGTAGGAGATAGGGTCATCTGTCTAGTATAAGAGAACAGAAATATTGATAGAAGGTTTAATAATAATAAAAAGTACTTGAAAGAGAACCTGTGGAAAATGTGAGAAATGAAAAGAAAACTAAGCTGGGTGTAATGGCACTCGCCTTTAATCCCAGCATGTGGGAGGCAGAGGCAGGCAGAGCTCTGTGAGTTCAAGGCCAGCCTAGTCTACATAATGAGTTTCAGGGCAGTCAGAACTATATAGTGAGACCCTGTCTTAAACAAACAAAAGATTAAAGAATTTGAACCAATATCTAGGATTTACGACTGTTTGGAAACCTTAAAACTGGTGTGCTTATTTTGGACTTCTGTGATTTTCTCTAGCAGCTCATAGAATCCAGCTCGCAAAAATCAGAGACTCTGAGAAGTTGTTCTAGACATTCAACTTTCCCTGGTTGCTAGAATATAAGCCCCAAATGTCTAAGGAGTTGAGGAGATGTGGCCAAGGAAATTACTGAGGTGATCAACCATGGGAACAAGTTGGAAGATCAAGTTTACAGCAGAGACTGAAGAAGGGACAAGAGATCCAGACACCAGAGAGAAAGAAGACTGTCATAGTAGGAAACCTGGACAAATAAACCATTTTGTCTTATTACTTAAATCGGGCAGTTCTGGGTAGTAAGATCAGTGGCATGGACATGGGAAAAGATGGCTGAAGTGAGGTAGTGGTAAAGGTCATTGAAATTTTAGAGATAAAAGAACTAAGAAACCAGAGTGATTAGATCATCATTGTGGCATCCCCTAAGGAAGGTAGCAGATCTAAGGGTGGAAAAGAAATCTCTGAAGTCTCAAATGAATGAAAGGAACAAGAATTTGTGAGCATCAGCCCATAGAGAAAAGTCACATCTTCCTTTTTCTCATCTTTTTTTTCCAGAATGGATTTAGTATAGCTAAGAATATATATATAAATCACTGTAACTGCTATAGTTATGATGAATAATCCCCAAATCTCAGTGACTTAACAGAGTTTAGAGTTACCTGAGTTCTCTCTGTGTGTCTGAAACTCATAAATACCTTACATGTATAGAACTTCTCCTTTATCTACACTTCCACTGTTATTCAGCTCAACAACTCTTCTTTATCATTAGAGAGATAATAGTAGCCTGACACTCAGATCATCACTTCATGTGTCATGTGACATCGTCAAGGAAAAGGGAGACTATATTATAATATAGTGAAAGACCATATTCACTCAACACTAATTATGATGTGTTCCATTTGGATATTAGTTATCAGTAGTCTTATCTCACTATACTTAGTGTACAAATTAAACTTTATTATAAGGTTGTATGTTCAGGAAAACCATGGGGTTTGATACTATTAGCAGCTTTCAGCATTCACTGCCAGTCTTAGACTATGATCCTTGAGGATAAAAGGGGACAACCGAATTACATCATTTGTTCCTCGCAATAATCTTATGAGATAGTCACAAGTATCACCACCCTCATCTTATAGATGAGAGAAATGAATGCCAGTGAGGATAAATAATTTTTCTAAGATCACCCAGCTTGTATCTGGCTAGTACTTGAACCCAAGATTTCTGGCTCCAAACCCTGTACTGATGATCATCAAAACAATATAGGAGCCAGGCGGTGGTGGCGCACGCCTTTAATCCCAGCACTTGGGAGGCAGAGGCAGGTGGATCTCTGTGAGTTCGAAGCCAGCCTGGACTACCAAGTGAGTCCCAGGAAAGGCGCAAAGCTACACAGTGAAACCCTGTCTGGAAAAAAACAAAAAAACAAAAACAAACAAACAAACAAACAAACAAACAAAAAACAATATGGGAGCTATAGTTTATAGGGTACTGTCTATATACCAGTGTCTTATACATCATCTATCCCATTCAACCATGGCAATAGTACAGAATAGATACTACTAGTCTGTCTATTTACAAATAAAGATAAAGCCCAGTGTTACGAAATTATTCTGCTATAGTACCTCCAACAAACTATTTCTAGAGGAAAACTAGCTTTGATTGCTCCATTTCAGTGTATAGCACATATTCCAGGAACACCACACTCATCTAATTCAGGTATTTGGATATTTATATCTGCAATGTAGATAATCCTAATTTGCCTTTCAAGCATTGTTTTTTTTTAAAGTGGCTGATCAGTAAAGAAAATTATGTTACCTGATTAAAAAAGTAGAAAAAGAAGAAATGGGCTCTACTGGTAGAACAATAGTTAATGATGCTATAGTCATATAGTACTTTAATGTTTCACAAAGAGCCTCAGCATATACTATTTTATTTGATCCTCCCCACAGAAGGGTTTCCTGAAAGTAAAAGTTCTAAGACCCTTCACACAATACCTAAGGGAAACCCCACCTCAGAGGCACGCTGCTGTTGTTATTTTATAGCAGCTACAAAGGGCTGTCTTGTCGAAGAGGGTAAAAACTGCTTCCCTCTGGGGGTAGAGGGTGCTCCTGTCTAGGATAAGTTATTTGATGTCTTTGAAATCTTATGAGAATGTTGAATGTATGGCCCTATTCTAAGTCATGGAGTCATAAAGTTTTGAGCAACTGGGCCCTCTCTTTTTACCTCCAACCCCCTTAGTCCTGACGGTTTGCTGGGATATATTTTTGAAAAACAGCTCATTTAAAGTATTTGGAAAATGTTAAGGTCATGGCCGATTATCAGAGCTATCTAATGTGTCATAAAATAGTACTTACTGAAACCTCAGTCCCATATCTAACTATATTCTTAAGTGTCAATTGTGAATCAAGACAAATTAAAGAAGTGGGGAGAAAACCGAATGTGTTCAAGATACATTTGCCAAGTACCCACTATTCACAAGTCATTGCACTAAGTAGTAAAGTTCTCATAGCTTGCTACATTAATTAATCAGGGTAGGCTTATTGCTATGGTTACAATGAAAAATCCTCAGATCTCAGGGACTTGACACCAAGTTTGGAGTTTCCTTTTGCAAAACGCAACTCAGGTGTTCCTGCTAGTTCTTCTCCTAAGCAGGTTTCCTCCAAATGGGACTTGGGGATTCAGATTCGTCAAATCTACTGGTTTTGTCATCCTTGAGAGCTTTAGAGTCCTATTGGATAAGACGCAACTGGTTGGTAATAAAGGAAGGGAGGTTGAACAAAGGAACCCAAAGTATGTTTTTGCCAAACCAAGAGGTAGCAAATACTTGTATATACAATCCACAAGTTATAACTCAGCCTCATAGCCCAACTGTATTGCAAGGGAGCCTTTATTGCAATCTTCATGAATGTTTAAGAAAAGGAAATGGACTTGGTGAATACACAGGCAGTCTTGGCCTCAGTGGCTCTTATAGTTCAGATACAGAATGGTCCTCAAATACTCGTGTGTTGAAGACTAGTTCCCAGCTGGTTGTGCTACTGTAAGATCATTGGACCTTGAGGGTTCTAACCTCTTCAGTGGACTTATCCTTTGGTGAATTTGTAGCTGAATAGGACATTAAGAGGTAGGGCCTGCTTGGAAGAAGTAAGTCACAGAGCATGTACCTTTGAAGGCTGTAACTTCTTCTGAAACTATTTATTATGCCTTCAAAGCAAGAATTATCTCTCAACAAAATCACACATTCCCAGAAATAGAGAAAAAGACACGCTATTTGTAAGAGAGAAAGACATGTGCACGAGGAATTGAAAATTAGTGTTTATCTGCTGCATTTCCTCTGTTTTTGAGATTCTGTTTCTGGGCTTACTCATCTTTCCTCCAAAGGAAGGCAAATCCAGGCAGGCCCTTGCTGATAGCCCCAGCTGCTCAAAGTACAATGGAAAACTAGTGATTCTTTACTTCCAGCCTTCACGGCAAGAGAAAAGAGAGAAATGTAAGCCTGCCAACTGGGCAGAGGTAAATGAGTGAATACTAACTAGGTCTCTCCTGCCCAGCCTGTGGCAAGTCACCAGCTGTGCCTTTAATTTGGCCCTTTGTCTTCCCCAGAAAGGCCAAGGCCATTGTGCCTGTAAAGCAGGCTCCTCCAGCAAGCTGTTCAACAGCAGAGATTGACATCTCAGAGGACAGGAAAGATATTTATTAAAGGAAAACAATATTCTCAAAATGAAATGAAAGAACACCCATTTGAGAAGAAAAAAATAAGTAAATCTGGTCATTTTGCTGCATTTTATGTATAGAATAAGAATTCAGTTCAAAGAACCATCAGCTGTTTTCAAGGTTAGAATCTTGTTCTCTTTTTGACAACAATCAATCATAGAGGTGGCTTGGTGGGAGATAAAATCACCAGATCTGAAGAGAAGACCCCAGAGAGTCGAACCCCAAAGAGGAACCATAATTGAGTGTTTAGTTGAAGTTTTCCTATTTTGTCTTGTCAGAACAGCAAGGAGGGGTGTTGATTACTGACTTTGAGTTTCCATGAAGAAAAATCAGTTGTAGTTGGAGAGGTTTTGTTTGAGGTGCTATGAAGGGAACCCAGAACTTGTGTATATGCTCTCTGAGTGAATGAATTAGTAAACAAATGAAGAAATGCACTTGAACTAAACCAAGTTTCAGTGATGCTCTCAAGGAGATGAGAAAGACAATGGGAAAGACACGAGAATTGGGGTCTGAACATTGGTGTCTTCCCACTTTGCTAGCACTCTGATCTTAGATTTCCCAGTCTGTAATATTGTCATGGATCCATTCTCTCTCTCTCTCTCTCTCTCTCTCTCTCTCTCTCTCTCTCTCTCTCTCTCTCTCTCTCTCTCTCTGTGTGTGTGTGTGTGTGTGTGTGTGTGTGTGTGAGAGAGAGAGAGAGAGAGAGAGAGAGAGAGAGAGAGAGAGAGAGAGGTGGGGAGAGAGAAAGATCTATGTTTCTTGCATTCTTGAGATTTTGCTCTGGCCTTACTTACCTTTGGTTCAAGAGTAAGCAAGCAAGAAGTACTTCATCACCACTCTAGCCCAAGAAGCAGGGATAAACATGAGACATGAACACACAATCCTTAAGCCAGAGTTTGAAATAACACATAATCAGTGAAAATTGACTATTAAAACAATTATCCCTAATATAAAGAGAGCAGAAGACTCTGACTGTAATTACAATCAAAGAAATGAGTAGTGGGCTGCAACGAGGTGATTACAACTCTAGTATGGCTCTTCTGCTGTCTATGCGACCTTAAGCAAGTCACTTCTGGGGACACGGTTTCGTGAAAGCTAAAAGGGAGAGACAGAATTAAGTAACATTCAGGGGTCATTCAAACTCATGGATTCCATTTTAAAAAGTGAACCAATTAAAAGTATTGGTTTGTAGTCTTCCCCACTTTGACCATTCCAAATGCTTCTGTCTGCAAACCAGTTCTGGAAGGAGAGCAGACACAGAACCATCTGCATTCCAAACAGCATCAAAGGAAATACCACTAATGGAGCCTGAAGCATGTGGCTAATAGACTTGAGATTTCCTTTCCCCATAGAAAATGGGTCTATGTGGACAGAGGGTTCACATGCTTAGAAAATTCAGACATTCTGGCATCTAACATTTTGGTCTTCATGTTGCTTGCCAGTTAATACTACTCAGACAGTTTTTGTGTATTCCAGACAAAAACATGGCATGCCATGGCCCCAACCTGGCTCTGGCCCTAATTTTTAAGCCCTGCCTTGGCCATGTTACTAAGGATCTCTGTAACAGTGTCCTAGTTGGCATATGGAGCTCACAGCTCTTCTGCCAGTCTCAGGAGGAGGTTGAGAATAAAAAGAAGCAACATGTGAAACCATTTGGCAGAACAGAACTGTTCCCAAATGTATTCCCTTTCCACATGTCTAGAGTGCTAACCCCATTAGGAAAGTCAGGGAGCTTCCCGAAATGGAATTACTCATTATTTTTAAAATAGCATTTGGTGTGCAACACCACTGCTTTCCCTTCACCACTGAAAATCAAGTAATCACAATTTCACATACACATTCAGTCATTTCTTTTTTTAAAAAGTTCTATTGCTCAAGAGTTAAAGCAAGATCACTTTCATTATAAGAAAATTCATTTATGTCCCTGTTTAAAAGCTGCTTCCAGAAAAATCATAAAAAGGAAAAGCAATATTTATTTCAAAAAAGCAGATGTTGGGTACAAACCAAAGTCCCACAAACAGTTCAAACATAATGATAAGCAACTTAGGATACTTTTGTACTTTATAATAAACTTGGGATGAAATTAAAGCCTGCTTGTACCAGACACATGGGGGATCAAACCATAAGCAGCAATCCCTATCATGTCCACTACCTAGGACAGTCCCAAAGCTGCGAGTGCACCTTGTGAGGCGACACTGAAAGGCGTAGGAGAGCCATCAGGACTCCAGGGAAGCAGAGAGTTCTTGTGCCTCCTAGGCCAGACTTTTGACAGGTTGGGTGACAGGCAGTACCATTTTGCTTTGCCTCAGAAACTCCTTCTGTCCACAATGGCAGTATTCCAGAAGGGAAGACAGGTGGATATGAGGAGTTCTTATCCACAATTATAAACTTCTCTATTTCAGAGTGGAAAGCTGGAAACTGTATCCACTAAAGGTGAGAAAAGAAATTTTGAGAACATCAGAAGGTAAAAAGTTAATAAAGGATTGATGAATTTGTTTCCAGTTATTGATTCTTAAGTAGCAAATGGCAATTGTCCATGGGGAGGACTAGAAGGATAACCCAGCAGTTAAGAGTGCTTGCTGAACAATCATGAGGACCACAATTTGGAACCCAGCACCCACGTAGCAAGCTGAGCATCCCACAATCATGTATAACTCTAGCTCTGAGGGATCAGCATCCTTTTATAGATTCCACATGTGCTCACAAGCACACACCCTCTCTCACACTCACATATACTCACATAAAAAATAAACAAATAAATAGATTTTAAAAATTGTCTATGCAGTTCAATGTGATGTTTTAACCTTATGTGTACATTATAGAGAGATACAATCAAGCTAATTAATATGTTTATAACCTTGTTAACTTTGGTGGTGAGAACATTATCAAACATTAACCTTAACCCTTTCAGCAGTTTTGAAACCACAGTATATTACTATTCAGTGTGGTCACTATGTGGCATACTAGATGATCACAACTTATCCCTCCTGTCTGAGACATGGTACCCTGTGGGCTATATGTTGCTTCACTCATCTCTCAATTTCTATTTTCCATGCCTATAGCAATCACTGTTCTACTCTCTGCTCTGTGAGATAATTCTACCTAGAAGAAAAATATTACAGGATTTACCCTTTATGCCTAGTTTATTTAATCTAACATAGTATTATTAATGTCCTCAAAAAATTGAACAGATAGTAATCACATGATCCAACAATCTCAGTCCTAAGAATGGACCCAAAGGAGAAAAAATCAGAAATTTGAAGAGATGTGTTCCCTGGCACCATAGTCATTGTCATATTAGTCAAAATAGCTAAGATAGAGAGGCAACTTAAGGACCATCAATTGATGAATGGATAAAGAAAATTCAGGTTATATACTCAATGAAACATGGTACACCCTTTAAAGGAAATAAGTCCTGACATTCACAGTAAAACAGATGGGATCAGAGGATTAGAACATCTTGAACCAAAGGCTGAGGGGCCCCCAGCTGGATCAGGCCCTCTGAATAGGTGAGACAGTTGAATGGCTTGATCAGTTTGGGAGGCAACTAGGCAGTGGGACCAAGTCCTGTGCTCATTGCATGAGTTGGCTGTTTGAAACCTGGAGCTTATGCAGGGACACTTGGCTCAGTCTGGGAGGAAGGAACTGGACCTGCCTGGACTGAGTCTATCAGGTTGATCGCAGTCCTCGGGGGAGGATTTGCCCTGGAGGAGGTGGGAATGGGGGGTGGGCTGGAGAAAGGGGAGGGGGAGAATAGGGGAACCCGTGGCTGATATGTAGAACTGAATGGTATTGTAAAATAAAATAAAAAAATAAATAAAAAAAAAGAACATCTTAAAGTCCAAAACTGAACCCAGTTTAACTAATATGGTCAAAAGTCCATGGTTAAACAGATATAGTGACAAACTGTCCTTTAAATATGTATATTTATGCCTAGAGATCAATGCTGATCTCAACTTTGATTAGAGAAGTATCTTTCTTCAGTGGACAGTGGTTAATGTAGACACTTGTAACAGGACAAAGTGCTGAGAATAAGTGACTGTTGAGTGACCATCCCTAAATTGGACACTTACATCAACCCCAGAAAGGCTCAGGGGAACCTGAAATGGAAGAGGAAGCTAAAAGAATGTAAGAACCAGCGGATGGGAAAGAGAGCTGGGAACACTGTCTTCTGGACATTATGTGGCCGTTGCACTCATGAACTCACAGCACAAGACTAGGCCCATCCCTAAATATCGCATCGTGGATGATTAGAGAGGAGCACATGAGGCTCCATAGCTCCTTAAAGACTTATTGGCAGTTACTTGTTGCTATGTGGGGAGGAAATCATATTTCTTAATGGTACAGCCACTGGTAAGCTGCCCTTGCTCAAATAAATAATCCTCTATGCTAATGTAAACAATCCCAATTAAAGGCAGCCAAGCATTAAATAAACATGTGAAGGTTGGAATGAAACTTGTTGGGAAGGAGAAAGCTGTATAAGTTGACCTCATTCTAGAGAATGGTCCCATATCCAGGAGTATATGGATAGTACAAATTGGAATTGATAGGTTATTATTTTCTAAAAAAGAGAATACAAAGTTAGATAGGTAAGGAAAAGGGGAATGAATCTTGGAAGAGTTGTGGGGAGGGAGAGTGAATATAATCAGAGCACATTATATGAAACTCTTAAAGAATTAATAATAATCTTCCTAAAGGAAATTTATTTTAAAAGAATTCCTCAAAAAATTCTTTGGTGTACATACAATTTTATCATTTAGTAAAGACAAAAGCAAATTTGCACACTAACAAAAAGCAGTCACAAAGTTATGTAGGGATGCATAAGAGAGTGGATCTGGGATAAGATATGGGGAGGAGTTGGTGGTGAATGGAGAATGACTAAAATACATTATGTGAAATTCTCAAAGAGATTTTTTTTAATCAAGCCAGCCAAAATCCCAGCATAGAGAATGGAGATGGTCTCCAGGCCCTAGCCCACACTAAGGAGCTAATGGCAGTGGATGGCTGCTGGGAGAGGAAGGATCTTTCTTTATTGAGGATATGGACATTGGTATGTTTCCTTGATCCAGTAGATGCCCTGCTACATGTGTATATGGGTGTCATTAACAGGTTTTAGCAGCTTATTAAAAAAAAATAAAAAGACATGACTTTGGGAGGGGGCATATTAGAAAGATTACGGGGTAGTTGGAGGAGGAGAAAGGGGTAGATATGATCGTATTTCATTGTACTCATATATGAAATTCTCAAAAACAAGAAAAGGTTAGTAAGATAAAAATTAAACAAAAAATGATTAGCTGTGTTTATTGCACAAAGTGGTGGGATTCATAATGACATTTTTATTTAAGTATCATATACTGTGACTATATTCACGTCCGTTATTCACGTACCCTCTCCTGCCTCTGTCCTGATACTCCACTTCCTTTCCCCCTCAAATTTCCCTCCTACTCTTCATGTATTATGGTATGTATGAATGTTTATGTAAACATAGACTCAACATATGAGGTTTAACATGCAATATTTAAGTTTGTCTTATTTCTCTTGATGTGATGATATTTAGTTGCAGGCATTTGCCTCAAAAATGACAGAATGCTGTTCTATTCCTTTTAACAGCTGAATATTGCTTCTTGCTCATATATATATAATATATATATTTCACTACTCTTCCCCCCATTAAACATCCAAAATATGGCAAGGATATTGGTTCTAGGACCACATACATGCACGTGGCATTTCTGATAACCAGAGAAAGTGTCACACTTAAAGAAATGCAGCATTTCTGCTCTGTGTATCTAAATAAATTAAGGATCCATTGGGCTCCATACACCATATGGAAGTGCATCCTTTGGTGACCAAATGTCATGTATCCTGACAACACTTTAGGCAACTACAAAGTCCACGTGAGACC
The DNA here is from genome assembly GCF_049852395.1 of Peromyscus maniculatus bairdii. Lineage (NCBI taxonomy): Eukaryota > Metazoa > Chordata > Mammalia > Rodentia > Cricetidae > Peromyscus > Peromyscus maniculatus. The sequence goes on from NC_134875.1 coordinate 18,396,596, forward strand.
TAGAATAATCACCTTGAATCTTGCCTTTCCTTTTAAGAGGTCATGTACAATGGCAAGAAGCACCTCCTCCTTTGGGCCCTATAGCCCAAGGTCATTGGCAGAGCAAATACCACAACACCTGCCTTCTGATCATAGTGAGCTATCCTGGACTGTCTTACATTTAGTACCATAGAAATACTGTGTTCTTTCCCTTTACCCAGAATGAGTTTCTCGTAATCAAAAAGACCATTTCTTCACTTTTCAGTGGGTTGTCTTATTTTCTTTCCTTTCCATGCACCACTTAGACAGGTAGTACTCAATCCTGGCTATGTAAGAGAATCACCTGAAAGAGCTTGCTAAAAATGCCAGTGCCCTGGAGTATAAATTGAAGACTGTATCCACCCAGAATCACCACAGACCCAGGGACATCAGTATTCCTAATAAATCCTGCACCCCTTCTAAGTCATCTAGGATAAAGCGTGACTTACCAAATGTTCCTGTCCTCCAACCAGAGATCGCATTTCTCCACAGCTTGAATTTAAGAGATTGTACAAGATGCCTGGCTTCTCCAGCCCAGTGGCAACAACTCATGCACTCCCTGCCTCGCTGTTCTGATTTGTAATAGCTTGGGTTGTAATCCTAAAGAAAAAAATGGGAGTTTCAAGTATGGTGGAACACGCCTATCATCTCAGTAACTGGAAGGTAGAGACAGGGGCGGGCAGGAGTTCAAGGCCATCCTCAGTTACACAGGGAATATGAGGTCAATCTAGGCAACATATGACCCTTTCTTGAAAACAAAAAGAAAGGAAGAGAGGGGAGGGCAGATGGGGGAGGGAGAGAGGGAGAAAGGGAGAGAGGGAGGGAGGAGAGAGAGAGAGAGAGAGAGAGAGAGAGAGAGAGAGAGAGAGAGAGAGAGAGAGAGAACTTTCAGAAGCAGCCCCAAATATTCTGCAGCTCCTTGAGCACTTACCTGATGCTGACCTGATGGTAGGGTGAGAGAAATGAACAAAACAAGAATAGACAGTTGAGGATGAAATAAATGCACAAGAGAGTTTCACATAATTCAACATGCTATGAAGGGAACACAAGTGAGTCACAGGGAAAAGCCAAGAGCAGGGAAGGTTGCTAAGAGTTAGAAGGCTAGAGATAGCCTTCCTTGAAGGAAGGGTTAAGGGTGGTGTGTGAGAGACACTTGAAGATTTTTAAATGAGGCAGCCATGTAACATAGGCCACATTTCTAAGATAACCATTTTGAGATAATTTTATACTTACAGAAAAGATTCAAGGATAATGCAGAACATTTCTGGACACCTTTGCCCAGTTGGTCCCAATTTTGTGGGTTTATTTTTTATCTGTTTGTTTTTCTTTGTAGTGGCTGAGTATTTTGCAACAAGATCTTGCTATGTAGCCCAGGCTGATCTTGAACTCCTGATCCTCCTACTTTAGCCTTCTGAATGATGTGATTGGCATGTGCTACAAGATGATCAGCATATACCACCACACTGGCTTAGTTTTTCCTATTTTTAACATCTTAAAAATGCCCACAGTACCTAAATATATTTCATTCATTTTTACACCCCCTTTTCTTGTTTCAGGGTTAAATTTAGGATTTCACACTACATTTAGTTACTGTATCTCCATGGTGTTTGCTGGTATATGAAACTTATCTTGTTTTCCAAAGCTAAAGATTTTGAAGAATTCTAATAATATACCCTGTTCTCAGTGACTGTCCTCAAGTTTGGCAACAGTTACCCTATGGAGTTCAGCTACACCTCCCTTGCAAAAAATCCTCCCAGCTGGTTTTGTTAACTGTTGACACCCTCTCCATGGAGGGTGGGGAGATCCTCATTTGAGTATCTAGCATTCCTACCACTCATATGGAACTCTACCTTAATTGTACATAATATCCTCGGGGAGGGGTGACAGTATACAGATGTAGGAAGACTAGAGGAGAGAGGCTCCATCTTTATGGTGATGGGAAAGCCCTTATTCCTATTGAGTAAAGGATTTCCAGGTGTAGTCTCTTTAGGGAGGAGTAGCCAAACCCCTGTAAGTAACCCTTCAGTCATGCTCAGTAAAGAAGCCCAATAAACTAATTGGTCCCCTAGAGTAAACTTTGGTGGAATTGTGTCCCAGTTTATCATTGGGACCTTAGGTAAATGGGTAGACATTGCTTATGTCTCCTCTGGGAAGGAATTTTAGCAACAACCTCGTGAAACCTCCCAATCTTGGTTTGTCTGACAGTTTCCCCCACTGTTAGACTCATGCTGTGGGGATTTTGCTTTATGCTCATCTATATTTTTCCTTCCCCAGTCCTAGAATCATCTGTTTCTCCAAGGACTCTGGGTTCTTTTTCCTAGAGTATGATTTTAGAAGCCAAGATCTATGCACTGGGTGTTCTCCTTGCTAACAGGGCATAATTGCTCTGACATAGTGAGAAAATACATGGTCTGTACTAATCCGTGTGTGTATATGTAGGAGCTTAATGTGTTTATTCATCTATACCTATATTCAACTAAACCTTACTTCATATTGATGTCTTCAACTCTAATACAGTGTCATAAGATTCACTGAGTCAGAGTTTCGAAAGGTCACTCCTAAAATATTGATGATACACCAAAAAGGGTCGATATCTGATGCAAGAGAAGGGGCTTTTGGTGTCATCTAGACAAGCGATGGTGTAGAGCTGAACTAGGAAAAGTGACTCCAGACTTTGTAGATGAAGCTGACAGGGATTGATGATGCTTTGAATGAGGACTGGGGATAAAGGAATGAGGAAATAGAATGGTGCAGGGATGCCTGCCTCCCCAACCTGGGTTCTGAGACACTGTGCACAGTGGTGCTGTGTGCTAAGAGGGAGAGGACCAGGGCAGGAACAACTTTAGAAGGGAGGGTTTGGATTTGGCTAAGTCTGAGAGGTTCTCCTGCTAGCCACAGTGAGACATCATATAAGAGTGTGGAACTCATGCAGGAGTCCTAAACCTAAGGTGGACGTGTGAGCGTCATCAAGTATGTGGATGGAAACTGAAGTCAATGTCTAGATGAGGTAAGTCAGAGAAGAGACCAGATGGCAACAGAGGAAGAGGCCAGCCCAAGCAATTAGAGATGGGAAGAGGAAGAGTCAGAAACAGCAACTGGCCTTCCGGAGAGCTCAAGGTTTGCAGTGATGTTGTTTTCTGAGGTCCACATTATCCATTTACTCAATGCCCATGCTTTTCCACTGACAAAGGCAAGAATTTCCATTTTTATTTTTATTTTGCTTTGTAACTGCTATGAGGAAGCAGGTGGAGATGATTTACCTTTTATTCAATGGACTCTTCAGGAGTGGTAGGGGTTGGCCATTCTGCTTTGTTTTCTCGAGGGTCCATTTGACTAACTCTCTGTCCATCCTCATTTCCCTCACCATGTCACAATACATTCATCAAGAGGCAAGTGGGGAACGAGAGCTAATCTTTGGAGTGAGCACTGGTCAAGTACTAGAGTACCTTGAATCACTAACATAAACGTGTCTGCTTATGATCAAGGACTTCTTCCCCTTTCTCAGTTGAATGGCAAACCATGTCTCAGGCAAACATTCCAAATCTCCAAAGCCTGCCCATTTCTCAGAACAGTGTGCAATTCTACTTCTTATACCCCCAGGCAAGCTCCTCTTCTCCCTGTGAAGTTAAAGAGAGCATCCTGCTCAGCCTGTGACCATAGGACCTGTGACTAAACATTCCCTGCACTACTTAATAGCTGTACAAATTTAGACAAATTGTTTAACTTTCTTATGCTGTACTTTCTTTCCTTATAGATCAAACCTAGTAATCATGTCACATTCTGAGTGACATCTTAAGTATTAAATTCATACTAAGTGCTGTATATTAACTATTTTTTTTTACAGCAACTGACCGGCTTGCCCATTAACAAGCCTCCAGCCTTCCTGGGCATTGTGTTACTTGACAGCTTCTGCTTTCATTATTTTCCCAATTCTTTGATTCTTTTTTTAAGTCAAGTACCATGAGTCAGGCACTGAGGATATGGCCCCAAACAAGATAGACAAGGTCTCTGATTCCCTGGAACTACTTCTGAGCAGGAAGAGACCGCAGACAATAAAGCACCTAATTTGGGATAGTCATGCACCTGCCTTTGCAGTTCAGTGAAAAAGATAAAGGAATTGGTGGGATAGGGTAAGACTCTTCCTATACACGGTAAGGAAAAGCCTTTCAAAGGCAACGATTTCTCATCAGCTAGGCAGGATTTTTTTTCTATAAGAGGCCTGTACAGATAAAGTCATTGCAAAGACCCAGAAGACAAGGACCATGACATGTTGCGAGAACTGCCAGGCCAGTGAGATGGACTATAGTGGCCACAGGAGCATGCAGCAGAGGTGGTGAGTGTTCACCATCCCCCACCTTGCCCTCTTCTTATAAATCATGTAGCCAGTCTCCAGGATCAGCATTGTCATTACATGGGGCCATAAGACTGAGTGATGGCCAACGAAATATAAGAATAGGTGATGTACATGCACACATATATATGGATGGATGAATATACCTTCCAACATGTGATTCTGAATCCTCTTTTACATATTTGCTATATATAAAGCAATCAACAGGCCATCCTCAAGGCCCTTGAAGATCTGGAGCCATAAGGAGTGGACACAGCAATAAAGAGTTTGGAGCTGGGGACCACACAGGCTGCTAGCATTACTCATCTCAGTACTACTACGAGATGGTACAAGATGAGGTCAGAGAGAAAGTATCAAATACTCCTGTCTTAGTTAGGGTTACTATTGCTGTGATGAAACACCATGACCAAAGCAACCTGGGGAGGAAAGGGTTTATTTTACTCACAGTTCCATATAGCAGTTCATTATCAAAAGCAATGATAACAGGAACTCAAGCAGGGCAGGAACGCGGAGGCAGGAACTGATGCAGAGGCCATGGAGGGGTGATGCTTACTGGCTTGCTTCCCATGGCTTGCTCAGCCTGTTTTCTTATAGAACCCAGGACCTCCAGCCCAAAGATGGCACTACCTATAATGGTTGGGCCCTACCCCATCAATCACTAATTAAGAAAATGCCCTACAGTCTTGCCTACAGCCACATCTTATGGAGGCATTTTCTTCATTGAGGTTTCCTCCTCTCAGATGACTTTAGATTGTGTCAAGTTGACATAAAACAATCTAACACACTTCCTAACACAAAAATTTCACCAGTCATCTTGTTCCCTGTTGGTCAGACTCATTTTAAGCCCTATCTATGAGGCTTGTCTTTTTATCCCTACACTATGATCACTACTTGATCTAGTTCTTGGCTTATAGTTAGGTAGTATTATCATTGTTCATTCCTTTTCATTTAGTCAACCCTACTGGTCTCCAAACACCAACTATTTCCAGACACTACATTCGATGAATGCCATTGGCTCCTGAGGTTTTTATTTCACTGTTCATAATGGGTTTGCATGTGGTAGTTTATTTGCTTTGTGGGCTTGGTCCCAGCTTCTTGTGGATCCCTCACAGTACTCCATCAAATGTTCAGCTCCTAGACAGCATTTCATAAATGCTTCATTGCGAATGTGGAGCTCACTGGAGAGAACTTCTCACCAGCCCCACTTTTACATACACATGTATGTCTGTTTTAAAAGCCACATTTAGGTGATTGTGTAGTTTGCATAGAAGAGTCACACCAAATATTCCTGCCATGGCATTGTCATCCTCCCACAAATTTACTCAGTAAGCTCTCCCTCGGAGCTTCAAGTGGAGCCTCCAGCATTACCATGACAACTGAAGTCTTCAGCTCATTTTCCAACAAACCTCAGACAATAGGTACCATAGACCCTCACATCTGAGTCATCATGAATCCAGCTGTGGCCTTCCAGTTCTGCATCTGATACAGTACCAGCTTTCCCCAATGTCTCTCTTGTTTGAGATCCCACTTACCCAATCCAAATCTGATAACTTGGGTCCTGAGCCTCTAAGCTAAGTTGGGTATTTTTCTCCAACCCAGTTTGCTGCTAACCCAGTCTCTTTCCCAATATACTCAGAGGCCTATTCAGATCTAAACAACGGAAACATAGCTCACAGAGATGAGCAAGGCTTGTTCTGAGGCAGCCCCACCCTCATAATTTTCATATGACTGATTAAGAAAGCATCCGAAAAGATACCAATTTAGTTTGATTTGCCTTCCAAGGCAAGTGGCCCTCAGTTCCAGGAACAGAAAGCATTTGGAGCTAGCATTCATTAAGGCTAGAAAAGGAATGGGCTAGAGAGACACGTTTCACCTGCCTTTTTCTTTAACCCTGCCATTAACCTTGTTCTCAGAGGGACGGCTGCTGCAGCAGCTAGGGCTGCTGCTCTCAATCAGCACATTTCTCCCAGATGGTGCCGACAGTGTGAGGACTGTGGACTCCGGTAATCACAGCTGAGGGGTGACTCTCTACCGGGAAGACATGCCACACTCTGAATTTGGAGGCCAGAATGAAATGATTTGCATCTCTTCTCTGCTGCTTTGCCCATTTCCCTCTGTTCCTCCCATATGTTGACTTTCTAGGCTTGCTTTCTGTGTGTTTGGATCTTGCCCAGCACGTTCACCTCTTCACAGCCACAGCTAAGCTTTTGCACAATGACAAAGAGCTGGCACCCAGTAAGTCTCAGCTTGAGGAATTTGTCGAGCCCTTTGAGGTATACCTAACACCTGCGTGCATGCGTGCACATATACGTGTACATAGACACATATTTATATAAATATATGTGCATAATGTATACATATATGTATGTATACACATATGTATGTATTCCACACCAACTCTATGAGGAAGTTATGCTTGCTTCCAACATCAGGACACTCAGGGTCAGACAAAAGAAAAGCCTGGTTTGGGATCAAAAGGTAGATCTGTTTGGTTTCAAAGCTGTTTTTTTTTTTTTTTTTTTTTTTGAGGTGTGTGTGCAATGACTACATCATGTTCCAGGAGACATTGCATTTAACAATCGTGTTGTTGAAAGCATGCCATTTCCAGTGCTTCTATCAATATAGAGAGCAGAAATGATCTCCACAGTGTACCTGTATGATCTCCTCCTAGGCAATAAAATAGCAAATGCTGTGATCAGCTAAGACCCAGGCTCAGCAAAATGATCCCAGAATATTACTATGCAGAGTCAATTGTGATTTCTGTTTCCAGAGAAACAGATGGAGGCCAGGAACACGGCATTCAGATGGGCAGAGCGGCCGAGCTCAGGAGCCTGACTACCTGTCTTCTCATCACCTGAACCACTCAGTGGCTAGGCAAGCTTGGGCAAGGTCAGATCTAGAAGTTCAAATACTCTCAACTATAGAGACAATCCCTGCTGTGTGCAATTGCTGTGTGCATCAGCTTTACAGAGGAGACTTGCTGACATTCCCATTTTACACAGGAGAAAACTAAGGCCTGGAAAACTTAGATGAATTGCCTTGAGTTACACAGGCTGGGTCACACATGCTTGATTCTGCCTGTGCTTCTCATTGTCACTGTCCTTGCAGAAACATTACTGATATCTCAGCCATAGGCTCACCATGAATGTGAGTCCAGCTGCTGTATTTCAATATGCCTGGCAGAAAGAAAGCTCTCATGATCAGCCATCATTCTTCTTCTTCTCAATGAAAGTGAGAGTGTTGAATTCAAGAGCAGCAAGTCACTTTGAAAGCATTGGTTTGGATAGCAGTCTGGGTTTGAACAAAAGGCACAGTGAGCATTGTGGAAGTCTGAGTCACACTAATAACCCCTGTCACTCTGATCATATTTCCGTATCCCCGCCAGAATCTGACCATTTATTTTCCTGCTCTTCTGCTTAAGAAGGCAAAATGCATTGTACTACTATTTTCTGGAGTGCACCAACGCTTGGTTTTGTTCTGAAGGAAAAGGAATGTAGAAGGACCAAGGGCACTCAGCACTCTCTGTACTCCCCGCTCCTAAACTAGACTATAAACACCTTGAGGGCAAGAGCCAAGCTCTCTTTCTCATAACTATAACTCCAGCTCCTGGCACAGAACCTGGTAAGCAATGTGCGTCTAGTGAGTGTTTCTGAAATGGTTCAAAGAATGACACTTGTGCTCCAGGGTTACAGGGCAAGAGAACTTGCACTTCTCAAGATTAGGGGGAAGGACAGAAATTGCGCAGTTCTCAGGGGTTGCCAAAAGGTGGCAGAGCAACTCTGCAAACACTCCCTTCCCAGCAGTCAGTGCTGAAAATGACTCAGCCTAAAAACTGGGTAGCTTGTCAGAAACTGGAAATTTCTGGAACGGTTTCTAAAACCCCCACGTTGTACAGCAAAGTCACTGAAAATCATTATGTTCTTCCAAAATATTTGTTGAAAAAGAGAACTGTTCTTTGAAGAAGGAGTTCTCTTCAATTCCCTCTATTCCAGAGAAGACTGAACAAATGTTTATTGAGTGCCTACTACCTAAGCACTCAAGGAACAAAGATGAATGAGGCAGACCTCGCTTCTGCTCTCTTTGAGCTCATGTCTAGCAGGGAAGAGATGGGAAATGAGACAAATACAAAATGCTGTGAGGAGGGCACCCTGCTCTGGTTCAGAAAAATCATGAGCACTTTTTGGAAACGTCATTAAGGCTAAGGAGTAATTATGTATTTATACATGTACATGAGTCATCACCACTTTAAATAAGAGATAATTTCTTGGTTACATAAACCATTTCAAGGCAGAGTGAATATCAAACAGAAAAGTTTAGGCAATGCCATTGGTCTTTTTTCTTCTTTACATTCACAAGCTAGACAAAATGTCTTCCCAGAAGATGTGTGTTGTTGAAGAGCAAAGACAAATGCAGGTGGATTCCCAATCTGCACACAGACTTCCCTGATTTCTCCACTTAGTGGGGTTTCTTTGCTTTGCTTTAATTTGGTTTTGTTTTTCGTGCTATTCTTTATGGTTTTTCATTTCCTCTAATGTTGACTTGAGTCTTACAACAAAATGGTTAGGTAGGAAAAGCAGACCTCAGTATCACATATCCAACCTGTGGCTTTGGATAGCTCACAAAACCACATAAACTTCCTTCAAATGTTATATTTTTAAAAAGAAAACTTTTCCATTAGCATGTACTAATTACACATAGCAATGAGCTTCAGTATGAAACTTTTTTTCAGTATGAACACTTTTTTTTTTAAATGGAGGAAGGTTCTATTTTGGCTCACAGTTTGAGTACAGTCCATCAGGGTGAGGGAGTCATGGCAACAGGAGCTTGAGGCACCTTGTCACGGTGCTTCCACAGTCAGGAAGCAGAGACGGGTGAACGCTGGTGCTCAGCTCGCTTTCCCCTTTTGTATGCACTCTGAGAGCCCAGCCCATACAATGGTGCTAACCACATTTAGGGTGAGTCTTTCCACACTAATTAACCTAATCCAGATACCACTTCACAGATATGCCCCGAGTTCTGTTGCCATGAGAAGACTAAATTCTATCAAGTTGACAAACTTTACCACTACAGACATTATTCAGTAATTTAAGAAAATGAACCATCAACTATAAAGACAGTGCACAATTCTAATGACAGAAGCCAAGATGGAAGGATACAATACACAGGAGCTGATAAAACTACAGTAGTATCACAGAGAGGCTTGGTTGCTAGCTATTTGTAGAAATGACAACAAATACTTCTATTCTTCAGAGGGACACTGTGGTAGTTTGAATGTAATTGGCCCCAATAAGCTCATAAGCACTGGCACTGTTAGGAGGTGTGGCTTTGTTGGGGTAGGTGTGGCCTTGTTGGGGAAAGTGTATCACTGTGGGGCCAGGCTTGGAGGCCTCATATATGCTCAAGCTACTCCCAGTGTTAGTCCACTTCCTGTTGCCAGCAAGATGGAGTCAGCACCTTGTCTGCCTGCATGTCGCCATGCTCCCTGCCATGATGATAATGGACTAAACTTCTCAAAGTGTAAGCCAGACCCAATTAAATGTTTTCCTTTATAAGAGTTGCCATGGCCATGGTGTCTCTTCACAGCAATAGAAACCCTAGAACGGATACTTTACACATGCATGTAATGTATTTTGATCATATTCACACTCATCAGCCTCCTTTGTCCCACTCCCATGGATCCTTTTCCTTTTCCCAACTAGTTCCCCCTTTCAATTTCATCAGCTTGTTTTTGTAACTCAGTTGTGTAGTTTTTGAGCATGAACTTTGTAGATGATAACATTGTGTTACAATATAGGAAGGTTGGACATGCCTCAGTTTCCCAGGGTGAAATGGATGGAAATTACAAAAGCTGTATGAGTGGTCAGAGCCCTAAAGGATAGAGCCAGCACCACAGCCTGACTCTGAACTAGCTATTCCACAACATGCCAGGCCACACACATCAAAAAGACATCCTTGGATATTCCTTTGTTGACATAACACCTGCATTTATGTTTTCATTGGTTCTCTATATTCTGGAATACTTTGCAAAAGAAAGGAGTTGCATGTTTTCTAAATTTCTCCTATGATAATACATGTATTCAGATAATTTATATGTGTCTAAAGGGCAAAATTTGAACATATTTTCTGGAAAATTGCCCTTAGATTGACAATTATATACATAAAGTAATACAAAGTAATCAAAAATGATACTTCTGCAGAGCCAGGCATGGTAGCACAAGCCTGTAATCTCAGCACTTGGAATGTAGAGGCTGGAAGATTAGGAGTTCAAGGCAAGCCTTGGCAACATAGTAAGCTCAAGGACAGCCTGGGCTACATGAGAACACAACTAAAATAAGAATAATTTTGCAATATTTTCTCTAACTTATATATTCATAATTGCATAAACATACATTTTGTGACCAGTGTTATGAAATTTTTAACTAGGCAAAGATGTGTTATATTTGTTTATGTTGCAGAATACCACACTAACTATGTAAAGGTGCCCTGGCCAGCAGGATCCTCAATGCGGACCTAAAGGGAGGGCCAGCGAATGAGAGGGACAAGAGACACAAAGAAGGAGAGCAAGGCAGGACGTCTGATCAAACTCCAAAATTTTATTTTTTCTCTTAAGGCATATATAGGTAGACAAAGGGGGTTGCAAGCAGGAAGAGAATTAGTTATGGGGGTTGCAAGGAGGAAGTGACTTAATTATGGACTGTTCAGCCAGCAGAGAATGTTGCTCTGAAGGTTATCTATCTACCCTTGTCTAACTGTCTAATTGCTTAACTGCAGCTCATTCACCTGACATCTGAGAAGAGGTTCTGGTATCTGTGAGAAGATATGGTGCTATGGAGACTTACGTAAGGCCTAGATCTACGAAAAGAGGGAGAGAAGCCAAAATATGGCAGCATAGGTATCAAGGGTCGCTTAGGCTTATGGCTCCCATCATAAAGGTATGTTACATTTGTATATGCTGCATTTTTAACTATGTAAAGATGTGTTACATTTGCTTATGCTTCATTTGTTTAATTCTGTAAAGATGTGTTGCTGTTTTACCTTGCCTGCTTAAGGGACTTGACTGGTCTAACAAAAGCTGAATAGCCAATAGCTAGGCAGAGGAAGGTTAGGTGGTGCAGGTGGGCAGAGAGAATAAATAGGAAGAGAAATCTAGGCTCCGGAGAACAAAAGGAGAGAATGAAGGAGAAAGAGAGGAAGATGCCCGTGGCCAGCCAGCCAGGTAGCTGCCAGCCACCAGACATGAAGAAGCAGGAAAAGAAGGACATACAGAATGAAAGATAGGTAAAAAAGCCGTGAGGCAAAACATAAAGAGAAACAGGTTGTAAGTTAAAAGAGCTAGCAAGAAACGAGCATAAGATAAGGGCAAGCATTCATAACTAATAAGTCTCTATGTCATGATTTGGGAGCTGGTTGATGGCCCAAAAGAAAGCCTGTCACAGACCAGTGTTGATAGTAAATCACAGCTACAAACAACCAATCATCATAAAACTACCTCAGCATATGCTCATTAAAAACAAAAACAAAGATTTTTCTTGCATTGTCACAATAAAATGACCAAAAATGTTTATTTGTTCTTTGAGAATTTGATACTTGTTTAAAAGGAAGTATGATCCTCTACCCCTCATTTCCTCCCTCTAAGCCTCCCTCAGGTCTCTCACCTCCCAACTTCATGTCCTCTTCTTTTCTTCCCTGAGTAGCTCTGAGCAGTTGATAGCTACTGGCGTGCGTGTGGAGAGTTGCTTTCCTTTGGGAGTATGGCCACTGGTAGACTGTCCATAGTCCAGAAGATGACCCCATACCTATGCACACATAGACAGCACTAAATGGACTTATGGGTTATTAAAAAACTGTAACATCAATAAAATATTACCTGACATACATTCAAAAAAATTGAAATTTTACCAATCATTTCAATCAAGTCCTTTATAGCATTTTCCTCCCAATCTTGCTCACAATCTAGGATCACACATTGCATTTAGTCATCCTAGCTTTTTTTTACCTCCTTGAACAACTCATAGCCTATCTTTCCCATCCTCATTCTCAGGGTATTAGGGACTGAACCTAGTTCTCACATATTCTAGACTCTACCTTCCATGGTCCTTTTTCTTATTTTTATTGTTGTTTTGAGACAGTCTCCTTATGTGGCACATGTTGGCACTGAACTCTGTCAGTAGCCAGGCAGTCACTGAACTTGTGGTCCTCTTGCCTCAGCATTTCTATTACACAGGCTCTGCTACCGAGCCTGACTCATGACATTTCTTTTAAGAGGACAAATCAATCCCATTGTCAAATGGCTGCCAGCTTGGATTATTTGATTTATTATGTTTTTCCTCCTGACTTTAGGTTTTAGTATCAGTTTAGATTTATGAGTCTAATTTGTTAGAGTCTATTTGTTAAATCTATTGGTTTCCGGATTTTGATGGCAAAATGGTTCCAAATTAGAACGTAGGAGCCTCCCCAGCTGTCTCTTATGGCCATGCTTGATCACTGCCATGCATCTTGGCACAACATGATGTTACCTGTTTACTTCAAACTTCCTTTGCTTTAACTCCAGAATCCTATCTTCCTACTTTTGCTGAAGAAAGCAACTGAGAAAACAGAATCTTGGCAAGAGCTATATTCATTGCTAGGGCGGGTTCCTACTTGTAAACGCCTCCATAGAGCAGCGTTGATACCGATGAGTTCATACCAAAGTCTCTAATTCCAATCCAACACCACAGGCTTCTTCCTTTTCTTCTCCCTTTCCAAAGATATGTCCTTCCTCTCTCACTGTGAGAACCCTGGCTCCCAACAACATTAATCTAATCACTCATTTGCTCAGTCTCACAAGCACGCACAAAATAGTTTCAAAATTGCTATACTGTCACTGCTACAAACAGCAAAACTACCAGGAAAGATTTAAGGTTCACAGAGAGAGCCTTTTCTCTTTGGGGTTGGGGGAGATGGTTAAAGGTCACTTACACTAGGTTTTGTTTTCTTCTGAGTTGGTTATGTGATCCATTTGGCAAATATGTCTTTCCATCTCTATTTGTGTTCAATTTTCAGGGTGTTCTCATTCTTACTGATTTCATTTCACTTTTAGAAAGTATAAAATGTCAACATGATTTCAAGAGTAAAAGCTATAAAACATATACTACAGTCTCAAAAAATGTTTCCATTTTCAACTTTCAATTTTTCTACTAGCCTCTCTTTCTTGATCCATAGGTTACTTGCATGGACCTCTTTTTCCTTATCCTTAATTAGACTTCTGCTTTTGAAAAATTGAATTATATTATCATTTACTCCTCAGTATCTTTTTTTTACTGCTGTTCTTCTAGCTCCTTTAATTGGATACTTACTCAAATAGTGTCAGGATTTCCTCCTTCATGAACAATCAAGGTTCTATTTTTCTAGGCTGTTTTAGCCACTCCTAAGGATTTGGTTATATGATTTCCTTTACTTTCATTCAATTCCAAACATTATTTGTTTTGTGTTTTTCCAAAAATTAATAACCAAACTACCATTGTCATTTTCCTTTAATTATATGTAATTTATAAACTGCTCATGCTACATTTTTAAACATAATCTAGTAACAGTGAAATTTAATTAATTGACAATTATTGAAATTGTCTTATATTCTTTATTGTGCATTTGATATATTTTTCTCCCTTTTTTGCTGTGTTGTTAGTGTATGAAACATGACTTCTGGTTGAAAAAATATTTTTCACTAGTCTAAAACAATTGAGCTTAGCTATTTCAGCTAGAACACTAATTCTCTGACAAGACATAGAAGCAAACCCACTGACTACATAATCAACAATATTCAATTGCCACTGCAGAATTCCTCCCATGGAGATCCTTTCGCTGCATCTGCCCAGGCCTTGGGGCTCAGCCTCTACCACTACTACCTCTGGAAAACAGGACGCATCTCCCACTAGCCCCCTCTCCTTCTCAGGTGTATCTGACCAAATCCAGGCCTCATGCCCATGTCCTCATTTGAGAGAGGCTAGGGTAGCAATTCTCAGTCTTCTATATTGGAAAGGCCCCAACATTTCAGATGAGATTCTCTCCCATATGGATGCAGCACAATCACAGACACTGGCTGTGAGAATGCAGTGATAATGAATTCTTTGAGAGATTAATTTAGTCTTCTAGATTTTGAGGGGATCTTTGTCTTACAGATATTTTATGCATTGGGTTTATAAGGAAGGAGATAATTGTTGCTATTCTTAAGACCTCTCTAACAGTCCATTGGCATCGTATGTATTTTCAAAGGAGGTACTGTATTTGTGGAGACCACTGGAGGTAAAAATTTGTTTATAAAAACATTTGTCTTTGAGGGCAGGTTGAGGAAGAAATGAAAATAAAATATATAAGTCTAATAGCTTTGTACATGTAATTCTAGTAGCATTATGCATAATATTCTAAAAATGCTTAATGCTTTGAAAAGTACTTACTGCATTCATTGTTTTTGTATATATATTGTTTGTCCTTTGGTGGCTTGAATGCCAGGCATCTAATTTCTATTTCACTACTAGTCACCTTAAAATAATAACCACTTCTGTGTACATTATTCCACAAATAGCTAGAATGAATAAACTTCCATATTTTCTCAAAACTAAATAAGCAAGCTATCACTCTTATGCTTTGACTATGATGTGTCTCTCACAGATTCATGTGGTGATATTGTGTTCCCCAAAATATTGCACACCCTAATAAACTTATCTGGGGTCAGAGAACAGAACAACCACTAGATGTAGTGGCCAGAAAATGGTGGTATACACGCCTTTAATCCTAGCATTCCAGAGGCAGAGATCCACCTGGATCTCTGTGAGTTCAAGGACACACTGGAAACAGCCTGTCATAGTGACACATGCCTTTAATCCCAGAAAGTGATAGCAGAAAGCAGAAAGGTATTTAAGGCGTGAGGACGAAGAACTAGAGCTGGTTAAGCTTTTAGGCTTTGGAGCAGCACAGTTCAGCTGAGAGGCTTCCAGTCTGAGGAAACAGGATCAGCTGAGGAATTAGCAAGGTGAGGTGCCTGTGGCTTGTTCTGCTTCTCTGATCTTCCAGCATTCACCCCAATACCTGGCTCCAGGTTTGTTTTTATTAATAAGACCTTTTAAGATTCATGCTACAGGTTCATGTGTTTGAATACCTGGTTTTGAGCTATTTGTGCTGTTTTGACAGCCTATGGAAACTCTAGGCACTGTGGCCTAGCTGGAGGAAAGGATCAGGGCCTGGGGCTTTATAGCCTGGCCCCCACTTCCAGTCCTGTGTTTTGTATTCTATTGAGATGTGAAATGATGAGGAATCTAACTTGAGTCCATGGAGCTAGCTGCCCCCATGCTGTCCTTGCTGTGATGGACTGCAATGTTTTATGATATTTTTTTGTGTGTGTTCTGACAAATAAAGCTTGCCTGGAGATCAGAGAAGCAGAGCAGCAGACACTAGAAACTTCTTACCTCTATGAATCCTCAGACTGAATGGGGGCCAGAGGGCGAGGTCCTGTCTCCACCTCCCTAGTGCTGGGATTAAAGGCATGCACCTCCACCATCGAGCTCTGTTTCTCTTTTAGATTCATTCAATCTCATGTAGCCAAAGTTGCCTTGAACTCCTGATCTTCCTGCTTCCTCCTCCCAAGTACTGGGTTTAAAGGTGTGAGCCACCACTGCCTGGCCTTTATGGTTAACTAGTGGCTAGTTCTGCCCTCTGATCTTCAGGCAAGCTTTATTTGTCAGAACACAAACAAAATATCACACAACATTGCAGTCCCTCAAACTATTAGCTAATCAATCCTTCCTTCCTGAAGTTGCTTCTTGTTAGGCATTTTGAGCCAGGTATGAGAAAAGTCACTAATTCCAACCTTAACCCTCTGGCCTCTTCTTCCCCTTACATCTTTTGGGTAATTATCTCAATTTTTCTTTTCCTTTCCTTTTATTATGTATGAATAGTGTAGCTAGATTTTTTTCTCTCCGGGTTCTGCCAAGCCCTGGCAGTCCCATAGCCCACTTATAAAATAAACATACAGACACTTATATTATTTAAACTGTTTGGCCTAATGGCTCAGGCTTCTAGCTATCTAGTTCTTACATCTTAAATTAACCCATTTCTATTAACCTATACTTTGCCACATGGCTTGTGGCTTACCAGTATCTTACATGTTGCTACTCATGGCAGTGGCTGGCAGTGGCTCCTCACTCAGCCTTCCTGTTCCCAGAATTCTCTTCTCTGCTTGTTTTGCCTATACTTCCTGCCTGGCTACTGGCCAATCAGCATTTTATTTATACAGACTGATATCCACAACACTTCCCCTTTTCTTTTTTTTCAAAAGGAAGGTTTTAAGTTTCACATAGTAAAATTACATATAACAAAACAATTATCAAGCAAGAATTACAGTTACAATATCTAGTCTATTTATAATATCTAGTCTATTTGTATTTGGCAAAATTAAAGAAGATACCCTATCTATCCTATATTTGTGAGTCTAAGGTTTCAAATCTAACTTATCTTTTATCATAACTAAGGAAAATTATAACTATCTAGTCTTCAACTACATCAAAGACCTCAGAAGGAGGTATAATATTACCTGAGAAATGGGAGAAGGAAGCAAGCAACTTTCGGGAGTCATGCAAGAATAGACAGAGACAACTGACAGCCTGTATAGTCATTCAAAGTTCTTTTGTAAAGTTGGGGCACCTGTCTTCAGCCCACAGGCCTAGAGTCTTTCAGTCATTTTTTTCTGTGTCCTGTAGAATGTCTGGCAGCTTCCTCTGTGAAGCAGTAACCTGAAGGACCATTGTCCAAGCAAAGTTCAGTGGTCACCTTCC
Organism: Peromyscus maniculatus bairdii; assembly: GCF_049852395.1. Lineage (NCBI taxonomy): Eukaryota > Metazoa > Chordata > Mammalia > Rodentia > Cricetidae > Peromyscus > Peromyscus maniculatus. The sequence goes on from NC_134875.1 coordinate 18,413,771, forward strand.
TATGGGTTGGTGCATGTCCAGTTGATCAAGCAGTTCAGGCAAGAACAGTTTCTTGCCCAAATGGCTATTTTTGCCAAGAAGAAGATAAACTCTATATAGAGTGTCTTTGATGCCCATCCTCCTCTCTGAAGTAAATCGGTGCTGCCAGGAGCAGATATGTCTCATTGTCCAGAAAGTCTAAATTTTAAAACATTTTAAATGCCATGGTCTGTAGGTCTTTGAAGTGTTTGAAGATTACCTACCTAATTGAATTATATCTATGTATACCTAGAAAACAACATGACTATAAGTTTGACTATCATAGAAAACTAATTATTAATATGTATTTCTTAATTATCCATTACAATCTAAATGTGTTACATAAACATAATACCTCAAACGAGAATAGAAATATACAAATATATATATATATATATATATATATATATATATATATATATATATATATATACAGAATAACAAAATTAAGTTTACCCTTGTATCAATAAACTAAAATCCATAGCAATGTAAAACATTTTAAACAAGATGCTCTTTAAAAGTAGATTCACTAATGTACCCTTTCATCCTATCATATCTATATCATATCCCCCTTCTTTAGAAAGAGATCCATTTATAATCAACCTGATTTAAATAAAAATATTGGTTTTTCTCTGTCCCACACCAGAGGGGCACTTCTGATATGGGACACAAGAATCTTTCAACCTTTTTCTTTTCAATATACTTGGGTTTAGAGAAGGATTCCATCTCCAAAGCCAGCTTGGTATATTTGGAAATTTGGGCGTAGCTTCTCATACTACTTCCTGCTGGAGGGGGTTGCTGTATCTTATGGGGACACAAAGAAAATTTTAGGATTATGGAGTAGTCTGTGGGAGTGTATCATCTGAGACAATTGCCTTGAAACCATTCTGGATGTTGGATCATCTGGGCCATGATGTCATCAGAGACCTTTCAGGGGCTCTTGGCTGGTCAAACCTGATGTATCTTAATCTGGAACAAATCCATAGCTTCTGGCTTTCTGTGGAAACAAAAGCAGAGCCTCCTTTCCAAAGCAACATATCCTTAGAATCAAATTTGATGTCAAGGATATTGGCTTAGCTCAATAGCTTTTACAATCAAATGTTTTTCTGCAGTTAAGAATCCCAAAGTCAATACAATCCAGATTCTCTGTGTAATATCTATCTTTACATGGCTTATTTTTTCCTTTTATTTTATTTTACAGTACTATTCAGTTCTACATATCAGCCACGGATTCCCTTGTTCTCCCCCCTCCTGCTCTCCTCCTCTTCCCCCCAGCCTACCTCCCCTTCCCACCTCCTCCAGGGCAAAGCCTCCCCCGAGGACTGAGATTGACCTGGTAGACTCAGTCCAGGCAGGTCCAGTCCCTTCCTCCCAGACTGAGCCAAGCGTCCCTGCATAAGCCCCAGGTTTCAAACAGCCAACTCATGCAATGAGCCCAGGACCCGGTACCACTGCCTAGATGCCTCCTAAACAGATCAAGCCAACCAACTGTCTCACCTATTCAGAGGGCCTGCTCCAGTTGGGGGCCCCTTGGCCTTTGGTTCATAGTTCATGTGTTTCCATTCATTTGGCTATTTGTCCCTGTGCTTTATCCAACCTTAATTTCAACAATTCTCGCTCATATAAACCCTCCTCTTTCTCGCTAATTAGACTCCCAGAGCTCCACCTGGGGCCTAGCTGTGGATCTCTGCATCCAGATTCCTCAGTCCTTGGATGGGGTTTCTGGCACAACTATTAGGGTGTTTGGCCATCCCATCACCAGAGTAGGTCAGTTCTGGCTGTCTCTCGACCATTGCCAGCAGTCTATTGTGGGGGTATCTTTGTGGATTTCTGTGGGCCTCTTTAGCACTTTGTTTCTTCCTTTTCTCATGTGGTCTTCATTTACCATGGTCTCCTATTCCTTGCTCTCCCTCTCTCTTCTTGATCCAGCTGGGATCTCCCACTCCCACAGGCTCTCTTTCCCTCACCCCTCACCCTTTATTACTCCCACTCATGTCCAGGTTGTTCATGTAGATCTCAGCCATTTCTCCGTCATTGGGTGATCCTCGTGTCTTTCTTGGGGTCCTTTTTTCAAGGTAGCCTCCCTGGTGATGTGAGTAGCAGTCCAGTCATCCTTGTTCCACCTCTAGTATCCTCCTATGAGTGAGTACATACCATATTTGTCTTTCTGAGTCTGGGTTACCTCACTCAGGATGATTTTTTCTAGATCCATCCATTTGCCTGCAAACCTCATGATATCATTGTTTTTCTCTGCTGAGTAGTATTCCATTGTGTATATGTGCCACAATTTATTTATCCATTCTTCAGTTGAAGGGCATCTAGGTTGTTTCCAGGTTTTGGCTATTACAAACAATGCTGATATGAACATAGCTGAGCCAGTGCTCTTGTGGTAGGATTGAGCATTTCTTGGGTATATGCCCAAGAGTGGTATAGCTGGATCTTGGAGGAGATTGATTCCCAATTTTCTAAGAAAGAGCCATATTGATTTCCAAAGGGGTTGTACAAGCTTGCATTCCCACCAGCAGTGGAGGAGAGTTCTCCTAGTTCCACATCCTCTCCAGTATAAAGTGTCTTCAGTGTTTTTGATCATAGCCATTCTGACAGGTGTAAGGTGGTGTCTCAGAGTTGTTTTGATTTGCATTTCCCTGATGATTAGGGATGTTGAGCAATTCCTTAAATGTCTTTCAGCCATTTGAGTTTTCTCTGTTGAGAATTCTCTGTTTAGTTCCATAGTACATGGCTTATTTTTTATACTATCTTTACTATCTCTTTAAAAACTTTATTTTTAAAAACTATCTATTTATATAACTGATAGCTATTTATACTATCTATCTGTTTATATAACTGCATACATTCCTTTTTCTCTCTCTTTCAAGCCTACGTACATTTTCACACACATTGTAAACCATTTAAAGTCTTGTTCCATCTGAATAATATTTTTATTTATTCTTTGAAAATTCCATTCATGTCTACAATGAATTTTCACCATAGCCACCTCCATTATCCCCCTCCAACTCCCTTCAATATTCCTCAACCCAACTTCATGTCCTCTTTTATTTCTGTTACTATCATTATCATCATTATAATCATTAATAGGCCTCCTGAGTCCAATTAGCGCTGACCTTATGTACATGGATATGTGTCCATTCACTGGGGCTTGGGCAATTCTTCAGAGATGTGTCTTTCTAGATTCTCACTCACTGTTTTTTCTGTAGTCAGTAGCAGTTATTTAGACCTAGCTGAAGGTTATGCCTTCAGTTTTTAGTGTCCATCATTGTTTCTTTCAGTGCTGTGCTACAGTCAGATCACACCAGCTCACAGTGCCAAGTGTTAGCATTTCTCCCTAACTCTGTTCAGTGTTATACTCCCAGTAGCCTGCCATGGTGGGAACAAGTTCTATGATACAAATCAACCCCTTCCCCAGAGAGTCAATTGTTAAATAATTACCAGCACACCACTGGTTTCTCATATGTCATGTCATTCTCTTTATTATATTACTCTAAATTTTAGTATACCCTTAAGTATTTCAAAGGGCTCATGAATAATAAAATCTATTACTATGTATTTGCTCTTACTCTTGAATTTTGACCAAGACCAAGCTTCATTGCAGAGCCTGCTAATTGCATAAGCTAAGTACTATTTTCCCTCTGCAAGAAAACTTCAGGTATTAGCAGGGTATTCAATGGAGTGTCACTGGGTATATCAACTATAATCCAGGGTAGGCCCCATGCCCAGGAGTAGGCCAATACAAAAGGGACTCCATTTTTCTTTCTGTATGTATGTGTGTACAACATTCATTTTGGTATTTTTTGTCTTATTAGGTTCTTGTTTGTTTTTATTTTGAGAGAGAAAGAACATGAAGTTGGGTGGGTAGGGAAGTGGGGAGGATCCTGGAGAAGTTGGAAGAGGTGAAGAATATTATCAAAATGTATTATATAAAAACAACTTTAAAAATATTAGCGGAGTATACTGATACCAGGAGTAAGCACCATGTTCTTCAGTCAAGACTTCCTTTAGTCAAGTGTATCTACCAATTCATGTTCTGGCTGTAACTTTAAAATAAATACTACATGAGACTTCTAGAAAGCCTCCCAAAATAGAACTAACAAATCTGGGAGGAGGGTTTAGCCTATTTTTCCTTTCACTTCCTCCATTTCTCTGTGTGGATCATGGAAAAGATGGCTGTAGCCTCAGAAGGTAATTTGTATTGTGAGGTTTACTAAGGATAGAAATTATACCTTGAAAACCATGGCAACAGAAAGATAAAAGGAGCCTGAGAACTGATGTTATGGAGCTGGGGTGATCATATTTGTCTCAGTTTTCCTCTGGTCATTTTCATCTCTTTCTTTTGAATTTATAATGTGGAAGGTTTCTTCTATATCAAAGGTACCTTCTTTGAATATACCTTTTTCTATTATTCAATCAATCTACTGAGGTTTTTAACTCTGGCAGTCAGAATATCTAAAAATACTTTCATAACCTCTGATTATAGATTCAATATTGTGATACATTTGGGGTTAAGGAAGCAGAGTCCTATGTAGCCTAGGTTGGCCTAAAACTTTCTACATATCCATGGATAGCTATAACATCCAGTCCTCCTGCTTCTTCCCTTTGAATGCTGGAATTTCAGGTATATACCACTATACCCAGTTTATGTGATGCTGAAGATCTGAGCAACGGTCTGGGGCATGCTAGGCAAGCGCTCTTCCAACTGTGCTCTATTGTCAGCCCAGGGGATTCAGTACTATAATAAAACCCCTTTTCCTCTTGCTGAGCTCTTTTTTTAGACAGATACTCAACACTCAAGTAAAGTTCTAGCAATGTCTTGCATTCTGAATTACAACTTCCAAGTTTCTATCTGTGCCTTTGTGAGCTCCTTGGAGCTAGAGACAATGTGAGTTGTTAACATTTGTGCTTAAATGTATTAGCAAAAATCTTTACATGTATCCTATTCCTAGTATGAAGGGTTATTTGGTAACATGTGATGTCTAATTGTGTGCTTTCTTTCTTATATCATATTAAAGAATAAATTATTTGAAAAGACACATTCATCTTCAAATCACTTCAGTCTCTGAGTTTAAGAATGTCACTTGACAAAGCTGCCATCAAATAAAAAAATATCACTTCAGCACTCAAACTGATGAATTTACTTTTGTGTGTGTGCGTGTTTTGTTTTGTAAAGGGACAGACAGGAAACTTATGGTTCAGTGGGCCATAGGGTTTCTATCACCATGACTCTGCCATGGTAATAAAAAGCACTCACAGACTGTACACAAAAGGGCAGAGGCTATGTTTTAATACAAATTATGAACATTGAATGTAGCTTTCAAGTTTAATGAAACCTTCCTTTTATTTGTATGAACTTCATAAAATGTAAATAATCATCCCACTTTGTTGACCGTAAGAGTTGAGGTGGCAAACTGCTTTTGTGCTGGGCACTATAGTTTGCTGACACCTCTTTGAGCTGGCACCAGTTTGAGTCCAACAAGTCCAGTGGCCTTTACATCTCTTCTCTTCTCACAGAAATTACATGACTAGGTCATGGGCATTTGGAGGAAAAATCATAGGAGATTTCTTTCTGTTATTGGCATTCTGCTCAGGCTCACTTTAGCCCCAGAATTATTGCTTTGATTGTTTTGCCTCATAGTTTCCTTATGTTTATATTTTTAATCACTGAGCTGTCTCTCCAGGCTCAATGATTAAAAATACACAAATTTTGGTTTTTGAGCTAGACACTCATCCACTCACCCATGTTGGCCTGGGACTCTCTGTGTAGTCCAGACTGGCTTCTATCTCATGGCAAGTCTATTCTTCCTGAGATATGAAGTAGCATGACTAGAAATTATTTAATTTTGAGTCCAACAATAATGTCTAAACACACACACACACACACACACACACACACACACACACACATAGAGAGAGAGAGAGAGAGAGAGAGAGAGCGAGAGCGAGAGAGCGAGAGAGCGAGAGAGCGAGAGCGAGAGCGAGAGAGAGAGAGAGAGAGAGAGAGAGAGAGAGAGAGAGAGAGAGAGAGCCACAGAGGAGTAAGAAAGAGGAAGAAGAGGAGGAAAGGTGAGAAAACAAAAAGTTGAAATGACCTTCTTTCCTTAATGGTATGAAAAAGTGAGATGACTGCATATGTTAACTTTTCCTTGATCCTCCAGGCCCATCACAGGGGAGGAAAGCAGTATGTCCTCATCAGAGCACTAGGGATTTTAGAATAAAAATAAAAGAGGAGCCATATATTTATTCCTGCAGCCCACCACGCTTAGTGGAACCTAGTTGTTCCTTATACTTCAATCAAGAACTACTCTTAAATATTACTTAAAGCATTTAGGAGAGAGAATTGCTCTGATTCTCTTATTCACCCATCTTTACTATTCTCAAATGAGGCCAACAAAGATCCCGGAATGACCTATACTGGGTTCTTCAAGAAACAAAGAGCATGTTTATGCACTTTACCAAAGTATATTGCTTCATTGCTCCTCATATTAAAAATATGCAAACCTGATATCAAATATTATCAAATACCAATCTGTAGTCAACAGGTTTTTGCTGTCTAAACAGCTAGGCTTCACAATGGGTTGAGCTGCACTCTATTCTTCTGTTTTTAGAAGAGAATTAAGGTAAATCTGTGGGAAAGCAGACATCATTACTCAGGCTGGTCACATTACTGGGGTCATCATGAATGCCACTGTCTGGTTTTCAGGCTAAAAAATTAAAAAACTTGATTTGTATGGCATTCACACAGAAGTGATCAGCCTTCAGGGGACTGACTCACACTAACCAAATTTACAGGGGACTAACTGATTAAATGGAAAACCAATTGATGGATTTACCCCAAGAAATGGAAGTGCCAGCCAGTTGCTTCTCTGTCAGAAGAAACGATAACTTGGAATATCAGACTAAAATCCAAAGGATGTTGGAAGAATCTGGGCAAGGACTATTAGATGTCAAAAGACAGATATCAAGCTCTATCCATCTGATAAGTCCAGCTGCTCTGAGGCAGGGACAGACTTTCCTTTCTAATCCTAGGACCTATTGTGACTGCTAGGAGACCCTCCTCTTACAACCACACTGGAGACACACTACAGCTCTCCTTCTGGCTCTAAGAAAAGAGTACCCTATGAAGCATAACCCAAAAACCCAGGGACAAGCTGCTGACATCACCCAGGGAATTTTTTTTTTTTACATCAGCATCCACTTTTAGTTCCATAAACTCTTTCTCTATAATCTTATTCCATTTTCTGAAGTTTTCTTTCCATTTTTGCTCTGACTAAACTCTCCCTTAAGGACATCTTCTCCTCTGTTGCACTTTTAAATGGCGATTATTCCCTTTTCTGATCCAGCTCTTCACATTACTACACCTGAGTTCTCCTTGGTTTTCATTGCCATCTCCACACGATTCTCCTTCCCTCTGCCAGGAACCCCTCACTTTCATCTTGTGATGTCAGTCCAAACCACTTACTATCCCTTCCTTGAGGCTCCCCAAAGACTCCTGGTTTCCTTTGTACTTTAGCACTGGACACACCTTTTACTCTCTGCGACATTACATCTACCTTAATTTTTGGTGGCTTCGATAATACATGTAGTCATCATTCCTGAATTCCTGCATCGAGGATTACCCCCAGTTCAATCATTCATTTCCAAAATCATACACCAGACCTGGTTACTGCCAGTAACTACATGTCACCTCCCCTCCAAAAGATAATGGAGTCGCATCCTTTCCTAACACCTCCTCTCTTACTATTCCTATCAAACTCACCATTATATCATCTCTTTCTTAGGTTATCACAAAATCTTCCTATCTTGGACATGTGCTCCACTACAATTTCTTTTCAACACAGCATCCAGAATTGATTTTGCTAAACTGAGAGATCAGATCATGTCATATGTCTGTTCTAAACTTTCTGGTAGTGTTTTATCTCCCTCAAAGTCAAAGCCAAAGTTTTTTCAGAGATGCTTTCTGTAATAGACCTGCATTCAATTGCCTCTCTGGCCTTATTTACTCAGCTGCCACAGCCCTGGCTTCTGTTCTTTCTCCAAATATTGGGAAGCCTTATGGACTCTGTTCCAACTCTTTCCTCCACCCGTAGCCATCTTCCCTCATGCATCTCTGTGGCTCATTCCATCACTTCTTCCAGGCTTTTCATACATGAGCACAATATTTGAAATTGCTCTCCAAACACGCAGCATCCTTCATATTCTTCCCTGTTTTGCGTTTTATTTTATTTAACTGTTTTCTTTCATTTTATTTATACCTTCCCCTTTATATTACATATTGACCAGTTCCCCCTCCCTCCTTTCCTTCTGTCCCCCTCCCAGACTCCCATCTACCCCTCCCCTTCCAGTCCTCCTCCATCTCCATTCAGAAAGGGGCAGGCCTCCCATAGTCTTGAACATAGCATCACACATCAAGTTAAGGTAGTACCAATCTCCTCCCCTGTATAAAGGCCAGGTGAGGTAATTCAGCAGGGGGAACAGGTTCCCAAAAGCCAGCTAAGCACCAGGGACAGATCCTGATCCCACTGCTAGGAGCCTTACAAACAGACCAAGCTACACAACTGTCACACACATACAGAGGGCCTAGGTTGGTCTCATATAGGCTCCCTAGCTGTTGGTCCAGAGTTCATGTGCTCCCATGAACTCAGATTATCTGTCTCTGTGGGTTCCTCTGTCATGACCTTGAACCCCCTGTTTCCTAATCCCTCCTCTCTTTCTTCAGGAGGACTTTTCTTTATTTCATTTATTGCCATGGTTCAAGTTATTGCCTCTCCTTACTTGTCTTGCTTATTGTGTGTGCTCTTCTTACCCTACCACCATTAAAGTGTCAGCTACTTGAGGGCAGGGGATTATTTTATTTGTTTTATTCATTCTTCATCCCCAGGGCCTAGGAGAACACAAGACAGACACTTAATGGGTGCATTAAAAGGAGGTAGGCAATGAGTGGTTAAAGTGTAAAGGATTTCTGTGTTTGGAGCTCCATCTCTTTTGTCTCTATGGGAAATTTCGAATAAAATTATTTGATTGAATCAAGACTGTATTTTGTCATAAAAATTACAAGGTTGCTGTTGAAGCAATAACTGTCTAAATACAGAATAGTATCCTAGATTGGATCCTGGAACACAGAAAAGTCACTAATGAAAAACCTGACAAAATTCTAATAAAGACTCATCTCATTAGTAGTAATGTAGCAGTGCTATTTCTCGTGACAAATGTACCATGGCAACATAAAATGATAACACTAGGAAGAAAAGAGAACTTTTCATATAATCTTTCAAATTTTCTGAAAAGTTAAAACTTTTGAAAGTGTGTGTGTGTGTGTGTGTGTGTGTGTGTGTGTGTGTGTGCGCGCGCATGTGCATGCACAATAGCCCTCCAAGATTTCCTGATCTTTATCCTCAGAACCCAGGAATATGTTATATTACATAGAAAAGAGAATGAAGCTGCAGTTAGAATTAAGGTTGTTAGTTAAACTGACTTTTTAATGGGGGAGAGTTTATTCTGAATTACCTAGAAAGGTTAAATAATCACAAGAGACTCCAAAATATAGAAGCAGAAATGAGATTTGACAGTGAAAGAAATGTTAAGGCATTCAACCCTGAGGCCTTTGATCATGGTGGAAAGAGCCAAAGCATGCAGGAGCTGAGAAGATTTGAGCAACAGTGGCGATGGACTTCAGTTGGTAGACACTTGGCTCACGTGGGAAGCTCTGGGTTCTGCCCCACCACTGCACAAAACAAGGCGTGCTGCTGCATACCTGGTAATCCCAGCACTGAGAAGTGAAAGGAGGGGAATCAGAGGTCCAAGCCAATCCTAGGATACATGAAACTTCACCTCAGAAAACCCACGTCTCCCAACAAAAACTTCAAAAGAACAATTTTTCCCCTAGGGTTTCCAAAAGGCAGTAGCAGTGATAATGCTTTAATTTGAGCCCAATGAGACTGGAACCTATAGAATTTGCAACAAAACCAACTTGTGTTATACTATGGAAAGAATAAGAGACTAAAGTAATTTCTGGGGAGAGCTATGGTTCAGAAAAGCAGGCATTTTTCCATTTTATGGAGGAAAATACTGACCCTCTTACAGACTAAGATCATATAATGAGTGCATGCCAAACTATGACCCGTGCTGACGTCTGATTCCTCATTCTGTGCCTCATTATCGACCTACTGCCTCTCTGCTTAAAATCAGAAACAACCCACAAAGCTTTATGAAACTCACAAGATGGCCATACTACTATCTGTTTGTTATGTTTTGAAAACTAAAAGTGACTGTAGGGTCATTTTTTAATGCAGACATTAAAAAATGTATTTTTAAAAGGACATATTCAGACACTTTTATAATATATACGCACCACTTCACTATTGTGTTTTAAAACCAGCAAATGAAATGTCATATACTTCCATAGGTCCTGTCTGCTTATCTTCATGACTCATGCTTTAGGTAAATCAGACTTAATTAAGAAAAATAAGTAGGTAGATGGAAACTTCTGTGGAGGAGCTAAAGGTAATGTAGGGTCATTTTCCAAGCCTTTCAAGATTGAGGGCAGCATTGGGTTTTGTGGTGTCTAATGTGACTTCAAAGCTTATGGATACAGACATATCGGTAGCACTACTCTTCCCTGGCCTTGATCAGCATTGTTTTCAGCTCACAAAAGAACATTGCCTTCACTCAGAAACAACAACAAAATTGCCTCCGGCCTCAAAGCAAAGTTTCTGAATCCAATTTGCTTATTTTCTTTCTCTTACTTTCCGGATTTCTAAGAATGTCGTCTCAGGTTCTGTGTTTTTCTACATCCACTTAGAATACAGGTCTATCTGTGCTTAGAGTTGGCAAAGGATTCTTCTCCACTTTTATTTTACTAGTCTCAAAACCCCTTTGCTATTGCTGTTCATGCTCTATAGATGAGAAAACAAAGTTTAAGCAGTTGGAACTAGGATCCAAACCCATCAGAGTCCAAGTTCAGTGCTGTGCCCAGTAATCTTGCTACTTTGGCCCCCAATATAGAGCAACACTGTACTGGCAAGTCAGGTGGAGAAGAATTCCACATAAGGAGGTGTTATCCTCAAGGAAGAAAATTTGAAGAGATTCTTGCTATTGTTGTTCCCATAGAGGGAGAATAAACAGACAAGGTTTACAGAGTCTGCAGATGTACCAATCATTTATGTCCCTGAAGGACAGGAGGTGAAGAAGGGTGAGAAAGTCAGGTAGATGAAACTCCCTGCATGATGCTTTCTGAGACTTCTGAAATAATCATGGATCATTCCTTGGGTCCCCAGGCTAGGGCCAGTCAGCTCTGCTCCTGCTTAAACTGTCTCATACTTTCTGAGATACTTCAATTTGGATGCTTTGAATTTACTCCACTGTCTTCCTTTAACTACCATTGTCCCATCAACATTTGTCCCTCCTCCCATCTAATAACATCTTCCTGACACAATTTAATCACTGGCTGTCTGGCAGCAGGAAGTGAAACATTCCTAGGCCTTATTGAATGTTATAACCAAATACCAATATGTATCTAGTTAATGCATTTTAGAAATGCTTGCTCACTTGGCTAAAGCTCCTTTTCTTTAACTTTACAAGGGCTTGTAGCATTGGGATCATGCTATGAGCTGTTCAGAATTACCTTTACAGCATTCTTTCTGAAAAGCAAAAGATGAATCCTCATCCAAAGCATTTAGTACAGTACTGGGTGATTCTTAGCTCTTAATTTTTCTTTAGTGGAGGGGAATATGGCTCAGTGGATAAGAGTGCTTGTTATCCAAGCATAAGTACCTGTATTCAAACCCTAGCACCTACATCAAAAGCTTGGCATGGCCACACACCTGCCTGTGACTCCTAACACCATGAAAGGGAGCGAAAGGAAGATTGTTGGGTCTTGCTGGCCACCAGTATAGCTTTAGGCTCACTGAGAGACCTTGTCTCCAGGGAATATAGCATAAAGTGATAGAGAAGGAAGGATGCCTGAATCCTTCTTTGGTCTCCACATGCACACATATGGGCATATGCACACACATTGGCATGTACGCACACAAACACTTGTGAACACACCACACACACATAAAATAATAACATTAATAATGTTTCTTTAACTTCAAGCCATTCATTTGTCAGTAGTCTGGGCTTCTAGCAGTTATAAATACATGGAACACGACAGTGTACCCAATAAGGGATCACAAACAAGCCTGTGAACATTACCATCAATAAGCCTTATTTCTGCTTATTGATCAGGATAGAAGTCAGCTGTGAATATTGGCTTCACAAGTATGATGGCCAGTTTTATATGTCAGCTTGGCAGGCAACCATTTTGTTGTTCCATAAAACACTAATTGAGATGTTGTGCCTATTGTTTATACATGTAAATAATATCTACAATTGATTGAATTTAAGAACATTACTGTCAACACATTTGAGCCTTATCCAATTAACAAAAAGGCCTTATCAGCTAAATTGAATCTTCCATAATGAAGAAGAAATTCTAACTCTGTACAAGAGTCTCTGTTCTTCTTTATGAATTGTCCTATACATTTTAGAGTTTCATAGCTAACTTACATAGTCATGTAAATCAACTCAGATATATGTAGTGTGTGTGTGTGTGTGTGTGTGTGTGTGTGTGTGTGTGTGTGTGTACCATTCAACAATACATTAAAAGAAAGACTAAAGAAGGCATGCTTAGACAGACATTGGGGTATACTTTTAAGCATAGTACTTGGAAGGCTGATGCATCAAGGCCAGGCTGAGTTACACAATGGGACCTCATCTCAAAACTACAAAACAATATTGCTGGAGATAGCACTTGTTTTGCTTACAGGACATAGAGAAATCAAGATAAGCTGAGCTAGAAGCTTCCTCCCAGCTGACTAGCTTTCATAATGCCAGAAAGTTCTATTCAGGCTTCTGTGGGGCCGGCGGGGGCGGGGGGTGGTGGTGGTGGCAAGGAGAATCAACAACAGCCTAGCTCAGCTATGAATCCTGTGTGCTTCCCTACAGATCCATCAGACAAGGTGTGCCATTAGTGAAATGGTAGCATAACTATTATGGGGGCAACCAACCACTTGCTGATTGGATTTGAGGCCCACTCCACAGAAGGTAATTCATGTCTGGTACTGTAAACCTGGTGAAAAGCCTGTCGTTGGGGAGGCTATAAGCCCTTATGGGGAATCCACTGGTTTTGAATTGCTAAAATGATCATGATATGCCTTTCACATTCCTTTCCCAATACTCATGCCTATGCTGTGCTGCTGTCAGTGTTGGTAACAGAAGTGTCTTTCTGAAGTAGAATTACTGCAGAGCCTCAAAACTGGTCAAAGTACTCAGAATAAGTGAATGTTTCTAGTTAGCCCTAAATAGGACATATATACTCCAAATCTGAGGGAACATCACAGAAGAGAAGCAGAAGGAATATGGGAGCTGGAAAAAGGTAGAGTGTTATGGAATACTGTTTTCCTGGTGCAATATTGGTGTTATACCCTTGAAGTCCCAGCACCTATGATTACCTACACAAGACCTGTATAGATTATGCCCATCAACATTCGTCCATGGGGGCAGGGGTGTGAGTTTCCTTTCCTTTTTGAGGATTTACATGGCTGTTTGGGGAAGGGTGGCCATTTGGGGGAAGAGTGGTATAGCCCCCAGTAAGTTGCCCATGCTCCTATAAGCAATGTTAATGAAACTCATTGGGGTCACACACACACACACACACACACACACACACACACACACACACACACACACACACAAGACATGAAAATAGAACAGGGACTGGTTGGGGGGAAGGGGAATCCACAGGAGTTGGAAGGGGACAGGGGAGGGTGAATAGGATCAAAATACATTATTATATGTATGAGAAGTCATAAAAAGCCTATTGTTTTGAATAATTAATACATGCTAATAAAATAGTAATAGAAAGTAAAGAACAAAAAATGGAGGGAAGAATGTTTGAAACACACACGCTGACAAATGAAGTTAAAAGTAAGAAAGGCGTGGAATTACCAAACACCATCATGAAAAGGTTAACTTACACAGAGTATAGTGAAGACGTAAATAGAGTACACAGTAGTTAAAGGAGCAAGCTTAAATGATCTGGATAATTAAGCCTTCTTCAACATGCTGACATTCCCAAATGCTGTAAAAATTTTGTTTGCCTTAAATACTCTTCTTTGGGCTCACTGGCAAAAAATATATATATAGTTTATATTAAACAAAAACCCAAGTCAGAAACTTGGAACTCATTCTAAGCTTTGTAAGCCAAATAAATTACTTTGTTCTCTATTCTAAGACAAAGGATATACCATTGAAGTATTTCACACAGTGGCATACTATGATCAGATTTGTGTTTAAAAATGATCACACTGATTGTTGGATGGATACCAAGCGAGGGAGATTTAAAAGGAAATGGATAGACCAGTTAGGGATCTGGCAATGTTCCAAGACAAGGCTTGTGACAGCAACATGAGACACTAGAGGGGAATGGGTAGACCTGCCTATGTTTTGCAGATTGAGGGGTGGTTGAGACTTCCTGAGATACTTGATGACTGCAGGGTTTCTGGCGCAGGAAACAAGATAGATAGATGGAAGTGTCACCAGCTGAGACAGAGAACGCTGGATATGAGCATGTCTGGTTGAAGAGGATGGCAGAGAGAGAGACAGAGTAGCATGGGCTCTTTTAAGATAATTTTATTGAAATGTCTGGGAACTATCAAGCAGGAGATGTCAAGCTGGCAGCTAGATGTATAGGTCCAAATTTCAGAGTAGAGTTCTGATCTGAAAATACAAACGTGTGAGTCATCTTCCTATGAGTGGTAATTGAAGCGGAGGCTGTAGATGAAATCACCTAAGGAGACTGTGTGGAGTGAGAAGGGATGAATATTGAAAGATTGAGCACTGAGGAGTTGCAATGTTTAATGGCCAAGCGAGTGTGCCTGTTCAAGATAAAAGTTCAATAAATGTTCATTGAACCACTTTATAAAAAATGGCTCCAATGCACCTGTTGTTGTTGCCTGGGTCCATAGTGATCACAAGTGCATGATCTTAAGTACTGCAATGGATGCTGAAATAGCTCCCATGCTGTTGGCACTCCTCCAGTCTTCCCCACAGAGGATTAGGAGATTGCTGCCAAGTGGTACTGAGCTTCGTTCAAGCTGGACCTGTTTCTCGCCTGTTTACTTCTGTAGTCCAGAATTAATCCACACAAGCTAGTTTACTCATTCACTTTCTAGACTCATGAGATTATATATCTAAGTTCTTGGTATTGGGGTTTTAAATAACACTAGCTCTTTAAAGGTGTACATTTTGTAAAATGTGCATCAACGCTTTCTGAAAAACACCTTGATCACAGTGCTATGGCATGATGAAATATTTATTAAATGACTACTCTCCCTCCAGCACAGTAGAGAATAGTAGGGAGAAAACATAATGTGTACCACCAAGGAACTTTCAGTCTATTTAAGGAGACAAGACTGATACTAATGGCAGAAGTAAAGGAAGACAAAGCCGCAGGAATAGGATGTTTATCACACCTTAAGAGCTAAGGTCTACTGGAATTCAGAGGCAGGCACAGTGATTTACATTCACAGAACAAGGCATCCAAGGGATGTGATGGAGTTGCACTGCTCTCACACCGCCACACTTTTTGTTCCTAGGAGGAACTGGACAGAAACCATATTTGACAAGCAGATCTCAGGGGAAGAATGTTGCACAACCACCTGCAGAAACCAATTCAATCCCACATAATAGAATTTGATCCTCTTTTAAACGATTTAGGCCACTTGAGAGTTTTAGAACTCAGCTCCCAAATTAATTTAGCATTTATCTTCCAGACAGGCTATTACAGCTAACAATAAACTCCTGTTAAAGGAATTTAGATGAATGGGGCTGAGGGAAGAAGCTCCTCATTTCTCACCCCACTTGACTTGTCTTCAGCCTCTGACACTGCTGAGCAGCTACTCCTACTCCCCACCCTCCAAAGCAGGATGCACTGCCTGCAAGCCCCGCCCCCGCCACCTCTCCTACTGCTCAGCGTTGAGCTCAGAGGAACTGAGCACTTCCTGTTCCCTTCTGTGCGCATTCCTTTTCCCTCCAATACTTAGTTTCCAGTCCTGACCTGTTTTTCTTTCACTGTGCTCTCCTTCCACGAGTGGTTCTTCTGTTCTCAAGGCTTCAGCTGATGTGCACACACTGGTGTCCCACACACACATACTTCCACCTGTACTTCTAAGACCCTATCATCAAGGGCCTCTCCTAGGTCTGTTACAGCCATTTCAAGGATAGTATGGTGAACATGGAACTCTTATCTTTCTCCTTAAGGTTACTGTGTTAGTTATTTTCTTATTGCTATGAAAAAATACTATGATCAAAGGCAATTTAAGGGAGAGTTTGCTTTGACTTATGGTTCCAGAGGACTAGATGTCCATAATGGCATGGAAGGCATGGTGGCAGGAGCAGAAAGCTGAGAGAGCACATCCCAATCATGTACAAGAAGTGGACAGTGAACTGGAAGTTCTTGCTCTACTTCCAGTTGGAAGAAATAACTACCTAAAGCTGTCCTCATACCTCCACACAAGGCCTGTGGCACATGCAAGTATACACATGTGTGTGCATAAACATATAGTAATAGTAATAATGATGATTGTGATGATAATAATAAATACATAAAAATGTAACAGGGGACATAGGAGGTGCTGAATGGGGGTAGGGAATGGATATGGTAAATATACATTGTATATATGTATGAGAATTTCAAAGAATAAAAAATGAATATTGAACAAAAAACATAACTTAAAGCATCCATCTCTCATCTAAAATGTCCTTTTTTATACCACTTTTTGGCTTGCAAAATGCTTTCATAGCCTCTACATCAGTTAAGAGTGCTTCCTGGACTGAAGATGTTGCTCTGTTGGTTTTATTATAAAAAAAAAAAAAAAAGAAGGCTTTCTGCTACAAGTAACAAACCTCTGGGAAGAATGACTCATACAAGTAGGAAGGCTGTTTATCTCACATAAGCCCAGAGGTAGCTGGCAGCTGGCATCTTGCCATTGGAGCCATCAAAAGTCTAGACTCCTTTCCAGTCTCTCTGCACTGCCATCCATCCTTTCTGTTGGCTTTTCATCTTTGTTGTCACCAGTAATTCAGCTGCAAGATGGCTATTAGAACCCCAGGTATCATGCCTGCTTTTAAGGCAGAGACTAGCAGGAAGCAGGCAACATTAGCAATGTCTCGGTCTTTTCTTCAAGAAAGAAAACCTCTGCTAGAAGCCCCTCAGCCATCTTTTGTTTGTGTATCATTAACTGTTAAGTATGGCACAGTCATATGGCCACCTTAAGCTCCAAGGGAAGCCAGGAAAATGTTTGGCTTTTCAAGCCATTGTTGTAGGTGCAGGCCAGGGGAATAGGGAAATGGATGAAAATTGGTGCTGGATTATCCAGCCCCTGAGGGCTTGTTGCAGTCCTGTTTCATTTGGTCAATACTAACACCTAAAATGTAGGATGTGCACCTTCATTTTAAAGTTAAGGAAGTTAAGATCCAGAGAGGATAAGGTGACTTGCCCAAGGGGAAGCTATAGGTAACTTCATAATTCCTACTGAGAGCTTTACCACACTATTTCTATGCGACATGGGGTCCCAACTCAGGGAATATATTAAGCTCCAGGGAAATTATGACGCTGGGGACTTTGACCCAGACTACTTTTCGAAATGCATCTCTCACCACACCCCTCTACATTCCCTATATACCATCTGATTCTCCGTTGCTCTTTGGTGCTAAGTGACTGCAGGCCACTATTCATTCACTGACCCCTCAATTGAAATGGCCTTCCTTTTCCAAACTGACCCAAACAACATCCCCAAGCTTTGTTGATCAAGCTGAAATCATATTCACACTTCAGGATCCAGATTACATTCTGTCTCCAGCTGAAGTGTTCGTCAATTCATTTCCCCCCCCCCAGATGCCCGGGGCTCTATTATAAGATTTTATTTATTCTCTGATAGTTTCTTCCTTTTTTATCTGTTTCCTTAAATCATGAGGTCCTTGATGGCTCCTGAGGCTTCTGTCAGTAACCCTATCTCTAACATCTGATACGGCAACAGCAAGAGAGAACGGCTAGCAAACACTGTCTTTGTAACAGCTCTGTTGCAATATAATTCACATGATGTACAATGCCCACATTTAAAGTATGCAAATTAGTCAGGTTTAGAATGCTCCTCACAGAACTGTGCAAAAACCACCACCTTCAAGGTGAATATTCATCTTCCCCACCCCCTTCCCCAGCCATAAGTACTAATTCATTTTCTGTCTCTGCAGACTTGCCTGTTTTCGACATTTCATTTAAATATAATCATATATGTAGTCTTCTGTGTTTGGCTTTTTCAAATAGCCTAAAGTTTTCCAGGTTCATCAGCATCATAGAATGAGTTAGTATTTCATTTCATTTAATGGCTACACAATATTTTATTCATTCATCAGTGGATGGAAATTTAGCCCGTTTTTTTTCTTTCCTTTTTTAAAGGTTTTGTTTGTTTGTTTTTTGTTTTTGTTTTTTTTGCTACTGTAAATATGTTCCCATTAAGAGTGATGTACGGCCGGGCGGTGGTGGCGCACGCCTTTAATCCCAGCACTCGGGAGGCAGAGGCAGGCGGATCTCTGTGAGTTCGAGGCCAGCCTGGTCTACCAAGTGAGTTCCAGGAGAGGCGCAAAGCTACACGAGAGAAACCCTGTCTCGAAAAACCAAAAAAAAAAAAAAAAGAGTGATGTACAATTATCTGTTGAAGTCCCTGCTTCCAGTCTCTAGGTACAATTGTAGGACTGGGTCATATCACAACTATATGTTTGCCTAGTTGAAGGTTTTGTCTTTTTCCATTGTAGCTATACTATTTAATGGTCTCACCCAGACTGAGTTAGGGATTATTTTCTACATCCTTGTTAATGATTGTTATCATCTCACATTTTGTTTACAGTCTTGCTGATGAATGTCATGTGCTCTCTTCCTATGGTTTTGATTTTCGTTTCCCTGAATAAAATATTGAGTGTCATTTCAGATGCTTCTCAGTCGTTGTTATCTTCTTTGGGAAAATGCTTATTCAGATTCTTTATGTACTTTAAATTGAGCTATTTGTCTTATGTTTGAGGGAAAAGAGCTTTTTGTATGTTCTAGATAAAATTTTCTTATAGATATATGATTTTCAAGTATTGGCCACCAAGATTCTTTTTTTTTTAATTTGGTTAGTTGTGAAATGCTCTTATTTTGGAATTCTGTTACACATAAATACTAGTAGTTCTGGATCATTCCCCAAATGTTTCTCATTATTTTTAATTCTTTTTTTATTCAAAAGTTTTTTTCCATTTTATATAGCAACCAAAGTTCCCCCCTCCCTCGTCTCCTCCCCCTTTCCCCTCACCTCACCTCCTCAGAGAGGAGTTAACAAAATCTGGCATATCAAGTGGAGGCAGGACCCCCACCCCCCACCCTGTATGGAGGCTGAGCAAGGTATCCCTCCATAGGGAATGGACTCCAAAAAGTCAGCTCATGCCCAAGGGATAAATCCTGGTCCCACTGCCAGTGGCCCCACAAACTGCCCAAGCCACACAACTGTCACCCACATTCAGAGGGCCTAGTTCGGTCCCATGAAGGTTCCCCAGCTGTCAGCCCAGAGTCAGTGAGCTCCAACTAGCTCGGGTCAGCTGCCTCTGCGGGTTTCCCCATCATGATCTTGACCCCATTTGCTCATATAATCCCTCCTTCCTCTCTTTGACTAGACTCCAGGAGCTCCATCCAGTGCTCAGCTGTGGATCTCTGCATCTGCTTCCATCAGTTACTGGATGAAGGTTCTATCATGACAGTTAGGGTAGTCACTAATCTGATTACAGGAGGCCAGTTCAGGCACCCTCTCCACTATTGCTAGGAGTCATAGCTGGGGTCACCCTTGTGGATTCCTGGGAATTTCCCTAACACCAGGTTTCACCCTAACCCCATAATGGCTCCTGCTGTCAGTATATCTCTTTCCTTGCTCTCCCTCTCTCTTCCTCCCCCAACTCAACCATCCCATTCTCTCATGGTCTTTTGCCACCTCCCCTTACCTCCCCCACCGCATGCTCCCAATTTATTCAGGAGTTCTTATCTATTTCTCTTGTAGGGTCCTCCTTGTTACCTAGCTTCTATGGGGTTGTGGATTGTAGCCTGATTATCCTTTGCTTTACATCTAATATCTGCTTATGAGTGAGTACATACTGTGTTTGTCTTTCTGAGTCTGGGTTACCTCACTCAGAATAGTTTTTTCTAATTTAATCTATTTGCCTGCATATTACACGATGTCATTGTTTTTTACAGCTGAGTAATCCTCCATTGTGTAAATGTACCACATTTTCTTTATCCATTCTTCGGTTGAGGAGCATCTAGGTTGTTTCCAGATTCTGGCTATAATGAATAATGCTGCTACAAGCATAGTTGAGCAAATGCCATTGTGGTATGAATGTGCATCCTTTGGTTATATGCCTAAGACTGGTATTGCTGCATCATGTGATTGATTGCCAGTTTCTTGAGAAACAGACATACTGATTTCCAAAGTGGCTGTACAAGTTTGCACTCTCACCAGCAATAGAGCAATATTCCCCTTGCTCCACATCCTCTCCAGCATAATCTGTCTTCGGTGTGTGTTTTTTTTTTTTATCTTAGCAATTCTGACAGGTGTAACATAGTATCTCAGAGTTGTTTGTTTGTGTTAATTTTTTGAAGAAAAATACAAAGCAATTGGTGCCATTATAGCATCTTTTGTTTTTTTTTTGTTTTTTTTTGTTTTTTTTTTTTTTTTTTCTTTTTTTTTTTTTTCTTTTTTTTTTTTTTTTTTTTTCGAGACAGGGTTTCTCTGCGTAGCTTTGCGCCTTTCCTGGAGCTCACTTGGTAGCCCAGGCTGGCCTCGAACTTACAGAGATCCGCCTGGCTCTGCCTCCCGAGTGCTGGGATTAAAGGCGTGCGCCACCACCGCCCGGCTCATTATAGCATCTTTATAGCTATGCATTCTTATACTTTGCTCTAATTTGTCCTGCTCCCCTCCTCTTGCCCCAGACCTCTTCTGATTCTCTTATTTCCTATAAGCTTCTGCTTTCAAGCTTTGTGTGTTTCACTATCTTGTCCTTTTCTCTATTGAAAGTATTTTTTAAATAAAAGAACTCCCAAATTTCTCTTCAAAAATTCAGATATCCTCACAAAAAATAACAGATACATTCAAACAAAGTTTGCTTAAGAGATCATTTATAAATCATAGTTTCTATAATTTCTACCATAAAACTGGAGCTGGTTCTCTCAGGGAAAACTTTGTCCAGTGATTTAAGCAACACAAGTTTATTTATTTATGTTCTGATAATGTACACCAAAAATAGTACCCAAAACCTTTAAATACTACCAGTTACCTTAAAGAAGTCCCAAAAGAAAATTAATAAAAGAAAAAGGGAAGTAACCAACCGGGTCATGAACTTGCCACCCTCTCTTAAGCACACACAGTGTTTAAACTCTGGGAATGGTCAGCCCTGCAGCCTCAGCCATTTGGCATCACTTTTCATTGGCCTCACGGTAGCTTGAGACATTCAGTTTGTCTTTTCAGATCTAGCAGTTTCTCTTCTTTTGCATACTACATATTGGCCCTTTCCAGTTGTGATTGGCTATGTCGAGAATCCTATTGAAAGGAAGAAGTTAGCAGCATATCCACTAAACCCTGGAGTCCCCAGATCAGCGTTACAGTAGTGAACCCCTATCTGTTGGCTCACATGACAGGTGAGGGCCCCACAGTTATAACAAATCTGGTAGACTGTACCTGTGAAGTTGTTACTGTCACTGTTTTTAACTGGTTGATATTTATTCCCAGTAAATGTGTTTTATATTAAACAACAACAACAATAAATATCATGGACCTTGTGTGGGTCTGAGCTAGGTCCTCTGCATACACATTATGGTTGTATAGCTGAGTTGTTCTTGTGGGATCCTAACTGTGGGAGTGGGAATATCTCTGACTCTTTTGCCTGCTCTTGGAATCATTTTCATCCTCCTGGGTTGCTTCATCCAGCCTTGACATGAAGGTTTGTACTTAGCTTTATTGTAACTTGTTAAGTCATATTCCGTGGATAATCCTTGGAGGCCTGCTCTTTTTTTTTTTTTAAGGGAAATGGAGGAGAAGTGGATCTGGGGGAGAGCGGAGGTGGAGGAGGGCTGAGAGGAGTGAAGGGAGGGGGAAATGTGGTCAGGATGTAATGTATGAGAGGAGAATAAAAGAACGAAAAAAACTATTATGTTGGTATTTCTAGAACTGTAGCTCGCTACTTCAATCAGTGGAAGGATTTGTGTATTGAAGGTCACTAACATTGCAAGTATCAGGCAGGAAATTTAATTTAGCTCTGTCTTATTGGAATTGTGCTTTTTTGTTTGCTATGTCCCTTAAACTTGTCCTTATCTTCTGGAGAGTGAAGGCAGAATCTGGCCTTAAGAACTCGGCTCCACTGCAGGCTGAATGCAAGTCCTATCTGTGCTGCCGCTCACAAGTCTCCATGTCTCCATTTTCCTAAATTTAAAATGGTAATCATGATTATAGTCGAAATAAACTAATTTGGAGCAAGAAGGAGGGGAAGGGGCAGAGAGAAGGGAGTGAACAAACTTACAGGATTGGTCTCCCTTTCTCTCCTCTGATTTGTTGGTTTTCCCATGGTTTCTATTTCTGTACAGAATGCAAAATGTGAAACATGACCCAAAATGTGTTTCATCTATAAAAAACAAAAACAAAAACAAAACAACAACAACAAAAACATTGTTTACCGTAGCTAGAGAGAACGAGTGGAGAGGATTAAAACTTATGCTTCTCCTTTTTGGAATAGAAACAGAAAAAGAGTAGATGAGGAGGAGAAGAAATAAGGTGGGGGAGGGACTGGGAAAAGAGGAGGTGGGGGGAACTGCAGTTGGGATGTAAAATAAACAAATAAATAAATAAAAATAAAAGCTGGGCTTCATTATAAAACCATATTATAAGTCTGAAGGACCACTGTATTAGCCTATCAACACTGGGCAGCCATGAAAGCTGTGAAGGAGTACCGAGTCCTATTTGCCTGCCCATTTTGAAAGATAACTGCCATAAAGTGTGGGGGTGGGCTAGAACAAGAGACAAAACAGGGACAGATAAGGAACTACTTGTTCATGTCTCACAAACTTTGCACAGAAATAAGACGATTTAGGCTATATTTGGAGAGGGCTGTACATTTGCTGCATTGTGGAAGGAAGGGAGAAAGTGCAGTATTCATATGTGGACAATTGATGAATCATTAATAAGACTTGAAATACAAGAGATTCAGAAGACCATAGCTTTGTTTGGGACATGTTGAAATTATTTTGAAACATCAAATGTGTTTGAATAAATGATGCCATATTAATAATAAAAATAGTCATATAAGAATATTTTGACTTTTCCTATAAAAATACCTCAAGGCAAACAAAGAAGACAGCCTATTAATTTCTCTTCATAAAAGTAAGAATTGAAAGATTCTTTTTTAAAAATTTGTAGCCCAGGCTGGCCTCGAACTTGTGATCCTCCTGCCTCTACCTCCTTCAGCAAACCCTACCAGTGTGTGCCACCAAAACCAGTAAAAGATTCTTATAAAGATGAATATGTTTTCTTACATATGTTGAATCAAGGAGTTTGGGATAAATATGGTCAAAATACATTATATGTATTTATGAAATTCTCAAATTATTAATAAAACATTGTATTAAAGTTTAAAATAATTATAATTTAGTAATCCCCACAATTATTATTGTTTGTTGCTTTCACGAAAATGAGACAGCTAAAATGAAACAAGAGAAACAGTTTAAGCCTGTAAAATTATCAAAAGCATGAAATATACATACAAGCATATAGAAATTACAGCGCCAGAGAGACTTGCTAAGTGTGTTAAATACAGCCAAGTAAGGGAACTTTTATGAGCTTGCAATGTCCAAAACTATTCGTGTCAATCTTTACAAGTGGGTGTTTTAGCTCAATGAGAAGTGAGTGGTGTGGACTGGATTTGATTCTGAATACATGGAGATGGGACTGAAAACATAATAGAAGATGACAGCCTATAAAAAATAGACGGTGCCGGGCGGTGGAGGCAAACGCCTTTAATCCCAGCACTCGGGAGGCAGAGCCAGGCGGATCTCTGTGAGTTCGAGGCCAGCCTGGGCTACCAAGTGAGCTCCAGGAAAGGCGCTGCAAAGCTATGCAGAGAAACCCTGTCTCAAAAAACCAAAAAAAAAAAAAAAAAATAGACGGCAACAAAAGAGTACCAGGAGCCAGCCTAGAGGACCAAGAATTCCCAAAGGACAGAGGAGGAAGAATGCACAAAAGATACTTGCC
Source organism: Peromyscus maniculatus bairdii (assembly GCF_049852395.1). Classification (NCBI taxonomy): domain Eukaryota; kingdom Metazoa; phylum Chordata; class Mammalia; order Rodentia; family Cricetidae; genus Peromyscus; species Peromyscus maniculatus. The sequence goes on from NC_134875.1 coordinate 18,438,157, forward strand.
CAGAGTGATCAAGAATAATGCTCCAGGGATGACAGTCTTTTGAAGTGAAGGGACAATCCAAAAGAACCAAATGCCATTGAGAACTCTAAGTCGGATTAGAACAGTAAAGATCATAGGTGCTAGTGATGAAATGGTATATGCTCATGCCCAGGTCAAGGCAATTTCCACAGATGGGGACAGAACCTGAATAGTGACTGAGAGGCAATTATAGAGATACAGCAATGACAAAATACCCTCAGGAAGCTTGGTGAAAGGACACAGTTAGCAAGTGATTGTGAGACTATAATGAATTCAACTGCAATACCAAATGTGAAATCTCTGCCCAAAAAATGTACAGGATGTTATTATTCTGCTAAGCAGTAGCTAGTCTACAAAGAAAGAAAACGTGCCCTCCTAGCTCCAGTGCCATGAGTCATTAGAGAAATGGAATAAACAGAACAACTGTGACAATTCCACATTCATAGAAATGGCAGCATTGTCCACCATCTCTGTTTTGAAGATCTCAGAATCATGTCACTACTTCCTATGTTATTCACAGTGGTAGAGAACAACAGGATAGTTCCTTTAAGCAAATTGCCATGAATTTAACATCATCTTTTTTAGTGACTCTTTTTTTGAGATTATAATATAATTGCATTATTTTCCCTTCTTCAGGGGAGAGCAAACCAGTTGGTTATCTTATACTAAATGGTCAGCCCTAAAAACACATATACATATATACAAATAACATTAAATAGACTGAGCAGGTTGTACTTATATATTTAGAAGTGTGTGTGTGTGTGTGTGTGTGTGTGTGTGTGTGTGTGTGTGTGTGTGTGTGTGTGTGTGTGAATCTTTAGGCTATGAATATATATATATATATATATATATATATATATATATATATATATATATATATATATATATGACCAATCAAATGGCTTGATGACTTTGGGTACTGAGTTCGTCCAGATTTGGTGGTGTGTTAACTCATCCTAAGATTCTCAATCACAAACTCCCCTTTGTAAATATCACATCATATGTAAGTCAGAGGCAAGAGAAAGCTGGACCAAGCCAGCATGAGATACCTTAGGGAAGGCTGAGAGAGGAGGTGGTGAGACTCATTAGGCATAAAAATATAAAGCTATGCACAAATAGGATTTTAATAGGGTGGAAACTGACACCATTTTCTTATGGCTTCGGTGTTCTTTGACTCAAGGAGACAAATCAATCTTTCATGATTGTCAAAGCATTTTACAGCCAGTACTCCATTTGATCCTAGTAATCCAGGGAGGTAGAACCCACAGTGATTATCCTCCCATTTTAAAGTTGCAGAAATTAAAACACAAAGGTTAAGTCATTCCAGGACATGGTGTGATTGATGTTTATTGTCAACTTGACCTCTGGGCATGTCTGTGAGGGTATTAACTCAGGAGGAAAGACCCAGTCTGATTATGGGTAGCATCATCCCATGGGCTGAGCTCCTGGACAGGAAGCCAGCTAAGCAACCAGCATTCACCTCTCTCTGCTTCCTGAGTGTGAAAACAATGTGACCAGCCACCTCACACTCCTGATATTATGCCTTCCCTGCCATCACACCTTCAAGTCATGAGACAAATCCTTCCTAAGTGGTTTTCTTTTTGTCAGCTTTTTAAAATCCCAATGAAAAAGATAACCAACACACAGGGCAAAGACACAAAGCAGCAGAGCCAATGCTGTCCCTAAAGCCAGCATCCTCTCTGCCGGTGACACAACCAGGTTAAACCAACAGGAGCCAGAGAATTCTGAGCCAATGGCACCACAGGTGCAACTGTAAGAAGTAGAAGCAGGTGCTCAAAGATATTGTGGTGCCCGTCTCTAAGGGGCCTTTTTTCCCAGGAGTTAACTTTCTCTTCCTTAATAGCCCATCAGCCACTTAAATTCTTGTGCATTATGTAAAAATTCTGTTGGAGTAAGACAGACTGTCTTGCCCATGCTGTGTCCGTATCTGATTTTCTGAACAATGTTCTTCACTTTGTTCAATCTTCCTAGGTTTCTTACTCATCTACCCCACACATTCAACAGAGAAAACCCACCACACCTTGAATCTTACATTCTGAAATTTGAATTACAATTAGAGTTATTTCTATGTCTATTATTACTGTTGAGATGTAAGATGGGGGAAAATGGACACATCAGAGAAATGAATTCAGCATAATGAAGGTCATTTTCCATTGTGACTGCCCATTTCAAAACTCTTTGGCTAGCATTATAGACAGATGCCATGCAATAGAATAGTTCCTGATATCAAGTTAGCTTCTTGGCAGACTCAGGCAGTTCATTAGTAATCTTGGATCTCTTTCCATATTTGTGATTTAACTCGAGATGTTAGCTAGTAGGTGATCTAGGCTGTGTGCCATAAAAACCTACAATGATATTTCTTTACGAATCCTAATTATTGAGACAGGGGGTCTCTTTCTTGAGACTCTAGTCTGTTTTGTCCTAAATTAGTAGCCATAGCTCAGGGTGAGCCAGGTAAGAAGAAAGTACATGGCCAATGTGCCAAAGAAGTTAGAGCAGATGAAGGCAAAAAGACAGGACTCAGCTTTACTTTGAGTAGCCTTTGGGAAAAAAAATAAAACCCCACACATGGCTGCACACAAGCTACAGAAGGATTTGAAGGCATTTCTACAAATGTGTGATATGGCATTGCTTTTTGGGTGCGTCCACTTTAACAGTAATTTTATTTTTGCTTACTTTGTGCACTAAGGTTCTTTAATAACTAAAAAAACTATTTATTTGTATGTCTGTCAGTCTGTCTGTCTGTCTGCCTGTCTGTCTAGCTGTGTGTCTGTGTATATGTGAGCTGGATCCAGGGCTCCAGGGATCCAGCTCAGGTCGTAAGGCTTTTGTGCGAACTCGGCCCACTGAGCCATTACAGTACTCTGCTCAAAATGTTCTGTTGGCTCCGTCACCCACTACCCTGCACCCTAGCCTCTCTAACCACACCAAAATAAAGAAAGGGGCTCTGGACAGATGTGCAAATGCTTACTGCCTTATGTTTGCAACCATCTCTGCTGCTTGTAGCTGCTCTACTCTGACAGTGTTCTCCTCTGCTCTCTTCCCCTTTCCCTGAACCTTGAATTGGCTAATACTCGCCATCTAGTCCCACCATCTTTCTCCATTGCTATGTTTGTTATTTTATATAACAGATGTTTTTGTAAGTGGATGCACTTTGCACTTGTTCAGAGTCACCCTCCCACTAACTCTAGAACTCTACTAACACATAGTAAGTACTCCCATGCTTACTGAATTCAACTAAACATGCATTACACTTTGTGGTAGAGAAGCTTTGATCATGAACAGAAAAACCTCAACTACCCACTCTTAGCTCCTGCTACTGAGTGGAGAGAATGACATTTATTTCATTCAATTCACCCATCCACTCATTAGGGACATTTAATGAATTGTTACTCTCTTCATGTCACTGTGTTATGTGTTGAGGATAGAGAGAGTAATTAAATAAGGTATCTGCCCTGAAGGGTAGAGTCTAGCTAGGGAACAGACATGAAAACAAAAGACCACATCAGATAATGAGTGCTTCAAAGAGAGTACAGAGCGCTAGGCTGGGGTAGAAAAGGTTCTATCAGGGGTGTCTGGTGCTTCGATTAGAATGCTTAGGAAATAACTCTATATGAAATATACAGATATATACATTATATGTATATGTATTTATACATACACATGTATTATGTATTTGCATATACATATATGTTGCATTTGTGTACACACACTTACAAATTTAAGAGAGAGGATCCCATTACACAGTCAAGACTATCCTCAAACTCTTGATTCTCCTCTCTTAAGAGTCCTGGGTACTGGGATTATAAGTGCACAGCACTATGCCTGGCTGTTGATTTTGTTGTTGTTGGGGTTAGCCAGCAAGTAACTTTACCCACTGTTTGGTTTTTTGTTTGAGACATGGTTTCATTATATAGCTCAGGCTAACTGGCATATTTGGACAACTGCTGGACAGACTTATGAGGTAACAAAATGGTTGGAAAAAAAACAGGAGGACAGGGCTTCTTTTTTTTTTTCAGATTCTTGACTGAGTGTGCAATCTAGTGTCTCAGCTTTCTTCCTGTCAGCTGCATGTGGGCCCTCCTTACTGACCACTACGTATCTGCTGCCTCCTGTGGCAGTGTCAAGAGAAAAGTCATAACTAGGTCTTACACACGCCATTTTCATGAAGCAGGACACCTAGGAAGGCACAAAGCTGACTGAAAGGAGATTACAACTCAGGGTCTTCTGCAAACTTCTTCTACTGATGGTCTTTACTCTCAAGTGTTACTGTTCTGAATGATGTGTGAGACTCAGAATAAATCAAGGTAGGTAGGATTTGACAAACATCAAATAAACATTGCTTCAGATGCTGTAAGAAACCGAGCAGAGAAGATGCCTGTATTGTAGTCATACACATTGGAATTTGCCTCTCTTTCCACACTCTTTATTAGCAACAAGTAGCTTCGGGAATTTCATTTGAGTTCAAACTTGCACTATGTAGAGCCTGTTTGTTTACAAGCACTAAAAATTCTGGAAACTACCCTTCATGCCATGGGAGAGTAGCCATGTCTGCAATGGAGAAAGAGGAGAGGAAGATTAAGTGGCATTCGTCATTGGCTCCGAGAAAATGGAAGAGTTTCTATGAACCATTTGGTGTTTTTAGGAATCTGTCTTTTCACCACAGATGCCATTGCTTCAGCATCCAGCTGCAGCTTCACCACACCAACCCCCTCACATGGACGATCCTGTGAATTGGACAAACAAATGACACTAATGTTGCAGACATTTGCAGTTTTAACATGCAACGGGCATGAAAGCACTTTTAGGAAACCTCTACATGCTGAGCCTCAGGCCTCCCTATCCTACCTGCGATGCCTAAAAAGGAGCCAACACCAAGACCACAGGAAGCATGCTAGTGTTCGGTGCTCCTGCATCACAGGAAGTCTTCATCGGGTAGTTTTCCTGATCACTAGCATTCCACTGATAGGAACGAAATTGTGAAGCCAACAGAGTCTATAATTTATCCTGGCTGGTTTCTTGTGAGTACACACATAAAAGAAAATTGCAATTAGCCATTACAGTATATTCTGCTAGCACAGCGTTTTTGTGACCAAGCACTTAGGATTGCATGGCATCACTGAAGTCTTCCTCGCTGCTGACAGCAACTGTCATCTCAGGGGAGATGACATCTATGTGGGCACCCATGCTGGTGAGATCCACTGCCTCAGGAGCATCCCAAGGGATCCCTCTCAGTTTGCAAAGATCTGCCAGCTTCCCTACAAAGTAATAATTCTCTTCAAAGAAGAAATAGGAGAAAAGTGCACTGGTCCAGTCTCTGCAGCCCTATGAAAGGGGCACATTTCCTCGTGCTATCAGAAGCTACACTAAGAATATTTTTTTTCTGAATTCTCTATCATAAACACTAGCTCACATGCCTCCCAGTGACTATCCAAGTTAATTCTTCCTGTACTGGCTTATATGACTGCTTCATTAAAAGATTTTCACTCATCTCACGGTCACAAGCACTTTCATACTTTCCTTCCCTACCCTCTTAAACCTAGGTTGGACTAACCCACCAGAACACCCGAGTGAACTTTTTAAAAATATTCATTTTTTTAATGTGCATTGTTTTGTCTGTGAGTTTTTTAAGTGTAGGTGCATCACACTCATGCAGTGCACACTCAATATAATTTGTGCCAAGAATGTTCAATAAGATACGGTGCATGTACAAAAAGCATCACTTGATTTAATGCCATAAACACATACTATGCAGAGAAGAAAGCTCATAAATGGCCAGAAGAGGATGTCAGATCCTCTGTGACTAGAGTTCAGAAGGTTGTGAGCTGTCCTGTGGATACTCAGAACTGAATCCAGGTCCTCTGCAAGTAATGAGAACTCTTAACATCTGATCTATCTCTCTAGGCCCTGAATGAATGAATTTCTACTCGTACTTCTAACACTGTTCTGTCATTGGAAGACTCTGCTAATTGTGTGTGCTTCTGAGTCCCCAAAGCAGGCTATGTTCCCTGATATAAACATGGGAACCAGGACCGGGCTTAGTACACAATGGATAACGAATGTTACTTGACTTACTAATTTCTTAGAAAGATTGCTGACCTCTCTTTCTTAATTGTAACCTAAGCTTTGTGGTCATGCCACCTCCACATATGCCCCTGATCCCCTTGAGTAGCCCCAACCACAACACCTTTAGCTGACTTTGTCTGCCACAAAATATCCACAGTATGAATTTTATGAGCTTTCTTCTTTGCATAGTATGTGTTTGTGGCATTAAATCAAGTGATGCTTTTTGTACATGCACCGTATCTTGTTGAACATTCTTGGCACAAATTATATTGAGAAGTTTAATTCACAGCAAGCAATATTTAACAACATTTGTTCAGTAGTTGGTATATGAAGCTGGCATGTTCCCCATCCCCCATGCTGCCAGCTTCCTATGTTTGTGAGCCAAGAGTCTTTCCACTCTTGTTTGATTGCCTTAGCTGTGTGCCCTCCTGCCTTTTCCACTTCAACCTTCCAGCCGACCACGTCTTTGTGGGATCTGGGGCCTGTTGTTCCAGCTGCAAACCCACCTGCATCATCAACTCCCAAGCCTCCCATTCCTAAACTCATCTTGCTGGGAGGCCAATGCGCTTTCCCCACAGAGCCTCACCTCGAACTCTTTTTTTATTTTTGCTTTTCTGCTAGGAAAAGCATTATTTCTAGTATCAAGCAGAAGCCTTTCCCCCACAAGCAAAATTTTAAATGACTGTCATGGAGAAAACACTAAGCGTATAGTATGTTCTGTATTTATGATCAAGTCATATGCAGATATTTTCACAGAATCTCAAAACTAAAGAAAAATCTCATAGTCCTCCACTCCAGATCCCCTTGTGGAATTTGTGTTCCCTAGATTCAAAGGGGAGTGAAGATTACGGCTAGAACAAACACTACTTGTGGCAGGATTTACCTCAGCTATAGTTATACAGGCTCAGTAGTTGATTAAATGGCTATCCTACTCTCAAATAAAAAAAAAATCAGAGCAAATGGCAAATGTACGCCCCTTTTTCTGAGCCTTCATGGCTTAGAACAAATCTAGAAGAGTAATTTACAAATTGAGTAGAGGTTGCCACCATGTATATACCTCTATAGTCCAGGATGACCACTCTTAGAGGGTCACATTACTGTTCAGATGTCATATTTAGGAAGACCAGCAGTGGCTAGTTGCATAGTTTCTTGAAGGCGAAAGGGTACAAGGTTACTCCAAACACAGACGCTTCCTAGGTCTCCTTCCTCAGGCTCGCCTCTGCTCTCCCTTCATTGCCTCTCTTACTATTCACATCAGAATCTTGTCTCAGATTCTAGATGCTGGCACAGGATAGTAGCTTTGGTTGGTAGTCTCTTCATGAGGCACATATGATTTCAGTCTAAACTGTATTGTGATTTGATGTACACCTTAATGTTTTTCTTTTTCTTTTCCCACATTTCCTAATTTTAATAAACAAAGCTTGCACTTAAACTGAATACACACTGAGCTACAACTAGTACCTCCTGCAGCCTAGAATTTCAACCAAGTTGCTTTCTTAGAATCTTCATTCAAATGCACAATACTCCACCCAAGAGGTGCAGTGCAGAATTCCCTTTTGATGTAGGGTAGGCTTTTGTATTAGATTAGAATGTCACCCCTTTATGCCAACACAAATTTTGTATTGAGAATTCTCAAACTGACCACAGTTTCAATCTTTCCTTTTACTCAGATGTACATTCCATAAGGCAACTATACTCTCAGTAAAATAGAGGCAGACATCAAGGAAATTTGAAGTAGTCTTGAAATGTTCATTGACTTGATGATTAACCTTTTCAATAATTGTACAGGAAAAAATGCAGGCAAAAATTAGCTATAGGACCAGTGAGGTGGCTCTGTGGGAAAAGTGCTTACACAGAACTGACAGCCCGAGTTCAATCCCAGGAACCCATAGTACATTGTTCTCAACCTTCCTAATGCTGCGACCCTTTAATACAGTCCCTCATGCTGTGGTAACCCCCAGCCATAAAATTATTTTCATTCCCTCTTCATAACTGTAATTTTGCTACTGTTATGAATCATAATTTAAATACCTGTGTTTCCAATGATCTTTTGGGGAATCTCAACCCATAGGTTGAGAACCACTGCCATAGTGGAAGGAGATAACCAATTCCTGAAAGTTGTCCTCTGATCTGCACTGTGGCGCGCGCGCACACACACACACACACACACACACACACACACACACACACACACACAGAGAGAGAGAGAGAGAGAGAGAGAGAGAGAGAGAGAGAGAGATATGCTAAAAATTAATAAATAAAAATTTTAATGGAAAAAGATTGGCTATAAATGTATGCCATTTCAAGCATTGTTTATCAGAATGAAAAATGGGGAGGAACTCATATGTCCTAGTGTAATAATAATTCAATTAAAAAGTTTTCATGAGGCAGAATACCATACAATCATTAAAAATAAGTTGTTTCCAAAAACTAGGTGAGTCTCGATCCTGTCAATATAAATCATCAGAGCAGCAAAAGATGTTATGGAAAGGTTGTTCACTGGAAACAGGTCCCAAAGCAGCTGTGCTGTTATGTTCCCATTCAATAACAAGCATGTATGCATGCACATGCAAGAGGGTATGTTGAATGCTATGCACCAAGAACTACTGCTATTTGTCCCCAAGTAGTGGCACAATGGGAGAGTTCCACTTTTTCCTTTCTCCTTCCCTATGTATTCTAATTTCAATACATGAAGCTTCCACAGTTTTTGTAGTATTTGACACAACCTTAGGTATTTACATTCCATATTAGAAAAGGCTGTCACAGCAGTAGCAGATTCAGCCTTATAATTCTGCAGTTGGAGCAAGGCTCAGCAGAGATGGCTGTTCATCCCTGACATGGAGGTCATGACCCATGTGACACTAATTGGGCAGCCCAACTAGAGGGACCACTTTCAAGATAACCCAATTTTAAGCCTGACATCCAGGAGCTCAGCAGTAACTGTTGGTTTGGGGCCTTATTCAACCTCCTTCTGCGTATGTTCCATAAAATTTTTTAAACAATGTGTCTTGGTTCCAAGAGTTTACATGGAAGCTATAGTGATTTTTTCGCGTAGGCACCAAAGTCCTAAAATGTCAGTTCCACCACATTCTGTTGGCCAGGAAAGTATTCAAGGGGAGGACAATTAGACTGTATTTCTCAATAAGACATGTCTCAGCAGACAAAAGCACTTGCCCCAAGTGCCTAACAATCTGGGATTTGAAGCTCACTCCACAGGAGAGGAATCTTCCCTAATACTGTAAATCATGGTGTTTGTGTGCAGAGGGGGGGTCGTAGGCCCAGGGGGTGATCTAAATTCTGTGTTAACCATCAAGGCAAAAAACACATGACTACAAGATGTGAGGCAGCTGGTAATAGTACATATGCAGCCAGGAAACAGAGAGAGATGAATGCTGATACCCAGCCTATTTTCTCTTTTTAATCATTTTAGGACACCAACCCATAGAATGGAACTGCCCACATTCAGGGTGGGTCCTCCCTTCTCAATTAAACCAGTCTCAGCTCTGGGTATGTCGAGGTGATCTACTTGAGTTGACAATGAAGATTAACCATCACTTCACTCATACTATAAAGCCCTAGAAGTTCCACACCCCTCAGATGTCTGTTTTAGCAATTCTCATAGTTCACCTTTCTACCACAGGGCCTTGCTTATAGTGACTATGTAGTAAATTCACTTAATGGGCAAATAAATGAATGCTTAAGTTATTGGCAGGACAGCCTTCCTTTTCAACCTCATAGTCCCTCATGAGCAGACTCAACATCATAAAATATTCTTAATATTCTACTCCTATTGTGTATGTGTCTATGTGTGTGTTCATGTAGAAAGTATGTGTGTGTGTGTGTGTGTGTGTGTGTGTGTGTGTGTGTGTGTATGCATGTACATGTCTTTGGAGGCCAGAGGTCAACCTTGCATGTCCTTTTTCAGGGATCATTCACTTTGAGAGGGCAGGCTAGCTACCAGTGAGCCCAAGTGATCTACCTGTCTGCCTTTGCAGCATAGGAATAACAAGAGCGCATCAACATGCTCAGCGTTTTAGATGGATTCTGGGGATTGAACTTGGGTTCTCATGTTTGCATAGCAAGCACCACCAACTGACTATCTCCCTGCCCTATAAGATTATTTATAGTCTCATTCCATCTTACACACTCCCAAATCATAGAAATCTTCCCTTTCTTTCTTGCTTGCTTTCATCCCCCTTCCTTTGTACTCCTTCTCCCTTTCTTTTACCCCCTTTCCTTGCCTTCCAGTCTTTTAACAGTGATGCACTAAAGTCTTTACATGAGCCATGTAAATGTGAGTTCCTGTCTTTAAGGAGCATATATTCTAATGGATGAAACACACAAGAAAACAACCAAATAATTATGAAACATAACGTGCTACAAAGTAACAGAACAGTATACTGTGAAAGAGAATAAGAGGTGTGACATATAGCTAAGATTGAGGAGCAGCAGGCAGGGAAAACTCTGTTAGGAGTGGAGTCTGAATTAACATTGGCATCAGGACAGTGATTGGTGCAGATGGGTGACAGGTAGTCTGCTTAACCTTTGAGAACCACTCTTGTTCATTTCCTTTCTGCAACTGATAATTTTAAAGTTTCCTGTTTTAAAAGGAAAGCCAAATTTAAAATACCCATATTTGCCTAAAATGACATGAAACATAGTATTTGCTTCAAATAATTTCAAGGCCAAAAAATAAATTGGAAGTGGAACCAAATTAGCTGATGAGGTGATAATTGTTGAAATTGGATGATGGGTATATGGGAGTTCACTAAACTGTTTTACATACTTTTGTATACTTGAGAGACTTTTCTATAACGAAAATGGTAATAGATCATATTTCACTAAAATTATCACTTATGCAAAAGAGAGAATAGAGCTGCAATAGATTGGAAAAGTTGGGCAGGTAATAGAAGACTGTGGTTACATACCAAAGTCTTTAAAAAAGTTGTGTTTAGCAAAGGTACAGAGACTAAAGCTCCAGACTGGAATTCACAGTATAGTCCATATTTACCTCAATTTCCCATCCTTCTTTCTCAGAACTCCAAGTGTGGGATTATAGGGATCTACCTCCATACCTGGCTTCTGTTTCTTTTTCTTGGGCATCTCTATGATTGATTACATTTGAAATCCTCTTTCTGTAAAGAAATGTATTTTACTGTGATTCTTCCAAGTCCTACTATCTATGCAATCTAACTGATTGTATTAGTTGAGAACCAGTATGGTTCAATAAAAGACATTTTAAACAAAAGGGAATTCCAAAGGAAAGATGAGTTCTCTCATACATAAATATATGGGTTGTTTTGGTGACTCTATTGGTTCCTTTTCTTATTACTGTAGCCCAAACACCTGATAGAACCACTTAAAAAGAAAGGATTTACTTTAGTTCATACTTTCAGAGGGTTTAGTTCTTGGTACTTTACCTTCTGCTCTTGGGCAGGACGTGGCAGCTGGAATGTGTGGCAAAGGAAAGTTACTCACCTTGGTTGGATAGAAACCAGGGATGGATACAGGAAAAAGTAAGTGACAATATCCCTTGCAGGACACACCCCAGTGACCTACTTCTGTAGTTCACACTTAAGTTTCTACAGTCGTCCAAAACAGCACTCCTAACTGGGGACCAAGAACCAAAACATGTGGAACATTTTACATTCAAATCATAGAACTAGCCTTGGTCTATGATTCTATCCTAGGATCCAAAGCTCCTGGTTTCCATTTTGCATTGAATTTCCAGGGATATTATCAACATGTGCATTTAGTGTTTTCAGTAGAAGAGGGAAGTATGTGAGCTTCTTTTCATGTCTGATAAGCTAGAGGGTTATAAAGTGGCTGGAAGTCACTGCAATGTGGGTTGGGATATGTGTTTTATTCTGACTGGCTGGGATTTGGGTTTTTTGTTTGTTTGTTTGTTTGTTTGTTTGTTTGGCTTGATGTTGTTGTTTGTTTTTTGTACATAGACAATCTTATCACCTGTGAAGAAAAACTATAATTTCTTCCTTCCCAATTTGTGCTTTTCTTTCAATTCCCATCCATCACCGCACTAACTAGGATTTCTATTCTGATGTTGAATAGAGGTGGTGAGAGAAGAGAATCTTGCTTTGTTTCTTATCTTAGTGGAGTAGAATCCATTTATTAAGTTTGATATTCCTGGAGGTTCTGTAAACTTCTTTATCAAGTTTATATAAAATGGATGTAGAATTAGTGTGGGCATAGTTGGTTCTCAAAATGGTCCTCTAAGCGGGATGGGGGTAGAAGTGTTGTTATATGGATGTGAAGAAAGAATGGGGAGTGGGAACTAATAAAATTGAACAAAATGGTGCACCTTAAAAATATATATAAATAAAATCCCACTTAAGGAATAATAATTTACAGATATATATCGACTAGTCACCAGAATTCATCTATTATTTCCTTCTGGACAAAGAGGTCAGTTGCTAATCTCAGCTACCCTTGTGTGGTCACAATGACTTAATTCTAACAATAAAAGGAGGCAGAAACGGCTCATAAAATTTCTGTCTACATACTTTTCTGTGTTCTTTCCTCCTCTTTTAGCAATAATAGAACCCCAGGCTAAGATTCAGTCTTGAGATGCAAGAAATCTAGATTCCTAAATGACATAGTAGAAGATAACCACTCTGCTAAACTAAATGCCTGCCTAGAATTGTCACTTGATCCACAAGCAGTTTCTGCGGTATTATTTTCTGTTTTAAGCTCTATTTGATACAGCAGATAAATTTACTCTGAATTATATATAAACATCCATGTACTGAGAAGGGGTAGAGGTAGAAGTTGAAGAAAAGAAAGAAATTGGTTCATACAAGAATTATTATGAGACTGATAATGATAATATTTACAATGAACATAAATATGTAAAATGATCAAAATATGGCTATTTTGTGTTTGCCTTTTCAGATTCACTTTCCATTCTTCATCTCACTTTTTGTTCAGGAAATGTGACCCACGTGGATTCTATGCTTTCTGAAGGGGCAAAAAAGAAGTTACTAGAATCTAAGTGAATAAAAGAGCTGGAAGACATGTTCTATGGAGGGATACAGTCAACCCTAGTGATCAGAGAGGAAAATGGAACTAGCAGAATCATTTCACCTCTCTATTTTCATACTGTCTAACTTTCTGCTGCTGCTCTACCCACCCACAGGCCCAAGCTTAACTCCGAAAGCAAAGGACTGCACCATTGCATTCTGAACACTGATCACATGTTTGTGATTAGACTCCTTATTATTAATCTCTTCTCAGCAGACAAAGGCGCCTGTACTAACCTTGATGACATGAGTTCCAGCCTTGATCCCTACGGCCCATGTGGTAGAAAAAGAGAACATTTGACATCCACAAGTTTCTTGTAATACACATACACACAAGCTTATATGCACACAAAATAAATAAAATATAATTTAAAATTTTAAATATTCCATTCTGTGTATTCCATTAATTTCATGGCTGTGCTTCCAACAGAAATGATTGTCAAATAAGAAAAGAAATTTCTTATTTGTTCAATAATAGACTATTTATTTATCATCAGATGAATATACCTAGGATTGAACTGTAATTCTTATGTACCAACAGGAGATACAAAGTCATTCTTTTCCAATAACCACTAACTGTCAATTCTCGCTCTGACGGAGGGAGAGGCTCATGAGCTAGTCCTCCTCATGGGATGAACTGTCCAGTGGCCAAGTCTTGTGCAGGCCTCATGCAGATAGCCACAGCTACAGTAACTTCACCAGTGCAAAAGAGATGCCATGTCCAGAAGAGTTCTCTTTGTAGCACACATCTCCACGCTCCAGCTCTTACATGCTTTCTAAGTCTCTTTTCTATGGAGTTCCTTGAGTACTGGAAAAGGTGACACAGATGATATCTCATTTAGGACCAAGCAGTCCACTGTCGCTTATTCTCAGCACTTAGACCAGATATGGATCTCCTCATTAACCATTGCCCACAATATTAAGATGTTTCTCTGACAACTGCTGATGGCCCCACTAATCATGTACTTTTTAAAGTGACAATCACATTCAATAACTTTAATTTGTCATGTGGATTTAATTATTTCAGGTTTATGTAGTTTGATTGTATTCTGTCTCGTTTTAACTTTCAAAGAACTTCCAAATGCATTGTTTTCCTATTGTACTGATACAGGAACTGAAATTCAGAGAGGTTACTTTCATTGTTTGAACTCGCAGCCAGCTAGTGTGGTGGTTTGAATGAAAATGGTCTCGCATCGGCTCATAGGCAGTGGTACTATTAGGAGATTTGGCCTTGTTGAAGTAGTTGTGGCCTTCTTGGAGGAAGTGCATCATTGATGGTGGGCTTTGGGGTTTCAGAAACTCAGGCCAGGCCCAGTGGTTCTCTCTCTTCCTGATGCCTGTCGATCCAGATGTGGAACTCTCAGTTTCCTCTCCAGCACCATGTCTGCCTGCACACTGCCATGCTTCCTGCTATGGTGATAATGGACTTAACCGCTGAACTGTAAGCCAGCCCTAATCAAATGCTTTCCTTTATAAGAGTTGCCTTGTTGTGGGATCTCTTCACAGGAATAGAAACCCTAAGACAGCTAGTAACTAGCAGACCTGGGCTAAAACCTGGGTCCTCAGGGCTGGAGAAATAGTTCAGTGGTTAAGATCACTAGCTCCTCTTCCAGGAACCTGGGTTTGATTCCCAGCACTTGAGTGGTGGCTTACAACTACCTGTAACTCCAGTTCCAAGGGGTCCAACACTCCCTTCTGGCTTCCATGGACATTGTACTCACATGGTACACATACATAATGCAGCAGGTAAAACACCCATATACATAAAATTATATATATGTATATATAGATACACACACACACAGATCCTCTTATGACACAACCATCTCCCATCTGGTCAAATTTCATTCAAAGATGTTTACATGTATTTTTTTCCAACTCCCTAAAACACAACAATTTGTTAATTTTTATTTAAATTTTTTATACTTGGATAAATTGTTCATAGTATTAATACAAGCCCACAATTGCATTCAAGATATGTGTATCCATAAGAAATCTCATAGACATGAAGAAAACCATAAGGTTTGGATTTCTATCACAGACAGCCTGAGTACTTCTATATAGATCTTGACCTCTGTATGTCTGCCCTGAACCTCAGTGAGTGAGTGCTACCCAAAGACTGAGAACCCTTTGATTTGCATTTTTTCGCCCATTTGACAGAGTTTCAATCTCAGTGCTTTCTTTTTCACAACTGGAATGATAATACAACTCATCAGGTGTTGATAGCCATATTTGTTCCTTTGCCCAATTGCATTGTAATTGTAATTGTGTGGCTTCCCAGCTCTTGATATATATAAGCATTGAGAACCTCTTGCATAGAAGACCAAAAGGAAAAGTGTATTTTTGGTTTGGGAAGTGAAAATACACAGTCTCTTTTGGCCCTGGCTCCAATGAAGCCTCAACCACGTCAGCACAGGCCATATTGAAATGGCCCCCTAAGGTCCCTGCTATTGTGATTATTCAATCAATTACTCCCATTATTAGATCTCATGGCAGAATATAGATAAAATGGTTCTTGGCCAAAGAAAATATCTTACAAATGACTGTAATAGTCCTCAGAGCTTAGCTAAGCCTAAAGGAAAATATTGGGTCATTACCTGAAAGAGAATAAAGAGATTGCTAACCTGATTGTCTCTTTAAGTTACATGAAAATGCAGCCTTGAGAGAGAAAAGGGGGCGGGGAAAGCACTATGACTGAAAAAAATGCAGGCTATTCTAATGCCAAAGAAGTTATGCTCTAAGGGTCATTTATAAGTTAGCTACTTGGATCTCCAATGTATCAGTCCATTGTTGAAGGCTGTCTTAGAGTTTACTATTGCTGTGAAGAGACACCATGACCATGGCAACTCTTTTTTTGTTATTTATTTATTTTTATTCATTTTACATGCCAACCACAGACCCCCGCCTCTCATCCCGCCTCCCACTCCCCCACTACTTTCTCCCCCAACCCCTTATTCCCTCCTCCAACAGGATAAGTTTTCCCATAGGGGGTCAGTTAAGCCTGGTACATTTAGTTGAGGCAGGATCAAGCCTCTCTCTGCTTTATTAGGGGTGAGTAAGGTGTCTGACCATAGATAATGGGCAGCTCTTACAAATAAAACATTTAATTGAGGGTGGCTTGTTTACAGTTTCAGAGGTTCAGTCCATTATGATCATGACAGGAACATGGCAGCATGCAGGCAGATGTGGTGCTGGGACTGAGAGTGTTACATCTTGTAGGTGACAGGAAGTTGATTGACTGTTACACTGAGGAAAGTTTGAGAAAAAGAGACCTCAAAGCCCACCCATACATTGACATATTTCCTCCAACAAGGCCAAAGCTCCCAATAGTGCCACTCCTTTTGGGGGCCATTCTCTTTCAAACCACCACTAAGGTGTACTAGGCTGATATTTCAAAGCCCACCATTCTCCATTCAGACACTATGTCCATAGATTAAGACCTGGATATCGAGGGGAAAAAGCCCATTCTGCTGAACGAAAGTGGTGTAAAAGTGGATGAGAACCAGGCTTTGGAGGCAGGTACCACTGTTTTCATCTGGACCTTTCCATCTACTGCGTAGTGCTTTTTATTTGGGCAAAGAGAACATGTGCACCACATATGGAAGTCAAAGGATAACTTTGGGGAGTTGAATTCTCCTTCCACATTTATGTGGCTTCCTGAAGTGCAGCTCAGGTCACTAGGTTTGCATGGCAAGTCCCTGTCCATGCTAAGCCATCTTGCTGGCTCTAGAACTGTGTATTTTTATGGACAGTTTTCCAGAGGTATTGGAGGATATGAAGACACACCCAATGGGAGTATATTATGAGGAACTTTGGCCTGTTGGTTCCGATTATCCTTGACTATGTATGTTACGCCACTTTTCCCTTAGTAGGGAAAGTCTACATGTACAAGCCCACATGTAGTCAAAGATAGTTATGAATGTGCTCCAACAAAAATCATAACTTACTTGGGACATAATGAGTTTTCTGTGACTTCTTTTTGGACAATTGTGCAGTATCTACATGGAATCTCACAGACATCTATAACTCCACTTCCAGAGCATCTGACACCCTCTTCTGAACTTCAAGACACCAGACATACACATACATATGTACATTATAATAACTGTCTACTTTTCAGCCAACCTGTGCAGATCTTTTCTGCTGGACCTGAAAGAATGGGGCAGACAACAGTCTAATGCTGTAGACAACCTTACTTCAGTTTCTGTGTACTTTTATACATGAATGTAACAAAAAAGCAATGATCTAAGGAAGGTTGAGTTCAGAAAAACATGATCAGAAAAACCTGATCAGAAAAACATGTAAATAAATGTCAGTAAGCACATACTGTTACTATAACAGAGCAGCCCTTTCCCAGAACTTTCTCAGGACAGACCAATTTAAACACAATTACCTGGCAATATACTTCATATTACATCTGGGGAAGCATGAAGGCAAGGCAGAAGGCCATATCCAGATTCAGGGTACACTGACCAGATTGGATTCTATGTTGGATGCTCTGACATCCAACAAGAATGAACACGTCTCATGAATTGAGTGCAAATGTTTGTCACAGTAGCCAAGAAACCATAATCCAGTGAAAAAATTCACCTGAGGCAAAAGACCCTCTGCCTTTTCCCCTCTGGAGTCTTTCTCCCAGTTCTCCAAGGCATTGCTCACCATGAGTCATTCTTTTGGCCATGTTCTGACAATACCTACAGTAACCACTAAGATAAGCTACGGAAAAACATTATGATAAATCAGAATGAACTTTTTTAAATGTTAAGGGATTACCATTCATAACACCCATACACATAAAATTTAAAAAAATTTAAATCTAGAGACAAATTTAAAAATAAAACAAAACCTACTCACTTTCCTTGACCCTTGCCTTCCATTACCCCCTCCCCATGTCCAGGTTGCTCATATAGATCTCATCCATTTCTCTGTCAGTGGGCGATCCCTGTGTCTTTCTTAGGGTCCTCTTTACTAGGTAGCCTCCCTGGAGTTGTGAGTTGCAGTCTGGTTATCCTTTGCTTTACATCTAGTATCCACTTATGAGTGAGTACATACCATGTTTGTCTTTCTGAGTCTGGGTTGCCTCACTCGGGATGATATTTTCTAGTTCCACCCATTTGTCTGCAAACCTCATGATGTCATTGTTTTTCTCTGCTGAGTAGTACTCCATTCTGTATATGTACCACATTTTATTTATCATTTCTTCAGTTGAAGGATATCTAGGTTGTTTCCAGATTCTGGCTATTACAAACAATGCTGCTATGAACACAGTTGAGCATGTGTCCTTGTGGTATGATTGAGCATTCCTTGGGTACATGCCCAAGAGTGGTATAGCTGGGTCTTGAGGGAGGTTGATTCCCAATTTTCTGAGAAACCGCCATACTGATTTCAAAAGTGGCTATACAAGTTTGCACTCCCACCATCAGTGGGGGAGTGTTCCCCTTGCTCCACATCCTCTCCAACATAAGCTGTCTTCAGTGTTTTTGATCTTAGCCATTCTGACAGGTGTAAAATGGTGCCTCAGATTCATTTTGATTTGCATTTTCCTGATGATTAAGGATGTTGAGCAATTCCTTAAATGTCTTTCAGCCATTTGAGATTCTTCTGTTAAGAATTCTGTTTAGCTCCATAGCCCATTTTTTATTTATTTATTTATTTTTTTTCGAGACAGGGTTTCTCTTTGTAGCTTTGCGCCTTTTCCTGGGACTCACTTGGTAGCCCAGGCTGGCCTCGAACTCACAGAGACCTGCCTGCCTCTGCCTCCCGAGTGCTGGGATTAAAGGCGTGCGCCACCACCACCCAGCTTTAGCCCATTTTTTTAATTGGACTGTTGGTTATTTTGATGTCTAATTTCTTGAGTTCTTTATATATTCTGGATATCAGCCCTCTGTCAGATGTAGGGTTCGTGAAGATCTTTTCTCATTCTATAGGCTGTCGTTTTGTCTTATTGACTGTGTCCTTTGCCCTACAAAAGCTTCTCAGTTTCAAGAGGTCCCATTTATTAGTTGTTTCTCTCAGTGTCTGTGCTACTGGTGTTGTATTTAGGAAGTGATCTCCAGTGCCAAATGCGTTCAAAACTGCTTCCTATTTTCTCTTCTATCAGGTTTAGAGTAACTGGATTTATGTTGAGGTCTTTGATCCACTTGGACTTAAGTTTTGTGCATGGTGACAGATATGTATCTATTTGCAGTCTTCTACATGTTGACATCCAGTTATGCCAGCACCATTTGTTGAAGATGCTTTCTTGCCAGGCAGTAGTGGTGCACGCCTTTAATCCCAGCACTTGGGAAGCAGAGGCAGGTGGATCTCTGTGAGTTCGAGGCCAGCCTGAGCTACAGAGTGAGTTCCAGGACAGGCTCCAAAGCTACACAGAGAAATCCTGTCTCAAAAAACAAACAAACAAAAAAAGAAGTTGCTTTCTTTTTTTTTCCATTGTACAGTTTTGGCTTCTTCTTTGTCGAAAATCATATGTTCATAGGCATGCGGATTAATGTCAGGGTCTTCAGTTCAGTTCCATTGGTCCACATGTTGGTTTTTATGCCAGTACCAAGCTGTTTTTATTACAGTAGCTCTATAGTTGAGCTTAGGGGGAGCATGAGGTCCCAGCTGGATCAGGAACAGAGTGGGAGAACAAGGAAAGAGACACCATGTTAAATGAAGACCCCATGAGAATAGGAAGAAGCAGAGTGCTAGAGAGGTCCCCAGAAATCCACAAAGATACCTCCACTATAGACTATTGGCAATGATTGTGAGAGTGCCTGAGCTGACCTACTTTGGTGATTAGATGGCTGAACACCCTAACTGTCATGATAGAACTATCATCCAGTGACTGATAGAAGCAGATGCAGAGATCCACAGCCAAACCCCAGGTGGAGCTCCAGGAGTCCAACCAGGGAGAGAAAGGAGGGATTATATGAGCAAGAGATATCAAGACCATGATTGGAAAAAGCACAGGGACAAATAGCCAAACTAACGGAAACACATGAACTGTGAATCATTAGCTGTGGAGCCCCCATGGAACTGGACCAGGCCCTCTGGACAAGTGAGACAGTTGATGAGCTTGAACTGTTTAGGAGGTCCCCAGGCAGTGGGACTGAGACCTGTCCTTGGTGTGTGAGCTGGCTTTTTGGAACCTAGGGCCTGTGCTGAGACACTTTGCTCAGCCTTGGTGCAGGGAGGAAGGGACTGGACCAGCCTCAACTGAATCTACCAGGTTGAGCTGAATCCCCAGGGGGAGACCTTGCCTTGGAGGAGGTGGGAATGGGGGATAGATTGGGGGGAAGGCTAGGGGTGGGAGGAGGGAGGACAGGGGAATCTGTGGCTGATATGTAAAATTAAACTAATTATAAAATAAAAATATTTATTAAAAAAACAAAACATACAAGATCATAGACAAATACATATCCATAGGTTAAGAACCCAGTTGCTAGTAGCAATAATTGATAGGAAAAAAGTAGACAAAATGTCAGCAAGAATAGAGAAGAAATCAGCAATACTATCAAGCTACAGGATCCAACTGACATTTGTAGAAAAGTCTACTCAATTGTGTAGCACCTACTCGGTATCTCACAGACAGAACTCCAGTCCCAGCGGCTCAGACACTCTACTAAACCATAGCATAACACATATCACTTTTAACTGCCTATGGAACAAATAACAAGATCGCTCATATCCTAGGCCAGAAGTTTAAACTCATTGAAATTTTATGATTTTATTATCCAGTCAGAACAGATTCGAGCCAAAAACAATTACCAAACTGAGAGAGAGTTAAAATTTCAAGAACTAAATAAATCAAGGGTCAAATTTTCCTTGAAAAAATTACTTTTGCCGGGCGGTGGTGGCGCATGCCTTTAATCCCAGCACTCGGGAGGCAGAGGCAGGCGAATCTCTGTGAGTTCGAGGCCAGCCTGGGCTACCAAGTGAGTCCCAGGAAAAGCGCAAAGCTACACAGAGAAACCCTGTCTCGAAAAACCAAAAAAACAAATTACTTTTATTTATCCACAAATCCACTTACACATAAAAACCTGATGTAGTATTCAAGGGAGTTGGCCAGGCTTTCTAAAGTCAATAAAGAGGAATCTTAAGTAGAGATCAATTACTGTGGATAATATCAGATCCCTTACTTTCCTGTCAATGAAGAATTTGTGACAGACCTTCTAACAATTAGCAATGTAGTATCATCTCTAGAATCTAATAGATCTGAGTTTCATCAGTTTTTGTTAGAGTAGAACTGATTCACCTACCTAAATTCCTATGTTCCATAAATGGACATCAAAACATTACCCAGGGGGACAGGGATACAGCACAGTTTGGTAGAGTGCTTGCCTACCATGCATGAGGCCCTGGATTTGCTCCCCTGTACAGGGATAAGTTAAAAAAAAACTACTGTTTTCTAGGGTTATTTTAAGGATTATGAGCAAAACAATGCAGGTATGTGCTGATCAACCACACTTCCCACTAGGACAGAAAAATTAATTTGTGCCTGAAAACACAAAAATTAAGAAACACAGATATTCTAATCATTGGTGATGGCAAATAGCCACTTCATACAACAAAAAGCTTCATCTAAGTCATGATACTTTCCATGATAAATGAAAAGTCCTTCACAGATTTGTCCAGTTTTGGTAGGATAGATCACCTTCCACTTAACTGGTTAAAAGATTGCTATTAAGCACATCACAAACATTCCCATATATTGGAAGTTTCAAATACTGTCTTAAATGAAGCAAATAATTTCAGTCACTCCTGAGGTTTCCAAATTATATATTTAATAATTAATCCTCTTAAAATCTTAGTGAAGAATATTGCATCTAATCTGAGTGCTATAGAATTTTCCCAGTGGAAAATTTCCACTTGCCAGCATTGTTCTGAATACTAATACACCTACAAGTCATTAAAGCCACTGGGGATATCCTTTTTGAAGTGTATCACTTAAAATTTCAAATTCTGAGATTTATAGCTATAGCTTGAAACCTATATTTATTCTCCTGGCTGGAGTACAGATGGGATGCTGAGCTCTTCCTACAGGTTGCCTATGGCCAGGCACACATAGAGTGAAGTTGGCTGCAGTGCCTTGGGAGTCTGCTACAACCTTAAGCAAGAGCCAAGCTGCCTGCAGCCAGGGACTGAGAAGGCAGTGAGGAGTGCCCAGGGACCTCCATGAGAATGCCTGGGGCCAGAGGTTCCCTGTGTTCTGGTCAGAATTTCTCCAAGCTTCACTGACATCCGATCCTCTGTCTCCAGTTCTACTTGCTGCTGCTCCTGTCACTGCTGTCCCCAGACCCCATTAACTTTCATAAATATTACTCTGAGTAAACATGTCCTTCAAAGCCCATCTCAGCTGTCCAGAGAATCCAAACTGTGGTGGTTAGTGTTACAGTTAGTGTTACGTGGAGACATAACACAGTCTAGAATCACCTTGGAGAGGGCTTCTAAGCACTTCTGTAAGGGATCATCTTGATTGTTTTCATTGAAATAGGAAGGCAAGTCCACTGTAGGCGGCACCTTTCCCTGACTAGAATCCTGGAGGAAATGAGATGAGCAGCAGCCCTCATCCATCCCTGTTTCTTAATTGTGGTTGTGATGTGACCAGCTACATCAAGCATCAAGCTCCTGCTGCCTTGATTTGATAAAATAAGCCTCTTTTTTTTTTTTTTTTTTTTTTTTGGTTTTTTTG
The DNA here is from genome assembly GCF_049852395.1 of Peromyscus maniculatus bairdii. Lineage (NCBI taxonomy): Eukaryota > Metazoa > Chordata > Mammalia > Rodentia > Cricetidae > Peromyscus > Peromyscus maniculatus. The sequence continues at coordinate 18,460,972 of NC_134875.1, forward strand.
AGACAGGGTTTCTCTGTGTAGCTTTGCGCCTTTCCTGGAACTCGCTTTGGAGACCAGGCTGGCCTTGAACTCACAGAGATCTGCCTGCCTCTGCCTCCCGAGTGCTGGGATTAAAGGCGTGCGCCACCACCGCCCGGCAACCTCTTCTTTCTTAAGTGTCTTCTGTCAGAATATTTTATCACAGTAACGGAAAAGCAACTTGGACCTAGACTGGTAAGTTTAAACTGTTTCTGAGTAAGAGAATCCCTTGTAATGTCTAGTAATAATTATCTAGGGAATTTTGCAAAGTATTTGCAGGGAGAGATGCTGAAATGGCCTTAGGAGTTAATAGCTTAAAAAAAAAAAAGCAGGGCAGTGACCCACACCTTTAATCCCAGCACTTGGGAGGCAGAGCCAAGCAGATCTCTGTGAGTTCAAGGCCAGCCTGGTCTACAGAGTGAGATCCAGGACAGGCACCAAAACTACACAGAGAAACCCTGTCTTGAAAAAAAAAAAAAAACAGGGGCCATGGGAATTCTGGCAGTTAGGGAATGTGGGGTGTGCATATAACCCTGAAAGGGGCTAATGCAGAGGCATCTGGGCCTCAGTTGTTCTCTAGGGGATAGATTTAGATACAGGTTACTAAAGATACTACATTCTAAATTGCCAATGGACAGAGTTCACCAGAAGATGAAGTTTAGTTAATTCAGTCTTTCATGGGGAGTCTCTATTTCTATGGAACAGCTGATAAAGTTTAACTGTTTAATAGTCATTCAAAAATCTGTGGGCTACTCCATGCATTTTCATGAGTGAGAAAGAGGTTAACATAGCATGTTGCAATTGATATGTATGTAAAGAATTTACCTGCAAACATGTTTTATTCAAAGAAGATACATGAATGAGATCTTAAATTAAATCTGAAACCCATTACTTAGTCGTTCTTCCTAGGAAAAAACCCCTGGGTTTGTTTGTATTCATTAAAAAACCAGTCTTAATTGCTCCCTAGTCAGCTATAAATCCTAAGAAGCATCGATGTTGAGTGCTTAAACTGTGTTTGCTGAGAGAAAATGGAATTTCTCTAATGATTTGCTATGAATGTCTCCATATTGTTATTATAGCAATTTTACTCATACTATGTTTCAAGAATGAAAAAAAAGACTACTTGTGTTGCAATTCATTCATTTAAAAATTAAACAGGTTAACCAGCAGTCTCTGGATCTTTGCACAGATGTCGGTTGATGGTAGAAGCCAATGAAGAATTCCTGAAGGCATGGCTACTGTGAGAGATACTGTAGATGTAAAACCACCTTCTAGATGAAGTTTCTCTTTCAATGATCATGATAAGCCTGGGCTGGGGTCAAGGGTGACAGGAAATTTGGAGAACGACTGACAGCTTCTAGATCAAGTACAGCACACTCCCTCTGCTTCTCCTGTCCAAATGGTTACCTCAGTCCCTTTGGCACTGCACGTCTACCTGTGTTTTCTCCAAATCCAGTCTGCAAGATCTCAAACTGCCATCTTTCTCCTTACAGTATGGGCCCTCCTTGCCTTGACATTTTAGGATAGCTGTTTCGCCTGGAATACTTAACCCCACCAATAGCAATAACAGAATTTCCATACTTTTCATATGGGAAAATGGAGAACCAGGGAGAAACAAGGGGTAAGAAGATTCAGAGCTAGACATGGCATGGGTGTGTAGGCATCACAATGCAACACTACTTCTCTCTTGGGTCCTATCTCCTTCTTTCCCCACACCCTGCTCCTCTGCAAGTCTGTGCTATTTGCTATCTCCATGAGAGCTGCTTAGGGGGTTCCCAGGGCCTACTCTTAGACATGTGTAAATGTAACTTTGTGTGTTGTAGATGTAATTCTAAATGGTTTTATTAAATAAGAAACAGAGCCAAATGCAGAGTTAAAAGCCCCAGAGGTCAGAGCAGTAGCTAAGAGCTGAGACCAAGACTGCCTTCTTACTACCTGCTGCCGCTGCCGTCCTTCCCCTGAGGAAAAAAAACCTACTTCCTGTGTGTCTGTCTTTTTATTGACTTTCTGTTCTGCCTTCTCATTGGTTGTAAACCCAACCACATGACCTCCTCATCACTGCTTGTCTATACAGACCTCCAGGTCTCTATGTTTGGTATTGAGATTAAAGGGTTGTGTCTCCATGCTGGTGGTGTCCTTGAACACACAGAGAACTGCCTGACATGTGATCAGGATTAAGGGCATGTGCTACCACTGCCAGACTTCTGCTAAATGGCTTGTTATTAGCTCTGACCACCAGGCACTTACTTTTATTTATTAACATACAAATAAAATCACATCTCAGCACAAATAAAATATCACCATAGTATGTGCTTCTATTGACTTGTACTACTGAGTGTCCTTTTTCCTTGTTTTTCTTCATTGGTCAAATCTCTTGGCATCTTCATACAGACCACTCATTCACACTTTCAGTGATTCTTAAACTTATTCTCCATCTGTAGATATTTCCTTCCCATATAAAAGGAACTGGGTTTTCTGTAGATGAGGAAGTTGAAATCTGACAGGCCAAACACCTAGCCAAATACACAGTGTCAAAAGGAGTCAGGACTCACTCATTTCTCTGCTTTCAACAGCTTCCTCCTCACAAGGTAGACAGCTCCTAAGGAATAATACCTGAAATTGACTTCTGGCCTTAGGAGCTGTCTACCTTGTTTTTAAGAAAGGGCTTCTCATTGGGACCTGCCAATTGCTGATTTTGATAGGCTGACTGAACACTGAACCAGAGGACTCTCCCTGCCTCTGCCTCCCCAGTGCTGGGATGACAAGTAAGCACCACCATGCCCAGCTATCTATATTTATTTTTCTCCTTGTTATTGTTTTTTTTTTATTTTATTTTTGGCAGTGAGCCTAGCCTTTAATGGCTGAACCATCTCTCCAGCCCTCATTTTGTCCTACTGACACGCCCCCCCCCACTTTCATGTCCTTTTTGTGCAGGTAGCCACAGCTGCTGTGTGTTCATGACCAGGACCATATCACATCTAGAAGAAAGCTTTTCATAGCACTCCTTCCCACCCTCCTGGGACAGACGAACATTCTAACCCCCAAATTCCATGAGCTTTGAGCACTATGGTTTGTGAAACTAGAGTCCAATTTTCAATCTAAATGTACCAAAGGATCAAAGTGTCCAACATAAAAGCAATATCTAAAAGCCAAGGAAATGAACCAAGCAGTATAAATCTTTTAAAAGTATCAAGGTGGAGGTACCAAGAGCTGACAGCCAGAATGTGCACTGTCTCCTTGGAGATCCCCGTACCCCAGAGTGAATGACAGCATTGAGAAAGCAGCATAGACAGTTGAGATGAATGTACTGAGCATTACAGGTCCCCTGACAACCTGGAATACTAAGGCACTCCTGACTCCTGACTCCTATTTTTCCTGTGCTTCTAGAAGCCTCCAGGGGCCATAAAAGGGCTTGAGAAAGGCAACATGTGTCAGAGCAGAGTACATAACTATAGGACTGTCTTTTGTCACTATCTCTATTTCTCATTGGCTATCAGAAATTTGATCATAGGCAACATTTTTAAATCCTTGAGTCTTCACTTCTCCATCTTTTTTTTTTGGTTTTTCGAGACAGGGTTTCTCTGTGTAGCTTTGCACCTTTCCTGGGAATCACTTGGTAGCCCAGGCTGGCTTCGAACTCACAGAGATCCGCCTGGCTCTGCCTCCCGAGTGCTGGGATTAAAGGCGTGTGCCACCACCGCCCGGCTACTTCTCCATCTTTGAATGGGGATTAAAACTTGCATCTTCCAACAGGACCTAGCTTCATGTTGGACACATACATTTTTATGTGTGTGTGTGTGTGTGTGTGTGTGTGTGTGTGTGTGTGTGTGACAGGGGAGGGGAGGGGAGAGAGAGAGAGAGAGAGAGAGAGAGAGAGAGAGAGAGAGAGAGAGAGAGATGGATTCTTGCTGGGTAGTAAAAGCTGGCCTCAGATTTGGGATCCTGCCCCAGCCAACAGAGTACCTGCGAATTATATAGCCCTTGTATGGTTTTAAAATTGTGGTTTCATTTCCTTAGAATACAAGACTTTGTATTCCTAATGCACATTCATTGTGTATGATGATGAGTTTCATAACGACAGTTTTGGAAACTTCCTAGAATCTATGAGGGTGACCCCAGTGAGAACTCCTAGTAATGGAGGATATGGAGTCTGAACTGGCCATCTTTTATAGCCAACCAAGGTTTTCAGTGGTGGGACTAAGTTAAATTCCTTTGATTTGTTGGCTGAGGGGGTCCTGTGGAGATCACTAAGCCCAGGCTAATGCTAAGACTGAAGGTCACTCTCTGAAAACTAATCATGGGGCCCCATTGCTGAGGACAACATCCACACAGCTCACTGAATGAAGAGAGGTCCAGCTGGCACCTGCATGGAGCCTTCACCCCTGTGTTCTCTTCTCTTTGGTGTAGGAAGATTTTCTTCAGGCTATGGGAAGAGAAACCTGAATAGTAACCCAGCCACAGAACCCTAGACCTGGGGCAATGGTGGCACAGAACTTGTGGGAGTGGCTAATCAATGTTTGGTTTAACTTGAGGCCCAGGTCTTGATTGGGGACTCCAGGAGAACATGGCCCACCAAATCAACTAAGGAGAGCTCACATGGGCTCACAGGGCCTGCATGGGTCTTGTGCATATGTGTTATAGCTGGTGTTCTTGTGGGACTCCTAACAGTGGGAGTGGGTGGATCTCTGACTCTTTTGCCTGCTCTTGGGACTCTTTCCCTCCTATTGGATGCCTTGTCCAGCCTGGATATAAGGGTTTTTGCCTTGTCTTATTGTATCTTGTTTTGTCCTGTCTGGCTGCAATCTTTTGGAGGCCTGCTCTTTTTTTGAAGAGGAAACAGACAGGGAGTGTGTCTAGGGAGAGGGGAGGTAGGGTGAGCCAGCAGAAGTGGAGGGAAGGGAAATTGTAGTGGGTTTGTATTGTGTTGTATTGTATGAGAGAAGAATCTATTTTCAATAAAAAGCAGACATTTTCATTCAAGTATATCATGTAACTGTATTCACTCCCATACCCTCCCCTTCCCTCACCCTCACCCATTCTGTTAGTCTCCTTCCTCTCACAGACAATCTCACTTTAATTCCGTGTGTGTGTGTGTGCGTGTGTGTGTGTGTGTGTGTGTGTGTGTGTGTGTGTGTAGCTAGAGTTTTCCTGCCTTGCCCACAGTCAGGACAAATCTCTGTCACCTGCCAGTCCCACAGCTGCTCAGACCCAACCAAGTAAACACAGAGACTTATATTGCTTATAAACTGTATGGCCATGGCAAGCTTCTTGCTAACTGTTCTTATAGCTTAAATTAATCCATTTCCATAAATCTATACCTTGCCATGTGGCTCGTGGCTTACCAGCATCTTCACATGCTGCTTGTCATGGCAGTGGCTGGCAGTGACTCCTTCTGCCTTCCTGTTCTTTCTTTTCTCCTCTCTGTTAGTCCTGTCTATACTTCCTGCCTAGCCACTGGACAATCAGTGTCTTATTTATTGACCAATCAGAGTAATTTGACATACAGACCATCCCACAGCATATATATATATATATCATATATATATATATATATATGCAAACTAGAGAAAGCATGATGTTTGTCTTTCTGAGCTTGACTTATTTGTTTCTTAACATGATTCTCTCCAGTTGCATCAGTTTTCCTGAAAACAACATAATTTTGTTCTTCTTTATGGCAAAATAAAATCACTCATTTTCTTTATTCATCACTGCCATTTAACTTTCCTTTTTTGCTAGTTACTTGTACTACTGTCATACTTTCATACACTTACTTATGTATGTGTGCATTTATTTACTTTGTGTGTGTGTGTGTGTGTGTGTGTGTGTGTGTGTGTGTGTGTGTGTAGGTGTGAATGTACCCCAGTGCATATTGGAAGACAGAGAGTAACTTGCTGCCATTGATTTTCTCCTTCCACCAAATGGGTCCCAGGGATTGAACTCAGGTTATTAGGCTTGGTAACAGGTGATATAACCCACCAAGCCATTTCACAACCCCTGTCCTCCTCCCTCCCTCTCTCCCTTGCTCCCTACCTCCTTCCCTCCCCCCCCAAGTGGTTTTTGAAGTATGGTGATTAATCTTGATGATCAACAAGACTGAATTTAGAATCACCACGGAAACAAATTCCTGAGCAAGTATGGAAAAGGTTATCTATATTGGGTTAATTGAGGTGAGAAGACCTATTCTAAATGCGGATGCTACCACTCTGTGGGCTTGAGTCCTGAATTTAATAAAAGACAAAGCAACCTAAGTACAAACATCCAGCTCCTCTGCTTCCTGATAATAAAAGCAATAGGATCACTTGTCTCATGTGCCTGCAGCCATAAGTTCTTGGCCATGATGGATTACACCCTCTAACTGTGAACCAAAAACCAAACACCTATTTATTTTCTTAAGTTACTTTTGTCAGGGATTTTTCCTAGAAACAAGAAATATAGCTAATACACCTAGATTTTGTGATAAATATTTACAATATACCCAAGTAGACTTTTAATTATATGTATTATATATAATTATAATACATATTATTATGTATCACATATATTATAACTATAACTCTATATATTATACTCTTCCACTGGTCATGCAAGTGCCACATAATTACAGAATACTCCTAATCCCCTGCATTCCTTGTGCCATTGTTCTCATTCACTCCATGTACACATATACATACATAGCACGCATTTACTTTTGAATTTCTGGGGCTCTGATCCATGATGTTGTGCACGTAGGCATGCAATCAAGCTCTCAGCCTCTGTTGCTATGAAGAAATGGTTGTATATTAGAGCAATTAAGAATAGGATTGCTAAGATTTAATTTCATTCTTAGTTACTCCTTTCTGATACTCTTCCTTCTTTTAATGCCTGACTTCTGTCAATTTCCTTGTCTCTGAGGAATTCATTCTAACATTTCTTTCAACGCAGGTTAACTGACAACACATTACTTCAATTTTTGCCTGAAAATGTCTGTATTTCTCTTTCACTTTTGAAGGCTAATTTTGTAAGGCATAGAACTCTAGGTCTGATTTTTTTCCTCACAATGTTTACAATATTTCACTACATTCTATTCTTACATGAACAGTTTCTGAGGAAAATTCAGTGCACAGATCTTATTTTTTTTCTCCTCTATAAATGAGATGGTTTCCTATAATTCTTTTCTTCTTTGTCTTTGATTTTCTGCAGATTGAATATGGTATGCCTAGGTGAAGATATTTTTTATCTGGGTCATTATTGCTTCAAATGTTGTTTCTGTTCTTTTTTTTTGTTTTTCACCCTCTGGTATTCCATTATGCATATGCTATTTGTTGTTTGTGTCTCACAGATTTGAGGTATTCTGTCCTTCTTTTTTCTAGTCTTTATTTTCTCTTTGCCTTTCATGTTTGGAAATTTCTATTGTGGCACACCCAATGTTACATTGTTTTTTCAGTTATGTCTCATCTCCTGATGACTGTGGAGGCCCACAGAGGCTATCCAGTGAGACCTTACTCAGGGTCAGAAAATTTGGGCTTGCTTTACCCAGCAAGGCTGCATAATTGGATGATTTGGCCATTGGCGAGTTTACTAGATGTTTGGAAAGGTCTACACTTCACTGTATGGTGTGCTTTGATCTTGCAAAGGGCAGGTCTTTTGTGCCCTTGGCATATTATAAAAAGCTCTTTTGAATAAAGCTCTGGGTGGATGTGTGGTGGTATTGTGTTCCCCCAAAATATTGTGCATGCTAATAAACTTATCTGGGGTCAGAGAACGGAACAGCCACTAGATACAAAGGCTAGAAAATGGTGGCACTCACACCTTTAATCCTAGCCTTCTGGAGGCATGGATCTCTGTGAGTTCAAGGCCACACTGGAAATAGCCAGGCATGGTGACTCATGCCTTTAATCTAGAAAGTGAGCCTTTAATCCCAGGGAGTGATGGCAGAAAGCAAAAAGATATATAAGATGTGAGGACCGGGGACTAGAAGCATTTGGCTGGTTAAGCTTTCAGGCTTTTGAGCAGCACAGTTCAGCTGAGACCCATTCCGGATGAGGACTCAGAGGCTTCCAGTCTGAGGAAACAGGATCAGCTGAGGAACTGGCAAGGTGAGGTAGCTGTGGCTTGTTCTGCTTCTCTGATCTTTTAGCATTCATCCCAATAACTGGCCTCAAGTTTGATTTTATTAATAAGAACTTTTAAGATTCCTGCTACAGTGGCTGGGTATTGACCCAGGGCCCTCCTGAAGCTATCCTGTGTCTCTGTCTTATCATCTTTTTCTGTCTTTCTACCTCGTATTTTCTCATTCCTCTCCCTTCCACCCAAGAACCTTCGATAGATGGGAGCAGGTCAGAGCTGGACTCCAGCAGACTCCCACAGATGAGCCTATCAAAAGTACTATTTCTGTTTCAGTGTTTCTGACTTCCACTTCTTTTTTATTCTTTATTAGAATTTCCACCCCTATAATTGCATATCCGTCTATTTTTCACATCATTTAATTTAATTGTTCTATTTTTGCCCTTATACTTATTTATTTATGTATTTATTTATTTATTTTCCTGTCTTAAAATGTGATGCTATTTAGCCCAGCCTGGCCTCAAACTCATTGCCCTGCTAAAGATGACCTTGAACCTCTTGCCTCTACCTACCCAGTAGTGACATTAAAGACTGTCCCACCATACCTGGCTATAGTTGGTGCTGGGGATCAAACCTAGAGTTCAGTGCATCCTAGGCAAGTATTCAACCAACTGAGCTATATCCACAGCCCTTAATAGCTTTTTAAAAAGTTTGTATTCTGGTAATTACTACCTTCCTGCTTAATCCAAGATTCTGATTTAATTTGTTTAAACTATTCCCCCCTCTGAGTATAGTATACCTTATAACATATTGTTAAGAGGAGAACATGATACACCAGATAAACAAACCACAGGTCTGGGAGATAGTTCTGTCAGTTCTTGCTTTATAAGCAAGAGGACCTGTGGTTCCTCCCCAGGACTCACACAAAAAGCTGGGCCCAGTGGCTTGCACTTGTAACCCTAGTGCTGGGGAGATGGACATCAGCAGAATCCCAGTGCTCACTGACCAGCCCACTTACCCTAATAGGCAAAAGTTTCAGGCAGTGAAAGACCAACATTTTTAAAGACAGATAGTACCAGAGGAACAATGTATCCCCTCCTCAACACACAAAGGTACTATAGTACAAATAAGGTTGTCCCCTGTTCTTCACATGCATGTGCATGCATATGCACCTGTTCACACATGAACATGTATCCCCTACCCCCCCACACACACACAAAGGAACTATGATAACTAGGCCTTTAGTAATAGAGTAGAAAACTTTAGAGGGGGATAAAGGTATTTCTATTTCCATGATAAAGCATTGGTTTTTATGGTGTATCTGGGATTCTGAACTATGGCCTTTATAAGTCAGTCCTCACTTAGTGAGACAAGATGGCTGCTCAAAGGGATTCAAGTTGAATATGCCTCTTCCTCTACATGAAGTCAGAAGGGAGCTGGAGTGGGACATTTCCTTTCCTCCAGGCAGGCTAGATTCTGATACAGACCCAGAAAGTGGGGTTCTGGTAATATAGTTTCTCCTGAGGGCAGGTCCCATAAAAGGCAGAAAGTTCTGACATGGTTCAAAGAAGTTCCCTTTCCCTCTTCCCTGTTGGGAACTTTGCCAGTATTCAGTAATGATCTGGTAGAGTCCCTAGAAGGACAACATACAAAATATGGGTCCCCCTGAGATGGCATTTTCTTGGGGTTTCCAACTCTCAGAGTCATCTGTACACCAAATCTCCTACAATTTGTCTGTTACAGGTTCCGTATCCTGGCAGCAGTTCCCAGGGATGCTCCTCCTTGTGAGGAAGTTGTGATTAGCCCATCTTTTTAACTTCTGGGCAGGCAGGTTTTCCTATGACCTTACTTCTCTGCTGCATCTAGATTTATTGATTTTTGAATTTGTTCAGTTTTCTACCTGTTGTTATGATGGAGGTGTGACTTCTAAGCTATAGTTATTTCTCTTTCTTATTTAGGTATGCCTTTTTGTCATCTTGGCCACAGTTTCTTTTTTTTTAACTAATTTTTTTATGTGCATTGATGTTTTGCCATGGATGATGGAACCTCAGGAACTGGAGTTGCAAACAGTTGTGAACTGCCATGTGGTTGTTGGAATTGAACCTGGGTCCTCTGGAAGAGAAGTCAATGCTCTTAACCACTGAGCCATCTCTCCAGTCCCAGCCACTGTTTCTTATACTAAATTGATAAACTGATTTGTTTGCTTTAAAAAAAAAGAAATGACACGATAGTGAAAATGAAAATCACTCAATTCTTTAAATGCTGCTTTATTTTCCTGTTGTTGCAAAGTTATCCTAAGTAATGATGGCATTAACTGGTATTTTTGGTGTGCATTTGATCATCTTTCTCAAAAAGTGAGTGCCAAGATAACTTCCTAACAAATATCACTTAACCACTAAATGACTCTACTTCATAGAAAATGATAGCTTATTTGGATATTTCTCTTCATCCCATTTTCGTCACTGTTCTATTTCCATTAACAATAATTTTCACATATATTCACATATATAAATTTTCAATAATAATTTTCACACTTTCTCTGAAAAAATAATAGATTCTTTAAGTAATTGTTTCCTTAATGAATCTTAATGTGGAAAATGAAACATGTTTTTAGAATAATGTTTAACGGTTCCAGCCTTCTCCAAAATCCTCAAGCTTAGACTCCTCATCTGATTTGAGCTTTATTTATGGCCCTTATACTGCACTGTAACCTGCTGTTCACTTGTCTCTTTTCACAACAGACCAGACTTGGAGATCCTCAAGGGTAAAGGGCTGTGTGCCCTACATGCCCAGAACCAAGTGTGACACACAGCTCTCACTGAAGAAAGTTTTGCAGCAATCGAAAGTATTTCCTGTTACCTTTAGCTCAGTTTTTGCCAAATATTAATTCAACAACTCACTCACTGAACACACATTCATTGCACATATGTTGTCTTCTATGAAAACAAAAGGAAAAATTCATATGAAATCTTTTCTGTGTAGCCTCATCAAAGAAATATTTTCATTGTATGCCATTTATTCAATAAGATTTTTATTATTTGAAAATATGTTTTATTCTTTGAAAGTTCCATACGTTTATACAAAGCTTCTTGATCATACTCATATACCACTACTTCCCTTCAACTCTCCCAGTGCTTCCACCTCATCTTCCTGTCAGTTTCAACTATCATTTTATTGAGCATATACATGACATACACAATGCTTAGCGCTTGGGCAATAGGAATGAACAAAATATATATGTTTGTTCTTTTAGTGACAGAAACAGACTAGTTTTTAGTTAGTCCCTCATAGTAGCATGGTATAAAGGCACAATCACATTGTTTCAAACTTTCCTTTCCTTGTCTATCCCTAGGGTTACTTTGTCACTGAGGACAAGAATCCTGACTACTTGTTTTGCTGACATTCATCTTAAATATCTCCATGAATCTAGCACAGTGCCTAACACACAATATAGACATGGCAAATGTGAGATAAATTATGTAATTAAATAATGAAAGACTAAATGAATAATTACTTTAGTGTCATTTTAGGGTAAGATTAATTAGGTACCTCCATACCTCCTCCTGGGTAGTTCTTGGGGATACAAATAAGAGATGCATCTTAAGGAACTAAGCGGCCTTGACTAGTCATGGCCTATGTGATTGAAGTACACTCTATATTTGCCAAATTGATTATTCCTCCCAGCAGTAAAAATTTTGCAAAAAAGAATATCAATAATAGTATTTAGAATTTATTGAGCATGGATGAACATTTGTAGTAAGAGATTTACACATATTAGCTTTTTTAGTACTTACAGCATCTCATTGACATGCTATAATGATCATTCTCACTTTGTTCACTGTTCTCCAGTTTAACTGAAGCATAAGTGACAAATAAAAAGTATGTCTATTCATCAACATGATGATTTGGTACACACACACACACACACACTACACAATGTAATGATTGTCACACTAAAACATACACATACAGACAATAGAGAACTAGTCCCATAGCTATTAATTGATTGCAGCTAATAGTCTACTGTGCATCGCCTACATTTCAAACACAAAATGAGGTTCACAGAACTTAAGTAATTTTTCAATAGTCCATAGGATTGTACATATTTTACCTGCAAATTGAACTTATGTTTATTATTTCCCACAAGAGTTGCCCAATGTAAAAGACTACTGGTCCTCAGTGTGTAAAAATGAAGTCATAATTGGCAGAAGGTCACCTGAAGTGTGGGAAAAAAGATATTTACCTGTGTGAAGACACTTGTTGACAGCATATAGTTATCTCCTTTTCCTTGTAAGATATTCCAAAATGGTTTTTTTTAGAGAATGAAAACATGATAAAACAAAGAAGACTTAAAAAAAATTAACAGAGAGGACATCAATGGGTGAGATAGTTTCACCACTCCTAGGAGGAGAGCAGAGAGGAAGCAGCTTCAATTTTAAATAACTGCAGAGCAAGATGCTGAATATGAACCTGCTGCATTGCCCTGTAGAACTTATGAAAGTCAAGTGTAATGAGGTGTGATGTGCAGAACAGAGAATTGAGCACTGGTTGAGTGTCTAATATAAGGACTGAATACTCTCTTCAAGCTCCAGCCCTCATCTCCAAGCATCTTGGTAAGAAACTTGGAGTTTTGTTACTGGAAACATCAAACAGAGAAATTCAGAAGTTAATAGACATCAACATGTTGGGGAGCAAAGCTAAGTATTGGGTCTTAAGAAAAGAGGATCTTGCAAATCTATTGAAACAACAAAGCTGCCTCCAGCTCCACTCTAAGTTCTCAACTGTTAGTCTCCCAAACTGTCTACAGCTAGGTTAGTGTCTTACCATACCACAACAACAAGGAGATAAATCACTGGAGAAATGGGCTAACATGAACAAAATACTCTCCACACATTACACCTAACATGTGAGGATCCTTGCCCAAACACCCTTCTCTCCTTCTCTGTAGTACCAGTTAAGGATCATTACCTACCCACGCAGCAGCTTGGATGTCCCACTCCCTTCAACTAGATCTCATCCGAGTTTCTACCATCTCTCAGTAACCAACCAAAGTATTAGCTAATCAACATACTAACCCTTTGGTGATGTCAGAGCCCTCATGACCCAATCACTTCCTGAAATCTCCAACTTTGAGCATTGATTCATAGAGGACCAAGACTTCAATGCATGAGTTTTTATGGAATGGTTCACATCTAAACTACAACACTTGCCTATGAAATGTTATATCAGTCACCTATATTTTTGGTGGCAAGTAAAGGAAAATCAGATGTGTGTGTCTCATAATAAAAATACATAATAAAAATAACTCTATAGATGAATAGGAAAAAACAAAAAAATATTGTTTATTTATTTATGTATTCATTTATTCATTTATTTATTCATTCATTTATTTATTTATTTATTTATTTATTTATTTATTTATTTATTTATTTATTTATTTTTATGGTGATAGAGATAAAGTCCAAAGCATTACACATGCTAGTCAAGCAGTCTACCACTGAACCACCTGGTCAATCAAGAGAAATAGCTCTTAAGTAAAATATTCAGCCTTACTCATAAAAGAGAAACACATCTTTAAACTACAATGAAAATATTGAAATATTCACCTATCAGATTGACAAAGAAAAAATATGCTTGTGGAGGTAAATGGATACTCTAACTCATTGTTGATGAAAGAAGAAATCTCTAGGGTTGCAGTCTAACAAAATATGAAAAAGTATAAAATGAATATATTATTTAACTTAGGAATTCCATTTCTAGGAATTTATCTTGTAGTTACTGTCATATGGCAACTTAAATATGCCTATGGTCATGCACTGAAGAATTATTTGGTAATAACAGGTATTGGGAGAAACCTGAGTATTCAGAATAGGAAACCAATAAAAAATTATGATACAAATATATACTAGAATATTATGCAAACATTAGTATACACAAAATGTTTCTAATTGGAATAAATTGTCATGGCCCCATCTCATGATAATAGAATAATAGAAAAAACAAGTTTTGTGTGCAAACTATATGAGCATTTTGATAAATGCAAAAGGAAATTCAAGGACACATTAGTACACAGTTTGTGTTCATAGAATATCACAGGAAGTATACAGAGAGTTAAGAATGATTACCACAGAAGAAAGGAACAGAAATAAATGCAGATTGTTGGAACAAAAATCAGAATTCAGAAATAAACTCACACACATATGGCCAATTGATGTTAGGCAAAGCAAACTTATTAGGGAAAAGATATTTTCAGCAAGTTGAACTTGAACAACTAATTATGCCATACACATTCATATACAGAGAAATAGCTTCAACAAAACTGTCTAAGGGAACAACTGGGATCAAAATTTTAAAATTAAAACACATAAACTATCCTGAACTAAAAAAATAACATTATCTTCAACAATAACAGAAAAATATTTTCACATCTAAACCTCACACTTTACAAAATGTTACTCCTAAATAGATCATATGCCTAAATATGAAACATTAAAATCTCAAAAAGCATAGAATAGAAAATTAGAAATATTTGCAATTTGTATTTATATACAATTCACATATCTGAATCACTTCTTTTTATAAAACTGCAACAACCCCTCCCCTCGAACAGCCAAAAGTATTATTAGTAGAAGAAAAGAGTTGATAGAGGCTAATGAAATGGCTCAGTGGCTAAGATTAATTGCTGTTCTTATAGAAAACCTGGTTCAGTTCCTAGCACCCAGATTGTGGCTCATAACTATCTATAACTTTAGTTCCAGGGAATCTGATACATTTTTCTGAACTCTGCAGGTACCAGGCATGTATAAATGCCTGTCATGGTTTGAATAAGAACGGCCCTCATAGATTCATATATTTAATACTTGGTCCCCAGTTGGTAGAGCCGTTTAGGAAGGATTAGGACGTGTGGCCTTTTTGGAGGAGGTGTGTCACTAGGGAAAGGCTTTGAGGTTTCAAAAGCCCATGATATTCTCTCCCCCTAGCATACATGTCTCATGGTGTGAGCTCTCACTACTGCTCCAGTGCCATGCCTGCCTGCCTGATGCCATGCTCCCTGCAATGATGATCATGGACTCTACTCCCCTGAAACCATAAGCATTACCAGTAAACTCTTGGTTCTATAAGTTGCCTTAGTCATAGTGTCTTATCACAGCAATGGAAAAGTAATTAAGACAATGAACATATGTATATGCAAGCCAACAGTCATATACATAAAATAAAATATATTTTTAAAAAGAGTTGATAAATAGGACTTCATAAAAATTATAAACTTACTTCTACACAATAAACTACTAAGAAAATATAGAATGAGATGGGGAAGGAGAGCATGCACCAAGTATAGAAGTGCAAGCTTATAAAATTCCAGCACTCAGAAGGTAGAGGCAGAAGGATTGCCACAAGTTCAAGCCCAGCCTAAGCTACAAAACAAGACTCTATCTACAAACTAACTAACTAACTAACTAACTAACTAACTAAATAAATAAATAAATAAATAAATAAATAAATAAATAAATAAACAGAAAGAATAAAGAAAAGTCATAGACTAGACTTTGAAAACCATATACCTGACAAAGGGCTTTCACTAAAGTCTACAGAAAACCTTTAAAACTCAATGATAGAGACTAGAGAGATGACTTAGCTTACTACAACAATCATGAATACCAAAATTTAGATCCTAGCATCTGCATAACAAGCCCAGTGGCCAATGCACACATGTGACTATCTGAACACACTGAGGACAGAAAAGTCACTGGAACTTAGAGGCTCCCCCAAAAATATAAGCCTCAGGTTCTGACTCAGGAGGACACTTTGCTGTGGATATCGTTCTGTATAAATAAAACACTGATTGGCCAGTGGCCAGGCAGGAAGTATAGGCAGGACAAGGAGAGAGGAGAATTCTGGGAGTGGAAGGCTGAGTGAGGGAGACACTTCCAGCCACCTCCATGACAAGCAGCATGTGAAGATGCCAGTAAGCCACAAGCTACGTGGCAAGGTATAGATTTATAGAAATGGATTAATTTAAGATGTAAGAACTAGATAGCTAAAGGCCGGAGCCATTAGGCCAAACAGTTTAAATAATATAAGTGTCTGTATGTTTATTTTATAAATGGGCTGTTGGAACTGCCGGGGCTTGGCGGGACCCAGAGAAAAAAACTCTCTAGCTACAATACTTCATGTGTGTGTAGGGGCACACACATCCAAATGTGCTCACCTACACACACAAGTGTACATACACTCACACAAATAATTTTTAAAATCTGTCACCAACAGAGTTTGGTGTGTAGTTCAGTAGCGTGCACAAAGTCCTATGTTCTATCACCAGTACCACGAAAGAATAAACATTCAACTTTAAGAAATTTTACAGTATTTATGACATATTTATTTAATTTTATGTGTACGAGTCTCACTCTATCTATCTATCTCTATCTCTCTCACACACGTATGTATGTGCATCACATACATGCCTGGTGCCCATGGAGGCCAGAATAGGGCACTAAACTCCCTGGAACTAGAGTTATAGACAGTTGTGAATCACCATAGGGGTGTTGGAAATCAAACCTGTGTCCTCTGCAAGAACAAGTGCTCTTGACCACTGAGCCATTGGCCCAGCCCTGAAAATTGAAAATTTTAATGGGTAAAATAGTTGAATATACATTTCACCAAAGATTTGCTACCAATGACTATGAACACATGAAAACATATTAAAAACTGAGTCAATAAGGGTAAGAAAATGAACACCACAGTGAGACATCACCACAACTAGGCTAAAATTAATAACACTGAAAATATTTGATGAAGATGCAGAGCAACTAAACTTGCATCCATTGCTTTTGGTAATGCCAAATGGTACCAACTCTTTAATAAGAAACACTCGTCAGTTTCTTACAAAAAGAAACAAAAAGATATTCCACTCCAGGGCATTCACTCAGATGAAATGAAAGCTCATTTTCAACCAGAATTTGTTAAATGTATGGCTTGATGAATGCAAAAATAGATGGATCTACCAAAACACAGAATCACTAAAAAAGGCCCGTGGTAGTCAACTTCCCATTGCTGTCACAAAAAAATCTCTAAAATAACCAATGAAATGAAATGAATTCTTTGGATTTGTTTGTTCAAGGTGTCCATGCCCTGGTAGGTAGGCCACATTCTTTTGGAGCCTGTGATAAGACAACATCATAGTAAGGTGCATGTAAGTGAGAAAGGCTTCTTCCTCATGGTGGCAAAGAGTGAGAAAAGCAAAGAGGTGCCCATATCCCCTTCAGGGGCATGCCCCAGGGGCCTAATTTCCTTTCCTTAAGCCCCACTTCGTAAAGGTTTCAATAGCTCCTGACAGTACCATAGCCTGCAAGGCAACCCTTCAATATATGGGGCTTTGGAGAATATTTAAAATTCAAACTATAGTAATGTCTCAGACAAAACCCAACAATATAAACCAATTTAGGAACCAGGAAGTAACCACCACAATGACTAGTTAAGGCTTAAAAGAGATCCACTCCCTCAGGGGCAGGACTGATATGTGGGAACCATTAGAAAAGACTGTTGTTTTTCATTATAAAACCTTCCAGGACTACTGTTTTTTTAACTATGTAAATATATTCCTTTCATAAAAATTTTAAAAGTAAATTCATGCTGTGTGATTCTATTTCTATGGAACGCTTGAACTAGCTAAACTAATCTACGGTTATGTGCTACTTACTCTCAAATGATTCAGAAAAATATTCTGTATACCCAGAGGACGCAAGTGCCAAATTAAATGAGTTAAATGCTAAAGAGAGGTGAACCTGGGTGAAACATATCTGTAGTCTTCAGTGTTACTTTTCTTACACATTTTGTGTGATTAACTAGAAAGGAATATAAAAAAAATTTCTGGGATACTGACAGTGTTCTGAATCTTGGTAGGGGTTGCGGTTATATGGTGTGTGCATTTATAAAACCTCATAAAGGGTGAGATAAATGTTTATGGATCTCACAATATACAAAATTTAGTTAAATAATAATAATAAGCAAATATTGAACATCACAATATTCATGGTAAAGGGTTCATAGTTAAAATGTACAGATATTTGCAGCTTACTTTCATATTCATAAAAATATTTAAGATGAACTGATGGGTGGAAATAGCATGGATACAAGGACAGATGTATCCAAAAAGTAAAAACAGAAAAAAAGTTTGTTGTAAAATCACTGGACTGCTCACTGTAAATTCTTTTAATTTTACAATATAATTGAAGCTTTTCTTAATAAAATATTAGGAAAAAAGAAAAATAAAACAGCATCAAGTGAGATATAAGACTTAAAAATTTTTGAAAATAGAGCAAATCTTTGAAAAGACTTCAAAGGTAAGAGGTAAAGAGATTGGTCCACAATGGCTCATATTGGAAGTAGCAGGAAAAGTTTGAGAATGTAGGTCTGTATAACAGGAAGCATGTAAAAGTTTCTTGAGAGCATCCCCCAGACATGACCATCTCTGTCCTTTGTCCAGCCAGTAATGTACAGAGGTAGACAGCTTTGCATAACAATGGAGGGCCCACATTTCCTTTAGTTTTGATCAAATTTCGACTCAAAGGGTTTGCAAAGATCAAGATCTGGTCTTCATTTGTCAACTGAGGATTTTAAATTTCCCTCAGGACAGCTTTGAGCATGAATCTTTCATTTTCAGCCTGCCATATGCCTAAGGGGCACCGCTTTCTCATCTTTGTTGAGTCAGATACAAATATTATGGTTAAATAAACACCCTAGAGAGAACTACCCTTGCCTACATCAATCTTGCTGGATCAGATTGCACATTTGAAAAACACAAATAACCAAATGTCCATCACCAGGAGAAGAAATGAGGAAATTGTGGTGCAATCATATAAGAAATTATTTGGATGATTAAAATTAATGCATTGTATGACTGGCATAAAAAATAGATAAACCTTGGAGACATAAGACTCAAAAAGAAAATTGCAGATGGCATAAAACAACACTATGCATTGTTTAAGGATGTAAAATGCATAAAATGGTAAAATCGAATTCAGAATAACAGTTCCCTCTCAGGAGAGAAGGGGGTTTGTATTAGTCAATGTTCTCTAGAGGAACAGAACAGATTAGAAAGATACATAGATAGATAGATAGATAGATAGATAGATAGATAGATAGATAGATAGATAGATAGATAATAGATAGATAGATAGATAGATAGATAGATAGATAGATAGATAGATAGATGGGTGGGTGGATAGATGATGGATGGATGGATGGATAGATAGATAGATAGATAGATAGATAGATAGATAGATAGATAGACAGATGATAGATAGGCTGTTCATAGGAATTGCTTATAGGCTGTGGTTCAGCTAGTCCAACAATGGCTATCTACCAATGGAAGACCAAGAAGCAAGTAGTTGTTCAGTCCATGAGGCTGGATGTCTCAGCTGGTCTTCAGTATATACCAGAACCCCAAAGAAGTGGGCTCTAATACCAGTTAAAGAATGGACTTGCTGTTAAGAGCAATAGCAAGCAGGCAAGCTTCTTTCTTCCATGTGTTTTATATAGACTGCCAGCAGAAGGTGTGGTCCAGATTAAAGGTGGCTCTTCCCACCCCTAAAGATCTGGATTAGAAGTGGGTCTTCCTATTTTGAATGATTTAAGAAAAAAATATCTCACAGGTGTGCCCAGCTGCTTGGGTTTTCATTAATTCCAGATGTAGCCGAGCTGACAACCAAGAATAGCCATTACAAGAATGTTTATATGGGTAGCTTCTATGCCTTCCTGTTTCAGAGCTGAGACTTGATAGGTTTCCTTTCCCATCACTGCAGATGAGACAAATCGGAACCACTCTCCTCCTGAAGAAAACAACAGAGAGAGAAATATTGTTAAAGGATGCATTCCCATGATAAAGTATTAAAAGAATATAGAATTATCCCATCTAAATGCAAGCTTGGATCAGGAAACCTAGAGAGGGCTTGGGCTCCCTGTCTTCTCTTTCTGTTTTTAAAGCAGAGCAGATATAATTTATTAGGGAAAAGTGAGAACAAACTCCTGAGAGTAGGAGGGGCTCCATTTGGTGCACTTCTGTGTTTGAGGGCCAGAGGGACAATGGTTGGGAGACCTGTATGCTGTCATCATATAGGAGACCTCAAAGGACTAAATGCTAATCGGGCATCTGCATATGCAGAAAAGAAATCATACTTAACATGGATTTAATCACTCCTTTGGTTCACCTGAATGGTCCAGAATATCTCAAGCCCTGACTTTGGAGCGAGGCAATACCAAGTAACTAACCTGGAGTTGATAAGTTATTGAATTAATAAATCCTGAAAGAGCTCTTAACCTCTGATCTCAAGTGATATAACACATTTTATTACTTTCCAAGCTACTTTTAGTTAGATGTTCAGCTATTTGAAGCCAGAGGTATCCTATCAGAAATAATGACTGAGAGTTGACATGGTCCCTTCTCCACATAGCTCACAGGCAGGAAACTGAAGAGCCTTTGTGTTACTGTTCTAAGTCTTATTTATTTATTTACTTTTTAGCGTGTCCATTTTTCTTTTCTCATGTAATACAATCGGAATACAGTTTACCCTCTCTCTACTCCCCCCCAGTTCCCCCATCTCCTTTCCCATCAGGATCCACTCCCTTTTTGACTCTCATTAGAAAAGAACAGGCTTTTTAAGAGAAAACAACCAAACATGACAAAATAAAATATACTAAGATAAAACAAAAACTATCACATCTAAGTTGGGCAAGACAAACCAACAGAAGAAAAAAACCCGAAGGCAGGCCCAAGAATCAGAGACTCACTCATTCACACACTCAGGAGTCCCATAAACATATTAAGCTGAAAGCTATAATATAAACTCAGAGGACTGGTGCAGACCCATGCAGGCCCCGTGCTTGCTGCTTCAGTCTCTGTGAGTTCATATGAGCTTTACTCAGTTGATTCAGAGGGACCTGTTTTCCTGGGGTCCTCCATCCCCTCTGGCTCTTACACTCTTTCTGCCTCCTCTTCCATGGGGTTCCCTGAGATCTGAGGGGAGGGATTCAATGGAGACTTCCCATTTAGAGCTGAGTGTTCCATGATCTTTATGTGTAATGTCTGGCTTATTGTTCTAGGTCTTAGGAAGCAGCATGCCACAGATGGAATGGCTTAAGCAATAGAAATTCATTGTCACAGCTGCGAAGACTAGAAAGCCAAATTCAAAGTGCTATAGGGTTAGTTCCTTTGAAGAGTTGGGGGAATAATCCATGTGTGACTATCTTCCTACTTTCCACTGCTTTGCTGACAATTCTCAGCATCCTTCGTTTCTGTTGCAATACTCTAAGCTCTTCCTTAATCTTCCTAAAGCATTCTGTTTGTGCATCTCTCTCCATATAAATGTCCTCTTCTTATAATACCAGTAATATTGGATTAGAGCCCAGTCTACTGGCCTTATCTTAATTATGTGTATGCACTGACTCTGTCTCCAAATATAGTCTAACCCTGATGAATAGGATGTTAGGACTTGAGCATATAGAATTGGGAGGGAGGACATAATTCAATCCATTACAACCATAAACTTCAATTTTGTCCCTAGGAGAAAACCTTCCAAGCCTACATGTGTGGGAGAGTTTTCCTTGGAAGCCACTTTACCTGTTTCTACAAGATACTCTAGTAACCCGCGGGAAGCTGTTCTAAGGAACTGAAAACATAGTGTTGCTGGCCAGGATCATGTTCATAAATCCTAGTGCTAACATCTTGTCATAAAAGCCTTCCTAGGCTCCCCACCACTTCGGAAATAATCGCTCTGCTTTTGTCACCATGTCATCCAGGGCCTTCCACGCAATGATCTCCTCTAAAATTTCTCTTGTATTCCTGTGTCCCCATCAGTCCCTCTAATTGGATATCCCACTGTTCTCTTACCCAAAGATGTCACACTTTTACTCTGTTTTAATATGTTTCTAGAATACTGCTCAGTCTCCACCACTGAAAAATCTTGGCCAGAAAACTGCTGCCCAATATCCTGACATGGAGACAAGGATGAAGGCCATTTTTAAAGGAGACTACCAGGATCAATGTGTGGAAGGAAAGAGAAGGAACCAGGAGTGAGCTGGGCTGTGACACATTCCCAATGTAGATGTAACCAACCGTCTTATTAAATAAGAAACACAGAAACAATGTAAAAGAGAAAGCCGAGAGGTCAGAGCTCAGAGCTAAAATCTCACCCTTCCTCCTGCTGTCCCAGCGTCCCGAAAGAGAGCTATTTCCCTGTGTGTAAGTCGATTTTCCAGTCATTCTGCCTTCTCATTGGTTGTAAACCCAAACACGTGACTGCCTCGTCACTGTCTGAATGTACAGCCCCCTAGGTCTTAAAGGCATATGTCTCCAATGCTGGCTGTATCCCTGAACACACAGAGATCTATGGGATTAAAGGCGTGCGCTGCTGCCGCCGCCGCCGCCGCCGCCGCCGCCGCCACCACCACCACGCTCTGTCTATGGCTCTAATAGCTCTGACCCCCGGGCAACTTTATTTATTAACATACAATCAAAATCACATTTCAGTACAATTAGAATACCACCACATGCCAACAAAGATTTAGCCAGATCCACAGGGAGATCCAACCCTAGGATGGTCCATCACAGTTGTAGATAGTAGGGACATGGATACCAGACCTTTATAATACTCCTGGAGCAAAGAACTCTAGAAGTTGTCTAGGGACTTGTCCCTTGCATCACAAATGGTGATGGGATGTAACACCCGTAATTATGTAATGTTATCTAATCCTCTGGCTTGCTACCACACTTGTAGAAGCTTTCCTTAATTGTGAGACATGCTAAATTCCAGGAACTAAAGCAGATCCTCAACCAATGAATAGTAAGTTTAAAAAAAAAACCTAGAGGCCAGGGTTCCAATTCTACCTGCAACAGCAAGGGAATGAATTCTGCAGTCACCCAGTATCAGAAGTGGGTTCTTCTCCAGTCTAATCTCTAAATGAGAATAGAGTCTGACTGTACCTGTGATTATAGGAGGGAAAGTTCCACTATGTCCATACTCCTCACCCACAGAAGTTAGGATGACTAATATGTATTGTTTTAATTCTTTGTCAGATACTTATTGATAACTAATATAACCCCCATGTTCACCAGTCTCCAGATATCAGCGTTCTCCAGGAAGGGAACTTGACTTTGCTCCCTCTTCTACAGTGGCCATTCCTAGAAATGGCTATTGACTGAAAGTCAGGATACAACATAGCCCAAGCAGTTGGGGAAACAGGTCCTTCAGACGTGAGAAAGATGAAGACAGTGCCACACAAGGTCCACAGCAATCCAAGCCATCTTTAAAACCATGGTCAGAAGTTTGCTGAAGCTGCCCTAACATATTATCACAGAGCTGGTGGCTGAAATAAATGGAACTTGATTTTGCCTTTATGGGTGGCAGAAGTCTGAGCTCACAGCGTAGACAGGACTGTATCAGTTCCAGTGGTGCTAGGGAAGAACAGGTTCCAGTTTCTGGTATTCCTTGATTTTTTTCTGAGACTGTGGCTTCAGTAATCCAGTCTCTGCTTCTATCTTCACATTACCTTCTTCTTTGTGTCTCTGTTTTTTTCCCTCTTCTGCCTCATAAAGATATGGCTTTTCTATCATTGGAATCCTTGGTTGGCACCATCAGGATGAAAATTCCCTTTGAACACTTGTATTACAGTCTTAAACTTGCCCACCCTCAACCTTATACTATAGGCGCTAATCAGGTAACAGATTCCAATTGTCTAATATGTACACTGTCAAATTCTTCCACTTGCTGGTGTTTATGACCTTGGAAAAGTCATTGATTTATTCATTTAACATACACTAATTACCTGTTATATTCCAGACACAGATGAGCAAAATCCCTTTGGGGGCTTACATTTTAAGAAGACAGACATTAAACAATACAAACGAGTAAATTGTGTTTTATATACTCACATATTTTGTGTTAGGGAATGGATGAATGAATTTAGGAAGTTTGGGCTGAGATGTAGTTTCAAATAGTTACTATTATGGGCCTTACTGAAAGTGGATCTAGTTAGCTAATATCTTAATGGAGTAGTGAAGAGTCCTGTAGAGATTCAGGGGGAAAGACATGTCAAGTTAACAGAACACTATGTACAAAGGCCTGTGTTAGGGCCATATTGGAAGTATTAAAGCATGATTGGCTGGAGAGGCAGGAAGGAAGAAGGAAAAGGGACAAATTAGCAAATGAAATCAGAATGGAAAAGGGGAAAGTCTGAATTATTAAGAGCCTGTGGGGAATGGTAAGGACTATGGCTTTTGTTTTGAGTGATTTGGGCAGTCCCTGGAGGACTGTGATTGTAAGGCTAGAAATGAGAGGTGCAGGGTCACATGGGCTGCCAAGCAGAGAAGAGACTGCCAAAAGGTACGGCTAAGTTCGATTCAATGTGTGCCCCTTTATTGCTCCCAATGTTTCTGTCCTCTACTTACTTAACAAAACACTACTCCAGAAAAGATTTGGCAAAAGTTTTTTTTTAAGTTCCAAGTTAGCAGAACTTAAGACATAGAGATAATATAGGTGGGCTGGACGCAATCAAGTGAATCTTTCCAAAGCAGATAGTTTCCTTGTGCTGGTAGCAAAGGAGGACTCTCATGCTGCTCTGGAAAATGGAGAGAATCACATGAGAATCCAAGATGACTGACCCTTGGTCATCAAGCAACCACTAGAAAATGGGACCTTGAACCTAAAGCCACAAAGCATCTAGATTCTGCCAACAACCTGAGTGAGCTCAGAAGGGGATCCTTCCCCACTGGAATCTTTCAGGTAAGACCTCAGTCCTTCTGGTACCTTCATTTCAGCCTGGTGAAATCCTAAGTAGAGAACTCACTCTACCCCTCCAGACTTCTGATTTATAGAACCATGAGATAATACACGAGTGTTGTTTCAAGTAGCCAAATTTGTGGTAATTTATTATGCAGCAATAGGCACCAAGAGAGGAAGCTAGGAGACCAATTAAAAAGCCATGGTAGTAATTCAGACAATAGAAGACAGCAACTCAGTCCAAAATAGCCATGGAGACATTTGAAAGATGCAAGAATATCAAATGAGAACATGAAGATGGAATTGCCTATCAATTCATAGTGAGAATTCAAGGGAAACATTTGAGGACACGGGGGGGGGGGGGGACTTTGGGAACTCTAACTAGGACCTGTCATTCTGGAGATACCTATTTAATTGACCAAGTTCTCTCTAAAAGGCAGGAAACTAAATGAAACCACAAAGGAGGAAGAATATTATGACAAATAAATCCAAACACAAAGCCTGAGGCATTCCAGAGTTAGGTGATCTATGAGATGATCTTGACAGAAGATGAAATGGAGCAGCAGTCACTGACGGTCTGAGCTTAGGTTTCCTTATTTATATAATAGATATACAAATTACACTTACTGATGGAGTTATTGAATTTAGCCATGATTATTTAGATTCGATAAATGTCAGCCCTTACAGGAGAGCGTAGAGGCCATTTCTTGCCTATCTCCTCATTCTTGTCCCCTCCACTACCCTGCCTCCCTCCCTAGTCCTTAGCCAGCACTGAGCGCAAGGCTTTTGCACACAATCGCCACTAGATCAAGATCTGTTGTGTGAATTTAGTGTTCTCTCTATCTTAGCTTTCTAAAGCTAGGATTACTCTGCCACACTGAGCAAGATGAGCCAATCCTTTTGGCCATTTGCAACTCCTCATTTGTGGATCCAAAGAGAAGGAGAAGGAGTATCAGGAAATGAATTCCTTTGTTCCAGCAGCCATTGAGGCCTCCTCACACATACATCTTCTCCCTAGGTTTCCACTCTGAAGCAGCCATAAGTAAAAACAACATAACAACAGAGAGAAATCTAATTTTGTTGACAAGACAAGGTCGCAGATATTTAGTTTTCAAATGAAGTATCCCTGCATGGAGTCATTTCTCTAGACTCTTGAGATATTTATAAATGCCTACTCTGACAAACACTGCCCATGGCAAATCATAATTCTTTCACATGTGTGTTGCTTGCAGTTCCAAACGTGACCTGGACAGTGGCTACTGAGAATGTTACCACATTTCCTCCTAACGTCTCCTCTGAGACATATTTACTGAAATACTTTATTGCCTCTGCATTGAGAATAATTTAAGACTGCAGTTAAGCCTGTAGCGGTTAAGTAAAAGCATGCATCATTTGGATTGAATTTGTTAAGAAAGAATCAACTGTTCACTATCTGCTGTGAAATTTTGAAAATTCTGGGCATTTAGCTCCTTGAGAGGAAAAACTGTTCTAATTTGCCCAGCTTCACAGAAATGCACTCAGAAGGGCTATTCAAAGTTTCAACTTTGGTCATCTGTGATTTAAGGTAACTATTCAGTATCAGCAAAATGTGTGAATTTAATTAATGGTACCCAAACAAAAGAAGCATTTCTAAAGCGCTCCTAGTCTATGCAAGACCAATATGTTGATTAGTTGATGTGAGTTTAATAAGGTTCTTCAAGCATAACTCCAAAAGCCCCCTTTATCTAATCATCACATGTACACAAACCATTAGCACATAGTACTTGATTCGAAATGGTTTTGCTACATGATCCAAGCTGCTGTCCTACCCTGGGAGAGTCTTTAATACCAGTATGTTTCCATAGAGAAACTTTTGTATGCACCTTAAGTACATTTAGACTCAATAGCTCCATAGAAAGTGACATAAAACCTACTTTTTGGGATAGAAGTGATTTGGTGTTTCTGCTGCCTTCCCATCTCTCTTCAACATGAGCAAGGGAAAAAAGAAATTAGACTGCGCTGCTCTAACCAGTCTCAGGAAGTGCCCCCAATGAGTGACTAAACCATGTCCCAGAGCTCTACAGTGTAGAATAGCACTGACTAAAGAAGCCAGTTTGTTGGGCAATATTGGCTTGACAGCTTCAGGATAAGAAATATTGTTCTGGGTGTCCTGAGAATGATATCCCAGTAATAAGAGCATCTATCTCTTAGCTACTCCTCGTGAAAATAGTTCTTAAAAACAAAGGGCATTTCAATATGGTTTTCAATAGTTACTGTATTCCTATACAGTTCTCACACTCAAGAGGGTATGTTTGGGTGGTGATTCAACTCTTCAGGAAAAAGTAATTGTATGTCACGTTTTTTGTGAGTTTGGTAACAGGATGTAGACAGCAGGCTGGGAGGTCAGAAAGAATTGAATTCCAATCCCAGCAAAGTTCCTGTTTACTTTATGACTTTGTACACACACACACACACACACACACACACACGTACACACACACATTTGTAGCTCAGTTTACTCATCTGTACACTGGAGTTGTGATTTCAATGGTATCTTTTTTATTTATTTTTGTTTTTGAGATTGTATTTTAATTACAGTATTTCTCTCTTCTCTTTCCTCTCTTGAAATTCCCATTTAACCATTCCTACTTTTCTTCAAATTCCTCCTTTTTCATCAATTGTATTGCATGCGTAAATATTTGTACACACATATATAATATAATATGTGATATATATTAGGATATATAATATATTACAATAATATAATATATATGACCAAATATAGCCTGTTGAACCCTTATAATGTTACTTGTGTGTATGCTTTCCAGGAATTCTTAAAGAATACAACATACTTCCTCCCAGTTCTAGAAGTTAGAATTGTGAAATTCAGCTGTTGGCAAGTTTGTCTTCTGAAAGAAAATGAGGAAGGATCTGTTCAAGGCCCAGCCCTGTCCTGTAGATGAAGGTCTTCATTCTCTCATGATCTTCTCAAGATTTTCATGCCTATTGTCAAATTCCCCGACTTTATAAGGACAGTACTCCTATTGAATTAAAGTTTAATTCAATAAGGTCATTTTTATCTCAATTGCTTCTTATGTTAGTTACTTTCTCATTGCTTTAAGAAAACACCTGAGTGAAGCAGCTTAAGGAAAGAGGGCTTTATTTGGGCTCCCAGTCTGAGGTTACAGTCCATCATGGCAGTGAAAGCATGTATGGTGGCAGGGACATAAAACAGGTAATCATAGTCAGGAGACAGAGACGTTAACACTGTTGCTTAGATAGCTTTGACTTTTTTATGCAACCTAGGATCCCATCACAGAGACTGATGCTGCCCACATGTAGGGAGAAAGGTTTCCTCATCATAGTTTACCTAATCAAGATAATCAGTCCCTTGTGGACACTTCCAGAGGTCTGTCTCAGAGGTGATTCTAAAGCTTATGAAGTTGACAATTAATGTTAACCATCGCATCATTATAAAGACTCTGTCTCCTGATAAGGTCATATTCTGAGGCACTGAGTTAACTTTGCAAGCTATAAATGGAGAGCTAAAAGTCAATATATCACAAGTTCTGCATCGGTGATTGCCTTGAGCACGTGATGAGCTATGCAAATCCCTTAGCCTACTGTTTGGTTGATAGAAGCATTCAATCATAGGTAAGTAGTATCAGACACTGTGAGTATTTATGCTTCTTGATTTTTATGGGATTCAAAAATTTTGTATACCTGAAATTACACTATTCTTAATATCTATTTCCTTCAGAATGTGTACATGGACAAAGTGAGAAAAGTTAAACCATTGCAGACAAATAACAAAAGGGCCAAATAATGACATTATGACACCCTGAAAGTAGAATTTCCTAGAGGTTCTAGAAAATAGGTTAACAATTCCTCATCTGTCTATGATGGAATAGGAATCAATTGTCAGCTCACCAAACAATCTTGGTATGGAGAGGAAAACTTTAAAGGCAACTTCAATTCCTATAAAAGGGAAGTGTTTTAATAATAGACTAATCAAAATTCTAGAATACTAATGTTAAAGATTATAGTGTTTTCATATTGAACTGTCAGAACACAGTCCAAGAATGTATTCAAGCAAGGGGAATTCTAAGTGCTTGTGAGAAAACTCAAAGAAAACAGTCTTGTGACCTCAGTTTCTTCAAAACCACAGAATTGCTCTTGGAATGTGTTTTCATGCTCCTCCCAGGTGTAGCAGAGAAGAGTGAGTTTACTTTAGCTGTTGTTATTCAGATGCCTCTATGGAAAAACATGTTTTTGTCATGTGTGGCTTGTTCTTGTGATTGAACACCTTACTCATGTGACTCTTAACCTTCAGAGTATAAATTGTCTGATGCTCTGAATAAAGTTGGCTGTTGCATGTGATTTTAGTCCACCTTATTTGGCACCACTCTCCCTGGTTCATGCCACTAACTAGAGTGGTCGACACTGGACTAAAGTCCCAGAATAATAATGTTAGAGACTATATTTAGAAAACTGAGGGCTCAAGTACATCATGAAACACACCCCATAGCTAAAACAATGCATGCTTTTGTAAGGGCAAGTCTATCAAGTCACACCTTCTAACAGACAGGCATTGGATATGCCTTTGGAAGTTAGAAAAGGGAGCTATGGGTGGTGGCTCGTGCCTGTAATTCCAGAACTCAGCAGCTTCAAGCAGGAGAACCAGGAGTTCATCATTATCTACATAGTGAATTGGAGAATGGCCTTGGGCTATGTGAAACTATCTCAGGAAAAAAAGAAGTTAGAAAAAAGAAAGAGCAGCTATTAAATAACATACAATTGAATACTGGGTTATTGCAGAAGTCAAGAAAACGTTTTTTAAATCCTAGAATAAAATAATAATAAAATAGTCCTAGCAGGGAAGTTTATAACTCTAAATGTCTACATTAAAACATCAGCAAGATCTCAAATAAGCAACCTGGTGATAAACCACAATTTATTGGAAAAAAAAAAAACAAGAACAAACCAAATCTAAAAAAAGAGTAGTTACCAGGTTGGAAAGTAATGAAATAGAAAACAATAAAAATGAATCAATAAAATGAAGAGTTGGTTCTTTGAAAAGACAAAGAAAATTGACAAATCCTTAGCCAAATTAGCAAAAAGAAGGAGAAGACTCAAATTCATAAAATTAGATACGAAAAGGGAGACATTGCAAAAGACACTAAGGAAATTCAGAGAATCAAGAGAACATACTTAAAACGTATATTGCTCAGGCAGCCATCTTGGTGAGACATTGTGATGACTATTCCTGGTTGTCAACTTGACTACATCTGGAATTAACTAAAACCCAAATGGCTGGGCACACCTGTGAGGTGCTTTTTTCTTAATTAAATCATTTGAATTGGGAATACCCACTTTTACTCCAGGTCTTTTAATGTTAGATGACACAACTTTAGTCAGGCCCACACCTTCTAATGGCAGCCTTTATAAAGGACATGGAAGAAGGGAGCTTTTGCTCTTTGCCTGCTTACTCTCACTGACAAGTCCATTCCTTCACTGGCATTAGAGCCTACTTCTTTTGGATTCTGGTATATACTGAAGACAAGCTGAGACATCCAGCCTTGTGGAATATGAGTGTATAATGGGTCGCTATGGGTGACCGTGAGTGGAACTATTCCATTTTCTACCCCTTAATTCCTGGACCCATGGATACTAGCTATGGGAGAGACCACCATATATTGGATATTGATTCAAAGCATATAATGCCTTCTGGACAGCCCTGATATAGCTCTCCATGCTGCTGCCACCTAACTGGCACTATAACTGTGTCTTCAAAAGGCCATTTGACCTTCCTCTCAGGCAAGCTGCTTCAGGGTGGTGGGGAAACATGGTAAAACCAATGGATTCCACAATCATGGGACTGCTGTGAAGTGAGTTTGCATATGACCATCATGGCTGTCTAAACGAGACCTGAACAAGCAACAACACTAATAGACATGTGAACATGGACAATGGAAATCTCACAGGGTCCTACCCATAAGGGGAAAAATAGCACAAGCAACTAAAGAATGTTGAAAGTGGGAGAAATAGTCCAGCCCAAGGATAAGCCTTCTAATTGGTTATCCAATCCCAAGTGGTCAGCCCTAAACTCATATGCATACAACTGTAGGTGATAAATATAATTTCGTTATTATAAATATTTTTATTGTAAATACATAAATAAAAGTACTATATACTTATATATTTGGGCATAAATAAACATACACGATTAACAACTAAAGAGAAAAAGGAGTCCATGATTTCAAGAGGAAACAAAGAGGGGGGTACATGATAGGCATTGGAGGGAGGAAAAGGAAAATGAAAGTTAATAATAAAAACTTTTTAAAAAGAAAATAAAGGGCTTAGAATTCAAGAAAGTTTTCAGAAGAAATACAAATGGCAAAGAAATGTTTTGAAAAGTGTTCACCATCCTTAGCCATAAGGGAAATGCAAATTTAAATTGCCATGAGATTTCATCTTATCCTAGTCAGAATGGATAAGATTAAGAAAATTGACAACAAATTATAGAGAAAATGTGGGGAACAGGAAACCCTCATGCACTGTTGTTTGGAATGCAAATTGGTGATGCTACTATGGAAATCAGTGTTGCAATGCCTCAGAAAACAAATTTACTGTATATAATTCAGCTATACCATTCTTGGCCATATACCCAAAGCACTCTACATCCAACACAGAGATACTTGCTAGGTGTCTTAGTTAGAGTTTATATTGCTGTGAAAAAACACCATGGCCACAGCAACTCTTATAAAGAAAAACATTTAATTGGGGCTAGTTTACAGTTTGAGAAGTTTAGTCTATTATCATCATGGAAGGGAGCATGGTGGCCTGTAGACAGACATGGTGTTGGAGAAGGAGCTAAGAGTTCTACATCTAAATCTGCAGGCATCTGGAAGAGAATGCCACACTGGGCATGGCTTGAGCATCTGAGACCTCAAAGCCCAACCCGCAGTGACAAAATCCAGAAAGGCCACACTTCCTAAGAGTGCCACTCCCTATGGGTCATTGGGGACCATTTTTATTCAAATTACCACATTAGGCAATGTTCATTGCTGCTCTATTCACAGTTGGGAAATGGAAGTATCCTAGATAGCCATCAACTAACACAAGGATAATTAAAGTGTGGTACATATACGCAGTGGATTTTATTTAGCTATAAAGAAAAATGAAATTTCTAGGTAACTGGATCTAAAAAGCATTTTAGTGAGTGAAGTACTCCAGACCCAGAAATACAAGCGACACATGTTCTCACTCATCTATGGATTTTAGTATCAAACCTTTAGATTCATGTGTTTAATGTGTAATAGCTGAAGAATCAAGAAAACTAGAAGGGGACTATTGATGGTTAAGTGGAAGAAATCTCTTCAAGTGGTGGGTTGGTAGAGCACAGTGATGTGAAGGTGGAAAGGAGAATAATGAGGAAGGAGGTATAAGCAGGGAGAGGGATGGGAGGGTAGGACAGAGGAGGGGCTGAGAGAGGGATAATGAGTAGTACTTAGCATTGTTGGTCAGAGGTGTCCCAGAAACTGCGCCCCCCCCCCAAAAAAAAAGAAAGGAAGAGGAAGACACAAAACCAACTTAGAATACAGAGTAAATAGTATACTCAAAATGAGGGAAAGTGTCTGTTGTGTGTACATTTTATTTTCTGAGATAACATTTTTACTGATCTTAATTCTTTCTTTTAATACCTTCAAAGTTAAATTCTCAAGAGGCCATAGAATATTTTAATGTCATATATATTCATAAATAAAAGATATATGACCTGATTATAAATAAATTAAGTAGAAATTCTCATGCATGTGCTTAAGCAAAGTACATGGTTCCAAGAAAGAGAGTAAAAGGCCAAGAACATAGCCAATTCTGATTCTGTGCTTGAGGAAGAACAGACAAGAAAGCTGCGAGTGAAGGTATCTGCCTTCTAGATCTCTCGACCTACTACAAACCATAAGTTTGTGGAAATTGCTTCCCCTCTACAGGCTTCAATAAAAATAGCAATTAGAAAAATCGTCTGGATGATTCCTATACTGCCATCTTTTGTTTGACAGTCAGTGTTTTTAGATGATAGAATACTAAACAATACCCTGAAAACTATTTGTAGTAGTAATAGGAACTGAAGGTCTTACGGGAACTGAAGGCCTTATGGTATAATTACATTTTCTGTAACCTCTATGTATGACCAAAGTCCAGTGAAATGTACACTGAGTTCCAGAGAGGTGAGATGAGATGCAAACAAATTAACAGAGCATTTGCCTAGTATATGTGAGTTCCTGGGTTCTATTCCTAGTACTGCAAATAAAGCAAAATAAAATAAATACAGAAAGGTATATGCTGATAAAAATCATTGCCAACCACCATTTTATTTCATGTGGTAGATCTTCTCTCCTTTGTTCCTATGTGTCCTACCTCAGTAAATGTTCCTACCCTCTATCTCATTCTTTGTCCCAGTAACTCAAGAAATCTATTTTACTCTTCCCTCTGTTATAACCCCCTCGACCAGTCAATTGCAAATTCCTGAACATTGTGTTTCCTGTTTCCCAAGTCCATTTACTCCTACCAACTCTACTGCCATCAGCTTACTCCAAGTCATACCATCAAGAGTGTGGCAATAGTCTTCATCCCCCTACTGCTATCCACACCCACATTTTCATGCCTAGTCCATCTTCCTGTAACAGCTCAAGAGATGGTGTAAGGAGGTACTGGCTTGATTCTAGCTCAACAGCCTACATCCCACAGCCACACATGACAAACTCTGTGGATGCTCAAGTGCTTCATACAAAATGAGCTAGGATTTGCATATAGACTACATACACCCTCCTTTATTCTTTAAATCACCATTGATTCTTTACAATAAATACCTAATACAATGTAAATCCAACATAACTAGTTACAATGTATTGTTTACAGAATAATGCCATGAAAAAAACTGCACATGCTTAGTACAGATGCCATTTATTGTTATATAACACATTTATTCTTTAGAAATTTCATACTATGTATTTTGAACGTTTACCCCTACTTCTCCCCTTAACTTGTCCCAGAATCACTCTACACCTCTCCATCACCTTCCAACTCTGTGTCCTACTATTTTTTGAATAACCCTTATAATTTTTCTCATCAGGTATTTTTGATCTAAGCCTGGTTGAACACATGAATATATGGGACAGACTGTATACATAGATTTCAGATGATATTAATACATCATACAATGCATTGTACAATTTATTAAAGCATTATGTAAATCAATTATGACATTTTGGTGTATTGTACTTAAATTACATACATATGTATCTATCTCCCACTAAAGAGAAAGCTCTTCCAGACAAAGACTATTTCTGTACTTTATATCACAGCTTGAACTTAATTCTTGTTTTGATTTTATTTTATAGTCATTTATTTTCATGTAGAGGGATTCGTGGGTGGGTGCCATAGCATGCATATGGAGGTTGGAGAACAACTTGCAGAAACTGGTTGCACCCAGTTCTTAATATTTGTTTATATACATAGGATCAAACAATCTATAGAAAACCATGTCTAATCCACAGATATGTGTTCAATTAATAAATTAATCAGGTGTGGCATTTAAAAATCATACTTTTCAGTTAAACAAACATGGATTCAGATTACAGGTAAGGAAGTTATTGACAAGCAGGGGGGGGTACTATCTTCAGTTGTATGCCCACTGGTATACCCACCAGACTCCAGAGGAGATTTTAACCTCAAGGTAAGACAGAAGGACTTGATCAAATCCAGAGGGCCACAAACAAAAGACATGAATGCAGAAAAGAGAATAAGAGGCAAATTGGGGGTGAACACGGGAGGGAGGGGAATGAGAGATGATACAGCTATGAGCAATTGGAATGCATGTCTGAAATTGTCAATGAATAAATTTAATTAACAAAACAGAAAGGAAATCATCTCATATCAACTATTTTTCACAGCTTCAATTCAGAACAGTAATTGTACGTGTACTACTTAATAGGGTGTCTGTAGCAAGAACTGCTAAAAGACTAGTCAAGTAGTAAATTCTTTAAATCTCTCTTATTGCTTTCTATACTGCAAACAAAATAAATGACAATGATGCCAATAAAAAATAAAGTTGTCTACAAGCTACTTGGCTTCTCTGAACCTGTATTCTCATCTAGCAACTATAATGGTAATGCCTTCCTCCCTGGATGAAAGGAGGTAGTAAATATAAACATAATCACTGACTTCCAACGCCTTCCACAGATATACTTAGGATCTAAGGCATGAGAAATGCCAAACACATGTAAAGTGCTCCTGGACAGTTAGCCACCATGATTACTCTGAAGATGAGGGTTCTGACAGTACCCCCGGTGTGTGAGAAGTATCTGGTAAATGACCAAGTGGTCCTGCCTAAGTATCAGATGCTCTTCGTGTGCCAGTCCCATAGCTACATGACTCCGTTGCTTACAGAATGCTTATATATCTATCCAACTATTCTATTTGCTACTGCAACTTATCAGGCATATTCAACCACTCCTTACTGCTGTATTTCAGGGTTCAAGAGAGCCCTATAGCTTATCTAAGATGATAGT
Organism: Peromyscus maniculatus bairdii; assembly: GCF_049852395.1. Classification (NCBI taxonomy): domain Eukaryota; kingdom Metazoa; phylum Chordata; class Mammalia; order Rodentia; family Cricetidae; genus Peromyscus; species Peromyscus maniculatus. Next base: position 18,496,355 of record NC_134875.1, read on the forward strand.
CAAAGCTAGAGAAACCAAATATCCCAAATTGCTTGCTGGAGTCCCAAGTTATGTGTGAGGGTCCACATGATTAACAGTGTTCTGTGCTACTTTTGAGTGGATCATGGTTTGGGTAGTAAATTATGTGGTCATTCTAGTAAAGAATATGCTTCTTACCTGTTTTCAATGTCGAGAAGAAAAAAATCCTAAGTGAGTACCATTTTAATGCTCTTTCAACAATAGCATCTCTGTTTTGGTTGGAGAAGGATATAAGTTATGCTTTTCTCCTTCTCTCTGTGTATGCAGCTTCGCATAGCGCACATGAGTAAACCACTGGGGAAATTAAGAGTGGTACCAGCCGACTCGCCTCACAGCCTCTAGGTTCATTTACATGAGGGACTGGTCTGCTTCAGCATCTGCTCCTGTAATTGTGTAAGCACGGTGTCTTCCTGGACTCAGCGGCCATTCTTCCTGTAACTCTACCCCAGCACTCTTTTGGGGCACATGGCAGGGCAGTGCCTGCAGTTACAATGTGGACAGATGCTTCCCTATCACAAGCCTCTCCTAGATTGTAGTTTTAAGAAAGTCACTTTATTTACAGCTACTGTCCTTAACTAACGGACATGCCAAGTCTTTCAGGCAAGACTCTCATTACTGCTAGCACACCTTCGGGTTTTCTGGTGGCCACAGATGAGAACCAAAGGCCACAAATAATCATAATGAAGATGAGCGAGCCTGGCTTTGCCAACACTTTGACAAGATGCATTAAGAAGCATTCTGTTGGTCAGCCCAGACCACCAATATTTGCATCTATTGATTTAGTCCCTCCCAGTTGGTTTTGCCATTGTGCATTAGAGGCAAAACTTCCTATCAATTAGTTCCATTGAGAAGAAAGATAATTGTGTCATTGTGTGTGGGGATCCCAACTATCATGAACTGTGCTTAGTTTGTGTCTACAATGTCCATCAAGGAACAGGAAACAGAGTTAGAAATCATGGCTTTTGCTCTATAGATAACAAGTTCCCATTGTGCAAAGCACAACACAAACATATAGTAGAATAACTTACCCAGATCAGTGGAAGGTTGTGCTCATTCACTGAATCCATAGATTACCTATAGTGGGCACCAAGGACAGACTGATAACCAAGATGAGCACTGTCCCTGCCTTCCTAAGACTTAAACATGAGAAAGAGAGAGATAGCAAAGCTATTATTTTAAAATACACTCTTATTAGAAGAGTAACAGCAGAAGGACTATATAAAGAAGGCGTGAAGGGAGTTGACAGCTAACCCACCAGCCAGAAACAGGAATAGACATTTGCAATGTAGGAACTGGCCATTTTCACTTATTTAAAGATTTACATGTTTGGTGGGACTTTTGTGTGTTAACTGTGGTGCCAGGGTCTGTATGGAATGCCAAGGAAACTGAAAAATAAGACAGAAGGTATATATTGTATCTCTACTTTTTAGGATGGAATACTAGAATCAAAAAGCTTTTGTCTTTCTACTTTCATTCAACATAGTTTTAAGATTTACCCATATCACTATGTATCTGTAGTTCATTAATGCTGTTATTTCTGACTTTACAAGTACATGAAATATACAACCACCATTCTATAAATGCTAGAATCCCATTGCCTTACAAAGATTTCTGCAGGTTCTCAGGAAAGAGCCCATTGCCAATAGACACAGAACACAGTCTGAAAAATAGATAGCCTTGAAAGTATGTTAGGGAATGGACCGGAATAACCCAGGGACCAGGAGACCAGAGCAGAAAGACCAAGAACGAACTCAGAACAGGCAAAAGCAGGCAGTACAGAGACAAGGCAGGACCATGGGGATAAACTTTCAGACTGCTCAAATCCAACAGTGTTTCCCCTTCCTCTCTGATTTGAAAACTCCTGCAAGGTTCCTATCAACTCTGCCAATCAAACCTAAGTGTTAAGGCCAGCCAATCACGTGTGATTTTCAATCCTGGACAGCAGTTTTGGTTTAAAATGAATAATATTTAAAAGTATCATCTAACTTTTTACCAATTCATTTTAAATTCTCGAAAGCTCATCTTTTGTCAATGCTGTATTTGATGACTCTTGGCATTTTATGGTGATGCATAAAATAATTATGAATGTGCCATTTGCGGAACAAAGGCAGTATCTTAGGAGGAAATTGCTACTGTAATTTGCTGTAATAGCTATCCTGAGTTTAAGGATCTGAAGTGCGTGATTGTAATGCACAGAAAGCTAAGAAAAACATTGAAGTCCAAACCAAGGACTTCAGTGCTAACCTACATATCTTTCCACCAAGGTTTAGTAACTAAATAGCCTTGGCTTTGCCCCTGCTCAACTCTGCTTCTAATGCCTTCAGAATCCTTCCTTGGATTATTGGAAAAGTTTTCCCAGTGTGACTACTTCCTGTCCAGAGAGAAGAGAGTTTTGTTTGTCTGGTGCCATACCAAGGCCTTTGTACATGCAAGGTGACAGCTTCACCACTGAGGTGACTCCTCAGCCAAGGAAGATTTGTAATTCCTTATCTCGATGGCAACTCTAAATCACATGATTGAAGCAACAACCCTGCCTCTTATCCTTGGGCCTCCCTTCTCCCCCACCCCATAGGTGTGGAGCCATCGGGCCAGCCAGTTTTATGAGGGGATAAACAACAAGTCCTGAGACTTGAATCTAGACCAGTGGTTCTCAGCCTTCCTAATGTTGGGACACTTTAATACAGTTCCTCATGTTGTGGTGACCCCCAACCATAAAACTATTTTTGTTGCTAATCTATAACTGTAATTTTGCTACTGTTATGAATCATAATGTAAATATCTGATATGAAGGATATCTGATATGTGACCCCTGTGAAAGGGGTCATGACTATGACGCACATATTGAGAACCACTGGTCTAGCTGGGCGGTGGTGGCACAAACCTTTAACCCCAGTACTTGGGAGGCAGAGCCAGGTGGATCTCTGTGAGTTCAAGGCCAGCCTGGTCTACAGAGCGAGATCCAGGACAGGCACCAAAACTACACAGAGAAACCCTGTCTCAAAAAACAAACAAACAAACAAATAAGAACTACTGGTCTAGACTGTTTGTTGTTCACTTAAACCCTGTCTACAAAACAAACAAACAAATTAATTAGTTAATTAAAAAAAGAACCACTAGTCTAGACTGTGTGTTGTTCACTCCAGTGGAGTTGCTTGGTAGATACTGTGATTTCTAGATTTGTTGCTGAAGATGAGGGCTGAGCCAGAGACTTGGGACTCATCTTAAACTTAAACTGCCAGGATATTTATGACAGGAAAAAGCCTGAAGTCCCAGATGTTGAGTTTGAGTGATTGAACGGATAGTGGTGCTTTCACTCTGATACCAAACAGAGAAGAAACAGTTTTCAAACAAAGTGATGGGTACATAGAGCTAAAGAGCCCACTAGACATCCAGAGGAAATTCTTGAATGAGCAATTGCTTATATAGCTTTGGAATTCAAGAGATCATGGCAGAGGATAAAGCCCTAGGCACCACTGACATTTACAAAATTAATCAAGGAAAGGGATGAGTAAGATAGGCCTAAGGAGAGCAACCCAATCTGCTGGAATTCAAGACACACTACAGGCAATTATCAAAAACACAGCAGCTTCCAGGTCTTGGTGCTCTTCTAACTTTAAACTCTTTTAGATTTATGATTTGCATCCTCATAGAAGCTAACTGAATGCAATTAACCAGACGTTGGAGACCAGCTGACCCATGCTATGGGAGCAAAGTGCTCAGGCATTGAAGCCAGAATGCCTGTTGTACCTTAGACCGAAAGCTTGTCCATCAATATGCTCACCTGTAACATGGACAGTCCAGTCTTCACAGCACTTTAATGAGAATTAAACAACTTAATATTTGTAAAGTGCTTAAAACATAAGCACCGATACATACACGAGCAACCACTACAGAAATGCTTATTAGGATAAATATACAAGAATCAATTAGGGAAATTTTGGTTTATGCTGAAATAGATGGCATTGGGTATGAGTGTTTATCCCAAACCCTAGGTTATTCTAATGTGTGACCAGAATTAAGACCTATGATCCTAATGCTCCTTAGGTCTTTTGTGAACAAATGTGCTTTCTCAGCTCAGTTACTTAAAATGGGCCATATCAGTCATTTTGATGGTCCTATGTCATTGGCATCTAGGTAGATGCATGAGTATCAAACCTTAGCAGGGTGTGGAAGAGCAAGTCCTTATTCCTCCTTGTTAGCAGCCTCTAGAAAGCTCAACCTTCACTAGATTCTACCTTCTCCACCAGCAGCTACATCCCCATCTTTCCCAGGGATCTTGTGACCCACCAGATGCTCCACCAGCTAGTCAGTATTGTAAGTATCAAACCAGCTGTACCAGTTGGCATTGGCCCAATCATCCAGAGCCTGAAAAGAAGCAAGGTGAAAATACCCGCCACACACACACACAACCCTCCAGTTCTCCAGAACTGCTCTTCTATTTCTTTAAGGTTGGAGGTTCTTTCCTAGGATTCAGTGGAGAGACAAGGGCAATGCATGTGTAACAGAAAGCAAATAGGGCCAGGAAAGACCTTAGTGGGCTGCTCATTTCAGGTTCTTTTGGGACAGCAGTATTGAACTTTCTCTGGAAACCTTATGACATCTGATATGGGAAACATAAGTAACTCTGTAAAAAGTTCTCATGGGATTGGGGATCAGCAATAAAAAGCACACTTGATTATTTGCATGGATTCATCATATACATCAAACAAAAATGTCAATAGTATCTAAATAAGCATTGGCTTCTATAACAGATACACACAGTCACTTGGAGCTTACCTGTGGTGGCCACTATGCACCTCCATTTGGACTGCAGACTCTATTTCAGGAGCTAGGTCAAATAGCTGCTTTATGAAAGACAAGAGTCTATACTATAAGCATTTCAACTGAGGCAAATGGTAATGCCATGTCAGTGTAGCAAAATGGTGAGTGTAATCAATGCAATTACTTTGAGCTCCAGTTCTTCAAAGCCTAGTTCAAACAGACAGTCTACACCTCTCTTGGCCCTCCATCTTAATGAAGTAAAGAACTCTTTACCCACACTCTCAAGTCCCAAATCTGCCACCAGCAATTCTTGTCTCTATCAGTAGTGCTTAAGAAACAAAGAAATACCCCCAGAATAGATTTTGGCAGTATGTTTGAGCAGACAGAGCTCAGAGTTTGGGGGAAAAAAACGAGAGATCATTCCATGTGATCTACCAGGGTGTCACCTCGCAAATGTCTTTGGCAATGCCTAAGCCTCAGTTTCCTTATTAGTCTAATAAAGGGAGTAAATAAATTCAGTTAAAAATGGCTTCCATATTGTACCTGTGAAGATTTTTTCAGATCCTGTTTCCTTTCTCTCAACTATTGTGCAGCCACCAAAGCATCTTTACCTAATGCACTTGTGCTCAGATTCCTGCTTCCTACTAAAAGGCTGGAGATTGGTAATCATTTTTTAATTTGTTTCAGCCTTTTCAAAGCAACTCCCCAAAGGTCTCCAGAACTTCTTGTTCTAATCATGCTTACAAGAGCGAACCTTCCCTTATCTTCACTGAGCAGATGTTAGTATACAACATGAAGATTAGAATCTGTGCCAGAGGAAAAATAATCTTATTACACCTATCTTAGACACTGTTCTCTAGCTATGAGAAGGCATCAGGACCAAGACAACTTTTATAAAGGAAAATATTTAATTGGGGGCTGGCTTACAGTTTCAGATGTTTAGTCCATTATCATCATGGTGGGGAACATGGTAGCACACAGGCAGACATAGTGCTGGAGAAGTAGCTGAGAGTCACATCCAGATCACAGGGACTAGGAAGAGAGAGACACTGAGCCTGACTTGGGCTTTTGAAAACCTCAAAACCCACCTCCAGTGACACACTTCCTGTAACTGGCCACATATACTCTGACAAGGCCACACCTCATAATCTTTCTCAAATAGTGCCACTCCCAGGTGATTAAAAAAATATGAGCATATGGAGGCCATTCTCATTCAAACCATCACAAAATCTAACAGAGCCAACAGACCTGAGTTTACTTTCCATAAGCCCATACCAACCTAGCTTGTAAGTTTGAGAATATTGTTTAAAGTCTTAGAGTCCTGGGCTCCTCTTCTATAAATGAAGATATTATTACCAGTACCTACCATATTTGGTTCTGCTGATGATTAAGACATAAATTGAATGCCCTTCTCAAGGCATAGAGAACATTTAATAACAGGCAACAGATGATGAGTATTTCCATCACCCCATGTGCCTGTACCAGGTGGAAAGGAAGATGTCTTCCTGTCTTTCTGGGGTTCTTATCCATCCATTTATCTATCATAGGTCTCCTGCACAGTAATGCTGACAGTGCAGGGGGGGTGCTAAGGGAGAGTCAGTGAGTCACATGTTTTGTGATTGTGGTTATCACTGTGCCTCTGATTGTTTCCAAGGTGGAATCTTTTTAACTTCTCTATTTTTTCTTTCTAAAAGATGTTTGCAGAAAATACTTTAGAAATGCCCTGTAGGTGAGGGAAAAAAGAACAATTGACTTAATTCCTTTTCAGAACCTGTTAGACCTATAGCACTTAGTCCAAAGAATATGGAAGTGAAAAGCTTTTTTGGACATCCCACTGTCTCCCTCCTGGGCTTTAGGACCATATCTCATTCCATTTTCTGTCGCTATAATAAAAATAATGTGAAATGCAATTTTTACAAAGAGGTTTATTTGGGCAGCTGCATCTGGTTGACTTTCTGAAGAACACATCTACTGCATCATATTACAGTGGAGAAACAGAAAATGGAAACAGGCACCTACAAAAGGAGGTTGTCTATGAGACATAGAAGGAGATGTCAAGCTTGTCTGATTTGCACTCTCTCTCCCAGTAAGCAATCCAGTCTCAAGGGACCTAACTTGTCCCAAGAGACCCACTACAGCCTTGAGAAACTGATTCAATCTCTTGGTAAAACATTACTCCATTCAGGAATGTTGTACCCTATTAACCATTACAATCTCAAAGTTCTACCTCTTAAAAAATTTCATGAGGAGAATTTATGCCTCAACATGAGTATTTGTGAGGACAAACATGTTCAAGTCATAGTGAGTACTAAACTGAATTTAACAGAATGTACTTAATGTGAAATATTTGCCTTCTCGCCCATCAAATTCAAAATCAAAACCACTTAACTAAACCTTGCTTAAACGCCTGAGATGAGAACCACCCCCTCTCTTCCTTCATTGGCCCATAAAGGATTTCTTTAATCTCTTGTTGGGACTTCTCAGAAATGACAGTGCAGATTATTTATGCAAAGAAGCATTTTGTTCTGCAATTGTTTTCATTTTCCCCTTTAGAGGCAATAGCAATTGAAGAAAAATAAAATCAAATTATCCTAAAATAAGAAAAAAAGTGCATGACCAAACTTAAAAAAAAACAGAAATCACAAAATGTTCCCCTTTTTACTAAGAAAAACAAATCTATTATTTCTTTACTTGGTACCCCACAGGCCTATACAGCACATGGAGTTAAGGTACTTAATAAATATTATGTAATAGGATGATGAAGATGATTTTAATGAAAAGAGCAAAATGCTCCCCTCAAGTGTTTTATCCATCCTTTCTACAAAAGACAGCACCCTTCTTTTCCCATTTTTTTTGTCTGTAAATGACCTTTGTCAGGGAATATTGCAGATGGGTTCAGAGCAGGGGATTCAAGTACTGACTCTGCTTTATCATTTGTGTCTTCAGACAAGTTATGTAACATGTCTATGCTGCAGTTTTTTCTTTTATGAAAATAGTACCCCTCTTTGACACTTGAGCTGTGGTAATCAGAATGACTTAACTTGTGCAAGGAAACTGATGCATATATGAAATACTTGAGAGCAGCCTCCCATGGTGACTTTCCATCCTAAGGATTATACTAACAGTTTGACCACAGCTGGCTACATTATGTGCTCTTAACATCTAATGATCTTTACTCTTTGTAAATGTCCCCAACCTTCTTGTTCGTCACCATGCCACCAACACCAAACACTGCCAGATATACCTGAACACCAATTACAAAATTCTTTACTTCCAAAATTCCTAGCCTGGTGGCATATTTGCCAATCAGAAGCAATCTCTGTGCTTTTTCTTATTTACCTATAATACTCTGGCTTTCCCTTTCACAACCCTTGCTGTAATGATAGTGGTAGATACAGGCTTGTGAGTAAACAACCTTTGTTAAGTTTGTCTCAAAATTTGTTTCTGACAAGTGATGTTGATTCATTGTCTTATACCTTCCTCCAATTTGTCAACATTACTGAGTGTTCTTTAGGGCCTTGAACATAGGAGGCATGCAATCAATATGTATTGCATGGCATAATTAATTGTATGCTAACTAATATTTGTCCACTACTTAGTGAGCCTCTTATAGCCACTGTGTTATATTTTACAACACACGTTCTCTATTTGTATCAAAATATTGAGCAACTATGACTCTACATATGTAGAAAGCCTGTTCATTGTTTGCTAGAAGCTGTGTTAAAGGGAAAGAAGGCCTTTGGGGTCTGGGAAAAGTGAATTTGGAGAAAACTCTGGGCCTACAACATTTTGGACTTATACTTCGGCTGTTTTGTTTCCATCATTATATAGGGATCAAGGTAAATTAAACAGAGTTTTTCCCTCTTTCATTTTGCCAATCCTTGCAATGCACTTCACCTAATTTCACTCGGTGTCTTCTCTTATTTTGACATGTGTAGAAATGTAAGGTAGGAGCAGTGAAGAGGAAATCCCCTGAAAGTCAGAATACACATCCAACGTCCACTAATGGATGAATGAATAAACAAAATGTGGTAATCCATATAATGAAATATTATTCAGCCATGGGAAATTATTCTTTCTTTAAGAAATAATGTTACAATGTGGTTGAATCTTAATGGCATTGTGTTTAGTGAAGTAAACTAGTCACAAAAGACAAAGTACTTCCATTATTCTAAGTGCTGTACTTAGAACCATCAAATTTACAGAGACAAAATGTAGAATGGTGGTTATCAGGAGTTGGGCTGAGGGGGACAAGAATTAATGCTTAATAGATCTGAAGATTTGGTTTTGCAAGATGCAAAGAGTTATGAAGAGCTCTTGCACCACTGTGTCAATATATTTAACACTACTGAACTATACATTTAAAATCATTATTATAGAAAGTTTAATTTTGGGAGCCATAACTAAAGGTTAGGAGATGCAGATTTCATGGGAACTAGTGCATTTACTGGATAGCCTATATACTGCAGGTGCAGTCATCTCCCAGGTTGAAGTTCATTTCAAATGCAGGCATTACTCAACATGCATGCCTCTATTTCATTAGCATGATTTCTGCATTTTCTTACTTATGATCCTGCTAGTGAGCTTTGCTTCAGGGTAGGAGACTAAGGAGGCAGAAAAGCATGAAACAAGCATTTCCCCCACCAATTGCCTTGCAATTGATATTTAGAAATTTTCCACTCCCTCTAAGTAATGGCACACGGTAATTTGCAGCTGCTCATCTCAACCGTATCTCCTGATTACCGGAAGCGCTCTCAAAGTCATTCCACGTGAGCTTTTGGCTAAGCTCATGGATCAACTGAGTCACTGTACGAATATGAAACATATTCATAATACATATTTAAAACCCCAGAGCCTACCTTTAAATATCCTCATTACCGTAAAACTCATCAGCAAAAAGGAGAGACTCAAAGGCAGAAGTGACCTAACAGCACAGAGTGGATGGGTATGGAGTACCTTGCAGAGAATAGAAAACTCAGCTCTGACAAATTTTCACTTTGTTGAAGCTAGGATTTTGTTAGCTTGTTTGTTTTTGTGTGTTGTTTTCTGGCCCATCTGTGATGTTTTAATTTATCACAGTGTTCATACACACAGGACAATTAGTTGTAAATTGTTTTATATATTTCCTGCCTAATTGAGGAGAGCACCAATATGGCTTTGTGACCCCTGATCATTTGCATTAATTAACTCTAAATCAATCTCTCATTACTAACTTCCCTAACAAAATCAATCATAATCTGCTAAAAATTGAAAGACCAAAAAACAGATAAAACTGAGAGAGCTCAAATCACCTCTATTCTGTCCTCACAATACCCTAGTCTCATTGTATGCCAGTGGCCTTTTTTTTTCTGCTACATACCCTGCCCCCCCACACACACACACATACACACTTCCAACTGACAAGCTTTTAGTAATCTCACCTTTTCAGGAAATGTTTAAAAATATACATACCCTTCTTTCTTGCTCAGCCACTAGGTAATTGCAGTGATGATGATGATGATGATGATGATGATGATGATGATGATGATGATGATGATAGCTTCATTTTATAAAGTCTCTGGTATGTATTAGGCATGGAACTATTTTTTGTGTTTCTTGATTTTTTTTTAAATTTACATGTAGTTCATTGTGAATATTTTCACTCCCATCTTCACTTATTTCCCTTTCATAGCCCACTCCTCCCTACAGGTTCCTTTCCCACATTCATATTATTTTGTTTTATGATTCACTGATTTTAACTAGGATTGTCTTATGTCCACGGGATTGGAACTACTCATTGGATCCTGAAGGGCTCACCATTAGGCATACAACTGAAGACTGTCCCTCCCAAGAATCCTTCAGTAGCCAATAATTCATCAGGAATGGGTAGGTCTCTATAAGCCCTCCCAAATCCATGATTTACTGCAGGCAAACCCAATCTCTATGAAGGACCATTGCAGACAATCTCAGTTGTTGTGAGATCATGTTTTCAACGGCCATGTCCTGCCCCAAAGGCAACCTTTCATGGCCTTTCTTCCTATCTTCCAGCTGGCTCTCACATTCTTTCTGCTCTCTCTTCTGCAGTGTTCTCTAAGCCTTATGCTATGCTATAAATGTTCTGCTTAGGGCTCATCACTTAGCTGTCACTTACTCTTAGCACTTTAAACAGCCAGAGTTCTCTGTATTCATCACCATTCACTCCAAAGAGATTCTTTGATGAGGGATAAGATCAACATTTGTCAATGTGTATAAACATGAATATTTATAATGTAGTTTGGTGTCGTATCAGTTTAGCTAAATGACCGTAATGAGCTCCCCACTAGGATCTATGGCCTCCCCAGCCATGGATTGTTAACTGAGTTTACAGTACTAGCATGGATTTCCCTTGTGGATTGGGCCTCAGATCCAACCTGAAAGCAGCTGGTTATCTCCACACCAGTCATGCTACTATTGCACTAGTGGGCATATCTTGCTTTGTAGGTTGGCATTGTAGTTTATAAAGTTCACAGCTGGGTAAAATCACTGATGCCTTATGTCCTCTAGCAACCTGCATAGACCCTTCCAGCATTATGAAAGCTAGCCAGCAGGAAGAAGGGTTCCAGCTCAGTTTCAGCTTGATTTCTCTATATCTGGCTACCAGGAAGTGTGATGTCTTTAGCAGCAGTGCCTGATCACCTAATTCTTGTAGGCAGCCAAGAGGAATGGAAATAGCCTACGTGGTTTTGGAAGTGTCTAGTGCCTCCATGACCCTAGGCCTAGAGAGATAAATGCCACATGTTCTTTCTCATGTGTGGATAATATATTTGAATGTAAAGGGTGTGTGTGTGTGTGTGTGTGTGTGTGTGTGTGTGTATTTAACTCAAAGCACCTATAAAATCCAAGAAACTAGACAGACTATGTGGAGAGAGTGTCTACCAGGAAGGTATCTTAGTACAACATGGGCGATATGAAAGTATAGAGGCAGAATACTAGGGGTGGGGAGGTTTAAGCAAATTGGGGGTAATGTGGGACAAGGAAGACAAGGAGGCAGAGAAGGAAGGTTAACCAAAATGAAGGATCTAGTAAAAAGCATAGTACTTTGTAAACCAGTTTTGTGGGGGGTTTTTGTTGTTGTTTTTTTTAGTTAAAAAATCAAAGGAGAGAGGTAACCTGAATGGCTGAACAGTGCTGCACCTAGAAGCCATTGTTTGTCAAACAAAAATGTTAGTGTCAGATGCGGAACACCTCCCTATGTGTTAGTTGCACTACTTCAATGCTCATAAAACAATACTGCTAAGCAGGTTACTGTTGTTACCCCACTTTACATGTTCCCCATGCCACCCTACAAACTGTATTTTCAGAATCAAGCAAATACCATAAGAAGCTCAGGATGTTATAGGTCATATTCATGGAGTGCATAGCTAAAAATCAAAATGCAGATCCTATTCTTCAACCAATGACCAGAACTTTTGTGAATGATGCCGCTATCAGTTGCACCCACGGGAAGACATAACACTGATTCCAAGGACGTAAAAATTGCTCCAAAATCTCTACTTTTCCTTTCGTCATGACTGCCTCCGACGCTCACCTCTAATGTGCTCAGGCAAATTTGTGTCCTTAGCAGAGAGACACAGCTTATTTCTAAATCCAAAACATTCATTGCCAAGCATGATCATCCACCTTATTTACCAGTGTGGGCTCTAATGATTTCTAGCTGCTTGTTCTCAGAGGACAGAGATTTGTCACCACTGAGAAGATTCAAGGGAACATGCGACAAGCTCTGAATGTAATTTAACAATTGAGTTTCTCCCTTCACCCCAACACCTAGCATCTGGCTTGTCGTTTCAAAATTTCATGATGAACAGGCAGCAAGGAATCAGAAACTTCCTCTCTGGGCTAGAAAATAAGCAAACTTTACCCTGAAAAATCCCTCTGAATGCAATGACCAGCCACAAAATATTTGCATTCCTCATCAGATTTCCCTAGACCCTAGAAGGGAAATCAATGGCAACCAGTTGCTATTTCCCTTTCATTTGGAGTGGCCAGAATCCAACTGGCCTCCAAGGAGCTGCTCACAGTGAAACAGGAAATAACTACTTTTCACCACAATACTCCTTGGAACTATTTTCTCCAGCAGTAAGTTAATTGCTAGCATAAACTTCTATTCCTATTCTCTGTGTTGTATGTCTATGAGAAGAGAGAGCAAGTCCCTTTTGCCATGTGGCCTCTTGCAGATAAATGGGCCCTGGCAAACAAACTGGTTGGTCGTCCTTGCTACCACCTTTAAGTGCATATTTCAAGCTGTCTTTCCTGCTTCTCCTGATAAAATATTCTAGCATATTTATTGCCCAGGAAGTAATCATCTCAACATAAGCTGGCTGTACTGAACCACATTGCTAAGGAAGAAATATGTTCCATGGATCAATTACCTTCATGCAAATAGCACATTACAGAAATTTAACACTCCCATTAAGTAACAAACATTTTACTTTTGAGTGTCACAAAGGCCTTGGAGGGGGATTGTTATTTGGAAACTGAGGATATTGTAGCAACCTATGAGCCCTGGGCCAAACAAAGCGGAACACTTTGAATGTTGGACTTGGGGGTTGGGGGAGGCAAGGGTAGGAAGGACTTCAAATGGTTTGAACAAGGGATCACCAAACCATGGCTCACCCAAGAGCAAATGTGAAAGAGACCCAATAGCCATTCTGAGTGTGACTGGTGGTCTAACTGAATGTCATTTTCCACCTGTGGATCATATACTTTCTTTGAAATGCCTGGGAGCACTGTTTTCAACAAGCAATGAAACATAAGGCTTTCATGATCTTGTTTTCAAATAATGCAAACAGTGAATTGAACCTTTTATCAGAAGCTTTAGTGAAGTCTATCATTCGCCCTTAGATTTCATTGGAAATCTCACCCAGAACTCATACAGGGAGCACTATTTTGGGCAATTTTTTGGATCCTCTGGGGGCTTTTGAACCTTTCCACCACTTTTCTCTATTCATCTATCACTCTCATCCTTCCCCGTTTCTTCCTCTCTTTTGATAGTTATCTCAAGTAACATTCACAAACCTCAGAAAGCTGGTTTCAGATGCAGCCCAGGAACAACAACTCTGTGAAGTAAAACACTTGAGGAAAACCCATCTGAGATACACAATGAAGGATCTGATATGAAAAGAATACCCTACACTAAATATGTCTATAATATTCTCATTTATAAATAAAATTTGCATCCCGGCATGACCCAAAGTGGTTGACTCCTTCCACAAGGAAGAATTAAAGCACAGAAAAACACCATTTTTTCTCTCTTATGAGTGTGCAAGGCTCCCCACAGTTATTTAGTCATTCTCCTCCTCTAACTCAATACTAACATTCCTCAAGGGGGAAAATTTGTCTGGCCTGCAACCTGCACCCAAGACAATGCCCAGATGATTTTGTGAACTGGTGAAGTGTTATAATAAGTGCTGCTACAAAGCAGTGTCCATAAATGGTACCTGTACTTGCTGCACATTTGCCCAATGAATAGGATCCATCTGTATCAAGAAATGGTTGAGCGATGCTAAGAGGGCATTATGACCCTACATGCCCTTTGCTTTCCTTGCCATAGGTTACAACACCCAATGGATCTTTCTTCATCTGCCTCATTGTTTTCCTCTGGCTCTAGGTGAGTGAGTTTCTTGGTGGGCTGTAAAGTAAATCAACTTGATAATGAGGAATTCATGACTTCCCTGGCTCTCTGGAGACCATCAACTCCAGAGAAAACATTCTCAATTTGTCATTTTTTTTATGATGGCATGTTGCCAGCCACTGTTGAATCAGGGACCATGAACATAATCTCTCTCAAAGGCTGATTTGGGGCTGCTGAAGTTGGTAGAAACATCAGGTTTGATAAAAAAAAAAAAAAAGTAATTCCTTTTGAGACCAGAAACATTTTTCCTGCATCTCTCTTCAAAATGTCATGTATTTGTTTCAAAATCTGAGTTGTGAGACAGTTTCTAATGACATCTCAAATCTTCCAGCAGTTTCTCAGTCAAGTTCTAAAAGGTGCTTATAAAGCCTCCTGTAGCACTCTCAGACTTGGCTAGATAATCCCTTCCCCTTTTAGGACATCGGAGAACTATTCACCACTGAGAACAATTGCTCTGCCAGTTCAATATCCTATGTTGATATTGCTGCAAATTCTCTGTATGCCATTTCTTCAGGGGATCAGTCTAAATATTGGGTGATGTGAGTAATGGTGACAAGAAAATCCCTGGGAAGGCTTCTGAGGGCACATCATAAGTTGAAATTTTAATGATTATAAGGCAAATCAGAAATCTGTTCCTATCCTGTAAGTTATTTAGAACCACTAGCAAGTATATGTACGAGTTCAGAAAAGTCAATACAAACCAGAGTCCCACTCTTACCATGGCTAAGCCACATGCCATTACTAAGACTACTGTTCATTATTGGTTCACAAGCATTTCTCTCTTTACTTGCACAGAAGACATTTAACTACATATTGATGATAAAACTTACTGATCAAAGGAAGCCCTCCATTTAGCATCTTTCCTTCTCCTATTTGTGGACAGTCCCCAATGCTTCATAAACCAGTACAACTGTACTCAGTTTTTCTTTAATGCTTTCATGTCTCAGTCCACTCTTACAGATGATAGGACTGTGCATGGAGGCAGACATGGAGAAAGTAAGCAGAAATGCGGTTACTGAGCTTATCACCACATGGTAGTTATGCTATAAAAAATGAATAACTTAGTTTAAGCTATTGGAATAGCAATATTAATGCTCATTCAACCCCAAATATTAGCCCAAATGTCAAAAAAAACTGAAACAATTATTTCTCCTGTTCTTCAAGAAAATAGTGTGTTCTTTAAAACACTGAAACTGCTTTTCTTTTTTATAGTATTTTTATTTTATAATTAACTTAATTTCACATATCAGCCACGGATTCCCCCGTCTTCCCTCCTCCCACCCCCAGCTCTCCCCCGCAATCCACCCCCCATTCCCACCTCCTCCAAGGCAAGTTCTCCCCTGGGGAGTCAGCCCAGCCTGGCAGACTCAGCCAAGGCAGGTCCAGTCCCCTCCTCCCTACACCAAGGCTGAGCAAAGTGTCTCAGCATAGGCCCCAGGCTCCAAAAAGCCAGCCCATGCACCAAGGACAGGTCCTGGCTCCACTGCCTGGGAACCTCCTAAAAAGTTCAAGCTAATCTACTGTCTCACTTATCTAGAGGGCCTGATCCAGTTCCTTGGGGGTTCCTCCTCCATTGGTTCACAGTTCATGCACTTTCACGAGTTTGGCTATTTGTCCCTGTACTTCCTCCAACCATGGTCTCAATATCTGTCCCTCATACAATCCCTCCTCTCTCTCACCAACTGGACTCCCGGAGCTCCACCTGCGTGAAACTGCTTTTCTATCACCTGTTGAAGGACAGCTTATGTTGGTCTGTATGCCACACTAACTCCCTGGGACTCTGATCACTGCCACATCATCTGGATCCAAGTCCAGTTCCTTCTCTTTCTAGTTGTACCAACCAAAGGCAAGCTACTTTCTCTCTCTGAAATATTTCTTGCCAGTTGAACACAGAAAGTCAGTATTCAGCTGCTAAGATTTTCAAAATCAAATTGAGAAGGTGTTATGCTACAATGGACAGATTCTAAAGTATTTTGTAAATTTGGGGTTGTTTTGCATACAACATAAAGATCATCTAAGTTCATATGATTGCTAAGAGAATCTGTGAGATTTCAAAGTACTACTCAAACTAACAAAGATACATCTGATCATATATATTTATATGTTTGTATATCTGCTGCCATGATTGCTCTAATGAATGAACCATGAGATGCTTTTTGCACTGTGATTTGGTTATGTAGGAGTAAATATAGTTTTCTGTATTCTCATGCCTTTAAGCATGTGTCCTACATGTGGTACCTATTAGATAAAGTAGTCATTAACTACAACCCCAACCCCAACAAGGTTGAGTAAAAGAGATATAACCAAGTCTTTTGATTCAGATCACATCTTCCTCTCTCCAAGCATCAAATACCTACAATTTGACATGTAGATTTCTAAATGTAGCTTCTACTTCCCAGGAGGAAAGTACATCTTTACCAACAAGCACAAGGCAGAGAGAGTGGAAGATGATGGAGAATGACTTCTTTACTACCTGCCAACAACCACCTGGCAGCCACTTGTCTGTCGGCCATTCAAGTCCACCTGAGGATGCAGCCGCTTTTGCCTCTTCTGGGGCTCACAAATGTGTACTAGATGGCTATTAGCTCTCAAATCACGGCTAAACAGTTTCATCCTAGCCGTTCTCCATACAAGTGTTTATGCCTACTTCCAGTACAAATAACCAAATAATAACTTGTCATTGGATATTCTTAAACATCTGTGTAGAAGACCAACACTTCATGACTATACTAACTTATATTTGTATTATAGTCTCATGAAGTTCTTTGCTGTATATTGTTCCATGTGTTTCTTCCCAACAGCTCTGAAACAAGGTAGGTAAAATTGCTGCCACCCTCTTTCTCTAAATGCTGACAATGTTACACATTTTACCTTGTCTAGAACCAGGCCTGGAACCCCCTACTCGCTCAAGATACTGACATGTTAACATTTGTTCCGTTACTAAAGAAGACAGGGAGTTGTAGTCAGTGTGGGTGATGAGAGACAACGGAGCTACAGGAATGATCACATCAGAGCCACCATATTCACTGGCTCACTGACACGCAGCCGCACTAGCACGGCAAGTTCTTTGATCTTTTCAGTAAAAACACAGGCTTCCCTTTGTTGCAAGGAATAGGCGTGTTCCTTTGCATCCATCAAAACTACTGGCATTTACCCAGGACATTTTTCTCCTCCGACGCTTAGTTTCTGCTGACTCTGGCCTGAAATCTAGCAGCCTAACTTCCAGAATTATGCCTTCATAACCCCTACAACATCACTTGACATCACCTAATTCCACAGCCTCAGGAACAAGCAGAAAAAAAAATCACAGTGCAAAAAGCATCTCATGGTTCATTCATTAGAGCAATAGTGGCAGCAGATATACAAACAATTGCATTTTCTTTCTATTTCCCCTGAATTGCATCCCTTTGGGACCTGCCTATGCACCTATTGGTCAGAAAGCTGTTTGTTGTCTTCATATCAGTGCACAGGTGACACTATGAACTTTTGCACTAGAGAGGGGTTGCAAATAAAGCAGTTGTACTATGAAAAACACTGCAAGTGATTTTCATACTCCTCGGCCCTTCCAATTACTGAAAATAATTATGCAATGTTAAGAGCTTTCTCCCCGTTGTGTTTGGACTGATCATAATAAAAAGTCCTTAGGCAAATTTGTAAATTTGGAGTCTAACAACTGCTTTGTTCCAAATGGAAGAGAGCTGTAAACTGATAGGAAGAGAGGGCTGGAGCTGAGCTGAGAACAGGAGGGACCTGGGTTCACAAGAAACTTACCACCTCACAAATACAGCCACAATCCTAATGGTCCTTCCTGCATTTTAAGAGTAAAGCAAAAAGAGGAAGAAAAGTGTGGAGGCGATCTCTTAAGTTCTCTTTAAGTTGGAATAGGTAGCTAGCTCTTTTGGTCAGGTAAATAAAGATATCTTGCCAGAGAGAAGTCACTTCAGTGGCAACTGCTACTAAGGGAACCCAGAGATCTGTTGTAGCCAGTGATTGCAACTTGCTCTTGCTCTCTACAAAGGACTGTCTAGCCTCCACTCACTGCATCCCTCATGATGGTACCTCCACCTCATCTGCTGTTTGCTCTCATATGGTGAAGAAGACTTATTAGGTTCATGGTTTCAGGGAGTTGAGTATATCGCGGCAGGGCTGCTGCAGTGGAGCAATGGCTCTTATCATGGTGGCCTGTACTAGCTGGCTTTCTCTTTTTCTCCATTTTATGCCATCTAGGTTCACATCCTATGGGACAGTGCCACCCACATTCAAGATTTCAAGATAAGTCTTGCACCTCTTCATTTTTACTCATCTGCTAGGCATCTCTCAGTCTAACCAAGTTGTCAGTCGAGATTAACATCTAGTTTTCAATATTTTTTCTTTTATAATTTTCTGTGTCCTAAGAATCTAATTCATTTGTAAGACCTCATGATCCACCTCTGTAATTGGTCTTGAATCTGAACCATCTTCTCTTCTCTCCTCTCTCCCTTTTCTATGTGGCCAACTTCAAGCCACCATCAACTTTCTCATGATTACTGCAAGAGCTCCTTTGCAGTGCAAAAGAGAACTTAAAACTGACACCTCCTCCACTCTATTCCTTCTTGTTCCTCCTTCAGTCTTCCTTGTTTTTTTTAAAGGCACTACTGTGTAAAGCATTCATTCAAACTAAAACCTAGACATCATCTTGAACTTCTTGCTCTCCCTTACTCCCCATCCCTAACAGATCACAAAATCCTTTGGGCTTAACTTCCTGTCTCTCAAATATGTATGCTTTTCTCTGCCTTCTCTTCCACAGCCTTAACTCAGACCACTCTTCCTATAGTAACAGCTCTCTAGTTCAACTCTTATACCCTCAATGCATTCTCCATCCAGAAGCCAGATTGACTTTTCCAATTACCCACTGCTGCAAACAAAACATCCCCAAATATTCAACAGTATAAAAAATCCAACATTCTGTGGTGTCCATAGATTCTAGCAGTCAGGATTTGGGAGAAGTATAGCAAGGAAAGATCTTCTCTGTTCCTTCGGTATCTGGATAGCTGACTTGAGACTTGTGCAAGCAGAGAACTGGCATTATCTGAAGGCTTCTTCGTTCATATCTGATAATTGATGCAGAATGACTTAAAAGCTGAGTTTAGCTGGAACTGTCTACCAGAGAGCCTGATTATATGTTGTTTCTGCTTTTTGTGTTGGCTTCCTCACCATCTGGTAGTGTCAGGGTAGCCACTTGACTTAAATACTAAGTCTGTCTTAAAAATTGTTTCTGTTTACAGCAATGAGTATTCTTTTTTTTTTTTTTTTTTTTTGGTTTTTTTTTTCGAGACAGGGTTTCTCTGTGTAGCTTTGCGCCTTTCCTGGGACTCACTTGGTAGTCCAGGCTGGCCTCGAACTCACAGAGATCCACCTGGCTCTGCCTCCCGAGTGCTGGGATTAAAGGCGTGCGCCACCACCGCCCGGCCAGCAATGAGTATTCTTATAAGCATAGTAGACTAATGGACTAATTAGTGGACTAATTCTCAATGGCCCTGTATGCCTACCCTTGGAAGTGACATACATTTTCTTATAATTTAATATTCAAAAAAAGTTAGTTTCCATACACACAGGTGGGAACAATGACTGCCACACCCTGATTGGAAGTGGGTCAAAGAATTTGGAGCCATATGTTCAAACTACAGAGTGGCTGTTTGGACACAAACAGATCATGAAATTGCCTGACAAAGACTTTCAGTCACCTTAGCAGTGACTCTCTCATGGGACCACCTCCCTCAGAGTGGGGCAGTCAAGCCTTCCAGCAGACTGTGTTCTCCAGAAGTCATGTACTTACCTGATCAGTTAACTCCTACTTATGAACACCCTTTCCCCAGGTTCACACAGGACTGATACTAGCTCATGTAGCATTTGTGCACATTTAAAAACTATTCATTGGCCCTTCTATATGGATACAAGACATATGGCAGGGGCACTCTTGTTTCTGGATTTACACTCTACTTAGCACTTGAAGGAGCATCCTCATCTCAGTAAGTAGCACTTATATTCTGGAACTGCTCAGCTCAAAATTTTGCTCATATATTTAAGGGTTTTCTTTCTTTGAAACTTCCACGCAGTCTACCAGGAAACCATACCAGACCTCTCTTCATATATGTATCTTAGTCTACACAGAGCAGTTATGGGTCTTAAATAGTCTCCCTTGCTGATAGCTAGAGAGATGGCTCAGTGGGTAAAGGTGCTTGCTGCCAAGCCTTATGACATGAGTTCAATCCCTGGGACCTGCATGGTGAAAAAGGAGAATTGACTCCCAAAAATCGTCCTATGACCTCCACACACCAAACACATAAACAGCATGTGCACACACATACTCACATGTGCACATTTATTATATACATGACTATTTTGTATATATATATTCATGTATATATACATATATATGAAAATATATAATCTGTACATTCACATGTACATATATATATATATAAAAACAGTCTTATATGTAAATTGCAAGCTCCTAGAAGCACAGATAATGCCTCAATCATTCTTGTTAAAGAGAAGACAACTGCCTTTATATTATGATGTGATACATGAGAGAATGACTCTCTTCCATCATGGTGTCCAAATATCAACTTTAGAAACACCTGTGTCTGGATTTCTGAGTCTATTTTAAATGGCAACATTTCTCATGGTTTCATCTCATTCACAATTTGGTGTTAGTGGTACATCATAGGTCATTCCTTCATGTGAATGCATTAGGCCAATAAGAAAGGAGGAAATGAACCAAGAAAGAAAAGGGCAATGGAAAGAAAAGACCATCATACAATTTCACCTTCCTTCTGCCCTACGCATTACCAATACCACACTATGATGAGCAGTCCTTGACTTGCCATACTAGAAAATGGTTTATACTCTCAATGTTCCAGGCTGCTTCCTTTCCCCACAGATTATACTCATACCAAAAAAAAAAAAACTTAAAATAAGGCTTTCTAATGTCTTAAAAGCAGTTAAGAGAAGAAGGGGATAGATGGGCCTTGATAAAAATTTTTCTGAAAAGCATTCTGGCCTATCATATTATAAGCCTTTGATTCAGAACCCTTCCAGAAATCATACCAAAAGGGCAAGGGGATATAAAATAAAAAAAAAAAGAATTGTGTCTGAGCAATTAGAGAATAAAAGTGCTACTTAATGAGAGGAGGATGCTCTTTCATAGGTGCTGAGCAGGGACTGTGTATAACTCAGAAAAGGATACTCATCTACAAAGGAAAATAATCAGGTACTTGGTAAGTAATATAATGGGATACTAAATAGTGAACATTGTATTTTCAAAGAATATTTAGCAACATAGAGAAATGCTCATAATACAATTTATATCGACAAAGAAAAGCACAAAAATTATATATGTAATATGCACTAATTTGGAGTTATTTATTACAGTATGAAAGTGCCCAGAAAGGTGCATGGTACATAGTAGCATCTGGCTCAATATATGTGTACAATCTGCTCTATAGAATATAGTCATTTAATGACTAAAGCCATTAGGTGCTCACGGCATATCAAGTTTGATGTTAAGACTTCCCATGGTCTACATACCTTACTTAATCTTTCCCACAATCCTTGTGAGTCAGCCAGTTACTGGCATAGTCCCAACTTTTACAGGTTAGAAGACTGAAAAGCTGAAAGGATAGGTGACTTTGCTCAAAGACACATCATAGTTACCAAATGGCAGAGCAAGGATTCAAACCCATACAGACTATTCTGGAGTCAGAGCTTTTTAATACCTATTTTGCACATTTATGCATACATTAGTATCGAAAGGCTGAAAGGAAAAACACCAGAATGTTACCAGTGCCTTATCTCTAGGTGGTAGAACAGGAGGAAATTAACGTTCTAGTCTTTTGCTTTTCTTCATTTTCCAAATCCCTTATAATAATTACACATTGCTTTCATTTTCAGATTCTTAATGAATCATTTTGCTTTTAGCAGACCAAAGATTTGGGAGATCAATGGTCAAGTCCAATCCTTAGTCATTTGCCTGTTGGGACCACCCACTCTGATTTTCCCTTGACAATCCCACTCCTCCTCCAAACTGCTGTATAAACAGCACTTCCGGGTGGGCGTAGGTTAGAGTGAAGTCCCTGTCCTTTGCAGCCACTCTGGCCAGGCTCTGGCTTCCTGCTCTATTTTGGTCTCAGCCCTTCTCTCTTTTTGCCACCCAGGCTCTCTGCTTCCGGGCAAGCCCCCTCTTCCCATGCCCCATCCCCATTTCTCACTCCCTCAAAGCCTATAGGCTCAGTATGACATCATTGCAACACTCCAATGTGACAGTTGGTGGGGGGAGTCTTGTGTGCAGAATGCTCGCAGCACACAGGATTCGGGAACAAGCCACTACAGCTCTCTCTTTCCTCTGTGACTTTTTCATATCGCTCTTCAATTACAGACCCCAAGCTGATCACACCACTCTAATAAGGCTCTGATCAATGCTAAGAAGTTATTTTATGATTCCTGCAGGTTGTATTCCTGTTATTATTACACATCACAGCATCACATTAGCTTTCAAAAAAACAAACCAGCATTGATTTGCTGACTCACTCTGTGGTCTCCTATGACGCTCAGATCCTTCCATTATGTTTGCATCTCCAGGCAAAGAGAGAATTGATTTCCTCTCCAAGCCTCCATAAGAGGTTCCTGTTCACTCGCCCGCCCGCCGTTCCCGGTCTCCCCCTCGCCCTCACCCTCACTACTAAAATCAGACAAGTGTAGAGAAAAACAAAACCCCAAGGTATATTTGTAAAGCCTGTGGAATCGAAAGTCTCACAAGTAAACTACAGGCTTTTACCCCTCTTCCACTAGCTCCCTCCAATTTTTTGTTTTGAAGTTTAAATAGCCCAAAACACAGTTTATTTTGTAGGCTGTAAATCAATACAGTGAGACAGTTAAAATCTTAAATCAGGGAGTTAGAGAGATCTAGATTCCAACACCAAGTTTTAAAGTAAATAAATAAATAAGTCCTGGCTCTGTCATTTCAGAGTAATTAACTTTGTCTCTTCAGCCCACGTTCTTACTACCTGCGAAAAACAAAGGCCTGATAAACACAGCAGCACAGTTTCGAGTTAAACGTCCCATGTTTAAAGGACCTGGAGTTTGCTTGTGGAAGTGGGAGGGGTTTGAAGAGTGCAGTTGGTAAAAAGCCCTTGTGAAGTGGCAGGAGCAGCAACCCCAGCAAGGCTGGAGGCGCGCGGGGGGGGGGGGGGGGGGGGGGGCTGGGGGCGGGGCTGGGCGGGGCTGGGGGGGGGCTGGGCACATTTTGGTGAACTGAGGGAGTGGATCATGAGCACGTGTGCTTGCGCACATGTGTCTACATGTACTTCCTGTGTTTCTATATAATTCACTTTAGCCAGGCACACTTTATTGAGTTCATGCCTAGTGTTTCTAGTAGAAGAAATAGCACATAAGCAAACCTGAAACCTGATGTTCGTGTTGTGCTCAAATTGTTCCCTAATACATCAATCGCATTAGAGTGAATTCTCAATTTTCAAAACAAGACTGTACAGCAGAACTGACTGTACTAACCTCCCAACTTGGGAAGATCACACAAAATAGTACCATGGATAATGCCTTCAGCAAAAAGGCCTGGTGCTTCCAATAAGCTCTCAATAAATGATGGCTGCAGTTATCCAAAACAATCATGGTAGTTCAAAATCCAGGCAAACCTGCAGTACTTACAGGTGGAGCCTGGTACTGTCTGGATATGAGTTTTCCCTGGCACATCTGATGAGAGGTAATGAAAGCTCCTTAAAACTTTGTTCTGTTTACACTGACCCCTCTCCCAACACCCCACCATAACCATAATCAGATGGCTGTGCCATTTCAATGAAGTTCATGACTCTCTTTTCTGGCCTTGGAGTACCATGCAGGGCTATGCAACGACAGCTCTTCAAGAGGAGCCAAGGGGGAAGCCCTTAGCCACAAAGAGCTTATTCTATCGGTCACCAGGAAGAACGAGACACAAAGGAATGGGGTGGTGGTGGTGGAATGGCTGGTGAGTGCCCATTATGGGAGACTCTGGGTTCCAGAGCAAAGCAATGACAGGATTAAAAAACAATGCTTTAGCACAGCAAACTTTCTCTGTACATGGCCAGATTGGAAGATTCTAGACTTTGCAGGCCATATGATGGCTGTTAGAAGCAATCAGTGTTCCATTGCAGCATGGAAGCAGCCATAGGCAATCTCCACACTAATGAACATGGCTGTGTTCCAGTAAAACTTCATTTCCAACAGTGGCAGTGGGCCGGATTTGGTGTGCAGGCCTTACATTGCCAGCACTTGTTTTAGAGAAGTCTTATCTAACAGAGGTACAATTTGTGACACAATTGTAAACCACACAGATAATTTCAATTTTTTTCCTAATAGCCACATTTTAAACAGTCAATAGAAACAAGTGTAACTAATCTTAATAATATGTTTATGTAACCTGGTAATAGCTAAAAAGTTCTGATTTCGATGTGTAACCAGCAGCACATAGTGAAATACTTTGCATTATTTTTTTATTATACTAGGTCTTTCAAATATGTTATGTGTTGAACTGCATCGCCCCAGAGATGCTAAATCCCTAACCCCCAGTGAGCCTGAAAATAGGAACTGTGCACATGACTTGGTTAAGAGAGCTCTTCACAGTGGATTCTAGTCTGATGCCTGCCCTACTATGTCTAGAGAGCCTCACAATGGAACCATGCCTTTTTATACTGTCTTAGTGCATATATGACATCATCAACACCCAGTCCAAACCAATTTGGAGTATGAAGCTGACCCCACACTTCCTGGAGGCAGCCAGATGAGGGAGAACCTGTCACTTAATAATTAATAGGAAATATACCACCACGCTTCTCATGAAAACTAATACCACTTCCAGAAGAAATTGACTTTTAGTCACAGAGGGGATTTTCTCAATTGTATCTATGAAGAAAGACGAGGTTTTAGGAGCTTATATAACATGTCACATGCCTCCCTCACTCCCACTTAGCTACAGATTAATTTCCCCTCAAATGTGTTTGCAAAAGCTGACTTTTTCAGCCCGGCAGAAAAGAATGCACATTCAAAGTCGTCATCTGTACAGAACTCCTGATAAAGACTCTTAAAGAACTGCAGTGTCACAGCTACCCTGGCATTGTTAATCCTTGAAAAGAAGGAGGGGGTGCATTGCTCAGGAGAGCTTTGTAAATGCTACAACTGCCACACATTTGGAGGGGGGACGGAACAGCGGTAGGACTGAAGTCCTGCGCAGGTTTTATAGAAAAGAAAGCTCTAGAAGAGCTTCTACAGTGAAGACAATACTGACAGATACCATAGCAACCTGAACTGCTTGTGGCCTGGTAAAAATGAAAATTGTTCCAATGATCAGGCATATGCCGTGTGTCAGGAAATGAGTTTATGAATAGAAAGCTTCTCTCAATAAAAATCAATTTCGGGCATAATACTGATCAGGAAAGGGGAACTTTGTCTCTGAAAGTATTCTACTCAGTCTACTTCTGCAGAGAAGATATCAATTTCAGCTTCCGCTGAAAAACACAGAGCTGTGTATTTATGTGGAATTGTGAAGCCCCTCCAGAGGCACCCACGCCGCCAATCCACCACACTCCCATCACCAGGGTGGCTCTCCTGGATGTAGCTCTTTGGAAAAGGTTTGGTTTCTGCAGCATGAGCTTCTTTCTTTTTTTCCCAAACACCCACAGTTCTTTCTGCTGTGCCTTTCGCTCTCCTTCCTTCCTTCTTTGTTCAGCACCTCTCATCTTTTGGGGAATTGATTTCCTTACACTGTATTTTAGACTTGATGAAGGTTTGGCAAATCCAGGATAAATCCTCTGTTCTCTAATCCAGCCTTTTCCCTTGGTTTATAGACCGAAATATTTTCAGTCAATCATGATGTCCCCTTGAACATGAATGAACCTCTGCCTTTGCTCAGAGTCACTGCATCTCATCATCTCTGTGTGAAAGGACTTCTAATGGACAGCCTTCCTTTCCCTCCATGCCCCCAACCTCATAGAGAACTCACTATGCACAATTTCAGTACAGCAGAAAGAACAATAATACAGATTAGTCTATGAGCTTTGAGTTTAATCACCCTCTCTGATCCTCACTCAACCTCCAGGTTGTTGTTCTCCATGCCCATGCAAGGAAACTAAGGCTCAGAGTCAGAATGGAAACACTGAAAGAACCAAGATCCCAAGTTTGAACTCCTAGACACTCCCAGGACCTCAGCAGCCCCAAGCTTGCCCAGATCCTCACTATTTTGCCTGGAGTTCAAAGACCTTGATCTAAGTGATGGCTGTCACCTTCAAAACTGCTATTGACACCATGAAAACACCCAAATAGCCCTTTCGGTGAGTCTGCTCTGAAATCCACCTATTAAGCCAATCTCAGAGAAGGCTTTTAATAAACATAAAATAAACTGGTAAGGCAGTTATGGCTCTCTAGCCTTTTTTCTCTCAGGCATCCTATCTAAGTCCCCAAAAGTACACAACCTTGTTAGTATTCTGCCTAGTAATCTCTGCAGTTCTCTTTCTTGCCAGAAGTTTACACAGTCGCCCAGGGAACATTTAGACACTGGTAGAAAAAAATCAGGACTGAACCTTGAACTTCACACATACGCAACAATAAAATTAGAAATGTGGAGGAAATGTGAGCAAAGTAATGACAGAGAAAAGGAAAACACATTTGAAAAAGACAAGGACTGAAGAGATGGCTCAGTAGTCAAGAACTCAGACTCCCCATCCAGAGGACAGGTTTGATTCTCAGCACCCACACTGGGCAGCTCACAACCACCTGTAACTCGAGCCTCTGGGGGATTTAACTCCCTCTTCTGGACTCTACAGGCATCTACATGTACACACATAGAGAAACACAAACATACACACACATAATTAAAAATAAACAAAACTTTAAAAAATGAAAAGTTCCCTACCATATAAGTGATTCTAAAAGCTTTGGGAGTTTCTGAAGGTGGCATTCAGCTGTTGTTTGCAATTGTATTTCTCTTAGCATTCTTTCCTTCCAATCTCTTACAGATCTGACTTTCAATAAACAAACAAACCCCCCACCACATTTAGTGACAAGTGCTGACTTCTGATGTTCAACTTGTTGGGTTTATATAAAAAAGAGAGGGGAGTGGGAACTCGTATAAAAGAAGATAATGCTGTAATTGAGATGGTAATAATTCTCACTGTTGAAGTTAAAAACATTCTAACATTTCAAGGTATGAATACACCTCCTCACAGCCTCTGCTATTCAATACCACAATTCATTAGAAGCGGACAGGGCCATTAAGAACAGGGAGCGAGGGAAAATGAGGGCTGATGCTACAAGCCCCTGGGCCAAACTCAGAAATGAATGACAATTAGATTGCCATTCAAACCACATAGACAATCCAGACACCCATTTTGAATCCCATCCACATTTGCAGAAGGGAGAGGTAGACAACGCCTGGAATGTTGTCTTTCAGAAGTATTAATGACGCACTATAAATTTTGTCCACGTTTTAATGATAATTCAGTCCTCGTTAAGCGCCGGTGCTGATAGCAAGCCACATTTTGGCACAGCGGGTCCTCGCAAATTTATTTTCCCTTTGTTAAATCCAGTTTACTTTAATAGTTTGCCGAGCAGTAGACAGAAGCTGAGCGGGGGTGGAAATCGATGTCTGCGTCTGATCAGATACCAGCTTTTTCTAAAGCAGCAAGCAGCACCGGAACTCTAGTGGCAGCAAAACATCTTCGGAAGAGATGGGACTGTGCTAGGGGTTACAGGGTCGTTTGCTTATAGGGAGCTTGCCCCTTCCCCTTTGGAGTGTTTCCCTCAAACGAAAATGGTGGCAGGGGCAGCGAATGACAGCCGCAAAGGCCCTAAGAGACAAGGAGCTGGAGGGACGCTCCATAGCCCTCCCCGCAGCCCTGGCTAGTTCAGGACGCTGCGGGTAACCTCGGCTGAACCATGAGCAGCCACTACTGTGAGAAGGAGCCCCTGGGGGCACAGGCACAGCAAAATAAAGAGCCTGGGTTTGAGTACAGGTTTGCTGAAGAAATAAAGAAGGCAGGTGACCCTAAATCTACATCCTATAAGTCTGGGAAGGTGTATATCACAACCATGCCAGTGATTTCAATAAATCCCCCTTAGAGGGTCCTGCCTGGGACCACCGGAACCCACGCAGTGACAGCTATGCAGCACCAGAGGGCGCCTTGAGCTCGACTTGCTTTTGTGAGGAGGGGGAGGGCGGGAGTTAGGGGCCTGCAGAGGGTGGGGACAGACAGGAGTCTGGACTAACCCACCGGAACCTCAGCTCGTTGCCCACACCGCCCCCAGGCCTCCCTGAGAGGCGCACTGGGAACATCCGACGAGCTATTAGATTGACAACGCAGCAAACGCAATGAAGGAGGGGAAGCATCTGCAGCTTGTACAGAAGCTGAATCGAGAATGTCATTTTGAAATTGCCTAGGATGGGCATTTGTCATCACCAGACCCTCTCCTTTGGCACATTCCAGTCTCCCAGGGATGGCTGTGTCCTAGAGTACACTCCATCTCACCCATGTGAAGGTCCTACCACACCCAGGAGGGTTTTGAATGGAACTGTTTCGTAATCAGGACAGCACCATCCAGAGCTCTGAGCACTTGCACACTGTCTCTCATTTAATTCCCCAAACAATCTCGGGGGAGATTCTTAATTACCAGTTGCAGATAGAGAAACTGAGGCTCAAATGGCTTATAAAATCTGCCCAAGTTCCCAGAAACCCCCTGTTCTTTTCACTTCTGAGCACTGCTTCCTGGATGAGAAATGCAGCTGTCCAAATGGCCGCTTGCACCCTTCTTCAAACTGTCAGGAAACACTGGAGCTAACAGGATTCCTATGGCTCATAAAGTATCATCTAGAATTCTAATCTGTTTCCATTTTGGAAATGTCCACACACTACCCTCGGATGCTCTCTGACTGCTGTATCTCAAGCTGCTTTAAGAGAGCCTCCTGACCCAAGTGAAGAGGTGGCAGCACGTGTGAGGAGCCGTTCAGCACGCAAGGGGATGGAAAAGTGGCCCCTTTGCCTCAGAAGCGTCCCCAACCACCCTACTATTAACTGCTAAGTCTCGCATCTTCGAAGAACTCTGTAGCTCACACTAGCTTCTTTTGCCTCTGACTTCTTCCCAGCACTCAGTTTATGAACCCTCGAGCAGCAACTTGCTTGTTTCCATCTCTTCTCCTCCAGTTGTCTCTTGTGTCTCTAGCTCACCAGCGCAGGAGATGAGAACCGCAGGGGCAGAAGCCATGTCGTCACTGCTCTCAGAGTTGTGAAACTGAATTATGACCACATTCCTGGGTACAGCAGCTACCATCTTCCATCAGTTAAACAAGACAGACTTGTTTGCTTCTTCTGGCTTTTGGTTTACTTCTTTGAAACAGTGAGGTCCAGTGACAGGTATAATTTATTAAAAATAAAACAACAAACCCAGAAATTGTAAAAATCGGACAGTTTCCTTTATACAGCACAGTGTATAGCTCTCTTCTCATTTCATTTGGTTCCCTATTTCATCTCTCCTTTGCAACTTTGATTTTTATTAGAGGTGTTCATTGCCATTACAGATATAGGTTGATGTTAAGCAGAAATACTTCCATACAGCAGATCTCTGCCCACCATTGCTAGTTATGTAGACTGCGATCAGACCCATTGAACTGGGCACCTCCCATTCCTCTATAAGACAGTGCCCAGACTTGCTGCTTCAAGGGAGAAATGGAAGCTGTTCAGTGAAGGAGAATAATTGAGGACTGATAGAGATACATGCTGAAAAAGGCAGAATGGACTGGGGAATAGACTTGAAAAGTGGAGGGGGGCAGTTTGAATGTCATGGAAGCTAATAACTGGGCTTCCAGAAACTAAAGGTGTGGGGCATCTAGCTAGACCATGAAAACTAGCCAAGTGATCCCATCCAACGTGCACACATTTGCAGAGGCTGCAGAGTTTCCAGATTGACCACTTCATGCTGAGCTGCTACCACAGCTTAAATGTGAGGTCCTCAGGCTAGTTGGCTGCTTTGGGTTGAATGGCACAGCGAGAGTCTCATTCAGGCTGTATTCAGAAAAGAGTCCACCTCGAAAATGAATGAATCTAGTCAATGAGCCTCAGTGGGTGCTGACATCACAGAAAGAGAGACAATCAGACATCATCAGCCTCCTGATGGAAGCATCATAATCCCATCTATGAAGAAGTCTTGCCAGAAGGCAAGTGTGAATCTGATCAAGCTCCAATCAAACCACCAATTGCAGGGAAATACAAAGTACAGAGGAACATTTCAAAAAGACATTGTAGTAATACAATCAACAATATCTAGACTTTAAGAAACTCTACCAGAACAAATTATCTCAATATTCCAACAAATACATTGGGAGAGAATCTAATACAAATGGTTTAAAGCACATATCAGCCAACCATAATGTGTAGGAGCTTATTTAAATCCCAACTCAAAAAGTTACAAAATGAAAAACTCCAATGGCATTTAAGAGGCAATTCAACATTTGAGAGTTTGTGATATTTTCTATTGTTTTAGATGTGATGATGATGTTGTGCTTCTTTTTAAAAGGTTCCTGTGACCTGCCTGACAACATGTACCCATTGGGGTAATAGTAACATGAAGGTGGTAGGGGCAACCAACTTCTTTCTGATTGGTTTTGAGACCCACTAACAGGAATTCACATCCAGTACTAAAAACCTGGTCAAAAGCCCAGGGTTCAGGAGGTCATAGGCCCTAGAGAGAAACCTACCATTCTTGTATGTTTCTTTCTAAATGGGCATGTCAAACTGCTGTTTGTGTTTATAGCCATGGACCTGGAGTGGCCCTCACCTTGTCCAGAGAAGCTTCTTTCTGCAATGTGAAGCAGTCGATACAGCAACACATAACTTGTCAAAGTGATGCAAATAAGTGACTTCTTGAGTATTTATCCCTAAAAGGCACATATATCTTAGTGCCCTCCATCCACATTTCAAGAACATCCCAGAGGAGGGGGTAGAAAAAACATAAGAGCCAGAGACTAGGGAAGGGTTCTATGAAATGCAGGCTTCTGGATATGACCTGGCCAGTGCACTTTATGAACTCACAGCGATGATTAACTGCACAAGACCTGCACAAGATCAAGAACTGGCAGTACTAAATGGACTCAGTGTGTTACAAAAATGGGAAAGGGCATGAAGGAGGAGAGGAAGTTAAATACATTGATATATGTATGAAGTTTAAAAGAATAAATAGGAAGAAAAAGTGAAGAAATCGAGCTGAGCACTAACATACATGAACTCATTGCCTTCTGATTATGGGTCCGATATAATCAATTCCCTGAAGCTCCTGCTCTGTGGCTTTCATGTTACCTGGAACTGTGAGCTACAATAAACCCTTCCTCCCCTAGAAAATAAAATACTCCTTTAATACACACACACACACACACACACACACACACACACACACACACACACACTGAAATGCATGTAGGTGAGATGATATGTCTGGAGTTTGCTTCAGAATATTCTAAAAATGAATATTTTCAACAACACTACTCATAATATTCCAAAGTAGAAACAACCCAAATGTTCATCTACTAGTAGATAGAAAAAGAAGATATGCCGGGTGGTGGTAGCATATGCCTTTAATCCCAGCACTTGGGAGGCAGAGGCAGGAAGCCAGTCTGGCCTACAGAGAAAAAGAAAATGTGTTATATCGATATAGTGGAATATTATTTAGCTATAAAATGTATGTACTACTGATTGAGGGAACAGTTATTGATATGTCAGCTTTAAAAACATAGCACCCTGTATAGAAACCAAATGTGAAAGACTGCACTTTTGCATCTAGGTTTAGATGATAGCGTATTTTCCTTATTCACCAATAGATGGACATTGTGTCGCTTCTGCTTTTGACTGTTGTAAGTAGTGCTGTTCTTAAATCTGTAGGAACAAAACAAAGATTAACAGTTGTCAGGTAAGAGTGGAAAGAAAAGTTAAAGAAGATATAGGTCTAAATAATTTTCTTGGAGCAATCACCTTTTAAAAATTGATTGTGGAGGGTCTTAAAAAATTATTACATCATTTTTATTTTGTGGGCAAGGAGGCATGTGCCATATGTGCCACGGGACACATGTGGATCAGAGGACAACTTGCAGAAGTCAGTTCTCTTGTTCTGGCATGTATGTCTCAGGGACTGAACTCAGGTCTTCAGGCTTGGCAAAAAACAACTATACCTTCTGAGCCATCTTTCTGGCCTGATTGTGGTGATATTTTTGCAGCTTTGTAAATTTACATAAAGCCGTTAGATTTTATTCTCACAATGAGTGAATTTTATAGAATGTAAATGTTGCCTCAGTAAAGCTGTTCTGCTTTTAATGTATAGGAGATGGGATGAATGAATGTGTAGGAGTTAAATGAAACAAGATTGGCCATGAATTGGTAATTTCTTAGGCTGGGCGAAGGATACATGGGACTTATTAGGATACTATCTTTAGCTTTATGCTTGAAATTTTCCACAACAGAAAACTTTAAAAGTGAAGGAAGTAGAGATTAAATTTAGTCGTCACGGACAGAGGCTTTTCCAAGGACCTGCTCCTCTCATAATCTGTTGCTTCAGGTCTGCGCTATCATTCACAGGATCTCTGCATCTCTTGCCTGCTCTCCTCTCATGACCAGTTGACTCAGCCTCTTGGCACTCTCTAGCACAAATCCTTATGGAGTATAGTATACATAACCTAGTTGGGGCTGCTTTTATCAAAAACCCTTGGTACCAGCCTGGGTAGTGATCATCAGTCTTGGGCCAGTTACCCACTTCTTGTCCAAACAGTACATATCAGTATCAAAACCAAATCTAACACAGAGAATGATATGACCCTACTTCTCCAGGTAAAGGATTGTAGAACAAACCATTTGAGCTTGAAATGAACACATAGTATCTACTAGAATGTTCCACACAGGCCCCATTTTTACCATCTACAGAGCTTGAAAGAAACTGATTCCACTTCTGGCATGGTTTCTGCTGGACATGGCTCCAGTAGTTGGGTCTGAAAAGTGGGAGCATGGTGCATCAAATGAGAATGAGGTAATATGGTGGCCCAGTCTAGCCCTGGAGAGCTAGGCAAGTCAAACTCTTCAGAAGGCTGGTGCACCTAAGTGTGAACTAAAGAGACCCAAGGAACAACCACAAAGCAGAAGAATTCACTATTTCACCAGGCTTGCCAAGAGGTCTTAGCACTTTCACCATGGTCAACAGATCCTGGCCATAATAATACTGAGAAGGGGAAAAGAAGGAGGGGGGAAGGAAGGGAAGAAAACAGACTGGAGGACCAGGCCTGTCTCTGCCTACTTGAGGTGGGGCAAGTAAGTGATGATAAGTGGCTCATTAGTAGCAGTTCATGCCTGCTGCCTCTGAAATGCTTGAATGTAAGTGCTTCCTGGGTTATTACCCCATGAGTACATTCACAACCACCTACAGATATGGCATGTTGCCTTAGGCAGGGAAAGTGCTACATTTGAGCAAAGAAAGCTATTCAACCTCCAAGCCCCATTGGCTTGATCCACTTGGATACACCAAAGGGAAAGTAGGACTCTTCTCCAGTTATAGTTACTCTCTAGCCACCACTCCAGCTTTGGGGAGGATTCTACACTAAAGTAAGTTCACGATTCCATGCAGATGCCCCAAGCTGACACAACCAACTCCAATTAGCAGCTATCTTTTTCCTCTACTCATTGACTCCAAAAGAGTTTGCCTCTGCTTGTACAAAATTAGCTATATCCTGTCTACGGCACCAATAGTGAACTCAGCATAGTGTTTGGAAAAGATTTTCTGCTCCATATCTGGGCAAAATCCAATTATAGCAAAGACAGACATGCCTACCCTATACAGTTCCTCCTTCAGTGGCCTTTGCTCTGCTTCTTCAAATGTGAGCTGGATAGACACACCTTTTGATTATGAGCTGTCCTCTGCTCTCTGGATCCTAACATTCCCCCTTAAATTTCTCACAGCTCCATGCCACAAATTAGCAAACAAGCTCTCTCAGTAGGCATCATGACATGTCCATTGAGAAACAAGAAATCAGAGTGAGAAATACTCTTGAGAACATTCCATCATTTCTACTGCATACTTTTTCATAGGCTTTCCTTTCAAGGTTTCTTGCTTTCAAGGTCTATTCATTCTGCACACTCATTTACCTTACTCTTTAGTGGGCTGGTTTTTCTTAAGGAGATTTGTGATTTGTAGGCTGATTTTTCTGTCCTGCCTGCCAGCTTCCAAATAACTACATGGAGACTTCTTATTTATTATGAAAGCTTGTCCAATAGCTTAGACTTGTTCCTATTTCTTGTAACTTAAATTAACCCATATCTTTTTTTTTTTTTTTTTTTTTTTTTTTTTTTTTTTTGGTTTTTCGAGACAGGGTTTCTCTGCGTAGCTTTGCGCCTTTCCTGGAGCTCACTTGGTAGCCCAGGCTGGCCTCGAACTCACAGAGATCCGCCTGGCTCTGCCTCCCGAGTGCTGGGATTAAAGGCGTGCGCCACCACCGCCCGGCTAACCCATATCTTTTAATCTATGTTCTTTTAAGTGGCTCGATTACCTTTACTTTGTAAAACCCACGCAGCTTTCTCTGTGTCCCTGGCATCTCCAAATGACACTGCCCTTCTTCCCAGCATCCTCTGTGCCTAGAAATCCTACCTAGCTATTGGCTGTTCAGCTCTTTATTAAGCCAAATGAGGGACACATCTTCACAGTGTACAAAAGATTATTCCACAACAGTGATTTGTAGTAGAAAGTAGTTTGTTTTTGTTTTTTTGTTTTTTTCAGAAAAACATTTCCTGGCCATTCCACACACATAAGCAACCTCTCCACCAAGGAAAGCTTTGTGACCCTGAAGTTTTATGAGAATCTGCCCACGCAGCACTCAGTCTCCTTTCACTGTCAGAAGGACTTAATACAGTTTCTTGGCTATGGAATTTCTAGAAACAGGAAAAGTTCCGCATCAGTTCTGGCGGTTTGTTGATCATCCACATTTGTCCTCGTCTATAAGAGCATCACCAAGCTGCACGGGAGCACACTGAGCTCAGAGCATGCCAGGAGCTATCTTTCCCAGCAAGAGTTACTAACCATCGGTCCCTGCCTCAGACATCAATAGAGTGACTTCAGACTCCTATGAATACCCTTGAAAATGTGTTTCAATGACCCTGTGTGTATGACAGTACATGTGTGTTCATGTACGAAAGTGTGAACACTCTTGCATAGACCGGAGCTCTTAGCTTTTCTCAATTTCTTAAAGGAGTCTTTAATCCAAAAGAAAGATGGAGCTTTCAGGTGTGCTATTAAGTTGCTAATATGAGAGCTCTCCAAATTCTTCATGAAGGTACTTAGTGCTATGGACTTTCCTCTTAGCACCACTTTCATTCTGTCCCATAAGTTTGGGCATGTTATACATTCATTTTCACTGAATTCTAGGAAGTCTTTAATTTCTTTCTTCATTTCTTCCTGGACCCAGTGGTGACTCACTAGAGAGTTGTTCAGTTTCCATGAGTTTGCAGACTTTCTGGTTTCTGTTGTTGTTTAACTCCAGCTTTAATCCATGGTGGTCTGATAAGATACAGGGGGTTCTTTCTTTTTTTTAATCTCTTGAGACTTGCTTTGTGGCTGAATATATGGTCAGTTTTGGAGAAGGTTCCATGAGGTGCTGAGAAGAGGTATATTCTTTTGTGTTTAGGTAAAATGTTCTGTAGATGTCTGTTAGGTCCATTTGAGTCATAATGTCAGTTTCATTATTTCTTTATTTAGTTTCTGTCTGGATGACCTGTCCATTGGTGAGAA
Organism: Peromyscus maniculatus bairdii; assembly: GCF_049852395.1. Lineage (NCBI taxonomy): Eukaryota > Metazoa > Chordata > Mammalia > Rodentia > Cricetidae > Peromyscus > Peromyscus maniculatus. The sequence continues at coordinate 18,532,611 of NC_134875.1, forward strand.
TGGGGTGTTAAAGTCTCCCACTATCATTGTGTGGGAACAATCCAATGTGTGATTTAAGCTTTAGCAATGTTTCTTTTACAAATGTGGGTGCCCTTACATTTGGGGCATAGGTGTTCAGAATTGAAACATCATCTTGGTGGATTTTTCCTTTGATAAATATGAAATGCTCTTCTATAAAAGGAAGCAATAAAGTAAGATTCTGTGGGTGCCCACAGAGGTGTCCTAGTGAGATCTGAGTTTGCTTTACCCAGCAGAGCTGCATAAAGTGATGGATTGACCATGTGTGTAGTTACCAGGTGTTTGGAAGGGTCTGCATTTGGCTTTACTAGGGGGAGGTATTTTGCTCCACCACTTGGCATTCCTTTAAAAAGTCCTTTAGAAGAGACAGAAGGGGCTGGTGGATAAGGATTCAGGCCCTCCTGAGGCTATCCTGTGTTTCTATCTGTTTCTCTCCCCTCTATATTTCTATCTAAATCTCTTATCACTCACTCCTCAAGGGTACCCTGGGGAAAAAGTGGGAGTGTGTCCCCCCACAAGATTCATTTTATCAAAATAAAATAAATTTTGTCAGTAGAGTGTATTGAAGCAGTTTCCTCTGAAATCAAAACATTCTAACCTGCAGGGAAGCTCATTAAGAAAGAAAGTAAATAATTCAAAATAGCTTCAGGAAGTCCCTGAAAATGACCAGGTTCACTTAGGCTCCTCCTTCCTCAAAAGCACATAAACAGAAAAGACTGCTGGAAGTTACTTTCAGAAAAGCGAGTCACCTGGAAGAAACAGAGATTAACCAATTAGTCTGAAAAAAAGCAGAGACCAGCTGAACTGTAGAAGAAACAAAGACCAGCCAAACTGGCTGGAACCAGCTCAGACCAATTGAGCCACTTGGAAAGGACAAACTTCAGCCAGTTGAGCTGCCTGCAGGCTGTGTAGTGTGTTCCAGGTTTCCAGCTTTGTGAGCTGTGGTTAGACTTTGGTGATGCGGCTGTCTTTGAGTCATTTCTGCTACTGTAAATGACCCCTCACCCATATTCCTGTAAGTAACCCCAATAAAACTCATTGGTTCAACAAGTTGAACTTTGATGGTATCTGTGCTTTGGTCTGTCTTGAGTTCCCTATCTGGGATGCAAAGACACATGTTGCCACAGCTCACCTCAGGAAAATTGCAATAGGCAGAGTACAAGGCTGGCTTGATAGAATTGAGAATGTTATTTTAAGACCTTTTCTCTAGAACCAGACAACTCGGTCTCAGTGACCACCCATATCTGAATCCAGAGCTTAGCATAGAGACACTAAAGGGATCCACATATTTTATCTAGGACTGTATCATTCTTTTAATTCCTTACTTATAGACATTAGTGCACACTGGAAAATAATGTGAATGGAAACATTGGGACAAATATGTACACATCTCTGATGTTGCTGTGGGCAGGTTGCCTCATTCAAACAGAAAATTATACATAGAAAAAAATGGTCTAACTACCATCTAAGAGACTGAACACTGATGTTCCTTTAAAAGTTAGGCATTGACATTTTCCATCCCTCCCCAAATGTGACTGTATTAGGAAGCAGCAACTTTGGGAGCTGTAATAGTCCTGAGAGCTCCACTCTCATGACATGGATTAGTGACCTTATAAAAGGAACTTCAGAGAGCATGTAAAGACACAGTAAGAAGACAGTGGCCTACAGTCCATCAAAACTAAACCATACTGACACCCTGGTCTCAGATTTTCAGCTTCTATATTATGAGGAATAAATACCTGTTATTGTTTATAGCCCATCAGTATATAATACTTAGTTATGGTACCCTGAGCTAACATTGTAACTGAGACAGGCTAGAACTCAGTTTCTCTAACACTTCAAATAACCACATAATAACCCATGGCCTTTTCCATCTTCTTCCTCAACTCTGGACACCCATGGAAGACCTATCATCGGTAACAGATACACAACAAGCAATTGTGGGTAAAGGCTAGCAAAACCAAAGTAGTCCAGTGGGAAATGGAAAGTCAAAGAAAACCACTACATACCTTCTTCAGTATATCAGAAAGAACCCTGAACAAATATGAAACGAGTAAAGTCAATAACTACAAAAGGTTTCTGATAGTTGCTTTTTTAAAATATCATATTGAAAATCCATAGTGTGCCAACAACTTCAAAATGCCAGAAACTGGGAAAGAATCATTTTTAAACAACCAAGTATCTGAGATAAAAAGATGAGTGGTGTAAGAGTGATTCTCCATGTGGAATGATGCATCAAGCCAAGGAAGCAGACGCTCCCCATATGCTGAAGGACAGAACCTAACTAAAATCCCAGGAGACAAAGGGAATGGAGAAAAACCATACAAGGTACTTGAAAGTCAAAGGAGAAAGGCCATTATGGAATTGCCTATTGGAAATGCCAGTGGGACAAAACAGTGGGGATAGCCCTCAGGTGAGAAAATGGCCATACTTGGGAGGCCAGAAAGTGAACATACACCAAACTGAATATCACAGAGATGTTTATTCTGTTTCAGCCACCATTGGGAGTATTCAAGCCATTGCCCTAGATATTGACAAATGTTGTCACTGTTGAAGGCTTAAACTACAGGATAACCTAAATAGGTACTTTTCACTAAGACTCAGGAGGTAAAAATACCCCCCTAAACTTAGGCCAGAAGATGAGCCCTGTCCTAACTAGAGGACTCCATCATAAGGCAAGGACCCAAAACACCACACACACCAGTTGAGAAAGCATATTTATAATAAAGATGAAGTGAATGACCACTGGAACAAACATTTTCACAGGAGGAAATCAGGCATGACCAACAAGTTTTAAGCAGGATAGTCACACATAGATTTTAAAAAAGAGAGCAAGGGAATGAAAGAACAGAAGCTTTTGACAAAGAACTCGATCACTCTGAGATTGGGGATATAGTGGTATGGTCATAGATATGTACAATCTTTACAACAGCCAACCTTACAAAATTTTCATCATTTTAAAAAGATAAAGAAACCCTCTAAACTTTATTCAGCTAAGTTTTCTAGCTGCCTATACCTCCAAATTAAATTAAGTTCCTTATCTAACTTCTGTCTCCAAATTTACTTATTCTGGGTGTTTCATAGAAATGAAACAAACAACAGAAATATGGACAGGAAACAGGCATAAGCATGACTTTCTTTATAGAGATGCTGTGACCTCCCATATAGTAGTAGAAGGATCTGTGTTATTGGACATACTCAAAATCCATGTGGAAACAGAGTTATCTAGTAAAATTTTCAGGTTTCTAGGCAACACCCAACCCTTCTGGATAGTAACATGTTAAGCTTTTTAGATTAAACTGCAGGAAGATGCTGAGAGGCTGGGTGAGTGGGCTGAAAAGTAGCAGGTGAGCATCAGTGTAGGCAAGTATAAAATAATGCACTGAGAAGAAGAATCCCATTAACCATTCAAAATAACACATCAAGCAATCAAGCCTCCTTTGTACAACTCCTTGGGATTCCTGCACCCCAAATGAAAGGGCCAGGTCTGCTATTAGACCAGTGGAGTAATGCAAAGGTCATCTAACTAAGTCTTCCTTTGAGAGATGAGGCTATAGAGACCCAGGGACAGGTGGAGAAATAGAACCCAGGCCAGAGCACTTTATCTAGAACCTCAGCTGCTAGCTAAGAGTATATTAGTCTTTGAGTATCAACTGGAAGATCAAGGGTCTTGGAAGCAGTGTGGTATAATGTATAGAGCATGACTTCCCAAGCTAGATACATTCCACTCTAGCTCAATTTTTAGTTTTGTACAAGTTAAACAAGTGCTCTCATCTCTTGCGTATAAGTTGTCTCATCTGTAAGATGGCAACCACCACTCACATTTTGCAAAGATATTATGAGAGTTAGAAACATTTTAATAGGATTCAACATGGATCTTAATTTCTCCAAGAAAGATATACAAATGGTAATAAGCATGTGAAAAGATGTTTGACATCATTAGTTAGTAGGGGAATGCCAATCAAAACCACAATAAGCTATCACTTCACATTCCCTAGGATGGCTATAATTTTTTTAAAAAAAGAAACTAACAAGTTTTGAAGAGGATGTAGCACCCTCAACACATTGCAAATGAGCACATAAATTGGCACACTTGATATGGTAAACAATTTGGCATATCTTTGATAAATAAAACATGACCCAGCAATTACATTCTTATATCTATACCCAAGAGAAGTAGAAGTGGATATTGGAAAACACTTTTATAGGAATGTTCCCAGCAGTGCTACTTACAATACCCAAAAGGTTAAAAGACCTCAAGTGGACATCAACTAATAATAAACCAAAGGGATATAGGTTTAAAATAAAATATTCTATAGCCTTAGAAAGAAATGAAGGACTAAGATGTGTCAACATTGAATGAATCTTGAAAATACTACACTGTGTGAAAGTAACCATCAGAAACAAATTACATATGGTATGATTTCCTTTATGTCTTAGGGTTTCTATTGCTGCAATGAAACACCATGACCAAAAGGCAAGTTGGGGAGGAAATGGTTTATTTGGTTTACACTTCAGCATTGCTGTTCATCACTGAAGGAAGTCAAGACATGAACGCAAACAGGGCAGGAACCTGGAGGCAGGAGCTGATGCAGAGGGCATGGAGGGGAGCTGCTTGCTCATCTTGACTTGCTCAGTCCACTTTTCTTTATAGACCCAGGACCACCTACCCAGGGACAGTACCACCCACAGTGGGCTGGGCCCTCCCCATTGATCACTAATTGAGAAAATACCTTACAGCTGTATCTCATGGAGGCATTTCCTCACCTGAGGCCCCTTCCTCTCTGATGACTCTAGTTTGTGTCAAGTTGACAGACAAAATCAGCCAATACAACTGACCCCTTATCAATTTGACACACAAACACATTCCTATTAAGCCACAACCCTTCCTTTCTTATTTATCCCTAAAATCTTAAAGAACTTTAAAAGTCCCACAGTCTTTACAAATTCAAACACATTAAAATTTTAGTAACCAATCTTTTAAAATCTAAGATCTTTCAAAATTCAAAGTCTCTCAACCATGGGCTCCAATAAAATACATTCTTACTGCAAGAGGAAAAAATCAGGACACAGTCGCAATCAAAGCAAAACAAAATTCCAACTGTCCAAAGGCTGGGATCCACTCACGATCTTCTGGATCCTTCTTCCAAAGGGCTTGGGTCACTTTTCAGGCTCTGCCCTCTGCAGCACACACAACTTGTCTTCTGTTCTCCAGCAGGCTCCACTCTACTGCTGCTGCTGTTCTTGATGATCATCCCATGGTACTGGCATCCAAAATGCTGGGTCCCTCGCTGCAGTTGGGCTGCACTTTCACCAATAGCCTCTCATATGCTCTCTTCATGGTGCCAAGACTCAACTTCTTTGCATGACCCCTTCAGTCCTGGGCCCTCAACTGCCACTGAGACTGCACCTTCACCATTGGTCTATCCTACCCTCTCATAGTGCCAAGCCTCAGTTTTCCCAAGGACCACTTCAGGCTTTCAAAACCAGTACCACCTGGGTGACGCTTACATATTACCAAGTCTGGCTGCCAGCACAAGGTACAATCTTGGCAGCCTCTAGCACACAGCTTCTCTGTGGTCTCAGGAAACACTTTCCAGAAGGTTTCACCTCAGTGATGCTGGTCTCTTTTTTTTTTTTTTTTTTTAGATTTATTTATTTATTATGTATACAGTGTTCTGTTTGCATGTATCCTTGCAGGTGAAGAGGGAGCCAGATCTCATTATGGATGGTTGTGAGCCCCTATGTGGTTGCTGGGAATTGAACTCAGGTCCTCTGGAAGAGCAGCTAGGGCCCTTAACCTCTGAGCCATCTCTCCAGCCCCTGGTCTCTTTTTAATCAATGCTAATTTCTTAGCTCCATTTGACCAGCATCACGTATCCTAGCAAAGCAGCTGATTTTTCAGCCCCAGCTAACCAGAACCACAGAATCTTAATTCAAAACAACAAATGGCCCTGATAGAGTCTCTAAATTTCCCTCTGAAACTTTGCAAGCCGGGCCTCCATCCTCTGCACTTCTCTAAATATTCATATATTCCAAGTTCTCACAGAAAGTCTCACTGAGGTCTCAACACTCAATGGCTTTTCTAGCCCAAAGTTCCAAAGTCCTTCCACAGTCCTCCCCAAAACATGGTCAGGTCTGTCACAGCAATACCCCACTACACTGGTACCAATTTCTGTCTTAGTTAGTTTTTTTTTTTTTTTTTTTTTATTGCTGTGAAGAGACACAATGACCACGGCAACTCTTATAAATAAAAACATTTTATTCGAGTGGCTAGCTTACATTATCAGAGGTTCACCCCATTATCATCAGGATGAGGAACATGGCAGCATGCAGGCACATGTGGTGCTGGAGCGGAGAGTCCTACATCTTGATTCGGAGACAACAGGAAGTTGACTGACTGTTACACTGAGGGAAACTTGAGAAAAGAGACCTCAAAACCTGCCCCTAACCATGACATACTTCCTGCAACAAGGCCAAAACTCATAATAGTGCCTCTCCCTTTGGGGGCCATTTTCTTTCAAACCACCACAACTTATATGTAACTTCTAGAACATGCTATTCATAGAAAGTAGAAAGTAGTGGTTTCTGAGGACTGGGAGGTATGGGCAGACAAGGAATTATTAGCTAAGAGTTATAGTCTTTCTAAAGTTGACTGTGGTAATGATTGTACATGTCTGTAAATAAATTTAAATAGGGTATATGGTATGTACACTGCATCTCAATAAATTAAAAAAAAATAAAAGTGAAGTGTATGTTAGTAAATGTTTCACTTCTGGTTCTCAGAGGGGAAAATGTCTTGTCTTATAAGGTTCAGTGTTTCCATGAGGGAAAATATTCCTCTGGTTATTTTTAAGCACCCAGTTCTCTATTGGTGAATGTAGGTATGGAAAGAAACATAGAGCTGCTTGCTATCACAGAGTATTTAAACCATTTATACACAATAAGCCAAAGTAGCAAATATATCAAGGAGTATAATATAAGATGGTAGAGTAATTACAAGCTCTGACCATTTATTTCAATTGTTTTAAGTATAATACATTTAACTATAATTTTGCCATTTGATTTTTAATTATTATTTGTATATGTCATGAAAATTTAACACTAAGTGCCCATAAACAAGTTCAGACTGATTCTGAGTACTATACTGTGATTCAAAAACACTCCTTTTGAAGAATTTTGTGTAAACATCTAGGAAATTGCCACCATTTACATTCATTTGAGCAGAATTAAAATGCTTATATGGCCTAAGAAGTTTCCTATTTCTTCCTCTAGTGCTTATATCTGAGCTTAGCAGAAATATTTTCCTGGTTGTAGCAACATAATCCTATTTTCTGTAGACAGTTTTGAGGCATTTGGGTACTATTTCTCAACCCAACAAGCCACACCAACAGTTCAACAAAACCCCTGAGCACACGTGATAAATGAATGGCCTTTCTGCAATCAGGCCATGGGCTCTTTTGATTTCTGACTGTCATCAATCTCGGTGCTTGTACTGTTTCATGAAGTCAAACTTCAAAAGGATTTAATGCAATGACAAACAAAATAATCAACTAGCCTTTGAAAACTCCGCAAGTCCTGATATTTAATGCAGAGTCATAACAAGTTTGATGTAGTGCTACTTTGAGTATTTGGTGTTAACACTGTGCTGTTTCTGACCATAAAAGACTTCCTCTGGAGGAATACAGGCTTTGGAATGGGGTATGCTCATCATGGCACCTGATGCTTACTATACATAGGTTATGAACATTGCTGCCTGTGGGCAAATAGATTCAAAAAGATTAGGTCTGGTGCCAAATTAGTGGAGCTAAACCTTGCCTGGCCTAAGTATGATGGTAAGCCAAGCAGCCATAGACAATAAACAGACAATAGTCACTACTGTTATTTTCCTGTTGTTGGAATAGCTGAAAGAAAGTTATATAGTTTTTCTGTGCTCTATTTTCATATCTGTACAACAAAGAACATTAACAAATTTCACAATTGTTATAAAATAGATGAGACAAAATGGATAAAGTTTCTTACACACCAGTGAGACTTCCAAAAACCCTTAGGATATAGAAGCAAAATTGCATAGCATATTTACACAAAATCCTTCAAAAGGAGTGCTTTTGAATCACAGTATAGTGCTTAGAGTCAGTCTGAACTTGTTTATGAGCACTTAGTGTTAAATTCTCATGACTTTTACAAATAATAATTAAAAATCAAATGGCAAAATTATACTTAAATGTATTATATTTAAAACAATAACATATCTGGGCTTTAAATTCAATTGGTCCTAAATTTAACTCCTAGCCCTATATATTCCTGAGTAACTAACTCTAAGTCAGTCCTGGCTTCTTTCTTAGTCTTCAGTTTCCTATCTGTAATCATAGCACCTATCTCACAGCAGTCTGAAATTAAGCTGAAAAAGGTCAAAAGTGCAAAGCCTCAATAACTGGGGCCTGTTAGGCAGTTCCAAGAGAGTGGATACTATTTTGCAAGCATTTGGACAGAGCTCACATAGGGAAGACTGAGGGAAAAAACGCCAATTCCTAGAACATAGGGGTAGACAGATGAGACCCAAGATGGAGGTGCTAGAAGGCTTGATTGCTTCCATTCGGGAAAGCCAGTCAATGTTCTTACACTGTAGGTAAGAACATGGGCAGGCAAACCATTGGCTTTGGGTTTTCTTTTTCATAATCTTTTTAAAATTTTATTTCAGTGTAATATATGTAAATTAGACTGTACATACCTAACAAGTCCAATTTGATGAATGTTGATAGGAGTATATTCTTATAAAACTATCATCACAATCAAGATGATGAACATTTGTGTCACTACCAAAAGATTCTCCGTGAGCCTTTTTAATTGAGCCTCTTTCCTTTCCTCTCATCTCTCATCCCATGGCAATCACTGATCTACTTTTTGTCCCTTTAGCTAGACTTTCTGGAATTTTACATAAATGGAATCATACAATATATAATCTTTTGGGTCTGGTTTCTTTTGTTCAGCATCATTATTTTGATAGTCATCCACTGTTCCATATACTAAAAATTCATACTCTTTATTGACTAAGTGGTATTTGCATGTATGTATATATCATCTACCTGTTGGTGAAATTATTAAGATCACTCCACGTAGTTAAAAGGGAGGTTTATTTAGTGGCGTAACTTACAAGTGAAGGGATAGGTAGGTTGCAGGGTCTGGGAAAGGTGTGTCGCAGTCAGGTGGTGTTCTCTGGAGAACTCTGCTGGGTCTACCTACAGCGTCCAGGGTCCAGAAACCAAGAGAGCCCCTGCATCTGGAACTCGGTTCTTCAGCATCCTCTCTCAGCCCCACCTTGTAGGTGTGACCACTACCGAAGCCTCAATGGGGGGTTGGAACTTCCAGGTCAAAGTTGGAATGGCTACCCACTACATCTACCTGTTGACACATATTAAGAATCCTCCCAGGGTTTAGTCTATACAAATTAAGGTATTATAAGCTTTTATCTATATCCTTGAGGAGAACAAGTATTTTTATTTCTTTTTAACATTGTCTAAATTAAGCATATTACTTTCCAATATTGTTGTACTATTTTCATTCCAAAAGCAGTGTGATGCAGAATTTCTCTGAAACCTCACTAACTGTATGGTGAGTACTTAGGGAGAAATTAAGCATTATGATTTACCTTAGCTCCGTTTTCTCCACATTCTTTATGCTTGAGTTTTGTTGGAGTTCTTGGAGGTTCGAGTTTTGAACTTTTATTAAATTTGGAAAAGCTTCAGCCATTACTTCTTAAAATAATGTTTTTGTCTCCCTATTTCTAGGGCTCCAATTACACATGCACTAAAGCCATAGAAGTTGCCTCACATCTTGCTGTTGCTCTGCTCATTTATTTCTCTCTGTGTTTGATTTTGGACATTTTCTATTACTAAGCCTTTGAGGTCACTAGTGTTTTCATCTACAATGTACAGTATAATAATAATATTGTCCAGTGTGTCTTTATATCTGGCATTGTATTTTCTATCTGTGGACATAAGAATTGAGTCTGTGTCTCCTTAGCACTGGAAGCGTGCTTTGTAAGAAATGATTGTAATGTAATTGCTTACCAATTCTCTCACCTATGTTACTTACCACTTAAGAATTCTTCTTTGCACTATGGGACACATTTTTCTATTTTGCATACCTCATGATATTTTCCTAGATTTCAGATTTGAGGAACTATAATGTTGAGTGCTGGATACCCTTTAAATACCGATGAGCTTTGCTCTAACTTGTAGCAGTCTTTTGGAAATAGTTGGAGTCTTTCAATGCTTGATTTAAGCTTTCTTAGGTTGGACCAGACAAACTACACTAAGGCTCATTGGGTTCTATCGCCAAGGCAGTCTCCTTCTGAGCACTCAGCCTGATGCCATGGATATTAGTAGGGTTTGTTCTGCCTGAGTATTGAGAAGCAAAGCAACCTGGAACCTTGTAAGAGCTCCAGAAGTCGCTTCCCTACTTCTTCTGAATAGTTCTTCTCCCAACCCTGTACTTCATGTAATTGTGATCAATATATAGCCAAAGACTTGTGGGGAACAGATTACAGAGACATCTCCAAAAGCTTTCTTTTGGGGTTCTTAAAATCTGTCTCTTCAACTAAGGGATGTGCAGGTTCATCCTGGGCTTCATGGAAACTCTCTCTAAGTCACACACAAGAACAACTGTAGAACTATCCTGTACAGCATGTTTTTCAAATGTCTGGTAAACATTATTTCATGTGTTTTGCACAATTTAAAAGTTGCTTGAGGTAAAGGGCTAAATCCAGCTCCTATTACTCTTCCATGGCTAGAAGCAGAGCGTATTTCTCCATTTTTTCTAATATTTGGGTTAGACTAGGTTTTAGATTCCTAGTAATACCAAATAGAAAGTAAGAATTCTGAGTCATAAACTGGTAGGATTCTTAAAGATGACCTTGGATCCTCCTCCTCCTCCTCCCTCATCTCCCCTCAGGATTCATTTGATGGATTATAGAACAGAGATCAAGAAAGGAAGACTCTTCCCAAAGTCACATTGCAAGCTGGCCACAAAAATAAGACAGAAATCAAGCCTTCTGCTCTTAATTTTAATTCATACAGTAATTTTCTACTTGTTTTCTCTTATAACCCAGTTTATTTGGATAGATTATAGCATTGAAATCCAAAATCCATGCTTCCCCAGGCTACAGAATGGGCAATTATTAGCTCCCACCTAGATGCTATTTCATTTTCTTTGAGTTTTACAGACAACTCCTAGGATTGGATGAAAGAAAATATTACCAGAATAGCTAAAACATTGCAAAATTAAACCGCTTTCATGGCAGTCACTCCAGGAAAAAAAACTATATATTTCCCCCATTGATTTACTGTGGACTTCCTAATTAGGAAGGCATGTGACTTAGAACTTAGATTGGTTCCCCACACAAAATCAACTCCCACAAGTCCAGTGATTACTAGTCCCCTTTCACCTGAACTGAAAAAAATGGCTTGTCTAAGTTTCAAGAAACCCTGCTGTCTTAAAGCAGTCTAGGAAATGCTGCTTTCAAAGTCAACTAGAACAGATTTTAACCATTGGCTTCAACACTTACTGTATCACTTTGGATAAGTGACTTAACCTCCGGGAGCTAGGGAGATCACTCAGCGATTAAGAGCACTAGCTGCTTCCAGAGGACCTGGGTTCAATTCCCTGCACCCACATGGCAGTTCACAGCTGTCTGTAACTCCAGTTCTAGAGGGTCTGGCACCCTCACACAGACGTACATGCAAAACACCAATGCACATAAAAATAAATAAATAAATAAATCTTTAAAGTGACTTAACCTCTTTGTAATGGAAGTGCTAGCATTGTAGTATATCATTATTATAATTAATTATTCATCTCATATTTTAGCACCTTTCAAACAATGGACAACTTTGCAGTGTTTTCTTTTTGAGATTTATTTTATTTTTATTATTTTTTTGTGTGTATAATGTTTTGCCTGCATGTGTGTCTATGCACCATGTGCATGCAGTACCCACAGAGGCTAAAAGAAAGCATCAGATTCCCTTGCAATTGGAGCTGCAGATGGTTATGTGCTGTCACGTGGGTGCTGGGAATCAAATCCACGTACTCTGGTAGAGCAGTCAATGATCTTAGTTGCTGAGCAATCTCTCCAGCCTCTTTTCCCCTTTAATGGTGTGGCATCTAAAACTACAGTACTAATTCCTAACAGTAGAATTTTTTCAATGATTAAATATAATAAAGTAAGCATAGTACATGGTAAACATTCAGAGACCTCTTGGCAATTATTATTGTTGTTGTCGTCATCATCATCACCAATAATAAGAAGTAATACCTGGCCAGGTCACAGGCCTTCCAACTCCCCTCTTCTGGTTGTCAGTACACAGTTGGAGCTGCTTGTCTGACAAGTTAGAGGCTGTCATGCTGCTCACCAGTGTCAACTTGTCACTGTAGTTCAACCTTAGGGCTTTCCTGTTAGTAGGATTTTGCCCTCTACTTTAAGCCTATAAGTACCATTATCTCAATATCACCTTTGCTACCATTGAATTACAAAGGCAGGAAAATGGGTTCTGTGACTTCTTGAGTCATCTCCCAAACTCTCTCTACTTCATTTCAAATGTCCTCCCCATGTTCTGAGGAAGCATTCTAGTTGTAGTGTTCTTTAAGTCATCAAAATCAGAGCTGCCAGGGCTGAAAGTCAAATCTATTTTCCTCAGCACACATCCAGTGCCCCATGTTATGGAACTGATATTTATATGTCTTTGAAATTCAAGGATACCAAGTCTGGTCAGGTTTGAAGTGGAAAGAGTCACCTGAGGATGAAGCACCAGCCTGCATCTCCCCATACAGAAAAGTCGCCTGCATTTCTCTCCAGCTTTTTCTTGGTTTTGTTAGTATGTGATGCAGACAAGGCAGGCTGCTTGCATTGTAAAGCCTTACTCCTCCCAGACTTCTCCCACAACACACACACACACACACACACACACACACACACACACACACACACTCCATCCGAAACAGCTCTCGCTGTCCATGAATATAACTGTAGACTCCATGAGCTGGTCCTGGAACACCAACCTTTGACATGTAAGCAGAGGTTAGCTCTCTGTCTCCTTCTGGTTCCTAGCAATCTAGGACACTCTGGAGAATCCCAGTAAAAAGGAAGAAAGGTCAGTAAAGAATGGACTTTGTCTCTGGCCATTTGGAGCAAGCAGCTTGACTGTTTCTCAAGCAACTGTAAAATAATCGAATCTGAACCAAGTGATGCTTGACAGTGCATGCCACCCAGGATTCTGCACCATGGCCAGTGTGAGGCTGGGAATTAATAATAGTGAATGATTATCATAGAAACTGTCTCTAGGAAAAACGACCAAGTTTTTTTACCATTCAACCTTGGGAAGATAAAATCGGGCCTAGCAGAAAAAGACAAATGATCCAAGAGCAAAAGCAGGACTTGAAATCCAAAGAGCATCCCGGGACATGACTATGCACCAGCCTCATCTCCCTGTCCCAGAGGCAGGTAATACGGAGAAGAGAGGATGTCTTTGTCCATCTCAGAATCCTGTGGTCAACCTGCAGTATCCCTAATACCTCCTGGCCCTTGTTCTTCTTGCCACTTATTTCTTCTTTCCTGAAGACTATGTTAGGTCCCTCTGTGTGGCCTGATGACCCCTCCTTGTTTCCTATGGCAACATCCCTTCTGTCCTTTCTCCACCCTATGTCCCATCTGCCCCCACCAAAGCAGGGCTTCTGAGAGAACATGGAAAAGCAGAAACCTTATCACATTGCCCTACTTTAAAAAAATCAATAAACAAGAATGGTTTAACATGTGTCAGTATTTAGGTTGAGTAATACGAAAACAATGGCTTATTTAATTATTTTCACTATATTTGTGTATACTCTAAATTACTCATAATAAAACAATTTTTCAGAGATGTCAAGTTAAAGCCTAAAGTCTTCAGGTTTGACTTCAAGGTCTCTCAGGCTGTCTGTAAGATACCATAATACACAGTCTTCTGTATTTCCCAACCTTGACATGCAGCCCTATCTTAGACCATGCACTTACATATAACAGAGCAGCTGCCCCCCTCTCCTGCCTACAAAGTGTTTCTTCCTCTCTTGGAAGCAGCCAAATGAAAATGATCCCTGATCCATCAAAGACACCTTCCCAAACTCGCCGCCCCCCCCCCCATCCGGAGGAGGTAGGGACGGTGGAGGGTGCCTCCTCTGGCCTGATATGCATATATGCTGAACACATTTTCAAGAGAGCAGATTGTTTTAGTTAATCAAATAGGTGCGATATTTACTTGAACTTGGGCAAATCAAGTAATCTATCTTGGCTTCTGCTTCTGTCTCCAGGAAATGAAAGTAATAGCAGTACTTATCTCACAAGACTGGGGTAACCTCCAGTTCTGTTTTGTCCTCTATGAAAATAAAGGAAGATGGTATAGGGGAGACGGGAGAGGAAAAAGGAGAGAAGTGAGGAGGAGAGAGGGAGGGAGAGGGCAGAGGAAGGGGAGAGGGAGAAACGGAGAAGAGAAGGAGGCAAGGAGCGAGGGAGGAAGAGAGAGAAGGAGGAAGGAGAGAGACTGAGACTGACTGGCAAACCGACTTCAAGCAAATAATGTGGATAAATAATTACCTAATTTGTCTAAGATGGAATGGTCCTGAAACCTACAGGTAAGACGCTGCTGTTTATGCGAGCAAGTGAAAAATTACTGACATCGAAACTGCGATTCCTCTGTGGGGACTGAGGACAGTTCACATTTGGAGGGAGGTCTTCAGAAGTCAAGGCCAGAGTCTCCCACTCTCTCTTTATAAACACTCTGAAAGTCAGCGGCAGTGATCCTGCCCAAAATCCAGGGGCTAAGGGCTGAGAGCTAGGGTTTGCATGAAAATTCGCCCTGGTGACAGCTCCAGTCTGTGAGCCTCAGAGTGCTTGCGATGGGATGCAGGGTGACAAAATCTGTGTGGGTCCATTGCGAGTCATTCCCCCCTCCTTCCTTCCCGCCCCACTGCCGCTGCCACCAGCCTAGCTCCTCTGGGTTCGGTGGCCTCGTGCGTCACCGGCGCGGGCGGGGACAGAGGGGGTGCGCCGCAAGGTGAGGGCACCGCGCTGCTTTAAGAAGCCGTGCGCCCCCGCCACAGCTCAGAGCTTGCGGCGCTGCGCGCTGGTCGGACTTGCGGGCACAAGCTCGGTGCCCCGCTCCCGCCGCGCCCGCTGCTCCTTCCACTCGGTGCGAGCTCGCAGCCGCCTGTGCCCCGAAAGGTGGCCAGACAGCGCGGCGAGCCCCGAGGGATCGGTTCTCAGCTCCTGCGACTCAACGCCTCCAGCAGCAACAGGTAAGCTGCGGAGCTCGGCTCAGGTCGCGCGGGTCCCCAAGCCCAACCGGTCCCCTAGCCCAAGCGCTCAGACACCCTTTTGCCAAGGCTAGAAGGTTACTAAGGTTGCGCACCAGGTCCGAAAGGGCTCTCCAGGCGCCCTTGCGTATCCCGAGCACTTTCTCTCCTGTGTCCTCTCCCTCTCCCTCATTTCCTTGTTTCCTTCCTGCGTTCTCTGCTTCTCAACCTCTTTTCTATTCTGGTTAGCTTTTATCGTGCTCCGTTTCTCCATGCCCCTGTCTCTTACTGTCCCCTTTTCTCTTTCTCACTCTTAATCTTTCCCCCCTCTCTCACTCTTAGGATCCTATTTGTTCTTTCTTGGTTCTCCTTCCAAAGCGCTTTCTCACTTTTTCTGTGTCTCTCTTTTCCCTTCTGCCTCTTTCTCTCTGCCTTTCCAAATATCTTGCTCTGTCCCTCTCAGACCCCCACCCCCGTCCTTGCGCACCCCTGTCTCTTTCCCTATTCCTCACTCTTCCCAGCTCGCTCTCCTCACCCCCACCCCCACAGACTCCTAGCCGGCTGGAAAATATAGGGAGGATGGCGAATTTGGGACATGAGGCAGTGTAATGGGTTACATGTTCCAGCCACGACTGCGCTATTGACAAACTACGCATTTTATTTGATAAAGCCCTGGCGGCCAAGGGGGCAAGTGGTTTCCATGGCAAGATAAAGTCAGCAGAGACAGGTACAAGGAGACAAAGATCCAGCTAGAGGAAAACTAAGGTGGGGTGGGGGGTGCTCTCAGAGAAGGATGCTGAGCGATAGGGATGTATGCAAATTCAAAGAGGCAGAGAAAGAGTTTGGAAATGGTACTAGGGCAGTGAAAATGAAGGACAGAGATGAACTAGAGTACACATCTAGAGACATCACTTGAGAAACAGAGATATCAGAGTGTTAGGGACCAAGAGGAAGGAGGGACAGGTCCGGCAAGACATAGAACCTAGGCACTTAGAAAAACAGTGAAGGAAGACAGGAAGAGGTACAGAGAAATGTGAGAAAGAGCAGGCACGCAGGTGCTGGTGTGAGACCTGAGACACATAAATCTGAGAGAGACACAGACAAGAGAGCCAGAGACACCAAACAGGTGTGTTAGGAGCCCAAAGGGGCAGTCAGGGAACTCTACTGAAGAGGAAGAAAGACCCAAGGAGAGGAGGGGCATACACAGCTACAGAGTGAGCTCACTAGTGAAAAAAGCACGCAGAGACTGAGAGACACAGAACTGAGAGGGGGAGGGAGATTATCAGACAGAGGACAGCAACAGCCAGACATAGACAGACTATGTAGATGCTAGTGGGAAACTGGGGCGGGGGGAGACTATAGAGTGAAGGATGGGACGATGTTCGTGGAAACAGGGGCATACACTCTGTGGTAGAGGAAAGGTGCCCCCAGTAAAACATTGGAGACAGAAATCTAGTCTCATAAGCAGGCAGGTACAGAGTGCAAGCACATGCGTCAGTGAGAAAGAACAAATCTCCAAGAGGCATGGAGGAGACAGGCTGAGGGAGTGCCCACTGTGCTAACAGGGAGGACAAGCAAAAGGAAGAGAATGCAAGGAAGACTGGCAGTGAGACCCCAAGAGTTAGAAAAGGAGCCAGAGAAACTGCTTTGATTGGGGTTGAAACTGTGCAGGGCTCTAAGGGAGGGGTCCTATAGTGATGCTGCTGGTCTCAGAGGCTTGTCTCTGCAAGGCATTAACCCTGCCCACATGTTTCTCTCGTCCTCAGTATAGACAGTGTGCAGTCTGCGCATCTCATTGCCCACTGGTGCAGAGACTGAGCTGCACCTTGTCTCCCGCCTGCCTGCCATCACCATGACACCCACCTGCACCAACAACACTCGAGAGAACAACAGCAGCCAAGCGTGCATGCCCCTCTCCAAGATGCCTATTAGTCTAGCTCACGGCATCATCCGAGCCACTGTGCTGCTTGTCTTCTTTGGTGTATCCTTTGTGGGCAATGTAGTGCTGGCTTATGTACTGCAGCGTAAGCCACAGTTGCTGCAGGTGACCAACAGGCTCATCTTTAACCTCCTTGTCACTGACCTGCTGCAGATTGTTCTCGTGGCCCCCTGGGTGATGGCCACCTCCATTCCTGCCTTCTGGCCTCTCAATATTCACTTCTGTACGGCCCTGGTTAGCCTCACCCACTTATTTGCCTTTGCTGGTGTCAATACCATTGTGGTGGTGTCAATAGATCGCTACCTGTCCATCATCCACCCTCTCTCCTACCCATCCAAGATGACCCAGCGACGTGGTTATATGCTCGTCTATGGCACCTGGATTTTGGCTGTCCTGCAGAGCACACCTCCTCTCTATGGCTGGGGCCAGGCTACCTTTGATGAACGTAATGCTCTCTGTTCCATGATCTGGGGATCCAGCCCAAGCTATGCCATTGTCACTGTGATATCCTTCATTGTTGTTCCACTGGTTGTTATGATTGCCTGCTACACTGTGGTGTTTGGTGCGGCACGTCGGCAGCATGCTCTCCTGTACAACGTCAAGAGACGCAGCTTGGGGATGAGAGTCAAGGACTCTGTGAAGACTGAGAATGAACGGGGAATGAAGAAGAGGGATGAGTG
Organism: Peromyscus maniculatus bairdii; assembly: GCF_049852395.1. Lineage (NCBI taxonomy): Eukaryota > Metazoa > Chordata > Mammalia > Rodentia > Cricetidae > Peromyscus > Peromyscus maniculatus. The sequence continues at coordinate 18,550,566 of NC_134875.1, forward strand.
CCAGGATGAGAATGAATTGCTGTGCCAAGGTGAAGGTCAGGCCAAGACTAAGGAAAGCGGCATTGAGGTGGAAGAGAGTCCCATGGAAGCCGGGGACATCATCATGAAGGCCAGAGAAAGAAGCCCTGATTTAAGTGCAGGTATTGCTGAGTCCAAGGGCATTGAAGAGGTCAGTGATGGCAGCATGGAGGATCTGGAATTCGGCAGTGAAGTTCAGGAGAGCAGCATGAAGGCAGACACTGGCCGAATGGAGATCAATCAGTGCAACATTGATTTGGGTGAAGATGACATAGAGTTCGGCATGGATGAAGTTCATTTCAGTGAGGATGATGTCGAGGCCATGAACATCCGAGAGAGCTTTCCACCCAGTCGTCGCAACAGCAACAGCAACCCACCTTTGCCCCCATGCTATGAGTGCAAAGCTGCAAGAGTGATCTTCCTCATCATTTTCTCCTATGTGCTATCTCTGGGGCCCTACTGCTCTCTAGCTGTGCTGGCTCTGTGGGTGGATGTCCAAACCGAGGTCCCCCAGTGGGTGATTACCATAATAATCTGGCTTTTTTTCCTGCAGTGCTGCATCCACCCTTATGTCTATGGTTACATGCACAAGACCATCAAGAAGGAAATCCAGGATGTACTGAAGAAGTTTGTCTGGAAGAAAAAGCCCTCTACAGAAGACAGCCACCCTGACCTGCATGAATCCGAAGCTGGCACAGAGAGAGGCACTGAAGGCAAGGTTGTCCCCTCCCGTGATTCTGCTACTTCACCTTAAAGTTAGTTCTAAGGCAAACTTTTCACTGTCCACAACACAGAAAACAAGAGCAGCTTTCTTTTCAGTGCATCACCCACAATCTCATTAGTGCCAACCCTTACCATTTCAGGCAAAGGTGTTGTAAATACATCCTTTTCCACCACAAGGCAGGTAAATAGAAGGGAGAAGTAGAGACTTTGATCTTTCCTGAAAGGTATAAGCCCGTCAAAGAATGGACTTGAGGATTCCTATCAAATATATACATATTAGGCTCTAAATGTCCTAAAACAAGGGCTACCTGGTTTGGAACTGTTCTTGGTATTTTGCCTGCCTCCCCAGAGCTACAACATAGCAGCTTTAGCTCTGAGTAAAAGGGAAAGTGATGCCTGTGGACATAAGAACTATTTGGCCTTCAGGTCAGGAACTCATGGGCTGGGGCTACGTATTGTGTTCAACTGAAAGAAAAGCAACTGATCAAATCACTTTTGGAGTCTTAAAAGCACAGCTAGGCGGACTGATCATCATAGGAGCAGATTTCTGTACTGAAGAGCCCCACAATACGGTGCAGAGACAATAATACAAATTTTGACATAGGGGATTGTGCAGCTAGAATATGAAGAAAGCGTCTAGGTCCTCGAAGGGATCCAGAAAAGGGCATACACGAAATGGAGAGCTAGTTCAAGGGAAGAAATGGAAAAATAAGTCGTATCCATGGAGCTAAACAATTGTGTGTTTCTTTCTCTTTCTCTCTCTCCTCTCTTTCTCCATTCTCTCCTACCCTGGGATTCTTCATGGGCTGGGACTGACCTCTGTGCAAATGGAAAACTGTCAAGTGACACAAATATTTTTTGTCTCCTATTGGAGTAACAGCAGGAAAGAAATCAAGCCAGTATTTTACTATTTCCCTTCTGTGACTGAGTTGGAATGCTCATGAGAATTCTCTAGACCTCTACCAACCACTTGTGTTTTACTTTCTTTTATTTCAAATTGATGTATGGGTTAAACAATTTTTCAGGTTTAAAAAAAGAAATTCAAATATGAATGGTCCAAGTTCTAGAAAACTCACACTGCCAATGAATTTTATGTCCATAAGAAGTCTCTTTCATCTCTATAACCTAATAAACATGAGCTAGTTTCTCCATATGAGAATAAACATGTTCCTTCCTCCAGGCACACACAACTTTTCAACCTGTGGTTGTCTCTAAAACTTGTAAGTTCTCTGCACAAATGCAGAAATGACAGAGAGGATTGTTTCATAATACCTAGCAAATATATGAACTATTCCAAAGAATCTGAAGATCAAAGCATCTGAATCAAGCATAGCTTATCGATTACTATTGAAACACACCTCTTGTAATACAAAAATTACCACCAGGGCAAATACCCAAGTAAACTTTAAAAATATTAAACCTGGAAATCACTTTGGGCAAGGACAGAGCTAACATATTTCAGAGAGCACAGGACATATTTAAAGACAAAATAACATGCAACCAAAAACTAGTAAGTAAGTGTTGTTGAAGCAGATACCTACTGTTAAGATGGGAGGAGGGAAAGGGGAGGGATATTTGATTAAAAATGATTAAACAGGAGGTTGTACATGATGGTAGCCAGAGGTTAACATTCCTCATTCATTTATATGTTATCTCTTCCTCCTCACAGATTCCAGCATGAGCTTCTCAAAAGGGGAGAGGTAAACGGCTGTGAAAAAGTGTGTGTGGGGATGTGGGATTACCATATTCACAATGCAGGAGAGTTGATTAAAACAAATACTATTGAACTGACCTGTCAGATCATTATGTCCATGAGAACTTTATCAACTTCAACTCCACTAATTTGGAACTTGTGATAATCTCAGACAAGGCATGGTATCTAAAATTAACCCTCACATCACAATATTTTTCCATCAATATTAATATAGCAAATTAATATTCAAAAATTTGTTACATTGATTTATTGCTAAAATTATATTGGCCCATCCTTAAAAGATACCTGAATGAAGTGGCTTATTTGATCAGTTTTCTTGTGGGGCAAGGGGTATTTCCTTACAGGTTTGAAACAGAGGAGTTCAAAGGTGGCAATGCCTATACTATCAGTAGAATTGCTTATATACTTACATAGAAAACAGGATTTCAAATATGTTTCCAACATTTTGTTGAAACTGAACTTCTTATTTTATTTTTAAAGCTCAACCCTTTCAATGTGTAACAAAGAGAACTGTTTGCCAAAACCCAAAATCCAAATGGAACCAGAACCTGTACAAGTGTGGTAAGTCCATTTGACAACACACACAACATCTTCCAGGGTGCTGAGACTCACCTGCTCCTAAAACAGTCCAACTTTCCCTCTTTTATTCACTGTTCATTCTTTGGAAATTGGATTCTTCAAAGGTGAAGACCTTTTGAAAATAGGGTGGAAAGGACAACCCTTGAATTAAAGGTATTCTGTCTTGATGACATTTTCTTTTAATGAACAATAGGACTTCTGGTTAGCATGGAGAGAGGGTTTAACAAGTGACTGCAAGCTAAGAGCCAGGCTAAGACGTCTGGTCAGTCAGGGCTTTAGACACTCTCCCTACTTAACTGTGTCTCCATTTTGATTGTTCTGGGCCCCTGAAGGCCCCAAACCACTCCCAAGCTTAGGCATGAGGAGGCAGAAGCATGAACTGGAGACAACAGACTAGAGCCTAAAACCCTGGAAGAATAGACATCTTTCCAGTTACATATGATAGCTTCCTCTATGGCAAATATTTAACATGCATATTAGCACACTTAGGCTATAAGCAACAAAACTGGTTAGAGGAAGAAATAGGGAAACTCAAATACACTGAACTTGGCCACTGCCAGGTCACTGGCAAGTTCACTGCTTTTTGGTAAGTAGGGTAAGAATCCTCAAGGAACATGAAGGTTTCCAATAGGAGTTAGGTTTCCATCATTGCCTCCCAAAGCCTCCATATCTTAAGAGTATACACACTAAGGGGAAATCACAGCAACTTGTACATATAAGGAGATTTGCTGTGTGAAGATGCTGTATTACTTTTGCTCTAAAAGAGACAAAAACAAGATTGGTTTTAGTTCGGTGCTTCAAGTTTGAGTGGACTTTTCCCCTCTTCATCTGTTACAACTTTGTTGAAAATTGGTACTTTTGTCTTGTGTCAGTGCTGTGCTCTTTTGTGGTATTTCTTCTCATTGTAAGCTCTAACTGTATATAAAATGTGTTCTTGGAGATAAGGTGCTAGATATTAGATTGTGTGTGTTCATAGCTAGTGTCATCAGTAAAAAGTGAGTGATGTGTACGTGTAAAGTTAGTTAGCAAAATGCATGCAGTATTCTATATGTGACCCACAATTCTTGAAGTAGAACATAGTACATATATTTACCTTTAAAAGTGTATACTACAGGATATGTAAGATGGCTCCAAGATCACCAGTGTGGCAGGAAGAGTTGACTTTCATTCCTTAAATCCCTGGTACATGACAAGCAAGAATTTAATTCTGGTACAACTGGTAATCGATGTGAACTGAATTATCAACTTGGCTGAAGTCCTTGCTGGCAGTTCTCCACAATACACCTGGCACTGGTATACCTGTTTTCTTCAATGTATAGAATGCAAAATCTAAGAAGATGGTCCTTTCCCCATAAAAGAGCAAGAACCCCAGGACAGGCCATTGGAGTTCTGGTAGCAGAATGAAAAGAACACTACAGTTTCAAGACCTACACAGGAACCAGTACCTGATTGGGAAGTTATTGGACTTGCATTTAGCTGATCCATATTGTGACCATCCCTGCCCTCATAGAGAAGTGCCAAAACCCAGAAAAAGGCTGCTCTGGTTTTTTTCCCCCTTTGGCTGTCTCAGACAAGATGCAGTATTGATAAAGAGACAGTGAGAATTCTCGGGTTGGGGGGAGGGTGGGGGTTACAGCTCAGGTGTTTGAAGAGTTACAGTTGTAGATCAAATATATTTGCAAAAGAACTCAGATTATTTTATTATATTTTGAGAACAAAAGTATTACAAGAGAATATATATATACATATACATATATATATACTCACTAAATTATTTCTAAAACTGCCTTTAATACCAAATTTCATGTGCTATTTTGAGACTGAGAACAATAGGAACACTGCACTCAGTCAATAAAACATTTTTCTTTAATACTTTCCAATTTAAATTTAAAAGTTTCCTTTAAAAAAGGTTTGTAAATTAAAAGTGCCTTTTCAAAGGATTTTCAAAACTACAGTCCTGGGGACAAGTTCCCATTGGCACAACTTACCTTCAGGTGCACAAATGGGGTGGAATTTATTGTCCACCTTTCAGCAAGAAGAGAAATCCCCTCACACTCCAATCAAATTTACGAATTGATACTGTTACATGGGTCAGTAGTCCCAGAGACTCTGCCTAATGTCAAGGTTTCATATATTGGATGACTTTAATTGAATGCTTTCTAAACTGGTTATGATGCATTTATTGTTGGACAGGAAAAACAGACTCCTGCTTGGGGAATGCAGAGAGATTAACATTTGTAATTTAACTATTATTAAATGTTTGTGTTTCTTAATAGGTGCTGTTAATCTGTCCTTGGTATATTCTTCTGAAATACATTAAATAAAGTGCAATTTTATGTGTGTATCTGGCCCCTATATTGTGCTCTTTGAGAACACAGGGAGACACATGACATTTCCATCACTCCTCTTTCGTGGAGACAGAATAAGCAACTTACTGTATCAAATTTCCTCCATGGGCGACTGCACTCATGTGCACACACATACACCATTTTTCAGATAAAAATAAAATTAAAGGAGTATGCATTAGTATGTAATAGCAGTCATCAGAAAGGATGTTTGGGAGAGGCCCATTGATGTGATCTTCTATGAATAAAGAAAATTTCAAAGTAAAATAGGGTGAGCAGAGAGGAAACACGGATGGAGCCAGATGCCTAAGGTTCTCAAGTGTCAAGTTCACTCCAAAGGCAATGAGGTTTGAACAGATGGGGGATTTTTATCTATTAAAAAAAACTTTTTTTTCTTTTTTTTTTTTAAAAAAAAGATTAATTTATTTTTTTATTTTTTTATTTTATTTTACAATACCATTCAGTTCTACGTATCAGCCATGGGTTCCCCTATTCTCCCCCCTCCCACCCCCTCCCCTTACCCCCAGCCTACCCCCCATTCCCACCTCCTCCAGGGCAAATCCTCCCCCGAGGACTGCGATCAACCTGGTAGACTCAGTCCAGGCAGGTCCAGTCCTCTCCTCCCAGACTGAGCCAAGCGTCCCTGCATAAGCCCCAGGTTTCAAACAGCCAATTCATGCAATGACCACAGGACTTGGTCCCACTGCCTAGTTGCCTCCCAAACTGATCGAGCCAATCAACTGTCTCACCTATTCAGAGGGCCTGATCCAGCCTGGGCCCCTCAGCCTTTGGTTCATAGTTCATGTGTAAAAAAACAACTTTTTTAAAACTATGAGTTTTAGTGTTCTGCCTGCATGTTTGTGCACTGTGTGTGTGCCTGGTGCCCTCAGAGGTCAGAAGAGTACCTCAGATCCATTGTAACTGGACTTCTGGACAGGTATAAGCTGACATGTGGGTAAAGGACATCGCACTCAGGTCCTCTGCAAGAGCAATAAGTTCTTATAACCACAGAGCCATCTCTCCAAGTGGGATTTCTTTTAAAAAAAATAAAATAAACAACTGCACCTCACTAGGGCAGCACAATAGAGCCAACACTGTTAGCACAGGTGTGGATGAGCCTGATCTGACATTATGAGCATAGAAGAGCTGTCCCCATTACCTATCTCTCTTTTGGCAGCACAGGCAGGGGAGAGCTGCCCTTCTCCCCTCCCTGACCATCAACATCCAGGGCAGATGGTAGAGCTGACCCTGTGGTCATCAGAGTAGAAGAGCTGTCCCTGACCCCCACCAGCTGTGACACTCAGGAGAGCAGGCTCTGCACCTCACCAGGGCAGCACAATAGAGCCAACCCTGTTAGCACAGTTGTGGGTGAGCCAGCCCTGAAATTGTGAGCATGGGAGAACTGTCCCCATTACCCATCTGTCTTGTAACAGCATAGGTGGAGGAGAGTTGCCCTCCTCCCCTACACCCATCAATGCCTGGGGCAGGTGGGAGAGCTGGCCCTGTGGCCATAATAGCAGGAGAGCTATCCCTGACCCCCACCAGCTGAAACACTCAGGAGAGCAGGCCCTGCACCTCACCAGGGCAGCACAATAGAGCCAACCCTGTTTTAGTGCAGGTGTGGGTGAGCCTGGGAAGTTGTAAGCATGGAAAAATTGTCCCCATTTCACATCTGGTGGACCAGCCCTACAGATGCCCAGGTCCAGACCCAAAGATATGACTTGGCCTACTGCACCATCCACCCCATGTATGATTTGTTGGAGTACATAAAGGAGCTGGTCCTACAAAACCAAAGCTGCAGGATCTGTACAATACAGGGCAACAACAAGATATCCAGGAAGGGTCCTAGTGAGGGCCCAGCATCCATAGTGTAGCAGAAACCAGAAGCCTCGAACCAGACCAATGACTCTGCAATGAACACTTGCAAGTAAAGATAAATTGATAAAAAGGGTTATACTGTGTGACTCACTGTATCACACTATAGCTTCCATGACAAGATTTTTAAGTTTTTTTCCTTTTTTTATGCCCCCCTTTTTTTCTCTTAAATTTTGTTTTATTTGGGGGGGGGTGCAAGGGTGGAGGACATATGCAAAGGGACGGGGAAATGAATGGGATCAAGATACATGATGTAAAAAGACACATTGAATGAATGAATGAATGAATATTAAAAATAAATAAACAGAATTACCCAGTACCTCAGTCACCTCCACTAGGCTCAAGCCCATACTTTATTTCAGCTCAGAGCACTTCCTTCAGCACCTTTCAGTTTAACCTAGCCTAATTACCCACACTCATATCACTCAGTTCAGCCCCAATTAACCAGGGTCTATAGGACAGAAGAGCAAAAGCATGCTTCTCCAATCCCCAGCCTCATAAAGCAGTAATAACTCTGATGCAGTCATCACATATGAAAACAGTACGCAGATAAGGTGGGTTAATATGTTTAATATTTAATAACCCCTAGTTCCTCTTGAGACTAAGTATTTGGCCTACTATTAGCTTATCTCCTGATACTCTCATTAGTAGTGGAATAAGGAACTGCAGAGCTCATACTGCTGAAGTTATATTCATAAACCCATACAAGGAGGCTCAGAATACTATTCAGCCCCATTTCAATAAAATTAAAGAGCTCTTCTCCATTTAACTATAAAACCAAGCTAATACTGACTTACACACTTTCAAGATGTTCAAAGGTGGTTGTCATGAGACCTGCCTTTTTCTTAATCTATGAACATCACTCAGGCAACAACACTTTTTTGCTTAAGGAATAAATTTTCCTTTCTAGAAGACTATCTTCAATGCGGGGGTGGGGGGTGGGGGGTGGGGGGTGGGGAATGGAAACCTATATAAAACTACCAGGCAGCTAACATGGTGGGAAAAGTGCTTGCTCCCTGAAGCTCAATAGCACCATTTAGTTTAGAATATTTGGAGAATGGCATAAGTTCCAATGATCTTCACACAAAAACAGTTCTTCTTAGGCAGGCTGAAGGGCGTAGCCCTAGATTAAGAGGAATCTGAAAACTCCCATTTGTTGGGAGATCTTCTGTGGCCTCCTGGGTCCACTCCTCCAGTAATTCTGCAACAGACCCAGGCTCATTTGCCATCAGCCACAATACAGACCCTTCTAATTTAAAAGCAGGTTATGCCACCCAGCTAGTGACTTATTTTCTTCCAAGGGTCAACCAATCAACTTCTAATTGCCCTCTCATTCTCTCAGCATGAAACTCTCCCACATCTTCCTTCCTGATTCCAGTCTAGCCTCCCTTCCCCTGAAAGGTAATATGACCTCTTTGAGCCCTTGAACCAGGCACACAAGAACAACTCTTCAGCTTTAGGGTAGCTTGGGAATGTTCATAAATTGAAGGGTATGTGTGAATATTTCTCAAATGTTTTCCTAATTGAGACATTTATCAATAAAATTTACATGAAACATGATTTTCATGACTGCTCCCCCAAAACTACAAACAAGATTGAGGAATATTTGTAATACAAATGTCCAATATCCAGAGTTAATAACCTATTATTTAGTCACAACCAATCAATACCTGAGGACCACCAATGTGGCTCAGTGAATAAAGGCCTTGCCACTAACCCCAATGACCTGGGTTTGATCCCTAGAACCTACATGGTGGAAGGAGAACTGAGTTGTTCTCAGTTGTTCCCACAAGTTGTTCTCTATTTTCCACTTGTATGCCATGTCACGCACATACCAACACACACACACACACACACACACACACACACACACACACACGTACAAAAAATAAGATATAATAATATTAGTATTAATAATAATAATAATAAAGCTGGACAACAGAGGCTTATGAGATGGCTTAGTGAATAAGGGCACTTGACAAAAACACTTATGATCTCAGTTCAGTCCCTGGAACCCACATTGTAGAAGAAGATCACTGACTCCTTCAGTTGTCCTCTGACCTCCACACATGTTCCATGACACCCATACACCCATCTCCCACATGCACAGAAATTTATAAATAAAGGTGATTTTAAAAACCTTAACTCACAAGATTTGTTATCTACATAAAACTAAGTCAAAATTGAACATTTCTGGCCTCCAAAGAACATTACAGAAATAGACTAACAAATATGTTTTTAAGTTAAAGGAGATAGACTACAAATAACTGGAAATGTGTAGGATTGACTGAGCAATAAAACAGCAATATCTAATATTTTTTTGTAAACTGTAATTTAAACTAACTACTGTACTGGCTTGTTTTATGTCAACTTGATACAAGCTAGAGTCATCAGAGAGGAGGGAGCCTCAAATGAGAGAATGCCTCTATAAGATTGGGCTATAGGCAAGCCTGTAGGACATTTTCTTAATTTGTGATTGATGGGGGAGGGCCCAGTCCATTGTGTGTGGTTCCATCCCTGGGCTTGTGTTTCTGGGTTCTATAAGAAAGCAGGGCCGGGCGGTGGTGGCACATGCCTTTAATCCTAGCACTCGGGAGGCAGAGCCAGGTGGATCTCTGTGAGTTCAAGGCCAGCCTGGGCTACCAAGTGAGTTCCAGGAAAGGCGCAAAGCTACACAGAGAAACCCTGTCTCAAAAAAAAAAAAAAAAAAAAAAAAAAAAAAGAAAGAAAGAAAGAAAGCAGGCTGAGTGCTGTAGTGCTGTGGATTATTGGTTGATAAATAAAATGCTGATTGGCCAGTAGCCAGACAGGAAGTATAGGCAGGACAAAGAGAGGAGAGGGCTGGAAAGTGGAAGGTTGAGGCAGAGAGATGATGCCAGCCACCTCCATGAGAAGATGTTAAGCTACCGGTAAGCCACGAGCCACATGGCAACTTATAGACTAATAGAAATGGGTTAATTTAAGATATAAAAACAGCTAGCTAGAAGCCTGAGCCATTAGGCCAAACAGTTTAAATAATATAAGCAAGCGTCTGTGAGTTTATTTTGTAAGTGGGATGTGGGACTGTGGGGGCTTGGCGGGACCCGGAGAGAAGCTCTCCAGCTACAGCTGAGCAAGCCATGAAGAGCAAGCCAGTAAGCAGCATCCCTCCATGGCCTCTGCATCAGCTCCTGCCTCCAGGTTCCTGTCCCACTTGAGTTCTGGTCCTGACTTATTTTAATAAGGAACTGTGATGCAGAAGAAGAAGCTGAATAAACCGGTTCCTCCCCAACTTGCTTTTGGTTATGGTGGTCATCATAGCAATAGTAACCCAAACTAAGATTCATACATTTTTTAAAACAACCATGTAGATATAAAAGTATAATATATCTTGTATCATCAACTTAGGTTACAAAAGCATTTTACCTAAAAGTTGTTAGATAGTGCCAATGAAACAATTGTTCTGACAGAGAAACTAGGTACTCTTAACATCAGAAAGCAGAATTGGGAAAAAAGCAAGCTTCATGCGGGGGAAACAACAACAACAACAACAACAAAAAGATGTATATTAATTTTTTAAAATGTGTCTCCTTGGCTGTTTGTTTTAAATGAAATCTGTTTATCTTTTCAAGAAACTATGACTGAGAATCAATCTTTTTACCAATCTATTTTCTTTCACTAATCATTATTTTGTGTCAAAGAAACTGAGGCCAGACAGTGAGATTTTGCATTTATGAACACTTTAACTGAATGTAACTTAGAGCATACATATATATGTACCTCAACAGATATTTACATAAATACAGAGGTGTTTGAAAGCAAGGGCTATGTGCTTTGAAACATCTGGGAAAATTCATTAATCCTCTTTCATCACTCCGTAGATTGAAGTAATAAAGCAGAAGCAAGAAAAAAATCCGACTGTCCCTGAAACAAAATGCAAAAGGTCTGTGTTAGCCAGGTATCATAGTAAATCAAACAAGATTGCTTGAAAACACAAATACGGCCGCTTCAAGGGAAGCTGCTGAATCTTTAAATCTCAAGATTTATACTTAATCAAATAAAAGTCATCAGGTTCAGCTGTCATCGTGGCCCCCACCAGTATTCCCAGCGTCTGGGATGCTGAAGCAGGAAAAACAAACTCAACACTGATCTCATATTGGAAATGCCTGGTGAAATGTTACCTGTGTGTTTCAAGCCCAGAAATTATGACTCCATTGACATGGTACACACAGTCTGCATATCAAGATTTTGAGGGGTTTGGGAGATGGCTCAGAAATTAAGAGTGCTTGCTGCTCCTGCAGACGACCTAGGTTTGGTTCTTAGCAGCCACATGATAGTTCATAACTGCCTATAACTCTGGGTCCAGGGGATGTAATGACCTCTTCTGAGTTCTGTAGATTTATGTACACATATAGTGCAGATAAATACATTCACACACACATACAGTAAATAAAAATTTTAAAAATATTTTAAAAGGTTTCCAGGTGATTTTAATATATGAATCCAGGATTCCAAACCTCTCAACCAGCCTGTCTTTTCTGTTTATCCTTTCTTTCTTTCCTATCTCAATTCCTTTTCTTTCCTTCTTTGTAAACAAATGTAGGTAAGAGGAAGGTATGGTGGCACATGCATATAATATTAGCTCTATCAAGGCAGAGGGAGGACTGAGAATTCAAGGTCACCTTGGGCTAAATAGCAAGTTCTATGCCAAGCTGTATACATAGTGAGACCCTGTCTCTGAAAACAAAACTCAAACTTAAATAAGAATTATGAAATATGATAGAAATTTCCCCAAAAAATAAAAAAAGAAATTTCCTGGTGTTATCACAAATGTATATTTTACAAAGGACTTCTGAGAAGCTAGCTAACTAACACAGCTGGAAAGTCTCTCATTCAAAATTCAATACAAACAAACCTTCAAGGAGTCTTTCTGCAGTCACTGAGGAAATTAATATCCAAGACCTACTAATTACAGATCTTGAGACATGGAATTAAGACATGAGGAGAAAAATAGAAACTGCAGCCATTTCACAATGAGGTAAAGGAAAAAAACCTGTTTAGAGAAGAGGATTTTGGGAGCCCTCATTCCCTACTACCACATTCAATTCGGTGCTTATAAAACACTTTCTCTAGACCCAGAAATGCTCAGATACATAAAGCAACTTGCCTTAGAATACACAGCCAATAAGCAGCAGAGATGGAATGCAAGACTAGTTCTTTCCTTGACTGCTCTGAGGTGGAGGTATCAAAATGGGCTAAAATGACCAGAAACCACTTTGTACAGAAAGACAGCAAAGAACTAACAGCAGTGAGACAGGAAAAAACTATAGGTAGTAGTGGGCAGAACCCATCACTGATGTGAGTTTCACAGAGTGTGAAATACATAACAGTCTAAGAATGCCAGCATATATACTCACTTTGGGAAAAGCAGAATGTGTCCTGACATTCAGTCTTTTCAGTATCATATTCAAAACCAGAATACTGGCCAGTACAAGTTTCAGAACTGGAGTAGGGATGTAACTATATGTATTGATAGAAATAACATGATCTAAATATTTTCCATACTCATGAGAATACAGACATTTGTGTCTTGGCTTATAAAACCTAACACTTTCTTTGGTTCATAAATATAAGTGGAAATCAAACTAGCCTGGAATTGAAGACTTTATGCAGTTATTCAAGGTTTATCCTAGTCCTTGATGGCCCCTATCCTAGAACAATGTAGAAAATGGAAATAATGTACTTGCATTTTTAATTTTATGTGTATGGGTGTTTTGCCTACATGTATGCTTGTATATTATATGCATGCAGTACCCATAGAGGCAAGAAGAAGGCATCAGATCCCTTGAAACTGGAGTTAGAGAAAGTTGTAACTCTTCATGTGAGTACTGGGAACCAAGTCTGAGTTCTCTGAAAGAATAGTTAATACTCTTAACCATGGAGCCATATCTCCAACCTCCATTTTTATATGATATATTGAGTTGAATGGCATGGGGAAAACTTGAGATATTCCATTGTTATCATATATCCTTTAGGGTAATATCCATATTGCTTTACATGTACCAGGTCTTACTTCTTACAATCAAGAGTAGGCCACATGGTCAAATGGAAGACCATAAAGTAAATAACATAAGAATTCTTTGATTGTTGATTTGGCCTCCATATTAAAGAGCATGTCTCTTTCTTGAAGAAGACATAGAGAGTTGTAATATGAGAGAATAAACTGTGGAATCAAACCAATCACAGTTTGAATGAATTGTAGTCCCACCATGTACTAATGAATGACCTTGAACAAATCACTCCCAGTAAGAGAGCCCTAACTTCTGTGTCTCTGATTATGACCTCTATGTAAAGTGTTATGAAGCACAGCCACGAACTGAGTGTTCCCTATAAGGGCTTCTCTTGTGTTTATCACACTAACTGGGCCTCAGTCTTCTTGCATATGCAGTGATACTAATGAGAGCTATACATTACAACTTAGGCTGCAAGACAAGGAAGCTCAAATATTGGTTCTTAATTAGTTATTTTGACCTTACATCTATTATATCAAAATAGGAATATATCATTTCCATTAATTTTCTAAAACTTAAATTCACCCAAACAAAATGGGATACAAATAATATCAGCCATTAAGATTGTTCAGTTAAGAATAGTTAGGATTGTATACACTACTTCACATCAAATATACATGAAGAGTCTCAAGTCCTATACTATTTCACTGAAACCAAAATTTCAGAAGACCTAATCAATACTTATAGCTGCATTGTGTAAAGAAAAATGTATTTTCTTCATTCTTGTCACTAATATTCTAAGGAACTCAAAATAAAATATTTAATGCACATGTTTAAGACAAAGACTAGTAAAGAATTTGGATAAGTCCTTCAACTTTGACTGATATTCATTTGTCTTTGTAAAATACAAAGTTTCTTTCCTACTACCATTTCTTAGAATATTGTTTTATCCTCCTTCTCCCAGTTCCTTGAGTCTTTTGACTTATTATTATATATCTTAAGTCTACTAACAAATGAAAAATGGATGAAAGAACACAAGCCACAGAGCACATCACTTCCCCTGGTTTCAAAAACAATAGAAAACAATGGAATACCAGTCTATGATAATATGCATGAAATAGTTAATGAAAAAACTAGGAAACTGCTTTGTTTTACCAGTAATACTCAGCATCAGCCAAGACTGAAATCAGTGTTCTGCTGATTGCAGAAAGCATAAGGAAGCATAAAAGTGTTTGACTCTGTCATTCCATTTCAAAGACTATCTTAAGGAAATAATCCAAAGGAAGGAAAAAAATAAGTTGCACAAGGAAGAAACCTCACTGGATTAAATCAGTATCTGCCTGTCTGCCCATCCCTGTCTCTGTCTCTGTTCCTATCTCTTCCTGAGAGTGTGAAATTCTTAGTATATAAAGTATCTTCTTATAGCCACAATGCTTAATATTGAAAGATGAAGTCCTATATATCCTGTTATGCTGTGAATGAATTCAAGCACCAAAGAAACTTCACCTCTACTGACAACCATTCATAGATAGTGCTGGAAAATACTATGTACTATAGTAAAAATATAATCATTAATCTCACCTAGATATGAACCCTAAGAACTACAATGGTGACATGACTGCATGATATACCCACTGGTGCAATAGTAGCATGAATGTTATGGGAGTAACCAATCCCCCTTTTTATGGAGGCATGTTCCATGAAAGAGAACTAATTAATACCCGGCACTATTAATAAGGCCAAGAACCTAAGACTAGATAGGTCATAGGCCCTAGAGAAAATGAAATGGCAATAAAACAATTCCTAATGGCATACATATTTCTATACCCACAGATCAGTGCATCACTCAGTCTTCATCAGAGAAGTTTCTTCTTGCAGTCAATGACAATTATGACGGAGGCCCTGAACTGGACAATATACAGAGAGTGAGAGACTTTATATTACTCTTCCCTAAATAGGACGTCTTTATTACACCTCTCCTCTTAAGACTCATGAATTTATGCAGAAGAGGAGGCAGAAATACTGTAAAAGCCAGGGGTAGTGGATGACTCTAAGGAAACAGAATTTTCAAGAAACAACAGTGTTGATGCACAGATGAACTCACAGGGACCAGGAAAGCATATCCAAGAACTGCACAAGTTTAAGCTAGAAAAAATCCTGACATGAAGAAGGGGACATGAACACAAGGTCTTACCCCTAACCAATAAGCTATTTTCACTTTATAGCTGCTGGGAGAGGGAAAATCAGTTTTCTTCAATGGAAAGACACTGGGTATATCAACCACACTCCAGCACAGGCCACATGCTAAGGAAGTAATAGGCAAACAGAAACTGGACTCCAGGTTTTTTTGTTGTGTGTATGTTTTGGTTTGGTTCATTTCTTTTAAAGAAAAAAGAACATAAAATTGGGTGGCTGGGAGTGGGGAAGGATATTTGAGAAGTTAAGGGAAGGAAAAAATATCACACACACACATACACACACATATATATTTTTTTGTTAAATTTATTTTTTATTTTATTTTTCTTTATTATAAATTTTCTACTCACTACTCATGCTATCCACAGACCCCCCTCCTTTCTCCTCCCACCCCCCAGCCCTCTTTCCCAAGCCATCGCACATCCCCACATCCCCCAAATCGAGGTCTCCCATGGGGAGTCAGCAGAGCCCAGCTCACTGAGCCTAGGCAGGTCCAAGCCCCTTCCCACTGCACCAAGGCTGTGCAAGGACGGACACACACACACACACACACACACACACACACACACACACACACACACACATATATATATATATATGCCATTTAAGATAATGCTGGCAGACAGAGCTCCAAAAAGAACAGTCTTGGAAAAGAGATGCAAAAATCACACTTTATGATCTAATAACTTTTCTATGATCTGGTTGGTAACCACAATTCACAAGACAGTTCTCACACTTGTGATTTAATATTAAAATGGATATAGAAACATGGTAACATGATAGTATTTCCTGTCTTCCATGCTCTATGCAATTCAAGAATGATAGTCTTGAACAGGCATAACAGGTCCAGTTCTCGAGGGGATTTCAGTTGTTTAGGGAACACATGAGATAGGGAAGAATGCTGTGAAATTGCATCTTCTGTATATGACATGGTTATCATAATCATGAACTTATAATGGCTGTGATTACATGCACAAGATCTATATGAGATCAAATGGGCCAAAGGTTCAGCAGTGAAGAGAGAGAAAAAGATTAAGATGCATAGCTTGGAGAAAAGGGGACACTAACTGAAGTTAGGAGACATGTGTGGGATGTGAAGTACCACTATGACATGCAATTGCTCAAAATACAGTTGGTGATAAAGATAACAGAATGGAGAGCAGTGAGCAGTGAGGAGAGCAATGAGAGTGAATGAGCTCTAAAAGGTAAAAGTACAGAAAGAAAGGATCAAAGGATTAAAATGGCAATAAAGTTGGAGTCAGATGACAGAAGAAAGGCAAGCAGAAAGCACAGAGTAGGGCATAGGGGGAAATGGAGATGTTGAATTTCACAGAATAGGTTTGAGTAATGCTAGTGAAGCCAAGGAATGTACAAGAGAAAATCTATTTACTTTGTCAAGAATTGGAGAGACAGTTTAGTAGTAATAACACTGGTTGCTCTTTCAGAGAACCCAGGTTTAAATGCCAGCAGCCACAAAGTTGCTAACAGTGTATCTGTAACTCTAGTTCCAGAGGACCTGACACCATCTCTAGCCTCCATGGGAACTGCACACATGTGGTATTCAAACATACATGCAGGCAAAACACCTGCACACGTAAAATAAATAAAATCTTTTCAAAAAGAGTTCACTGTTTATCATTGAGAGTCACTGTTCAGCATACTATGATTAACAGAGAGCCAAGAATGCAGATGGTAGAGACACCAATGGGGAGGAAGATTTATTAGACAATATGACTATTCAGTACTACATCTATTTTGGAAGGAAAAACAGCAGCTCTTGTAATAAGGTTCCCAGGGAAAGGCAATGTGAGTCAAAGTACTTGTTAATGAAATAAAAAAAGGCAGAAGTGATTATGCTTTGTCTGGTAAATGCCCCTTATCTGTGGTCTCGCTAGGCTTTGTTTGTTTGTTTTTAGTTACCTAAACATGAGGATTTGAGTTTGATCCCAGCATCCATATAAAAAGCCAGGCTTGGTGGCACATGCTTTTAATCCCAGCATTTGGGAGGCAGAGGCAGGCCTGGTCTACAAAGCAAGTTCCAGGACAACAAGAGCTGTTACACAGAGAAACCCTGTCTCAAAACAAACAAACAAAAACAAAAACATACACATAAAAAACCAGGCATGAATCAACAATGATCCAAAAATATTGAGTAGAAAATTTCAAAAACAATTCATAAATCGGAAATTGTGTGCCATTCTGAATAGCATGACAAAATTTTACATCTTTGTCTCAATTCTGTCTAGGCTGATCTATCCCCTTGTCTACTGTAGTGTGTATATTCACTACCTTATTAACTACTTAGTAGCTGTCTCAGTTTCAGGACAGCTATCAAAACACAGTGTTTGTGTTCAAGTAATACTTGCACATAAGGTCTTATCAAAATGTCTACATAATTTACTTTACCTCACCAGGTAGGCATTGTATCATCTCACATCATCACAAAAAGAAAGAGTATAGTACAAAAGTTACTTGGGGAGAAAGTGAGACATCATAGTCATATAACATTACTGCGAATGGGTTAAATTTTTCTATTTTATCATCAAGTACTGCTAATCTCTTACTGTGCCAATTTGTAAATTATTACAGAGCTGTAGGTATAAAGAAACGCTGTGTACACACACACACACACACAAATATATATATATGATCCAGTACTATATATGGTTTCAGGCATTCACTTAGGGTCTTAGACTGGTATCGCCTGAATATGGGGAAACTACTCTGTATCTAATATATCTAATAAATATATAACCCAGTAACTCATGGGGAGGGATGGGATGATCCAAAACAAGATATATGAGGGTCTCAAATTCCATCCACAGACATGATCAGTCTCACAAACAATACTGGAAGAAAGCAGCTGCTAAAGAAACCAAACATAAAAGAGTTTATTCTGGATGCATGTACATACTTCTATATTGAAAATGAGGACATATTGATCTCTGCTATTGAAAGTCAGGCTAGTAGTTGCACTTATAGAAAGTGAGTTGAAAGAGGCCCAGCTGCAGCTCCAGAGCTGATGATCAGGTATTGCTGATCCATGTGGGTGCTAATTACAATGGTGTTTCATTTTATGATAACACATCAACCTATACTTATGATTCATATGCATAATGCTTTTTCTTGTACTGCTGGGGACTAAAATCAAAGTTGGTCTTGAGCATGCTACTCAAGTGCTCTGCCACTGAGCTACACTCCTTGACCCTGTTTGCATACTTTAGGGGGAAAAGGTAAAAGAAAATAACATGCAGAATTGAGTTAGAGTACAATGATGAAAGTGCTCTGGCCTTCCTTTGTGGATAGAACTTCTGGTAGCTAAGTGGTGACAGGTGCCCTAAAACGTCTTTACTAAGGAGATGGTTCCAGCAGTATAACAAAAGTAATCCAAGTTTTAGATATACTTTTAAAAGATGCCTAGTTTATCAAATAAGGTTTGCCTTTTATGATGGATTGTTCATATTTGTGTGTGTGTACCTATGTGTGCAGTATATACAACCATGTGTGTTGTGACAGAGTGGATGAGAATGGTCCTATAGACTCAATATTTGAATGCTTAGTCAGCAGGAAGTGAAACTCTTTGAAAGGACTGGAAGGATTAAGAGGTATGTCCTTGCTGGAGGAAGTATGGTCTTGTTGGAGTAAGTATGTCACCAGGGGATGGGCTTTGAGATTTCAAAAGCTCATGCCAGACCCACTGTCTTTCTATCTCTGTCTGTCTGTCTATCTGTCTCTGTCTGTCTGTCGGTCTGTCGGTCTGTCTCTCTCTGTCTCTGTCGGTCTGTCTCTCTCTGTGTGTCTCTCTGTCTCTCTCTGTGTCTCTGTCTCTCTCTGTCTCTGTCTCTCTCTCTCTCTCTCTCTCTCTCTCTCTCTCTCTCTCTCTCTCTCTCTCTGCCTGTTGCCTTGCATCAGAATGTAGAGGTCTCAGCTACTTCTCCTGCACCATACATGCCACCAAGCTCCCTGTGATGATGATACTGGACTAACATCTGTACTCAGGTCCTTATGCTTTAGACACTGACCCACTTCCCCAGCTCCCAGTTTTCATTTTATGTATTTCCTGAACCTGAATGAATGCTAACTCTGGGAGAATACTTAAGTTTTCCAATCTGTCTTATATAAATGATATAATCTAAGCTACTAAAACCCAAATTTAATGAGGCAAGTTAAAACATTCTTTTGTGTTGAGAAGGTCTAATGCCCCTGCAACTTCTTTATATCTTCAACTAGGCCATTTTATAAGACATTTCACTTTTTCACGTGATTCAAGCACTAAGCATTTGAACCACATTTGAACCAAAATAATAACTGTCAACTTACTAATCCTTACAAGAATATACAACTTGTCCTTGACATTAAATTGCTCATATGACCAAATAATTAATCTAATTTTAATAATTCAAAAGGAATTTGAATCTGTTAATTTGTGTACTTGGAGTCTATTCAAAGTTGATTACATTTAACCCATTCTGTGGTTCAGAACGCATCCCTGCTGATTATAATTATGCACAAGGAAAAATCTTACAATGAAATATGTAAGGTACATCTCAGGCCTCACAACCTTTGATGATGAAAACATATGAATGAACATGGTGACTTTGTTCCATATTCCTTCTTCTAATGGTTAATTGACATTTACTAGATTACAAATGTCTCTAAGACTCTTTAGAGAATCTAAAATATACTACATAATTCTGTTGTCACTTACCTGTGAAAAGGAAGAAAACTAACACTAGGATCAATGTGTACCCAAAGTACATAAAGGTACTTCCGATGCCAGTGACTTGAAGTTTGCTAAAGAAGTAATGAATTGCATATACAAAAATATAAAAAGATGTAAAACTGCTGGTCAAAAAGGCTCTCCACCACCAACCACAATCCTGTAAAAATATAAAAAAAATACTCAGGTGAAATGTTAGCTATAAATGGATAAGCAATTAGTTTTATAACAGAACATGGACTCTAACATTATTAATTAAAAGTAGTAAAATGTAGTGGCGGGAGAGAGGGCTCAGTAGTAAAGAGCACTGGCTGCACTTGCAGAGGCTCCAGGTTTGATTCCCAGCACCCACGTGGTGGCTCACCATCCCATCTAACTCCAGTTCCGGAGAATCTGAGGCCCTTTTCTCACCTCTGCAGATACTGCAAACACGGTGCACAGGCACACATGCAGGTAAAACAGCCATACACATAAATAATAAAATAAAAATTTCTAAAACTATAAATAAACATTGAAGTTTCATAAGCAAATTAATAAAACACATAATTATGTCATGTTTGAGATGCTCTAGCTACTGTAAATTCTGTTTCCAGGGATATCACATGTGTCCTCTTAAGCATGGAGTTACAATTCAAGAATGCTATTTTAAGACTGTCTCAGCCTTGGAAGGCATTCAACTCAGCTTCCTTTACTGACATGAGTTATGCTGTGCCCAGTTTGGAGTCTCTGTAGTAACCACCATCTACTACAAAAACTAAGTCTCTCTGACCAAAGCTGACAGCAGCACTGATCAATGATAATAAAAATATTCAGGAGGAATTATGTCAGGCACATCTTTCCCAGTAAGGAAAATAGTAGCAATGGCTTCCCCACTACAGTCAATGATCTGACCAAATAGGATGTTGACTAAGCTTATTATACCAAACATGAATTTCCTCCTGTTGAGAATATCTCAGATCCAATAAAAATTAATTGGTTACTTGCCACTATTGCACTAATGGGCATATGCCCTTCCTGCCTGTTTGATATTATAACATGAAGGGTCTATAGCTAAGTAAGACTGCTAATGAAAATTCTCCTTCAGCAGTCTCTCTATCCTCTTTCACTGCTATAAGCACCAGACAACAGGTAGGGAGGTTCGAGGTCAGTTTCAGCTCGATTTATCTATATCCTATGACCAAATAACTAATATTAGTGGGCAACCAATAGTAGTGGCAAGAATCCGTATTGTTTAGCCCTAATGTGACACCTATATAAGCTTACCTCTGAGTCTCAGGTGACATGAGAATAGGGAGCATAAAAAAATAACAGTCGGAGGAAGGAGCAGAGTATTGTGGAGTGCTTTCTATTGTCCATGACATGGTCACTGCACTCTTGAACTCTTAGAACAGTGATTATCAGCACCAGACATGTGTAGTCATATTAGGTATGTTTTCAAGGTCAAACAGAGATATATTTTAGATAGACAGATCATCTTTAAACACTTTCTGAATTCTCTGATCTACAGAATATGGCATTTAAGATGTTTTAATAACAATTTTTTATGACTATGAGACATGCCTGCTCCTTGCAGCACCAATCTACTTCAAATAAGATGATGGGCATTGAAGAAACTGCATATGGAGTTTACTTTCACTGTGGCAAAAGTTAGCCACTGGGCAAGAAAGTGCCCTTGCCTCGACTGCTGACAGTATGATGTCTAAAATGGACAAGCAGGACACAAAAGAAAGGACTGCAGATTCTTGCCAAGACAAGGTCGGAAAGCTTTTTAGAAATCCTGCTTCACAGATGAGTCTGTCAGATATGCTAGGCCTGTAGGCCGAAGAATGGATGCCCAAACATTGCAGAGAAACCTCAGGTGACTGTCCAGGAAGCCAGCTGTTTCTGTCATAACTCACATTTTTTGAAAGTCACATTTTTGTACTTCCTGTTTAACTAGGTAATATTATTTCCTTCTTAGGTCTCTGAAGAAGCTGAAGATTAGATGGTTATAGTTATAGCTTTCCTTGTTAACAAATTTAGAAAAATAACTCACTAAGAGGTGTAAAGTGTATAAGTTTGAAAGACATCAAAAGATAGTTTTTGTTTGGTAATACAAGTTAGGATAGAAAGTGAATTAGATACATTTTGGACTCAACAAAATACAATAGATAATGGAGTATTTTTGCTGAATTTGTCAAATGCAAATGGACTAGACATTGTCGATGCATTTATTGCCTGTATATATTGTATATAGTTATTGTATTTATTGAATATAATTTTTCTTATATTAGCTATAATTTTTTTTATTTTATACAAAAAAGGAGAAATGTGGTGATATTTTATTTGTGCACCCTAATAAAACTTATCTGAGAATCAGAGAACAGAGCCAGCCACCAAACAGGCATGGTGGCACACACCTTAAATCCTATCACTCTGAGAGGCAGAAATCTGTCTGGATCTCTGTGATTTTAAGGCCACACTGGAAACAGAGCCAGGCAGTGGTGGCACACACGTTTAATCCCAGCACTTAAGATCTCATACCTTTGCTACCAAGTATTTGGAAAGCACATACGCCTTTAATCCCAGCACTAGGAAGGAAGGAAGATGGCAGGGCACAGAAAGGTATATAAGGCATGAGTAAACAGGAAGTCTCGCTCCGGAGGCTGAGCAGTTGGTAAGGTGAGGTTGGCTGTGGCCTGTTCTGTTTCTCTGATCTTCCAGCTTTCACCCCAATATCTGGATCTGGGTTTTTTTATTAATAAGACCATTTAGCAATTCGTCTTATAGACATGTACAACACTGGAACTCTTAACATTTTATCACAGAAGGGAAGGGATCATAAGTTCCCACCCTCACCAAGTATATAAATGAAGTTAAAGATTGCTAGAAAATGTAGAGGTATTTTCTTCAGTGGTATAACCACTGGTAAGTCAGCCATGTTCCTATAAATAATCCCTCACCCATGCTCCTGTAAGAAACCTTAACTAATCTCTATGGGTTACCAAAAAGAAAAGATATGACAGTAAAAGGGGAACTAGTTGGGAAGAAGGATATCAACAGGAGTGGCGCGGGCACACAAGAAAGAGTTACGGCATAAATATGAACAAATACATTATATAGATAAAGGAAAAGCTCATGATTGGGCAGTCATGTCGTGAGGCTTTGTGGGTGTAGCTTCTGACATTATTAAGAGACACAATCTCACAGCAAACTCCCTGGTCCTCTGGCTCTTACAATCTTTCTGTCAGCCTCTTCCCCAGTGTTTGCTGAGCCTTAGGCACAAGAGTGTTTTGTAGATGTATCTATTAGGACTGGGCTCCACAACTACATTTTAATTGATGTGATTTGCTGTAGTGTTCTCCATCTTTTGCAAAGAGAAGTTTCATAGACATGCCAAAGTGGATGGGGGAGGGGAGCCCATTAGGCCTCAACCCTACACAAAGATAACCAAGAAACACTAAGAATGGGGGAAACAGTCTTTCCCCAGGAAGAGTGAGTGCACCAATTGGTTATTTCATACCAAATGGTTAGCTCTGAAAACATGCGTACAAATAACATTATACAGACTGAGCAGGTTAGGTTAAAGGATTTATATGTACATACATACATACATATATGCATGCTAAAACAATTTTTAAAAGAGGCTACAAATTTGAAAGAAAACAAGGAGAGGTAAATGGGAGGGTATTCAGGGAGAAAGGGGAAAGGAGAAATGTTTAAAATTGTAAAAAATTAAAGATAGAAAAAAAGCTCATTATTTAAAAAATGTTATACTATGTCTAGAGGTGCCTTAGGTCAGATGCAAGATGAAGTACTGTAGAAATTTAAGATGGACCTTAAAGCCGGTGGGATTTTCTTTCACTGACTAAATTCAGGATCCGTGGAGGACATGACTGAGATCAATATGCAGCCTGGTCTTGCCATGCCCCATGAACTATGTCTTTTTCCCTTGTTCACTGTGACGTGTGTCTTTTCTCTGTAATAAACTTTACCATGTTTGCTGATGTTTGGTATCATGAGTTCTTCTATTTGATTATTGAGGTTTAAGATGCTCCAAATATCTTCTAAGAAATAAAAATATACCCACAATATGCTTGTTTCTTTAGGCTCATTAGCGATTGTTACACATTCTCTTTGAGATAAAATGCACCAGAGAATTTATCAGTAGCTAAGTACAATACATATTTAATTATATATTTTATATCTATAGCTCAAGAACAAAATGCTGCAAAGCAACAAGTATTATAATCATTCTCTTAACTATTCCTTGTAACCTTCAGACACTGACATTTAACTACAAAAAGATGATGATTTATGAAATTTGACCTAGCCCTAGTGCTAACCCTGAAACAATGTGAGGCTAGAGAGATGTCTTAGCAATTAAAAGGGTATACACACATACCAAACAAGTATAAATAAATAAATAAAGTCATTTTAAAAAGAGAGACAGAAAATAAATAACAGTTTACTACACCACCAGTCATTCAAGTATTATCAAAGAGAAAAAAAATGAGGATGAAATAAAAAGAACTATTTACAGTAATATGTTAGAAGAAGCGAAAAAGACCTGCAACAAGAACCTCAATTCCACAAAATTCAATCCCAGCTGATGCTCCAAAGAAACCTTTAATTATTTTTTTTAATCACTATACTAGGTCTTTTACATGTCTAAACTAAAATTAGTCACCTACCACCATATTTTTAAACTCAAACCAGCCCCCCCAACTGCAATATTTTTTCAATGTTAACTGAATAACAAGCAGAAATTATAGAAACCACTCAAAGAGAAATTGCTTTCTTTTTAAATCTTGCATCAAAACTAGCACTCAGTAGCTACATCAAAGTCAAAATATATCATTAGGAAAGCATAATATAAAACTTATTCCAAGTAGTAAAAATCATGAAGTTACTATTTATTTCAATACCCTTCTGAGTACACACTCTACTTCCAATAATGTAAGTTTAGAACACTTAAGTAACATTAATATCTGTGTAATATTTACCTCAGCACACAGCCGAAAATAGCATAGCAGAACTGTGACTTCTGAACAGGAAATCAGAATAATTAAAAAGGATAAGAAAAGGAAGGCAAACAGGTAGTACATATGAGGAGACCTAAAAATAAGCACAAGATTTAAATTTTAATATTACATAGAAAAAGATTAGTCCAAATCTATACAAAAGACTATAAAACAATTCTTTGATTTTTTTTCTTCTCTCTCTCTCTCCCCACTTCCTTGCCCCTCCCTGTCTCCTCTCCCTCTCTACATAACTCTGGCTGTCCTGGAACTCACTATGTGGAGCAGGCTCATAGAGATCTGCCTGCTTCTGCCTCCCAAGTGCTGGGATTAAAGGGGTGCACCACCATAGCTGGCCAGCCTTTAAACTCTTTATTCCAAGCCTCCATCCATCCACATAGTACTAAAAGTAATCTCTTACTAACATGGTTTCAGATTTGAGCCCCATCTTCTCTTGATACAAGTACAGCCACATACCCATGTTTATCTGTTTACATAACTAAGTTCTTACTTGAGGCTCATCAATATCCCTACACACATTTAAATTGTCATTTTAGAGATGAAAGATTTGTAAATGCCATAAATGCCACTAAATACATCATATACTAGAAAATGACAGACTCAAATATGTCCTTGCCTTTGAAACTCTAAAGACGCCTCTTCAAATATGTCTTCATAGTATGTCATATAAAATTCTATTAACTAACCGTTCAAGCATGCATCTTTTAAAAATATGCATGTTGGTTGTATTTAGGATAAACCAAAAGAAATAAATGACAACCTTTATTATTATAAAGCTTAGCTGATTACATTTTTAAAAGCATCCTGAAGCCAAACATCCAGGTATATGCCTAAAATCTCAGTTACTCAGGAAGCAGAGATAGGAGGATTGCAAATTCGAGAGCAGTTTATGTAATTTACTGAAGCTGTCTCAAAAGTAAAAGTAAAAAAGAGAGCTGTGGATAAAACTCAGTGATGGAGCACCTGCTTTGAACACATAAAGCCCTAGTTTCAGTCTCTAGTACAATTACTAATTAATTAGCTATGATTAATTTTTAAAGCTGAGAATATTGAGAAAACCATTAAATTAATAAATACTTCATTTTAAGTATAATATGAAATAGATATTTCGGTGTGAGGATAAGGAGCAGGGTTAGGGAAAACTGTTCTATAATTAATAAACATGTACAAGTTGTACACACTCTTTTCAATGCAGAAAATTCTGATTCTCATTTTGACACTTTTTAGTGTCAAATGACAGATTTGCTTCTGAAGTTGAACCTAGGGCCTCGGCACTCTTCCACTGAGCTGTATAATCAACTGACAGTCTCAGATTCTACTGCTTACCTTTCAAACCAGTTTGTCACAATACTAGTTCAAAAGTAAGTCCTTAGACTGGACATGATTAAATCAAATTTTCAAGGACTTAAAAGATTTGTTTAAGCACAGCTCTTGGGAGGCAGAGACAGGAGTATCTCTGAGTTGGATGCCAGCCTGGTCTACAGAGCAAGTTCCAGAACAGGTTTGTTTGAAAGACTATTATGGTTTTTTTTTTTTTTTAAAAAAAAAACTATTAAAAAACACAGTTACTGCATTTTACTTCTTTTTAAAAAAACTAATATTTTTTAAAGATATTTCTTGTGTATGTGTGCGCACATGTGTGTGCACAGACTGAAAGAGGCAGTTAGATCCAGTGGAGCTGGACTTACAAACAGCTATGGGCTGTCTAATGTGGGTGCTGGAAACAAAATTCAGGACTTCTGGAAGAGCAGCAAGTGCTCTCAACCACTGTTACTCCAGCACTGGCTTTTTACTTCTCATTGCCTTTGTCCATCTCCAAACCTCTCCATAGAAATATGGTAGCTGGCCAGTTTCTAAATCCAGTTAAGAACCAGAAAGTAAGATAGGAGTATAGCCAGCATGGTGGCGCATGCCTTTAATCTCAGCACTCAGGAGGCAGAGGCAGGTGGACCTGTGAGTTCCTACAGAACTAGTCCAAGGACAACTAAAACTACACAAAGAAACCCTACCTTGAAAAGAAAGAAAGAAAGAAAGAAAGAAAGAAAGAAAGAAAGAAAGAGAGAGAGAGAGAGGGAGGGAGGGAGGGAGGGAGGGAGGGAGGGAGGGAGGGAGGGAGGAAGGAAGGAAGGAAGGAAGGAAGGAAAAGAAAAGAGGAAAGAAAAGAAAAGAAAAGAAAAGAAAAGAAAAGAAAAGAAAAGAAAAGAAAAGAAAAGAAAAGAAAAGAAAAGAAAGGGAGATATGGAACAAATGAAAGAGATGTCATAATGCTAAAGCAATAAAGCTCTTGCACATATTTTTGGAGGCAGGGTCTTGCTATATGTAGGCCAGACTTGTCCTCAAGCTCTTCCTCCTTCAGCCTCACAAACTGCTGGAATGGCAGGGGTTCCAGGCATTTGCTATCGCATAGAGCTGGCTTTTCTTCTTTCCAGTGTTGGGCATAGAATCTAGGGCCTTGTGCACCCTAAGCAAGTGCTCTCCTACTCCAACCCCACTCCAGCTGTCATGCTCTTCAACAGAAAGCAAATTACTTGTTTTGCAAATACATATAGCCATAACATTATTATAATTCTTAAAGCACAACAGATTGTAAAAGGTAATAAATAAAACGGTATAAGAAACAGGTATTCTGATACCAGAACAAATAGCTGACAGGAGGAGAACATAAAAGGACTATGTATAGCTCAGTAGACATGAAAACTCCTAAGCCACATTATCTTCACATCGATTTTAGCAGAGGAATTCTACATAAATATTCCTTTGGAAGGCCAATATGAAAACATAAAAATCAGATCTCCCCTTTCCATATTTAGGTACCTCCCACCCTAGGGTTTCCAGACCCCTGACCTCCCACCCTAGGGTTTCCAGACCCCTGACCTCCCACCCTAGGGTTTCCAGACCCCTGGCTTCCCACCCTAGGGTATCCAAAACGCTGACCTCCCACCCTAGGGTTTCTATACTCCTGACGTCCTACCCTAGGGTTTCCAGACCCCTGGCCTACCACCCTAGGGTTTCCAGACCCCTGACCTCCCATTCTAGGGTATCCAGACCCCTGACCTCCCACCCTAGGATTTTCAGACCCCTAACCTCCCACCCTAGGGGTTCCAGATCCCTAACCTCCCACCCTAGGGTTTCCAGACCCCTGAACTCCCACCCTAGGATTGTCAAACCCCTGACCTCCCACCCTAGGGTTTCCAGACCCCTGACCTCCCACCCTAGGGTTTCCAGACCCCTGACCTACCACCCTAGGGGTTCCATACCCCTGAACTCCCACTATAGGGTTTCCATACCTCTGACCTCCCACCCTACGGTATCCAGAACCCTGACCTCCCACAAGTTTCAGTTAGAGATCAGCTTCTCGAAGTCATGTAAAACAGCTTACCAAGAGGGTATTTTTTAAATTTCCGTGTGTGTGTGTGTGTGTGTGTGTGTGTGTGTGTGTGTGTGTGCCCACAGAGGCTAGCAGAGTCTGTCGGATCTACTGGAACTGGAGTTACAAGAAGTTGTGAGTCACCAGACATGGGTGCTGGGAACTGAACTAGGTCCTCTTGAGGAGCTCAAATACTTTTAACTGCTGAGCCATCATTCCAGTCCCCACCCCTGGTTATTAATTTTTTAAAGTAAGTCTTTATAGAGAATTCCATAAAAGTCATGTTAAAAAGTTGTTAATTATATCTGTTCCCAAGGAAATTACCCTAAGTCAAACTGTTATTTCCTGAATAAAGTAAAGATAGATGAAATATTATACAATTTAACCTCTTTAAAATATAAAAAGTTAATCAACAAAACTAAAACTGAGATTTAGGAATGTAACTCAGTGTCAAGGTTCTTACTTGGCATGGAGAAAGCCCTATGCAACCCTACCAACACAAAACTTCATCATTATAAAATATGTATATTACTATAAACTAAAGCCATTCTACTGTGCTATAGCACATTAGAACTTATTGATATAATTTTATTTTGGTACCCATTATACATCTTCCTTGATTTTATCTTTGAACATTATATACAAGTCCTGAACTATTACACTATTACTGAACTATTACTGTATAAATATGTACTATCATTATGTATTAAACTAAACTTGAGTTTATTGAGATGTGATACTCACCAAATATGGCTTAGAATGTAAGAAAGTTGGAGAAAAATACAGCCAAAGGGTAAGAGACTACTGAGTATAATGGTAATGGTTGGTTTTTTAAAAAAACTCCTTTGGGGACTCTCAGGAGATGTCTCTTGTGTCTGAACTGGAAACTCAAACTGTTTAAAAATACATGAAGCAACAACAGGAGTGAATGGAATAAATTCACAGTCATAATGATAATACAATACACAAGCTTGAACCTGAACAACACATGAATGTCATGTGGGCTAGGACTAGATCACCACCATGCAATAAAAGTGTACTGTAAACAGGAATGCGATACATTTTTACATATAGTTTTTAAGGATTTAGTAGTTACATAAAAGTATAAAAAGTAACAGGTAAAATGATTTTTAAAGTATATTTTATTTGATATAACAAATATTATCATTTGAAGTCAGGTGTGATGATTTACACACAGACATGTATCACCAAACCCCATTTTTTGCTAGGGATTGAAGCCAGGACTTCCTTCATGGAAGCCAAGCCTTCTATCAACTGATCTACACCGCCAGCCCTGGGTATTTACCTTTCCAAATACATTCCAAAGGAGATATTTGACAAGATTTACTTGTGATTATTCTAATATGAAATAGATATGTTTAAAAGCTCCCTCCAAATGTACCTCAAAATTTACCTTTTAAATAAATTTATCAATCTGTCAACAGTGTTCAATTTTTTTCTTTTTCCTGCTTTCTATAGAACTCCATTTCCTATTTCATCGGGGTTTTGTTGTTGTTGTTGTTTGTTTGTTTGTTTTACTTTTCCCCTGCAACCTCAAACTAGTTTTCTACAATCCTCTTGTAGAATGGCCACATTTAGTCTTTTGGGAGCATCTGTTCCTTTTCTCCTATACATAGAATTAGGCTAACTTCAAATCTGTACCTGAATATCCCATTTCTCAATTGTATCTTTGCTCTCTTCTCCCACTATAAAAACATTTGCTTTCCAAAGTAGTTTATGTTAGCTTTTCTATA
The DNA here is from genome assembly GCF_049852395.1 of Peromyscus maniculatus bairdii. Taxonomy (NCBI): domain Eukaryota; kingdom Metazoa; phylum Chordata; class Mammalia; order Rodentia; family Cricetidae; genus Peromyscus; species Peromyscus maniculatus. The sequence goes on from NC_134875.1 coordinate 18,580,868, forward strand.
CTATGCTCTTTTAATTTTGTTCATGAGAGATAAAAAGAAATGCAAATGCCCTATGGTATGGGAAGTATATTAAACAGTATCTTCTAAAATGCTACTGTCTTTTACTTATCTTTAAATCTTCAGTTCAAAAATTATTATAATGTTGTTTTAAGTGGTAATTTTATATTTTATATATAGCATATACACAGTGAAATATTTCAGGCATCACTCAAAAGTCAAAAGCAGTGTTCTGAAAGTTTACCTCTTCCTTTTTCCCGAAGTACACTCCCAAAAATGTTAGTGGTGTTGAAATTCCAAAGCACACTGCAAAGACACTTGTCAATGTAACAAAGGATACAGCAGCTGATGAACCTTCCATCCAAAGACTTAAATTCATAATAAAGATATCAGTGAAGATAATTCTGAGGAGGGGGGGTTGGAGAATATTATTACACAATATACTTCCAGGAAAATGTCATAAACATGTTTAATGCAAATATCAGAACATTCTTTTGGTGAGAATAGTTAAAATGTTAAACCCTAGAAACACACTACATCACAATGCACAAATTGGTCCTTAAGCTGAGACTTAAACATGCTCTCATGCAACAGTAATTTGTTATAGGACATGATTTATAGGTCCTCTCATCTTTATATCTTCAAAATCTAGCAGAATTTAAATAAGGTATAGATTAATATATCAATATACAATATAATGAACCCAATGAAGAAACAACATATATGGAAAACAGACTTTGGAACCTAGACTGAAATAGCCTGTATGATGCACTCAAAATCAACATAACAACTGTCAAATGAACTGGTTACATCACCAGGCAATATTAATTGTGTCTCTGTTTGTTCCAGATAAATTTGTGTACTGATAAGAGTAAGGGTCAGTGTGGGGAATACTATAATTGTTTTAGAATACCCAAAAAACAAGTTGAAAAAGTACAGACAGTGAGTAACTTATGGAAGTCTCTGAGCATTGAGGAAAACAGACTATTCCATCAAAGTCCAGGATGAACTAAAGAGGTATTCATCCCATTTAAAGACCATCCTACTTTCAAGAGGTCTTTCTCACTTTTCCTTAATCTATGTTTGCCCTGCTCAAAAATAAAAATAAAAAATGAGCTGAAGAGGTTTAAACTCCAATTTGTTACAATTAAATGCAATTTCTCAGAAAGATTATGTATATGTACATGTGTTGGGGGAGTCAACCTATGGGAAAAGATGACAAAACCAAGGAGCCAAAAATAGTCTGTATAATGTGGTAGTTAAAACATAAAGGGGATTGCCATAAAAGATATAAAGACCTAACTAACTAGAGTCTGACTAAAGATAGCATATTGAACTCATCATGTATTTGAATCTGCTTCCTTTTTAAAACACTGATAAAAATTATAGTAAAGGAATTATAAGAGACCACAATTGCAAAAATTTAGAGATATAGGGAAGAAAAACTTTGGAACAAATTTTAGCTCTAGGCAGTGGCTGGAAAAAATAGTAACTAAGTCAATAATGGGAGAAAGCTGCCATCCAATCTCACAACAGGGAAAGCTGAGAGGCAATAGTATTTATATTGAGAGCTTCAAAAAGGCTGAGGAATGCTCAGAGGCCAAGTCCTTCTCTATGTGTGCATAGAAGAGACTTATGAAAGTCAGCCTAAGAAGTTAAGAAACCTACAAATTTCCATTCCCACTAGTCACAGCCCAATAATAACCTCCCTTCCCCCACCTCAGCAGAAGACTTCTTGTGAAGAAGCCTTCAAACTCAGGAGAATGATTTCAAAAATCTATCATAAGGCATCCTTGGAGCAATTAGCAGAGATATTACAACCATAAAACAAGAAGAGGAAATCTTAAGGACTTTTGAGGTAATAAAAGAGCTCTTGGGAGTTAAAAATATGACAAGAGAAATTAAAACCTCAATAAAATGGTTAAGAGATGGATCTGATAAAATGTCTTAAAAAAACAGCACAACAGAACAGCAAAAACATAACAAGAGGACAATACCACATAGAAAAAAATTAGAGTTCCAGGAAAGGCGCAAAGCTACACAGAGAAACCCTGTCTTGAAAAAAAAAATTAGATGAATAACCCAGAGGGCAGGAATTAAAGGTGTGTGCCACCACTCCAGGCTCATAACAGGCTCTTTCTATGGGCCTTGTTTGAGACAAATGTCTACCTTTGACTATCCTCTGAAAACATCTCTATAGTAAGGTAACGATCCCCGAACTCTCCCAGCAATCATATCCATCACCAGAGAGAGGGAACGTATTAGCAGCCACCCTGTGATACACAACCAGTTAAACATTGATTCTACTTTTCAGGAAATAACTTCCATTTTAAGTTCTCTGAAGGTCCATTCCAAAAACTAGAATTCTAATGTTGCCTTCATATTTGCTATCTCTTTTCAATGCCTTATTCAGGAACACTGTACTGGATACTTTCTCTTTTTCAATTATAAGTTACTTCATTATTTTTAAACTAATTTCTACTATTTGTTCTTTCATTTTACTATTTGTCCTTCACTATCCCTCACCCCTGCTTGCATTTAAGATCTTTTCTAGCAATGTGCTTTCAGTAGGTATATCTATCTACTCTTTAAATGGTTATATTCTCCTGTAAATACAACTTCAATTTCTCTCAAACGACAACAAAACCTCTACTTCACGTCTTTAAAATGTTTTGTACCTTATAAGGAAGACTGGTTTTCCATGATTTAACCATACTCCTCAAAACACTTTTAATACCTTTCTGCTCTAATGAATTTGTTTAGCCATAATATTCCTTTGCCGAATTTCCTTCTTTTGAGATTCATTTCAGCTGTTATCATTCCTTAACCAGAAAATTACGTCTCACTTGACAAATCATAACCTCCTTTCTTAGACATAAACTCAATTAAACCATCTCAACAATTTTCCTTTAGGAAGTATGCTCTAGAATGTTAATATGAGGTTAAATAAATCTATAACTATTCTGTATCATCATGCTTTTGCTTCCTGAAAATTTCTTCCTATGCCAACCTTATTATTTCTAAACTTTTAAAAGCATGATAAGCAGAACATCTAGAGTTAAACTTGAGTCACCTGGGTCCCCCTTTCACGTGAAACAGTTATTTACATATTCATAAAGTATCTACTGATGTTCAAAGATAGATAAACAAAAAAACTTGCTTCTAAAAAAAGATAACCTAGTGATAGTCAAAGACAAATAAATTATAATGCAACATGAGAAATACTAGGGCAGAATAATGAACAGAGGGAGCTAAGAAACTAGAAAAGGACAAAACATTTTACAGCTCAAAAAACAATTCCACAATCCATCAGTTCATTTATTTCTCCAAACAACATTGCAGCATGGTTACTACAGGCAAGGAAATGGATATTCAGAGAAGCTATGGGACTTACCAAAGTCACTCAACCAGTACTGAATGTGACAGTTCAAGCTTTCTTCCAGTTTAATGTCTCAATATATACCCATCAAATCATGTTGCTTCTTCCTTGTCTATCACTTTATGTTTTCTTCTGCAGTGCTAGGCCTTAACTCAGGCTCTTGTATACGCTAGTCAATCGCTATTTTATCATTGACTTATACTTTTAGCCTAATATTTATCACTTTTAGGGTTACATAGAGGAAAAGCTATTACTAGCATATAGCCTTATTGCAAATAATTTTAAATCCATTTATAAATTGAGAAACTGAAATTCTCTTTCAAATTAGTATATTTTAAGAGATAAGAATTCTAGTACTTTATGATGCTTATCAACTGCATATATCATGTCTGGTTTATGAATTTAAAACTGCATTCTCTTTTCCAGTACTGTGTAGAAAACAGAAACTATGTTTATCTCTCAACTCATAAAAAAATTGACTCATAAAAGACCTAAAACTCGGAGGCTTCTACAGGACAATATAGGGGGAACTGATTCAAGATTTATGAAGAATAGGACTCCAAAAGCTCAGAAAACAGTAACAAGATTTGATAAATGGGATTACATAAAAATAAAATGCTTCTGCACAGTAAAAGAAACAATCGACACAATGAAGCAAGTCTGCAGAATGGAACAAAATCTTTGCCAAATATTCAACTGACATATAACATAGAAAATTAAAGCAAAAGCCCAGCTAATCCTACTAACAATGACAATGGAGATGTTCATGTACTTTTCTCTTTTTTCTTTTTTTAAAACCATTTTTAGGGTTACAGTTTTGCTATGTGTAGCACTGTGCATAGGAACCAAACTATACAATCACTCCCACGTACTCATAAGAATATGAATGAAGAAAACTGTGGTATTTTATCCAGCCATAAAGAAACGTAAAATTAGATTGGCAGGAAAATGGGTGGAACTGAAGTTCAACATGTTAAGTGAAAAAGCCTGTCCCACAAGACAAGTATGTTTTCTTTCATGTAAGGAAGGGAATGAACAGAGATGAATTACAAGATACATAGAAAATAACAAAATGACAAGTGTCAATCCTGATTAGTATTATGTTAAATGTAAACTAACGCCATAACTTAAAGAGAGAAGTGTCAAGAGTAGAGGAGGAACAATAGGAGCAGAACATTTTGAAGAAGAGAAGGGAAAGGAACCAAGAAACAAGGACTTAACTAAGAGGCAGGTTCATATTCATTCTCCAGGAGGGCAAAAAGAAGGGAGTTAAGAGAATGTTTTACAAGATGGTGCTGTATCTCAGCAATAGAGTATTTGCCTAACATATATAAGAGCTTGAGTGTTCTCAGCATTAAAAAACAAACAAACAAAAACTGGTTTTTTTTATTAAAAGAAGACAAAACCTGAAAATACTAAAGGGGATGGAACATAAAAAATAAAAATGCAGGGAGATAGCTTGGCATTTAAGAGCACTGGCTGCTCTTCCAAGGACCTAGGTTTGATACCCAGCACCCACATGGAAGCTAACAACCAGCTGTAATTCCAGCTCCAAGGGCTCTGACGCCCTTTTCTGGCTTCTGTACGCACTGTACACCTGTAGCGCAGAGGCTTACATGCTGGAAAACACCTACATACACAAAATTAAAATAACAAAAATGCTTGGGGAGGGAAGATGAGATAGGAACACAAAAGGTGGGCAAGGAAAAGAACAAATAGGAGTTCCAAAAGATCTATTTTAAAGATCTATTTAAAGAAATATACTAAAAACCTAACATAAAATGACATTTGGCAAATTCATTCATAATTAATATAAAACCCGTGAGAATTTAGTGATTACACATGTATAAGTAGCATTGTGTGGTACAGTGACTCAAACAATACTGCTTGGGCCTAAATTCTGCCCATGCTCCCATGGATGGCCCTACACTCAGATACATACATTCAACACTAACTGTAATCAGTGGGTTATAAAGAGAAAGAGATGTCTGCATTCAGATTCCTCAGGGAAAAACAAAAAAGAGAAAGAGAAAGTATGACCTTGGGGGGTGGGAGGAATGTGGGAAATCTGGGAGAAGTTGGAAAAAGGAAAGGAATGGATATCATCAAAATATATTGTATCTATGCATGAAATTCTTGATAGATACCAAAGACAAAAATTTTAAATCATTTGTTTGGGGAATGCAGAGATGTTTAGCAGTTAATAGTGCTTCCTGAACTGGATATGGTGTAGCATAGCTGTAAGGCCACAACTTGGGAGGCAGAGATAGGAAGATACTCGCAAGCTTGAGGTTAATCTGGTTTGCATAGATAGTTCTGAGCCAGCCAGGGCTACCAAGTGAGACTGTGTCTCACTAATAGTAAGAAACTCCAAACAAGCCAGTCTGTACAGTGTGAGCGCTAATCAAGTCTGGGCTGCCCATGGTAAGTAAGACCTTGTCTCAAAAAAGAAACTAAAGGACCAATGGCATGACTCTTCCAGTAAAAGTGGCTGCTGCCCAAACCTGATGACCCAAGTCAGTCCCTGGATCCCACACTGGAAAGAGAGAACTGACTCCCAAAAGTTTTCCTCTGACCACACTCATGCTGTGGCACATGCATACCCACACTTTCTCACACACACATATCATTTACACAGGTGTGTGCATGTACTCATGTGCACATGCATACCCACACTTTCATACACACACACATCATTTACACAGGTGTGTGCATGTACTCATGTGCACATGCATACTCACACTTTCTCACACACACATCATTTACACAGGTGTGTGCCTGTACTCATGTGCATATGCATACAAACACACAAATAATAAAAATTAAATAAAAAATGTAAAAATGGAACAGAAAAAAAAAGAGAAGTGATTCCTGTTCTTTGAGGACCCAACTTTGGTTCCTAGAATCCACATCCATCTGGCAGCTCACAACTGCCTAGAACCCCAGATTCTGGAAATCTGACACTCTCTTCTGGCTAGTGCACATGCCAGCATTCACATGTGCATACTAACACACAGGCACACAGACATGCATATAAAGTAAAATTTCAAAAAAAAAAAGCATTTTTACACAAGTAAAAAGAACAGGAAAGCAGGAAATGGAAAATAAAAAAGATGTAAGAACCCATGCCGGCAGTGAGAAATGTGAGAAAAAAACAATTCACACTACAGAGCCCATAAAAGGGTCAGAAACTGATAACAGCAGGTATTCTATGAGTAACAGGAAGAGGTGGGAAGTGACTAAAGGAAGAGAATTTTGTGAAATTCTTTTGAGAAGTAAATACTTCTATCACCTCCCTCCCTCCCAGCAGATATTTAGAGGCTTTTTCTCTGGCCTAGAAAACACCAGACGGCAAAAGAATTGGCTACTATACTCAGAAATATTTAAGTAGCCAAATGCACACTAACCTTTGCAGGTTTAGACACTTTTTTTCCTCCCACATACCTCTTAGAAGACTAATAATCAGATAGTAACTCCTCAGACAGGAGACTAGAAAATACAACTCTTGGAAAAGTGACCAGACAAATATTTAAACCCTAAAGATAATGTCCTAAGAGGTTTCCAGAAAAAAAGAAAGAAAAGAATAGGGGGCACATGATAGAAGCAAGATATTCAATGACCTCCTCTGGTCTCTACACATGCACATATCAGAGAGAGAGAGAGAGAGAGATTGAGAGAGAGAGAAAGAGAGAGAGAGAGAGAGAGAGAGAGAGAGAGAGAGAGAGAGAGAGAGAGAGAGAGCAAATTAAGACAAAACAGAAACTAGAGTGTCTGGTTCAATTGACAGAGAAGTTCTGAGTCTCTACATGTCACTATATATTGGTAGTATTTATTATTTTATTCCCACACATTTAACAGGGTCTCCCTATGTAGCCCAGCCTGGCCAAGACCTCCTGATATAGAATATGCTGGCCTCAAACTTGAGGTGATCCTCCTGCCTCAGTCTCCTAAACACTGGGATTGTGACATGTGCCATTATGCCTGAATATCCCACATATACATATATAAAAATATGCATACATACATATACATAAATATCAGCAGTTGTTAGGCCTTTGAAGAAGACATGATAAATAGAGGCTAAAAACAATTTTCAAAAGGGGAAAGTAAACTTAAAAGAAATGGCACTATCCATCAAAAAGTATATGCAGTTAGCTCATTAGTATCTTAACCCATGAGACACAGACAAGATATTTGGGTGTGCATATGAGAGAGAAATGTACCCTGTAGGCTGAGGTGCTTCAACATTTGGTCCCCAGTTGGTGGTGATGTTTGGAGATGTTATAGCACTTTTAGGAGGTATGATCTTGCTAGAAGATGCATGTTTGCTGTGGGATGGTCTTTCTGTATGCTGTGAATATGCGTTGCCCTCACTGGTTGACAAATAAAGCTGTATGGCCAATCCCAAGGCAGAATAAGGTTAGGTGGTACAATCAAATTGAAGATGGAGAGTAAGAAGGACAGAGTCGGGACAGACACCAGCCAGCCACCGAGGAAGCAAAACATGTAAAAACTGAGGTAACAAGCCACAAACCATGTGACAAAGCATAGATGAGAAATATGGGTTAATTTAAATATAAGAGCTAGTTAGTAATAAGCCTGAGCTACTTGGCCAAACATAAGTAATATAACCCTCTGAGTGATTATTTGGAAATAGCTATGGGATGGGGCAGGACAGAGAAAAGCCTCTGTTTAACACATCACTGGAGAGGGCTTTAAGAATGTATAGCTTTAGCCTACTTCAAATTTGTTCTCCCTATGCTTTTGTGCTTGTGGTTGAAGATGTGATCTCTCAGTTTCCTGCTCCAGGCACCCGTCGCCATCCCTCCTTATCATTGTAGACTCTCCCCATGGGATCATCAGCAAAAACAAAGGCAAAAGCAAACAAAACCTTGTCCTTCCTATAAGTTACCTTGTTCATGTTTTATGACAGCAATAGAAAAGATACGTGCTAAGTAATTGCTGTGTCAGTAATACGCTTTTCTGTCCCTGACAAGCTATATTTTAAAGGAACATTCAGAAAACAAAAAGATGTTCAATGTGGTGATGCACATATGTAATTTCAGTACTTGAGAAACTTGAGTACTTGAGAAAGAAGATTGACTCAAGTTGAGCCTGGTCAGGGTAACATAGCAAGACCTTGTCTCAAAAACAAACAAAAAATGAATAAATTAAAAACTCAATAGTGATAATGCAAAAGAAGCAGTAAAAAATTTGAAATCTAGAAAGTGGAACAAAAGCTGGGTGTGGTGCTTCAAATCTCAGTACTTGGGAGAAGAGGCAGGGGTTGTTACAAACATGAGGCCAACTGGACATACATAGCAAGTTCCAGCCCAGCAAGGGCCACATAGAAGTGAGACCATGTCTCAATAAAACAAAACAAAATTCAAATCAGCCCGGGGAAAGATCTCAATAGAAAAGCACCTGCCTTGCATGTACAAGGCTTTGGTTTTAATTCCCAGTTCTGCAAAATAAAATAAAATAAAATAAAATAAAATAAAATAAAAAATAAAATAAAATAAAATAAAATAAAATAAAATAAAATAAAATAAAATAAAAGTAATATAATTCATACAAAATAAAAAGCACATCTATAGGTAGACAGGCCCGGCGGCAGAGACAAGCAGACGCAGGTAGGCCTGCGGCGGCGGCCCGCGGAGGTAGATGGGTCCAGCAGCAGCCCGCTGAGGTAGACGGGCCCAGCGGCGGCAGCCGACAGAGATATTCAGGCCCGGCGGCAGCCGGCAGAGACATTCAGTCCCAGCGGCGGCCCACAGAGGTAGACAGGCCCGGGGGCAGAGACAAGCAGACGCAGGTAGGCCTGCGGCGGGGGCCGGTGGAGGTAGACGGGCCCAGCGGCGGCAGCTGACAGGGATATTCAGACCCAGCGGCAGCTGGCAGAGACATTCAGGCCCAGCGGCGGCCCACAGAAGTAGACGGGCCCAGCGGCGGCCCGCTGAGGTAAACGGGCCCGGCGGCAGCGGCCGACAGGGACATTCGGGCCCGGCAGCAGCCGGCAGAGACATTCAGGCCCAGCGGCGGCCCACAGAGGTAGACAGGCCCGGCGGCAGAGACAAGCAGACGCAGGTAGGCCTGCGGCGGCGGCCCGTGGAGGTAGACGGGCCCAGCAGCAGCCCGCTGAGGTAGACGGGCCCAGCGGCGGCAGCCGACAGAGATATTCAGGCCCGGCGGCAGCCGGCAGAGACATTCAGGCCCAGCGGCGGTCCACAGAGGTGGACAGGCCCGGCGGCGAAGACAGGCAGACGCAGGTAGGCCTGTGGCGGCGGCCTGTGGAGGAAGACAGGCCCAGCGGCAGCCCGCTGAGGTAGACGTGCAGCGGCCGACAGGGACATTCAGGCCCGGTGGCGGCCCCCAGAGGCAGACAGACCCAGCGGCAGCTGACAGGGACATACAGGCCCGGCGGCGGACCGCAGAGGTAAACAGGCCCAGGGACGGAGACAAGCAGACACAGCTTGGAACAGGGACGCCCCTAACCCCAACATCTGGGGAAGAAGCTATCTCCGTGGGTCAGAACCAGAACGAATCTGAACACTCCGTCTGAGGACAACCCAGGGCCCAGCTGCTGATCCTGTGAAACCCAACAACTTGGAGGTGTTGGTGAGACTACCCTGCTCAGCTGAAACCCATCTGGGAGAGGATTCAGATGCCTACAGTTTAAAGTCTGAAGAAACAAGATCAGCTGAGGAGTTGACAAATGAACAAAAAGTGACCTGAGAACACAGAAGAAGGCGCTACCCAGACACCAAACCAGATCACCAGAATCATAAGTATATAATTCACCGATCGAAATCAGCTGCCCCTGAAGAAATAGCCCAAAAGCACCAATTTAACCAAGAACCCCTACTAAACCAAGACTAAAAATTAGAACAAGAGAGGCACTCTCAGACACAGACACCACCTGCACCTCACAGAGGAAGAGATGAGTAGGCGCCAGTGCAAAAATACAGGCAACAACATAAAGACCTATATGGCAACATCAGAACCTAGTGATTCTACACCTGCAAGACCTAAACATACCATGACAGAAGAAACAGAAGAAATCAACCCTAAAAATGACATTAAGAAGATGATAGAGGCCCTTAAAGAAGAAATAAAACATTCCCTCAATGAGGAAATAAAAACTTTCCTTAAAGAGGAATTGAAAAACTACCTTAAAGAGGAAATAAAAACTTTCCTTAAAGAGGAAATAAAAAACTCCCTTAAAGAGGAAATAAAAACTTCCCTTAAAGAGAAAATGAAAAACTCCATTAAAGAGGAAATAAAAAACTCCCTTAAAGAAATGGAAGAAAAAACGAACAAAAAATGGGAAGAAATCAAAGAAAGCCAAGAAAGAGCAATTAAACAGATGAAAGAAACATTCCAAGATCTGAAAAATGAATTTGAGACAATAAAGAAAACACATGCTGAGGGAATGCTGGAAATAGAAATCCTGACAAAACGAACAGGAACTACAGAAACAAGCATAACCAACCGATTGCAAGAGATGGAACAGAGAATCTCTGACACTGAAGACACGATAGAGAAAATAGATTCGTCAGTCAAAGAAAACAATAAAGACAAAAAAGTCCTAACACAAAACGTCCAGGAAATTTGGGACACCATGAAAAGACCAAACCTAAGAATAATAGGGATAGAAGAAGGAGAAGAATACCAACTCAAAGGCACAGAAAATATATTCAACAAAATCATAGAAGAAAACTTTCCTAACCTAAAGAAAGAAATACCTATGAAGATACAAGAAGCTTACAGAACACCGAATAGGCTGGATCCAAAAAAAAAGTCCCCTCGCCACATAATAATCAAAACACTAAACACACAGAATAAAGAAAAAATATTAAGAGCTGCAAAGGAAAAGGACCAAGTAACATATAAAGGCAAACCCATCAGAATAACACCAGACTACTCAATAGAGACTATGAAAGATAGAAGATCATGGACAAACCTCATGCAGACACTAAGAGACCATGGATGCCAACCCAGACTATTATACCCATCAAAACTCTTAATCACCATAGGCGAAGTAAACAAAATATTCCAGGATAAAACCAGATTTAATCAATACCTGTCCACAAACCCAGCCCTACAGAAAGCACTAGAAGGGAAAATTCAACCCAAAGAAGCTAAACACATCCATGAAAAATCAAGCAATAGATAATCCTACACCAACATACACCACAGAAGGACAACACAACACAACCAAAAAAATAACAGGAATTAACAATCACTGGTCATTAATATCCATCAATATCAATGGTCTCAACTCACCTATAAAAAGACACAGACTAACAGAATGGATTAGAAAACAGGACCCATCCATATGCTGCATACAAGAAACACACCTTAACTCCAAAGACAGACACTACCTCCGAGTAAAGGGCTGGGAAAAGGTTTTCCAAGCAAATGGACCTAAGAAACAAGCAGGTGTAGCTATCCTAATATCTAATAAAATAGACTTCAAACTAAAATCAATCAAAAGAGACCAGGATGGACATTACATATTCATCACAGGAAAAATCCACCAAGATGAAGTCTCGATTCTAAACATTTATGCTCCAAATACAAAAGCACCCACATTCATAAAAGAAACACTACTAAAGTTTAAAACGCACATCAAACCCCACACATTAGTAGTGGGAGATTTTAACACACCACTCTCACCAAAAGATAGATCTACCAGACTGAAACTTAACAAAGAAATAAAGGACCTAACAGATGTTATGACTCAAATGGACCTAATAGATATATACAGAATATTCCATCCTAACACAAAAGAATATACCTTCTTCTCAGCACCCCATGGAACCTTCTCAAAAATTGACCACATGCTTGGACACAAAACAAATCTCAACAGATACAAAAAAATTGGAATAACCTCCTGTATTTTATCAGACCACCAAGCCTTAAAGTTAGAACTCAATAACAACAAAAATTATAGAAAACCCACAAACTCATGGAAACTGAATAATACCCACCTGAAACATCAATGGGTCAAGGAAGAAATAAAGACAGAAATTAAAGAGTTCCTAGAATTCAATGAAAATGAAAGTACAACATACCCAAACTTATGGGACACTATGAAAGCAGTGCTAAGAGGAAAATTCATAGCTCTAAATGTACACATAAAGAAGATGGAGCAATCCCATACCAATGAATTAACAGCACAACTGAAAGCTCTAGAACAAAAAGAAACAAACTCACCCAGGAGAAATAGACGCCAGGAAATAATCAAATTGAGGGCTGAAATCAACGAAATAGAAAACAAGAGAACAATACAAAAAATCAATGAAACAAAGAGTTGGTTCTTTGAAAAAATCAACAAGATAGACAAACCACTAGCCAAATTAACCAAAAGGCAAAGAGAGAACACCCAAATTCACAAAATCAGAAATGAAAAGGGAGACATAACAACAGACAATGAGGAAATCCAGAGAATCATCAGATCATACTTCAAAAACCTGTACTCCACAAAAATGGAAAACCAGGAAGAAATGGACAATTTTCTGGATAAATACCAAATACCAAAATTAAATCAAGACCAGATAAACCATTTAAATAGACCAATAACCCCTAAAGAAATAGAAACAGTCATCAAAAGTCTCCCAACTAAAAAAAGCCCAGGACCAGATGGTTTCAGTGCAGAATTCTACCTGACTTTCAAAGAAGAACTAATACCAATCCTCTTCAAAGTGTTCCACACAATAGAAACAGAAGGAACACTACCAAACTCTTTTTATGAGGCTACAATTACCCTGATACCAAACCACACAAAGATGCAACAAAGAAAGAGAACTACAGACCAATCTCCCTCATGAACATTGATGCAAAAATATTCAACAAAATATTGGCAAACCGAATCCAAGAATACATCAAAACAATCATCCATCACGACCAAGTAGGATTCATCCCAGGGATGCAAGGATGGTTCAACATACGGAAATCAGTCAATGTAATACACCATATAAACAAACTGAAAGAAAAAAACCACATGATCATCTCCCTAGATGCTGAAAAAGCCTTTGACAAAATCCAACACCCCTTCATGATAAAGGTCTTAGAAAGAATAGGAATACAAGGAACATTTCTAAACATAATAAAAGCAATTTATAGCAAGCCAACAGCAAACATCAAATTAAATGGAGAGAAACTCAAAGCGATACCACTAAATTCAGGAACAAGACAAGGCTGTCCACTCTCCCCATATTTATTCAATATAGTACTAGAAGTTCTAGCTAGAGCAATAAGACAACAAAAGGAGATCAAAGGGATACAAATTGGCAAGGAAGAAGTCAAACTTTCACTATTTGCAGATGATATGATAGTATACATAAGTGACCCCAAAAACTCTACCAGGGAACTTCTACAGCTGATAAACTCCTTCAGTAAAGTGGCAGGATACAAGATCAACTCAAAAAAATCAGTAGCCCTCCTATACACAAATGATAAAAGGGCTGAGAAAGAAGTCAGAGAAACATCACCCTTTACAATAGCCACAAATAATATAAAATACCTTGGGATAACACTAACTAAACAAGTGAAAGACCTTTTTGATAAGAACTTTAAATCTCTAAAGAAAGAAATTGAAGAAGATATCAGAAAATGGAAGGATCTCCCATGCTCATGGATAGGTAGGATTAACATAGTAAAAATGGCAATCTTACCAAAAGCAATCTACAGATTCAATGCAATCCCCATCAAAATCCCAACACAATTCTTCACAGACTTGGAAAGAAAAATACTCAACTTTATATGGAAAAACAAAAGACCCAGGATAGCTAAAAGAATCCTATACGATAAAGCAACCCTTGGAGGCATCACCATCCCGGACCTCAAACTCTACTATAGAGCTATAGTAATAAAAACAGCTTGGTACTGGTATAAAAACCGACATACGGACCAATGGAATCGAATTGAAGACCCTGACATTAATCCATGCACATATGAACACCTGGTTTTTGACAAAGGAGCCAAAACTATACAATGGAACAAAGAAAGTATCTTCAACAAATGGTGCTGGCATAACTGGATGTCAATATGTAAAAGATTACAAATAGATCCATATCTGTCACCATGCACAAAACTCAAGTCCAAGTGGATCAAAGACCTAAACATAAATCCAGTTACACTAAACTTAATAGAAAAGAAGATAGGAAGCACTCTTGAACGCATTGGCACTGGAGACCATTTCCTAAATAAAACACCGACAGCACAGACCCTGAGCACAACCATTAATAAATGGGACCTCTCAAAACTGAGAAGCTTTTGCAGGGCAAAAGACACAGTCAATAAGACAAAAAGACAGCCAACAGATTGGGAAAAGATCTTCACCAACCCCACATCTGACAGAGGATTGATCTCCACAATATATAAAGAACTCAAGAAACTAGACATCAAAGCACTGAACAGTCCAATTAAAAAATGGGCTAAAGAGCTAAACAGAGAATTCACAAAACAAGAACTACAAATGGCTGAAAGACATTTAAAGAAATGCTCAACATCCTTAATCATCAGAGAAATGCAAATCAAAACGACTCTGAGATACCACCTTACACCTGTTAGAATGGCTAAGATCAAAAACACCAATGACAACCAATGTTGGAGAGGATGTGGAGCAAAGGGAACACTCCTCCACTGTTGGTGGGAATATAAACTTGTACAACCACTATGGAAATCAGTATGGCGGTTTCTCAGAAAATTAGGAATCGAACTACCTCAAGACCCAGCCATCCCACTCTTGGGCATATACCCAAAGAATGCTGATACATACCATAAAGATACATGCTCAGCTATGTTCATAGCAGCACTATTTGTAATAGCCAGAACCTGGAAACAACCTAGATGCCCATCAACGGAAGAATGGATGAAAAAAATGTGGTACATATACACAATGGAGTACTACTCAGCAGAGAAAAACAATGAAAGCATGAAATTTGCAGGCAAATGGATGGAACTAGAAAATATCATCCTGAGTGAGGTAACCCAAACCCAGAAAGACAGTTATGGTATGTACTCACTCATTGGTGGATTCTAGATATAAAATGAACAATCAGACCACAACCCATAGAACCATAGAGGCTATATATATATATAGCATGGAGGTCCGTAGGACGACTGTGGCATATAATAAATTTCAGTTTTACTCAATTATTGAAAAAAAAATAGCCAAATGAATGGAAACACATGAACTATGAACCAAAGACTGAGGGGCTCCCAGCTGGATCAGGCCCTCTGAATAGGTGAGACAGTTGATTGGCTTGATCAGTTTGGGAGGCATTTAGGCAGTGGGACCAAGTCCTGTGCTCATTCCATGAGTTGGCTGTTTGAAACCAGGAACTTATGCAGGGACACTTGGCTCAGTCTGGGAGGAAGGGACTGGACCTCCCTGGACTGAGTCTACCAAGTCGATCACAGTCCTCGGGGGAGGACTTGTCCTGGAGGAGATGGGAATGGAGGGTGGGCTGGGGGTAAGGGGAGGGCGTGGGAGGGGGGAGAATAGGGGAACCCATGGCTGATATGTAGAACTGAATGGTATTGTAAAATAAAAAATATATATCACAACAACAACAACAAAAAAAAAGCACATCTATAAAAGAAAGCATTGATAAACAGGACACAATCCATGTTCATGTCTTTTGCTATACAAAAGACAAGCACTACAAGAAATTGTTATAAATTCTATGTCACGGAAATCACTTATATACATAAAAAAAACTTTCAAAATGTGACAAGAAAGAAAAAAGGTAGGAGTGGTTATGGATCTCAATTATCAGAGCACTTGCCTAGCAAACACAAAGCTCCTTTGGTCCCCAACACTGCATAAAGCCGAGTGCAATAGTGAATACCTGGAATCCTAGCACTTGGGAAGTAGAGGCAAAAGAGTGAGAAATTCAGGGTGATCCTTAGACACATGGCAAGTTCAAGGCTAGCCTGGGTGACAAGAGACTCTACCTCAAAAAAAAAAAGTAAATAACAGAAAAGAAAAAAACAAAAGTAACTAGTAGATAGGCATGGTGGCACATGGCTGAAATCCCAGCACTAGGGGGCTATCTTGTGTTTTCTATTGCTGTGAAGAGACACCAGGACAAGGCAGCTCTTATAAGGGAATACATTTAATTGGGCTGGTTTACAGTTTCAGAGGTTTAATTCATTATCATCATGGCAGGGAACATAGCAGTGTACAGGCAGACATGCTGCTGGAGAAGGAACTGAGAGTTCTATATCTGGATCCACAGGCAGCATAAGCAACTGTGTCCCACATTGGGTGTAGCTTGAACTTAAAGCCCACCCCGCACTGACACACTTCCTCCAACAAGGTCATACCTACTCCAACAAGGCCACCCTCTCTATGGGCCAAGCATTTAAACACGTGAGTCTATGCGGGCCATTCCCATTCAAACTACCACAGGGACTAAGAATGGAAGATTGTGGGCAAGGGGAATGGAGAAAAAAAAAACAATTAAAAATGAGTAAAGATTGTCAGGCCGTCAGTGGCTCACGCCTTCAATCCCAGCACCCGGGAGGCAGAGTCACGCAGATCTCTGTGAGTTCGAGGCCAGCCCAATCTACAGAGCAAGATCCAGGACAGGCACCAAAACTACACAGAGAAACCCTGTCTTGAAAAACAAAACAAACAAAAAAAGAGTAAAGATTTGGGCCTGTGAGATGATTCAGTAGATAAAGGCACTTGCTTTGAAATCTGGTAGCCTGAGTTTGATCTCCAGAATTCACATGGGAGAAGAATAGAACTAGTTCCTGCCTGTTGTCTTCTGACCTCTGTACACACATCATGGGACACTTTTGCCCTTGAACACACTCAATACACACACACACACACACACACACACACACACACACACACACACACACACACACACACTTGTAATGAAGTTTTAAAAACAAAGATTTGAATTGACACTAGCCTAGCATGTGCAATGCTCTGGGTAGCACTAGGAGTGAGAGGGGGGAAAGGAAGAAGAAGAGGGGAAGGAGAGAGGAAGGGAGGGAAGAGAGGAAGAAGAAAGGGAGGGAAGGAAGAAAAGTGGTAGTCTTAGGAATAGAAAGGAAGAGCTGAGTAATTTATAAGCAATAAAAAGAATGGATTCAGTGAAAAGGTAAAATGGATGTCCAAGGGAGGAACAACAACAGATTGAGCCAGGCTGTAAAAGAAATGAGAAGGGAACAGAAAGGATCACAATAGTGGTAAAGTGTCCTTCCAATCAGAGTTTAAGTGTTATTGCCTTTGTAAAGCCTTCCCAGGTGGGCCGAACTGAAGTCGCCTTTTCCTCCACTGAACCTCCACTATATTTAATACATACTCTTGTAACCCCTTGTCTTTCTACCAAGTAGAATTGTTACTAGTTACTATTTTACACACTTTTTCATTCCTTCCCCCTATCTCAATAATTCATTAGTTCCTAATTATACAAAAGCAGAATTTCAAGGTCATTTTCTATTTATTTCATACCAAGTCCTTACTAAATATAGAAACAACAACAACAACAAAAATCCTGCAGTAAGATCAATGAAAAACTATCCAGTGCAGTGACTGATCCTTTTGCTAAAGCATTTATTTTTATATGTGTTTGCATGGATGGAGACATGCTGTGCATGTACATGCCACAGCACACATGTGGAGGTCAGAGGACAACTTGCAGGAGTTAGTTCTCTCTTCCATCATGTGAGTTCCTGGGCTCAAACTCAAGTTTTCAGGCTTGGTTGGCGGCAAGCCTTCCTCCCTGCTGAGCCACTTCGCTAGACCCCTGAAGCTGGCTGCTGTGTGCATGTGTTACCTTGGGATTACAACTACAGATAATGATATTTGTACTGGCACTTTGTTACCAAATATATTCAGTTTCAGATTTATCTGAGTCTTGAACTTGAAGCAAAATATATCTGAAAAACTGTCTAGGACATGTCTTTCTTATGAAAGTGCATTAAACCATTCATCTCAGAAAAGACCACCTATTCTCATTTGAGTGTATGTTACAGAAAGCCAGATGGCTCTATTCAAGGAGAAGAGGAGAAGCAATTCATTATGCTAATTAAGTCAGTCAAAAATTCTGAGGAATATAGATCTGATGTGTAATTTTATAATGTTTAAAGTAGCAATGATCTTAACCTTTTCTCTTGAGTTTAGAGTAAACAAGTTACATATAGATGAAATTGATTACCTATCTACTGACAACATCACTGAAGTATATCATTTATGGTACTATACTGAGTCCCACCACTGTTAATGTTTGCTGTCTTTCTACCACTAGTCAGAACACACTGTATACTTCACTCATATCTGCTCTATAATATTTTCAGGATAAGAGCACTTCTTCTGTTGTAATATACCTGTAGCTTTAAAGACATGGTTTTAAGTAAATAGGAATTATAGCACCAGGATACAATTAAGATACAATCCAATAATATTTTCCTTACATATAAAGGATCACCTTTCAAAACATATCAAGGAATATTTTTCCTTGGCATTAAAAATGTGAGGTGCACTGAATTGCGTTCTCCCAAATTGATATGTTAAAATATGAGCCACAAATGTTCTATTGGTAGATGGGCCCTTTGAGACATAATTAGGTTTAGATGTGGTTGTGAATGGAGAACCCTAGGAGATTAGTACTATGAGCTTAAAAGAAGAGATCTCAGAGAACAGCCCTCTGTCCCTTCCCTCCCCTCCCCAATCTTCCTTCCTAATCTCTCTGACTTGGAGAGAAGCTGGCCTTTTTAAAGCCAGAAAGACAGCACTCAGTAGAGCACAATTATGCTAGCACCCTCAAACTCAGTTGCCTGCAGAACTGTGTAAAGGTACATTTCTGTTTTTCAAATTATCTAGTTTATAGCGTTTTGTTGTGGCAGCCCGAACTAAGACAAAAACTTCAAGAAATATAGAGGTAAAATCCTAAGTGAAGTATTGTGAGAAGAGAACCAGCTAAGACATAAAGGGACACTCGGCTACACACACACACACACACATACACACACACACACACACACAGAGAGAGAGAGAGAGTCATTAAGAGACTGAATGAACTACTCTCACAGCCACTGCATAGCAGCAGTCCCACCTCCACATTGACTGTGAATGTACCTACAACTATCACTAATGATGCTGCAGTGACAAGGAGAGACAGGAAAAAATAATCACTGAAGGCAGCAACAAGGAGAATAACAAAATGCCATTCGTAAATTGTCGCTACAGTATGATGTGTAATGCAAAACGTTTAACTATGATAAGCATTGACAGAATCTGCTTCAAAAACAAAGATGAAAATGGAACATGTAACAGTACAATTGCCATTTCTTTGTACTAGAGTTTAAATGTAGACTATTGTAGCTACAGAAAACATAGTGGTCAATCAACTCCTTCCTACTCTTCATTATAGTGTACAAAATGAAACCTAAGAAAGAATATAATTGTATATGGAGAAGAGAATATAAGATACTAACCCAGGAAATAACAATGATGTCAGCATAAAATGCATCTTCCAGTTTCTACCATTAAATGCTGAGGAAGCAAAAAACAGAACAGTTACTGAAATGCTTTGATTTAGACCATTTTACAAATACTGTTGTGTATCCAGTTAGTGGTGGCACACGCCTTTAATCCCGGCACTTGGGAAGCAGAGGCAAGTGAATCTCTGTGAGTTTGAGGCCAGCCTGGTCTACAAAGTGAGTTCCAGGACAGCTAGGGCTACTCAAAAAAACCCTATCTCAAAAAATTAAAATTAAATTTAAAAATACGGTAATGTAATCAGTACATTACACTTGTACTGTAATCAGTACAAAATTACAACTGAGTATGTTGACTGAAATTTCTTATAATTTTTTCTGATCTTTTTCTTTAAGGCCTTTTAATTTCTACATTTAACACACCAACTTTCTGAAATAATAACAGTAGTAATGCTTACTCTTGTACATTTTGGCAGACACATATCCAGCAGGGATTTCCAGTAAGAGCCACAGCACTATAGCATAGTTCATTAAAGCACTTTGATCAGCAAGGGTAAGAAAGCCAAGGCCAGCCAGAACTAAAGGCAGAAAAATAAAATGAGAACTACATGAGAACAGCCTCCAGATTTTCTAGGAATTTAAGCATTACCCCCATTAACACAAGGAAATGTTCCAAGGGAAGTACTTAAATCATATTGCAAACAAACAATATTCAGTTATCTACTTCCCTGACAGTTTCTCAAGTGAAAAGATTTGATTTTCAGGTAAAAGTATATGGAAGTTTGATAGTTGAATTAGTCTTTAATTTCACTAGATCAAAATCATGCACTGTTTCCCCTTCCCTGCCCAAATAGTCACCCCAAGAATAACAAATTACTTTCCCCTCAAATTTTCCTTTTCTCAGCTTGGCAGTGGTAGAACAAATCTTTAATCTCATCACTGGGGAGGCAGAAGCAGGCGGATCTGTGTGAGTTCAAGGCCAGCCTGGTCTACAGAACAGCCAGGGCTGTTACACAGAAACCCTGTCTTCAAAAACAAACAAAAAATAATTTCTTTTCTTTGTATTTTGTCAAAGCGAGGAATAAAAATATCAAAGTAAGACAGTTTGAGGGGCGTGGAAAGTGCCCTCAAATTGGACTTTTAAAATTATCATTGACCTCTGAAACATCTAATAAGTCATTTTTTGCACAACTTCGCTCATAAAATCGTTGCTCTGGCTATCAAACAGTGATAAGCTCCATTTTGAGCTCATAAATTAAAACAGCACATGTTTGTAGGTCATTGTTAGACTGACTACTACCGATGCAGTAATGAAGCTGGGCAAGGTAGCACGCACCTGGAGTCCCAGAATTTGGGAAGTGAAGGCAAGGGGATCAGGAGAACAAGGCCTTGGCTACACAGAGAGATCTAGACTAGTCAGCGCTGCATGGGACCCTGTCTCAAAAAATAAAAAAGAAGCCTGGGGATTATAGCTCAGTTAGTAGCACTCTTGCCTAGAAGGTACAAAGCCTTGGGTTTGATCCCCAGAGTTTCATAAATTGGTTGTGGTGACACATGTCTATTTATAATATCACTTGGGAGGAGGAGGAAAGAGGATTATAAGTTCAATTTTATCCTCAGCTATGTGAAACTCGACATAAGTAAACGCCAGATTAAAAAATGAAAAATAAGAATTCCATTTCATTTATACACTTAAAGATCTGTACTTATAGGCTGAGGCCATAGTTCAGTCTACAAAGTACTTACCTTGCAAGTACAAAGACCCAAGTTCAATACCAAGAATATGTGCTAAAAAAAATTAGATATGAGCTGGAGAGATGACTCAGTGGCTAAGAGCACTGGCTGCTCTTCCAAAGGACCCAGGATAAATTCCCAGCACCAACATGGCAGTTTACACCTGTCTATAACTCCAGTTCCAGGGGGTCTGACACCCTCACACAGACATACATGGAAGCATAATACTAATGAACATAAAATAAAAATAAATTATAAAAAAAGTCCAGTTAGGGGTAGTGGTACACACCTTTAATCCCAGCACTTGGGAGGCAGAGACAGGCATATCTCTATGAGTTTGAGTTCAAGGCCAGCCTGATCTGCAAAACAAGTTCTAAGACAGCCAAGGGTACACAGAGAAACCCTGCCTCGGAAAAAAAAAAAAAGGACATTGTAGTGCACTTTATAATCCCAGCTCTACAGAGGTAGACAGATGACTCTCTGCACTTTATTGGCTGGCCAGCCTACTTTAGTTGTCAAGTTCCAGATCAGTGAGAAACCTTGTCTTGAAAACACAACCAGAAAAATCAAAACCCTGAACTTAAGCTTGCATGGTATTTCAAAATGTTAGCCTTTGTTTCAGGTGTTTCCTCAGTCCACTGAAAATATTCTATTCATACCAATTTTCAATAGTGCATCTACCTTATGAGGTAAGAAATATGTGCTGAGTTTTTGTTTTTTAAATTTGGTTTTGTTTTTTGTTTGTTTTAAAACAGGGTCTCACTATGGATTCTGGCTATCCTAGAATTCACTCTTGTAGACCAGGCTAGCCTAAGATTCACAGAGATCTGCCGGTCTCTGCCTCCTCAGTGCTGGGATTAAAGTCGTGTGCCACTATGTCTGGCTGTGCTGAAGCTTTTAAACAAATTATTTAGAACTGATATAGGAACATTCTCAAACTCACATCCAGAATTTGAAAAGACACAAATGTAAGTACTAAAAAACATGAATTTTACTGCAATTGAGGGTACATTTTTCAAGCTCATTTTGTATTTATGAATTAAAGTCTAACACATGTCAGCAGTTCACTACAAATGCTTAAGCTATACCTGAATGTACTCACATAAAGAAAAAAATGTCATTATGAAAACTTGTGTTCCTTGACCGAGAAGAACTGACAGCAACATTCCATGTTCTGGGGGCATGAATACACTCCCATGAATCATCCTCCATCCAAACTGCCTCCGGTTGTATACCTGCATGTGAGAAATTCTTTAATAAACATGTAAGTTAATATGACAAGTTACAGGAAATGGAATTTTCCACTCAAGACAAACTAACTAGAAAGCAATGGCTATGGATTCAGCAGCTTTCTGGATGCTGTATGAGCCTGCTACATAAATAAATCACTCTCTTAAATTATGTTTTGCATTAGAGGGGTGTGTTAATTATATAAAGCACACAGTTTGCTGTATTTCCACAAAGAAAGCAAAATTATTTAACCTAAGACACTCAACAGATTCATAGAAATTCAAAATTCATCAATATGCAAACATTTACAAGAACCAAAACAGTAAATATAATATAACGTAAATTATACTATACTACCTTGCAACATTTGATATTTCTATCTCATGTTTCAAGCCAATTAAGAGTTTCTTAAAATGATATGTTTAGCCATCAGAAACATATACAAAATATAACCAGAGTTGTTGGCAAACAAGTCTCTAAATAAACTTACACTTGAAAATAAATCTATACAACTCTATACTTTGACTGTATAATTCAGTGATTCTCAACCTATGGGTTGCAACCCCTTCCGAGTCAAAGGGACCTCTCACAGGGACCATTGAAAAACACAGATATTAGGGCAGTAGTGGCGCATGCCTTTAATCCCAGCACTCAGGAGGCAGAGCCAGGCCTGGTCTACAGAGTGAGACCCAGGACAGGCATCAAAACTACACAGAGAAACCCTGTCTCGAAAAACCAAAGAAAAAAAAGAAAAACACAGATATTTACATTATGATTCCTAACAGTAGCAAAATTACAGTTATGAAGTAGCAATGAAACTAATTTTGTGGTTGGGGGTCAGCACAATAGGAGAAACTGAACTAAAGGGTCACAGCATTAGAAAGGCTGAGAATCACTGTTATAATATACAAAATTGCTAGACAGCAGCAATGTGTTATAGTCAAGGTACTATACTCTCAGTAAAAATTCAATAACTGACAACCAAGCAGAATATATATCAAGTTGAATTAAAATGTGCAATTTTTACTTACAGAAAGTTTTGTTCCACTGTATTTGGCAATATCTCTACAGATACCCTTTAAAATGATGATAATCACCAGTCCACACAAGGCAAGTACCACAAAAAAGGAGTTTACGAGTCTAGAAATTTTTGGAAAGAAAAAAAAAAAAGGGTTGGCAAGGTAGCTCAGCAGGTAAATATGCCTGCCACCAAGACTGAGCCTGGATTTGATCCCTGGAACCCATATGGTTGAAGGAGGGAACTGACTCCTTCAAGTTGTCCTCTGAATCAACATCTCTCTCCTCTCTCTCTCCTCTCTCTCCCCTGTCTCTCTGTCTCTCTGTCTCCCCTCCCTCTCTCCCTCCTTCCCCCTCTCTCTGGGTATCTCCCCCACCCCACACACATACCACACAAATAAATAAAAATAAGTGACTGTGGTCGTTTGAATGAGAATGGCCTCTGAAGGCACATATACTTGAATGATTAGTTTTTAGTTGGCGGAAGGATTAGAAAGTGTGACCTTGTTAGAGGAGGTGTGTCACTGGGAGTGGGCTTTGAAGTTTTAAAAGCCCATGCCAGACCCAGTTACTCCAACCTGCTGATAAAGTCTAAGCTGTCTGCTACTGATCCAGCACCATGCCTGTCTGCCCACCATGATGGTCATGGACTAACCTCTGAAACGGTAAGCAAGCCCCCAATTAAATGCTTTCTTTATAAGTTGCCTTGGTCATGGTGTATCTTCACAGCAACAAAAAAATAACTATGACAAATGCAATTAAAAAAAGTTTTACAAAAGTTAAATTTCTTTTTATTTCTAATTTATTTGTAAAAAAAAAAGTTGAATTTCTTTTTATTTCTTTTTTTTGTTTTGTTTTTTTTTGGTTTTTTTTTTTGTTTTTTTGTTTTTCGAGACAGGTTTTCTCTGTGTAACTTTGTGCCTTTCTTGGAACTCACTCTGTAGCCCAGGCTGGCCTCGAACTCACAGAGATCCACCTGGCTCTGCCTCCCGAGTGCTGGGATTAAAGGCGTGCGCCACCACCACCCGGCTCTTTTTATTTCTAATTTATTTGTTTTGTGGTGTTTGAGAAGTTGAATTTTAAATTTATTTTAAATAATGTAATATTTACACACACATAATAATGTAATTTTAGAATGTTCACCTCATTACATTCTACTGTTTCCCTTCTACTCCCGCTGATCCCCCTCCTCTTCCTACCTAGTTTCTCTTCCATTTTATTCATTCATTCATTCATTCATTCATTTGTGAGTTTCACTAAGGTTGCTTATAGGATCCTGGGTAAGGAACCAGGAGACTTGGGAGTATAGTCTCCTTAGCAGTGGCTACACACTGAAAAGGTCTCTTCTCCCCCAGCAACCATTAATTACCTACAGATACTCAGGGAAGAGAAGGGCTTGGTGAGCTATCATTATCTGCCTATGGATCTAGGGGAGGAGGTCCTGCTCATGAGCCTTTCCCTGCCTGGGACAGGATGTTGACAGGCCCAGTCTTGTGAGGGACTTGTGACACTAATCGCAATTGATTTCAATTATTTAATTGAACAGTGAAAATACGTGAGCTGTAAAAGAAAGACATCCAAAATTATCACTCAGCCTATCCATTTTTTAAGGTTAAATTTAGACCAAAGACTAAATGCATTGAAGACAGACATATTTGTATACTCCTGTGGTTCTAACACTTAGGAGGCTGAGACAGAGAATCAGAAGTTTGAGGCCAGCCTTGGCATACTCCTGAAGTGCTACATTTATAGGCATGAGTCACCACACCTGGCTTTATTTCAGAATTTTTCAAAACGTCAGGCCACCAAGATACTTCAGGAGGTAAAGACACTTCCTGTGAAGCCTTAAGATCCAAATTAGTTCCCTATAACCTACATACTGAAACAAAGAACTGATTCTCATAAATTGTCCACTGATTTCCACATGCATCCATGCATGATAAATAAATGATCTTTAATTTTTGGCTTAAGAATTTTATTGACATGTTTTGATCAAGTCTTCCCCCAGTCCTTGACTTCCAACTTCCTCCTGTATGTCCCCACCACCATGTGTTCTTTATTCCCACTGAGTCCACTTGGCGCTGCCTCTCAGGTACCACATCTCCAAAGAAAACTGACTGAGCTTACCCCAGCAGCCACCCATTACCAATAGCTCCTCAACAGGAGGGAGAACTCTGTAAGTCTCTCTCTTATCCATGCTGGGATTTGGGCTGGCTTGATCTCTTGCAGAAATTGTGGCAAAATAATAAATAATTTAAAAATCTATCCCCAAGGAGAAATAAGAAGTAAAATCAGTATCACAAACTTCATTTTGGAGCACGGCCCTGTGAGCTAAAGTTTAGGAGTCACAGGCTTCCTGACCTCTAAGCCAATAGACTAAGACTTTTATATTTGCAAGAGTCAGAGCAAAAACTCCAAGGACTCCCTATCTATCAACTACTACTGTTTCTAAAATTAAAATTTTTTAAAAATCCTAAAATCAAAACCAATGCCTTCTGTCATCTCCAACCCCCAGCCAAATCTACACATGATTAAAAAATTGCATGGGACCCAGCTAGGCCCTCTGAATGTGGGTGAAAGTTGCATGGCTTGATGTGTTTGTGGGTCCCCTGGCAATGGGACCAAGACTTATCCCGGGTACAGGAACTGGCTTTTTAGAGCCCATTCCCTATGATGCGATGCCTTACTCAGCCTTGATGTAGTGGGGGTGGGATGGGGCTAGGTCCAGCCCCAACTTGATATGCCAGCCTGTGTTGACTACCAAGGGAGGCCTTACCCTCTAAGAGAAGGTGATAGGGGTGGGTGGGGAGGTAGCGAGAGAAGAGGAGGGAGGGAGAACATGGGTTGGTGTATAAAATGAAAGAAAATTTATTAAATAAAAATTATTTTAAAAAATTACTGGTTAATAAAAAGGCTAGCACAATTTTACTGAGATACCAAAAGGAAGAACAGTAAGATACATATGGTTCACAAGAATTATTGTATATTTCAAAATCAGGAGATGATTTTGAATGCTCCCCCAAAAATAAAATAACATGTATCTGAGGTAAGAGGTATTCCAATTACCCCAATATACATGCACTAAAATGCCACACTGTCCCTGTAAATAAATACAATTACTATGTGTAGATTTAAAATAAAATATATAAGCCAGGAGAAGTGATGTAGGCCTATAATTCCAGTATGCAGGAGAGTGGGAACTTTCAAGACCAGCTTATACTACAGACTGAGAATAAGACAGGCATGGATATGCATACTTGTAACCCCAGCATTTGGGGGTAGAAGCAAGGTTACAAGTTCAAGGACCACCTAGTCTAAGAGATGCTATCTTTTGAAAAATAGAAAATTGTGGTGATATGTTGTGTACCCTAATATATTGTGTACCCTAATAAACTTATCTGGGGGTCAAAGGAGAGAGCCAGCCACTAGATTAGACATAGAGGCCAGACAGTGGTGGCACACACCCTTAATCCTATCACTTGGGAGGCAGAGATCTGTCTGGATTTCTGTGAGTGCAAGGCCACACTGGGAACAGAGTCAGGCGTGGTGGCACATGCCTTTAATCCCAGCACTTGAGATCTCATGCCTTTGCTTGGAAAGCTCACAATCCCAGGAAGTGACATGGCTGGGTGGAGAATGATATATAAGGCCTGAGGAGACAGGAATTAAGCAGCAGTTCAACTGAGACCCTCAGGGGTAAGGATTCAGAGGCTTTCAGTCTGAGGATTCGTGGAAACAGGATCAGCTGAGAAGTTGGCAAGTTGAAGTAGCTGTGGCTTGTTCTGCTTCTCTGATCTTTCAGCTTTCACCACAATATCTGGCTCCGGGTTTTTGTTTTGTTTTGTTTTGTTTTTTAATAAGACCGTTTAAGATTTGTGTTACATTAAATCTCTCTGTGTGTCTGTCTCTGTCTCTATGTTTCTCTTTCTCTGTGTCTCTCTCTGCATCTCTCTCTCTCTCTCTCTCTCTGTGTGTGTGTGTCTCTGTCTCAGCCCCTCTCTATTTCTCTATCTCTGTCTTTCTCTCTCTGTCTCTCTGTATATCTGTCTCTCTGTATCTCTCTCTCTCTCTCTCTCTCTCTCTCTCTCTCTCTCTCTCTCTCTGTGTGTGTGTGTGTGTGTGTGTGCATGTGCATGCATGAATGTATGTGTAAAAATAAAAGATAACAAACAAATGTTTTTCCAAGGAGACTTCTGGGTATGTGTGGCTTGATCAACATAGGGGCTTTCTTTCTTTCTTTCTTTCTTTTTTTTTTTTTTTTTTTTTTGGTTTTTCGAGACAGGGTTTCTCTGTGTAGCTTTGCACCTTTCCTGGAACTCACTTGGTAGCCCAGGCTGGCCTCGAACTCACAGAAATCCGCCTGCCTCTGTCTCCCAAATGCTGGGATTAAAGGCATGTGCCACCACCGCCCAGCAGGAGCTTTCTAAACAAAAGACTTCTCTAGAAATTTCCTGTAGGGTAGAGGAATGTGAAGAATATGAGTAAAGATAAAACCATACTCATTTTCTCTCTCCCTCAGTTCCTTTCTTCTGTGACAGGGAGTATCTTGCTTTGTAGCTCAAGCTGACCTCAAAATCACGACCCAACTACATCAGTGCTAGGATCTCAGTGTGTGCAACCACACTTGGGGAAGACTTTAGCCTCATTTTAAAGGCAATGGGGATATAAGAAGAATCCCCACTTTGCAAATGCTGTATCACAGTACCACCCCTTTCCTTACTTTCAGTTTCCTTCTACATCTTTCTTCTGCCCTAGGTTGCTTTACTATAGGAAATAGGAATAAGGGAACAAATACTAAGTATACACATTCATTTCTTCTCTACATAATCTCCTAAGTTGTTAACTTTTCCTTGTCCCATTGTGGCCTCAGTTTGTCCATCCCTCAATTTCACACTGAAATTGCTCCTTCCCTGGTCAGATTTTCAATTATGTTGTCTGATCCTGTTGAAAGTTCCTGAAAAATCAAGATCTTTTACATGGAAGATACTACAATGGAAGCTTCATTTAAGCAGAGGCCTTTCTACTTCATTAACCACTTGGAGACTGTAGTGGTACTCAGGATATCAGGAACTAAAAGAAAATCCTATTGAATAAATAGACTCCACTGCCAGACATTATTTCTATACAATCCTCCTATTTGTATAAGCTGCCTTGATGAGATGGCCAATCTGAAAGCTGTTAGTTCATCAAGTTTGAACTGACCTGAAAACTTCTTCCCTACTGACTAGCTTTCATTGGGCCAGAAGGTGCTCAGCAGACTTCTAGGGGAGAAAAGCCTCAAACACACCCCTGACAGCCAACTTTCACGCTCCAATACTGACATGCCAGGCAAGATATGCCTATGACTAAGATAGTGGCATGAAAGTTATTGGAGCAACCAATTGCTTTGGATCTGATTTGAGGCCTGCTCCACAGGAAGGAATTTAGGCCTGGTACTATAAAGCTGGTCAAAAGTCCATTATGGCCAGAGAGATTATAGGCCATGGAAGGAGGGGAATTTAAACAGCATGCTGTTAAACTGCCTTCTAAATATTTCTTTATACCCATAGATTAATGCTGCCCTCAGATATGACCATAGAAACTTCTGTCTGCAGCAGTCAGAAGTTAATAAAGAGACTCACCACTAGTCAAAATGCTGAGAAGAAGCATCTATTAAGAGTTCAGCCTCACATGGGATATCTATATCAGCCCTTGCTCCCAAGGGAGCACCACAGAAGAGAAATGGAAAGAATACAAGAGCCAGAAGATAGGGATGAGTGCTATAAAATACTGTTTTTGAGACATAACATAGCCATTGTACCAAAAACTCACCGAAGCTATGATTACTTACCCAAGATTAAGTAACAAGATCAGTCAACATTCTAACAATCAGCAATAACTGTACTCAGTAGGTTATTAGCACAAAAAAAGGAGAGGACGTGAAGAATGATGGGGACATGTTAGGGGGCCGAGGGGGAGAGAAAGAGGAAGTTGGAAATGTGCAGGATACATCCATTGTTTACTGACTCATCCTTTCAGTATGTCTCTGTCTGTCTCTCTGTCTGTCTCTCTGTCTGTCTCTCTCTCTCTCTCTCTCTCTCTCTCTCTCTCTCTCTCTCTCTCTCTCCCAGTTTTCCATGACATTCCTACCTTCCTCTACATAACTACTTACATTTTCTTATTCTTGGTTTGCTCAGACCATCTGAGTCCACAGACAGACAGACTTTCCCATTTTGTTTGTCGTCTGTCTCTTTCCCTCCTGCCTATTTCTTACAAGGTATCTAGCCTGTCCTTCTGCTTCTGTCCTCCAAGTGCTGAGGTTACTAATGTGTGTCACTGTGCCCAACTCTGGTTTTCATCCATTGCATAAAGCCTGCTTTCACAGTCATATTCTGCCCACCATCTCCCATGTCATCTACATGAAGACACAGTATCTATGGCATCACAGCTTCCTTTCCCTTCAGCATAAACATTAATGTATGTAAAATATATTTCTCTTCAACAAATATGTTAGTAGATAGAAATGAATGAGAGGGAAAACTAACCCAAAAGAAATGCTGCTCAGTATCATCAGTAGTGACAAAATACCTCAACTTAAAAACAAGTCTCCTAACCCTGGGGGAAAACAGGCAGGAGGACCCAGAGTTCAAAACCATCCTTGGCTATACTGCAACTTCAAGGCAAACCTGGGATACATGAGACTGTCTCCAAACAATAATAGCAAAAGGCTGTTTCTAGGAGGAAGAGCTAACTGAGAAATAGAGCACTTGCCTTGCATGTGCAAGATTCCAGGCTCATCCCCAGTGCCCACCCCCACCTACAAATTTGAGGAAAATCATCATTTATGTTTGCTCTCCTGGAGCTACTTTGTCTTTATTTTATGAAGTGCTTACCTAATCCAATGAAGGTTCATCTCGGCTGTAGACTTTAAATCATAATCCCATTCAGAAGACCACTCAGTAGAACTGCTTTTCTAAAATGAAAATATAAAATGAAATGACTAAACTTTACCTGACCTTTTGTGATTTGTTACTCAGAAGCATATAGAAGCCTATTCTGCACAGGCTTTTGCCCCTTTACTTCCAGCTTCATGGAATCTACCATTACATTTTAAGCTTGCTTTTACTCAGTAACGTTGACCTCATTACAAGAAAGAAGTAGAGCGGAGGCAAAAACAGGTGGATCTCTGTGAGTTCAAGGCCACCATGGTATGTTTAGTGAGTTCCAGAGCAGCCAGGGCTACATAAAGAGACTCTGTCTCAAAAACAAAAAGGGAAAGGAAAAAGACAGAAGTAGAAAGAAAGCTGTTGCTATCCAACAAAACAGCATCTTTCTGCTATTATTTTTTATGTAGTCCCAAACTACATCAGACACTCCCTTTTTCCCTTTTATCCTGACATATTTCCATTTGCACTGTAACTTCTTAGGATAATTGCAAAAGTGCATAAGCCTTTACATAATGACTCACTGTAATATTTAGAAAATTAAAAACTCACAACCAAAAATTCTCTTTGGGATAAGACTATATGATAGTGATCTGCACTAGCAATAGAAAGAATGAAATGCATTGATAAGTGATTTTTCAGAGACAGAACTAACTTTAGAAAGGTGAGAAGTACATATGGCAAAATGACATTCTGAAGCCAGTAGGTGCTTGCTGCACGAGCAGACAAAGTGAATTTGATTCCCAGAGCCCAGGTACAGGGAAAGGAGAGAATAGACTTCACAAAGTGGTACTCTAGCCTAACTACCCCCAACACACACACACGCACACACACACACACACACACACACACACACACACACACCATGCACACACAATAATCATTTCTTAAGTTTTAAAATCTTATTCCCCTCACCCCAGAAAGTGATATAACTATATTGCAAATGCAAATATTTTTCTGGAAGGATAAATTAGAAAAAGTAAAAATATGTCTTCAGAAAGAGAAATCAGCGATAAGTGAATAAAGGTAGAGAATTTTCTTACACTTTCCCTATACACATCGCCTGCAAACATACAGCCACTATAAATATTATTTAAAAGGTAACTTGTTTTACTAAAACTCAACAACTTTGCTACTTACAAATTCATAGTTATCCCCAGCTACATAGTTGAGTTCAAGGCAACCTGCACTACACAAGACCATATCTCAAAAAAAATAAATAAATAAACAAAAAAATAAATAAATAAATAAATAAACAAAAAAAAAAACACCTGGGAAAATTTCAGCAAAGACAGCAAGTGTTTAAGCATTGTTTTTGCACCAAACACTGCCATCTGCTGGAAATAATAGGTCATAACATGTATTAGTCATCCCAAAGAAAATAAACTATTTTAAAAATCTAAGGCACATGAGAACAAAATGACAAACACAAAAAGATAACTAAGTAACAGAGAACCTATTTTTTATCTGCTTAAAATTAATGAATTATTCTTGGTCTTTCCATCCCAAAGTATCAAAATCTTTGTAAGCTAGCAATTCTCATAAAATAAATATATGGCAAATTGGTCTTTAATGGTGGCAACAGTAACACAGCAACAAGGTGGAAACAAAGACTTCTTTATCCATAGTAGAGTACCCTGTGATGTGTCATAGTCAATAGAAATTACACAGAGACTCAATTTTGTAGGGAATTTGATCGCTAGTCCAATGGTTCTCAACAGGAAGAGCAGCACCCCCTACAGGGCACGATGAAAACATGTGGCTGCTACTGGCATTCAGAAAGCCAGGTGTCCTGCAGTGCATAGGGAGATCTACATAAAAGAGAACTGAGGATACTTGTGCTATGCCCGACACCTTTCAAACGTCCCATCCAAAATTCACGTAGGCGAGAGAGAAACTGCTTGTGATTGCCCACCCTTTGATTTCAACTTTGTTTTATAAAGTATTTTATATGATTTTAATATATATTAAATATCCCCCCTCAAGAATGCAACTGTCTTACTAACTTAGGAGAAAATGGTACTATACTTGTCTTAGTATGTTACCAAAATTGACTGACATTTCAAGAAGTAATAGCATCATTTGAAAAACAGCAATATTTGGGCCAACCATTTGCAATATTTTTGTCTGCCCATGATCACACTTACAATGACTATACACATAGATGTAAGCATATAAAATTGATAAAATACATAAAGGGTATATTATTTTATTAAAAGTTACTACTATTTCCCCTTAATGTTATTATTAGGATGTTACACTGGTATTTGTTAAAATTACATGCATAGACAGGTTTTGTTCCCTATTAACTATTAGTCATATGATAGAATAGTAAAGGGAGAGTTATAAAACATTTATTATTAAAGGGACATCGATCCGATAGAGTTGAAATTCCCTGATCTAGTTTAGCTCCCTCATTTTATTAGAAGGAAATTGGTATCCCAGGGGAAGGAGAGAATGAATGTACTCAGAGTCACAATATTAATTGTGCAAGCCACCCCGAAAACTTCTGATTCATAATCAGCGATTGGCTCATGCTGTCTGAAAATCAGAACTGCACTTTCCAGTAAAATAAAGTCATGGCCAGGTGGTGATGGTGTATGCCTTTAATCCTAGTGCTCAAGAGGCAGAGTCAGGAGAATCTCTGTGAGTTCAAGGCCAGCCTGTCTATGGAGAGAGTTCCAGGACAGGCTCCAAAGCTACAGAGAAACAACAAAAAGCAAAAAAAAAAAATGAAAAATAAAAAAACAAAGTCAAAGTCATAAGGCCAAAAGTGTAGCTGTGTTACAAAATATGCCTTACACATGTAAAGCCCTGAGTTCCATACTCCACACTGCAAAAACAAACAAAACATGCAGTGCATAAATCTGTAGAAAGATTCTCAGACTAGCTCACAAGCAAAGCTTAAACTAAAATTTACATCAAAACCTTTTATCATTATAATGAAACAAAAATATCTTTGTTTGATAGCATGACAACGGTAGGGCTCAATTGGCTCACAGAGACAGAAATGACAAGCTTGAGGCCTGCATGGGTCTGCACCAGCACCTCTGTGCATATGTTATGGCTATTAGCTTGGTGTTTTTCTGGGACTCCTAACAGTGAGAGTGGGTATATCTCTGACTCTTCTGCCTGCTCTTGGGACTCTTTTCCTCCTATTGGGATGCCTTGTCCAGCCTCAGTATGAGGCTTTTGCCTTGTCTAATTGTATCTTGCTTTGACCTGTTTGGCTGTTGTCACTTGGAGACCTGCTCCTTTCTGAAAAGGAAATGAAGGGGAAGTGGATCTGGGAGGAAGGGCTGGAGGGAGTGAAAGCAGGGGAAAGTCTGGCTAGGATATATTGGATAAGAGAAGAATCTATTTTCAATAATTTAAAAAAAACAGCAAGGGATATTTTTATTAGGTTGGGTCTTTAATTGTTTGGGAAGGTAATACATGCATACTACATATTTTGAACAAATTCATCCCCTACTACCTCCCATCTAACTCTTGCCATATTCCCTAGCACCTCTCCCTCCAAACTTCATTTACTTCCCCTCACTAAATGGACCCAGTGGTTAAAATGAGCATACATGAATTATAGTATTTTCTTTTGTTTTTAAATAGGGTCTCACTATATGTAGCTCAGGCTAGCCTCTAATTCATGATTGTCCTGCCCCAGCATTTTCAATGCTATAAAACAGTATATAAAATAAAAGAATTATGAATATATGCATTTTAGAGCAGCATTCAATAATTTACAATAACACCCAATATCCATAATTCATAATAGTAAGAAATGAAGGCAATGACTTCATAATCAGAATTCAAATATTTGTCATAAAAATAAAGAAGTGTTCACTCAAATGGTAATATAATTGATTCTATCTTTCCTTTTGAATAAATATAAACTAATTTTGTATTATTTGAGAACATGTATCATTCTCTGAAGACATGAAAGTACATTCACAAAGATTCTTAAATAAAAGGCAAAATAAAATCTAGGCATGATAACTCCAACACTTAGGATAGTAAAGCAGGAATCACAAGTCTGAGGCCAGACTGCTACAGAGTTCCAGGCCAGCCCATCCTACAAAGTGAAATTCTATCTCAACATCCCTCGAACCCATCTCCAAAACACAGGCAAAGAAAACTTGAAAAACTAAAGATTATCATACCATATCTGAACTTCTCTATGGTCAGTATGTGCCTGATCATGGGCTCAAGCTCATAATCTCACCCACTCAAGAGTCCATAAACTCTTGAGTCTAGACAGCAGTTTGTGGCTGCCTTAAGGTGGCAGGGGAAAGAGAGGTTGTAACTCAGGTGGTTAGGAGCATGTAGCTGTTACATGGCCCTGACCTCCATCAAGTGAGTCATTATGTGTACGAAATTTGTTTTTCCATTTATTTCCCTGTGCCATCCTCATGTCAAGATTATCCTGTGCCCCTATCCCATCTCCTGAATGTCTGTACACCAGAGGCACATGTAAGACTTCCATGGTCCAAAGCAGGATGATATACTGTAGTTCACCCAGTTACAGGGTCTAGAATAAATCCATGTCACAGGGTGTGATCAAATTTCCTACACTAGGAGAAGCAGGAAAACATAGTTGATGCCAAAGAGACAGGAACTGCACATGTGGAGGTCCATACCTTAGCCAAGGGAACAGCCACTAGTCACATGTGGCACCTAAAGCATGGCTCATGCTAAGAGAAGTGAGCCTGAAGTATTAAATGCACACTAGGTTTGAAAAAACTTCATACAGGGATTGAAAACTATATTTCTGTACCCCAAAAATATCAAGAAAAAATAAATAAAACAATATAAAAAACAAGTGGTTTACAAAAAATTGAGATAATAGGAGCATCAGAATATTCACTAGGAAGCTTATACAAACACACCAACCCTATAAAATTATCTTCTCCTTTACATATTCTGAAAAGAAGAATTAAATGCCATGAGATGTAATCGCAGCACTTAAGAGGTAAAGGCAAGAGGATCAGGAATTCAAGGGCAGATGGGATACAGCAGACACTGGAAGGGGAAGGGGAAAAGGAG
This sequence comes from Peromyscus maniculatus bairdii, assembly GCF_049852395.1. Taxonomy (NCBI): domain Eukaryota; kingdom Metazoa; phylum Chordata; class Mammalia; order Rodentia; family Cricetidae; genus Peromyscus; species Peromyscus maniculatus. The sequence continues at coordinate 18,616,658 of NC_134875.1, forward strand.
AAGAAGGCAAAGAAGAGTAGAAGGGGAGGACAAGGGAAAGGGGACTGAGAGAGATAGTTTGACTGATTGAAGGAACCATGGTCTTATACATGCTCTAATCTCATCCCGACAACTTTAAAATGATGAAAGTGTCAGCTTGAATATAAATACATGTTATTTATGTGCCTGATCTATTAAAAAAATAAGGTGAGAGCACGGAGCACTTGCCTCAAATTTTACAGAATATGTGTAGACCACATTTAAATTCTCTGTATTGTCTTCAGGAATTTCTAAAGGCGGTTCGTTGCAAGTTAGGTGATTTTCATCCAAATGTTTATAGCTAATAAAAGAGAAAAGGAGGGAACTTTCCGTTATGTTCTTTATTTAGAACTCTTTTTAAACTCACTATTCTCCTGCTTCTGCCTCTTGACTTGGAATGTTGGGATAACACGAATAAATATGATACTCACCTATAGTTCTTCATAATTTAAAATACTTTTGCTCTAAATGTTCCCAACAAATGGGACTCTAAATACTACCTAAAACTACTTCAGAATACTCCTTTCACCTAAATAGAAAGAAAATAAATTCTACCAGAGAATGGCTTTCTTCTTATTTTGCCTCACCCCTCTTCAATACAATATCTTGTAACTTTAACTGTAGGGCTAGAATATTAAGTAAATGAAGAAGAAATCATATTTGTAAATCCCCAGATATATGAGATTCTACTATGTATAAAGCATCAAGCTTGGAATTCAAGGTTATTGCTAATATATACTACTAATGGCAGTTGAATTAGTATAGCCATTATGAAAAGTGCATAGAGGTTCCTGTATGATTCACCTACCCAAGTTCTGGGTACAGCAAATGGAGATAAACGAACAATTCTTTGGGCATTTATTAGGGCTCAAGGTACAATGGTAGATCTCTAATTGTTCTGTCTCTTTAAAATTGGGTCTCCAGGCTCTCCCTACATGTGTCCAGGGATAGAGTACTCAATAATTTTTGAGGCTTCTTATTCAGCTGTTGCGAGAGCTCTAATCATTAGCAGATTCTTCCACTCACCTGATACTTTTCTAATAGACTCTCCTGGTAATAAAGCTGTCCTCTCAAGAAAAACAAATAAAAATATATTTATATTAACCCCTTTATAATAAAACAGCAGCTAGAACACTCCCAATAAATCTATGCTTCTTTTTAATTCTTCCTAACATTGTGTGATGCTCAGATTCTTAGCACGTGGACACAGAGGAAAAGAATGATTAAGCTTTCAAAATACATCATGTAATGTATACATAGCTGTCCTAAAAGTAAAAAAAACGTCAAGTTGAGAATGTCTGCAGTTTAAGTCCATTTTTAAATCATTAGAACCAATTAAAAAGAAGCTCCACACTTACCTTTTGGGATCAACTCTGGAACTAATCAATTTTGCAACATTCCTGGTTGTGTCATCTTCCATGTGATATGTAATAGTAATGTCAAAATGGTTAAAGAGGTACAAACTATTATTTTTGTTGAATTCAGGCTGTAAAAGACAAAAGAAATTTTAAATTTTGAACTTTTCCTAGAAAATACAAAACCTGATAATGGAATAAAAAATTGTCTACACTAATACTTAAAAAAAAATGGAGAGAGAACTCAGCAGTTGGTCTTGCAGAGGACCTGGACTTACTCCCCAGCATATCCATAGTGCTTTACAACCTGCTCCAGTTCCAAGGGACCGGATGTCCTTTTCTGATCTTTGCAGGCACCGGACATACACATGGTGCACATACATAAACACAGGCAAAAATTTAAAAAAATCTAAATTTCTTCTAAAGAAAAACTGTGCTATAAATTTGAGTATATGAAGAGTAAATACATTTCTATAAGTTTAAAACTGCAACCATGCGTATTTGGCCTAATAAAGTATTAGTCATCTCTGTAAGTATTAAATAGTTGTTAAAGAAATATTGTAAAACTGTAATAGTCATAAAAGTATGTCATTTTTAGGTTTTAATAACACAAGAATATGGAATAATGAAAATTAACTAGTGAAATATCAATATATCCAGGATAGTAATTCATGACTGTAAAACCCAACACATGAGAGACTAAGGCAAGAGAACTGACTCCAGTTCCAGACTGGTCTGGGCTAGAAGGAGAGCTTTCTAAAAAAAAATATAAGTCATCAACATAGTTTAAGTACATCATGAGTCTGGACTTCATCATCAGAGAAGCTTCCTCCTGCAGCAGATGGAAACAAATAGAGACCCACAGCCAGACATTAGAGAGAGAGAGAGAGAGAGAGAGAGAGAGAGAGAGAGAGAGAGAGAGAGAGAGAGAGAGAGAGAGAGAGAGAAACAGAGAGAAACAGAGACAGAGACAGAGACAGACAGACAGAGGAAGAGGAGAGGGAGGGAGGGACAGAGGGACAGACAGACAGAGAGAGGAAGAGGAGAGGGAGGGAGGGTCAGAGACAGAGAGACACCTTGGAAAACTCAACTCTAAATGTGATGTCTCCATCAAATCCCTCCCTTTAGAGTTCAGGGAATCTCATAGAAGAGGAGGCAAAAGAGAGTATAAGAACCAGAGGGGATGGAGGACACCAGGAGAACAAGGTCCTCTAAATCAACCTAGCAAAGTTCATATGAACTCACAGAGACTGAAGAAGCATGCACAGGGCCTGCACAGGTCTGCACCAGGTCCTCCACATATATATTATGGCTACCGGTTCAGTATTTTCATGGGATTCTTGAGTGTGTGAATTAGTGGGTCTCTAATTCTTGTGCCTTCTCTTGGGTTCATTGCCTTTTGTTTGCTTGCCTTGTCCAACTTCTATGTGACGGTTTTTGTTTTATCTTATTATTATATTTCATTGTGTTATGTTTTGTGGTTATCTCTTAGAAGCCTGTTCTTTTCTAACGAGAGACAGAAAGGGAGTGGATCTGGATGAGAGGGGATGTGCGGAGGAACTGGGAAGAGTAGAGAGAAGAGAAACTGTAATCAGGATATATTGTATAAGAAAAGAGTCTATTTTCAACAAAAGTGAGAGGGAAAAAAAGAAAAAGATGAGAAGGCAGGAATATCGTGAGTTAAAAGCCACTTCAGCTACATAGCATGTCGGGGTTAGACAAAGCTACATGAAAACTTGTTGCAAAAGGGGACAGGGAGATGCTTAATCAGTAAAGTGTGTGCTAAACAAGCCTGAGAACCTGAGTTCCACTCCCAGCACCCACATATAAAGCTAAATTCAGCAGCACATATCTTTCCAATCCTGGGGAAGCAGAGAAAAAAGATGTCTGGGATTTACTGGCCAGTTATTCTAGCTAATTGGCAAGCTCTGGGTTCAGTGCTAGAACCTGTCTCAAACATTAGGTGGAGAGCAAATGAGATAGACATCTCCATCTTATATCAGCCTCTGACCCCTATACAATACATTCATGTACATGTGCGCGCCACACACACACACACACACACACACACACACACACACACACACACACAGAAAGAGAGAGAGAGAGAGAGAGAGAGAGAGAGAGAGAGAGAGAGAGAGAGAGAGAGAGAGAGATTGGAATAAATGGTGAATAAACATTTTTTCATGGAGTTTAGCAGGAAGTTTTGCAATAACTTATTCAGGATTGGAGATGTCCCCTAAAAATATATGCCCCCTAAAAAGAGTCAAGTTCAAACTCCCAATATCCATGAGTGTGATCTTTATTTGGACACAGGATCTCTGTGGGAGACCAGCTGGGAGACTGGCTCCCACATTTTACCCCAGGGTACTCTTGAGGAGTGAGGGATAAGAGATTTAGATAGAAATATAAAGGGGAGAGAAACAGATAGAAACACAGGATAGCCTTGGGAGGGTCTGGAATCTTATCCACTGGCCCTTCCTGTCTCTTCTAAAGGGCTATTTATAGGAATGTCAAGGGGTGGAGCAAAAGGCCTCCCCCCCAGCACAGTCAAGTGCAGACCCTTTCCAATCACTTAGTAATTATGCACGTGATCAAGCAATCCTCTAATGCAGCTCTACTGGGTAAAGCAAGCTCAGATCTCACTCGGAAACCTTTGTGGGTCTTCACAGGTCTCTACAGATATGTTCAAGTTAAAATTAGGCCACAGTGGTAGGCTGTGATATAATATTAGTAGGTTAGGACAGGGCTGCTTATTGTTTTTTAAAACAATATCTCGCTGATCTCACTCTGTAGCTCAGTGTCAGGATTCTGTACATGTGCAGCTCGGGGTCTTGTCTGGCACCTTATGTCATCAAGGGGCAACTGTGTACTGCCACGTGGTCACACAATCTCTGCCTTAAAAAGCCTCATATGTACCCCCATGTTCTCTCTCTGCACTTCTCCTCTTCCTGTGTTTCCTCTCTATGTTCCCTCCACCATGCCTGGCTTCTCCCTCCTATCCCCTCTTTTTTTCTGATAAAGCTCTTTCTAACTCTGGTAGCCATGGTCCATGACTTTTCTGCTGACCAACCAGCGCTTTTCATTCTTTCACTCAGGCCAGCCTGAAACTCCCTATTTGGTTGTCCTGGCTAGTTTTATGTCAACTTGACACAAGTCAGAGTCATCTGAAAGGAGGGAACCTCAATTGAGAAAATGCCTCTATAAGATCCACCTATAGGGCATTTTCTTAATTAGTGACTGTTGAGGTAAGGCCCAGCACATTGTGAATGGTAGTCTTAGGTTCTATAATGTTGGGCACCATAAGGCACGGACGTGAGGCCCAGTGTAACTTCCTGAGCCTAGCTCAAGTTTGGTGACCTGTCCTGGGACATGACTTCCACATACAAGTGACTCAGCACTACCTGACCTAGAATCGCCTCTGCCTAGTAACTGCTAAGATGGCATCATCTCATTGGCCCACTATCCTCACCATTATCCCAACCTATATAAGTTCTCTCCTGATGCAATAAAGCGAGTTCCTGCTTTGACAAGACTCCCAGCCCAGTGTGTTTCTCTCTGGTAGACTGGGGGGTGGGGTGGGCCTGGGCCATTGACACTCATCATCCCGCTCAGCCCCAGGGAGAGACCGGCTAGATTGGTCCTGGATTGTCCTCTGCCCTACCTATCAGTCAGATTGACACTGTTAGAAAGAGGGTTGAAGCCGGGGTGGGGGGATGGGGGTGGCGCATGCCTTTACTCCCAACACTCAGGAGGCAGAGGCAGGCAGATCTTTGTGAGTTCAAGGCCAGCCTGGCCTACAGAGCAAGATCCAAGAAAGGCGCAAAGCTACACAAAGAAACCCTGTCTCATAAAACCAAAAAAAGAAAAGGAGAAAGAAAGAAAGAAAGAAAGAAAGAAAGAAAGAAAGAAAGAAAGAAAGAAAGAAAGAAAGAAAGAAAGAAAGAAAGAAAGAAAGAGAAAGAAAGAGAGAAAGAAGGCTGAAGCCAGGCAATAGTGGTGCATAATTTTAATACCAGCACTTGAGAGACATTGGCAGACCAATCTCTGTGAGTTTGAGGACAGCCTGGTCTACAGAGTGAGTTCCAGGACAGCCAGGGCTACACAAAGAAACTGTATTGAAAAACCAAAAAAAAAAAAAAAAAAAGTGGGTAAGCAAACCAGTTAGCAGCATTCCTCCATGGCCTCTGCATGAGCTCCTGACTCCAGCCAGCTTCCTGCCCTGTGTGAGTTCCTGCCCTGACTTCCTTTAGTGAGGAACAATGATAAGAAGTGTAAGCCCAATAAGCCCTTTCCTCCCTTTCCTCCCCTTTTCTTCCTCAACTTGCTTTTGGACATGGTGTATTTCATCACAGCAATAGAAATCTTAACTAAGCCAGTAGCCAAGGCTAGCCTCAAACTCGTAGCAATTCTCCTGCTTCATTTTCCAGTGTATTGGAACTACAGGCACTAGACATGATAAGGACAGGGCTTATTAAACTTTGTTCACTCTTTTAAAAAATGCATTTATCTTTGCAGATGTGTATGATATGTGTGAGAGTGAGTAAGCAAGAGAACATGCAAATGCCACACTGTGTGGAAGTTGGCTCTAGCCTTTGACCCTGAGTTGTTTTTGTTTTAAACTTTTCTCTTTTTTCTTTGTTTCCTTCCTTCCTTCCTCTCTTTCTCCTATTAATTTTCCTTCATTTTCTACTTTGATTTGAAGAGGAGTCTCTTATTGCTATACTGTGTATAACAATGTGTATAGCTTGTGAGCTAGATGTTCACAAGCCTCTGGGACATTCCCTGTCTCTGCCTCCCATCTTAATATACAAATGCAAGGATTACTAACATGCCACTGTGGGTTCCAGAGTAGCAATTTAGATCATCAGGCTTACACCTGCTGAGCCATCTCCCTTGCCCTACTTTCTCAACCCATTTGACCCATTTTTTTCATCCAAGAAATGCTTACATGACCTTGAGTATATTAGGTATATAAAATAGACATGCAAAGGATTATTTTCTGAAACTCAAGTCAGCAAGTCAAACCACATATTTTTTCAATAGAGTATCTCATGTAACCGAGGCTGGGTTCCCACTTGCTATATAGTAAAGGAACTCCTGGTCCTTCTGCTTCTACCTCTCAAGTGCTAGAATTACAGGTATATGCCACAATACCTACTTTGTACAGTGTGGAAATACAAACCCTGTGCTTTGTTCATGCTAGGCAAGTACTCTGCTGAGTCACATCTCCATACCCTCAAACAGTAAATTTTATAATCAAACATTCTAACACAGTATAATCCAAAGATATACTACTTTGGTACTTACATGCTGAAGAATGATAGTAGGAACTAGTAAAATTCTTTGTTTTCTATAATTAAACCATTATGATTTTTAAAATTGTATTCGATTTTTATCTATTTTATGTATGGTAGACAGGGTGGAGAGTGTGCACATTCCATAGTAGTTTCTGTGAAAATAACAGGTCATGACTGGTGGTTTAAAAATTATTATATTTGGGCTATAGATGCAGCTCAGTTGTAGAATATTTGCCTAGCATGCACGAAGTGCCCTTTTGACCCCAAGCATTATATAAACCTAATATGGTGACACACATCTTTAATCCTACCTCTTGGGGAGAGGTAGGAAGATAAGTTCAAAGTCATGGCTGACTACACAGTGAGTTGAAGGACAGTCTGGGATATATGACACCCTATCTTAAACAAACAAATTCAGATTCCATTCACTTGAACTGCATTTGAGTACAAGGATTTTTTTGTTTTTGTTTGTTTGGTTGTTTGGTTGTTTGGTTTTGGTTTTTTGAGACAGGGTTTCCCTGTGTTACAGCTCTGGCTATCCTAGAACTCTCTTTGTAGACCAGGCTGGCCTTGAACTCACAGAGATCTGCCTGCCTCTGCCTCCTGAGTGCTGGGATTAAAGGTGTTTGCCAACAGGCCCAGTGAGTATGAGGATTTTGATGGAGACCCCCTACAGAATTTTTCAAAGACTTTTTTTGTACAAATACCATTTATAAAATTTTCTTTGTTGATCTGATATATTGCCTTTATGATAAATCTACATTTCCACAAGTACCTAGGTCTCTTTCTAGCTTGCTACTCTGCTCTGTTATTTTTTAAATACCTCTTAAAAATGAAAAAGAATCTTATTTTTAAATTGTTAGACTTGAGTACTTCCTTAAATTGTGTTTGGCTTTGATCAAGTATCATAGGTTGTGATTAAAATCAAATCATGTTAGAATGATTTCATGGGAATATAATGTGTTTAATAAATTTAAAAGCAAGAAAATCACCTCTCAAACAACTGTTTTGCCACTTTGGTTTTAAGTGTCTCAATAGTTCTCAAATTTTTTTGTCTCATAATCCTTACCCTTAAATTTAAGCATCCTTTAAAAAAAAACATTTGGTAGGGGAGAACATAAAGTAGGATGGGCAAGGGAAATGGGAAGGTTCTGGAATGAGTTTTGAGAGGGAAAAATAATCAAAATACATTGTATTTTAAAATATTTTAATTAGGAGCTGGAGATATGGCTCAGTAATTAAGAGCACTGGCTGATTTTCCAGAGGACCCAGGTGCAATTCCTAGTACCCACATGGCAGTTTACAACTGTCTGTAACTCCAGTTCCAAGGGATCAGACACTGTCACACAGACATATATGCAAGCAAAACACCAATAAAATAAATATGTAAAAAGTGTTTTAATTAAAAAATAAAATTTTAAAAAGAAAGATCATTAAAAAAATTAAGTATCCTAAAGTGTTTCTGATTATATAAGTCATATTTATATACATATACAGCATTAAAACTTAAAATAGAAAGGGAAACACATGCACATAAAATAACTTAAAATCTGGGGGTGGTAGGGCAAACCTATAATCCTAGCACTTAGTAGGTAGAAACAGGATCATCAAGAGTTCACTGTCAATATAGAGAGTTGCTGTGGATATTGTCCTGTATAAATAAAAGACTGATTGGCCAGTGGCCAGGCAGGAAGTATAGGCGGGACAAGGAGAAAGGAGAATTCTGGGAACAGGAAGGCTGAGTCAGATAAACACTGTTAGCCACCACCATGACAAGCAGCATGTGAAGATGCCAGTAAGCCATGAGCCACGTGGCAAGATATAGATTTATAGAAATGGGTTAATTTAAGATAGAAGAAGTAGTAACAAGAAGCCTGACACAGCCATACAGTTTATAAAGTAATATAGGCATCTGAATGATTTTTTTATACATGGGTTGTGGGACTGTGTGTGTGGGGGGGGGTGGAACCTGGAGAGAAGCTCTCCAGCTACAAATGGTGCCCAATGTGTTGGCAAGAGTTTCCACCTAAAACCTGAGAAAAAAGATTCTAAACGGAGCTAAAAAACAGCCTGCGTGTTTAAGCTACTATCTACTATGGCGGGTTCCTGGTGTGCGGGCTCAACCTACAGTATGGCGGGAATGAGGCCTCTGCAAGTGGCACATTATACTGCCTGGTGGATTTAGCCTTTGCTAGTACAAAACAAAAAAGGAGGTTTCTGGGCTACATGCTGCGTTGATAGAAGCATAGACCCACTATTTCTGAGAGTGGATTGCTCCCAGAGCTGGCGGAAAAACGTACTACCGCCATGTTGGAAAACTGAACTGGGAGGAGCCAGCAGCCACAGCACAGCGCCTTTCAGTCTTAGAATACTGCAGTTTAAAGCAATAGGTTCACAATAAGACTGATTCAGATGAAATAGTTTACAATGTATGTAAAAACGTACGTAGGCTTGAAAGAGAGAGAAAAGGGAATATGTACAGTTATATAAACAAATAGATAGTTTTTAAAAATAAAGTCTTTAAAGAGGCAATAAAGTTAATATAAAAAATAAACCACATAAAGATGGCTATCACACAGAGAATCTGGATTATGTTCTCTTTGATATTCGTAACTAAAAAAAAATTTGATTGCAAAAGATGTTGAGTTATGCCAAAATGTATATTTTAAAGGTACCTTGACTTCAAAATTTGGATGTAAGGATATGTTGCTTTGGAAAGGAGGTTCTGCTTTTGTTTCTACAGAAAGCCAGAGGCTATGGATTTGTTCCAGATTAAGATACATCAGGTTTGACCAGCCAAGACCCCCTGAAATGTCTCCGGTGACACCATGGCCCAAATGATCCAACATTCAGATCAGATTCAAAGCAACTGGCTCAGATGATACACCCTCACAGACTACTCAATGATCCTAAAATTTTCTTTGTGTCCCCATAAGATACAGCGCCCCCCTCCAGCAGGAAGTAGTAAGAAAAGCTACGCCCAAATTCCCAAATATACCAAGCTGGCTTTGAAGATGGAATTGGCTCATTCCTTCTCTAAACTCAGGCATATTGCTTAAAAGAAAGGTTAAAAAATTCTTGTGTTCCAAATCAGAAGAGCCCTCTGGTATGGGACAGAGAAAAATAAATATTTTTATTTAAAATGGGTTGATTATAAATACAATCTCTCTCTAAAGAAGAAAAGGGGACATGATATAGATATGATAGGATAAAAGGGTAAATTGCTAAACCTATTTCAAAGAGCAACAACTTGTTTAAAATGTTTTACATTGGTATAGATTTTAGTTTATTAATACAAACTTAAAGTTAATTTTGTTATACTTTGTGTATATTTCTATGTTTGTTTAAGGTATTATGTTTATGTAACTCATTTAAATTGTAATGGCTAATTAAGAAATACGGATAATTAGTCTTCTATGATAGTCAAACTTGTAACATGTTAGTTAAGTTTTCTAGGTATACATAGATATATTTCAGATAGACAGGTAATCTTCAAACACTTCAAAGACCTACAGAATAAGGCATTTAAAATATTTTAAAAAATTTAGACTTTCTGGACAGAGAGACATGTCTGCTCCTGGCAGCACTGATTTACTTCAGACAGGAGGATGGGCATCAAAAATACTCCATATTGAGTTTATCTTCACCTTGGCAAAAATAGCCATTTTGGCAAGAAACTGTTCTTGCCTGGACTGCTTAAAAACTGTATCGACTGGACATGCAGGAACCATAGGAAGGTGACCACTGAACTTTGCTTGGTGAAATGGTCCTTCAGGTTCCTTCTTTGCAAAGGAAACTGCCAGACATTCTACAGGACACAGAGAAAAATGACTGAGAGATTCTACGCCTGTGGGCTGAAGACAGATGCCCCAACTTTACAAGAGAACTTTTGATGACTGTCCAGGCTGTCAGCTGTCTCTGTCTACCCTGCAAGACTCCCGAAAGTTGCTTGCATCCTTCTCCCGTTTCTCAGGTAATATTATATCCTTCTGAGGTCTCTGATGTAGTTGAAGCTAGATAGTTACAATTTTCCTTAGTTATATAAGAGATAAGTTAGATATAAAACCTTAGACTCACAAATATAAGATAGATAGGATATCTTCTTTAATTTTGCCAAATACAAATAGACTAGTTATTATAAATAGACTAAATATTGTAACTGTAATTCATGCTTGATAATTGTTTTGTTATCTGTAATTTTACTATGTAAAAGTTAAAAACTTCCTTTTTGGGAAAAAAAAAAGAAAAGAGGAGGTGCTGTGGATATCATTCTGTATAAATAAAATACTGATTGGAGAGTGGCCAGGCAGGAAGTATAGGCAGGACAAAGAGAGAGGAGAATTCTGGGAACAGGAAGGCTGAGTCAGAGAGACAATGCCAGCCGCCACCATGATAAGCAGCATGTGAAGATGCCGGTAAGCCAGGAGCCACATGGCAAGGTATAGATTCATAGAAATGGGTTAATTTAAGATAGAAGAAGTAGATAACAAAAAGCCTGCCACGGCCATGCAGTTTATAAAGTAATATAAGCATCTGAGTGATTATTTTATACGTGGGTTGTGGGACTGCGGGGGGGCTTAGTGGGACCTGGAGAGAAGCTCTCCAGCTACAGAGAGTCACAGTGAGTTTGTGATAGTCCAGAGAGTAACATGAGTCCCTGTCTCAAGAAAAAAAAAAAGAAAAAAAGTCAACCACACACTCTGTGTGTGTGTGTGTGTGTGTGTGTGTGTGTGTGTGTGTGTGTGTGTGTGTGTGTTGGGGGGTATATTAAACCTGGAAATCACAAGATATTGTAATTTATGTTCTAAATAAATCTGAATTTAAAAGTGAATTTTCAAAAAGCAGACAAAAGTCAGACATGGAGCACATACCTGCAACCCTAGCACTCAAGAAGCTGAGACAGGAGACTCCCCATGAGTTCAAAGCTAGCCTGGGCTACATAGTGAACTCCAGTTCAACCTGTCTCACAAAACAAAACAAAAAAGTAAAAACTAGGCAAATAATACAAGTGTTATCAGATATGGCAAAAGTCCCCATAGTAGTACATGAATGACGAGATTTTCTAAAAACTACCCTTTTTTCATACCAAAAAGAAACAAGAGTACTAGCAGCTAGACAACCAAGCCAGAAACTGAGGTGTTAGTCTATACTCTTCCTCACCCTTCCCCTTTATCCCTAACCATTGTTGAAATATATTAAATATATATTAACCATTGTTGAAATATATTAAAAGCTGCCACATATGGTGGTGCGCACCTGTAATTCCAGTACTTAAGAGGTAGAAGCAAGACGACCAACTAGGGCTACATGAGATTCTCTCTCATTTAAAAGAAAAGAAAGAAGAGAAAAATAGTTTGAGAACTACAAGACACAGTTCAAAAGCATGGGATCTCAGTACACTGCAGGCTACCAAAAGAGAAATATAAACACCAAGCCAGCCACGAAACCATTGGCCTACAATCTGTCCTGCCTGCAAGATATGTGAGGGCAATGGTGACACAGAACTTACGGAAGTAGTCAACAAATACTTGATTTGACTTAAGGGCCTACTCCATGAGATGGAGCCCATTCCCAATACTACTTGGGTGACCAAGAACCAGAAACTAGATAGCCCAGAGACCTAGAGTAAAACCAAATGCTACTGGTCTAAAAAAAAGTATCAATAAAATGATTCCTAATGATATTTTGTTATACTCATAGATTAGTGCCTTGCTTAGTCATCATTAAAGAAGCTTCCTTCTGTGGCACATGAGAACAAATACAGAGGCCCACAGGCAGACATTACACAGAGAGAGAGAGTCCTTGGAACACACAGCTTTAAATAGGATGACTCCATCAAATCCCTCCCTGCTTCTCCCAGAGCTCAGGGAACCCCATGGAAGAGGAGGTGGAAAGAATGTAAGGGCGGCCTACAATGGGCCTGTACCAGGTCCTCTGCATATATATTATAGCTTTCAGCTTAGTATTTTTATGGAACTCCTGAGTATGTGAATGAGTGTGTCTCTGATTCTTGTGCCTGCTCTTGGGGCTCTTTTCCTTAAGTTGGGTTGCTTCGTCCAGCCTCAATGTGATGGTTTTGTTTTATCTTTTATTTTATTTTGTCATGTTAAAAAAATAAATAAAAAAGATAAAAGGTCTTTGTTAAGGCATGACTTCTGCTATTTTCCAACTGTTATGATCCTAGTCAAGTCACATGTCTTCCTGAGATTCAGCTTTCTCATCTATAAAACTGCAGTTCTGTGCTCTAGCAGCATAACTGTTGTGAGAATTAATCACTGAGTATGATATAACCAACAACATTGATGGCACAGTCACTGGTATGCAATCATAGTTTCCTTAGCATATGGTTGGCTTCTGTTTAACTCCTTTTTATTTATTCCTGTAGCTGTAAATCTTAAGCTTATACAACAGACTCATGCTTAGCTATTCAAAGTCTCCCAATTACAGTATGCTATTTCACACTTGCAAATTTTTGATCACATTAATTTCTTGACTACAAATGTTTACCCTTATATTTTCCTGCCTCCACTGGTCCCAATTCCCTATATATAATATATTGTTGCATTGATTTCTTTACAAGCATATTTCCTCTACTTATGACTATAAATTGATTCCCTTGTTCTCTCCCTGAACTGAATAGTATTGTAAAATAAAAAAAAATTAAAAAAAGACTATAAATTGCAAAAGACAGAGACAGACTATAGAAGAAAAACAAAGTACATTTGTTCTTGTATCCCCAAACACATAGCACACAGCCTAGATGGTGTCCCATTAATGTTTTCTAAATGAGTAAAATATAAATTAAAACATAAATGAAGCAGCATTCTTGTACTCTCACTGTAAGTTGGCAATACTTACATTAATCAGGCAAGGGCCTTTCAATTGGCCACTTGGGGCATTAAAACATCCTATGGGAAATCCTGATTCACAATAGTGTTCTCCATCTTCCATGTCATAACACCATATTACGTGTGTGTTACCAATAACCCTAGACAAGAATAGTTTTTAAATAAGAGGTTTAACAAGCATTTCATATCAAGCAACAAAAATGTTATCTTACACATATTTAAGTTCAATTTTAATCAAACTCAAATCACAAAAATAGAATATAATTTATATGTTTATTAAAATTACTTTCAGAAAGAGTAAAAAAGAAGATAACAAACTTACCAGTGATGATAGTAATTCTGTCTTATTCCTCCCTTCAAAAAAGCCAGCTTGTTCATTTGATCTTCATTTTCTGGAGCATAAGATTTCACACAAACTTTTCTACATGTTTCTTCTTTGTTAAAAGAAAACTATAAAAAGTGAAAATATTAAGAAATTTGGTAAATTTGTAAGTCAAATGTCACCAACTAAGTAATTGAACTTACAGGTACATTTTTTCCTTCAAAGACATATATATAATATTATATATTATATATATTTTCCTTCAAAGACATATATATAATATATAATAACATATATATATAATATAATATATATATTTATATATATATATGTCATCATTCTCCTCTCAGTTTTAGTTTTGAACTGTTATTGCTCTAGTCATACACAATATCATTTTAGAACTAAAGGGAAGAACTTGTCTTCCCATATTATATTGTAAGGTTTAAATACAATTTATTTCCACAAACTAATATAGCATCATTCTTTTTATTATTCTTGTTATCATTAACTTTAACTCCTGAAGTCATATATTAGTGATTTTAAAAAGTCAAACACTTACTCTGACTATAGTGTTTTCATTTGAGCCATTTGGAAAGTAACTAGATTAAGTTATTAGAGTAAGGTCTTCATAATTGAATCCCAGTAACCTTAAAAAAGGGAAAATATACACCCATGCCTACCATTTTGTGATGCAAGCCAAAGGGCCCTTTTCAGAACTAGTATAATGTTAAGCAGGCCTCTTTTCTTTTTCATTACAGTTGTTTGTTATGTGTGTGCACACACATGCCACAGTTCATGTGTGGCAGATCAGAGGACAACTTGTAGTTCTTTCCTTCCATCATGTGCATCCCAGGAACTGAACTCAAGTTGTTAAGCTTGGAGGCAAGCATTTTAAGAACTAAGCTATCTCTTCTCCCTAGTTTTTAGTGGGTTTTTTTGTTGTTGTTGTTTTGTTTTACTTTTAATTGTTGTTGATGTTTTGAGATAGTCTTAGTCTCTTGTTCATTAAGATATTGAAGGTAAAATAAATGCATATTGGGTATCCAGTTTCATCTCCTTATATCACCCTACCCCAAATATGAACAGTATAATACAGTCACAGCTTTTCTTTATAAAGTAAAAACAAAACAAAAAACAAACACCTCGAAATTAAACCTTATGTGAACTAGGAAGTATGGCTCACACTTGCAATAGCAGAACTCATGATGCTAGGTAGGATTGCCATGGATTTCAGGACAATCTGGGCTATAGGTTGTTGACACTCTCTTTAGAAGAAAAAGAAAAACAAGAAAAAGGTTGGATCTGGTGGCCACATCTATAACCTCAGCTCTCAAGAGGAATCTCCCAAGTTATAAGACAACCTGGGCTACATATAATGTTCCAAGGCTAACTTGAGCCACACAATAGAACTTGTCTCAAAAAAAAAAAAAAAAAAAAAAAAAAAAAAAAAAAAAAAAAGGCTGGGACCAAAGTTCCATGGTAAAGCACCTGATCAGTGTATGTGATGCCCAGGCTTCACTCCCAATAACATTCTCTCACACACTTTCTCCCTATCTCTGTCTCCATCTCTACATCTCTGTCTGTCTCTGTCTCTCCTTTATATGGATGCACCCAGCGACTGCAGATATTTTAACAGATTTCTCTATCAACATGAGGTTCTCTTTTTCTTTCTCTCCCTTTAAAAACAAAGATTCAATTTTAAATAGTTTTGAGAAAGTTCTTTCAAAAAATAAGATATACTAATAAGATCAGCAGAATAACCTTGTAAGGGCATGATACTATTTCTTCTCCAGATAGGATTTTTCCAAGAGTCTCAGAGGGTGTTTTCTTCAAAGAATCTTGGCAGAAGTCAAAGCTAAGAAAGAGGAAGTTCCAGTAAGATTTTTAAAACTCAGCAAGAAATCAATCTTCATAACTCATGTAGCCTCTATTATTAACAAAACTGCTGTTAGGTTTCCAACCTGGGACAAATGGCTGAGGTGCTTATATAACATATCAAAGCAGACTCTGGCTGCCAGGTTCTCCCAGCATCCTTCAGTCCCTACCTGTTACAGGGCCCTCCTGGCTGGCATGCCTATCCCCTACAGAACTCTCCAGCCCAGGGGCTGGACCACTCTTCCCCTATAGAATTCAACTATGTTGGTTGCCCACTGTCTTTGTACCTTTGGGCCTCCTGACTGCTGTGCCTGGTTCCCCTCGCCCCCCTCTCCCTTTCCCCTCTCCCCATGTGGAACAGCTCAGTCTGATCCGTCCACTCTGGACTCTCCCAGATGTCCTTGTCTCTGCCTCTACCTATGTTCTCCCACATATCTACCTCCACCAAGCCTAGGAGCAGTCATATTCATGTTTCCTTTCCTTTTTATTTCTTTGTTTTCATTCAACTGCAAATAAAACTGTGACCTAGGATTTATGAACTATGTGCCTCACTATACATTTCTCATTAGAGTATGTAATTGCTAAATGAATTATTTAAAGGCTCTTTCTACAGCTCTAGACTTTTCGTAACATGGGAAATGATAATTTAAAAAAACACAATATTTTGTGGGTTAAATTTCAAATTACACAAAAATAAGAATAACAACAATTTCAAGTCCATATTAATTCTAACTCAATATATTTAGAAACCATAAATATTAGTTTTGATCAAAAGCAAATTTAGCCAGGTGGTGGTGGCACCACCCTTTAATCCCAGCACTGGGGAGGCAGAGCCAGGCAGATCTCTGTGAGTTTGAGGCCAGCCTGGTCTACTGAGCAAGATCCAGGACAGGCACCAAAACTACACAGAGAAACCCTGTCTTGGAATGAAAAAGCAAGTTTAAAGAACAAACTCCTCCTCATATATTTCTATATAAAAAAGCAGATGAAAAGAATTAGAATTTTTTTCAATTATTATGAATATAAGATGATTTAAGTAAAAAATAAAATACATAGAAATTTTTTATGTATTTTAAAAGGCAAAAGATTTGTACATTCAAAAGACAAGCCAGGGTATTTTATACACTTTAAATAATCATGTAATCCTAGATTTATTCCTTTCTTTATAATGAATATTAGACTTGATTTTAGTAGAAATAAAGTAACACCAAATGACATCTTACTCTTTTTTATAATATAATTTCTTTTTTCCAAATATTAAGTCATACTGAAACTGATCATGTAAAAACAGAACATTACTAAACAAAGCATCACTATTCACTAAAAACTTCCACATGAAGCTTTCTCCTGTTTTAAAATCAAGCTATAACTCTGAAGGTGTTTTTAACATATATGCTACACTTACCTGTCATAGTCATAGGATAATATAGTTTCCACTGAGTAAAATTTATCAGCATACACTTGTATTGATGACTTAAAGAAAGAAAAGGAATTATTAATAATATAATGAGGTAGTTTTTCCAAAACACATAATAAAACAACTAAGAGATAATCTGACCTATTGATGCTAACATCAGTTTACAACTGCACGGTTATAAATTCCTCCTGACGTTGTTCATAACCATAGTATTTTATCACAGCAATAGGAGCCCCAACTAAGACAACTAAGTTCTCTGCATGAATAAAATTAGTATCTCTACCATTCTTTTGTGGGGAAGGGGTTTGAGACAGGGTTTCTCTGTGTAGTCCTGGCTATCCTAGAACTCACTTTGTTGACCAGGCTGGCCTTGAACTCACAGAGATCTGCCTGCTTCTGCCTGCCAAGTGCTGGGATTACAGTTGTGAACCACCAAACCCAGCTTCTACCACGCTTATCTTTTTAAAGAAAATTTATAAAGCCCTTTCAGAATAAGATAAAAAGCAATTGAATATTTTCTCAGAAAAACACATACTAGAATTCTCTGACCAGCTTTTTTAAATACTTTAAATTTTATTATTTTACATATATGGGTGTTTTGCCTACTGGTATGTCTGTGCAGCACCTGCCCCAAGGAGGACATAAGAGGGAGTTGGATTCCCCAAAACTGGAGTTATCATTGCAAATAAAACCAGAGAGAAAATGAAATTGAAATTTTAAAAAAAGTGGTAGAGAAACAGGTGAAAAGGGGGAAAAATGAAAGGCCGTGGTAAAGGAAGAAAGAAAATGCAATAGAAATAACAGAAGTGGAAAAGAAGAAAATAAATGACAGAGGAAGAGAAGCAATAGAGAAATGCAAAGACAAAAAAGAAAAGGAGATGAAAGAAACAAATAGGAAAATCACCCCTGAGTTAGTTCTAGGCCAGCCTGGTCTCCATAGTAAGTATCAGGCCAGACTCAGCTATGTAACAAGACAGGAAAAGGAAAGGGAAAAAAAGAAAAGTGGGGGCAAGACAGAAGAGAGGGGTGGTGGTGGCACACTCCTTTAATCCCAGCACTCAGGAGTCAGACGCAGGTGGATCTCTGAGTTCGAGGCCAGCCTGGTCTACAGAACGAGTTCAAGGATAGCGGGGGCTACACAGAGAAACCCTGTCTATAATAAAAGGTGGGGGGGGTTAAAGAAAGAAAGGTCATGAGAGAGGACAGATGATGGAAGGATGAGAAGAGGGAAGGTGAAAGAAAACTGGAAAGAGGAAGGGAAGAGGGAGGGGAAAAGGCAGTAGAGGGTAGGGAGAGGAGAGTGAAAGGGGAAAAGAAGGAAATGTTGAAATGTAGGAGGGAAAGAGAATTAGAGAAGACAAAGTAATGGGAGAAAAAAGAAAGAATGGGTGAATGTGAAAGGAAAGGAAACAGAAAGAAGGAAAATACAGAAACCAAAAGACAGCGAAATAGATACAATGAGAGAGTGAGAGAGAAAAAAAGGAAAGACCAAACAAAACAGGAAAAGCAGGAGGAATACAGACAGGAAAGAGAAAAAAGGAAAGTGAGAGGAAAGCAGAAGAGGCCAGGAGTATGCCTGTACTCTCATCACTTGGCAGGTAGACACTGGAGGAGAGAGTCCAAGGTCATCCTTGGCTCCACTGCAAGCTGGAAATTAGCCTGGAACGCATGAGACCCTGTCTCAGACGAATACAACATAATGAGAGTTTCAAGGAAGAAAAAAAAAAGAAGGGTAAGAAAGACAAACAAACACAAAGACAGAAAAACGAAAGACATTGGCTAAGGTTAAAAATTAATAATGAAGAAATGAAAAGGAAAGGCTGAAACAGAGAAGCAAGAGCGTAAGACAGAGAAAGAAGAAAAGGAGGTGACGGGGGAATGAACAGAAAAAAAAACACAGAATGAGAAGGGGAAAGGAAAAAGCAAAGGATTGAATGAGGAACAGAAACAGTAGAAGAGAAGGTAAAAAAGAAGGAAAGGGCCGGGCGGTGGTGGCGCACGCCTTTAATCCCAGCACTCGGGAGGCAGAGCCAGGCGGATCTCTGTGAGTTCGAGGCCAGCCTGGGCTACCAAGTGAGTCCCAGGAAAGGCGCAAAGCTACACAAAGAAACCCTGTCTCGAAAAACCAAAAAAAAAAAAAAAAAAGGAAAGGACACACGGAACAGAACAGAAGACCGACAAAAAAGGACAAAGGAGAAAATGAGAATGAGTGACATTCTCCAGGTTTGAAACCCTAGCACGGTATGCTGTTGTTAGGAATCAGCCTGGGTTACTCAGCAAAACCAGATCTCATCGCAGAGCATGTCTTTCTGCCTGTCTTCCCAGCAAGTGCTTGCTGAAATGCCCAATTCAAGGCCTCAAGGCCAGTCTGCTGCTGTGAGACCTTACCAAAAAGAAACAAACAAACAAAAAACCCACCATAAATTAAGATAACATTCAGATCACCACGGAAATGGCAGCCTAAACTACAGGAGACCAAGTCTCCAAAATTAAAAAAATAAATAAATAAAAAGTTGAACACAGAGGCACACATCTGTGAAGTCCAAACTTGGAAAGATGCCAAGTTCAAGGCAAGCCTGGATGGACTACAAGCTCAGACCCTGACTGAAAAAGCACTGGAGGCAGGAAGGAGGAGAGGGGAGGAAAAGAACGACTTGGGCATAGAGACCACAGTTCCATTTCCTGAAAGTTGACTAAATGTCCCGCGTGGCAAATTCAGTATCACCGGCCTGTAGAAGTAGACAACGAATGAGTGTTATACATCTTGAAGGACCTGGGAGGCCAGAGGGAACAAGCAAGGATCAGAACAGGAAAAGTGTGAGAGCCCAGAAGTGAGGGTGCCAGAAAGATTGCAGGAGCCTGGCCGGACCTGGAGGGGAGGGGTGAGTGGGAGGGGACGAAGGAGGAGAAGCTGAGAGAAGAGGGCGGGCTTGGGGCGGGAGGTGGAAGGAGGGAGGTGGTGGGGGAAAGAGGACACCTCAGAATGGGAGAGTGGCTGGGCAGGAGGCAGAGAATGGAGCCGGAGTGAACCAAGGAGCCTCCAGCACTCGGGAACGCACTGACAGGGCTGGGCACCGCCAAGGGAGGGCTAAGGAGGGGCTAGGAGCAGGTGGAGACGCTGCGAGGCCAGAAGCCAGGAGGGAGTATGGCGCCATGCCCAGAGTGTGGGCCTGGGATGGGATCGGCCCGTGTCCGTGCCCTTAGGGCTTTTCCTTCCCCGGCTCCTCACCTGACAGCGGGAGTTGGGATGGCTCTCCTCACAGTAGGTGATGGGAACCAGTCCCGGAAAGTAGAAAGCCTCACAGGTGGCAAACAGGAGCCAGAGCCGCAGCAGCCACCTTAGCCCTGGGACGGCAAGGCAGAGTTTGGTCCCCATCTTAACTGCTGCCTCAGGGACAGGCAGCCAGACAGAGAGGAGAACTACTAGCCGATTGTAGCGCCAACTAGTCACCAGGAACCGGAGCGACGAGTGGGCGGGGTGAGAGCTTTCCAGAAGAACTGTTACAGGGTCTCGCTAGCCTGCGGCTACGACACGTGGCAGTGGCTGTTGGTGAGCAGGCACAGTGCGCATGCGTGTGTATCACACATTCCTCGCACTTTGCCCAGAGACAGGCCCAACTTTCCCTCCATTTTAGCCACGTGCCAAGCTCTGCCTCAGTCAGCTGGGCAGAGGGGGCGTGGCAACAAGATGGCGCGAGGTTGGGGAGGTGTAAGCTGGCTGTCTTCGTGATTTCAACCTCAAGAAGTCTCACTTCGGGGGTAATTTTCTAAGACTCAAACTATGCCCAGGGAAATGGCTCGGTGAGTGAGTAAAGGTATTGCTGTCCAGCCTAGGACCGGAATTTGATGGAAGAAGAGAACTAACTTGCCCTACAAGTTCTCCTCAGACCCCCATAAGTTGGCCTTATTATGGCACATGTCCCCCACACAAACAAATAAATGAATGTAATTAAAATGTAAACAGAAAATACACTTTTTTTTAGGTTTTCTTTCTTTCTTTCTTTCTTTTTTTGAGACAGGGTTTCTCTGTGTAGCTTTGCACCTTTCCTGGAATTCACTTTGTAGACCAGGCTGGCCTTGAACTCACAGAGATCCTCCTGGCTCTGCCTCCTGAGTGCTGGGATTAAAGGCGTGCACCACCACCACCACTGCCAGGCTAAGAAAATATTCTTGTTTTTTTTTTTGTTTTTTTTTTTTTGTTTTTTTTTTGGTTTTTCGTGACAGGGTTTCTCTGTGTAGCTTTGCGCCTTTCCTGGAGCTCACTTGGTAGCCCAGGCGGGCCTCGAACTCACAGAGATCCGCCTGGCTCTGCCTCCCGAGTGCTGGGATTAAAGGCGTGCGCCACCAATGCCCAGCACGAAAATATTCTTAATAGTATTACCTTCGCACCCCCATCTTTTCTGGCAGCAGAGCTTGGAGAGATGTGCTGGGAGGGGAGGTGGAGCTATGTATGAGGATTTCGGGGCCATATGGTCCAAGCATAGATGCACACCTTTAATCCCAGCACTCTAATGACCAAAGCAGGTGTATCTCTGTGAGTTTGAAGCCACCTTGAATTAGATAGCTAATTCCAGGCTAGCCAGGACTACACAATAAAACCGTGTCTCAAAAAGGGGGGTTGGGGGTGGGTAGACTGTCAACCAAGTACTTTGATTTTATATAGCTTTCTTTGTTATGAGGCAATAAATAATAATAAATAAAACAATGTAAGATTTTTTTATTTTGTTTCGTTTAAAATGATTTTACCTATTTTTAAATATGGCTACCAGAATGGGGGGAATGTTTTATTATTTTTAAACACGGCTACCAAAATTGGGGGAGGTATTTTTTTGTTTGAGATGGGGTCTCGCTCTGTAGCCCTGGTTGGCCTGCAGCTTGTTACATAGACCATGATAGCCTTGAACTCAGAGATCAGCCTTTCCTGCCTCCCAGTGAACTCACAGAGAGCTGCCTTCCTCTGCCTCCTGAGAGGGAGTATTAAAGGCATATGCCACTGTACCCTGCCTCGAAAGTTTTTTTTCTTTCTTCCTTTCCTTTCTTGCTTCCTTCCTTCCTTTTTTTTTTTTTTTTTTAAGACAGTCTCATTATGTAGCCCTGGTTAGCCTGGAACTCACTATGTAGACCAGGCTACTGTCAAATTCAGAGAAATCCACCTGTCTCTGGTCAAACAGAAGCCCTGTAGCACGAATCCTAATTGGTCTTAACAATAAAAACCATGAGTCAGATAACAAGGTGAAAGCTGAAAGATCAGAGGAAGCAGAGCAGCCAGCCACTAGGGTTCTTACCTCTACCGAATCCTCAGCCTGAAAGGGCAGCTGAGCTCCTGTCTCCTCCTGCCTTATATTCCTCTCTCCTCCCAGCCATATCACTTCCTGTCTTCACCTCCCTAGTGCTGGCATTAAAGGTGTGTGCCACCGCTGTCTGGCCTCTAATTGTTAACTAGTGGCTAGCTCTGCCCTCTGATCTTCAGGCAAGCTTTATTTGTTAAAATACAAACAAAACATCACCACAAGCCCTAAATATTTTTTCTTGGTTTTTGAGACAAGTAAAATTACAGTCCCCTTGCCTCAGCCTCCTAACTTGGATTACAGATCTGTGCAACCTGGCGTGGCTTATACTGTAAAACAGGAACTAATTTCTTTCTTTCTTTCTTTCTTTCTTTCTTTCTTTCTTTCTTTCTTTCTTTTTCTTTCTTTTTTTTTTTTTTGCATTTGTCACTGTGTAGACCATGCTGGCCTGGAACAGAGATCCATCTGGGATTAAAGTGCTAGTATTAAAGACATGTACCTCTGTACAGAGCTTATTTTCTTTGGAATCTGTGTGTCTTTGCATTTCTTTTTCTTGCACTGTTGAACTGGCTAGGATTTCCAATAGAATATTGAACAGAAATGCAGAGAATGGATTTCTTGGCCTTTTCCCCCACATTGTTAGAGGGGGTGATGGTATTCATCCTTCCATCACTAAGTGTTGATATTAACTATGTATTTTTTCATAGAGCTCTTTAATGGGTTAAGAAGTTTGCTTCCCTTTCTGGTTCATTGATAATCCTATTTCTTTTGCCATGGGAAAAATACCTGAAATGAACAATTTAAAGGAGGGAAGAATTCTTTGGGCTTCTGCTTTCAGAGGTTCAAGACCGGCTCCCTTGGTTTTTATTCCTTGCCACATAGTGAGGTAGAGCACCACAGCAGAAAGATGTGGCTGGAAGAAGTTATCTTCACATGAACCAGGGAGTAGAATGAGCTGGGAAGGAGCCAAGAACAAGAGAAACACTTCAAAGATGTGCCCTGGTGACCTACATACTTCTTCCTTCCTGGAATTCTTGATCCTCCTGTCTCCAACTCCTGAGTTCTGGAAATATAGGCACTTGGGAAGGGGGTACTTCATGTACAAACTACAATAACGAATCATCCATTGTCTCATGTAAGTTTTCCAGTGTCTGTTCTTCGAATGTGAGGCAGTAATTGATATCTCCATTTTATGTGAGGTAAATGATGCCAGGAGAAGAAAACTTGATTTGTGCTAGGCTACCCAGTTATTACATGAAAAGGTGAGGCTAGCCAGTCATGGCACATGCCAGTCATCCCAGCAGGAGGCAGGAGGATCTGAAATTCAGGACTAGCCTGGGCTAGACATAAGTTTGAAGCCAGTCTGGGCTACATGATACTATATCAAAAACAATCAAAGAAAAAAATAATACTAATACTGATACTGATAAATAAAAAAGAGGAGACTAGAGAGAATGCCTGGTACTTAATGTAGTTATCAAATTTAATGGTAGAAAAAGGAAATGTGAAATGTGTAGCAGTACAAAAATAACCTGATGTATCTGTTAAGTTTCAATCCATATCAATTGAGAATATTTCAAAAATAATAAACTAAAAGTTGCTTGAAACCAGTGAATCTCAAGGGAGGAGATTGTGATGATACTTGTGGTGGTTGGAATGAGAGTGGTTCCCCACAGGTTCAGGTATTTGATTACTTAGCACCAGTTGGTGGAACTGTTTGGAAGGATTCGAAGGTGTGGCCTTGTTGGAGAAGAGGTGTCACTGGGCTGGCTTGGCATTGAGCTTTCAAAAGCCCACACCATTCCCAGTTAGCTCTCTCCACCACCACCCCTCTCTGATTTCTCTTTGATGTGTGGTTGTTGTCTCAGGATGGGAGCTCTCAGCTCAAATTGCCATGCCTCATGCTTGCCTGCGGCCATGCTTATTGCCACACTCTAACCATCTTGGAACCGTGAGCTCCAATTAAATGCTTTCTTTTATATATTACCTTGGTTATGGTATTTTGTCATGTCAGTAGAAAAGTAACTAAGACAATACCTAAAGAAATTAAAACATGGAGCTTGAAAAATGGTTCAGCGGTTAAGGGCACTGGCTACTCTTCCAGAGGACATGGGTTCAGTTCCCAGCACCAGCAACACACAACCTCATCTAACTCAAGTTCCAGGAGATTTAATGCCTCTTCTAGCCTCCATAGGCACTGTACACACCATGGGTACTTACACATACTTGCATACAAAACACCTATATTCCTAAAAGATAGAAATTAAAACACTATATTTGTGATATGTGGTGATTATAAACAAGGGTGTTTTGGTCATATTTTTGAAAATACATAAATATATTAGTGCAATGACCAGATCTCAAACAGTTAATTTTCTAAATTTCTAACCACTAAAGGCTGTATGTATCCAACAGTTCCTTGTGTACACACTAATTTCAAGTAATGGGGCAAAGAAATGCTGTGATTCATGGAATCATACTGTGTTTAGGCTATAATCATAAATCAGCACCATAGAGTGTCAAAAAAGGAACAAGTGTGCCACAGTCAAGGAAGCCCCACCTCCAGAGGACATACTATATCTTTCATGGTGTGCTGATAGTGCCAGACTAGACTATCTCTAGGGCTTCCAGCCCTGGCTTTTTCCTTTCCAGCTTCTCCAGATATAATTATGTTTCTTCTAAATAAATTAACTCAAATCAGATCATGGTTCACTCCTCTTTAGAGCACTATACTTACCAGACCTTGTGGTACAAGCATGTAAGTCCTGCTATTCAGGAAGCTGATACAGAAGGATAGACAAATCAAGATTTTCCTTAGCTACAGAGGGATTTGAGGAAGCCCAGAAAACTCATAACCTGCATCAAAAGGAGAAAATATACAAAGGAGCTGAAAAGAGAGGCCAGGGATAGAATGCTTCGCTAGCATATGTAAAGCCATAGGTCTGATTCTTTGCACTGCAAATAATAACAATAACAATAACAATAAAGGAGGTGAGTGAGGTTGGCTGGAGAAATAGCTTTGTCAGTAAAGAGCTTGCCATGTAAACATGAGGGCCTGAAATGGATCTCCAGAACACACATGATGGTTTATAATCACATGCTGGTGAGGTTGAGACAATAGGCAGAATCCTAAGTCATTGGCTAGCCAGCTCTAGACTACTCCATGAGCTCCAGACTAGTGAGAGACACCCTCTCAAAATACTATTAGGATGCAATAGAGTGTGGTGGTACATGCATTTAATCCCAGTACTGGGGAGGCAGAGGTGGGCAACTCTCTGTGAGTTCCAGGCCAGCCAGGGCTACACACTGAAACTATGTTTCAATAACAAAAACAATAATGAGGATAGCATAGGGAACCAAAGGCCTTAAGGACTAGTTTATGTTGAGACAACATAGCACCAATAAGGATCTCTAATGAGTGAGCTAATAGATGGCTGTCCCCGGATGTCCTGGGACAACAAAGTAAACAGTAAAGAAATCTGTTATAGAAATGATTTGGGCAGAATGCCACTTTAGTATGATTCTGTATAAATACAGCCTTGAGGCCAGAGGCCTGAGCTTTGGTCTCCACCTTCAGCAGCCTGCTTCTATGTGTCTGTCACCATGCAGTCTGTGTGCCATCTGCCTGTGTGTGGCCATGTATGCCAGTGTGTACCTGGGAGCCTGCCTAGCAGCCTTTGTCTAGAAGGAGTAAAGTATGTCTTATCTACTTCTGAGTCCTAGCAACCTCTTCAACCTCTCAATGTCCCATGAACCCCCTCCCCTCTTTTCCTGCATTGGGGCATGAACCTCACACCTCACATCAGGATGCAACTGTAGGGCAAAAAAAGAGAAAAGAAAAGAACCAGAGAAGAGATGGACTGAAGTCCTGCAACTCCAGGAAAATCTTCCCCTGACAGACACTGCCAAAAGAGGCGTCAGTGAAGATGGAGGAAGTAAAAGTCTATGGCTCTTTTGACTGTTGAAAGAAGGCTATGAGGAAACTTTGTGCTGAGAAACTGAGGCGTGTGAGTTGGTAGCCAGGAGAGAAACTGAAAGCTCAGCTCCATTTATGATTTGGCGCATGAGCTCATTAACATAAATAAATAAATAAATAAATAAATAAATAAATAAATAAATAATAAATTATATATATATATTTATAGCCTGGGTGATCGAGCCCCCATATCTGTGAGACCAGGGGGCAAACAGTGTCCTACTGAGAGGGGAGGAGATGGAAAAATTGTTTTCTATCACCACCCAGTTCTCTTTAAGGCAGTGCCTGTAGGTCATGAGCCCACAGACTCAGGAAGAATGAGGGTCGAGTGTGTCTCTCTAGGGCTAAGTCTATCCTAGGTGTGGAGCTAAGATGCCTGGCTAGGGAGGATCCTGGAAGAGCAGAGGCATTATGTTCACTCATTATTCATTAATCTTCCACTAACATACAGAGTGTTAGCCATTGTTGACACTGAAGCTGACTGTACTTTACTTCATGGAAATCTAACCTGCTTTCCCTGGCCAGCCACATATGTAGGCAGGTATGGTGGTCATATGGTCAATCTAAACCCAGTGACTTATTTTGGGTATCTCTCATTTGACCCCTAGCTATATACAATATATTTCTCTCTTGAGGCTTAATATATCCTAGGGGCAGCAAGCCTCCAAACCACCACCCAGGAGTTCTAACTGTAAGTGAAGAATGTGAAACCAATGGTGAGGAGCCATGTTCCTCCTCCCCAAGGGCTGCCAACACCAAGAGGAGTAGTAGGGTCCACCAGAACCTGGTGTCTGCTGAATACAGCAGTATAATGTGGGCAACACATAGCCCTACACTGCTCCCATGTGGTCAAGTGTAGAAACCAGGAGAATGACACCAATTGTGTAAAAGGGGTGGAATATAGGGAACAGAATG
This sequence comes from Peromyscus maniculatus bairdii, assembly GCF_049852395.1. Taxonomy (NCBI): domain Eukaryota; kingdom Metazoa; phylum Chordata; class Mammalia; order Rodentia; family Cricetidae; genus Peromyscus; species Peromyscus maniculatus. Next base: position 18,643,972 of record NC_134875.1, read on the forward strand.
CCTTAAGGGTCTGCTTATGTTTAGAGAACATGGTATCAATAACGATAACCAATGTGAGTCAGTAAATATATGGCTGTCACAGGGTGTCCTAGAAACATAAATTAAATAGTAATCTGTTATATAACTGGTTTTGGCAGAATGTTGCCTTTGTGTGGTTCTATATAAATACAGCCTTGAGACCAGAGTCCTGAGCTTTTGTCTCCACCTTTACCAGTCTGCTTCTGTGTGTCTGTCTTTAGGCCTGTGTTCCACCCACCTGTGTGTGGCCATGTATGCCATTGAGTGCCTGAGAGCCTGCTTACAGTTACCTTCCTAACAGCCTTTATCTAGAAAGAATAAATTATATCTTATCTGCAACCTCTTCGGCATCCCAGTCTCCCATGACCCTCCTCTTTTCCTAGCATTGGAACATGGACTTCACAGATAGTTCCCGTGGTTGACTTCTGGCCTTCATAGATATGCGTGCACATATGCATGTATACCCACACAAGCACACACGGAAAAACTGAAAAGAGCTAGAGATATAGCTTATTGGTGGAAGGGTCAATCCCTAGTACTGCATAAATAAATAAATATGTATATAGATATATACATACATACATAAATGAATGAATGAATGAATCCTTTTACTGAATAGACAACTAAATGTAATGTGGGATCTTGCAACTTAAAAGGACATTACTGAAAAACTGGTAAAAACCCAAATAAATTCTGTAGTTTACTTACTAGTATAACACTAATACTGATTTTGTAGTTTGGCCAAAGTACCATGATTATGTAAGATGGACACATTAGTAGAATTTGGGTGAAGAGTATATAAAACCACTCTGAACTATTTTTCATTTGTAACTAAGCCTCCTTGATGGTTTTTATTTTGTTTTTATTTGTTCTGAGACAGAGTCTCACTATGTAGCCCTGGCTGGCCTGGAACTCACTATAGTTGGAAGAGCTTTCCTGTGTCCTGCCCGGTCCTGCAGCTTCTCAGACCCAAGCAAACACACAGAGGCTTATATTATTTACAAACTAGATGGCCTATGGCTCAAGCTTCTTGCTAGGTAGCTCTTATATGAATCAGGAACCTGAAGGGCCATCTTGTCTTGCAAAGTTCAATGGTCACCTTCCTATGGGTCCTACATGTCCAGCTAATATAATATTTTGTCAAGCAGTCCAGGCAAGAACAGTTTGTTGCAAAAATGGCTATTTTTGCCAAGAAGAAGATAAACTCCATATGGAGTGTCTTTGATGCCCATCTTTCTTTTTGAAGTAAATCAGTGCTGCCAGGAGCAGAAGTGTCTCACTGTCCAGAAAGTCTAAGTTTTTAAAACATTTTAAATGCCATAGTCTATAGATCTTTGAAGTGTTTGAAGATTACCTACCTAATTGAAGTATATCTATGTATACCTAAAAAACTTAACTAACATGACTATAAGTGAGATTATCATAGATGGCTAATTATTAATCTGTATTTCTTAATTATACATCATAATTTCAAATGAGCTGCACAAACATAATACCTTAAACAAGAGTAGAAATATACATACAATATAACAAAATTAACTTTAAATTTGTAATAAACTAAAATCTATAGCAATGTAAAACATTTTAAACAAGTTGCTGCTCTTTAAAAGTAGGTTCAATAATCTACCCTTTCATCCTATCATATCTATATCAACTCACTATGTAAAATAGGCTGGCTTCAAACTCAGGAACCGACCTGCTTCTCTTTCCTGAGTGTTGGCATTAAAGGCATGCATTACCACATCTGGCTTCTTTTTGGTTTTTTGAAATAAGGTCTCATTGTATAATACTAGTACTAGAACTTTCAGATCTATGTAGACCAGGCTGGCCTCAAACTTCTGGCATTTCTTCTGCCTCTGTCTTCCAACATTTTATAAAGTACAAGTATTGAAGCTTTATGAAGTACAAGCATTCGAATCGTGTTGCTGGCACTGATGCTGAAGGCCTGTGTAAATGTGAGGAAGTTTTTCAGAATGTGCAGGCCTGTTTCTTCATCTGTTAGTGGGAATATTCATAATTAGGTATAGAGTGTGCCTCAAACTCTCAGAAGTTAAACTTCATTGCTAGCCAGGAAGTACTGTATATTCTCTAATCATTCAGCATTGGGGCATAGTAGAATGAAGTTAGGTGACCAGGACTATGACCTTGGAAAGGTTACAGGGACCCTGACCTCTTCCTCTTCTCACTTCACTTCTTGGTTTCAATGAAGTGAGCACTTTTATGCTCTCTACCATGATGGCCTCAAGACTAGACCCAAAGCAAAAAAAGCAATCAACCATGGACTGAAATTTCTGAGAGTAAGCCAAAATTAGACCTCCATTCCTTACACAGTGCTTTCCTTAAGAATTTAGTAAGAGTCATAGAAAGATGATTAGCATGGAACAATAGTGAAATACTCACTCCAAAAGTTTTTAAAATGATGTGATAATTTGTCTAAAATGTCTCTGTTTATTTTGAATAAAGATTCATAAACAAACTTTAAATAGAAGGAATTTTCCTTATGTTGATGGAGAATATTGTGTTAATGTTCTCCAGAGAAACAAACCAGATAAATGGATGAATAGAAAGAGAGAGAGAGAGAGAGAGAGAGAGAGAGAGAGAGAGAGAGAGAGAGAGAGAAATAGACAAATAGACAGGTAGACAGGGAGATTTATTATAAGAATTGTTTCACTCAAGTGGTAAATGATAGGAATTCCAACCACACCCCCATGGTCATGCATACCCAGCGGGACACTTAGTCATCTCTGCCTAGTCACTTCTGGGTCATCCGTCCTACATGACCCATGACCCATGGATACATGGTCGCATAGCTGCACAGACGTGACCACGTGATCTATGCGCATGTGTAGAATAGCCATATGGTCCTGTGTGTGCAGGTGCTTCCTGGTCTTAAAGAGGCGGGCCCCATGTTCCCCCAGCCTCTTTCTCACAGGTGTCCTTCCACAGGCCTGACCACAACTATCCCTTTCTCTTTGTCTTGATAAAACTCTTGTTAGTAGATTCTGTCCTGTGTTGTAACTTTTCCTTGGGGGCAAGAGCACCGCAAAAGAAACCATCATATGGTGTCGTGACTCAACAGGCCCTGCTGGGTGCTTTGTGCCTGGAAACCTATACCAGGGGAGTCTGCTCCGTCCATGACAGCCCACTGTCCATTTACCTGGCCACAGGATCCTACACACAACACCGGCTACTTGGATTGGTGAGTCCCCCAGTTTTCAGCCAGCATAAACAGTCTCCCAGATCTGTGGGAATGACCATTGAGTGTCCGGCATCCCTCTGGTATCCTTGAAACTGGGGGTACCCCTGACCACGGTCTTCACTGGCTATGGTTGGTCCCTATCGCAGGCTAAAATTTCTAGCCATCTCCCAAGTCTGCAGTTTGAGATACAATTCTTGCAGTCGGACCCCCGCTTCGAGTGTATCTCCAGGCTGTGTAAGGCTGACGTATTTTTCTGGCTTGACAAAGCAGTGAGTGCTGTTGGACTCCCGGGGAGTCCTTGCCTTCACAGGACTTAGGTCCCCAACCTTACATTTGACTAGACGTCTAGTGGCTTGTGCCTGATGCAGATCCATCCTTAGCCTTAGGGACACATGAGGCCTTGGCTTGAGACCACTTTTTTTTTTTTTGCCTCTCTGCTGCCTAAATGGAAAATAAGGCTTCCAATCCCATCAGTCCCACCTCTCCCCTAGGATGCCTTCTTGAAGTTTTAAAACCTCTCAGCTTAATGCCTTGCTTAAAGTTTCCTAAGATTGTCCATCTCTGTACTAAGAGATGACCCAAATATGCCTTAGACAATAACAAAAAATGGCCGCCAAGCGGTTCCTTAAATCCCGATGCTTTATGGGAATTATCTAACTTGTGCAGCGAACAGGCAAATGGAAAGAGTTGCCCTATATCATAGCTTTCTTCTATTTAAGTTCTAAACCATTTCTTCTGGATTCCTTCTCTCCTGCTCATATACTCTTAGCTATACCTGAACCAGACAATTCCCTGACTCCAGAATCTCTGGCCCTAGATCCTGCAAATGAACCTCTGCCTATCCAGCTTTCCACTCCCAAACCTGCCCCCAGTGCACGCACCAACCAGTACCTTCGCCTTCTCCTCTGGCTTCCTCTTCTTCTTCAGCAGTGGCCGTTTCCAAAGGCAAAACTCTGGCTCCAACCTTTATGCCTCCTGCTACCCGCTCTCAGACTGCTAAAGGGTCTGACCCCAGACATTCAAACCCACCAACCATTCTCCCTTTGCCAGAGGGGGCCAGAGTAGATGGACTGATTAAGGTCCATGTCCCATTCTCTCTCACAGAACTCTCTCAGAAAAGAAACTGGGTTCTTATACCTCTAATTCAGCTTCCTTTATTAAGCGATTGAATATATCACTCAAACTTATAGTCTCACCTTTCATAATACTTGCTAATAACCTACTTCCTGAGGAGTGCAGGCAGGTTTGGGAGCAGGCTAGGACACATGCAGACGAGGTTCACCAAACTGACCCTGCACACCCTCCAGGGGCTGAGGCGGTTCCTGATCAAGACCCACATTGGGATTAAAACACCCAGGGCTGGTCTCTAGCCAGAGATAGGTTTATTACCTGTCTCCTGACAGGCCTCTGTAAGGCTGCCATAAAACCAATAAACTACGAAAAACTAAAAATGATAATTCAAGATAAGGATGAAAATCTGTCTCACTTTTTAGAGCAGCTCTCTAAGGCCCTCCTTCAGTATACTAGCTTAGATCCTGTAAGCTCTGAGGGCAGGCAGCTCCTAATGACCCACTTTGTCTCACAGAGCTTCCCTGACAAAAGGGCAAAAATTAAACGCTTAGAAAAAGGCCCTCTTGGCCGGGCGGTGGTGGCGCACGCCTTTAAACCCAGCACTCGGGAGGCAGAGCCAGGTGGATCTCTGTGAGTTCGAGGCCAGCCTGGGCTACCAAGTGAGTTCCAGGAAAGGCGCAAAGCTACACAGAGAAACCCTGTCTCTAAAAACCAAAAAAAAAAAAAAAAGAAAAAGGCCCTCTTACTGCACAGGTATAAGTGTTAGTGGTGGCATTCAAGGTATACCATGGAAGAGATGAAAAAGCTCAAAAAAGGAATTGCCAGACGCTGGCACATGCTGTCCAACTGGACCCCCAAGAGCCACAGGGTCACTGTTTCAAGTGTGGGAAAAATGGCCATTGTGCCCAGGCTTGCACCACCACCCCATGGGGGGTACCAATAAGGGCTTACCCAAAATGTTGCCAAAAGGGTCACTGGTCAGCTGACAGTCCTATTGTACCTAGTAACATAGGAACACCAGATGAAGACCACCCTCCAGCTGACTTTCCAGGCTTGGCTTACAGCGACGACTGATTCCCACCCCGGCCACTCCCATCTCATACATGGAACCTAGGGTAGTGATAATAATAACTGGGCGCCCCATCTCCTTCCTTCTGGACACCGGAGCTACCTATTCTGTCCTGAGAGAGTTTTGGGGGCCTACTTCTCCTTCTTGTCTCCCTATTGTTGGGGTAGGGGGACAGCCTTACTACCTCACCAGACCCCACCACTTAATTGTATTTTTAGAGGCATCCCTCTTACATACACATTCTTAGTGGTGCCAACCTGCCCTGTGCCTCTAATGGGAAGGGATTTTCTAGCTAATGTAGGAGCATCCATTTCTTTTGCTCCCCACATTCGCCTCACTCCAGACTCGCCAGCAGCTCCTCCTCTTCTCCTAGCCACCACCCTACTGACTCTAACAGTTCCTTTCCCTTGCCAGCCTCTCAAGAAGACCCAAAAATCTGGGAAACCCAGAATTCTTCTATCACTAGGCACCATCAGCCTATTATCCAGCTACAGGACCCTACCAGATATATCACCCAAGCTCAGTACCCTCTCTCACTCCAGAGCCTAAGAGGACTTAAGCCTATCATTTCTGACCTTCTCAGGAAAAAGCTGCTCTGCCCAACCACTTTGCCTTTTAACACGCCCATACTTACAGTTAAAAAGTCTAATGGTACCCGCCACCTGGTTCAAGACCTCCGGCTCATTAATTCTGCAGTGGTCCCTCTCCATCCAGTAGTGCCTAACCCTTATACTCTCCTATCCACTGTCCCATCAGGGACCTCTCACTTCTCAGTTCTAGACCTCAAGAACGCATTCTTTTCTATTCCCCTTAGTCCTCAGTCTCAAGATATATTTGCTTTCACCTGGACTGACCCTGACACTCATCTGTCCACACAGCTGACCTGGACTGTTTTGCCACAAGGATTCAGGGACACTCCACACCTATTTGATCAGGCTCTGGCCTCTGACCAGCTTTCTCTGTCTCTCCCTGGCTCTAAACTAATAGATTTACTTCCTACAGTCTTGGGTTCCATCTTTAGCTCTCCTTGCTTGCCCCTTATACGAGGCAGCTCAGGGCTCTCCACATGAACCCCTCCTTCACCCTGTTACTGAACATTTCCAGAATCTCCAACAGCCTCTTCTCCAGGCCCCAGTGCTTCACCTCCCAAACCTAACCCGTCCCTTCTCCCTCTATGTAGCAGAGAAGGAGGGATTTGCCCTGGGGACCCTAGGGCATCAGCTGGGACCCTCTTTTACACCTGTAGCCTACCTGTCAAAGAAGCTAGACCTTACCAGTCAGGGATGGGCACCTTGCATCCATGCCTTGACAGCTGCTGAGCTCCTTATTCAGGAATCAAAGAAGCTAACCTTTGGGTCACCTATCACTGTCTTCTCTCACCATAACCTGTTCCACCTCTTAACTTACAAAGGCTTACAAAATTTACCTTCCTTCCCAGGTTCTTTCTCTCCAGGTGGCATTACTAGAAGATGTCACACTTACTTTCCAGACCTGTCCACCTCTTAATATTTCAAGCCTCCTCCCTCAACCTAATGCTGACTATTCTCCTTCTCATTCCTTCACTGAAACCTTAGAGGAACTGTTACCTCACCCTTCACACATACAGGAGGGCACATTGCCTCAGGCTACTTACACCTAGTACACAGATGGCAGCTCCTCATAAAGCGGGCTATGCCATAGTGTCAGATATTGAGGTAATAGAAGCACAGGCATTACCCACACACACCACTAACCAATAGGCTGAGCTGATAGCTCTCACCCATGCCTTCCAGTTGGCACAGGGACAATCTCTAAATGTTTACACAGACTCCAAATATGCTCTTCATATCCTACTGTCCCATGCTGCTATTTGGAGGGAGCGTGGCCTCCTCACAACAAAAGGGGGGAATCTATATCTAACTCAGGACAAATAATGGCCATGATAAAGGCTTCCCACCTCCCCAAGGCTATAGATCTCATCAGACCGACAGATCCATCATCTCTAGGGGAAACAACTGGGCTAACCAGGCAGCTAGGACAGTAGCCCTCCAGGGCCAAGTCTCACCCCATCCACTGCAGGGAATCCATACAGTGCAGCTCACACCCTCACAGGGAACCCCTGACACTAGGCAAATTCTTTCCTATCTATACCAGCTCTTTCACCCTAATAATCTTGCTCTGTCTCAACTCATAAAAGCCCACCTGCAGCCCACCTCTGAGGATTTACAGTTCTTAAGAACTATTACTGCCTCATGTGAGATCTGCCAAAAAACATATCCCAATACAAAATACAGAATTCAGCCTTTTCCCACCCACCAGGCTAGAGGTTCCCTTCCAGGGACCTTCTGGCAGCTCGATTTTACCCATATGCCCACCTTCAGAAAAATATCACCTCATGATGGTGGACTAATTTTTAAATTGGGTGAAGGCATACCCTGTTTCTAATAAGCTGGTTCAGACAGTAGCAGATCTGCTTCTCCAAGAAATTATTCCTCAGTTTGGGAATCCTGCTTCCCTTCAGTCTGACAATGATCTGGACTTCACCTCTCAGATTTCCCAGACACTAGCTAAGGCTCTTAACATTCCTTGGCATTTTCATATCCCATACTGTCCTCAATCCTCAGGAAAGGTGCAGCATACCAACCAGTCTTTAAAATCTATTCTTACCAAGATGTCATAGGAACTTCACCTCAACTGGGTAAGATTATTGCCCCTAGATCTCCTCAGGCTCAGGGCTCTTCCTAAAAAGCCTCCTTCAATTTCTCTGTTTGAACTAATGTATGGAAGGACGGTTCTAACACCAGGTCTTTTATCCAACCCTCCAAGATAGCCTGTTAACTCCCCTTTTATGTCATCTAAGGTCTATCCTGTGGAACTTCGCAGACCATTCCTTACCTCAGCCATGTGACAGTCCTTGCCCACCTCCAATCCACATTGGGGATCAGGTTCTTCTTTCCCCTCCAAGCCAGCACCCTTCACCCTTTTCTCCCAAGTGGCAGGGACCCTTCAAAGTAATTCTTGTGATCCCCACAGCTGCTAAACTGGAGGGCTTTCCTCACTGGGTCCACCTGTCTCATCTGAAACCTTTTATCTCACCTTCATCCCAGAAAAAAAATCTCTCTGCATATACAGCAACACAGACAGGGCCCTGTGCCCTCAAGCTCCAGAGGACATCAGGATCCACTGCCTTGTCACCAAGTCGAGGTAAATGAGGTATCACCCCATAAGCTCTTCCTTTCCTAATTAGGGCCACACAGAGCCAGATGCAAAAGGACCATCAAAAATACCCAGCTGGTAAGGAAAACAAGCAAACAAACAAAAAACCAGTAATAGTCAGAGTTATTTACATTCCCAGACCCTCAAGTGTCTGGGTTCTGCAAAAATAGACTCTAATGTAACAGTCTATCACTGTTGAATGCTCTCAGCAATTGATTGCCTGTGTCTCCTAAACGCTAAACTAATACAGGAAACAGGTGCCATAAACAAACTACCTCTAATAAAGCTTGTCTCAGGTAAAAATTAAGCAGAGTACTAAACACTATCATGGTCACTAATTTTCTCATGGCTGCTTCTTAACATGTTCAAAATTTTTCCCAAGCTCCAGAAACCAGCTTAAATCCATCTGGACAGGCTGGATCTACTTCAGATAAGTGCCAACTCCCCTGGTTTGGGAACACTCCAAATAAAATAAAATAATAATGATACTTTTTTCTCTAAGTTTTTTCTGTGTCACCAGTATCCTGTCAGCCAAAAAGTTCTGAGCCACAAAAGATGGACAATTCCAGGGAAATGGACGACAGACAGCCCATCATCCCAGGACTTCAGAAGCTCCCCTCCCCATTCCCCCCAAGAGCCAACCGATGCCCACCAAGTCAGCTGGAAGCAGTTTTTGGGAGAAATGACGGCCCATACCCACTCATCTGCCATCTTTTATAAAAAACAAAGAGTTCGGGTTAATAGGAATTCTGACCATGGTCATGCATACCCAGTGGGACACTTAGTCATCTCTGTCTAGTCATTTCTGGGTCATACATCCTGCAAGACCCATGCCCCATGGTTATTTGGACATGTAGCTGCACGAATGTGACCATGTGATCTATGCACATGTGTGGAACAGCCACATGGGCCTGTGTGCACAGGTGCATCCTGGCCTTTATAAGGCAGGCCACATGTTCCCCCACCCTCTTTCTCACATGTGTCCTTCCACAGGCCTGATCATGTCTATCTCTTTCTGTTTGTCTTGATAAAACTCTTGTTAGTGGATTCTGTCATGTGTCGTTACTTTTTCCTTGGGGGCAAGTACAAAAAAAAAAATCTGTAAAGACCTAGAAGACCCACTGTCTGCAATCTTTTGAGCTAGGGAAGCTAGTTTTAGAGTTCCATCAGAGCCCAAAGACCTGAAAATTAGAGAACTGAGTCCAAAGTCCACAAATAAGATGTTAAAATCAAGAGGGCAAATGCAAGTGTCACATGTCATGCAGAGATTTTTCTTTTATTTTTATATTCAGTTCTGGCTCCTCAATAACTGGATGACAGCTACCTGCATTGATCTTTATTAAGTCTATCAAATCCAACAATTGCTTCTATCTTCCAGAAATATCCTCACAGACACACAAAGACAAACAAAAACACTAACAAACAATAAACAAGAAAACAAAAACCACTACCATTATCAAAGGCCTCCAAAATTGTTTTTCTTTTTTTTTTTTTAATTAAGAAAATTTTTACCACAGGTCCCATCCTTTCCCTCCTCCCAACCCCCAACCTTCCCCCCCCCCACATCCCACCCCATATTCCCACTTCCTCCAAGGCAAGGCCTCCCAAGGGGAGTCAGCAGAGTCTGATACACTCAGTTGAGGCAAGCCCCTCCCTCTGCATCAAGGCTGTATAAGGTTTCCCACCATAGGCAGTGGCCAGTGTCCTAGGGATGGATCCTGATCCCACTGTCAGGGGGTCCCTTAAGCAGATCAAGCTACATAATTGTCTCGCCTATGGAGAGGGCCTAGTCCAGTCCCATGGAGGATCCACAGCCATTGGTCCACAGTTCATGTGTACCCACTAGTTTGATTTGGTTGTTTCTGTATGTTTCCCTGTAGCATGAATCTTAAAAGGTCTTATTTTTTTAAATTTATTTTATTTTACAATACTATTCAGTTCTACATAACAGCCACAGATTCCCTTGTTCGCCCCCTTCCTGCCCTCCTCCCCTTCCCCCCAGCCCACCCCCATTCCTACCACCTCCAGATCAAGACCACCCCCTGAGGACTGAGATCGACCTGATAGACTCAGTCCAGACAGGTCCAGTCCCCCTCCTCCCAGATTGAGCCAAGCATCCCTGTATAAGTCCCAGGTTTCAAACAGCTATCTCATTCAGTGAGCCCAGGACCTGGTACCACTGCCTAGATGCCTCCCAAACGGATCAAGCCAATCAACTGTCTCACCTATTCAGAGGGCCTGATCCAGTTGGGGGCCCCTCAGCCTTTGGTTCAGAGATCATGTGTTTCCATTCGTTTGGCTATTTGTCCCTGTGCTTTATCCAACCTTGGTTTCAACAATTCTCGCTCATATAAACACTCCTCTTTCTCGCTAATTAGACTCCCAGCGCTCCACCTGGGGCCTAGCCATGGATGTCTGCATCCAGATTCCTCAGTACTTGGATGGGGTTTCTGGCACAACTATTAGGGTGTTTGGCCATCCCATCACCAGAGTAGGTCAGTCCCGGCTGTCTCTCGATCATTGCCAGCAGTTTTTTGTGGGGGTATCTTTGTGGATTTCTGTGGGCCTCTTTAGCACTTTGTTTCCTCCTTTTCTCATGTGGTCTTCTTTTACCATGGTCTCCTATTCCTTGTTCTCCCTCTCTGTTCTTGATCCAGCTGGGATCTCCCGCTCTCTTTCCCTTGACCCTCGCCGTTCATTGCTCCCACTCATGTCCAGGCTGTTCATGTAGATCTCATCCATTTCTCCGTCATTGGGTGATCCCCATGTCTTTCTTGGGGTCCTGTTTTCCAGGTAGCCTCACTGGTGATGTGAGTAGAAGTCCAGTCATCCTTGTTCCACATCTAGTATCCTCCTATGAGTGAGTACATACCATATTTGTCTTTCTGAGTCTGGGTTACCTCACTCAGGATGATTTTTTCTAGATCCATCCATTTGCCTGCAAACCTCATGATGTCATTGTTTTTCTCTGCTGAGTAGTATTCCATTGTGTATATGTGCCACAATTTATTTATCCATTCTTCAGTTGAAGGGCATCTAGGTTGTTTCCAGGTTTTGGCTATTACAAACAATGCTGATATAAACATAGCTGAGCAAGTGCTCTTGTGGTATGATTGAGCATTTCTTGGGTATATGCCCAAGAGTGGTATAGCTCGATCTTGGGGGAGATTGATTCCCAATTTTCTAAGAAAGCGCCATATTGATTTCCAAAGTGGTTGTACAAGCTTGCATTCCCACCAGCAGTGGAGGAGAGTTCCCCGAGTTCCACATCCTCTCCAGCATAAAGTGTCCTCGGTATTTTTGATCTTAGCCATTCTGACAGGCATAAGGTGGTATCTCAGAGTTGTTTTGATTTGCATTTCCCTGAAGATTAGGGATGTTGAGCAATTCCTTAAATGTCTTTCAGCCATTTGAGTTTCCTCTGTTGAGAATTCTCTGTTTAGTTCTATAGCCCATTTCTTAATTGGACTGTTGGTCGTTTTGATGTCTAATTTCTTGAGTTCCTTATATATTCTGGATATCAGTCCTCTGTCAGATGTGTCTTATTAATAAAAACAAACTCAGAGCCAGGTATTGGGGTGAACACTGAAAGATCAGAGAGACAACCATGCACAGCTACCTCATATTGCCAATTCCTCAGCTGATCCTGTTTCCTCAGACTGGAAGCCTCTGAGTCCTCATACAGAATGAATCTCAGCTGAACTGCTACTAAAAGCCTAAAAGCTTAATCAGCCTAGTTTGTGGTTTTTATGCCTTATATACCTTTCTGCTTCCTGCCATCACTTCCTGGGATTAAAGCCATGTGTCACCATGCCTGGCTGTTTCCAGTGTGGCTTTGAACTCAGAGATCCAGATAGATCTCTGCCTCCAGAATGCTAGAATTAAAAGTATGTGTGCCACCATTTTCTGACCTCTACGTCTATCTAGCAGCTGTTCTGTTCTCTGACCCCAGATAAGTTTATTAAGGTACACAATATATTGGAGAACACAATATCATCACATTTCCCCATCATGGTCTTGATGCCCCTTGCTCATAGAATCCCTCTTCTCTCTCTTCGACTGGGCTCCTGGAGCTTGGCTTGGTGCTTGGCGGTGAATCTCTGCATCTGCTTCCATCAGTTACTGGATAGAGGTTCTATAATGACAGTTAGGGTATTTACTAATCTGATTACCAGGATAGGCTAGTTCAGGCTAGTAGTCTAAGGTAGGATCCTCCTTGTGGATTCCTGGGAACTTCCCTAGCACCTGGTTTCTCCCTATCCCCATGATGTCTCCCACTATACTGGTATCTCTTTTATTGCTCTTCCATTCCATCCCTGTTTCAGCTCGACCATCCCATTCCCTTACAGTCTCTTCCACCATCCCCTAGCCTGTATTGCCCCTCTGCTCCTAGTTTACTCGGGAGATCTCATCTATTTCCCCTTCCCAGGGTGGTCCATCCATCCCTCTTAGGGCCCTCCTTGTTAGCTAGCTTCTCTGGAGCTGTGGGTTGTAGTGTGGTTATCCTTTGCTTTATATCTATTATCCACTTATGAGTGAGTACATACCATGTTTGTCCTTTTGGGTCTGGGTTATCTCACTCAGGATGATATTTTCTAGTTCTATCTATTTGCCTGCAAATTTTATGATGTCATTGTTTTTTACTGCTGAGTAGTATTCCACTGTATATATGTGCCATATTTTCTTTACCCATTCTTTGGTTGAAGGGCATCTAGGTTGTTTCCAGGTTCTGGCTATTATGAACAATGCTGTTATGAACATAGTTGAGCATGTATCTTTTTTTTTTATTATTATTATTATTATTATTATTATTTTATAACACCATTCAGTTCAACATAATAGCCACAGAATCCCCTGTTCTCCCCCTCTCGCCCACCCCTCCCCCCAGCCCACCCCCCATTCCCACCTCCTCCAGATCAAGGTCTCCCCCGAGGACCGGGGTTGACCTGGTAGACTCAGTCCAGGCAGGTCCATTCCCCCCTCCCAGACCGAGCCAAGTGTCCCTGCATAAGTCCCAGGATTCAAACAGCCAACTCATGCAACGAGCCCAGGACCTGGCACCAATGCACAGCTGCCTCTCAAACAGATCAAGCCAAATGACTGTCTCACCCGTTCAGGTGGCCTGATCCAGTTGGGGGCCCCTCAGCCTTTGGTTCATAGATCCTGTGCTTCCATTCATTTGGTTATTTGTCCCGGTGCTTTATCCAACCTTGGCTTCAACAATTCTCACTCATATAAATCCTCTTCTTACTCACTAATTAGACTCCCAGTGCTCCACCAGGGGCCCAGCCGTGGATGTCTGCCTTCAGATTCCTCAGTCCTTGGATGGGGTTTATGGCACCACTATTTGGGTGTCTGGCCATCCCATCACCAGAGTAGGTCAGTTCCTGCCGTCTCGCGACCATTGCCAGCAGTCTTTTGAGGGGGTATCTTTGTGAATCTCCGTGGGCCTCCCTAGCTCTCTGCTTCCTCCCCTTCTCACCTTCTCATGTGGTCTTCATTTACCATGGTCTCCTATTCCTTGTTCTCCCTCTCTTTTCTTGATCCAGCTAGGATCTCCCACTCTTTCCCTCGACTGTCGCCCTTCATTGTTCCCACTCATGACCAGGCTATTCATGTAGATCTTGTCCATTTCTCCGTGTCTTTTTTTGGGGTCCCGTTTTCCAGGTAGCCTCACTGGTGATGTGAGTAGCAGTCTAGTCATCCTTGTTCCACATCTAGCATCTTCCTATGAGTGAGTACATACCATATTTGTCTTTCTGAGTCTGGGTTACCTCACTCAGGATGATTTTTTCTAGATCCATCCATTTGCCTGCAAACCGTGTGATGTCGTTGTTTTTCTCTGCTGAGTAGTATTCCATTGTGTATATGTGCCACAATTTATTTATCCATTCTTCAGTTGAAGGGCATCTAGGTTGTTTCCAGGTTTTGGCTATTACAAACAATGCTGATATGAACATAGCTGAGCAAGTGCTCTTGTGGTATGATTGAGCATTTCTTGGGTATATGCCCAGGAGTGGTATAGCTGGATCTTGGGGGAGATTGATTCCCAATTTTCTAAGAAAGCGCCATATTGATTTCCAAAGTGGTTGTACAAGCTTGCATTCCCACCAGCAGTGGAGGAGAGTTCCCCTAGTTCCACATCCTCTCCAGCATAAAGTGTCTTCAGTGTTTTTGATCTTAGCCACTCTGACAGGCGTAAGGTGGTATCTCAGAGTTGTCTTGATTTGCATTTCCCTGAAGATTAGGGAAGTTGAGCAATTCCTTAAATGTCTTTCAGCCATTTGGGATTCCTCTGTTGAGAATTCTCTGTTTAGTTCTAAAGCCCATTTCTCAATTGGACTGTTGGTCCTTTTGATGTCTAATTTCTTGAGTTCCTTATATATTCTGGATATCAGTCCTCTGTCAGATGTGGGGTTGGTGAAGATCTTTTCCCATTCTGTAAGCTGTCGCTTTGCCTTGTTGACCGTATCCTTTGCTCTACAAAAGCTTCTCAGTTTCAAGAGGTCCCATTGATTGATTGTTTGTCTCAGTGTCTGCGCTACTGGTGTTATATTTAGGAAGTGATCTCCTATGCCAAGGCGTTCAAGAGTATTTCCTACTTTTTCTTCTAGCAGGTTCAGAGTAGCTGGATTTATGTTGAGGTCTTTGATCCACTTGGACTTAAGTTTTGTGCACGGTGACAGATATGGATCTATTTGCAGCCTTCTACACGCTGATATCCAGTTATGCCAGCACCATTTGTTGAAGATGCTTTCTTTTTTCCATTGTACACTTTTGGCTTCTTTGTCAAAAATTATATGTCCATAGGTGTGTGGGTTAATGTCAGGGTCTTCAATTCGATTCCATTGGTCCACATGTCGGTTTTTATGCCAATACCAGGCTGTTTTTATTACTGTAGCTCTATAGTAGAGCTTGATGTCGGGGATTGTGATGCCTCCAGAAGTTGTTTTATTGTACAGGTTTCTTTTAGCTATCCTGGGTTTTTTGTTTTTCCATATGAAGTTGAGTATTGTTCTTTCCAGATCTGTGAAGAATTGTGTTGGTATTTTGATGGGGATTGCATTGAATCTGTAAATTGCTTTTGGTAAGATTGCCATTTTTACTATGTTAACCCTGCCTATCCATGAGCATGGAAGATCTTTCCATTTTCTGAGATCTTCTTCAATTTCTTTTTTCAGGGACTTAAAGTTCTTGTCATATAGGTCCTTCACTTGCTTGGTTAGTGTTACCCCAAGGTATTTTATGTCATTTTTGGCTATTGTAAAGGGTGATGTATCTCTAATTGCCTTCTCAGCTTCTTTGTCCATTGTATATAGGAGGGCTACTGATTTTTTTGAGTTGATTTTGTATCCTGCTATGTTGCTGAAGGTGTTTATAAGCTTTATCAATTCCTGGGTGGAATCTTTGGGGTCACTCAAGTATACTATCATGTCGTCTGCAAATAGGGAAAGCTTGACTTCTTCCTTTCCAATTTGAATCCCCTTAATCTCCTTATGTTGTCTTATTGCTCTGGCTAGAACTTCAAGTACTATATTGAATAAGTATGGGGAGAGTGGACAGCCTTGTCTCGTTCCTGATTTTAGTGGAATTGCTTTGAGTTTCTCTCCATTTAATTTGATGTTGGCTGTTGGTTTGCTATATATTGCCTTTATTATGTTTAGGTATGTTCCCTGTATTCCTGATCGCTCCAAGACTTTTATCATGAAGGGGTGTTGGATTTTGTCAAATGCCTTTTCTGCATCTAGTGAGATGATCATGTGGTTTTTTTCTTTGAGTTTGTTTATATGGTGTATTACATTAATGGACTTTCGTATGTTGAACCACCCTTGCATCCCTGGGATGAAGCCTACTTGATCATGGTGGATAATTGTTCTGATGTGTTCTTGGAGTCTGTTTGCCAGTATTTTATTGAGTATTTTTGCATCAATGTTCATGAGGGAGATCGGTCTGTAGTTCTCTTTCTTTGTTGCATCCTTGTTTGGTTTAGGAATCAGGGTAATTGTAGCCTCATAGAAGGAGTTTGGTAATGTTCCTTCTGTTTCTATTATGTGGAACAATTTAGAGAGTATTGGTATTAACTCTTCTTTGAAGATCTGGTAGAATTCTGCGCTGAAACCATCTGGTCCTGGGCTTTTTTTGGTTGGGAGAACTTTAATGACTGTTTCTATTTCCTTAGGGGTTATTGGACTATTTAAATAGTTTATCTGGTCTTGATTAAACTTAGGTATGTGGTATCTATCCAGAAAAATGTCCATTTCTTTTAGGTTTTCCAGTTTTGTGGAGTAGAGGTTTTTGAAATATGACCTTATAATTCTCTGGATTTCCTCAATGTCTGTTGTTATGTCCCCCTTTTCATTTCTGATTTTGTTGATTTGGATTCTCTCTCTCTGTCTTTTGGTTAGTTTGGATAAGGGCTTGTCTATCTTGTTGATTTTCTCAAAGAACCAACTCTTTGTTTCATTAATTTTTTGTATTATTCTCTTAGTTTCTAATTTATTAATTTCACCTCTCACTTTGATAATTTCCTGGCGTCTATTCTTCCTGGGAGACTTTGCTTCTTCTTGTTCTAGAGCTTTCAGATGTGCTGTTAATTCACTAGTGTGCGATTTCTCCAACTTCTTTATGTGGGCATTTAGTGCTATGAATTTCCCTCTTAGCACTGCTTTCATAGTGTCCCATAAGTTTGGGTATGTGGTGTCTTCATTTTCATTGATCTCTAGGAAGTCTTTAATTTCTTTCTTTATTTCTTCCTTAACCCATTGGTTATTCAGTTGAGCATTATTCAGTTTCCATGAGGTTGTAGGTTTTCAGTAGTTTTTGTTGTTGTTGAAATCTAGCTTTAAACCATGGTGATCTGATAGAACACAGGAGGTTATTCTGATTGTTTTGTATCTGTTGAGATTTGCTTTGTGGCCAAGTATGTGGTCGATTTTAGAGAAAGTTCCATGGGGTGCTGAGAAGAAAGTATATTCTTTCTTGTTAGGATGGAATGTTCTGTAGATATCTATTAGGTCCAATTGGGTCATGACATCGGTTAAGTCCTTTATTTCTCTGTTAAGTTTTGATTTGGGAGATCTGTCCAGTGGTGAAAGTGGGGTGTTGAGATCTCCCACTATTAATGTGTGGGGTTTTATATGTGGTTTAAGCTTTAGTAATGTTTCTTTTACATATGTGGGTGCCCTTATGTTTGGGGCATATATGTTCAGAATTGAAACTTCATCTTGGTCGATCTTTCCTGTGACGAGGATGTAATGTCCTTCTTGATCTCTTTTGATTGATTTTAGTTTGAAGTCTATTTTGTTGGATATCAGGATGGCTACCCCTGCTTGTTTCTTAAGACCATTTGATTGAAAAGTCTTTTCCCAGCCTTTTATTCTTAGGTAGTGTCTATCTTTGAATTTGAGATGTGTTTCTTGTATGCAGCAGAAGGATGGGTCCTGCTTTCGTATCCATTCTGTAAGTCTATGTCTTTTTATAGGTGAATTAAGTCCGTTGATATTAAGGGATATTAATGACCAGTGATTCTTCATCTCTGTTATTTTTGGTGGTAGTGTGTGTGTACTTCTCTTCTTTGGGGTTTACTGTTGTGGCTTTATCTATTGCCTGTGTTTTCAAGTGTGTATCTGACTTCCCTCGGTTGGAATTTTCCTTCTAGTGCTTTCTGTAGGGCTGGGTTTGTGGATAGGTATTGTTTAAATCTGGCTTTGTCTTCGAATGTCTTGTTCCTTCCGTCTATGATGATTGAAAGTTTTGCTGGGTATATTAGTCTGGGCTGACATCCATGGTCTCTTAGTGTCTGCATTACATCCGTCCAGGTCCTTCTGGCTTTCAAAGTCTCCATTGAGAAATCGGGTGTTATTCTGATGGGTTTACCTTTATAGGTCACTTGGCCTTTTTCCTTGGCTGCTCTTAATATTCTTTCTTTATTCTGTACATTTAGTTGTTTAATTATTATGTGTCGAGGGGACTTTTTTGGGGGGTCTAGTCTGTTTGGTGTTCTATAGGCTTCTTGTATCTTCATAGGCATTTCCTTCTTTAAGTTGGGAAAGTTTTCTTCTATAATTTTGTTGAATATATTTTCTGTGCCTTTGAGTTGGTATTCTTCACCTTCTTCTATCCCTATAATTCGTAAGTTTGGTCTTTTTATGGTGTCCCAGATTTCTTGGACATTTTGGTTCATGACTTTGTTGGCTTTAGTGTTTCCTTCGACTGATGGAACTATTTCTTCTACTGTATCTTCAATGCCAGAAATCCTCTCTTCCATCTCTTGCATTCTGTTGGTTATACTTGCATCCGAAGTTCCTGATCTTTTACTCAGGTTTTCTATTTCCAGCATTCCCTCTGTTTGTGTCTTTTTCATTTTTTCAATTTCCCTTTTCAGATCTTGGACTGTTTCCTTTGTTTGTTTCATTGCTTTTTCATGATTTTCTTTCAGTGCTTTATTGTTTTCTTCCAGGATTTTAATG
Organism: Peromyscus maniculatus bairdii; assembly: GCF_049852395.1. Lineage (NCBI taxonomy): Eukaryota > Metazoa > Chordata > Mammalia > Rodentia > Cricetidae > Peromyscus > Peromyscus maniculatus. Next base: position 18,662,993 of record NC_134875.1, read on the forward strand.
TTTTCTTCCAGGACTTTATTGTTTTCTTGAAGGGCTTTATTGTTTTCTTCTAATTTGTTTGCCCTTTCCTCTAGTTGTTTACAGCGTTCTTCCAATTTTCTTGTCTTTTCCTCTACACAAGCCTCTACCTTCTTCATGAAGTTACTCATAAGGCTACTTTCTTCTGCTTCTTCCAATTTTTGGTGTTCAGGTCTAGATGTTGGAGGCGAGCTAGGTTCTGGTGATGCTGTATTGCTCTTCATTTTGCTGTATGTACTTCTGCTTTGACGTCTGCCCATCTCCTTGTGATTCCTTCTTGGTCTTATCAGTGGACTTGTTTCACAAAGAGCTGACAGACTCAGGAAGACTCTCTCTCTTGTCCAAAAGGGAGTTCTCTTGTCCAACTCTTTGGTCCAGAAGGGAAGTCAGGGGCAAGCTCTGGTCCAGAATGGCAGTCGGGGACAGGCTGGGAGCTGGGGGCCGGTCTCTAAGTCTCAGGAAGTGGGTGGGGTCTTGGGCAGATGGGCGTGGGGGCAGGGCGCGGAGACTGCAGGGGCTGCCGGGGGCTTGGAAATGGGGATCCCTCCCGGTGGGGCTAGAAGGGGAGCTGCCCGGTGGCCAGAACCTGGTGCCAAGTTGGGCAGGCCTCTCAGGAGTGGCTGGTGGCCAGGGATGGGGTCCTGGCTGGACCCAGGCACTCACCTCTGGTCCAGAAGGGAAGTCGTCAGGGGCAGGCTGGGAGCTGGGGGCCGGTCTCTAAGTCTCAGGAAGTGGGTGGGGTCTTGGGCAGATGGGCGTGGGGGCAGGGCGCAGAGACTGCAGGGGCTGCCAGGGGCTTGGAAATGGGGATCCCTCCCGGTGGGGCTAGAAGGGGAGCTGCCCGGTGGCCAGAACCCGGCGCCAAGCTGGGCAGGTCCTCCCGGGGTGGCTGGTGGCCAGGGATGGGGTCCGGGCTGGACCCAGGCACTCACCTCTGGTCCAGAAGGGAAGTTGTCGGGGAGCATGTATCTTTGTGATACAATTGAGTGTTCCTTGGGTATACGCCCAAGAGTGGTATTGCTGGGTCCTGAGGTAGATTGGTTTCCAGTTTTCTGAGAAACTGCCATAGTAATTTCCAAAGTGGCTGTACAAATTTGCATTCCCACCAACAGTGGAGGAGTGTTCCCCTTGCTCCATGTCCTCTTCAACAAAAGCTGTTATCAGTGTTTTTGATCATAGCCATTCTGACAGGTATAAGATGGTATCTCAGAGTCGCTTTGATTTGCATTTCCCTGATGACTAAGGATGTTGAGCAAGTCCTTAAATGTCTTTCAGCCATTTGAGATTCTTCTGTTGAGAATGCTCTGTTTAGTTCTGTAGCCCATTTTTTAATTGAATTGTTCAGTATTTTGATGTCTAGTTTCTTGAGTTCTTTATATATTCTTGAGATCAGCCCTCTGTCATATGTGGGGTTGGTGAATATCTTTTCCCATTCTGTAGGCTATCGTTTTTTTCTTATTGCCCTACAAAACCTTCTCAGCTTCAGGAGGTCCCATTTATTAATTGTTGCTCTCAGTGTCTGTGCTACTGATGTTATATTTAGGAAATGATCTCCAGTGCCAATGTGTTCAAGACTACTTTCTACTTTCTATTCTATCAAGTTCAGTGTAACTGGATTTACGTTGAGGTCTTTGATCCACTTGGACTTGAGTTTTGTGCACGGTGACAGATATGGATCTATTTGCAATCTTCTGCATGTTGACATCTAGTTATGCCAGCACCATTTGTTGAAAATACTTTCTTTTGTCCAATGTTCAGTTTTGGTGTTTGTTTGTGTGTGGATTAATGTCAGGATCTTCAATTTGATTCCATTGGTCCACATGTTGGTTTTTATGCCAGTACCAAGGTGTTTTTTATTACTATAGCTATATAGTAGAGCTTGAAGCCAGGGATAGTGATGCCTCCAGAGGTTGCTTTAATGTACAGAATTGTTGTAGCTATCCTGGGTTTTTGTTTTTCCATATGAAGTTGAGTATTGTCCAGGTCTGTGAAGAATTGTGTTGAGATTTTGATGGGGATTGTATTGAATCTGTAGATTGCTTTTGGTAAGATTGCCATTTTTACTGTGTTAATCCTACCTATCGATGGGCATGGGAGATTTTTCCATTTTTTGATGTCTTCTTCAATTTCTTTCTTCAGAGACTTAAAGTTCTTGTCGTACAGGTCTTTCACTTGCTTAGTTAGGGTTATCCCAAAGTATTTTATATTATTTATGGCTATTGTAAAGGGTGATGTTTCTCTGATTTCTTTCTCAGCCCATTTATCATTTGTATATAGGAGGAATACTGATTTTTTTTTTAGTTAATTTTGTATCCTGCCACATTACTGAAGTTGTTTATCAGCTTTAGGAGTTCCCTGGTAGAGTTTTGAAGTCACTTATGTATACTATCATATTGTCTGCAAATAGTGAAAGTTTGACTTCTTCCTTTCCAACTTATATCCCCTTGATCCCCTTGATTTGTATCTCCTTTTGTTGTCTTTTGCTCTAGCTAGGACCTTGAGTACCATATTGAATAGATATGGGGAGAGTGGAAAGCCTTGTCTTGTTTCTGATTTTAGTGGGACCACTTTGAATTTATCTCCATTTAATTTGATGTTGACTGTCAGCTTGCCATAAATTGCCTTTATTATGTTTAAGTATGTTCTTTGTATTCCTGATCTCTCCAAGACCTTTATCATGAAGGGGTGTTGAGTTTTGTCAAAGGCTTTTTCAGCATCTAATGAGATGATCATGTGTGTTTTTTTTCTTTCAGATTGTTTATATGGTGTATTACACTGACAGATTTTCATATGTTGAACCATCCTTGCATCTCTGGGATGAAGCCTACTTGGTCATGGCGGATAAGTTTTTTGATGTGTTCTTGGATTCGGCCTGCCAGTATTTTATTGAATATTTTTGCATCAATGTTTATGAGGGAGATTGGTCTGTAATTTTCTTTCTTTGTTGCATCTTTGTGTGGTTTGAGTATCAGGGTAACTGTAGCCTCATAAAAAGAGTTTGGTAATGTTCCTTCTATTTCTATTTTGTGGAACAAATTGAAGAGTATTGATATTAGCTCTTCTTTGAAAATCTGGTAGAATTCTGCACTGAAGCCATCTGGTCCTGGGCTCTTTTTGGTTGGGAGACTTTTAATGACTGCTTCTATTTCCTTAGGGATTATTGGTTTATTAAAATTGTTTATCTGGCCTTGCTTTAACTTTGGTATGTGGTACCTATCCAGAAAATTGCCCATTTCCTTTAGATTTTTCAATTTTGTGGAGTACAGGTTTTTGAAATATGACCTGATGATTCCCTGGATTTCCTTGTTGTTTGTTATGTCTCCCTTTTCATTTCTGATTTTGTTAATTTGGATGCTCTCTCTATATATTTTGGTTAGTTTGGATAAGGGTTTGTCTATCTTGTTGATTTTCTCAAAGAACCAACTCTTTGTTTCATTAATTTTTTGTGTTATTCTCTTAGTTTCTAATTTATTAATTTCACCTCTCACTTTGATAATTTCCTGGCGTCTATTCTTCCTGGGTAATTTCTAGGCCAGCCTGGTCTGTCAGACCCTGTCTCCCATAAAAAAAAAGAAAAGAAAAGAAAAGAAAGGAAGGAAGGGAGGGAGGGAGGGAAGAAGAGAAAAAAGCAAAAAAAAATTAGTAAATACTACTTGTATTTTTTAAATTTTTTATTTCATTGAATATATATATATATATATATATATATATATATATATATATATATATATGTGTGTGTGTGTGTGTGTGTGTGTGTGTTTCGAGACAGGGTTTCTCTGTGTAGCTTTGCACCTTTCCTGGAGCTCACTTGGTAGCCCAGGCTGGCCTCGAACTCACAGAGATCTGCCTGGCTCTGCCTCCCGAGTGCTGGGATTAAAGGCGTGCGCCACCAACGCCCGGCTGAAAATATATTTTTTTCATATAAAATATCCTGATTATGGTTTCCCCTCCCTCCTCTCCCAGTTCCTCTACACTTCTTTCCCATCTTTATCTACCCCCTTCTGTCTCTCATTAGAAAACAAACAGAATTTTAAGGGATAATAATAAAATATAATATAATAAGATAAAACAAACACTGGTACATCATGATAAATCAAAACAAACAAAGAGAAGGAAAACAGCCCAAGAGAAGGCACATGAAACAGACCCACTGGTTCACTGGTCCACACCCTCAGGGATACCATAAAAACACTAAACTAGAAGCTACAATGTATATGAAAAGGATCTATAGGGTAAAAAGAAAGAACAATATAAATAAAATAAAATAACATAAAAAGACAAAAAGTTATGATATATTTTTTAATTAAAGAAAAGGAAAAGTCCTAATACAACATTATGAGACAAGAACTTCCGACAGCCGGGCGGTGGTGGCGCACGCCTTTAGTCCCAGCACTCGGGAGGCAGAGCCAGGTGGATCTCTGTGAGTTCGAGGCCAGCCTGGTAGGAAAAGGCGCAAAGCTACACAGAGAAACCCTGTCTCGAAAAACCAAAAAAAAAAAAAAAAAAAAAAAATCCCAAAGAGACAAGAACTTCCAAAGATGCTGTTGAGTTCATTTTCTGTTGGCCATCAACTTCTGGGCGTGCAGCCTACCCACAAGAGTAGTTTGTTTCCCCAGTGAAACTCCCTTGAAGAAAATTAAATTTTCATTTGCAAGTGATTATCACCTAGATACTGCTTCTGTGTTTGGGCTTGGGCCCTGTGTCCACATCTCCTTTTAGCTCTTGAAGGGATTAAACTCTCCCACTTTCACAACTGAATTTAGGCTCCAGTTTTCTGAGAAGGACAAACAGGTGTCTCTCCCAACAAAGAGCCATTTATCTACAAGTCCTTACATTCAGGGTTGAAGGAGAGACCAAATACAGAGGGCCTAAGTCTGCAAAACAGTATCTCAAGGACAAACCCAGCAGCCCCTTCTGAGTCATGTCCACGCTTGTGCAGATGTGCCCAAAAATGAGAAGACTAAGCCAATTAGAAATGTACTAATGTAACTGCTGCTTGCTTAATCAATTATGTAGCTGACCCTGAAATTCCCCTTACCTGTGCTTAAAAGGAGCCTACATGTCCCTCTTGGGGTGTTTGCCATTTTGTGCAGGTGACCAACCCCACATACATGTGATATAATAAATGCTCTTTGTTCTTGCATACTATTTGAATCTGGGGTCTTCCTTCAGCGTTTCCTCTGACCCTACACTCTAGGACCCCATCTGATACAGACCTGTGCAGGCCCTGTGCATGCCTCTCCAGTCTCTGTAAGTTCATATGTACATAGATCTTGTTGCTTTAGAGGACCTTGTTTTTTTGGTGTCCTCTGTTGGAACATAATCAAAAGAATGACGCATGGTGAGCAATGTCTTAGGGAACTGTGAGAGAGGCTCCAAGAAAAAAGGCAGAGGGCCTTTTGCCTCAGGTACATTTCGTTCACTGGATTGTTCTTGGATGTGATTTCATGCCTCCTGTGACAACCATTTACATACAATTTATGAGACATGTTTATTCTTGTTGGACGTCAGAACATAGCTATAGAATCCAATCTGGTGAATGTAACCTGAATCTGATTATGGACTTCTGCCTTGCTTTCATGCTTTCCCAGATATAATCTATACTATATGCCAGGTAATTGTGTTTAATTGATCTGTCCTGAGAACGTTCTGGAAAAGGGTTGCTCTGTCAATATTAAGTATGTGCTTACTAACATTTATTTACGTTTTTCTGATCATGTATTTCTGATCATGATTTTCTGAACTCAACCTTCCTTAGATCATTGCTTTTTTGTTACATTCATGTATAAAAGTACACAGAAACTGAAGTGAGGTTGTCTACAGTGTTAGACTGTAGCCTGACCCATTCTTTCAGGTCCTCAGATCCCAGGTCTGGCAGACACACATCTGCATAGGTTGGTGGAAGTTGACAGTCCTCCACTCCCTCTGGCTCTTATATTCTTCTTGCCTTCTCTCCTGAGGGCTTTTCTGAACCCTGAAGGAAGTGATTTGATGGAGACATTTTGTTTAGGGCAGAGTGTTCTAAAGTCTTGCACTTTCTACATAATGTCTGGCTGTGGATCTCTGCATTTGTTCCCATCTGCTGTAGCAGGAAGCTTCTCTGATGATGGCTGAGCAAGGCACTGATCTATGAGTGTGAAAGAATGTCATTAGGAGTCATTTTATTGCTCCATTTTTTGTTTTTGTTTTTAGAACAGTAGCATTTGGTTTTACCCTAGATCCCTGGGCTATCTAGTCTCAAATTCTTGATCATCCATGCAGTGTCAGGTATGGGTTCCATCCCTCGGAGAGGACCTTACATCAAATCAGATATTGGTTGGTTACTCCCACAAGCTTTGTGCCACCATTACACTAGCATATCTTGCAGGCAGGACACCCTTGTAGATCAAAGAGTTTGTGGCTGCATTTGCATTTATGTTTCTTTTTTGATAGCATGCAGAGTACCTACCTGTACCAAAGACGCTACAACATTGGGTAACGAATTCCCCCAAGTGCCTGCCTTGAGGGGATTTCTATCAGGGTCCAGAACAGATGCTACAAGCAGTTAAGGTTACTAATCTGAGGGATGTCAAATGAATCTAAGCACACTGAGTTCTTTAGTCCATTCACCTTATTCTTCTAAGTCAATTCTATCTACACAGTTTCAGCTCTGTCTTTACATTCAGCTTCTCTCTGTACCCAGCTTTCCTGTCCTCATAGATTTAGTAAGCTCTTATGTTTTTGACCTTCATCATCCATTCCTTCACCCTCTATCTATATCCTTCCTGGCTCCTTACCCCTGGCCCTGATAAACTCTACAAGAGATCTGCTTTACCCTCTACTCAACCTCTGTCTTCCTCTCTTCTCTCTGGCCATGCAGCTGTGTCTGCTGTTCCTGCCTTATCCTTCACTCTTCCTCTCCTCTCTCGGTCCACGCGGTTCTGTGTCTCCTTCGGAATTCTGCTCCAGTCCTTACTGCACCTGGTTATGCAAAAGCCCTATTGTCCTTAGTCCATTGCTCTGGAAAGCCACTAGGCTTGAAGGCAAGGGATGGTATGAGCTTCATTTGCACAAGAAACAAAGCTATGCATTTAGGAGCCTGTTTGTCTCCTAGGCTTAGTGGGGAGTTAGCTACCTAGAAGTTCAGCAGATCTGAGCTTAGCTGTTTGCCAAATGGTCTACAGTATTTGGTCACACAAGAATTTCATAGCAGAAGACAGCTGAAATATTAAAAGCTGTATAACACCAAATATTCCATGATAAACGGTTTCCCATTTGATTGACCCTTGGCCAGTCAAAGTATATCTTTAATACACAGCTGAATCTCTATAATATATTCTTGCAGCCCACAAGAATTGGGGTGAAGTGTCAATCGTCAACTCAATTGCTCCATGTTCAATGAGTTGTGTAGGTCCTGTCTTCAGCAATGGGGTCTTTCTGTCAGTTTGTGGAGAGCAACCTATAGTCTTATACCCTGGATTGTTTAGGGGTTCCCATGGACACCTTCAGACATTATCTGAATTAGATGTAACACAATCCTGGTACTGAAAACTCCATTTGTTGACAAGAGATGACCACATGAGACTCTGTCTCTGACATTATTTGAAGATTTCATTTAGATCACCTTCATGTATGTATATATTTTAGGAAGCTTCTACTGTGTTAGGTTTCCATATTATCCTTCAAGTGGCCTTTAATTTTAGCTGTCTCTCCCATATTCCCTCCCTTGTCCTCCTTCTTCCCTCCCTACAACTTGATCCTCTAATTCCAGTCCACCTCATCCATCCATACTATCTATTTTTCCATTTCCTAATGAGATCTATCTCACACACACACACACACACACACACACACACAAGTCCCTTACTCTAAACATAATCTCCATGATCCAACAGATTGTAGCTTTGTTATAATCAAATTAATAGCTAATGTCAACATATAAGTGAATACTTAACATGTTTTTTGATAGGAATTCCCACCACACCCCCACAGTTGCACATGCCCAGCAGGACACTTAGTCATTTCCACCTAGTCATTTCTGGGTCATACATGCTGTGTGACCCATGACCCTATGGCTGCATGGTTGCAGAAAGTGTGATGCAACCATGTGATCCATGCGCATGTGTGGAGTAGCTATGTGGACCTGTGTGTGCAGGTGTAGCTTCGCCTTTAAAAGCCAGCCTCCAGGTCCCTCCACCTGCTTCACACACGTGTCCTTTCAGCAGGCCTGATCATATCTATCCTTCTCTCCACATCTTAATAAAACTCTTGATAGTGGATTCTGTTATGTTTCCTGACTTTTCCTCACAGTGTAAGAGCACTGCTAAAAACCAACACCTGGTACCGTGGCCCAACAGGCCATTCCGGATGCTCTGTGCCTGTAAACCTGTAAACCGGGGAGTCTGCTCCATCCAAGACAGACCACTTTCCATTTGCTTGTCCGCAAGATCCTGCACACAACACTGCTACTTTGATTGGTGAGTCCCCCACTTTTCAGCCACCATAAACAGTCTTCTGGATCCGTGGGAATGACTGTTGAGCATCTGGCATCCCTCTGGCATTCTTGGGACTGGGGGAACCCCGACCATGGTCTTCAATGGCTACCATGAAGCACACAGTGTAACTTTCCCAGGCTAGAATTTCTAGCCATCTCCCACGTGTGCAGTTTGAAATATATTCCTCACAGTAGGACCCCCACCTTCAGGTGCATCCTCAGGCTGTGTAAGGATGACACATTTTTTCTGGTTTGACGAAGCAGTCAATGCTGTCTGGACTCCCGGGGAATCCTTGCCTTAAATGCCTTAGGTCCCTGCCTTGTGACTGACAAGTCAAGTCGTATGGTGGTTTGTGCCTGCTGCAGATCCGTCCTTGGACTTAGGGACACCTGGGGCCTTGGATTAGGATCACATTTGTTTTTTGATGTTTAGTTTTTTGTTTTTTTACTTTTTATTTTTTGTCTCTCTTCTGCAGACATTGGAAATAAGGCTTCCAATCCCATCAGTCCCACCTCTCCCCTAGGATGACTTCTTGAAGCTTTAAAACCTCTCAGCTTAATGCTTTGCTTAAAGTTTCCTAAGATTGCCCATCTCTGTACTAAGATATGCCTTAATATGCCTTAGATAATAACAAAAAAATGGCCACCAAGTGGTTCCTTAAATCCCGATATTTTATAGGAACTATCTAATTTCTGCCAGTGAACAGGCAAATGGAAAGAGTTGCCCTATATCATAGCTTTCTTGTATCTAAGTGCTAAATCGTCTCTTCTGAATTCCTTCTCTCCCGCTCATATGCTCTTAGCTATACCTGAACCAGACAATTCCCTGACTCCGGAATCTCTGGCCTTAGATCCTGCAAACGAACCTCCACCTATCTGAGTTTCTGCTCCTACCCCTGCTCCCAGGGAGCCTGTTCCTTCAGCTCCTCTACTGGCTTCCTCTTCTTCTTCAGCAGTGGCTGTTTCCAAAGACCCAACTCTGGCTCCAACTTTTATGCCTCCGGCTACCTGCTCTCAGACTGCTAAAGGGCCTGACCCAGACATTCAAACCCACCAACTATTCTCCCTTTGCAAAAGGTGGCCAGGGTAGATGTCCCATTTTCTCTCACAGAACTCTCTCAGATAAAAAAAAAAATTGGGTTCTTATACCTCTAATTCGGCTTCCTTTATTAAGCGATTGAATATATCACTCAATCTTATAGTCTCACATTTCATAATACTTGCTAATAATCTACTTCCTGAGGAATGCAGGCAGGTTTGGGAGCAGGCTAGGACGCATGCAGATGAGGTTCACCAAACTAACCCTGCACACGCTCCAGGGGCTGAGGCGGTTTCTGATCAGGACCTACAATGGGATTATAACACCCCCCATGGCGGGTCCCTAGCCAGGGAAAGGTTTATTACCTGCCTCTTGGCAGGCCTCTGTAAGGCTGCCATAAAACCAATAAACTGCCTGGCGGTGGTGGTGCACACCTTTAATCCCAGCACTCGGGAGGCAGAGCCAGGCGGATCTCTGTGAGTTCGAGGCCAGCCTGGGCTACCAAGTGAGTTCCCAGGAAAGGCGCAAAGCTACACAGAGAAACCCTGTCTCGAAAAACCAAAAACCAAAAAAAAAAATAAATAAATAAACTATGAAAAACTAGAAATGATAATTCAAGATAAGGACGAAAATCTGTCTCACTTCTTAGAGCGGCTCACTAAGGCCCTCCTTCAGTTCACTAGCTTAGATTCTGAAAGCTCTGAGGACAGGCAGCTCCTAATGACCCACTTTGTCTCACAGAGCTTCCCTGACATTAGGAATAAACTTAAACACTTAGAGAAAGGCCCTCTGACCCCACAGGCAGAAGTGTTAGCAGTAACATTCAAGGTATACCATGGGAGAAATGAATAAGACCCCCAAAAATAAATGCCAGATGCTGGCACACGCTGTCTGACCAGCTCCCTGAAAGCTGCCTGGACCCTGTTTCAAGTGCAGGAAAGACGGCCATTGGGCCTGGGCTTGCACCACCACCCCATGGAGGGCACCAATAAGGCCTTGCCCCAAATGTTGCCAAAAGGGTCACTGGTCAGCTGACTGTCCTAATGCACCTAGTGGCATAGGAACACCAGATGAAGACCACCCTCCAGCTGACTTTCCAGGCTTGGCTTACAGCGACGACTGATTCCCACCCCGGCCACTCCCATCTCATACAGGGAACCTAGGGTAATGATAATAATAACTGGGCGACCCATCTCCTTCCTTCTGGACACTGGAACTACCTATTCTGTCCTGAGAGAGTTTTGGGGGCCTACTTCTCCTTCTTGTCTCCCTATTGTCGGGGTAGGGGGACAGCCTTACTACCTCACCAGACCCCACCACTTAATTGTATTTTTAGAGGCATCCCTCTTACATACACATTCTTAGTGGTGCCAACCTGCCCTGTGCCTCTAATGGGAAGGGATTTTCTAGCTAATGTAGGAGCATCCATTTCATTTGTCCCCACATTCGCCTCATTCCAGACTCACCAGCAGCTCCTCTTCTTCTCCTAGCCACCCACTCTACTGACTCTAACAGTTCCTTTCCCTTGCCAGCCTCTCAGGTGTACTCCAAAGTCTGGAACACCCAGAACCCTTCTATCACTAGGCACCATCAGCCTATTACTATCCAGCTACAGGACCCTACCAGACATAGTACCCAAGCTCAGTACCCTCTCTCACTCCAGAGCCTAAGAGGACTTAAGACTATCATTTCTGACCTTCTCAGGGAAAATCTTCACCATTCAACCTCTTCGTGTTTCAACACTCTCATAATTGCAGTTCAAAAGTCTAATGGTACCTGCCACCTGGTTCAAAGCCTCCGGCTCATTAACTCTGCAGTGGTCCCTCTACATCTGGTAGTATCTAACCCTTATACTCTCCTATCCACTGTCCCATCAGGAACCTCCCACTTCTCAGTTCTAGATCTCAAGGATGCCTTCTTTTCTATTCCTCTCAGTCCTCAGTCTCAAAATATCTTTGCTTTCACTTGGACTGACCCTGACACTCCTCTGTCCAAAGAGTTGACCTTGACTGTTCTGCCACAGGGATTCAGGGACAGTCCACATCTATTTGATCAGGCTCTGGCCTCTGACCTGCTTTCTTTGTCTCTCACAGGTTCTAAATTAATACAGTATGTAGATGATATTTTACTCTGTAGCCCATCCTTACAGGTTAGCCAAACTAACACCTCTACTCTCCTAAATTTCTTATCCAGGTGAGGTTACCAGGTCTCACCTTCTAAAGTGCAGCTGTCCACTCCCCAGGTCACCTATTTGGGTCTAACCATTACTCCAACCCACAAGACTATTTCTGTAGACAGAAAACATCTAATCCAGTCTCTTACAGTACCTTCTACTAAACAGGAGATTCTGTCTTTCCTAGGAATAGCTGGATTCCTATGGTCTTGGGTTCTTTTTCTCTTTGCTTGCCCCTTATACAAGATGGCTTAGGGCTCTACACATGAGCCCCTCCTTCACCCTGTTACTGAACATTTCCAGAAACTCCAACAGCCTCTTCTCCAGGCCCCACTGCTTCACCTCCCAAGCCTAACCCAGCCCTTCCCCTCTATGTAGCAGAGAAGGATGGATTTGCCCTGGGAACTTGAGGGCATCAGCTGGGACCCTCCTTTGCACCTGTAGCATATCTGTCAAAGAAGCTAGACCTTACAGTCAGGGCTGGGCTCCTTGCATCCATGACTTAGCAGCTGCTGAGCTCCTTATTCGGGAATCAAAGAAGCTAAACTTTGGGTCACCTATTACTGTCTTCTCTCACCATAACCTGTCCCATCTCTTAACTTGTAAAGGTTTACAAACTTTACCTCCTTCCCGGGATCTTTCTCTCCAGGTGACATTACTAGAGGATGCCACACTTACTTTCCAGACTTGTCCACCTCTTAATATTTCAAGCCTCCTCCCTCAACCTAATGCTAAATATTCTCCTTCTCATTCCTGCACTGAAACCTTGGAGGAACTGTTACCTCACCCTTCACACATTCTTTCTCTCTAAGTTTTTTCTGTGTCACCAGTATCCTGTCAGACAAAAGGTTCTTGGCCACGAAGAATGGACAACTCCAGGGAAATGGACGACAGACAGCCCATCATCCCAGGACTTCAGAAGCTCCCCTCCTTATTCCCGCCAAAAGCCAACCAATAGCCACTAAGTCAGCTGGAAGCAGTTTTTTGAGAGAAATGATGCCCCATACCAACTCATCTGCCATCTTTTATAAAAACAAAGAATCTGGGATGATAGGAATTCCCACCATGCCCCCACAGCCATGCATGCCTGACGGGACACCTTGTCATTTCCACCTAGTCATTTTTGGGTCATACGTCCTGCATGATTCATGACCCTGTGGTTGCATAAAGCATGTGGTGCAACCATGTGATCTATGCACATGTGTGGATTAGCCACATGGGCCTTTGTGTGCAGGTGCTGCTTAGCTTTTAAGAGCCAACCCTCATGTTCCCCCACCCCTTCACACACGTGTCCTTTCAGCAGGCCTGATCACGTCTATCCTTCTCTCCTCATCTTAATAAAACTCTTGTTCTGTCGTGTTTTGTGACTTTTCCTTGCAGGGTAAGAGTGCCACTAAAAACCAACATTTTTCTTCCTGAGTCTGGGTTACCTCATTCAGGATGAATATTTCTAGTTCCATGCATTTGCCTGTGAATTTCATTATCTCATTTTTTTAACTGCTGAGTAATACTCTTCTATGTATTGAGGGACATCTTGTAGATGTAGTTTTTCATTAGGATTGCTGGCTAGCTCCTAAAAAAGCACACAGAGACAATATTAATTATAAATGTTTGGCTGACAACTTAGGATTATTACTAGCTAGCTCTTACAACTTAAATTAACCCAGAACCGGCCCAGAGGTGAGTGACTCTGTTCATACCCAGGGAAGCCTGTCCCTAGGACCCATTCCTGGGCCCCAGCCTTTCCCAGGGAACAGTCACCCAACTCAGTCCCAGTTGCTGGCCAGCTGGCAGGGCTCCTGTGGGAAGGTTCCCCTTCTCCAAGACCCCCCAGCAGGCCCTACAATCTACACGCCCTGCCCACACCCCCATCCACCCGAGACCCCACCTCTTCCTGAGGCATGGAAAACAACCCCCAGCTATCATCTGGCCCAGAGAGAGAGCTCTCATTGGACCAAGAGTAACCTCAGGAGACAGGGAATCTGCCAGCCCTCATGAGACCAAGAGTGGCTTTCTGAGAAGTAGAATCTGCCACCTCTCATTGGACCAAGAGAGGCTTCCTGAAACACAGAATCTGTCAGTTCTGACTAAACCAAGAACCCTGATAAGACCAAGAATGAATCCATGAGGAGATGGGCAGACTTCAAGGCAGAAGTACATATAACAACATAAAGAGCAATACAGCATCACCAGAACCTAGCCCTCCTCCAAAAGCAAGACCTGAACATCACAAGGTAGAAGAAGCAGAAGAAAGCAACCTTAAGAATAGCATCACGAAGATACTAGAGGCCTTTCAAGAAAAAATGAAAAAGGAAATTGAGAAAAAGACAAACAAAAAAGTGGAGGAAATCAATAAAAAAAATTGAGAAAAAGTCAAACAAAAAAATGGGAAGAAATTTGTAAAGAAATAGAGGAAAATACAAACAGAAAATTGGAAGAAAGCAATAAATCCCTTAAAGAAAACCATGAAAAGGCAATGAAACAGGTGAGGGAAACAGTTCAAGACATGAAAAGGGAAATAGAAACAATGAAGAAGACACAAACAGGGGGAATGCTGGAAAGAGAAAATCTGAGTAAACGAACAGGAAGCACAGATGTAATCATAACCAACAGAATACAAGAGATGGAAGAAAGGATCTCTTGTGTAGAGGATACAAAAAAGAAGAAATGGATTCATCAGTCAATGAAAATACCAAAGCCAAAAATGTCATAACACAAAATGTCAAAGAAATCTGGGACACCATGAAAAGAGCAAACCTAAAAATAATAGGCATAGAGGAAGAAGCATACCAACTCAAAGGCACAGAAAATTTATTTAACAAGATCATAAAAGAAAACTTTCCCAACTTAAAGAAGGAAATGCTTATGAAGATACAAGAAGATATAGAACAGCAAACAGACTAGAACCCCCAAAAAGTCCCCTTGCCACATAAAAATTAAAAAACTAAACCTACAGAATAAAGAATATTAAGAGCAGCAAAGGAAAAAGGCCAAGTGACTTATAAAGGCAAATCCATCAGAATAACACCTGATTTCTCAATGGAGACTTTGAAAGCCAGAATGACCTTGATAGATGTAATGCAGACACTAAGAGACCATGGATGCCAGCCTAGACTAATATACCCAGCAAAACTTTCAATCATCATAGATGGAGTAAACAAGACATTCTAAGACAAAAACAGATTTAAACAATACTTATCCACAAATCCAGCCCTACAGAATGCACTAGAAAGAAAATTCCAACCTAAAGAAGTCAGATACACCCTTGAAAACACAGGCAAACAGATAACCTCACAGCCGTAAACCCCAAAGAAGATAAGTACACACACACTGCCACCAAAAGATAACAGGAATGAACAATCACTGGTCATTAATATCCCTTAATATCAATGGATTTAATTCACCAATAAAAAAACACAGGCTTACAGAATGGGTATGAAAGCAGGGCCCATCTTTCTTTTGCATACAAAAAACACACCTCAAATTCAAAGATAGACACTACCTAAGAATAAAAGGCTGGGAAAGTCTTTCCAATCAAATGGTCTTAAGAAGCAAGCTGGTGTAGCCATCCTATCCAGCAAAATAGACTTAAAACTACAATCAATCAAAAGAGATCAAGAAGGACATTATATACTCACCACAGGAAAGATCCACTAAGATGAAGTTTCAATTCTGAACTTTTATGCCCCAAACACAAGGGCACCCACATATGTAAAAGAAACATTACTAAAGCTTAAATCACACATAAAACCCAACACATTAACAGTGGGAGCCTTCAACACCCCACTTTCACCACTGGACAGATCTCCCAAATAAAAATTAACAGAGAAATAAAGGACTTAACTGATGTTATGACTCAAATGGACTTAATATCTACAGAACATTCCATCCTAACAAAAAAGAATATACCTTCTTCTCAGCAACCCATGGAACCTTCTCTAAAATCAACTGCATACTTGGCCTCAAAGTAAATCGCAATAGATACAAAAAAATTGGAATAACTTCCTGTGTTCTATCAGACCACCATGGTTTAAAGTTAGCCTTCAATAACAACAAAAATTACAGAAAACCTACAATCTCATGGAAACTGAATAATGCTCAACTGAAACACCAATGGGTCAAGGAAAAAATAAGAAATTAAAGACTTCCTAGAGATCAATGAAAATGAAGACACCACATACCCAAACTTATGGGACACTATGAAAGCAGTGTTAAGAGGGAAATTCATAGCACTAAATGCCCACATAAAGAAGTTGGAAAAATCCCACACTAGTGCCTTAACAGCACACCTGAATGATCTAGAACAAAAAGAAACAAAGTCACCCAGGAGGAATAGATGCCAGGAAATAATAAAATTGAGAACTGAAATCAATAAAATAGAAACAAAGAGAACAACGCAAAGAATCAATGAAACAAAGAGTTGGTTCTTTGAGAAAATAACCAAGATAGACAAGCCCTTAGCCAAACTAACCAAAAGACAGAGAGAGAGGGAGAGAGAGAGAGAGAGAGAGAGAGAGAGAGAGAGAGAGAGAGAGAGAGAGAGAGAGAGAGAATCCAAATTAGAAAAATCAGAAATGAAAAGGGAGACATAAAAATTAACATTGAGGAAATCCAGAGAATCATCAGGTCATACTTTGAAAACCTGTATTCCACAAAACTGGAAAATCTAAAAGAAATGGATAATTTTATGGATAGGTAACAAATACCTAAGTTAAATCAAGACCAGATAAACTATTTAAATAGACCAATAACCCCTAAGGAAATAGAAGCAGTCATTAAAAGTCTCCCAACCAAAAAAAGACCAGGACCAAATGGATCCAACACAGAATTCTACCAGATCTTCAAAGAAGAGATAATACCAATACTCTTTAAATTGTTCCACACAACAGAAACAGAAGGAATGTTACCAAACTCTTTTTATGAGGCTACAATTACCCTGATTCCCAAGACAAACAAAGATGCAACAAAGAAAGAGAACTACAGACCAATCTCCCTCATGAACACTGATGCAAAAATACTCAAATACTGGAAAACAGATTCCAAGAACATATCAAAACAATTGTCCACCATGATCAAGTAGGCTTCATCCCAGGGATGCAAGGGTGGTTCATCATACAAAAGTCTGTCAATGAAATACACCATATAACAAACTGAAAGAAAAAAAAAACATATGATCATCTCACTAGATGCTGAAAAGGCATTTGACAAAATCCAACACCCCTTCATGATAAAGGTCTTGGAGAGATCAGGAATACAGGGAACATACCTAAACATAATAAAGGCAATTTACAGAAAGCCAACAGCTAACGTCAAAATAAATGGAGAGAAACTCAAAGCAATTCCACTAAAATCAGGAACAAGACAAGGCTGTCCACTCTCCCCATACTTATTCAATATAGTACTTGAAGTTCTAGCCAGAGCAATAAGACAACATAAGGAGACCAAGGGGATACAAATTGGAAGGGAAGAAGTCAAGCTTTCACTATTTGCAGATGACATGATAGTATACTTGAGTGACCAAAAAAACTCGACCAAGGAACTCATACAGCTTATAAACACCTTCAGCAATGTAGCAGGATATAAGATTAACTAAAAAAAAATCAGTAGCCCTCTTGTATACAAATGACAAACAGGCTGAGAAGGAAATCAGAGATACATCACCCTTAACAATAGCTACCAACGATATAAAATACCTTGTGGTAACTCTAACTAAGCAAGCGAAGGACCTGTATGACAAGAACTTTAAGTCCCTGAAAAAAGAAATTGAAGATGTCAGAAAATGGAAAGATCTCCCATGCTCATGGATAGGTAGGATTAACATAGTAAAAATGGCAGTCTTACCAAAAGCAATCTACAAATTCAATGCAATCTCCATCAAAATCCCAAAACAATTCTTCACAGACCTGGAAAGAACAATTCTCAACTTCATATGGAAAAACAAAAAACCCAGATTAGCCAAAAGAATCCTGTACAATAAAACAACCTCTTTGGATTTTCTCTATTTTATTTTCATGTTGGTAAGCACTTACCACTGGTTCTACTCTCTTAATAGATTTTAAACGCACAGTATATCTTTTGTTTATTTAATTATTTATTTTTGTTTTTTTTTTTTTGTCATTTGAGATATGGTCTTAGATTGCACCTCAGGCTGGCCTTCAACTCACAACAATCTGCCTGTCTTAGCTTCCCAAACACTGGAATTAACAGGTATGAACAATTTTGTTGGGCTTATAATATGATGTTGATATCTATAGATAGAAGGCTGTATAGTAGATAGCTAGTCGTTATATATCATGAGTAATTCAGTGTTATGGTTTGGATAAGTGTCCCCCAAAGGCCCTTAGAAGGGAGGTCTGTCTTTGGCCACATGCCTTTGAAAGTGATATTGGGTCTCTAGACTTTTCATCTTTCTCTTTTGCATGCCTCTTACTCTAAAGTCAATGGCTTTTGCTCTCTTTCTCTGTAGTGCTTCTTCTGTGATATGCTCTCCACAGGACTAAAGCCACAGGGCCAACTGAGGACAGGTTGAAACCTCTCCAACTAGCTGCTCAAATAACTATTTTCTCTTCATACATAGATTATTTCAGGTACTTATTAATAAGAATGGAAAGCTAAAGAACATTAAGTTTGACTGTTTTAGATAATTAATCCAAGCAGATTCACACAGAGTTTCTCTATTTGTCACTGGCTCATGTAACTTAATATGATCCCCTTCAGAGGTCATCTATACTGTTACAGATTGCAGGATTTTGTTTTCTTCTAAGTCTGAATAGTATTTTATTATACATATGTGTAGCTGGAATTTTCTCTCCGGGTCCTGCCAAACCCCAGCAGTCCCTTAGCCCACTTATAAAATAAACATACAGACGCTTATATTATTTAAACTGTTTGGCCATTAGCTCAGGCCTATCATTGTCTAGCTCTTACTCTTATATTTAGCCCATTTTTATTAATCTATACTTTGCCACGTGGCTCGTGGCTTATTGGTACCTTACATCTTCCTTGATCTGGCAGAGGCTGCAGTTTCCCCTCTGCCTTCCTGTTCCCTCAGTTCTCCTCTCTGTTAGTCCCGCCTATACTTCCTGTCTGGCTACTGGCCAGTGTCTATTTATACAAAGCGATATCCACAGCACTTCCCCTTTTCTTCTTTTTCAAAAAGGAAGGTTTTAACTTTAACATAGTAAAATTACATATAACAAAACAATTATTGAGCAAGAATTACAGTTACAATATTAAAGAAGATGTCCTATCTATCTTATATTTGTGAGTTTAAGGTTTTAGATCTAACTTATCTTTTATAACCAAGGAAAATTGTAACATCTAGCTTCAACTACATCAAAGACCTCAGAAGGATATAATATTACCTGAGAAATTACTGTCCAGGCTGCCAGCTGTCTCTGTCTACTCTTGCAAGATTCCCAAAAGTTGTTTGCATCCACCTTCCATTTCTCAGGTACCAATATATTCCTTCTCAGGTCTTTGATGGGATTGAAGACTAACAGTTATAGTTACAACTTAGTGTATATATATATATATATATATGTGTGTGTGTGTGTGTGTGTGTGTGTGTGTGTGTGTATTATCTTAGATAGAACATATTAAGTATTAGATTCTGGATTTTAATATGTGTTTCTTGCTTGATATTGTTTGCATTAGTTGTACTTCCATCTTATCTAGGTCATTAACCCTCTTTACTCCTGGACAATATTTGATAACCTTTCCGTGTATATAGTCTTGTATTAGGTTAGGACCTTCTTATTTAGACAAAAGGAGGAGAGTTAGTGGGTAGCCATTCCAACCTTGATCTGGAAGTTCCAACACCCATCGAGTCTTCACTAACTGTCATGCCTACAAGGAAGGGACAAGAGAGGACCCTGAAGACCCGAGATCCAGATGCACCAGCTCTCTTGGTTCCGGGACCCTGGACGCTGGAGGTAGACTGAGCAGAGTTCTCCAGAGAACAATGCCGGACTGTCCTATGTCTTTCCCAGACCCTGCAGCCTACCTATCCCTTCATTTGTAAGTTATGCCACTAAATAAACCTCCCTTTTAACAACGTGGAGTGGCCTTAATAATTTCACCAATACATATGCACCACACTTTTTGAAATAGGATCTCCTTCCATAATCCAGTTTGGCCTTGAATTAAAGACCATGCCCTGCCTTAGTCTCCACAGGGCTAGGATTCCAAACATGTGCCACCATGCCTGGTCATGGACAACATTATCTTTATCCGTTTATCTGTTTGGTAGAAACAACCAAACATTATTTAGGTTGTTTCTACTCTTAAGCGTCATAAATAGCAATGTAACAAACATGGGAGTATTACTACCATATGAGTTCAGGTGTGTGTGTGTGTGTGTGTGTGTGTGTGTGTGTGTGTGTATGTATACACCAGAGCTTGACATCAGGTGTCTTCCTCTACTGCTCACCATCTTATTTTGAGACAAGGCTTCTCACTAAGCCTAAAGCTCACTGGTTGGGCAAAAGTTGCTGACCAATGAGCTCTGGAGATCCTCCAGTTTCCATCTGCCCAGCCTGAGATCACACACACACACACACACACACACACACACACACACAGCCATTCTTAGTTTTATATGTATGTTTGTTTGTTTGTTTGTTTGTTTGTTTTGAGATCAGGTCTCTCTACATAGCCCTGGAGGTCCTAGACCTCACCAAGTAGACCACTCTCTGCTCTTCAGCTCTCAGAGATCTGCCTGTTTCTGCCAGGATTAAAGGTATGCACCACCCCACTGTGCTTGGCCTTGAAGATTCCTGTTTTATTTTAATTTTTTTATTTTTATTATTTTTTTTAATGTGGATGTTGGGGTTTCAAATGAGCCATCCACTCAGCTCCTGTGGTTTGATCTCAGTTTTAATGCTCTGGGATTAATCACAAAAGTTGGATTGCTGAATGAGATGACTGATATTCCTGAATGACTCTTTAAAATGTTTGGCTGCAGAGAAGTAAATTATGTAAAGCATGTCATATCTAGAAGATGGATGATTAACAGAGGGAGGGACATGTATGAAGAATTCCTGAGCATGTTTTAATGTGCATGAGAAGTTTCTGGTTGAGTATTCCAGAGGGAAGAAAAGAATATTTAATGACACATAGTCCTAAGAGGATGAGCCAAGGCACAGGAAGAAGCACAAGCAGAGAAGAAGCTTTGCGTTTCTATTGTGGTGAGACTCTAGCTTGCCTATCTCCTCCAGGAACAGAGTGTGATGGCACATGCTGAGAAGCCCAGCACTTGAGAGGCTGACCCAGAAAACTGTAAATCTGGCACCAACCTGAACTTTACACTGATACCCTGTCTCAAAAGAAAAAACAAATTCCTTGGAAGTAGAGAAAGGAGATTCAGAAGTGCAAGGTCATCTATGGATACACTGTGTGAGGCAAGTCAGAGCTATGTGGGGACTTAATCTCAAAAATGAAACAACAAACAAATGGCTTTTTTTCAGGCCTGGCATGATAGCGCACATCTTTATTCCCAGCACTCAGGAGGAGTAGATGGTCAGATAGATATATGTGAGTTCAAGGCCAGATTGATCTACACAGTTTCATGAGGGATCCACCAGAGAAGGCCACTGGGACACTGATTCAATCCAACAGAAAGTTTTGAATAGCTGGCTGGCCACTACCCTGGGTGTTTGAAACCCAAGTGCTGTCCTGAGCCTTTCTCAGGGTGAGCTATTAAGCACAAAAACCACATTCTGGGTTGACATACCTCAGTTAGCAAGGGCAGTCAGCCTTAGAATTGGAACTACAGAAGCTAAAAAGCAAGGTTAGTACATTTAGGGACTTTCCCAGAACTCTGGAGTTTGATGGATTATGTCTTTGCTCCCATTTTAGCAGATGTTGAGATCTACATGCTCGACTCTTAGGTCAGAACGGTGCAGTGTCTCTACATGGTGTTAGACTTGCTAACGTTTGGGAGCCTGTCACAACACCAAGTTTAGGACTAGCCAGGGCTACAGAGTGAGACCCTATTAAAATAAATCTCCATCCCTGGAGGGGTGCTGAAATACAAAATGCTTCCCCTGGTTTTGGAGAGGTGGCTCAGAGGTTAAGAACCTTTGCTGCTCTTGTAGAAGACCTGAGTTTGATTCCAAGCAGCTACATAGAGGCTCACAACTGTCAGTAACTCCAGTTCAGAGGGGATCCAATGCTCTCTTCTGGCCTTTTTACAGGCAAACCACAAACATAAACAACATAAAATAATAAATCTTTAAAAATTGTTGACGGGCGGTGGTGGCACATGCCTTTAATCCCAGCACTCGGAAGGCAGAGCCAGGTGGATCTCTGTGAGTTCAAGGTCAGCCTGGGCTTCAGAGTGAGTTCCAGGACAAGCTCCAAAGCTACACAGAGAATCCCTGTCTCAAAAAAAAATGTTACATTTTTCCTCACCCTAACCCCAGGTTTGTGATTCTTTAGGTCTGGAGATGCACAGACAGAGGGTTTGTGCTGTTATGGAGCATTAATTACAGTCTGAGAACTACTATGTACTATTTTACAATAGGAGGAAGAAAAGAAAAAGGGTGGATACACAGTTGTATTGAAAGACCCTAGCTTATTCCCCCAAGTCTCAGGAAAAGAGAAACTTCAAGCACCAGGAAATGAGAAACTAAAAATCTAGTTCCAAGGGCAACCTGACTTAGCCATTGTTCAATCTCCCCTGCAACCATATAACAATATAAAGAGATTTCTGTTAAGAGATGTGCTCAACTGTGACTGGGATAGTTGCAGGTGTTCCAGGAAGGACCACTGCAACCTTTGTGTAAACTCCACTCCCGCCCTGATAGCCCCCCTTGAGGTTTCAGGAAAAATGTACCTGTTGACATAACTGTACCCCCTCTGTGATCACTCTGTACTCAGACCATGATCTTGTGAAATGAAATTGTATGGGAATTGTAATCTTGTGGGTTTTGTGGGTTTTTCCTTTATAAGCCCTTATGGGGCTGCAGTAAGATGCGGCTCTTGCTCTTAGGAGCAGGGTTTGCCCTTCTATATAGAAGCTTCAATAATAAAATCCTCATGCTATTGCATCAACTGGACTGGAGTCTGGGTTCTTGGGGCACCCACTTGAGACCCTAAATTTTGGGGTCCAACAGTATACATATGTATGTCTGTAGTCAGAAGCTAAAGAAATTCCCATATGCCAGGCAATGGTAGCACCTACCTTTAATCTCAGCACTTAGAAGGTAGAAGCAGGCAGATCTCTGTGAGTTCAAGGCTAGCCTGGTCTACAGAGTGAGTTCCAGGACAGCCAGATGCTGTTAGACAGAGAAATCTTTTCTTTAAAAAAAGTTCCCGCCGGGCGGTGGTGGCGCACGCCTTTAATCCCAGCACTCGGGAGGCAGAGCCAGGTGGATCTCTGTGAGTTCGAGGCCAGCCTGGACTACCAAGTGAGTCCCAGGAAAGGCGCAAAGCTACACAGAGAAACCTTGTCTCGAAAAACCAAAAAAAAAAAAAAAAGTTCCCATGTAGTAATGTTTTTTTTTAACAGAGAGTAAGTATATAAAACAGGTATATAAATAGAACATTCAGTGATAATAAATTATATGGTTTATGTAATCCCAGCTGAATATTTGATATTGGAGGACATAGAGCTTCTTCGATATTTTCAGAGCTGATCAATATTTTTACTTTGCGAAAGGCAGTGCTGAGAATGCTGCTTCATATAAATAGGTAATATAAAATGGCAGAAATATGGCTAGGGTGGTTTCAGAAATTGTTGGAAATTGCTTGTTTTGGTAGTAGGCATCATAGCTGAAAAGGACGGTTGGTTGCGTCCCTCCTTTAGAAACTTGCATGGTGCCTTCTGGTGCCAGGATAGCTGGTTCTCAGGGAGGAGAGATTCAGGTCAATTCCAGCTTGTGTCCTCCAGGTTCTGTGCCCAAAGTGTCTTCAGCATGGGGACTTACTTACCTTCTGAGTCAAGGGCAACAGCAATAATGTTTTGTTTGTTTGTTTTGTTTTTTTCAAGACAGAGTTTCTCTGTGTAGCTTTGCACCTTTCCTGGAACTCACTCTGTAGACCAGGCTGGCCTTGAACTCACAGAGATCTGCCTGCCTCTGCCTCCCGAGTGCTGGGATTAAAGGCGTGCACCACCACCGCCCGGCTCAGCAATAATGTTTTGTGAGTCCTTGGACAACCCTGACCAACTCAAATGAGAGCTCCAGGAGTTGGTCCTGGAGGGAGCATTGTCAGGCCAGATGAGAAAATTTCATTTGTATGCATACACCATTTTATTCGTATTATAGGTATTTTTTTTTTTTTTTGGTTTCTCGAGACAGGATTTCTCTGTGTAGCTTTGCGCCTTTCCTGGAACTCACTTGGTAGCCCAGGCTGGCCTCGAACTCACAGAGATCCACCTGGCTCTGCCTCCCGAGTGCTGGGATTAAAGGCGTGTGCCACCACCGCCCGGCGTATTATCGGTATTTTAGGTAAATAGTTAATATTATGATTCCTTATGACCTTTTCAGACATCCTTACTGTTCTTTTACCCTCCTCCTTCCTTCTTCCAAGGTTATTTCCCCTCCCTAATTAGAGAACCTTTCTCCCCATTTCTACTATCATATCACTTGTACCCTGCTATTCCCTTCTCTGCTCTCACCCTCCCTGCTCTGTGGTGATATTTTGAACAAATAAAATTTGCACACCTTTAATCCCTCCACTCAGGAGGCAGAGGCAGGCAGATCTCTGTGAGTTCAAGGCCAGCCTGGTCTACAGAGAGAGATCCAGGACAGGAACCAAAGCTACACAGAGAAACCCTGTCTTGAAAAAACAACAACAACAACAACAACAAAAATTGCCTGAAGATCAGAGGGCAGAGCCAGCCACTAGATAGACATAGAGGTCAGGCAGTTGTGGCACACACCTTTAATCCTAGCACTCAGGAGGCAGAGATTGTCTGGATTTCTGTGAGTTCAAAGCCACACTGGGCTATATGAGATTAATCCAGTCTAAAAGAGAAACGGAGCCAGGCAGTGGTGGCATACTCATTTAATTCCAGCACTTGGGATCACACACCTTTAATCCAGTACTAGGAAAGGTGGAAACAGGAAATGACATGGCTGGGGAGAAAAAGGTATATAAGGTGGGAGGAGACAGGAACTCAGCACTCCAGGCTGAGGAGTTGGTGAGGTAAGAGGTGGTGGCTTTGGCTTATTCTGTTTCTCTGATCTTTCACCCTGATATGGCTCTGGGTTTTGTTAAGACCATTTAGGATTCATGCAACCCTGCTCCTCCGAAATCATACCATTATTACTTACTTGATTTCTGCAGCTAACCCAGGTTATGTTCTCACATCTGAAGATTTGGAGTTAGGAACCTCAGATGAGAGAGAACATGAGACATTTGTCTTACCGGGTCTGGGTTCCCTCCCTCTGATCTTTCCTAGTTTCAATCCTAGAGAAGGAAGTCAAGACAATAGATTTAAAAACATGTTGTGCTTTGTAATATAGATATTGCTGGAATGACTGACAGGTGCCCTTCATGTAAAAATGTAAAAGCTCAAGAGAGCTTCAATTTACTCACTTCACAATTATTCCTATTTAATAAGAACTCTTAGCCAGGCGGTGTTGGCACTCGCCTTTAATCCCAGCACTTGGGAGGGAGAGGTAGGCAGATCTCTGAGATTAAGGCCAGCCTGGTCTACAGAGCCGGGACAGCCAGGGCTATAGAGAGAAACACTGTGTGTGGTGGGTGGAGAATTCCCCTGCCTCAAAAGGGTTTAAAAATGTAATTTTCCCTCCACAGGGCAGATAAAAATTTAGAATCAGAACCTGGTATGGTAGCTTATGCCTGTAATCCCAGTACTTGAGAATTTGAGGCAGGAGGACTGCTGTGAGTTCCAAGACCAGCCTCAAAACATGAAACAAAGTATGAATGCTCACTTGAACTTCAAACATAACTGGTAGCATTTTTTCCTGGTTTTGTTTTGCCTTTTCTTTTTGAGACAGCATCTAACAAATCCAGGCTGTTCTGGAACTCATAGCTTCATAGCTGCCCTACTTCAACGTTCCAAGTCCTGAGATTAAAGGCGTGGGCCAGCACCCTGGCTATCATCGTGTATTTTTATTTGGCAGTCTTAACTCTGCCCTAGCCTAGTCTTACTTGTTCATGGTTGTTACAGGAATCTAATAGGTAGTCAGTAATTATTTTGTATGGATGATTTTTCTGTGCTATTCAAGTTGTTTTCACCTAACAATTGCTTGCCAGATTCTTCCCATTTATTAGTTATTGCTCAAGAAAATTTAGGGAGTTATAGGTAGCAACTAAACTTGTTTGCTATTTCTACAACATTGGCATTGTACTTCTACCATTTTCACATTGCTTTTGGAATTAAGATTTTATGCAAAAGTAAAACTTTTGCACCATGCTTGGCCTACTAGGCTGCTCAGTAAGTTTACTTTTGTATTCAATAAATCAGGGTGCAGTTTTAGCACAAAGCTAAAAGGCGCCTTGGAGGAGAATGGGTGGGGGTAGGGCAAACAGTAAAAATTGTACACCGGCAAGAACTTTAAGAGACACGAAGAGGTGGAGCGAATAGTGAATGACATAGGAGATGGCCAATGAAGAGTCTGGGAACCACTGCCCTCCCTCCCTTCGTGCTTCAAATTCTAAGCTTAATTTCCATCCGGGTTCTTCAGCCTCGTTCCCGGGTAGTATAAAGATTGCTGTCTCCTTTGTTCGCCCTCGTTGCGCAGTATTCCTAGCGTCATTTCGTTCCGTTTCAAGAATCGGCAGCTGTCACTGAAGCGGCGAAGGTCCTGTCTACGAGCTCACAGGAGCTTGACACCGTCGCAGTCCCCTCGGGTAGGAGCCTCCTTTCCTTGACCTGTTTTCCGTACAGTCTTCTCATGTTAGGGCTGGAGATCATTTGTTTCCCTGGAGAGAGTGGTGGCGGGCGCCATTTTAAGACGCCCAAAGGTGTCAACCTATTTAAAGCAGAAGGGGTGGAAGCAGCACACTAGGGGGTCCATTATCTTGCGTGCGTCTCCGGGAGGTTTGGCTGTCGCCGGAGGGCGGAGGGCGCAGCGCACAGCTTTGTAGGTGGGGCGGGAGGGACGCAGAGCGACCACAGGACTAGCACCAGGACAGCGCCGATGCTAATGATGGGCTGCTTGACTTCTCTGCGGCTTCCTCTGGTCGTTGGCGGTAAAGAAAGGAAGCCTTGGGAGTTTTCGCTGCCAGTGTCAATGCAAAAGTTAGTTAGCCCAGCGGTTGTTGGTGGTTCTGGGTTGGATCCAAGTGTCGCCATTTTGTCTTTAACACGCGGTTTTTAATGAGTCTTAATTAGGTGCCGGCACAGGGAAGGAGTGTGAACAGTGTGTGATTCTGAGTTCCGCTATTTTCTGACTTTGGCACTTTTTATCTTTTCAACCAGATAACAATCTTTGTTGGGTTAGATGCGGCGATTTTGTTCTAACTTAAAGATTTGTGCCTAAACTTACTAGGAAATCTAAGCCAGAAAAGGGCTTGGTCTTTACTTGGTGCTTCTGACTGATGACCTTGAATGAATTGGAAGTCTTTTATACCCTTCGCTGCAGGGGAGCGGCGGAGCGAGAAGGTTGATAGCAACGGAATGTTTAAAAGATAACAGGTCAATACAATAGCCGGGTGTGGTGCCCCAGTCTGTTAACGCCTGCACTCTTAAGGCTGCAACCTTGAATAAAAAAAGTAAAATACGTTTAAAAGTGGTCAATATAGTAGTCGGGTGTGGTGGCCCAGTTCGTTAGTTTCGGAACTCTTAAGGCTGCAACTTTGTATCAAAAAAGTAAAATACATTTAAAAGTAAAAGTTGCCTTTTCAAACGTCGAATAGCTGTTCTTTGACTAAAAGCAGCCAGGGCAGAGGTTTGCTAAATTAGGCAGACTCTATTAACCCGGTTAATGAAAATTGCACTGCACTGTTAACCAAAAGTATTTCAGTTGGTTTTCTACTGTTCTTGAGGGTTATCAGAGTCTTTAGTTACTAAAGAATAAAGATTTTAATAAAACAGGAGCCACAGTTAAGCTGTTCAGTAAACTTAGGGGAACTTTCTCCAGAAAGATAATATTATTTTTCAGCAGACTCCCATCGGCTGGAAGAAAAAATGGTTGAAGCAGATCGCCCAGGAAAGCTCTTTATTGGTGGGCTCAATACAGAGACAAATGAGAAAGCCCTTGAAGCAGTATTTGGCAAATATGGACGAATAGTGGAAGGTGAGTTATCTAAAATTATATGCTGTGTTACTGTAATGAAAAGACAAGCTGTGATGAATTTGAATCCACTGATCATCTGACATGATAACGTATTTTGTCCTCTAAGAAGTTCTGAGCTTGCTTTCTGTAAATGTGCTCAGGTTATTTTTGTTTGAATAAAAGTAACCGCCCCCTCCCAAACTGTTTTAGTGCTTTTGATGAAGGACCGAGAAACCAACAAGTCAAGAGGATTTGCTTTTGTCACTTTCGAAAGCCCAGCAGATGCAAAGGATGCTGCCAGAGATATGAATGGAAAGGTATGATTTTCTGCTTAATATAAAGGGGTTTTCTGGTGACAAAAATAACTAAAGTGTTATCCAAGTCTGGGTCCAGAGCAGCTCTGGAATTTTTATTTTGTGTATGTATATCCAGAGACTTTTGATCATAGCCATTGGTAGTACTATCCTGAATTTTATTTTATTATATTTTCTATTTTATTTAGTAAGAAGGGGGTCTCCATGTGGTCTTGATTATAGATCAGGCTGACAAACTCCGAGATAGATCCTCCTGCTTATGCCCCCAGAGTGCCATAATAAAAGACCACACCAAGTCTCTATTCTGAATTTTATAGTGATTCCACAACCAAATTTTGTAGCTAATGTTAAAGGTTATATGCCTGACAAGAGTTTCTATGTTTCTTTTCAGTCTTGGTAAAATTTATTTTTTTTAAAGTCCTTAGATGGAAAAGCCATCAAGGTGGAGCAAGCCACCAAACCATCATTTGAAACTAGTAGACGTGGACTACCTCCACCTCCAAGAAGCAGAGGTCCTCCCAGAGGTCTTCGAGGAGGAAGAGGAGGAAGTGGAGGAACTAGAGGACCACCCTCACGCGGAGGACACATGGGTAATTTGATTGGAACTCAGGCTTGGTGTTTAAGTTAAAAGATGCAGACCCACACCAGTATATGCATTCTTTTTGAAAGGCTAAAGCAGTGGTTCTCAACCTTCCTAATACTGCGACCCTTTAATACAGTTCCTCATGCTGTGGTGACCCCCAACCATAAAATTACTTTCATTGCTACTTTATAACTATAATTTTGCTACTGTTATGGATTGTAATGTAAATCTCTGGTATACAGACTATCTGATAGGCTACCCCCATGAAAGGGTTGTTCCACCCCTGGGATCACAACCCACAGGTTGAGAACTGCTGCCTTTGACATGGAGATTACTCACCCAATTAATGTAGTGTTCATGACTTGAGAAGAAAATATGGGAGGCCTAAATTAAATTACAATGTTAAAACTATGGGCCAAATGGCTCAGGACTAGGACTATTGTTTTCCCAGTTTATAGGACTTGTGGATTTCAGAAACAAGGTCTCTGTTGTTAATTTGGGCTGGTCCTGAACTCTTGCCATGCTTACTCTTGCTCAATGGAAAACAAACCTAGCCTCCTCAGCTAAGCAGAAAAGATAATGGTCATGACGCACATAATTAATTCTTTGTGTTGTTTTCCTTGAGGCAAATATTTCTTAGTCTTTTTCTTGAGTGTTATAATTTTTTTCTTGATTATTGGGTTGATGCATCTTCTTTCTTTTCTAACATAGATGATGGTGGCTATTCCATGAATTTTACCATGAGTTCTTCGAGGGGACCTCTTCCAGTAAAAAGAGGACCACCACCACGAAGTGGGGGTCCTCCTCCTAAAAGATCAGCACCTTCAGGACCAGTTCGTAGCAGCAGTGGAATGGCGGGAAGAGGTAACTGTTGCATGCTTTACAATCTCTGCTGCTACCATAACACTAGGTTGAAGCTAGGCATGGTGGTTGGTTCATGTCCAGTCGTAGCACAGAGGAAAATAGGATTGACATGAGTTCAAGACCTACCTAGGGAGACTCTTTTTCTTTCTTTTTATTCTTTTTAAATGCTTGGCCAGCGAGATGGCTCAGTGGGTGAAGCATTTGCTTCTCAAGTGCAAGAATTTGAATCCAATCCCCCATTCACAAACAAAAGTGGAAAGAGAACTGAGATTATAGAGTTGTCCTCTGACCTTCATGTGCATCATAGCATGCACACACCCCCACCACTACACACACACACACACACACACACACACACACACACACACACACACACGGTGGTATTATGTTCCCCAAAATATTGTGCACCCTAATAAATTTATCTGGGGTCAGAGAATGGAATAGACACTAGATACAGAGGCTAGAAAATGGTGGCACTCACACCTTTAATCCTAGCCTTCTGGAGGCATGGATCTCTGAGTTCAAGGCTACACTGGAAATAGCCAAGCATGGTGACTCACGCCTTTAATCCCAGAAAGTGAGCCTTTAATCCCAGGGAGTAATGACAGAAAGCAGAAAGGTATATAAGGCGTGAAGTCCAGAAACTAGAAGCATTTGGCTGGTTAAGCTTTCAGGCTTTGGAGCAGCAGTTCAGTTGAGAGCCATTTGGATGAGGACACAGAAGCTTCCAGTATGTGGAAACAGGATCAGCTGAGGAATTGGCAAGGTGAGGTAGCTGCGGCTTGTTCTGCTTCTCTGATTTTCCAGCATTCACCCCAATAACTGGCCTCAGGTTTGATTTTATTAATAAGACCTGCTAAGATTCATGCCACACACACACACACATTAGTAAGTTCTTTTTAATGCTTATGCTTAAAATTGATTTAAAAAGCCGGGCATTGGTGGCGCACGCCTTTAATCCCAGCATTCGGGAGGCAGAGCCAGGCTGATCTTTGTGAGTTTGAGGCCAGCCCGGGCTACCAAGTGAGCTCCAGGAAAGGCACAAAGCTACACAGAGAAACCCTGTCTCGCAAAACCAAAAAAAAAAAAAAAAAAAAAAAAAAAAAAAAAAAAAAAAGACTGATTTAGGGATTCCAATTAATCTCATATTTATAATTAATGAGCAGTGA
Organism: Peromyscus maniculatus bairdii; assembly: GCF_049852395.1. Classification (NCBI taxonomy): domain Eukaryota; kingdom Metazoa; phylum Chordata; class Mammalia; order Rodentia; family Cricetidae; genus Peromyscus; species Peromyscus maniculatus. The sequence goes on from NC_134875.1 coordinate 18,693,819, forward strand.
AATTATGTGACTAGGAAGCATTCTGTTTTAGCTCCATATGATATTTGATTAAATCAGTTTTTTGTTTGTTTTTTTTTTAGCCTGAGTGTAAGTTCACACTTTAGCTTTTCGATGACTAGATTTTGACGGTTATTTTTTTCCCTTAAGCCCCCGTGTCACGTGGAAGAGATAGCTATGGAGGCCCACCACGAAGGGAACCCCTTCCCTCTCGCAGAGATGTTTATTTGTCCCCAAGAGATGATGGATATTCCACTAAAGACAGGTAACAGAAAAGTGCAGTTTCTTTCATGAAGAATTATGTTGAAAGAGAGCACATCAGAAGCATAAAGCAAATTCTCTTCCTGTAGCTATTCAAGCAGGGACTACCCCAGTTCTCGAGATACCCGAGATTATGCACCACCACCAAGAGATTATACCTACCGTGATTATGGTCATTCCAGTTCACGTGACGACTACCCATCAAGAGGCTATGGGTAAGTAGCTACTTCTGTGCTTTCCTTTTAAGTATTTGCTGTAAAACTCCATGCCTCCAGGGCTTGGCGGATGGCTCCTCTGTTAAAAGCACCTCCCAAATAAGTTTGGCAACCCAAGTTCCATCCTTGAAACCCATGTAAAGGTGAAAGGGGAGAAGAGATTCCACAAAGTTGTCTTTTGACCTCTACAGGATGATGGCATGCCCATGTCTCCTCATCCTCACAAAATTTATTTTCCATTGGACAGCTTAAAAAAAAATGAAGAGATTTAAGACTTTTATTTTTAAAGGATTTGGGAATTTTTAGAGTGTATTACATTTATATTATGAAATAAACATGTAATTTGGGGGAAAATATATATTTTAATTAAAAAGTTGCTTTTTATTTAGTGATAGAGATGGATATGGTCGGGATCGTGACTATTCAGATCATCCAAGTGGAGGTTCCTACAGAGATTCATATGAGAGTTATGGTAAGATACCGGTTAAGGATCTTAAATATCACCAGCTTGAGGTTTTAGGTTCATGAGCTGGATTAATAGGCTGCGTGGTGCTTGCTTTTCAAGGGACCTTTGCTTGCTTTCAAGGGGTAACTTTATCAGCTGGGCTTTTCCTAGTTTTGTGAAGGGCTTTTTGGTTCTTTCCTTGTTTCGTTTTTTGTGTCTTTTCTTTTGAGGCTGTTCGCTTGCTTTGGAGGGGATTTTGCTTGCTTAAATTGGCAGCCTTATGTGTTTTCCCCCAACAGTGAAAATACAATTTAAAAATTTTATTAACAAGATCAAATATTTACCATTGCAATATGAAGGAAACTCAACAGTTCAAAATTGCAACTTATCACTGGAAAGTGGCTGAGTGTCTACTATAAAATAACAAGCTGTCTGGAATGTCCTCTTGAAATACACAACGTCTTCAGTCTTTTCAAACAAACATTAAAATCAATCCATTTCCGTATTTCAGCAGATGAGCAATTCCCTTTTATGGCCAGCAATGGTAGAGTTTAAAACTTCCCAGTTGAGAAAGTAAACTTATAATACAAGAATTCTGTAAATTCAGATTTAACTGTTGTATATATACAATTTATAGTGTTGCCATATTACCTGACCATTGACCCTGCAGGTAACTCACGTAGTGCTCCACCTACACGAGGGCCCCCGCCATCTTATGGTGGAAGCAGTCGCTATGATGATTACAGCAGCTCACGTGACGGATATGGTGGAAGTCGAGACAGTTACTCAAGCAGCCGAAGTGATCTCTACTCAAGTGGTCGTGATCGCGTTGGCAGACAAGAACGAGGGCTTCCCCCTTCTATGGAAAGGGGGTACCCTCCTCCACGTGATTCCTACAGCAGTTCAAGCCGCGGAGCACCAAGAGGTGGTGGCCGTGGAGGAAGCCGATCTGATAGAGGGGGAGGCAGAAGCAGATACTAGAAACAAACAAAACTTTTGGACCAAAAAATCCCCATTCAAAGAAACAAACAAAAATGGAAACTTTCTGTCATAAACTTCCCAAGGACTACTAAAAGGAAAAATTGTGTTACCTTTTTAAAATTTCCTGTTCCTCTTAATTTTTATGTTCTTGTGAGGGAAAAAGTAAGACATGTTTAATTTTATTTGATATTATGAGTTGCTTTCAACAAGCAAATGTTAAATGTGTAAGCCTTGACTTGTACTAGTGTTGTAATTTTCCAAGTAAAAATGTCCCTGAAGGCCACTTCCTGATTTTTCCCAGTAAATGAGGAAAGCAATCCTAAGATCTTCCACAAACATTAAGCCATCTATATGTCCTGTGGTCTCCACTGAGCGATGAATCGCCCTGCCTGTGCTATGAGAGAGGGTTGGTTGGGTGTGCTGCTCTTAGGATTTCATGATTTCAGGGTGTCTTCCAAGTGAAACCTCAATGCTCACAGTATAAAAAAAAACCTGAGATCAGATTCCTAGGAATGTGCTATTTACCCAGAAACCCCAAAAAGCAAATGGATGCAGGCCATATTTTGCTTTTCTGACATTTCCTTGGGAATCTACAAGGACCTCCCTTTTCCCCTCCCTTAGTAAGACCATTTAAGTGTGTGTTAAACAACTACAGAATACTAAATAAAAAGTTTGGCCAAAACCAACCATGAAGCTGCAAAACGATGCTTGCTCTTACTGTTTCAAATTTTTGCAACTCTGTAGTGTCTCACTTTTAAAGGAACAGCTTGATTGCAAAGGAGAAAATAGATAAGCAATGAAGTTATCTCCAACTTCCTAAAGGCTTATGACTTCTAAAAAGTGAATCTATCAGCATTCCACATCAGATTTAAAGCACCAAATGCCTGTGAAACAGCAAAGATGGTAAGCAAAGCAAACTAGTTTTTCCGTCTAAGTCGAAATTGAGCACTTACCTTCCTCCTAGTACAGTGAACCATACTGTACTTCATGGCAATGGAAATGCCTTCTAGATTTAAAAAAAAACTTTTGAAAAAAACCACAAATGTTCAATAGCATATTAGAAGTCCTCCAAATTCAACACTTGGATTTTTTTTTAAAGCATGTGTGGCACTTAAAGGCACTAATGCAGCTGTTGTTTATCAATAGCAATCTGGAAATTGGGAGGGGGTGTTTTTTTTTTTTAAATTTTTGATGAAGACCTTTAAACATGCTTCATGTTTTGACTTTTTTTTTCAAATTAGTCTTTTAGTCAATATAAAAAATGGCTTAGGATTGGGGTCTCCCGTCTGGCCCCTATAAGCCATTGCAAACTTGACATTTAGTTGGATGCCTGACTTGTTTCAGTTCTATGAAACTACACTGTATGGAGAAAAAAATCTATTGCAAGTTGTCTTTAAAAAAACAAAAACCTGAGGCAGCATGACCCAGGTCCAGCCATGAAGTTGAAAAAGATGCTCTTGAATATAGTAAACTTGAAGACCTCCAACTAAAAATCCTTAGACTGCACTTATTCCTTCAAATGTTTTGTCAGTTCAACTTATGGATTTAACGTGGCAGTGCACCATTGGAAAAGAATGAGAATCCATAAGCCATGCGACTTAACCATTTAAGCCATTCCAGTCCATCCCAAGCCAGTGAACCTTCCACCAATTAAGAGAAGTAGTAGAACATGAAATAATGCATTATGCTGCAAGTCTGAACTTGCCTGTTCTCTCTGGAAAAAAAAAGGACAGTTATAGGCAAGTATTAAAGAACTTCCTTTAGAGAAATAACTAGTTTTCATTTATGTAATTTTTGCAGGTTGAACCTAACAGTCATACTGTCATGGAGTGCTGATTGATTCACAGTAGAGAAAGCTGGCAGTATGAAAAAATCAAATGCTCAGGTAAGAGTTGAAAGTAGTGTCCATCAAAGATTTAAACACTGTAGCTTTGTCATTGTGTGGCTATGGTATTGGCAAGTATTTTCTGACCCTTAATTTGTCTATAACATGGGATAATGCTAAACTCTGGACATAAGAATGAATTTGTTTTGTCATAAAAAGAAACCTAGCACATCCATTTTAAGTGAAGGTATATAGTTATATTTTGATTAAATAGAGTACCAGTAAGCTGTTTCTGAAATAGTTACTAACAGCTCTTTGCCTGCAAGAGTTCTTGTGCAAAGAGCTGTTTAGTTAACGGTTTGCGATGTGAGCAACGTTGTATGAATTGCATGCATGCTGTCAGTGCTTGCTTATTTTCAATTGACTAGTTAGTGATACAGCTCCCACTGCAACTTCCGAATTTCATGAGCACAATATGGCAGGGTATGTGATTTTACTGTTACAAAGCTGATGCTTATAGTAATTGTAATGAATATGGCCGCATTTTGAAGCTGGCACTTTATTGCTAATACTTAAACTGAAAACCCAAGTTGTGTGCACTTAAGAGAGAGGATTGAAGTGCTTTGCAGTGTAAAATTCTCTGTAATTTGATCACATGCTTTTTTTACAGAGTTGTTGAAGCAGAGGAATGCTGACACTAAGCTGCAGCAGTTACATACCCAGTGCTCATCAGAATTGGTTTGGTACAGGCAATAGAGGGTTGTTTCTTTTTTGTCTTCAAGGGAGGGAGGCATCAGTGTTGGTTAAACATTAATTAGGGAGTGGTGATTCCTTAAAATTGACCAAATGAGGAGAGGGAGACAAAGAAATTGGTAAGTCGAGGTACCTACCCAAGAAGTTCTCGTGGCTCTTTGTATAGATTCAGTAGTTCGGGTGAAATAATGAGGCAACTCTGCAGTTTAGAGCTGACGATCACTTACTATAAGAAAATTGAATTAGCTGGGACTGTAACACCACGGTGAAGTGCTTGCCTAAATACGAGCGAAGCCTAGCGCTCAGTCCCTGGCACCACACACAGAAAAGAACCCTCAATCAGAAAACTGATGCTTCCGTGATAACTTTATCCACTGATGTCTCTGATTTTCAGCAAATAAACCATTTGGGGAATTACCGGATCAGGAAAAAACATTTACTTGTCCTATAAAACTTAGAAGAGGGGAGCAATGCTACAAAATGAAAGTAAAAACTGAAACATTGTTAAGATAGTGGAAACAAAGACAGTCACCAGGTCACTGTAGTTTTAGAAAGGTACTTTACCCTCAGGTCTCAATCTTGGAAATAAATCATGATACAACTCTAGTTTATTGCTTTGGAAGCTAAGAGCCAGTAATGTAAGTGTTGATGTTCTCAAAGGAAACAAGTTGAGTTGCAGGGCGAAAGGATTTAACTCAACTTCTGAGATTTTTCTTACAAAGCCATTTAGTCCTATTACATTTAATGTTTATGATTAGGGGAAAAATGATCCAGAACTTGTAAACCCCATTGGTCACAGATGACATCAGATGACAAGGGTCCTAACCAAATTTCAGTAGTTGTACTTGAATAGCTATCTTAACTCCAGCCTTCTATATTCTAATAATTCCTTGAGTAGGTGCTTCTGTCAAGACCTTTTGACTCTCAAGCATTTATTTAGATTTCTTAAAGACAGTTTAGCGTAGGGAATACTAGCTAAATTCAAAGTAAGGAGCAGGTCAAAATTACAAAAAAAACTTTTTGACAAATAGTAAAGTTTACAGACCCAACAGGCCTAAAATACACAATTAGAAAAAAACTGTCCTTGATTCTTCTGGCTATATACTGGTTGTAAACGAATTTGAGTAATAGAGGAGTGTGGTTTATTTTGGTAGTGGATGTAGTTTAGGTATTATGGCTTACTTTTTGGAATGTTTTGTATGGAAACCCAATAAAACTTGAACATGTATCTTTGTGGTGTTGGGTTCTTTTTTTTTTTTTAACCCTTTTGAAAGTAGAAATTAATTTTAGGCTTTCCAGTGGTTTTTTTTTTTTCTTTCTTAACTCTCTCTCTCTCTCAAACTTTCAGTTCGAGGGCACTGCTGATACTTAAATTAATAAGGGGCCATCCAGAGTCCCTGAGGTGGTCTGACCACTGTCTATTGTGATGAGTTAACCTTAGATAAACATGGTCATTCAGATGATTTTGTTTAATCCTTAACCTAAAAATGAAATGAGAGAGAGCTATCACACTTAAGTAAGGCTCATTTACCAAGAATTTCCCTTGTGGCTTCTACCTGGATTTCCTGCATATCTTGGATCGATAGGGGCAAGGGTGGGGGATAGGTCAGTAAGAAATTGTTTATGGCAGTGAGTTTCAGTACTTTTGGACCAGAGTCCTCCAATGATGTTAATAAAACAGGAGGTTTCTAGTTTCTAGTTTCTTAACTTTCTGTGAAGTATACATTTAAGGGTGGCAGAATGCTGACTTCACAAAACTTAACTGGCAGACTATGGAGACCAGAGCTCCATCCCCAGAAACCAAGTAAAAAGGCCCTGAATGGAGGTCCATTTGTAATGCCAGTGCTCAGGAGCTAGAAGGATCCCTTGGGCTTGCTGGCCAGCCAATCTAGTCTGTTCTGTGGGCCTCCATCCTGTGGTTTTAGGTTTTATGTTAGGGGGATAATACTTTCTGAATCAATTTTTGTGGCATGAGACTGGAATTTATTTTTTTTTAAATACAGATAACCATTTGTTCCAGTGTCTTGCCGAAAAGACTACCCTCTTTTTTTTACATTTTCTTCGAAGTTCTTTTCCTACTGTTTTAATTTGTACCCACAGAGGCCACAGGCATCAGACCCCCTGAACTGGAGTTAAATCTAAACTCAGGTCCTCTGCAAGAGTAGTACAAGCTCTTAACCACTGAGCCACCCCTCCAGCCCCTTCTTTGCTCTCCTGAAATGAGTGGGGCTTGTGTTTGTTAGACTACGGCATTTTGGCTGGGTATGTTGGCACAAGTCTTTAATCCCAGAACTCTGGAGTCAGAGGCAGGGAGAACTGAGGTCAAGGCCAGCCAGGGTTCAACAGTAAAACTCTTGTCTCAAAGAAAGGAAAACTGAGTAGGGGGTTAACATGTATGCTCTGAAGGCTTTTTGACACTGGGAATTTGTTGGAGAACTCCTGATACCCATTTCTTAGAATTCATGGTAACTGTCACAGGAAGTAATGGGGTTCTTTGTGGAATCTTTACAATCACTTTGTTTTGTTGTTTCTCTCTTCTATCCCTGCTGCAGCCCTCTTGTTATTCCCCTTTTATTAACCCCCACTTAAGATCTATCTCCCTCATAGCTCCCTTTCTAGTTCTGAGACCACATCCTCCTTTCCCACTCATGTGTATATACATCTATATTAAACAATCTATACTCAGCCTGCCTAACAAGTACAAAGTCCTGGCTTTAGTCCCTAGCACTGAATAAACTAGGCATGGTGATGTATGCAGGAAGTTTAAGGCCAACCTGGGCTACATGAGACTTGATCTCAAAAAAAAAAAAACAAAACTGTAGAGATGGCTTAGCAGGTAAAGAAGCCTTTGCCAGCAAGCCTGACACCCTGAGTTTGGTCCTCAGGATCCACATGGTAAGAGAGCATGGACTCCTCCTGTAAGTTCTCTGACTAGCACATGTGCATGTGGGACTTGCATATCCTAGGCTTCAAATGAAAATAATACATTCTAATGAACCATAGAAATGATTTCTGAAAGTATGTCTTAACATGTTTTACAAATCTGGGGTTTGTGCCTGAGAGAATTTTTTTTTCTCTCTTGAGTTTGTCAGATTCCCTAAGAAAGGCTCCAGCAGATCCTTGCCTTGAAGGATATACCCAATGCCTGAGGGTCTAAGATTGTGTGACCCATGTAACACGCTCCATGATTCGGTACTACTGTGACTTGACAGTTCTGTTTGCTGGCTTACAGTGATGATGGAGTAGGGAATGGTCTTCCCAACACTAAGTTGGGGACAGGACACGTATGCATAATTTCTTCCCTAGCCTCCTATATCCATGGTGGTAGTCATAGTAGGATACCCCTCTCCGTGCTGGAGTCTCTGTTGCCTATCTCTAGGCATTTCTCAGTGATTTTAAATTCCAGTTTCAGCATCACCACTTGTGGAACATGGGGAAAATTAACCTCTGTAGTTGATTTCTCACCTGTAAAGAGGGTTGGTAATATGTATCCCAGAGGTGGAAATGATTGAATTCCTGTGCTTGGCTCATAGTAAATGGTACATATTTTTTGTTTTGCTTTGCTTTTTGTTTTTTGGAGACAGTTTCCCCGTGTATCCCTGGCTGTCCTGGAACAAGCTCTGTATTCCAGACTGTTCTCGAACCCAGATCTGCCTGCCTCTGACTTCCCAGTGCTGGGATTAAAGGCAGTTGCCACAGCCACCCAGCATAATTATTAAATATTATTTTCCATCAATTTTCCTCTTGTATTATCTTCAGGACTGGGCTTTGGGGAAGTGATCCAGTACCTTATGTTAGATTTCCCTTTTGTCAGGGACTGAAAGTTCTTATAAGCTGAGTGTTTTTCTTCTGGGTTAGTCATCCTCTCATTTTTTTTAACTGTGTTATAATTATTTCACATAGCGTTCTCATTCTGGTTTTGCTTTCCTCCCTCCACAAGCCCCCATTAGGAACTGTTTTAATACAATGTATGTCCTTTTGTGTAAGATCTTATTAAATTTTTTTTGAGACAGGTTATGTAGACCAGGCTGGCCTCAAAGTCACAGAGATCCACCTCTGCCTGCTGGGGTTAGAGGTGTGTGCCACCATGCCTGGCCCAGCCCTCATATTGATATTTTTGAGACAAGGTCTCACATAACAGGCTGACCTTGAACTGCTGATCCCCCCATTCTTTCCTCCCTAATGTGCTAGGATTATACTACCACACCCAGTTTATAAAGTGACTAGAACTCAGGGCTTTGTTCATACTAGGTAAACACTCTACCAAGTTACATCCCTAGTCCTATATTGATGTTTTGCATGCATGTTTTAAATTACTTCAGTTTATAGTATTGTGTGTATCTCTTGTTCCTTATGCACTGTTTGTCAGCAATGCTTGAAAGATTTACCCCGAGGGCAAATATGAATCTAGTCTATTACTAGATATGGTTATAGCATAGCGTTTATTCCACACTGACACTCCACCGTATTTTGCCTACACATTTTTCCCAGCTTGATTCACAAGCCCTTAGGTTGTGTGTCTGTGCCTGCTCAGATCATGCTGACACTTGACCCTGGCTGTGAGCCTAGTGCTAGTTGAATATGGCTGTGGTGAATGTAGAGGAAGATAGTATATTTCAAACAATCATCCAGACAAGTTGTGATTTTTAAGCAGAGGGAAGCTTATTTCTATAGACTTTAGGGCAAGCTGCTTCTGCTTCAGCTGGGAGGGGTCCAAGTAGCCTATGAGAGACATAAGATTCAGTTATCATAGAATTCTTCACAGCTGATATTCAGCAGTATCTGTCATAAGATTATAAGAAATCAACTTTTGTAGAGCTATTGGGAAGCCCTCTGGTTCTCAGAGCAACTTGTGCTGAAACTTAATGCACCTGAGCTTGCAGTTTTCTTTGTAGGCACAAGTAAAAAGGCAAGAATTCACCCAGTCCCTGTTTTGCAGGTCATCTTTATTGCTAGCACAGTGCAGCAGTCACTTGAGACTTCAAACATTTGTGTCAGTTGGTACTTTATGAATCAGAGAACGTAGCTTGATTGTGATGTTCCTGCCTGCCAAACATTGCTAGCAGCTCATTTCCCATTTGTAAAGAGCACTGTGCTCAGTCTGAAGGCGTTTGGTTCACAGTTCCCATATGCTAGTGTGGGTTTCTCTTGAGTTGCCTCTCTAGGATCTTTTTGATAGCAATTCATTATTAGGCTAGGCTTAATTATTATTATTAGCAAGAACACAGATATTTTGTACAAGGAAAATTTAGTATGAAGAATTCCTTAATGGGTAGGAGTAATGGAAATAAGGGAAACTAAGGAATATATATAAATATATGAGGACTAGATAGAATAACAAGCATAGCATTACTATAATTACTAATGCTAGGGTTGAGATTAGAGTATCCTTGGGAGACCTCCTACCTTTATAGTTCTCCAAAACTGCTGCACGACTATTCTAGAAGATCAAGGAAGAGTCTCCCGACCTACTTCTGAGAAATCAAAACTTGGAGAGGTGTAGCTGGGACTTGTTAAATGTTTAAGGAGGCACTGGTAAGACTCTAGCAGAACTTACTAGAAGTCTGCCCTCTAGCTGTTGGAGAAATTACAGAGGGAAGTGTCTTGCCAGATGTACGTAACTGTGAAAACTGCCTAAGGGTGTTTCTGGGGAAGCTGTTACAGAGTCCAGACCACATGTGCCCTGTATGAGCACAGCCCAGACAGGCTCCTCAAGCTAGAGACATGCATGCTGTGGAATCAGGAAGCAAGCCCGAGTCCTGTGGTGCCTTACTAATACTTCACCGACAAGAACTCCAAGTATGCCAGCTGGCAGAGGGCCAGGATTCATTTTCATGAAACTAGAATAAAGTGAATTTGGAGTCAGGCAGTTAGGGGGAAAAAAAGAAAAAAAAGAAATGAGTGTAAAGCCTAAAGTGAATTAGGAAATGTTTCCTCCTATGTAACTATTTTTCCTGAAGATGCCATAGCCAGGTATCTTTAATTCCCAACACTTAATTCCAGATAGATTTCTGTAAGTTTGAGGCCAGTCTGGTCTACATAGTGTGTTCCAGGTTAGCCAGGGCTACATAAGTGAGACCATATTTTAAAAATAGCACACAGCCTAGGCTGACCTTAAACTCCTGCTCATACTTCCCAAGTTCTGGTATTGCAAGCAAGCATGTATCACCACTATGACTAGTTTATGTGGTGCTAGGGATAGAACCCAGGATGTTTCACATGTAATGTTAGTACTTTACCAACTGAACCATGCCCCTGCCACATTCTTTTCCTTTACATTCACCCAATACCTTAGCTGTGGAGTTATGTGCACTTTAGACAGGCACAGTGGTCCACACGTGTAATACTAGCATTTGTAACGTAGAGGCTAGAAGATCAGGCTGTGTCCACTTCATAGTTTCTTGTTTTTTAGTTAATGGTAGCATTTTATTTAGTATAATCTAAGACTTAATCACTTCATAGGCTGAGCCTTTTACATTCTACCTACGTGTTGTTTTATGGTGGAATTTACCTATGACCTTGTGATGCATTCTACAACTGAGTTATATCTTCAGTCTGTTGCTTGGTTTGGCTTGATCAAGGTATTTTGAGACAGAGTCTCACTAAGTAGCCCAGTCTGGCCTGGAATATATTATTGTAGACCAGGATGGCTTCTGGTGATCCTTCTCTGCTTTTGCCTCCCACGTGTTAAGATTATTGGCATGAGTCACCATACCTTGTTAACATTTTTTTTTTTGAGGCAGGATCTCATAAGGCTGGCCTTGAACTTGTTTTTCTTCTGTCTCTACCTCTCAAGTACCAGAATTTCAGGCATGTACCACCATGCCCAGTTTTATTTGGTGATAGGGATTGAACCCAGAGCTTCATGCCTGCTAGGCAAGCATTCTACCACTGCTGAGCTATATCCCAGCCCTGGCTTCGAGTTTTAAAATTATTTGTATTTCATGTGTATGAGTCTTTTGACTGCATGTGTGTCTGTGAACCACTTGCTTGCCTGGTGCCTGAGGAGTCCAGAAGAGGGTGTCAGATCACCTAGGGTTGTGAGCTGCCATGTGAATGCTGGATCTTCTTGAAGAGCAGCCAGTTCTCTTAACTGCTGAGTCATCTTTCCCATCCCCTTGACCAATAAACATGAGAAGATGTTGGACCTCATTAGCAAATGCAAATCAAAACTATGTTGAGATTCCATTTCCCCTATTCAGAGCAGCACTCATTAAGAAAAGAATAATAAGGAATGCTGGCAAGGATGTGGAGAAAAAGGAACCCTTGTATATTACTTGTGGGAATGTAAACTTTGATAGCCATTATAGAAGCCAGGATGGAGGTTTCTCGGGAAAAACTAAAAGTGGATATTGGATATACCCCAGCTATGCCATCCATACCTGGGTATTTGCCCAAAGGACTTTAAGTCAGCTGTCACAGAGATGTTTGCACATCAGTGTGTAATACAACATTGTTCAACACAGCTAAGTTATGGAATCAGCCTAGTTGTCCAATGAGAGGAATAATAGAAGAATTTGTGGTGTATATACATAGGGGTTTTTTTCAGCCATTTCATTTGTAGGAAGATAGATACAACTGGAAATAATCATTAAGGGAGCTAAGCCAGTCTCAGACAAATATGTTTTCCCTCGTTTGTAGTTCCTAAATTTTGTATAGATCACAGAAGCATGTGTTCCATGACTGTAGAAATGAAGCTGATTGGAGGGACTGAGGCAAGGGGGAAGAGGCAAGAAAAGGTTTTGAGGGTGGAGGTGAGAATCTACTCAACATACAGTATATACTTAAAACATAAAATTATAACACATTTTTTTAGATTTATTTATTTATTATGTATACACTATTCTGCCTGCATATGTCCCTGCAGGCCAGAAGAGGGCACCAGATCTCATTATAGATGGCTGTGAACCACCATGTGGTTGCTGGGAATTGAACTTAGGACCTCTGGAAGAGCAGTCGGTGCTCTTAACCGCTGAGCCATCTCTCCAGCCCCACACTTACATATTTTTTAAATTTGAATTATAGCTGGGCATGGTTGTGCACACATGTATTCCCAGTACATTCTGTGACAGGAGGAACCACATGAGAGGAGCCCCATGTTCACAGCTGCCTGGGGAAGAATTTTCTGACTGCAGCACACAGAAGTAGAGTCTGAGCACAGTACATTAGTGTCACTGGACATAGGGGGCAGAGATCAGAATCAAGGTTTCAGAGAGGAAGAAAAGTATAGGGTCCCCAGATGTCACTTTGTGCTTTCCTTGCGGGTCATTAGTTAACAGCTAGCCTGTACACTCGCAGCGTGACATTTTGCCAGGCCTGGAAAGAATTCTAGCTTCTCTGGAGTTGAAAGAAGAATAGAAATACTAGAGGTCACCCAGTGTCAAAGCTCTTGGGACGCTGACCCAGCCATTTTTTATGTTTTTAACACACAGCCATTCAGTTGAAAAGCCACACTTGAGAACCTCTCCCTGAGGAAGGACTCTCAGTTTGCCTTAACAAAGCCTAAATTGTGTTTCGCCAGGATCAAGGAACAAGGAAATTCACTGCCTCTCAAAACAATGTTCTCCTTTAAAACAGGTTTTCTTTTTTGAGACAGGGTCTCATGTAGTTCAGGCTAGCATTAAACTGACTTAGCCTGAACTCTCCATCTTTCCTTCCTTTTTTTTTTTTTTTTTGGTGGTGGTGGTTTTGTTTTTGTTTTTTGAGCCATGGTCTCACCTTAAAAGCATGGCTGGCCTAGAACTCACTATGTTGAGCAGGCTGGCCTCAAATTCAAGTGCTAGGATCAAAGGCCTGTGCCATCATGCCTTGATCAATATTTTATGTGGTCCACATAATATACATACAGGTAAAACATACATATAAAGTCTTTTTTCAAAAAACAGTGTAACAAATTTGAGCATATGTAGCTGTAAGTTTTCCTGTGTCCTTGGTCCCACAGCTGCTTGGACCCAATTAAACACAGAGAGGTTTATATTACTTACAAACTGTATGGTCTATGGCAGGTATCTTGCTAGCTAGCTCTTATATCTTAAATTAACCCATTTCTATTAATCTATGTATTACCATGTGTTTCGTGGCTCTAACGGTCTTGGCATGTTGCTTCTCCTTCGTTGGCGGGTAGCATCTCTCCCCTCTGCCTTTCTTCTCTCTGGATATCTGCCTGGATTTCCCACCTGCCTCTAAGCTGCCTTACCATAGGCAAAATAGCTTTATTTATCAACCAATCAGAGCAACACATATTCACAGCATATAGAAAGACATCCTGCAGCAGGTATAAGGCAGAAGGATCGGGAGTTCAAAGTCAGTTTTAGCTACACAGAGAATTTAAGGCCAGCCTGGGATATATGACACCCTATTCCAAAAGACAGCAATATTTTTGTTTTTGTTTTTGTTTTGTTTTGTTTTGCTTTTGGTTTTTCGAGACAGGGTTTCTCTGTGTAGCTTTGGAGCCTGTCCTGGAACTCACTCTGTAGCCCAGGCTGGCCTCAGAACTCACAGAGATCCACTCACAGAGATCTGCCTGCCTCTGCCTCCTGAGTGCTGGGAATAAAGGCATGTGCCACCACTGCCCGGCTAAGACAGCAAGTTTTAAACAAAATGTAGAGTAGTTGAAACCCTCATACATTACTGATGGAAATGTAAAAGGGTACAGCCTCTTTCAGAAAGCTTGAGACCTAGTACAACCATTCAAAGAAATCAAAACAAATGTCCCCAGGAACATTTAAGGCCAGCCTGGGATAGATGGGAAAATTTATAGAGACAGAAAACAGATCCATTGAGGAATCTCCTTAGATGGAAATTTCATATTGGATTTTAAAGATGATGCACACTGCTCTTGTTATAGTTTAAAGAGGGAATGTCCCCAAAGGTTCAAGTGTTAAAAGTTTTTGTCCCCAGCCTATGACATTATTGGTAGGTGATAGGAACTTTAAAAGATCAAACCTAAGAGCAGGCCATCTGGCCATAGGATGAAAGTTGTTGAAGGAGGATATTGGGACTCCAGCCTCTTCATCTTCCTATTGTCTTCTATATGAGGCATTAGGTGAACAGTTTTGTCATGTGTTGCAGCCATAATATGCAACTCATATGCAATTGCAGACTCATATGCAATATACTAATAGTCTCAGGTATTTATAGTTTAACAGAGAGCTAAAATACAGATATTCATACTGGCTTTATGTATAATTGTCAACAACTAGGGCCAGGCATGGTGGATCATGCCTGTAATCTTAGTACTGTGAGGCTGAGGCAGGAGTATCACCATGAGTTGAAGGCTAGTCCACATTAGAGAGCGAAGCCCTGTCTGAAAGCAAAACCAAATGAAAAATAGCCAATAATCAGAAATGACCCAAATGTCTATAGACTGGTGGATGAATAAACAAACAAAAGGTCATATAATCATTCAGTGTACTGTTCAGCAATAAAAGGAACATAGGAATATATAATATAGCATAGGAACTTCAGAAACTACAAAGGAGGGGCTGGAGAGATAGCTCAGTGGTTCCTAGCACCACATAGCACCTCATAAGGGTAATTCCAGTTCCAGGGGCTTTTGCACCCTCTCCTGTCCTCTGTGGGCACTGCATGCACGTCTTGCATACACATACATGCAGGCACTCAATAATAACTACAAACGACCATGTCCTCTTATTCCATTTACAGTAAGTGTTCAGAAATGATGAAATTTATAGAGACAGGAAATAGATGTGGTTTTTTTTAGGCTTGAGGAAGTAGAGATTAGCTGTGCATGAAATTTCATCTAAGGAAATTCCTCATATCTATGTACAATTTCATCTAATCAAAAAATCATACTGGATTTTGAAGATGGTCACATAGCTCTGTAAGTTTACCAAAAGAAAATCTATTGAACAATTATAGCTAAATTTTGTGGTTTTAAATGACACCTCAATAAAGCTATTTTTAAAAACATCTGGTAAACACAAAATTGTAATTGCCATCACTAGTAGTTATGGGAATACAGTCTAAGATCATGATAATTTCATTTTCCTTGGATACATAACCAGAAACTGGATTGCTGGATTTTTCCAGTTTTGTACGTGTTCCTGTGTTTTAGTGTTTGAGGGACCTCTACACTGTTTTGCACAGTGGCTTTTATTAACTTACATTCCCATCAATTATGTATAATGGTCCCCCTTTCTTCATAGCCTCACTCAAACTCCTTATTTTTTTTTGTTTGTTTTTTTGGGGGGGTTTTTTCCTTTTATTTTATTTTATAATACCATTCAGTTCTACATATCAGCCATGGGTTCCCCTGTTCTCCCCCCTCCCACCCCCTCCCCTTACCCCCAGCCCACCCCCCATTCCCACCTCCTCCAGGGCAAATCCTCCCCCGAGGACTGCCATCAACCTGGTAGACTCAGTCCAGGCAGGTCCAGTCCGCTCCTCCCAGATTGAGCCAAGTGTCCCTGCATAAGCCCCAGGTTTCAAACAGCCAACTCATGCAATGAGCACAGGACTCGGTCCCACTGCCTAGATGCCTCCCAAACAGGTCAAGCCAATCAACTGTCTCACCTATTCAGAGGGCCTGATCCAGCTGGGGGCCCCTCAGCCTTTGGTTCATAGTTCATGTGTTTCCATTCGTTTGGCTATTTTTTTTCAATAATTGAGTAAAACTGAAATTTATTATAAGCCACAGTCGTCTTAGGGACCTCCATGCTATATATATAGCCTCCATGGTTCTATGGGTTGTGGTCTGATTGTTCTTTATTTTATATCTAGAATCCACTTATGAGTGAGTACATACCATGACTGTCTTTCTGGCAAACTCCTTATTTTTGTGTTTTTCATGACAGCTATTCCTACTGGGTCTAGGCGACATTTCAACATGGTTTGATTTCCATCTGCCTGATAGCGATGTGGAACATTTTCGCCTATATCTGTGGGTCATCTTTTCATTTTATTTTTGTTTCTGTTTTGAAACAGGGCCTCAAATTGTAATTGAGGCTGGCCTGGAACTCACTCTGTAGTGTAGGATGGTCTTAAAGTCATGGCAGTCCTCTTGCCTTGGCTTCCTGAGTGCTGGGAATACAGGTATGTACCACTTCACCTGGTTCTGATGCTTTTTTTTTTTTTTTTTTTGAGCCGAGGATTGAACCCAGGGTCTTGCTCTACCACTGAGCTAAATCCCCAACCCTGGTTCTGATGTCTCTTAAGAAGTGTCTGTTTAGAGCTAAGTGTAGTGTCATGTACCTCTGAATCTAGTTGTTCACAAGGCAGAAGCAGGAGGATTGTGAGTTAAAGGTCATCTTGGCCTACATAAGAGTAAGACCCTGTCTAAAATAAACAACAGAAACAATGACAGTGTGGAGGGGGGTGAATAACAGAATTTATTAAGATATTTGGCTTGCTTTAAAAATTGGATTACTTTCAGGTGGTTTCCCCCTCCTTTTAGCCCGGACTAGCCTTAAACTCATGGGAATCCTTCTGCTTCAGTCTCCCAAGGGCTAGGATTACAGGGGTGGGCCCACAATATCTAGACTAGTTTTTGTTAGTTAGTTTGGGGAGTTGTTTTTTTGCTTTTTAGCTTTTAACATTTTTTTTATCAATTTTAGATATTAAAAAGAAAAAATGGGGGCTGGCAAGATGGCTCATTGGGTAAAAAAGCTCTTGCTTTGAAAATCTGATGAATTGAATCCCCTGAACTCATGAGAGAAGGAGAGAACTAACTCCTGAAAGTTGTCCTCTGACCTATGCATACACACAGAGTACAATTGAAAATTCTGGATCTTACCCTCTAGTCAGATTGTTTCCTTTGCTGTAGGAAAGCACTGTGCTTCTTCTGTAATCCTGCTTGTCTATTATCTGTTTGTTTCCAGTGCTATTGGTACCTTATCAATGCTGTGATGAGGTCTCCTTATGTTTTCTTTAAGTAATCTCTTAGCTTGTGGTCTTACACTAAATGCTTTATCTGTTTGGGCTTTTTTTTTTATAACTGGTGAAAAGTAGGAATCCTGTTTCATTTTTCTGCTGTGAATATCTAGTTTTCCTAGGACCATTTTTGAAGAGACTGACATTTGCCCACTCCTTTGTTAAAAGTCAGTTGGTGCTCATTGGTGGTCTATAATTCCAGCACTCAGGAGGTAGAGGTAGGTGAATCTCTGAGTTTGAGGCCAACTTGATCTACAGAACAAGTTCCAGGATAGCCAAAGCTGTACAGGGAAACCCTGTCGCCCAAAACAAAACCAAAAGTCAGTTGACTATAAATATATGGTTTGTTTCTGTGCTTTCCATTCTGTTCCTTGATGTTTGTGTGCATTATTGTATCAGTAGCATAGTATTTGGGATACTATAGCTTGATAATGTATTCTTTTTAAAAAGGAAGCTCCATTTTATTATTTATTTTTGTGTGTATGATCCTGTGTGTGCAGGTGCATGTGGGTGCCCTTGAAAGTCAGAAGAGAACACTGGCTCCCTTGGAGCTGGAGTTGGAGGTGTTTGTGGATACTGGGAATTGAACTTGCAAAAGTGCTCTTGCCCACGAAGGCCTCTCCAGCTCTGTGCTGTATTTTGAAGTCAGAGAGTATGATGCTTCCAGCTTTGTTCTTTTCACTAAGAATTGCTGGATATTTAGGGTCTTTTGTAGTTCCTTACCAATTTTAGAATACTTTTCTATTTTTGTAAAGAATGTAATTAGAATTTTGAAAGCAGTTGTTTTGAATTTGTTGATCACTTTGGATCCAAGGGCCATTTTAACAATATCAATTCTGCCAATCCATGACATGAGCTGCCCTTTCATTGCTGTGAATCACTTTCAATTTCTTTCATACATTTTTTTGTTGTTTTTTTAGACAGGGTTTCTCTGTGTAGTTTTGGTGTCTGTCCTGGATCTCACTTTGCTGGCCTCTAACTCACAGAGATCCGCCTGGCTCTGCCTCCTGAGTGCTGGGATTAAAGGCATGCGCCACCACCACCTACATAAATGTCATTGGAGAGATTGTACCTCTGCTATGGTTTGGATGTCATTTGTACTCTGTGAGTTTATGTGTCAAAAGATTAGTCCCGAAGAAGGCTGTGTTATGGAATCTTTAAGAGCTTAGTGGGAGGTCCTTAGGTCACTAGGATGTGTCAACAGAGGTAATCAGGTGGTTGTTCTGGGACTCTGAGTTAATTCTTTGTTTTTAATTTTCTTCTTTAGTTTTGAGAATTTCAAGCATATCTACAATGAAAATCTTCCCTCCCCATTTCCCTCCTCTGACCCTTCTTAGCCCCCAGCACGTCCACCTTCCAATTTTGTCTTTTGAACAGTAATCCCGGAAGTCTAGTCAGTGGTGCCAGTGTGTGCACGGGTTTGGAGGCATCCCCTGCCTGCGTCAACAACACACATTGCTTCAAGATTTCACTCCTTCAGGACTTTCTCCAGTCCTCCCAGGCGGGGATTGAGGCTGACTTAATTCTTGCCAAGACAACATATTATGAAAGCCTTTATATGAGACCTTTACCAGGGCTAAGTTTATGATGATGCTTTGCCTTTGCATATCCAGAACTTTGAGATAAATCTCTTTTCCTTTATAGTGACCTAACCTCAGAGTTTCATTACAGTAACAGAAAATGGACTAATACAATCTCCTTGGTTAAAACTAATTCTTAGATCTTTGTACATTATTTATTTGTGTATGTCAAAGTCAGAGGACAGCTTGAGGGAACTGGTGCCACTTCTTGGGTCACAGGGATCAAACTCAGGTCATCTGACTTAGTGGCAAGTGTTTCTACCCACTGAGCCATCTTGCCTGCTCTTTTCTGGTATTTTTATCAATTGGAAAAAGGAATTATTAGCTGAGCATGGTGACATGTACTTGTAGTACCAGCCCTTGGTAGGCTGAGGCAGGAGGGTCAACATGTGTTTGAAACCAGCCTGGGCTAGATAGCAAGGCCCTTCCTCAAAAAAAAAATATGTTCTCTATCTCTTCAGATTGTTTGATATTAATATACAGAAGTGCTATTGTTTTTTATGTACCAATTTTTTTTATCCTGCAACCTGAATGAATTTATTAGCTGTAACCATTCTTTGTCTTTAAATCAGTATGCGAAAGGCACATCTGTATTCACACTCCCCTATGTCACAATTCACAATAGCCAATTATAAGAAATCAACCTAATTGTCTATTAACAGATGAATGACTAAAAGAAAATTAGTTTTGTGTGTGTGTGTGTGTGTGTGTGTGTGTGTGTGTGAGAGAGAGAGAGAGAGAGAGAGAGAGAGAGAGAGAGAGAGAGATGTGATAGTATTCATCCATAAACTGGATAAAATTCTGTCCTTTTCAACACCATGGATGAAGCTGGTGGACATTTATATTAAATGACATGTCATACAGAGAAATAAAAATATTACCTGATGTCAGTCATGCATAGAATTTTTTTAAAGCAAAAGTACTTATTTATTTAGTATACTATAAGAGTGCAGTGGACATTGCACTAATGACGGAATGTTCTGTTTAAAAATTGACTTCTTGCATATCAAGAGCAGAACAGTCATGAGACCCTGAGGAGGGCAAAGAGATGTTGGGCAATAGGTATGCTGCTGTAGTTAAACAAGAGAAAGAAAGAAGTTCTGGTATGCTGTGTCTGCACAGCAGGGTGGCTAGTTAACCAGGATCCATGGTCCATTTCAAAATAGCTAGACTATTGTGAGTGCTCTTACTGTAAAGATATAACTATCTAAGGTTATGGATATGCTAATTATCCTTATTTAACCTCTCAAGATCTCATATTGCACTCCACAAGTATTTAGAAGTATCTGTGAATTACAAACCAAATTAAGAGCTGGCCTGTTGGTGCAATTCTATAATCCCAATCCCACTTACTAGAAAGGCTCGGGCAGAAGCAAAAATTCAAGGCCAGCCAGGACAAATTAGTGAGACCCTATCCTAGAATAAAAAGTAAAAGGAATTACAATTTGGTGTTTTTTTTTCCTGTTTGGATGTAGTTTTATGTGGTTGGATATTTCTGTCTTGCCACCCAGTTCTCAAATAACCACGGAGACTTCTATTAATTATGAAACTCAGCTGATAGCTTAGGCGTGTTTCTAACTAGCTCTTATAACTTAAATTAACCCATTTCTATTAATTTACTTTCTGACTTGTGGCTTTATTACCCTACTCTGCCCATGCTGCTTTCCTGCTTCCTCTGTATCTGGCTGGCGAGTCTGCCTCTCTTCTTCTCAGCATCCTCTGTTTGCCTGAAAAGCCTGACTAGTTATTGGCCATTCAGGTTTTTATTAAACCATTAAGAATGACATATTTTCACAGTGTACAAAAAGATTATTCCATAACCGTTTTGTTTTCTTGGTTTGAGGGGTTTTGTTTTAGTGGGGTTTTGTTTCATTTTTGAGAAAGTACTTAAAGTTGGGTGGGTCGGGAAGGAGAGGAAGCTGGAGGGACTGGGGGGAGGGGAAGAATATGATCAAAATATATTTAAATTTAAATGTTTTTAAATAATGAAAAATATAATAAAAAGTTTTTTAAAAAAGACTGCAATATAGCTCAGTGGCACAACACTCAAATGCTACATGTGAGGTCCTAGGTTCAGCACCACACACACACACACACACACACACACACACACACACACACACACACAGAGCAATAGGGAAAAGTGAAATAGGCCTGGAATATAGTGCCACTGGAGAGTGCTTGTCTAGTATATACAAGACTCTGGGTTTGATCCTTAGCACTTTCCAGAATCTCTGAAATAAGAATAAAATAAACCCACAATGGTAGAGCATTATATGTCCACTGGAAAGGATAAAGAGTTTAGAAAGTAAGAATTGCTGGAAGATGTGGAGAAATAAATTGCTGATCTGAAAGTCATGGTGTGCTCACTTTGGAAAATAGATTGGCAGTTTCTTAATAAGCAAGGTATAAGTTTACCATATACCCAGAGATTCCCCTCCAGGTTGTATGCACAAGGGAGAATGGATAAGTATGAATACACAAAGACTAGTACAAGAATTTTAATAGCTGGATTACTTATGATAGCCCAAATGGAAATAATCCAAATATCCATCCACTGGTTACTGGGTAAATAAATATAGAAGGTAGAATATCATTAAGCCATAAAAGAAATGTAGTACTGATACATACTACAACCTGGATGAAACATGAACACAGGATACTAAATGAAAGAAGTCAGACATAAAAGATGAAGTGTTGTACAAGTCTATTTATATGAAATGTTCCTAATAGACAAATTCATAGAGACAATGATTGCAGGAACCTTATGACAAGAAAAGGAATTTAAAATAACTGGGATCCAAATGAATTAAAACAGATTTATTATGATAGTTATATAATTTGGTACTATTTTTAAGAACATCTCACAGACCAAGAAGCAGAAAGAATGTAAGCTGGAGGAAGGGGTGGGAGCAGTACAGAACGCTGACCTCTAGGAATGCCATGGCTCTTGCACTCTTGACCCCCAAACAGCTGTGATTCCTGGCATAGCATCTCCACAAGATTGAGCCTGTCAAAACCCCATCATGGTCACGCATGGTGCCAGTCACCTTTAGTCTCAGTACTCAACAGGCAGATGCAGGTGCTTCTCTGAGTTTCAGGCCAGCCAGGGTTACATAAAGAGACCCTATCTCAAAACAACAGCAGCAGCAACAACAAAAGAAAAATGCTATGAGAACTTATTTGCAGTTAAAGGTTGGTGAGGCAATTAAAGACATTTTCTTTCAGTGGTTTAGCTACTAACAAGGTGCCAGTGCTCTTACAAAAAACTCTAATGAAACTCATTGGGTCACACTAAAAAAAATGTACAGGGGTGCTATCCCAGAAGAGGGGATTAGCAGGAGTTGGGGGGGGGACAAGAAAGAGTAATGGGGGGGATGAATATACTTACAATACATTATGTACATATGTGAAAATGTCATAATGAAATCCACTATTGTAGGCAGAGTTTTCTTTTTCATTCATCAGTTCCCAAATAACCACAAAGAGGCTTAATATTAATTATAAATGGTCAGCCAATAGCTCAGGTTTGTTACATTTTAAATTAACCCATTTATATTAATCTGCATTCTGCCATGTGGTGTTGCCTCTCTTTCATCTTGTACTTTCCTCTCTGTGTCTGGCTGGCAATTCCTCTCACTCTACCCTTCTACTTCCCAGTGTCCTTAGTCTGGTTCTCCCACCTAACCTTATCCTGTCCAACTATTGACCACTCATCTTCTTCATTAAACCAACCACAGCGACATATATTCACACACTGTAGTGTAAAGGTACATTTCACACACTATGTATGATTAATATATACTAATAAAAACATTTTAAGCCAATAAATTGGGTCAAGTATGGAGGCATATGCTTCTCATTCAGCACTTAGAAATAGGATGATGATGAATTCAACATCACCCTCAGCTACATAGTGAGTCCAAGGCCAACCTGCGCTGTATGGGACCCTGTCTCAACAAACAAATCGGTAAATTGTGTACTTGAAATGGATAAATTATGTATGTAAAATATGCATTAAGATTTAAAAGGCTAGTAGAGAATTTCAAAACTTTGTTAGTGTTGTTTCGTCCATATATCTTTTGAGTCTTAACTATTTCTTTTTTGTAGACATTCTACCCTGTCACCCAGGCTGGTCTCAAACTTGTGATCTCCTGTCTAAGCCTCTTGAATGCTGCTGAGATTGCAGGTGTAAGCCACTTTCCCAGGTACCTCTAACAATTTCTGAGCATTCTTTTGTGTATACTTTCCTGTATAGGCCTACACTTTGGTCTCTTGGGCTAACAACTTAAAGGAGGAAGGTTTAGTTTAACTTGTGGTCACTTGGCCCCATTGCTTCTTGACCCATATGTGACAAGGCAGAACTTCATAGCAGAAGCATGTGGTAGAACGGAGTGCAGATAGGGAGATAGACAAGGACCGGGGCAAGATGTTCCCAGCAGAGGCAGGCCCCCAGTGACCTACTTCTTCTATCCCAGTCTCTCCCATCTCCCAATGGCGTTGTCATATTGTGACTACATCAGTGAATCAATCCATTTATTGAGTCAGATGCTTCATGATCCAGATGCTTTACTAAAACCACAGCTCTGAACATTGCACTGGGGACAAATCTTTCAGTACATCAGTTTTGAGAAGTAGAGCTTCAGTCTGGAGTCTTAGACCACTTAGGCATCCTGACAACCAGCATGTGAGTTTTGGAAAGACCTTGTCATATCTGCTGTGGTTTGACCATCATGAGATGGTAGGATTGCTGTATAATATGGGCACAAAAAAGTATGTCTGACATTCAGGTGACCTATTAGGAAATTTCTTGGTATTCTTTATGTACCCTCGCTAGCCTTGAACTCATTGTGGATTCTAGTTTGGCCTCAAACTCAATGATGTTCTTGCATCGGTGTGAGTGGGTGAGCTGGGATTACTGGTATGCACCACTGTGCCCTGGAGGGACAGTTATTTTACTTTGGATAAATGACTACGTTGGTGGAGCTTCTTGGAAGTGTGTTGCTCCAAGTGAATGAGTTGCTAATACTTATGGGATGAATATTATTATTCTAAATGAAAGTTCCAAACGATTTAGATAGAGTGAGACAGAAAGAGATCCAAGGGGATCATGAGTTAAAAACCTTGTCTTTCATGGAAACCTCTTCCTTTCTCTATGTCCCTACCCTGAATGCCCTAATCTTTTCTGCCTGTAATTCTCCTTTCTTCCTTCCTCACCCTTTACCTTTCTCCATCCAGGACCTTTCTCTTCATTTCCTTCTAGTGAACAAGTCTAAATTCTTGTTTGTTTCTGTTTATACAAAACTCAAGTATTTAAGCAAAGGACTTCTCATGAGTTTTGTAACTCCCTCTGGCATGAATGCTTAGAGAATTCATTCCACCAGAGGCATCTCTAGTTTTTCCACATGCTCACAGCCTCAGAAATTAAAAGTGAATGGAAACTGATACTCTGACTTTATTCCAATTCTTTGCTTCATAAGGTCTGAAGGTCTCCTTCAATGAATAATATTTTTCTGAGGCAAAGTATTCATCGACTCTGTTGTTAGCCACAGAAAGTTGCAGTCTAGGAGTCATCCTGTTTTGCAGATCAAATGGCATGCTAAAAAAAAACATAGTGCTATGCTGTGTATGTTGGAGTTTATGGAATCCCCAGTGTGTTAGTAAAAGTCAAGGGCATGGGATAGTAATGTCACTCAGTGGTAGGGGACTTGCCTGAGGCCATGGATTTCATCCTCAGCGTGCAGAAACAAAACAAAACAAGGAAGAAGCTGGCCATGGTGGCACCTGTAATCCACGTCCTTGGGAAGTAGAAACAAGAGGGTTGCCTATGAGTTCTAAGTGTCAAGTCAGTTGGGGTTCCATAGTGAGACCCTGTCTCAAATAAACAAGCTAAGAAACACCAAACCAAACTGGCTAACCAAAATCAACACTTGAGCCAGATGTGGTAACAAATACCTATAGTCTTAGCACTTGGGGGATGGAGGCAGGAGGATGAATTCTATGTTCTTATGATTGTGAAGCAGGCACTTACTAAATAAGCCATATCCTCAGCCCCAGAATTCTTTTTAAATAGGTCTTTTTTTTTGAGACAGGGTTTCTCTGTGTAGCCCTAGCAGTCCAGGCTGGCCTCAAACTCACAGAGATCTGCCTACCTCTGCCTCCCTTCTACTTAATAAGTTCTAGACACCTATTGTATAATATTGTACTATATTCATTTTACTATCTTTCCATTACATGGATTTGCATGTTCTAGACATAAATATAGTCATATGTTATATGATTCCTTTACCCTCATGTAGTATTTCCAAAGTTCAATGATGACACACTATGTATCAGTATTTCAGACTTTTAAAAAGTTATTCATTTATGCCAGGTGGTGGTGCACAACTTTAATCCCAGCACTTGGGAGGCAGAGGCAGGTGGATCTCTGTGAGTTCAAGACCAACCTGATTCACAGAGCAAGTTCCAGGATGGCCAGGGCTGTTACACAGAGAAACCATGTCTCAAAAAAAATATTATTTATTTATTTATTTATTTACTTACTTACTTACTTACTTACTTATTTTGTTCTTTTCATTCATATCTCAATATATAGCCCTGGCTGGCCTTGAACTTAATAGTAATCTTCCTGCCTCTGCCTTCCAATGTCTAGGATTATAAGCTTGAGCCACCAAGACTGTCAATATTTCATACTTTTCATGACAAAAATTCTACCATAATTTACCTTTTTAAAGTTTGGGACAGGGTCTCACTATAAAGTCCTGGGTGGCCTAGAGTTTATTATGTAGACCAGGCTGGCCTTGAACATGCAGAGATCCTTTTGCCTCTGCCTGTAGAATAATGGGATTTAAGTGGCAGGCCACTAAGATCATTGAATTTATCCACTCATAAATGATGGACATTTGACTTGTTTGTGCTATTTTTATTTTTTTTTTGTTGTTGTTGTTCTGTTTTGGTTTTTGAGACAGGGTCTCTCTATGTAGCCCTGGCTGTGCTGAAACTGGTTATGTAGACCAGGCTGGCCTCAAACTCATGAGATTCTCCTGACTCTGCCTCCTAAATGCTGAAATTAAATGTGTGCACCAGCATGCCCATTTGTTTATGATCTTTAGCTGTTAGAAATCTCCATGTTTTACAAATCATGATAGTTAAGGAGGCAGGCAGATCTCTTTTTAAGTTCAAGACCAGCCAGGACTACATAGTAAGACCCTGTCTCAAAAGAAAAGTGAAAGTGTTGTCTTTATTTTATTTTAGAGCCAGAAAATCAAGGAGAGAAGTATCCTTGCTTGTTGAAACAGATGACATATTATTAACATATTAAAGAAAAAAAATTCAAACTTTGTTTTGCTTACAACATCTTAGACTTGAAACCAATTGTGTGGCTCATACAAAGAAAAACTGATAAATTAGAGCTAATCAAAATTAAAACTTTCAATCAGGCATGGTGGCACACCCTTGAATCCCAGGACATGGGAGATGGAAACAGGAAGTCAGCCTTGGCTACATAGCAAGTTTGAGACCAGTCTTGCCTACATTAAGATTCTGAAAAGCTAAGCTTTTATTCAGCCAAGGCCTTCATGAAGAAAAGGAAAAGGCAACCTACAAACCAGGAAAAGTATTTTTAACCAGTAGAATTGGAAAAAATTAGAGGCTAGATTGGTGGCTTAGTGGTTAAGAATCCTAGCTGTTTGTCCAGAGGACCAGGGTTTGATTCTCAACACCCACATAGCTATTCACCACTGTCGATAACTCCAGTTCCAGGGGATCCAATGCCCTCTTCTGGCTTCTGTGAGCACCAGGCATGGTACACAGACATACATGCAAGCAAGACACAAATACAGAAAATAAAATAAATTTTAAATTAAAAAAATTAATGATAAAGTAGCATTAAAAACAGGAAGATGAAAACAACCTATATATGCTTCTATAAGTGAATAGTTCAATATTCCATATCAAAGAATACTACTTAGTAATAAAAGGAATGAATTGTAATCTTAAGAGATAAAGGCAGGAAGATCAGGAATTTAAGTCCAGCCCTGGCACTAGAGGTTGAGACCAACCTGGGCTGCTTGAAATTCTGTCTTAAAACGGAGAGAGAGTCAAAATTTTCTCCTTTTAAATGATTTCTTTCAGCTAATTTGTCTCAGCAAGGAAAATCATGACTAACACTCCGAAATATATTGGGCAAAAGCTTTGTAACAAAATATGTACAATAACTTCTATAACTCACTAGCAAAATCTGAAACTCACCAAAAAAAAAAAAAACCTTGAAAAAAATTGTTCAACTTTGTTAATCATCAGAGTAAAATTGCTATGAGATATTGCAAAATTACATATTTGCAATAATAGCTAAATTGGTATGGAGAGGCGACTCAGTGATTAAGAAATTTTGTTCAGAACCATGAGGACTGGAGTTTGGATGGTAGAACTCAGGTAGCAATGTCCATAAAACTCTACCTCTGAGAGCTACTGCCCTCTTCTGGCATCCATGGGTACAGCCATGAACACACGTGTGCACACAGTCAAACAAACACACAAACACAAAATAAAATGTTTAAAAGTGCTCTGAGAGGAGAGAGAGAGCACGTGACTGCACATGTATGATATGTAGGGAGCATATTCGTACATGCCACAGCATGCTTGTGGCTATCAGGACAACAGAGCTGGTTCTCTCTTTCCACCATGTGGGTCCCCGGAATCAATCTTAAGTCCTCAAGCATGGTAGCAAGCTTCTTTACTGGCTCAACCATCTCACAAGACCATAAAATAAATCTTTAAAAAGTAGCGAACTAAGCCGGGCGTTGGTGGCACACGCCTTTAATCCCAGCACTCGGGAGGCAGAGCCAGGCAGATCTCTGTGAGTTCAAGGCCAGCCTGGGCTACCAAGTGAGTCCCAGGAAAGGCGCAAAAGCTACACAGAGAAACCCTGTCTCGAAAAAACCAAAAAAAAAAGTAGCGAACTAAACAGCAAATGATGAGAAAGACGTGCAGCATCTGGACACTCTTAGATGCTACTATGTGGGTAAACGGGTATAACAACTTTGGAAAACCATGTGAGAATTCTTTTATTGTTTTTTGATTAGTTTTTTTTTTTTTTTTTATTTTTGGTTTTTTCGAGACAGGGTTTCTCTGCGTAGTTTTGCGCCTTTCCTGGAGCTCACTTGGTAGCCCAGGCTGGCCTCGAACTCACAGCGATCCGCCTGCCTCTGCCTCCCAAGTGCTGGGATTAAAGGCGTGCGCCACCACCGCCCGGCTGTTTTTTTGATTAGTTTTACCTGATTAATTCTTTGGCAATTTCATACATTTAGATGATGAAATTTAGCCATTTCAATCTTCATTTGACTCCCATCCCCCTCCCTCTATTTCCTGATAAGTTGCCCTCCTAATTTTGAGTCTTCTTTTTGTGTGGGGCCCTCTGAGTTTAGTTAGAATTCTTCCCTGGATGTGGCTAGGAGATTTCCTGGAGCAAGGAGAATTTAGTAGCGGCCACATAAAGAAAAATAACACCCTTACCCCAACAACTGTTAACTGCTAATAGTCCTTGAGGACCAAGTTGGGTCTCCTGTACCTCTCCCTCCCTATGATGAAATGCGGAGGGCCCAGTCTCCTGCAGCTCTTGTGTAGCTAGCCACAGCTGCAGTGAGCTCATGAGGATGGTTGGTGTGTCTTGTCTGGAAGATGTACTTTGGCTGCACATCTCCCTATCTTTTGTCTCTTCCATGTTTTTTCCTGCTCCCGCTTCCAGTCCCCCAGCCTCGGAGCCTAGGATACAGCTGTTCCATTTAAGGCCAACCACTCCACCATCACATGTTCCCAGCACTTTGGATAGATACGGATTTCTGCATTAACTGTCACCCGTTGCAGTAGGAAGCCTCTCCGATGACAGCTGGTGCAGCACTAATCTATGGGTATAAATATGAGTACTTAGAATGGCGGTTCGACAAAGCCATTTAGTCAAAGTTTCTTAGAAAGCAAAACATGAATATGGCCCAGCAATACTACTAATGGGAACTTACTCAAATAGAAGTAAAGCTTAGATAGTCAAAGGCATATAAGAAGATCACGGGTGCTTTATTCATAATAGTCTCAAACTAGAAACAGGCCAGCAGTCCATCTTCAGTAGAATAGATAAACTGCAGTATAATTATACTATTAAATATTACTCAGTGGTCATTACTAATGCAAGGCTTGATGGAGGTACTTACCCATAATCACAGCAGTAAGGAGTGAGAAGCACGCAGTGAGTTCCAGGCCAGCCAGTGATACATAGAAAGGCCCTGTCCCCCAAATCCAAAGGGTTGGTGGGGTGCAGTTGGGAGTAACCTATACAGCATGGGTGAATCTCAAAAACAGCCTGATGAAAGAAGCTGAGATTTTAAAAACACAGTGTAAATTTACACTTAGTAGAAGTTTGGTTTTTGTTTTTTTGAGACAGGGTTTCTCTGTAGCCCTGGCTGTCCTGGAACTCACTCTATAAACCAGGCTGGCCACCAACTCATAGAGATCCGCCTGTCTTTGCCTCCCAAGTGCTGAGATTAAAGGCGTGCGCTGCCGCCGCCGCCGCCGCCGCCACCACCACCACCACCACCACCTGGATCACTTATCGGAAGTTGTAGAAGTATAAAAGGATCTATTGTTGACAGAAAGACAGATCATGGTTCCAGGAGGAGAAAGATGAGAGAGGAAAGGAGAGACTGGAGGTAAGGAGAACAGTACATACCATATGAATATGTTCTAGATTTTCTTTGGAGATAGGGTCTTGCTATGTAGACCAATCCGAACCTTGAATTCATGGCAGTCCTCCAGACTCAGCCTCATAAGCCCTAGAGTTAAAAGTAGGAGCCACTACACCTGGCTCTAGTATTCTTATCTTTCCTAAATTTTTTGCAATTATTATTTATTTTCATATGTGGATTCATGTGTGTGTGGATGTGCGTGGGGGGGGTGCACGTGCACGTGTGTGTGTGTGAGAGTCAGGGTGCATGCAGAGAACTCAGAGGACAATCTGTGAGTTGGTTCTCTACCATATAGGTTGCTATCCTCCCTGTGGGCTGTGGGGATACACTCAGGTTGTTAGCCTGGTGTGTCAGGCTCTCTACTTTCTAAGCCAGTGGTTCTCAACCTTCCTAATGCCCCAACCCAGTTCCTCATATTGTCACCCCAACCAGAACATTGTTTCGTTGCTACTTCATAACTGTAATTTTGCTACTGTTACAATTTGAAATGTAAATATCTGATATGCAAGCTATCTGATGCAATCCATGTGAAAAGGTCATTTGACCCCCAAGGGGTCGTGATCCACAGGTTGAGAACCATTTATCCACTTTCTGTTCCCATCAACAGCTATCTATTCACTGACAGAATCCAGTTTTCCTTCAGTCTCCTTGATCTCTCTGGGTTTATTTTCTTCATTTCTGTTCTACAGCTAGAATCTAAATCCTCATGGCCTCCCAGATGGCTTGCCAAAGCAACAAGTTCATTTCTCTCTACTCAGAATATCAACTGTCTCCAAATTTTTTTGGGGGGGAGTACAAATTAAAGCTACATATCTATGAATGTCAAGGGACTTCAGTATTTTACACACACTATAACATTCATTTTCCTTGTTATAAAAGTAATTTTATGTGTACTGTTTTGAAAGCCAGCTTCTTTTTCTCTCTATGTAGCAGAGGATGACCTTGAACTTCTTCCATCTCCCTGGTGATGGGATTACAGGCATGAGGCACCACATGGAGGTTCATCTGTTTTGTTTTTTTTTCTATAATTCTGGAGCTGGGAGGTAATACAGTGGCAGAGTGCTTCCCAGCACTTAGGAAGTCCTCAGTTCATACCCTAGTACCACCACCACAAGGAAGGAGGAGCAGGGGCAGGCATGGTGGCGCACGCCTTTAATCTCAGCACTCGGGAGGCAGAGGCAGGCGGATCTCTGTGAGTTCGAGGCCAGCCTGGGCTACAGAGCGAGATCCAGGACAGCCAGAGCTACATAGTAAGACCTTTGTCAAAACAAAACTTCAAAACACTGGCTGCTCCTTCAGAGGATCTGGGTTTGATTCCCAGCACCCCCAAGGTGGCTTACAACCATCTGTACCTTCAGTTCCAGGGCATTCAACATCCTCTCTTGGCCTCTATGAGCACCAGGTGAGACACCCATCCACATAAAATACAAAATTGGGGAGGGGGGTTGTGAGTTTACTTCCCAGCACCCACATGGCTAATTCACAATCAACTGTAACTCTAACCTTAGGGGTTCTGACATCTTCTGGCCTCTAAGAACACTGCACTTGTATGTACATACCAGCATATAGACACATATGTACACATTATTAAAAATAAAATCAAAATGTTAAAAGTCCTTCCTGTGAGATTAATATATGTATTTGTAATAACTCAACATTCTGACATCTTTTCTATGCAGTTTATGCATACTCAGATACAACTACAACAGTAACATCATACTAATTTGTAATATTTTTTTTCTTATTTTCATGACAGTATAGATCTCCACCATCTTCAAATTGTATTATTCTGGTTACAAAAGTAATGTATACTTATTGTATAAAATATGTATATACTGTACCCATCATTTATAGAGGAGTCTTTCCTAATTTTCCCATGCACTCAAGAGAGCCCTCACTTTGAGAAAATCATGGAACTTTTTTCTGTTTTTGTGATTCTGAACACAATTCAGGGCCTTGCTGGACAGCTTTTTTTTTTCTTTTGTTTTGTTTTGTTTTTTAACCACTGAGCCACATCCTCAGTTGGCTACAATTTCTTTTGTTTCTGTTTTCAGGCAGTCTGGAACTCTGTAGTTCAGACTGGTCTTGACTTTATATGATCCTCCTGTCTCAGTCTCGCAAGAGCTGGAATTAGAAATTTGTGTCCTCATGCCTGACTTCTTTTTAGGTATCCACTCATTCAGCAATCATTTGTTGTGTGTCTTCTATATGCTGAACATTTTTTTTCTTATGCCAAGTATACATGTAGCAGTAAACAAAAAGTTGCTGACATTGTCGTGGTATTGTGTTCCCCAAAATATTGTGTACCCTAATAAATTTATCTGGAGTCAGAGAACAGAACAGCCACTAGATACAAAGGCTAGAAAATGGTGGCACTCACACCTTTATTCCTAGCATTCCAGGGGGAGAAATCCATCTGGGATCTCTGTGAGTTCAAGGCCACATTGGAAAGAGCCAGGCATGGTGACTCATGCCTTTAATCCCAGAAAGTGAGCCTTTAAT
This sequence comes from Peromyscus maniculatus bairdii, assembly GCF_049852395.1. Taxonomy (NCBI): domain Eukaryota; kingdom Metazoa; phylum Chordata; class Mammalia; order Rodentia; family Cricetidae; genus Peromyscus; species Peromyscus maniculatus. Next base: position 18,726,005 of record NC_134875.1, read on the forward strand.
CCCAGGGAGTGGTGGTAGAAAGCAGAAAGATATATAAGGCGTAAGGACCAGAAACTAGAAGCATTTGTCTGCTTAAGAATGTGGCTGGTTAAGGTTTTAGGTTTTGAGCAGCACAGTTCAGCTGAGAGCCATTCGGATATGAGGACACAGAGACTTCCAGTCTGAGGAAACAAGATCAGCTGAGAAGTTGGCCAGGTGAGGTTAGTTCTGGCCTGTTCTGTCTCTCTGATCTTCCAGTATTCACCCCAAATACTTGGCTCAGGTTTGTTTTATTAATAAGAACTTTTAAGATTCATGCTACATGACATCATGAAATATAGTTTGTGGTAGGAGTTACTAATAAATATGTAATACGCTGAGTAAGTGATAAATGCTTTGATAAAATAGAAATGCAAAAAGAAAGTGAAACAGGGTTTTCAATAGTCTTTTTTTTAATCTTTTACTGGAAGGTTTTTTGTTTGTTTTGAGATAGGGGCTCACATAGCCTAGGCTGGACTAGAACTTAAAATGTAATTGATAATGACCTTAAACTTCTGATCCTCGTGCTTTAGCCTCCCAGGAGCTGGAGTCACACCATGCCCGGTCTCTGCAATACTGCGAACTGAGTCCAGGGCTTTGCACCTCTAAGCAAGTACTTCACCGATTGAGCTCTAGCTCTAGCCCTTGTAGTTTAAAAGGGGCTCTATTAATTGTTTGAGAATTTCGTACAATGAATTTTGATCATATGTACCTTTTCTCCCAACTCCCCCCAGGTCCACTCATACCTCCCTGCTCACTTCTGGTCCTTTGGTTTTGTAACAATTTGTGCAGCCTAAATAATCTTGGGTATGGAGCCACTCCTTGGAATGTGGTCAAAGTACCAGGGATCACACCCTGGAAAGAAACTGGTTGTCCCTCTCCCCGTGTGAAAAACAAAAGGTCAGTTGTACTTATGAACTCACAACAGTTGCGATGTCATGCACAAGACCTGCCTGTGTAAACTCAAGTCAGACAAAATCCCAGTATGGTGCGGGGAGGTGGTCATGGAGTCCTTGTTTTATCTTTTGACATACATGTAGCCCAGTGTAGCTTCAAATTTGAGATCTTTGTGCCTCAGCCTTCTAGTTACTGGGATTATAGTTGCACACTACTCCCCTTAGTAGCTGAGATAAAGGCAAATGCAAAGGCCCTGAGGTTTAGACTGATTTGTGAAAAGAATCCATGGGAGCAGGAGCAGGCCAAGCAAGATGTTTACTAGGAAATATAGAGTAGGCAGAGGCCAAATCATGCAGGCCTAGTCGTCCATGGTAAGCCCTTTGGATTTTATCCCAAATGTGATGAAAACCCCATTGAAAGAGTGAGAACACAAGAAAAAGATTAGTTCTTTTCTTTCTGTTTATTGAGATAAGGTCTCATGTATCCTAGGCTGGCCTCAGACTTGATATGTAATTGAGGATGATCTTGAACTCCTGACCCTTCTTCTGGGGTGACAGAAATGAGTTACCACATACAGTTCATTTGTGTTTTAAAAATTGGCAGAGACCTAGAGGATTTAGGGATTGGGGATTTAGCTCAGTGGTAGAGCACTTGCCTAGCAAGTGCAAGGCCCTGGGTTCGGTCCTCAGCTCTTGAAAAAAAAAAAGGCAAAATAACAAAAATGCCAGGCAGTGGTGGCGCACACCTTTAATCCCAGCACTTGGGAGACAGAGGCAGACGGATCTCTGTGAGTTCAAGGCCAGCCTGGACTACAGAGTGAGTTCCAGGAAAGGCACAAAGCTACAGAGAAACCCTGTCTCAAAAAAACAACAAAACTAAACAAAAGTATTGTGACAGTTGGGAATGTAGTACTGTTGGTAGAGTGCCTTCTTAGCATGTATCAAACATTATTTTGCATGGCCAGAATCAAATACAATGGGGCATTGTAGTCCTTACTTGTAACTGCACTTGGGAGATGGAGGCAGAAGGAACAGGAAGGAGTTCAAGAGCTGCCTGAGATCTTGTCTAAACAAATATTCTGGAGATGTAGAGATGGTTAAGGTTAAGACCACTTTCTGTTCTTGCAGAGGACCTGAATTGGTTCTCATCACCCACATCAGTTAGTTCACAACTACCTATAACTCTAGCTCCAGAGGGTCTGATACCTCTGGTCTCCCTGGATACCTGCACTCATGTGCACAAACCCACATGTGAGTACCCACACAAACTTAAAAATAATAAATAATAGATTTTAAATGTTATCCTGTCTCCCTATGTGTTTTTGTTGTTGTTTTTCTTTTCTTTTCTTTTCTTTTTTCCCAAGACAGGATTTCTCTGTGTAGTTTTGGTGCCTGTCCTGGATCTCACTCTGTAGACCAGGCTGGCCTTGAACTCACAGAGATCCTCCTGGCTCTGCCTCCCGAGTGCTGGGGTTAAAGGCATGTGCCACCACTGCTTAGCCTCCCTATGTGTTTATAAGAAGACATATAGGCAGAGAGTACTGTCTGACACTTGCATGCACAAAGAGATGATCATGTAAACACAATTTGTTGTTCTCTACAGTACAATAGGGCAAGAAGAGAGGTAACAGGACTTTGGGGGCATTTATGCTATTAGCTGTGATCCAGGTGAGAAGCAAACCAGCTCAGCAGCATGACAGCAGTAGAGAGTTGTAAAGGGATGGCTTCTGAACTTGTAGAAAGTGGACAGCATTGCTAATGCCTAAACTTGGGAGTATAAGAGGAAGTGAAGTCTGACTCCAAGACTTTCCGACCTTCCTTTCAGAACTGACGCAAATGGTCCATTTAATTCCCTCCCTCTTAGTTCCTTAGGAACTAAGGAAAACAGGCCTCATGCATTGAGGCACGGAGTCTGAGTCATGCTGACTTTGAGATTAGATCACTCAAGTGGGGATGGTGAGTAGGCAGTTTAAATATGAATCTCAAGTTCAAGGCACAGGTCAGGCCTAGCCATTACAGTGTGAGATCACCCCGGAAATGAATATAGCTAGAAGAAAGAAGATGCCCAAGGCTTGAGCCCCGGGCCACTCTGTTTGTCCCCAAATCAGGAAGAAGAGCAACCAGCAGCAGAGACTCATGGAAACTAATGAGGTCAGAAGGAACTGAAGTCACAGAAGCATAATGAAAGATGTTTCCAGAAGAGCCTCTATGAGGCTATATGATTCTTTTGTGAAAACCAAAGAAGCAAAAAGTCCTGTCTCTTTCCCAAGTAAAAATAATTACTTTACATGGTGCCAGGGATTGAACAGAGCTCAATTTTTGAAAGCTAAGCAAGTAATCAACTGCAACTGAACTGTATCCCTAGCCAGTAGGTGTCAATTTTCAGGCAATATAATTCGTTTAGCACCATTAATAAATTTTTCTTGAACACTATTGCTCAATTTTTGCTGATTAATTTCTAATGTTATTTAGTGCTTACAGGAGCACATGTGATTGGATGACTCGTATTTTCAGTGGTCATGACTTCGAAAACTGGGTGTTGAGACTCTCCAAATGCTTCTCAGGAAACTAAGGAAACAGGAATGGGGTGTGGGGGAGTGTCAGTTGACTGTAGCATGTTCAAATCACTAGTCTAAACTCAGCCCCACCTCCAGAATTGAAGATCTATATCCTCAAATATTTGACAGTTTCCATGGTAGAGATGTTAAACTTGTATTGTGTGAACCTGAAAGGAAGAACTTAGAACTTGCTCATATTTCATCCACAAAAGAAAATGTTGATATTTTCAGTTGTGCAAATATCATTATGACAATTTCAAAGCACTTCTGTGATCTAGTCTTCAGAGAAGTCTGAGTTGGCAATTATTTACCAATAAACATGAAATAAGATATTTCCCATTGCCGGTTTCCACTGTCTTATTTTTCATGTGGGGTGGGAGGAAGAGACTAGTATAACATATATCTTTAATTTTATTTTTTAAAGATCCCAGTTTAATAAATTTATAGCAATACTATTTTGATTACTTTTTAAAGACTGGATTTAAAATAATAAAATCCTCAGCTTTGAAACCAAGTCCTTGAACTATAAAAATATAAAAATTTGTGCGACACAATGGGCCACATTACAGCCTCCATGACAAGATTTTTCTTCTTTTTCTTTTTTTTGTGTGTTTTCTTTTAAATTTGGTTTTGATGGGGGGGGGCTTGCAAGAGTAAAGGGTGGATGCGAGGGGACAAGGAGATATGTGGGATCAGAATGCATGATGTGAACTCCACAAAGAATCAATAAATGTTTTTAAAAAATGGAATGATGAAGATGTCTCTGAATGGCTCAGTGGTTAGGAGCATGGTGCTCTTGAAGAGCATCAGAATTCATTCCTAGCACCCTTGTTGGTCAGTTCATAGCTACTATAACTTCAGCTTCAGGAGGATCTAATACCTCAGCCCTCTGAAGGCACTTGCACTCTTGTTCACACACACACACAGGCACACACTTAAAAATAATAAACTTTTTAAATAGTTGTATACAACTTACTCCCTTAGCTGTTAGGGTTTGTTTGAACAGTGGACATGCTTTTGTAGTGACATGGGTTCCCAAAGGGTAGTAATTGAACATTGTGCAAATTCTGAGAAGTCCGGTAAGGGAACCCATAACTGATCATTGGTTAACATGGAATTTGTTACATGAGGTTCAATTCTCTCACCTTAAAATTTATATGCTGGCCGTATATAGTGATTTGTGCTTATATTCTCAGAACCCAAGAGGCAAAGGCAGGAAGACTACCAAGAGTCCAAGCCTATCCTGAGCTCCATATGGATATCGAATCCCTAGAGCCTCATAATGTCATAATGTAATCATATTTGGAGATAGGGCTTGTTTTGTTCTATTTTGTGTCACAGTATATTGTGCTGTTTGGAGAAAGGATCTCACTGTGTAACCCTGGCTGGCCAGCCTTGAACTTGTGGGAATCCTTATATTTCTATCTCCCAAGTGCTGGGTTACAGACATACATTACTATGCCTGATTTTGCAATAGCATCTTTAAAGAGATGATTAACTTAAAATGAACTCTTCATAGTGGGCCCTAATCCAGCATGGCTGGTGTGTTTCTAAGAGGACATGTAGACGGACACTTGGATGCACAAAGTGATAATCAAGTGAACACACTTGGTTGTTTGAGGAAGGGTCTCATATAGTCCAGGCTGGCCACCAACTTCTTTATGTTTTTAGGGATGACCTTGAACTTCTGATCCTTCTGCTTCTACCCCAAATGCTGTAGCTACAAGTGTGTACCACCAGACCTGGCTTATGCAGTACTAGGGATTGAACCTAGTGCCTGCCAGGTAAGCATTCTGCCAACTGAGCCATATCCCCAGATCTCTAGTGACATGTTTTGTTGTTGTTTTTTCCATAGCAGCATAATTAATTTTGATTTTATTTTTCATAATTAGGTTAAGTTTTTTTTAATTTATTCTCCTCTCATATGTTACTTCTCATATATTACACCTCTCATGTATATACATTCTCCCTCCATCTCTCACACCTGATCCCTCCTGTTCCCATCCCCACCCACTCCCAGTCCACCAACAAAATCTATTCTATTTTGATGAGTCAATGAGTTTAATTATGATTGCTTACATGAGCATGGGTGGGGAATTATTGACTGGAGCACAGGAAACTTACCGGTAGCTATGCCACTAAAGAAAGTGTCTTTCCTTCCCCGGGCAACTATTAACTACCAGTAGCTCTTCATGGGGCCTATGAATCCCCTCCTCCACTCCCTGACTGACAGCCACATGATAGCTGTCTATCTAAAATTCAGCTGGGAGGAAATAAACTTTGCTATTTTAGGCCACCCAGTCCATGATATCTTGTCCTGACAGCCTCAGCAAGGTAGCATAGAGGTATGGAAGATGACATGGACATAACTGCTGGACAAAAGTATTCAAGTGTTTAAGACCCAGATCAGTGAGGGACACTAGGTAGCCTACTGGCGTGGGAGGGAGGCAGGGAGGGTAGAAAGAGCACATACAGCTGCAGATGCGTGCAGGCTGCTTGATTGGAGACATGAATTGCCACTTCATCAGTTAAATATGAAGCAAGACCTTCAACTAAGTGGGGAAAATAGGCAGGGAATTTCAGCTTTGATGAGAGAGAAATGTTTTAAATAGTCTGGTAGGTGAGTGCTGTGTCTTTTTCAAATACCATAAGATAAAATCATCCCTGAGCCAGGTGTGGTAGCACATACCTGCAATCCCAGGACTTGGGAGGCAGAGGCAGGACTGCTAAGTATGTGAAGCCAGCCTGGTCTGCAAAGTTAAGTTCCAGCCTTGAATACCAAGAATACCCTGTCTGAAAAGAAAGAAACAATGTAAAAATAAAGAAGATCTCTCCTAAAGTTTGAAGGTGGATCCCTCTTGAATGGGGTTAGTGCCCGGATGAAAGAGACTCCAGAGACCCCTGGCTCCTTCTACCATATAATGGCAGCAAAAGACACCACCCATGACCAGGGAGTGGGCTGCCGCTACACACCAAACATTGGCGACTTGGTATTGGAATGCCCAGCCTCTAGGGCTATGGGAAATTTCGGTTGTTTCTAAGCCATCAACTGAAGTGTATGAAGATTCTTGGGCAGTGCTAACAACCCAGTTAAAGCCAGGCCCGTGAAAAGTTGAGGTTATCCAGGTTTGGGTTCTTGCAAGATGTAAGAAATAAAACTTGATGGTTCATTTTCAAAAGTGCCCACAGCCAGTCTAGTTCCAAATATAAACAAAAAGCACTAGCTGACTCCTAGCTAGCCCCATCCTCAAGACCATGGTATACCACTCTCCCACCCAAGCGAGAAGTTTAGAGTAGAAAATTCCTAACAGCTAAGCTTGCCTGCAATGCCATGAGCCTGAAAAGTTTTAACATAAACACAGTGTAAAACATGCAGATGAATCCATGCACACAGAGATGAAACATGCCTGGTCTTATTGAGAAACAGATCGATGTGAGCAACAGAGAGAAGGATAACATCTAGATGGTGTTTTAAGTTTTTACCTTCCTGATTATTCAGTAAGAGGAAAGGGAAGAAGAGTGTAGCCTTAGCATTCATAAGCTGTTCTCTGCACTCAGTTACCATACCTGCCTATCATTCTAGGCTGATGGCTGGCTTACAAAGCCATAAACTCCCACTTTTGCTATTCTGAGTCTCTGGAACTCCTATTGTGAAATGAGGCTCACTGTTTCTCATAACAGATAAATGTGAAGGAATTTGTGAAGAAATAATTATAATAATGGGTGGTGGAGCCTTAGCTGGATAGGAATTAAAGTGGTTATCTATTGATATAAAAGTAATGATAAAGCCAGTTATGCAGGCTTATTCCTGTAATCCCAGAACTTGGTGGAGGCAGGAGGGTCTAGAGTTCTGGAATAGCCTATGCTATCCCATTTTTTTTCTTAAAAAAAAAAGCAAGAGAGATATTGGCTGGTACAATGCTCAGTGGATACAGGCATTTGCTACCAAGCCTGACTGACCTGAGTTCCATCCCTGGACTGAAGAGAACTCGGTTCTGTAAGTTGCCATCCGACCTCCACAGGTGTGTTTTGGCATGCATGCACTTGACATTACCACCACACACATTGTATATACACACTGCTAATTTTTTTAAAAATGTAAAAGAGATACATACAAAATCACCTGTGTCCTATAAAAGAGATGATGTGTACTTAATGACATTTGCTATTGTTTTAGAATGGCATCCGTGAAAGGACCAGTGCTTGTGAATGAAAAAAAAAAGAGTCATATGCATGAAACATTAATTCAATTTTGTACATTTGAAATTAAATAATGAGTGTTCAGTAATAATAGATACCTTTTTCACAAGCATATTTTAGTATGTGTTTGTGCATTGTTGAAAGGGGAACATGTCACATGCTATATATTTTTACAAGCATATTTCATATATATAATATTTATTGAATAGGGAGCACATAGTATATGCTATATCACAATTGTACTTTGGGGACACTTTTTGAGGCAAAATATTGCTATGTGAGCAAGGCTCTCTTGTGACTCACTGCGCAGCCAGTTCAAAACTTGTAGCAGTTCTTTTGCCTCTGTCTCCCAAGTGCTGCTGGGCATAGGTATTAAACACCATGCCTCTGCTGTTTTTGGAGACAAGGTCTATTGGCGAAATTATTAAGGCCACTCCACGTAGTTAAAAGGGAGGTTTATTTAGTGGAGTAACTTAACAAATGAAGGGATAGGTAGGTTGCAGGGTCTGGGAAAGACATAGCACAGTCTGACGGTGTTCTCTGGAGAACTCTGCTCAGTCTACCTCCAGCGTCCAGGGTCCAAGAACCAAGAGAGAAGGCGCATCCGGATTTTGAGTCTTCAGGGTCCTCTCTTCACCCCACCTTGTAGGCGTGAGAGTTACCGAAGCCTCAATGGGGGTTGGAACTTCCAGATCAAGGTTGGAATGGCTACCCACTAGAAAGGTCATCCTAGTAGCCCTGACTGGCCTAGAACTCATTATAGACTAGGCCAGCATTAAACTCACAACAATCTTCCTGTATTTGGCTCCCAAGTGCTGGGATTGCAGGAATGAGTCACCATGCTTGGCTTTGAAAATGCTTTTAAACTTTACTATTGTTTTTGATATTTTTCTATGTTAAGCTTTGTATTACTCTTTTTAGAAAGTAAAGATTTGATTTGATGATTATTTTACAATGCAAACAAACTTTACATAAATCAAAATCTATCTATCTATCTATCTATCTATCTATCTATCTATCTATCTATCTATCTACCTACCTTCCTATCTATCTACCTATCTATGTGGCTGAATAACCCAGGGATTTGTATATGCTAGCCAATCACTCTACCACAGGGCTACATGCCTACTCCTCAATAGATAATTTTTAAAAATAGTATTGTAAGGCCAGGTGAGATGGCAGATGCCCATAATCACAGCAGTTGAGACTGAAGTAGCAGGATCCTTGCAAGCCTGTAAGTACCCAGGCCAGCTAGGGCTACATAGAAACACCTTGTCTTGAAAAAATAGTGTTCTACATTATACTTTCAAATAGTTAGATGTGCAAAATAGTATATGATGCTTAAGTGCAAATGGGATCAATCAAAAATATTGAAAAAGTGAAATGTCAAGTAAATGGCTTCTACATCTGCCTAGCTTGAGCTTTCTCCTATGTGGACCTATAATGATGCCAAAGCCATCAGTAGTGCCAATGATCAAATGATCATGATGTTTCTCTTTCTTATAGCTTTCCACAGACATATCTGGCTTGGAGAAACTGGCTGAGATTTTTCCACTGATCAGCGGGTGATAATAATAAATGTGGTTTGCCAGGCATGATGGGGCAGGCCTTTAATCCCAGCACTCAGAGGCAGAGGCAGGCAGATATCTGTGAGTTCAAGGCCAGCCTGGTCTACAGAGTTAGTTCCAGGACTGCCAGAGATACACCAAGAAATCCTGTTTTGAAAAACCAAAAAAGCCAAAAAAGAAAAAAAAATGATAAATGTGGTTCATAGTCTCATGGTTCTCTTGGCTTCCACTTCTAGTAAGATTGCACTTAGGTGACCTTTTTCAATGTGTTGTACAAAGTCAATACTTTACCAATGCCTCTGAGGTCAATGAGCCATTTGGAATTTTTTCTTTGAGACAGGGTATCACACAGTAGCCTAAGATGACCTGGAGGCCACTATATAGCTGATGATGGCCTCATATTTGTGGAAATCCTCCTGCCTCAGCCTCCTGAGTGCTGGGATTACTGGCATTAGCCACCATGTTGAGCTCCACATGGACCCTTGATAAAAAGCTTTTCTCTATTCAGGGCTGGAGAGATGGCTCAGAAGTTAATGATGTTTGATGATCTTCCAGAGGTCCTGAGTTTGATTCTCAGGATCCATATTGGGCAGCTCACAACTTCCTGTAATTCCAGCTGCTCCGGATCTGATGGCCTCTAAGGACAAAACACATGTATACACACACACACACACACACACACACACACACACACACACACACACACACACAAACACACACACAAACACAATCATTTAATATTTGAGACAGAGACATAGCTCTGGCTGACCTGGAATTCACTGTGTAGACCAGGCTGGCCTCAAACTCACAGAGATTCACCTGCCTCTGACTCTCAAATGGTGAGATTAGAGGTGTGTGCCACCATACCTGCCCATAATAAACCTTTTTAAAAGGCTTTTCTGGATTCATTTCTAAAATTTTCAGCCCACTGTATATGAAATTTCCATCACATGCAATGTTAGCTCTTTGTGAGCAGACTGCATCGTCACCTGCTGTTTATAGTGTGTTACAGAAGGGTGGCCACGAAACTACCCAGTTTGGTGGTTTGCACAAGAGTGTTTTAAGCCCTCCATTCTTCTTTCATTTCCCAGTATTGGTTGCCATCTTGGTTCTGGCATAATCTACAGAATAGAAAGTTGAAAGGAGCAATTTCTGATATGAGAACACAAGCTATCTTGTTAGCAAACTATATGTGATATGCACTCACCACAAGACCCTGCTTAACCATAATGGTAAGATGAATGGTTTGATTGGAGATGGGTATGATGGTTTCTTCCAAGTTACCTTTTGACTATTAGCTTTAACTGTCAACACAACCCAAAATCTCCTGGGAAGAGAATCTTTGTGACATTGTTTACATTGGGGTGGCAGGTGGTCATATCTATGGGAGATTATTTTGATTATCTTAATTGGTGTGGGGATACCCACCATGAATGAGGGCAGCTAAAGTGAGAAATCCACAGAGTCTGCTTAAATGGCAAGGAATTTATTAGGGTATAAAAACTCACTACAGCCTGGGAGATTTATCATAGGATCCTGGAAAGCTGAGCTATGGTCCACGCTGTTCTTCTGCCTGGTCTGTCTCTGCATCTAAAAACCATGAGGCAGAGAGAACATATGGCGTATGTGCATCTCAGTTGTTAAGGGTTCCAAGATGCCATGCCCCAGTAGGATGTACTTCAAGGTCATAGGCAGGTAGAGCAGTTACCTGCTCCCTCTCTAGGGGCGATGCTTCAAGGTCATAGCCAGAACAGCTACCCACTACAGTCAGCACTTTCTGGAGCAGCCCACATAAAAGGACATGGAAGAAGGAAAGTGTCTTGCATTTTGCTTGCTGGTGTTCACTCTTGCTGATGAGTTCATCAGTCCTGTTACTGCTGCTGCTGATTCTTTAACTGACACAGAACCAGCTTCATTAGGCTGCCAGTGTGGACTGAAGACGCTTGGCTGGTTTTTGGAACCAGCTACTTCAAACTTTTGATGTGGACTGAAGATAAACACCTTTTCATGAGTCTTCTAGGCCTGTAGTGCCATATTGGGACAGTAGAGACATCCAGTCCCAGGGACTGAGAAACTCCTGGATTTGCTACCTCTCTAGTGTGCACAGTCACAGTTGGACTACAAAGATCATATTGTGTAAGCCACTCCAATAAATGCACATTTAAAATATTTATTTTATTTTCTTCAGATTATAATAAAGTTACATCATACCCCGCCCCCGAATCCTCCCATATACCCCTCCCTGCTTTCTTTCAAATTCATGACCTCTTTTTAACATTAATTGTTATTACATACATCCATGAGTATGTATATACATATATATTCCTAAATACATAAATACAACCTGCTCATTATGTGTGTTACTTGTATGTATGTTTCCATGGCTGACCATTTGGTATTGAATAACCAATTGGTGCGTTCTCCCCTGGGGAAGCCTTTCTCTCCCACTCTCAGCCTTCCTTAGCTGTCTGTACTTCTTTGTTTAGGGATGAGGCACTGTGGGCTTTCCCCCTGTTAATGTTAGCATGTCTATTGGTATTGTCCTTGTTTCAGATCATGTTTGGGCAGTCATGCTGGTGAGACTTTATAAGGGTGTAGCTTCTGCACTACTAGGAAACACAATCTCACAGCAAGCCCCTTGATCCTCTGGCTCTTAAAATTCTTCTGTCCTCTCTTCTGCAATTATCTCTGAGCCTTAGGTGCACAAATTGTATTGTAAATGTATCAATTGAGACTGGGATCCACATCTATACATTTCATTGGCTATGATTTTCTGTGATTTTCTCTGTTACAAAGAACAATTTCCTTGATGACAGGTGAGGACTACACTTACCTGTGGGTATGAGGAGAGGTGGAAGGTAAGTCCCTATTGCTGAAGACACCATGCACTTCAGACACGGGATCCAGAATCCCCTGAGCTGGAACAGATAGGAAGGCCTCTTCCCGCCGGTGGTGGTGGTGGTGGCGGCGGCGGCGGTGGCGGCGGCGGAGGCAGTGGTGGCAGTGGCGCACGCCTTTAATCCCAGCACTTGGGAGGCAGAGGCAGGCGGATCTCTGTGAGTTCAAGGCCAGCCTGGGCTACAGAGTGAGTTCCAGAAAAGGCGCAAAGCCATGATATCTATGAGCTACAACAATGATCAGCATGGTATGATAACCCTAAAGGTACAGTAGTGGCATGCATGACTTGTCAAGAACCAACAGCTCTCTACTTGGACTTAAGACCTGCTCAACAAGAGGGAAACCATGCCTGGTCCTGGAAACCTAGCCAACTACCCGGGGCTAGTGAAGTCATGGATCTTGGTGGAAAACCTAGAATTACCACTTTACTAAACCAGCAGAATCCCTAACTAACCCCGCTGTAACATATATATTCATTCTATAGGTTGTGTTCCTCTCGAGAACCCTCACTAATACACCATGGAGAAGAGAACTCACTTCTCCATGGGAAAGCAGAGGCACAATGTGTGTCTGTGTATGGTCTGTCAGCAACAAAATACTTAAACGTTTTTATTAGCATGTATTAATTACATACAATAATGGATTTTATTGTAACATTTACAAACCTACATTGTGATAGTTACTTTTTGTCAACTGGACACCAATTAGAGTCACCTGGAGGATGGTACCTCAGGTGAGGAAATGCATCCATCAGATTGGCCTGTAGTCATGCCCGGGCAGCATTTTCTTGATTGTTGATTGATGTGAGAGGGTCCATCTCACTTCAGGCACTGCTACTCCTTGGCAGGTGGGCCTGAGAGGTATTAAAAGGTAGCTCTGAACATAAGCTTGAGGATAAGACAATAAGCAGCGCTCCTCCATTGCCTCTGCTTCAGTTCCTGCCTCTAGGTTTCTGTCTTGAGGTCTTGTCCCAACTTCCCTTCAAGATGGACTACAGCTATAAGTTGAAATAAACAAATTCCTCCCCAGTTTAATTTTGGTTTTGGCCAGTGTTTTATCCCAGCAACAATAAAGCAAACTAGGACATGTGTGTAATGTATTTTCATCATACTCACTCCCTCAATACCTTTTCTTGTACTCCTCCCACTCCTACTAATTCTCCTCCCACTATCCCCTCTTCTACCTCCATGTCTGTGTGTGTGTGTGTGTGTGTGTGTGTGTGTGTGTGTGTGTGTGAGAGAGAGAGAGAGAGAGAGAGAGAGAGAGAGAGAGAGAGAGAGAGAGAGAGAGAGAGAGAGAGACCCGGTGAATTTTATTAGCATTGCTTATAGGAGCACGGATGAAGGAGCATTACTGGAGCAAAGGCACCTTCCCAGTGGCCATATCACTGAAGACAATGTCTCCCTCTCCCCTAGCAACCATGAAGCGCCTATGTATCCCGAGGGAGGGGTGGAGCCTCATGAGTCCCTCTCTCCTCTGTGATGGGCCCAATCTGATGCAGATAATGCTAGGTGCTGTGAGTTCAAGAATGCAGTAACCCTGCTGTGCCCAGTAGACAGGGTCCCACAATATTCTGTCCCTTCCTCTAGCTCTAACATTTTTACTGGCCCTCTTCTGGGGTGTTTCTTGAGCCTTGAAGGCAGTAATATTTTTTATTATTTTAAGTGTGTGTGTGTGTGTGTGTGTGTGTGTGTGTGTGTGTGTGTGTGTGTGATGTGAGTGCAGGTTCTCATGAAAGCCAGAGGTGTCAGAGCTGGAGTTTAGCCACCTGGCCACCTGACCATCTGACATGGGTGCTTAGAACTGAACTCAAGTCCTTTGCAAAAGGAGCAAACATCCTTAACTACCAACCCATCTCTCTAGTCATCATTTTTTCTTACATTTTTTTTTGAGACAGGATTTCTCTGTGTAGCTTTGGAGCCTGTCCTGGATCTCACTCTGTAGCCCAGGCTGGCCTTGAACTCACAGAGATCCGCCTGCCTCTGCCTCCCGAGTGCTGGGATTAAAGGTGTATGCCACCCCTGCTCAGCTAGTCACCAATATTTTTATAGATATGTTATAGCTCTGAGCATCTATTATTTCAAGAATATTAATTAACTGGATGATTACACACACCTACATTCTCAGCACTTAGGAGGTAGAGGCAAGAAGGCTAGGACTTCAAGGCCAACCTGGGCTACATATTTGAGGCAAGCCTTAGATACATGAGACTCTGTCTCAAAAACAATAGTATTAATAAATAAAGCCCTACAGTATGCAATTTTTTTTTGAAACTGACTTTTGTTCAGCATAATGCTTTTTGTTCCATCCAAGCAAGTTGTTGTATGTATCGATCATTAATTTACTTTTATGATTAAGTGGTATTCTATACTATGGCTATAGAGCAGTTTTAGGCCTTTGCCTACAGATGAACATTTGAATCAGATAGGAGTAGAATCTTCTGCTTGTAATTTCAGCACTCCAGAAGCATGGGCGGGAGGAATTCCAAGAGTCTAAGCCATCTGAGTCACAGAGTGAGTTCCAGACCAGCTTGGGCTACCCAGCAAACTCTTGTCTCAAAAAAATAAATAAATAAAAAAGTATTTTGAATAAAATTGCTTCTACTTTATGGCTGTGCAAAATAAAGATGCAAGAACATTCACATATAGGTTCCTGTATTTTTATTTCTGGGGGAGATGCTCACAAATGTAATTCCACGGCAAGTGCTTGTTTAGTTATTTTCCCCACGAAAGTGAAAACTGTTTTCAATGCAGCTGTAGCACTTGCGTGACTACCAGCGATATTCAAGTGCAGCTTTTCTGTATTCTCACCAGTGGTTTGTGGCATCCATCGCTGTTCCTTTATTTTAACCCTTATTCTATCTACTTGTGTATCATGTATCAGATAACCATTGAGTTGTCATTAACTAAGCTATGCATCTTCTCATGCATGTATTTTATATATAAATATCCCATTTCATTAAATGTCTATTCAGATATTTTGTCCATTTTCCATTGGCTTCAGGTTGGGGAGGGGCTGAGACAAGGACTACTGTAGCTCGGGCTAGCCTAGAACTTACTATGCAGTTCAGGTTGGTCTTGAACTCATGGCAATCTTCCTGCTTTGGTCTCCTTAGTGCTGAGATTATAAGAGTGAGCCACTATGAACCGGTGAATTATTTTCCCTCCCACTGTTGAAGGAGTTGTAAGAATTTACAAGTCCTTTTTAGTTATAAAGACACCATCAGATATGTGACTTGCGGTATTTTCTTCCTGGCTGTGACTTTTCATTCTCCTCAAATGGGATTTTATGGAGCAAGCTTTTTTAATTTACATGAGGCCTAAGCTTCTTTTGTAAACTATAATTTTATGGTAATAAATCCAACAATTTTTTGAGACAAAGGCTCATTTTTCAGTGCAGCCTAGAACTCGCAATGTAAAACAGGTTAGTCTCAATCTTGTGGTGTTCGGTCTGTGTGTGGGATGGAGGGGATTGGGGGTCAGGGGTGTTACTAGTGTCAGCTGCCGCACCTGGCTGTAGTTGGTTTTGTTTTTAGATAGTGTTTCCTTATGTAGCCCTGGCTAGTCTCTAGCCTACTTCTTATTTAGTCCAGGCTGAGATGAATTCAGTTGATACCCCCTAGTTCAACTCCTAGTGTAATCCTGTAATTACCTGGATGGTCTTTAAAAGTTCTTTTTCATACAATTTTATTCTCTCTCTCTCTCTCTCTCTCTCTCTCTCTCTCTCTCTCTCTCTCTCTCTCTCTCTCTCTCTCTCTCTCCCCCTCCCCCGTTTCAAAAATAAAACCACAAAAATGAAAATGAAAACAAAAAGAACATTAAGACAAAAAGTGTCGAAACAAAACAAAATGAACTAAAAGTAAAAAACAAAACAACAACAAAAACAAACAAAAAATCCCATGGAATCAATTTTGTGTTGGTTAACTACTCTTAGGCCTGGGGCCTGCCCTGGAGTGTGACTGATAAACCCAGGGACATTGCATTAGAAAAACGGATTTTCCATTTCCCAGCAGGTATCATTGTAAATAGCTTCTTAGTTAGGGAGTTGGACTTTGTGTCCACTTCCCCTTCTCAGTGCTAGGGTTTTGTCTGGTTTGAATTTGTGCAGGTCTTGTGCATGATGTCACCGTCTATGTGAGTCCTTGTTGTGTCCACAAGATGCTGTTTCCTTGGAGTCATTCACTACCTCTGGCTATTATACTCTTTATGGCTCCTCTTTCACATAGATCCTTGAGTCTTGAGGGGAGGGATTTGATAAAGGCTGAGTGCTCCAAAGTGTCTTACACATTGTCCAGCTGTGGGTTTTGGTGTTGATTGTCATCTACTACAAGAAGAAGCTTCTCTGATGGGGGTTGAGTGAGGCGCTGATCTATGAGTATAGCAGTATATCTTTAGGAGTCATTTCATTGCTATATTCCATTAGCAGAATAATAGTATTAGGTTTCCCCTAGGTCCCTGGCCTATCTAGTCTCAGGTTCTTGGTCACTTCAGCAATGTCAGGTATGGGTTCTATCTCATGGAGTGTGTCTTAAATCTAATTTTAAAAAGTGGTTGGTTATTCCCATATTGCAGGAGTAAGTTTTACAGGCAGGTTGTTGTTGTAGGTTATAGGGTTTGTAGCTGGGTGGTATAGATGATTACCTTTCTGTTCTGGTAGCATGCGGAGTATCTTCCAGTACTATTAATGCTAGTCAATAGGGGTGAAGCTTCTACTTAGGTTCCAGCTTGACTTCTTCATGTTCAGTGACATAAACAAATGTTGTCTTCAGTAATAGCACCTTACCATCAGATTGTGAGAGTAACCAGTACTGGCTGATATTTTTAATTGGCTACTTTCCTGGTTGCATTTCTTTCTCTTTGGGGAGGAGTAGACATCATCTTTCCTTCCCTCTCCCTCCTTCCTGCACTCTGTGGCAGTATCTCAAATTTGTGGCCATAAAAAGTTGTGTTCAGTCTTACATATTCCAAGATGTAGAAAAATGATCAAGGCTTGGATAGATGGTTCAGCTGGTAAGAACACTTACTGTACAAAGTCTGAGCCAATGGTAAAGGAAAGAATCAACTCTTAGAAGTTGTCCTCTGGATTATACACACACACACACACACACACACACACACACACACACACACACACACACGTATACACATGTACAAATACACCAATAGTTTTATGTATCCCAGGATGGCTTTGAACTCAATATGTAGCTGAGGCTGACCTTTAACTCCTGGTACTCCTGTTTCTCCTTCCATATTGCTGGGATTGAAGGCATATGCGACCATGCCCAGTTTGTCTGCCTTTTTTATTACAGCCATCCTAATGCTTGTGAAGTGGAATCCTGTTGTAGTTTTGATTTATAATTCTCTGGTTTCTGAAGACGTTGAACATCTTTTCATGTGCTTATTGGATCTGTGCATACTGGCTTTGGAGAAATGTCTATTTACTTACTTTTAGTTGTCACATTATTGAGTTGTGGGTTTTTTTTACAAGTCCTTTATCAGAGATACATGATTTGCAAATATGTAAATATTTTCATCTCGCTTTATGAGTTGTTTTTGTGTTGTTGTTGTTGGCTCAGTTTTATTTATTTTATTTTATTTTGAGATGAAATATTATTATGTTGCCCAGGTCTTGAACTCCTGACCTCAAATGATCCATTCACCTTGCCTCAACTCTCAAGGACTATGATTCTAGACATGTACCACCGTACCAAAGCTTTCATTTCTTTCTGTCTTCATCCTTTCCCTCCCCCATTCCCCTCCCTCGTCATGTGGATGGGCATAAGTAAAAATTTAGAAATCTGAGCTATCAAGTGGTCAATAGGCAATCACAACATCTTTGTGAGAATTCAAATGTATACAATCATTATGGGAAGTTATTTAGAGGTCTGTACAAGGTCAGGGAATTGTAGAGAGAGATAGAAAAAATATCTATTCATGATTCAGGAAGCAGAACATTTTATGTGATGACGAGGTACAAGGCATAACCTTGCAATTAGTTTGCTTAAGTGGAGAGTAGGTGTTCTTTGAAGATAATGAAGTAAATCTGTTTAGATGCAATCAGGTTGAAGACACCTTATAGTAATTTGAAAAGTAAAAGTTTAGCATAAAGAGCGAGCAGCCAGAGAGCTGGGGGAGATGGTTCAGTGGCTACAGTGCTTGCTCTGTAAGTATGATGGCCTTAGCTAGAGCCCCAGAACCCATATAAAAGCTGGGCCTGCTGCTGGGTCTTTTGTTGTTGTCATTTTTTTTCTTTCTTTCTTTGTTTTTGTCAACTTGGCCTAAACTAGAGTCACCTGGGAAGAGGGAACCTCAACTGAGAAATTGCCTCCATCACATTGGTCTGTGGGCATGTCTGTTGGGGGCACTTTCTGCATTAATGAGTGAATGTGGGAAGGTAGTCTTGGGTTGTATAAGAAAGCAAACTGAGCAATGCATTAGAAGCAAGCTAGTAAGCAGTGTTCCTCTATGGTCTTTGCTACAGTTCCTGCCTTGGGTTTCTGCCTTGGCTTGCCTTTATGATGGACTCAAGCCTGTACTATTTAATACACCTTTTCATCCCCACTTGTTTTTGATCATGGCTTTATCACAGCAGCAGAGAAGCAAACTAGGAGAGTCTGTAACCCTCGCTCCTGGAGATTGGAGACACATAGGTTCTGGGTTTCTAGCTAGCTCGTTTGGTCAAAACAAGGGGCTCTAGGTTCAGTAAGAGCCTTTGTCTCAAAAATTAATGTGGGGATCAATAGAGATCGCTATCTGAAGTCAAACTCTGGCCTCCACAAGTCATGTGTAACTCTGTGTACCTGCCCACATACCTGCACAGGTATGCATACCACACATACAAAGAATTAGCAGCCAGGTGTGGTGCATACCTACTGCAATCCCAGGACTTGGGAGGTAGAATTCAAGTCCAGCCTGACTACATGAGATTTTATCTCAAAGAGTAACAAATAATGGTAGGGATGGTGGCTAGCCCCTAGAATCCTAGTACTGAGAACTCTATCTCAAAGAGTAACAAATAATGGTAGGGATGGTGGCTAGCCCCTAGAATTCCAGTACTGAGAACTCAGGTCCTCATGGTTCTACAGCAGACACTTTGTCCACTGAGCCATCTCCTCAGCCCCTCTGGCTTCTCACTCTTTTTTTTTTTTTTTTTTTTGAGACAGGGTTTCTCTGTGTAGCTTTGCACCTTTCCTGGAATTCACTCTGTAGACCAGTCTGGCCTTGAACTCAGAGAGATCCACCTGGCTCTGCCTCCGGAGTGCTGGGATTAAAGGCAAGGGCCACCATGCCTGGTTTTGGCTACTAATTTGTATGTGAAACTTTTCCTTTTCAAATTACTGTAAGGTTTCTACATCCTTATTGAGATTAAGCTGATTCACTTGACAAGTTTGAGGCTAATGTAGGCTACAAATTTAAGAAGCCAACAGTAATAAATTAGAGAATGGGGGTGTTGAAGGATTCACTCGAAGTAAAATTCATATAGTGTACAAAAGAAGTAAAGGGAACTCTGAAAGAATGTAGAACCAACAGATAAATATAGAGTAGTAGGTATGATAAATATAATGTGCCACATCCAATGCCCCAGGACTGTGATAACCTCCTCTCAACCCATAGCTGAGCCCCAGGCCTTGTTAGAAATCTTGAACTACACTGAGTCAGTGGAATTTGGTGGACATACGTGGTCTGCAACCTCCTGAAAATATGCTCTTCTGTGGTGCTTCTTCACCATGGGAGGTGTCTCACCAGAGACACTTGGCTACGGAACTACTCAAGGGGAACGTCAAGGAAAACTGCTCCCCTCCAGCAGCAGAGAAGCCAGAGCTGCAGAAGGTGGGTGTGAAGGAAGCTGGGGGCCCAGCCGGTGGAGTGAGGAAACAGGAAGTAAAAACCTTTCTTTCTGCGCTATTTCTCCTCCGTCCCTCAGTGATAAACCTTACCACCGTGCCAGCTGGCAAAGCACAAAGTCTCTTAAACCCCCAGCTCCATTTGCAGAGAGAGCAGGCAGAGAGGCAATCTGAGAGGCACTACATCAATCACAGGCAGAGGCAGTCTGCGAACTGAGGAACTTGGCGGACATGGTGTTGGCTTGTTGCTGGGGATATTGAAACCAAGCAGCGATTGCCAGGGCCTGGCATGGAGTAGAAGCTCAGAAGTGTAACCCGGGTCTGCCCGCATCTGAGGCAAGTGGAGGACGCTACTGCAGGTCTTCTGAACTAGAATATCTGGACCTAGTTCCACCAGATCTTTGTTTTAACAAGTGCCCCCAACAGTTTGTGGTTAAAATGATAAATATTTCCAATGCATAAAAGTAAAGAAAATGGTCCCAGTTTTCCCATCAGCCAGCTTTAATGTATGCTCACATATGCCTCGTTTCCTTTAGGTCTTTTTATTTCTAACAAAATGCTACCTATTTCAGCTCAAATCCTACCCTCATTGCTTTTTCTCTGTTGCAACCAGGAGGTTATCATCATGCACATTCTTGTTTGTCAATCACTGCTTTAGGCCTTTGAAGGGATTTACCTTTTTTTTTTTCTTTTTTTCTTTTTTTTTTTTGTAAAGGGTTTCACATAACCCATGCTGGCCTCAAACTTGCCATGCAGGCAAGAATGACCTTGCATTCCTGATCTTCTTGCCTCTACCTCCCGAGTGTTGGGATCACAAGCATATACCATCATGTCCCGCTCCTTTGAAGATGTTTTTTTGTAAAGCAGGGTGTCACCAGAAGCATCAGAACAAAATTAGCTAACTGGGTCTTCTGGAGTATTCATTAGGATGGGAGGAGGTAGGCAAACCTTTCAGCAGGTAGATTCAGTGAGGCAGAGGGTGTGATGTTAGATTTTTGGTTTTTGTCCTCGTGCCCTTCTGGGAAGCCCATTCTGTTCTTGTGACCTTCAGTATCTGCCCTCACCTTATTTCCAAGCACATCAGCTCCTTTCTTGTCTTTACCTGCTTCCCAAGCCAGCCTGGGTTCTATGGTGAGTCACTTCAGGTAGAAGCTTGCCCACCCTGACACTATCCTGTAACAAATCTAACCTGGAAATCTCAATGTTAACAACTGTTTCTTTTACCTTGGTGGATGCTGGCTTGTGGCACTCTCAGCCTTTCCTTTGTTATTTACAGTAATTTGCTATAGCTAAATGTCTAAACTGAGGTAGGACCTGGGAGTGATGGGACACGTTTATCCTCCACTGAAGAGACTGGGACAGGAAGAGCACCATGAGTTTGAAGCCCACTTGGTCTTCATTATTGAGTTCCAGGCTAACAGGGCTATATAGTGAAACCATGTCTCAACAAAACAAAAATCAAAACAAGGCAGATCTCTGTCCAGGTGACACTGGACAAGAGCCTATTTTGGGCTAAACTATATTCCTGAAATGACTCAGGCTTTGCTTGTCATCCTCAAATGTAAGTAGTACCTCAGTAATACTGCCAGCTTATGTTTGCCTGTGGAGTACAATTCGCCTGAGCAATTGTGATGCTATCCAAACGACATACAAAACTGTGTTTAAATAGGTCAGTTGAGGAAATAAATTTGTCAACAAATGGCTTCTGTTTATTTCCATTACATAGATTTGGCCATGGGTCAAATCCAATTAAAATTTTCATTGACTATATTTATTTTACTTATAAGTACAACAAGCTAAAAACACAGAGGTAAAAATCTTCATTATAGAACTATGGATAGGCCCAACATCATCACTGAATCTCAAAATGTTGGTGTTAAGAAACTACACAGAGCCAAGTACTGAAGCAAGTAAGTGTAGGGAATGACTTAGAAATGTGACACTTGGCTTGGGCTGTGTGCACCTCCCTTTGCTAACAATGCATCTAGCAACTTGTTGGCAACCCGAGACCCCCCACCTGCTTTAGGCTTCACGTATTCCTGCTTGAAACAATGGAAATGTGTCAGTCTCTTTAGAAACAGACATGCTAATGTCTGACGATCAGAGGCCCTTGAGTACCTTCCATCCTTTGGCTGCTCTCAACCTCGATAGTGTGTTTCTTTGGATCTGTACTGTTGCTTCACTTTGAATAAAGTTTCCTTGCTACTTTCACAATATAAGTAAGCCTTTATTTCAGTTATTTGATTGAGAAACCAAGAACCTGGAAACACCTGGTCCAGATTATGACTACCAGTAACACTACCATATTATACAATTCCCTTTATACAAGATCCTGGAAAAATACAAGCTAATATAAAGGGACTGAAAGCAGATGAGCAGTTGCCTGTGATGTACAGAAAGGGGAGGAAAGAAGGAGTTGAAAGGGCGCATGCACACTTTTCAGACTGAGAGAAAAAGTTCATCTAGAGCAGTGGTTCTCAACCTCCCTAATGCTGTGACCCTTTAAAATAGTTCTTCATGTTGTGGTGACCTTCAACCATAAAATTATTTTCATTGCTACTCCATAACTGTAATGTTGCTACTGTTATGAATTGTAACATAAACATCTGTTATTCAGGATACATAATATTCAACCCCCGTGAAAGGGTCCATCAACCCCCAGAGGGGTTGTGACTCACAGGTTGAGAACCACTGATCTAGATTGTGTGAGATTGTAACCAAATAGGCTGAGAATGTCAAAATTCTTAAGTTGGCCTGGGGATATAGCTCAGTTGGTAGAGTGCTTGTCTAGCACGTACAAAGTCCTAGGATCAATCCCAAGCATATCATAAACTGGGTGTAGTGCTGCATGCTATAATCCCAGCACTTGGGAGATGGAGGCAGAAAGATCAGGAGTTCAAATCCACCCTCGGCTACGTGGAACTATCCCAATCACTATCACCATCAAAAAGCAGGAAGAGGGGGTGACAAGAAAAGGATTGTGAGACTTAGCAGCAAACAGCTATAATTAACTGGATGCCTCCCATATGTAAGGAGAGAGACTGATGACAAATGCCCTGCATTTGCCAACATGGAGCTACGCAATTTAATTCTGCCTTAAAGTTTCTCTATAGTATGACTATTTTACCTGGTGCGGAAATTGTTTGAGAATAAGAGACCCCTCTTGCTCATACTACAGAGAAATTTATGATAAGGCAAAGTTTAATAGTTTTTCTGGATTCATGACTGGGGCTTGTTTTCAGGTCACCATTTTAAATGCAGAGTGTTTGTTGATGGAGAAAAGTGAATTTTTCAGTCTGTAGTGTAGACAGAGAGGACAAGTGCTCTTTTGTTCTCAAGTGCTCTGTCTCCAAGCATATTTCCCTCATTTGCTCTGACTGTGTCTGAGTCTTTGCTAAGGGTACTGCAGCTGGACTGTGGAGTGGAACCAGGTCCAGAAAAAGAATTGCTAAAGAATGCAAGTAAACAGGATGGCAGATGTTATCCTTAGCCTATTTCCCTAAACATAGCTTTTTGGCTACAAAGTAAAATGCCATTCTTCCAGCTTCTGCTTATATGCGGTGATGGCTGACAGCAGGGACAATCTTCCTTTGCTTGGCAAGTTGTCACCGTGTGACTTCACGTGTTTTGTAAGGAAGGAATGATCGTGACACACAAAATCTCTGTGAGATTGTCTGAGGACATCCGGCCATTTCTGGGAGGAATTGTCTCAACCCACCTAAGTCTTTGAGCTCTGTTTGACCAGCACAGCTCCCCACGAGGCTCAGAGCTGTCTGACCTAAGAGGCAGTTGGCATCTTCCTCCTGACAGAAGCCCGATTTTTCACCGGGGCTAGACTGTATTGATGGTGTTTTCCCAGTCTGCCCCATGCATGTCTCATTTCCAAGGTTCTCTGAAGTGCTGGCGCACTCCCGGCTCCACGAGCCCTTGCTTACTTTCTGCCTCCCCAGCATCCTCTTCACTTCCTTTCCTACAGCTTCTTGCACTGCTGTGTGTGTTCCTCCCTTTAAAAAAAAAAAAACCTAATGAATGTGTTTTGCAGGTTTTGAAAAAAAAAAAAAAACCCGTGATGTTATCCCAGGAGTCTGTCCATTCCTTATCATCCCTTCCATATCTTTGAGTATGATCTCTGTGGTTTAGAAATCCCGCGTTCCACTGTTGTTAAAGAAAAGTTGCCTTAAACCTTTGCCCTGCAAGCACCAGAAGAGAGCTCATAAAAAGGAAGACAGCAGCAGATGCAATCACGGATGTGGCTTAGTCCTCGCAGCTGCCCCGGAGAGCTGTTCAGAGTGTACGAGCCTCAATCATGAATCCAGAAGAACGCGTTGTGACATGGCTTATATCTTTGGGAGTTTTAGAGTCTCCCAAAAAGACCATCTGTGATCCAGAGGAGTTCTTGAAGTCCTCGCTGAAAAATGGGGTAGTGTTATGCAAACTCATCAACAGACTTCTGCCTGGTTCGGTGGAGAAGGTAAGGTTGTTTGTGCAGTGTCTTTGGGATTGCTTTCACCACGAAGCAGCAATAATACCATTCTTGAGACTTTTTTTTTTTCTGTTGCCCGGTCATGGGAATCCCCTACTTCAATATCTTTCTAAGAGTTAGGCATTCTTTCTTACTGCCCTTGTACTTTGAAAAAGTCAGAAAATGAAATATCCTTCAGTTACTGGCCCCCAAATATTACCCTACTAAAAACCTGTTCCAGCACTGGCAGTCTGGGATGGGAGGACACGCTTATCATGCATGAGTTCGCTGTGTTGTGGAGATGCATCTTAAACTTCCCTGTGCACTTCGGACATGTTTTGAACTTTGGGTACATGAGTCTGTGAAATAATGAAATAATTTGTAGTAGATCTTTCTGGTGTTTGAGAAGTTGCCTAAAAGTTGATTCAGAGTTCCTTTCTTTAAAAAAAAAAATCAGTTGAAGAAAAGTCTATTCACAAAAGTCAGTGTTACATAAAACTCACAAAAACCAAAGAGAAACCAAGTGTGTGTATTGAATTCAGTGAGCATTCAAAGTGAAACTAAACCTTGCTCAAAAAATTCCAAGATATTTGAGGTTAGAAGGCCATGTTACAACAGTGGACGGCTTCTAAAGTAGCCAATTTTGTGGCATTAAAGGTAGAGTTCTTACCGTTCTTTTCTCAAAGTCATTGTGGAATGTGACTGCAAGGCAGGCTTCTTTTGCCTTTTGGAATCAGTTCTTTTTTACTGAACAAGTGTATTTACTTCTAATTTCTTAAACTTGAGGAACAGTGATTCAACTGGTGATAAGATGTGGAGCGACATGATAACATGTAGTGCCCAGCCAAAGTGAAATATAATACCAACAAATTATCATGGGGAGTAAAGGAAGGTAATCCTTGTGGCCTTCTCAAATGAAAGCAGGAACTAAACTAATATGTTATATGTGTATGTCTTATTCTCTCCAGTTTGCTATTCTCACAACTGACTTGAAGGTACAAGGAAACCTTTTTAAGTAGAAACGGCTCGCAGACATTTGAAACAAAAACCAACCGTTTAGACATTTGCATCACTTCCTTAAGTGGTTATTCTCTTCCTGGATGGAGAGCAGGGCTGCCCTCTGCCTTCAAAAGCTGACCGACCATATCTAGTTATCTGCAAATGGTGATGATCGTTTGTCATGGCTTAGCAATCCCTAAGTGACATTTGACTCTTTCTCTAGTATTGTCTGGAGCCCCAAACTGAGGCCGACTGCATCAACAACATCAATGACTTCCTGAAAGGATGTGCAACCCTTCAAGTGGAAGTAAGCTAACCTGCCTTGCCTTTCATTTTGCCACTATTTTCTGTTCTGTTAATTAAAAAAAAAAAAAAAATGTCCGTAAAGTATGGGATTAATTTTCACTGCCAGTAGCCACAAAGATAAACAGAGGTGGCCCTTTAGAGAAACCAGAGTTGAGACTAGTGATCCCCAATGGTGCATTGTTAGTGTGTGTCTTACAGAACCTAATTCTAAACAAAGCAAAATCATTAACCTCTAATCTGCACCACTAAGGTAGTAGAAGCAGGAAGATCAGAAGTTCAAGGCCACCCTTGGCTATACATTTAAGTTTGGGGCCAGACTAGGCTAAACGAAACTCTTTCTTAAAAAACAACAACAAAGAAAAGAAAGAAAGAAAACAGAACCAAAAGGAAAGAACTTTTAAAAAATGCAAAATGATGACTTTTAAACACAACTTCTTTTCAGATGACCAAGCTTTTTGTGGGTGTGCTTCGTTATTAATGGGTGGAAAAAGTGAGTCACCAGCTATTACAGAGGGTCTCAGCAAGCTGCGTTAAAATCAATTTAAAAAAAGAAATGGCCTGGTTCCTAAAGATTAGCCCTGAAAACATACATACAAGCAACATTATACCGACTGAGCAGGTTCTATTTAGGAACATATATGTATCTGCACATATATATATATATATATATATATATATATATATGTATGTATGTATATACATGCAGTAACAAATAATGGAAAAGAGGTCATGAATTTAAAGGAGAGTGGAGCAGGAGGATTTGGAGGGAGAAAAAGGAACAGAGAAATGTTGTAATAAAAAAAAGAAAATCTTGAGAAAGAAAACTGGCCTTTTTACTCTCAACAACACTTTGGAACAGAGGGAGGCTTTGGGAAACTACAAGAAGCTGGTCTTCAAGTCAAAACTGTATGTAAACAGAGCAGGAGATACAGATCAGTGGTAGAGGCTTGCTTGCAATGCAAAGGCCCTGGATTCAGTCCCCAGCACCAAAAGAAAAACAATGAAAAGCAAAATGAAAAACCCCAAGCCACATTAAACTGTGTTGCATGAAGAACCCCACTGCATGCATTCACTGTCTTACTGAAAAGGAGTTCAATATTTCTGTGTGTGCCGAGTTACGTTTTTGTGCTTCCGTGTTGTTTTTGTGGGGCAGGGGCTGGATCCTCCTCTTGCATGTGATCGGGGAGTGCTAGCATGGAGCTGCACCTTCCTGCTCTCTCACAACGCTTTTGTCTGTGAAATCGACATACTGGTAACTACCTCATGATGTTGTTTCAGGGTCAAAGGAGAGAATGCTTAAATATGTAGGCTTAAGAAAGTCAGTGTCCTAAAATCTGTGAGATAATTTGTGTATTATCTTCAGCTCAGAGCCAGGTAGAGGTGCTCTACATTAGTAAGCAAGTATTATCTGTGGACAAATGGTAGGGGTTTGAGCAGGGACTCTGATGTTAGACATAGGGGATTAAATCTCAGTTCATACTCACTAGTGCCATTATGACCTTTGAATCTGTTATTTAACTGTGCTTCTATGCCTTGGCCTCTCCACCTGTAAAATAGGAATAATAATGGCACCTGCCCGTCTATTGATATTGGTATGACATTTCAATGAATTAATACATGTAAAACCCTGGGAAGAGATACTGGGGCATATTATTTTTTAAGTAGCTATTTATTAGTGTTGCTACTATTATTATTATCTTTACTAGCTGTTGTCCCAAACATTTTCTTAAAGCCAGCTGGGTGTGGTGGTGTAAAACTTCCATCTCAACACTTGGGAGGCAGAGGCAAGTGGATTTCTGTGAGCTTGAGGCCATCTTGGTTTAAAAAGATAGTTCCAGGGATACGATATGAGACCTTGTCTCAAAACCAGGTTTTTGTTTTTGTTTTTTTTTTCTCTTTCTCTTGAAGCTAAGCCTAATCTAAAGCCACATCTGTGTCAGAATATCTTATTCCAATGTTCCCTGCTTTCCAGTTTGAGAGACCCCTCACCCATCTTGAGGTTCACAGTCCATGTGACTTCAGAGCATGTGATATCCATTATAGGATGCTGTCTACTGTGGAACAGACCATGACATTTCTTGTTTGATTTTTCAAATAAAAACATGGTGAAGTTGCCAGTGATTTCTGTGCTGAAGCTGCCAGAAGGTGTACTGTGCTTCTTTGCAGTTCTAAGAATACTGGATGATAGAGAAACACCTCCTGCTGCTCCTCTGTTGGGGGTTTTCTGATAACTAAAGATTATTCCTTTAAGCACAAATACTTAAAATAGTCATTTTTTTAAAATCAGAAAATGTTCTATCCACTTTGGGCAGAAATTTTACAGTGTATCAGACTGACATGATATGAACATTGTAATAAAAGAGTATCTGACATTGTGTTTATCATGTTCCTTCTATGGCTTCATAGATGTGTGTGTGTGATGTATGTATATTATGTGGGGTACATGTATAGGCTAGATGTCAAAGTTGGTGTCTTCTTCTGTTTCTCTCCAGGTTACCAAAACCATTTTGAAGCAGTCTAGATCCCTTATATGAACAGCTGAATTTTAGGAAGTTTTCTTTCTTTCTTTCTTTCTTTCTTTCTTTCTTTCTTTCTTTCTTTCTTTCTTTCTTTCTTTCTTTCTTTTTCTTTCTTTCCTTCCTTCTTTTTCTCTTTTTCTTTCTTTCTCTCTTTCTTTCTTTCTCTTTCTCTTTCTCTCTTTCTCTCTCTTTCTTTCTTTCTTTCTTTCTTTCTTTCTTTCTTTCTTTCTTTCTTTCTTTCTTTCTCTCTATCTTTCCCCCACCCCTCTTTCTTTCTTTTGGAGATAAAAATCTCTCACTGAACCTGCAGCTTGCTGTTGTGGACAAACTGGCTGGTCAACAAGCCCCTCACCCACCCAGCATCACATGGGGTGATAGGCAGTTGCTGACAATGCTTAGCTACAGGGGTGCTGGGGACCCAAACTTTGGTCCTCATGTTTGTGTAGCTAACATTTTACCCACTGCACCATCCCACTAACCCTGTATGCTAGAACCTTTTTTCATAAAGTTACTTGGCATCACTGTATGATAGGGACTAACAGTACAGAGGACTTTAGAATATATATATATATATATATATATATATATATATATATATATATATAGAGAGAGAGAGAGAGAGAGAGAGAGAGAGAGAGAGGGAGAGAGAGAGTCTGGATGTTTCATTTTCAATGTATATCTGTGCACCATATGTGTGCCTGGTGCCTGCAGAGGCTAGAAGAGGGCATCAGATCCCCTGGAACTGGAGTTGCAGATGATTTTGAGGTGCCATGTGGTTGCTGGAAATTGAACATGGGTCCTCTGTTAGAGCAGTCAGTGCTCTTAATGGCCGAGCCATCTCTCCAGCCTGGCTGCAGAAGATTTTAAAATTATTTTTTTAAAGTTTAGCATTCATTGTGGTGGGTTTCATTACAGAGAACTATTTTAAGGGTCGAATGAAAGAATGCATCTACAGCTCTCAATATATCATTGCGTCTAAACCTTAGTCCTACTGCTTACTGTTACCTTGTGACTAAGTGCTCTTTGTACTGTTATGCACAAAACTGAGCCACGTTGAGTCACTCACAGAGCCCTCAGGGAAGACACATAGAATCACCCTACAAGGCATGAGACTGAAAGCTGAGCTGGAAAGCACGGAGCAGCCACGTATGTGGCCAGTCCAGTCTCCAAGCTTCTAGGTAGCTGAAAAACAGATCTGTATTCACAGAGGTCATGAGGGGGGGGAGCGGTCTCAGGCACCAAGTCCTTCAAACAGTGTGGCATAGGGCATACCTGGTGGATCTGAGTTAACTTTGTAAAGCTCTAAATGTATGAAAAGCAAGAAGAGGGCTTGACTCTTTCCCAGAGCACACTATCATTTATCTGAAGAACAGCTGCTAGTTCGAATCAGTCAGTTTGGAAGACTGTAACACTGAATCAGACAGTGGTGACTGAGTATTGGGTTCAGAGGTGTGGGGACCACATTACAGGTTTGTGATCACTTGGCCTTTCCAGATGCCCTCTATCTGCTGTTGACAATGTATGTGTGTAGGTCAGAGGATAGGGTGTCTTTCAGCAATTATTTCTTCTCCCTTGTTGAGGCAGGGTTGGTCTCATTTCTGCTGTTGTGGTGTGTCCTCTAGGCTAACTGATCTGAGAGCTTCCCAGTGGATTCCTCTTCTTTGCTTCTCATCTCACTGTACTGGGATTACAGATGTGCACCTGTAAAAAGGCATCTGGCTTTTTCTTTACATTCAAATGTATTTTATCTGTACATGTGGTTTGCTTGCATGTGTGTTTGTGCACCACTTGTATGCCTGATGCTCATGGACTACAGAAGAAAATGTCAGATCCCCTGGAACTGTAGTTATGGCTGCTTGTGAACCACCATGTGGGTATTAGGAATTGAATCCAGGTCCTCTGCAAGAGCAGCCACTGGGTTCTGGACATCCAATTCAGGTCGTCAGGCTTGCCCAACAAGCATTTTTACCCACTGATCAATCTCCCCAATGCTCATCTTTTTTTTTTTTACATTGACTTTTTAGTGTCATCTGAGAAACACTTGCACAATCAAAGATCATGAATAGTTGTGTTTTTCCATAAGAATGTTACCACAAATGGAGGTTCTTTTCTTCTACTATGTGGGTTTAGGGACTTTACCCATGAGGCCATTTCACTGGCCCCAAGTTAATTCTTTTGGATGTGGAGATGTAGTTTTCTAATTACCAAGTTCTTGAAAAGACTACTTTTCTTTCCCTTACCTGATTAACATAGCTTTGTAGTAGCTTTTAAAGTGAGAAAATGTGAGTCCTCCGACTTGTTTTAGTTTCAAAACCAATTTGGAATACTCGAATGTATGGATGATTTGAACCCAGGTCCTCATTCTTGTATGGCATTTTACACACTGAGGCACCATCCCCAGCCCAGTTTCATTTGTGCATTTTATGCTTCTGTTGAGATGATCATTAATTTAGGCTCTTTATAATAATGATGTATTACATTGATTGATATTCATATGTTGCATCAATCTTTCATTCCTGTGATAAATCCCAGTGACTTATGTTGTTTATGTATAGAGAATTTTTTGTGCATTTGTGATTATTCTTGAACACTTTTTCATCATAGAAATGAATTACTGTGTCAGATTTTGATAGATAATGTCAAATTCTCCTACAAAAATGCTCTACTAACTTACATTTCCAACAAAATCATAGAAACTGTTTTCTTTCTCATGTCTCTGTCAACATTGCACATTATTTATCTTTAAAGTTTGCCAAAGTGATGGATGAAATAGTATTTTTTGCTATAATTTGTATTTCATGATTCCAAATGAATTTGGACATACTGTCACTCCTTTATAGTCCATTTGTATTTCTTCTTTGTAAACCAAATCCATCTTTTTTATTTTCTCAAAGAATGGAGGAGGTAGGGAGGATATTCAGTCAAGTCAAAGCTATAGAGAACATATGAAAATGATCCTTATTTTGAGGTAAAGTCACTAATGAGACTAGGAAGTCACCCAGCAACATGCACAGAGTCTGATCACTTGAGATTGTCCTGAGTGCTACTTCTCTGGCTACACTGTTCGACAATAGCCATGTGAATTCTGGTCTGTGGAAGCTCTAGCCTGGGGGGCTTTCCCTTTACCCCAGTAGAAACATTTCCTCTATCATCTTCTACTGTGGAGCCCTGTCCAGGACACCCTCCCATCTCCATTTTGCAGACTAGACATGTCTTCTGATTCTGTACCCAGTTTACTTTGTAAATGAAGTTTTGTTCATGAAGGGGTTATTGGATGAATATGTAATTCAAATAGTCTCTCCCTCCTTCCTTCCATCTTTCCAGTATCAGCTGGTAGCAGTATGGTTTTTCTCTGCCCCTCCCCCTTATTCTCTCCCGACTTCCTGAGTCACTCCATCTGTCACCATAACAGCACGGGTGTTCTCCCTCAAGTGAGGCCTGTGGGATGGACCGTTTGCCATTTCCCAAGGACTGTTCGAAGGGAAGCAGTCCTAGAAGTAAGGCAGCTTTACCAATGCTCATGAGTTCTTGTTAAATCTGCCACCTTCCTACTCTAGCTCTAAGAAAGTAGAAATAGGCCGGACCACTAACTCATGGCACCATAGACTTCTTCACGCCTTGGCAGGGGTACTTGCCTGAAGTCCGAGTCTCTCTCTCTAGGCCTTGCACGCTGGCCTCGAACTCAGAGATCCGCCTGCCTCTGTCTCCTGAGAGTGCTGGGATTAAAGGCGTGTGCCACCATTGCCCAGCTAAGAAGCCTGCACAGAAGTTGGAGATTGTCTCATGGTTTGGCCCTTTTCCATCTCTTCCCACTGGGCAGAGCTTCCACTCAATTTGACTAGTGGGAAGACGAAAAGGGGCCTGGGCACCTTTTTTTCTTTACTAGTTGAGCCACTGTGACACCCCTAATAGAATTCCAGAAGATTCAATGTTATCCATTACTCTAGCTGTCCTAATCTTTTACTGATTTTGCTGCATTTCTATAAAAATGGAGCTTCAAGATGTACACTACAGCACACATCTCAATTATTCCATAGGCCAAGGTAGGAGGATGTGAGTTCCAGGCCAATCTGGGTTACATATGAGATCATATAGCTAAACTTAAAAGGAGCTTGGGGTGCAGTTCAGTGGTAGAACACTTGCCTAGCATGAGTTTCTTGGAAAAGGCTGATTTGGGGTCTGTTCAGGGAGGAGATAGGTGTGAAGGGCCACTAAGCACTTCTCTGCTTGGGGGAAGAGGGTGGGAGGATGTCTCAGTGGGTCACCATGCAAATTGCAGGTCCCAAGTTGCATCCCTGGATGGGGAAGGAAAGCAGTCCACTAGCTAGTAATGGCTAGTCCTGGACTCCAGCATTCCCAACCAGGGAGTTTTGGAAATGGCCTTAGGCACTGATAGCCCTGATCTTGGAAACTGGGTGGCAGCAGCATGCGCAGTGTAGCTGCAGCCCTTACACCGCGGCTTTTGCTCTTTCCCTGACTACTGGGGTGCTGAGACTGCTGCCACCACTGCCACCACCACTGCCGCTGCTGTTGCTGCTGCTGCTGCTGCTCTGCCCTGTGCCGCTGTCACTTCCAGTTCCTACTTCTGCGATCCAGGTCCGGGTCATCGCTTCCCCGCTGCTGGCCGGGTCTCTCCAGGCTTCTCTCCCTCCCGGGTTCTGGCTCCAGGCAGCAGAACTGGGTCTGGAGGAACCCTGCGGCCAGGCTCCCACTGGCCACCCCGCTTCCCTCCTGTGGCCGCCCCACAGGGGCACGCCTCCCGCAGCCTGGGATCGGAGCTCTAGAGAGAGAACTTGAAGGCAAGAATCTGACTTCCCTCTTCATTAAATAAATAAATAAATACATAAAATCCTTTGCCTGGGAAGCTTGGAAGCTCAGCAAGGAGTTTGGAGACGGGCGCCCCCTCCTCGCGCGTCCAGGAGCAAAGTTGCAGCCGCCCCTCCCTGCCGGCCATACCAGCAGGCTCTCCAGTTTCGTCCTGGTGGCAGCCGCGCGGGGCAGGGTCCCAGCTCCATCTGGGGACAGTGCTTCCCGCAGCCTTGGCACAGGCTGGCGGCGCTCGGCGGCCCCGTGACTCGGAAGGGCGAGCCACTTCCAAGGAGGAGGCTAGAGGGATCTAGCAGCAGGAGGACAAGCGAGCCAAGCCAGGTGACCTGCCTGGGGGGCAAGGGGTCAGGGGGAGGGGAATGTTGAGGGCCTGGTGCTGGGGGGCTGGGGGAGGCAGGGGAGGAGCCGCCCTTCCTTCAGGATTGACCGCCTAGGTCTGCAGCCCCAGCCGCCAGTCTGTTCTCTGCCAGGGCCTCTCCTTGGTGCACTGAGTCCCTGGGTACCCAGAGCGGGGGCGGGGGCCAGGGCACAGGGTGAGGACGCGCCAAACTTAGGGGCATGTTGTCCAGCTTCGGCCAAGGTTTGTAGCAGGACTGGATTCTGTCTTCTGTCCTCCCTGGAACCAGAGCAAAGAGTCAACGGTACTGTTTTTGATATTAATTTGATGCTTTCCCAAGCTGGAGCAATCCATGCATTGGGGAATGTTTGACACAGGTCTGTCGCAGGAGTGGTTTTCGGATGGACTCTACCTGGTATTCCAAAGTAGCTGTAGTTGATTTAGAGTTTTCATTTTCCAGTCATTGAAGGACCCAACAGGTATTCCAGCCATTTCATTTCTTAGTTCTAGAGTAGAGAGCTCTCATGTTTATCTCTGTCTCAAATATCTTTCTTCTCAATACCTTATATTTTTAGTTTGGTTTTGTTATTGTTTTTGAATGTAGGAGTGACTCACATGGTTTTTTCCCTCTTTTCTTAATGTGTAGTGGGAGTAAAAATATACTCAAAGAATATATTTTGCTATGAAACTATATTTTTCAATAAGACCTCCCCATAAACCAAAATAGCCACACAGAACGGGGTTAAATCTCAGTTGTTCTTTAAGTTTTTAAGGTATTGATTTTAAAGGCAAGATTTTGAGTCTAGACTGCTTTCCTTACTTATATATTTGCCTGGAAAAATCCAGTTTGTCCTTGAACTTGCTATCTTAATTTTGACATTGACCACGGTAAGAGGATCTCTGATGACATCATTTGCTCCAGCCACAGTTCAGTGTTCCACCACTGAGAGCACCTCTGTCCAAAAATGTAAGGCCTGGGCCTGCCCTTGGACTTCAGCAAAATATGATGCTCCACGCCAGGCAATGCTGCAGTCCTTTCTTACATAAGCAAACTCCAGGCCCATGTGGCACAGGGTATGCTTGGAGCTCTTAAAACAAGAGAGGGGCTCTTTCCATGGGAGTTGCTGAAGGATGAGTGAAGTTTTGAATACAAGAAATGGCCAGCTAATAATCTCACCTTGCATTTCTTTGGTGCTTAATTTTCTTTTCTTTCTTTCTTTCTTTTTTTTTTTTTTTTTGGTTTTCTTTTTTGGAATGCTTTCCACTTATTCAAACTCCAACTCCTTATAAAGGGCATTTGAGAACAGGCATTTCTTTCTTCCGATTATCAAAGAAACAGAAAAGTTTGGCTAAGCAAAGTCATAGTGCTTCCAGTAGTAGAGTCAAAAGGGTAACTCTGCTCCTGCTTCCCGCCCAGATTTTGTTGTTTGTTTTCACTAAAAGGTGAGGCTTTGTAGCAAAGTCTTTCATTTGAAACATTGTATGAGTGGTCCATGTCCTCCGAACCAATTGTTGTTCATTTGCTAACTCGCACTTTGGCCTCTTTTGCTTGCATAGAGTCTGCTCTGTAGTTAAGGTGAGTGCAGGGTCTGGAGTTTGTAATTACCTCTCTGATCTACCACTTTTCTAGTCATACTCAGGGATAGCAAGGGATGGCTAGAGGGAGCAGCCAGGACCTAGAAATTTCCAATCCTCATTTGACAGCATGCATAGAGGATTATTTCAGTCTCTAGAAACTTCTTCATGAGGCAACAGAAAGGGCATGTGTTTGCTCCGCTTACAGCAATGTGTCTGTTCATCACTGTTGTCAGGAGCTTAGGTACAAAGGAGGAACAGTAGCTGAACACCATTTCTCCCACGCCTGTTATGTTCTAGACTTTGGGCTGCCTGCTCTAAGCATACGATCTAATTTAATCCTCACAATAGCCCCGAGAGGCCGGTGACATTGTACCCGCTACAACAGTGGTGGACACTGAGGTTTGGGGAAGATGCATACTTGTGCCTCATCCTGGCAGTGCAAAGCAAACACAGGAGAGTCAGCTAGACCTCATCTCCTCTGTCACAAGCCACACTGTGGCCGTCAAGGAGCCACTGTTAACATACAGAAACACGGAGAACCTTGGTTTTCAGACATGACCGTGCATCAGAAGCATCTGGGGAACTTTTAAAACCACAAGTATTAGAGTCTCATTGCCCAGAGATTCTGACTTGATTGTTCTACAATGAGGCCTTTGCATTGGTATTTTTAAATGTTTAAGTCAGTTTAGTAACATGAATTTTTTAAAAAATTGAAAATATTCTAACTGTTTGTGCTGATGAATCCCCATAAACTGATTCACCCATATAATTTTCACTTGGCTTAAGGAGCAGAACATTGTCACTAGCATCAAGTACTCTTGTATGCCTTCCCAGTCATGATTGCTCACCATCTGACTCCTACGAGAATAGGTTGGTGTAGTTTTTTCCTGTTTTGGTATATGAGTGGGATGGTAAAATGTGTAGTTGTTTTCATAAAATTTTCTTCCACTAAGCATTATATTTGAACTAGCCTGTTGTAGGTACTACTGTTTAATTATTTTTTTATTGCTGAGTAGTATTCCATTGTATGGATACACCAAACTTTATTTTTCCTATTTACTCACTGATGGACATTTAGAGTGTTTCCAGTTGGTCTGTGTGTGTGTGTGTGTGTGTGTGTGTGTTGTCATTGTTGTTCTTTCGATGAACAATGTCTCCGTGAATATCCTTGTGGGTATCCCCTGAAGAACATTTCTGTTGAATGTATGTATAGTTATAGAGTTGCCTGATCATACAGTATGTATATATTCTGCTTTAGGAAGTACCACCAGAAAGATTACTGAAGGGACTGAGCATTTAGAAGATGTGTTTTGAGAACTAGGCAAACAGTTCTGGTGTGCATCAAAGGATGAGAAGCATTTTTCTAGTTTATTCACATTGCAGCTATCTGGCCACTTCAAGCATTTGCCACATGGCTGAGACCATAAAGAAAAAAATACTAAACTGAGTGTAGTGGCACAAGTCTGTAATTCCAGCACTTGGGAGGCTGGAGCACAAGGATTGTTGAGTTGGAGGGAAGCCTCGGCTACATAGTGAGTTTT
This sequence comes from Peromyscus maniculatus bairdii, assembly GCF_049852395.1. NCBI lineage: Eukaryota > Metazoa > Chordata > Mammalia > Rodentia > Cricetidae > Peromyscus > Peromyscus maniculatus. Next base: position 18,762,555 of record NC_134875.1, read on the forward strand.
GGGCAAGCCTGAGCTACAGAGAGGGAGAGGCCGAGACAGAGAGAGGGAACTGCTGGGTTAGGTAATTTATCCTTATTTTCTCAAAATCCGTTATACATTATTTTACAATTGTTATTTGTTTATTACTGTTGTGATTATTAGTGTGTGTACGCACAACTGCCATTGCACATATGGAAGTTAGAGGACAATTGTCAGGACTCACTGTGCTTATGTTTGAATGTATCTGTTGGCTTGTCTGGAAATTTATTAGGCAGAGACCAAAGATTCTTAATCCTCATAACCCCAGTCCTCAAGATGGAGCAAGGTTCCTAGCAGGCCCTAGTCCTTGGGATGGAGCAAGGTTCCTAGCAGACCCCAGTCCTTGGGATGGAGCAAGGTTCCTAGCAGATCCCAGTCCTTGGGATGGAGCAAGGTTCCTAGCAGGCCCTAGTCCTTGGGATGGAGCAAGGCTCCTAGCAGGTGCTCATTAATATTCACTAAATAAATGACTGTCCCGTGGAATGGCTGAATAGTCAGGGGAGTTTTTAGTTAGAAAGGAAGCAGTCCATTTTTGCACTGAGACTTACATGCTTTGTTCCTATGAGATTGCCTCAGTCTCCCACTCAGGGACAAGTTACTTTTACTTAGCTGAGCATGTGAGCATTAAGGGTAACCTGGCTGCTCACCCCAAACTGATTAGAAGTGGTAGATGAGGTGAGATGAGGGAAGGTGTGTGGAAGGACTTGGCAAACTGGGACACAGGGCCTGGACAAAAATCTGGGATAAAGGAGGCCTAATGCAGATTAGACATGATAGAGATGCCAAAAAAGTGTGTGTGTGTGTGTGTGTGTGTGTGTGTGTGTGTGTGTGTGTGTGTGTGTACAAATCATGGAAGAATGAAATCAATGGTACACCGCCAAAAGGGAGAAAAACTATATAAATCAGACCCCCAAACACAGAACCATCCGAGGTCCTTTGAGTGGGAGGCTAGGTAAACTTTATGTGGGACTTGGTGACTAGAATTTTCTTCTTGCCCTGACTTGCTCTGCATTTGTTTCCTGCTTCAGACATTCTCATTCATCTCCCTGTCCCCTGCGTGAGCGTGTGTGTGTGTGTGTGTGTGTGTGTGTGTGTGTGTGTGTGTGTGTTATAGTAGCACAGTGGTTAAGAGCTTCAGCTTAGCTTTGCACTTGGTCTGCTGGGTTGGCTACTTATTATGGATATGCCAGTCTTGCAGGTGGTAGTGGTACATAGGACCACTGATGAGGTATATGTTACCCTTAGTGTTAGTGACAGATGGCAAGAAAAGCAGTTTGCATAGTGACTCGTACCAAGTATAGACTCAATGAATGCTAGCTCCTTTCCTCTTTCCCTTTCTTTCTCTTCTCTTCTCCTCTCCTCTCCCCCTCCCAACTCCTCCCCTCCTCTCTTCTCCTCCTCTCTCCTCTCCTTTCTCTTCTTTTCTTTCTTTCAAGTTAGTCTTATGTATCCCAGATTGCCCTCAAAGTCTCTACATAGCAGAGGATGACCTTGAACTTCCAATCCTTGTGCTGTTATTTCCTGAGTGTTGGGATTATGGGTGCATGCCACCAGGCCTGTTTTATGTGATGCTGAGAGTTGAGCTTTGTTCATCCAAGGAAAGCACTCTACAAAATGAGCTTTACTCCCAGCCCTGAAAGCTCATTTCTAATTGGAATTTTGATGTCTTCTAGTAGACTTATTCATAAGTTGTTCTGCATTATGAAAACTGCAGCTCTCTTGGTTATGTTGAAATAATCCCATTTGATAAATGAGCTAGAAGATCTCTTGAAATTGTAGCATTTAAACAGATTAAATGTAGAGCAAGGATTACCTGTGGGCTCTCCCAGGGTTCTGTGCTTTTATATTAGCCATGCTAGAAAGTTAGACATGGATGAACTTGAAATTGGGAAACAAAAACATCCAGCCATCTTGCATCTCACTACCATGTACTATTTGGCAGAGACTGCCTGGTTTTGGAAAACCATCTTAAACGGTAAAACCAAAGGTAAAACCAAAGCCTCACATAGTTTGGAATACTTATCACATGCCTTTTTCAGAAAGCAAAACAAAGCTGAATGTTTCTGGGCTTTTTAGATGAATTGTGGTGGTAGCATTGGCTCCGGTTCTCATGATTAACTACAAAGATGGACCCAGTCAGCATTGTTAGTGTCTTTTCTAATTGAAGGGCCTTTCCCCCTGAAATTGAAATTCTCATCAAGCACAATCACTGAAGTTTAGAGCAGGTTGCAATGTGTTTAAAATAATTTATCTAACGTATTTGCTTTGGGAGACTACAGGGAGACAGTTCATATTTCATTGCTACTGCAGCTCATTGTAACCCGTGGAACACAGCTTGGAATTCTTAACTGTAGTTTCAGACAATATACAAAACCATCTGAGTTTTAAGAACAGCTTGCAGCAGTCCTCCTTCTTTCTCTACCTCATGGTCTTACAGTTGTTCTGAATGCATACCCAGGCCATATATCTATTAAAGAGGGCTTCCCTCTGTCCTGGAACTCACTCCGTACAACAAGCTGGCCCCAAGCTCACAGAAATAAATCTACCTGGCCTGCCTCTGCCTTGCAAGTGCTTGGATTAAAGGTATGTGCCATCATACCTGGCCAAGGTTTTTTTTTTTTTTTTAACCGATAAGAACAATTTACATATTTTTTTTTTTTATATCAAGCCAAGACTAGAAATGCACTTAAGGATCCAGTTGTAAAGAGGAGACTGAATTATTTAGTTGTTAACTACAGTAACTTCTTTAGTTGCCATTTTGTACTCTAGTAATAGAAACAGCTTGGATAGATTCTTCTTAAAATTGAACACTCAGGCAAGCTGTCCATTATTTTCTAGTCTACACACCAATTAGACAAATATAAGAAAGGAATATTTTCAGTTTCTTATTTTTGCCTCTATGAAAGGAGCTTAGTTTATGTGTCTTTTCAAATGAACATGTTTATTGTGACATTAAAATAGCACAAAATGTAAAGTGTAATACCCAACCTAGAGAAAGATGCTTATTGTTTCATTTAAATTAAACAATTCAATGAATGATCTTTTATTTTTGGTGGTGACTGTAAAACATTCCTCTTGCACACAGGAAATAAGCAATAAACCTGTTGAACTGAGCATAGTTGGGGGGATCAGAATTAATGGCCTCTATTTTTTAAAACTAAAATAAGTAATTTCTAAAAAGGGAGCCATTGTTTCTGAGTTGAGTTGTATGGACCCACTATCTATGAAAAGGAATGCATTTTGTCAGTAAATTGGATCACTGCAATCTTCCTGACTGGAAATGTAAATTCTCTCTTTTTAAATCTCACTCACTCTAATTTGCTTTTAATGTTGACTCTAATCCAGGCTGTTTCTGAGGGCAACTGAGTACAATGTGCCTCTTTATTTAAACCATGCAGTCTTGCTCAGCTAACCTCAACTCCAGCTCATTCTAACTTGGTCACGCGCATTGGTTAGACACTCCTTCAGATCAGTGTAAAAGTTTGTGCAGGGTTGACCACACAGCAGAAGGTATGTGCTACCGTTGGTGATGCCATTGGATTTAGTACAAGTCAAAAATGCACACTGAACTTTTCTGTTGTTCTTGTTTTCTTGAGACACAGTATCACTACGAAGCTCTTGCTGGATTAGAACTTTACATTTAGCGATCGTCCTGCTTTTCCTTTCCAAGTGCAAGGATTACAAGTTTGATGCTTCTCTCGGGGTGTTTATCCCCCTCAGACAGAGTCTCACCATGTAGTCACGGCTGGCCTCAAATTTAGAATCCTCTTGCCTCTGACTCCCCAGTGCTAGGATTATGATGCCTGGCTGTCTCACAACGTGCTTTAAAAAAATATTCATTACTATCTCTGTCTCTCTGTGTCTGTCTGTCTGTGTGTGAATGTGGATACGTGTGTGTGTGTGTGTGTGTGTGTGTGTGTGTGTGAGAGAGAGAGAGAGGGGGGGGGATGTGGGTGCAAGTGTGCCAGTGGCATGCATGTGGAGGTCAGAGGACAACTTTTAAGAGTCAGCTCTTTCCTTCCACCACATGGGCTGAGGGATTGAGCTCGGGTGTAAGGCTTGCACAGCCACTTCTTTTACTGCCTGGGCTTTCCTGCTGTATAGGGTGTGCTTTGTGAATTGCAAATGAGAGATGTGTGAAGAAGGCACACACTGGTCCCTTAAGGCCCTTGCTTACCAGCATTTTAGAAAAGGTCATTGTCCCAGCTTGGCCAGAAGCTGTCTGGTTCAGAGAGTCGGAGATATGGGTCTTTTTGTATGTTTTATGACAGTTTTATGTAGCCCAGGCTGGCCTCAAACTTTCTATCACTCTGCAGCTGAAGATGACCTTGAGCTCTCAGGATCTGCCTGCCTTCCCCTCAGAAGTGCTGAGGTTACAGGCTCACAGCACCATGCCCAGTTTAGAGATGAGGACCTCTGATGATGGCCTTTGGAGTGTGCCGATGACTCCCAAGAGTACCTAGTCACACATCATTTCTGTTTGGCTTCTGGCAGAAGATTTACCTTCCTAATTAAGTTCCACTTAGACAAATAGAGTAAAATCCCAGTTTTATTCATTCTTAGGGACTTGAATATTATTACAGAGATCAGACATGTCAGTTGAGGGATTGAATAGGACAAGAGGGAAAAGAAGGAATTAAATCAAGGTGAGATAGCGTGCAGCAGCTTGCAAAGTGGCAAGCAAAAGCATTATTAAGGACTGCTTTCACCCTAGACACAATAACAAGACATTTTTCTACTTCTTGCAAGTGTTGACTTTATTTTAAGAGGCAGCTTAAGGTGTCAAGTTCCCAACATCTTTTATGAAGAGCCATGCCTGTGAAGCAGGCCTGAATACTAAGAAACATTTTTTATATAATTTATATATTCTTCAAGGCTAGATCTATAGTGAAGTGAGGTTATCTTCTCAATAATTATAGAGAAATATATGCAAATCAAAAGAATGATGTACTTGACTAACAAAATAAATTTAAAGCCAGCCGTGACAGCACATGCTTGTAAGCCTACCACTAAGGGAGCTGAGGTTGGACGGTCTCAAGTTTGAGATCATCTCGGGCTACATAATGCTTTCCAGGTTTACCTTAGCTATACAGCAAGACACTATCTCAAAAACAGGATTTGAGAAAGCTGGAGAGATGGCTCAGTGGTTAAGAGCACTGGCTGTTCTTTCAGAGGGCCCAAGTTTGATTCCCAGCACCACGTGGCAGCTCACCAACTGGCTGTAACTCCAGTCCAAGACATACACATGACACACAGATAAACATATAGGCAGAACACTCACACATATAAAATAAATTAATTAAAAATTAAAAAATGAAATCTAGTAACTTTTGGTGAAATATACTGTAAATAAGTATTTTGAGAATAAAATATAATTACATTTCCCCCTTCCTTTTCTTCCTTCCAACCCTTCCCATGCATTCCCCTTGCTCTCTCTCTCAAATTCAAGACCTCTTTCTTTGTTATTACACACACACACACACACATACACACACACACACACACACACACACACACACACACTCCTAAATTTAAATATAATCTCTGGGTCTGTATAATATTACTTGTATGTATATGATTTCAGGGCTGAGCACTTGATATTGGGTAACCAATTTGGGGGCTCTTCCCCAGGAAACCCTATTTCTTCCCTTTTCAATATTCTGTGTTGCTTATAGTTCTTTATCTAGGGTCTGGGCTCCATGAGACTTCCCTGTTTCATGTTAGCAGGTCTATTGGTGTCATCGTGCCCATGCCTTGTTTAGGCAGTCATGCTGATAAGATTTTGTGGATGTAGCATCTCTTACACTTCTAAGAGACATTGTAACCTGATATGTTTTTATTCTCTGAGGGCAGGGTGGCACCTGGCAATGTGTTATATATTGGGGTACATCTTGATGTGGGATTTAAATTTTTTCCTTCAAGGGAAGATAACAGAATGGAAAGCTTGATTAAACACACATAGAATCCCAGCATTTGGGAAGTATAAGAGGATCAGGAGTTCAAAGCCAGCCTCAGATACATGAGACACTGTCAGAGAGGGGGGAGAGAGGGGAGAGAGGAGAAATGGAAGTTAGTGTACATGGGGGTGACTTCTTTATTTCCTAATTTTTTTCAAGTGTATGTATGTAGTATGCTTTCTGTGTATGGGTGCACATGCATGAGGAGGTCAGAAGTCAATATTTGTATTGATTTATGTATGTATGTGTATATATATATATATATATATATGCATGTCTGTGAGTGTATGCCGTGTGTGTGTGTGTGTGTGTGGTGTGTGTGTGTGTGTGTGTGTGTGTGTGTGTGTGTGTGTGTGTAGATACTCAAGGAGTCAAGAAGGCATCAGAGCCTTTGGAGCTGGAGTTACAGGCAGCTCTGAGCTGGCTGATGTGGGCTCTGTGTACTGAATTCATGTCTGCTGGAAGAACAGCAAGTGCTCTTAAGCACTGAACCATCTCTCCAGCCTTCTACCTTTTTATTCAGACATGAGCTCTCACTGTACCTAGAACTCATCAATTCTGCTGGACTGGCTAGCAGGTACACCCCAAGGATCTGACTGTCTCTTACTGTCCAGCTCTGTGATTATAGAAATGTGCCTGGTTTTTATGTCAATGCTAGGAATCCAAACTCAATCGTCATGCTTGCATGTCAGGAACGTCCCATTTAGCGGATCTCATAGAGCATCCCTTTGCTTGTCTTACAAGAAAGGAATAAATTAGTGTATTCACTACGTTCTGTTGCTGTGATAAAACACCAAAACTAAGGCAACTTGTAGGAGAAAGAGTTTCTTTAGGCTCATGGTATAAGAACCTATCACGGCGGAAGGCATGGCAGCGGGCAGGTGTGCAGCTGGAGTAGAAAGCTGAGAACTCACATTGAACTGCAAGCATGAAACAGAATTAGGAAACTGGAAACGGTGCCAGTGGTGTAAACCCTGAAAGCTGGTCTCTGATAACACACTTGGTCCATCAAGGCCATGCATCCTAAACATCCCCAAACAGTGCTATCACCAGGGAACAAGTGTTCAAATGCCTGAGGTCACAGGGGGAGGGGCGATTTCTCACTCAAACCACCACAATGAATTCTTGGTATATACTAGCTACTCAGATGGTATTTATTCAATAGATAGTAGCTTGAACTTAATTTTCATTAGCTTTAAAATATTTTCTTCTAGATATCTTCGATGTCTAACATGTTCAGTGAGTGAAAACAGAAAAACAAGGCTACGTCCTCTCTAACTTTTTTTAAGCCAAGCTCTTTCAAAGTTATCTTGTTTTACTTTTGTTTTGTTTTGAGATAGAGTCTCATTACATAGCCCAGATTGTCCTCCATCTTGTGTCAATTTTCCTGCCTCAGTTTCCTCCCTCAATTTTTTTTTAAATTAGAAAAAGAAAGTTGTGAGAGCTTAGGTCCTATGATGTCATATGGAAACACTTGACTTTTCCCTATCTGCCTACTTCTTATTTCTTATCTTATCTTACCCCAAATCTCTTGGTTTCATTGGCCTTTCCTTTTTTAACCACATTTATTTATTTTTATTGTGTGCATATGTATGTACACATGAATGTTTATTTTTATTATGTGTCCGTCATATATATGTATACACAAATGTGTGTGCATGGCCATGCACATATGTGGAGGTGAGAGAAAAACTTCTGAGATTACGTGCTCTCCTTTCACCGTGCAGTTTCCAGACTGCTGACCCATCCTGCTAGCCCCTTCATTGACCTTTCAAGGTGAGACCTCTCCATTGGACATGTTCCTACGTGTCACTTCCAAAGTGACACAAATGGTGAAGTAAAGTCTCCCAATCACACTCTTGTAATAAAAGAATTCATTTTACAGAGTCACAGAAAATTTATGAGCTCTGATTATCAAGTTTTAGTAGAAAAATAAGTCTTTTGCCTTCTCTTCTTTCTTGGAAAGACATACCAAAAGGACAGGTATTTTTGATGTAAGAAGTATCTGTTTGAATTTTATTTTATTTTGAAATATTTACTTTATGTGTATAAATATTTCCCCTGTATGTATGTATGTATGTATGTATGTATGTATGTATGTATGTGCAACATGTGTCTGTTGTCCATGAAGGTGAGAAGAACTATCAGATTTTCTAGAACTGGAGGTATGGATAGTTGTAAGCTACAATATGGGTGCTAGGAATTGAACCAACATTCTTAACAGCATATAGAACCATTTCTCTACCCCCTGTTTGAATTTGAGATTAGGAAAGAGTCTGGTAACCAGTGGGAGCCTGCCAATGAGTAAGAAAAAAAAAGTGGAATTTAACAGGATGTGGCTAGGTGTCTAAGTTAGTGGTTCCAGAGTCTAGAGGTCAAATGCAAGACAAGTTCAGAAATAGAGAATTCCACTGGATAATGATGACTAGTGTTTGGGCTAAACCTTGTAACTGAACCATGATGGAGATCTAGGGTTCGGGTCCTAAGTAGCCTTTTATAAAGGAGAACTATAAATGCAAAAGAGAGGCACAACAAAGAAAGAAGAGCCCATAGGGTTCACATTGGTAGGACAAGGTAGTGAGAAATATTGAACTTGTTAAGGAGGAGTCAGTTTGAGAATATTCTTGCATGATACCCCCTCAGAATGGTGAACATGCTGTTTTGTTTTCTGTATTGTTATTAATATGTATTTATTTTGATTTTATGTGTATGAATATTTTGCCTGCATATATATGCATGTGCACTGTGTGCCCATGGAGACCAGAAGAGGGTATTGGATCAACTCAAACGGGAGTTAGGGACAGTTTCTAAACTGTCAGGAGAATTTTGGGAACTGAACCCAGGTCCTGTGCAAGAGCAGCAAGTGCTTTTTAACCACGGAACCATCATTTTAGCCCCTGATGTTTTTTTTGAGATGGGGCCTCACCCTGTAGCTCATGCTGTGAATGTCACTGTGCAGCCCAGTCGAATGGACCTTGAACCTGTGCTGCTCTTCCTGCCTTTGTCTTCTGAGTACTGGGCTTACTTACAAGCAGTATCTTCCAAGTCTGGCTTATGAACTTGATCTTTCAGACAGTTTTAGGTGGGCTTGTTTTTTTTTTTTTTTTTTTTTTTTTCGAGACAGGGTTTCTCTGTGTAGCTTTCTTTGCGCCTTTCCTGGAACTCGCCTTGGAGAGCAGGCTGGCCTTGAACTCACAGAGATCCACATGGCTCTGCCTCCCAAGTGCTGGGATTAAAGGCGTGCGCCACCACCGCCCAGCTTAGGTGGGCTTTTTTGTTGGATAGCTGTTCTTTGAGCTGTAGATGCTAACTGAAACACTAGAACTGAAGTCTCCGAAGTCTGAGTTCCTGAATGCTCACCTTACAGTGTTTGGATTGTTTCCAAGGTAAAAAAAAAAATTGTGGTTTTAATGAAATGGTGTAAAATTGATTAATTAATTAACCAACTAAAAAACTAATTAATTAATGTCTCTGAAAATGACATTTTTTAAATTTACACAGAGACAGAAACATGAAGAATTGCTAAATGTGATCTCTAAATAAAGAGGTCCTGGAGATGTAGCCCTAGTTTGGTTCCCAATACTGCATGTACCAGTGTGGTAACACATACCTGTAATTCCAGCATGTGTGTGAGATGAAGGAAGGAGGATCAGAAGTTCAAGCTCATCCTTAGCTACATAGTAAGGTCCAGGCCAGCCTGCGCTACAGGAGACCTTGTCTATAAAAGAGAGAAAATGACAGTTAATCTTGATGCAACATCCTTCCCACCCAGATAAACTAGAGTTGGAAGGACTTTGGAAGTGTAGTTTATAGTCTTTTAAATTGCAAGTTACTTCATGTTTATGGGGGGTTATTTTGCCACATCTCACTGCCCTCTGCCTATGAATCGGAGCTGGTTTTAGAACATGGGTATGAATAAGTGGGTACAGGTTGTATTTGTTGTCATTTTGCTGCTCTATAATACAACAATTAAAATATAGTCCATTTTAGCAAGGCAATGAAAACCCACAAATCATTCCTGCTTCCCTTCTCTGTGATACTTAGGTCATGGTGCTTATGGTGGGATTTAATGGAACATCTGTGACCTGGGACCATATTTAACACATGATTCAAAAGATCCATAACCAGGGAGTCTGAAATGCCCCTGGTCACCTCCCAGTCACAGGGATTAATTGCTTAATTTTGCAGATGAATATTGGTGTTTCTTGTTTTAGATAGCTGTTTATTGCAAAGCTGGAGGATAATTGATTTTGTTTTTGTTGTTTCTTAAGTGATACATCTTTCTGAATTTATTTTCTTTTGTGGTGTTAAGAGATAGAACCTGGGCCTTGCATATGTTGGGCAAGCACTTGGAACGCTGGGCTACATCTCTAGCTATCTTTCTGAATTTATTGTATTTTCAGCAATGCTTTTTCTTTGGCTGTGATTAATTATCTATTAACAAGAACATCTAATCATTCAGTATGTATTTAAATATCTATTGAGATCTTACAGCATGACAGGAACTCTCCTGGACATGGAAAGTTAGGGGTGACAAAAATTACACTTTTGTCACGTGTAGTCTGTACAAGTAGTCTGTCTGCATGTATGTCTGTCTAATAGAGAATCCTGTCAGTCAAGCAGTGAGGGATTATTCATCATGGATTTCACGTGTGTTGCCAGAGCAGCATGTTACTTTGCACTTCAAAGACTGCACCATCCAATTGGAAACCTGTGAGTAATTTTCATACCCACGGAGACAAAAAGACATGTAGATATTGAAGCGCTGGCTTGCTGGTAGATCACTGAGGGCTCTGCTTCTCAGCATCACATATCTCAGGACTTCTTTCAAAAGAAACATGAAGGCTGGTGTATGGAGGACTTCATGGAAACTACCAAAGGGACTGCTGCTTACAGTAGCCTGCAGCTGTTCCTTTGTTTGTGAACTTCATTTCTTAGCTTTGTGCAGACCTTCTTTACTACTTATCTCCTGTACTTTTCGCCATATCTCCTGTAATTTTAGTGGGATGATTGCTTTGGCTATCTTTTAAGGCTCCAAGCCAGTTATCCAAGGCCCCCACGAAAGCAGAGGCTTCATAGCCAACTCCGTAACTCTCCAGATTGTTACAAGATTAAGCACTGACACTCTGGAGGAGATTCTCACTCTTCATATATTTACGATAGTCCTTGAACTACAGAGTTCTAAAATATACAGTACTGGGAATGTCTAGGCCATTTATTCATCCTTTGAGAAGAAGAGGGAAAAGTATTGTAGATATTAAAGTTGATTTAGGAGTGCATGTTTAGTAACAGGGAAGTGCTGAAATACATTATTGGGGCAGGTAAGATGGCTCAATGGATAGACGTACTTGTATCAAATCCCGAAAACCCATGTTCAATCCTCACTTGGTGGGAGGAAAGAACTGACTCCTGCAGGCTGTCCTCTGATCTTCATATACCCTCAATGAATAAAAAATGTAAAATACACAAAGAAATATATGGTTAAATGGAATGTATTTATAAAATACAAAAATAGACTGTTTTCCAAATACTCACCTGTGAGTTATTGTTATTAACACAAACATTTCTCCATAGAAATAAGGCTTTACATGTTGATTATGTTTTCTGGCTGTCCCACAGAAGCTTGTTTAATACTTTCTGCGGCTAAACTATAAAAACACACAGAGACTAAGTAGCAGGTGCGATGCTAAGTCTCCAGGAAAATGTGTTCTTCATTCCAATTTAGAACACCCGGAAGTCAGTCCTTTTTCTTAAGCAGGTGATGGTAGGGGCTGGGGAGGCCACCTCAGGTACTGACATAAAAACATTTCAGTAGCTGAGGTGTCACCCACTTCCCTCCTGAAAACTGGCAGCCCATGTGGTTCTGAAAAGGCTCTGGTGACAGGAGGTGGGGTGGGGGGCTACAAGAGTGATTTGGTCCCCCATGTCCTTCACGGCCTTTCTCTTTCTCGGGGGTTTTCTCCATTGCAATGTCTTTTTTAAACCCCATGCCTTCCCACCCCAGATGCCTCTGTCAGTTCTTGTCTCCTCTCCTCTTTCCTAATCATTGAGCCCTCAGCTGAAGATCAATCTCTAGTGTGGAGAAGGTGGGGTTTTCCCTGAAGGCATAACAGGGAAGAGTGAAGTCCTAGGCTGTGATGCACTGGAGCTTGGCAGGTCAATTTGGTGAATCTAGATGTGAATAGTGAGGAGTTAAGCTTAGGCCTTAGTTCTTTCCTAGCAGCAGTATGGGGCTGAGCATCCTGCCTCTGAATTCTGGGAGGTTCAAGTCATCCAGGAGCCTATGTCAGTCATATAAAGTGACTATAGAGATCCACAGAGATGAGAACATACATGGTTAAACAAACTGCCTGTAGTCACAATCACAGTCTAAATGGCACCGTGCAGTGGCAGAATGCTAGAGACAGAATTTGAATTTGTAAGGAGGTCATTTTAAGTGACATTAAAAAAATCAACGTACAAAATCTATTATGTAGTTCCACTGATTCCCTTGCTTGATATATTTAACACACATGCTAGGCAAGCAGTCTATCACTGAACTATATCCCTAGCCCTTTTCACTTTTTATTTTGAGGCAGTATCTTATTAAGTTGCTTAGGCTGGCCTTGAAGTAATTCTGTAGACCAAGCAGGTCTTGAACTAGTGTTTTTCCTGCCTGAGGCTCCCAAGTATCTAGGATTTATAGGCCTGCTTCACGAGATCCAGTTCACTGTGCACATTTCTGTTTGAAGAGAATGTTCTTGCCATAATATAAGGATGTGATATCCTGTCCACTTAGCAATACATTTTAGCAAAAATTAAGACTTTAGCATTTGAGTTTATGCAGTGGCTTTTGGTGACGTTGGCTAGTGTGAATCCATTTTCTATAGCCTTGAGAACCGAATCCGATGTGAGGCCTCAGAGATCTAGCTAAGATGTTGACTTTGAGATTCTCTATTCAGAAAGTGGATCAATAGGCATCTTGTTGTCCTGTATTGGTCCAATTCATCTCGCTTTCCAGACGTAAAAGCCGCAGGAAAGTGGTGGTGTTTTCCTAAGGTCCTTAGAGCTGTTGAACAGTGACAAAGCTGGTGTTGGAGTCGAGGTCTCCAGGCTCCCACCCCTCTTTTCGACATACCTCATGCTGCTGTAAACGTAGGCACAAGCAGGGCCTTGTTTCCTAAACTGCTGCAATGCCGAGAAGTGGAGGGAATCAGAGTCCAGTGAATGCAGGGTCTGCTCTTTTAAGTCTGCTCCACATCAATAGAACCAGTTATTAGACCTGGTACAAATGCCATCCCTGTATTCTAGTAAGTGGAATGCCAGTGGCTAATGAGTCTAATTTGTGAGCTAAGAGCATTATTTGTTGCTGAGTGCTTTTAGCAGGAGCTGTGTGGAAGCGTCACAGGTTACAGAGCCAGGAGCAGTGGCACCAGTGGAATAGGACTAAGCAGCTCAGCTTTGCCTTCTCAGTCATTCCCTGTAATGACATTTCCTTCAAAGGTCAGGGGTTAGCAGAGGCTGTGAGACTTAGAGAATGTGATTCCAGATGAGCTCAGGTAATTTCAGACTCTGCTTCATAAGACCAAAACGAACAGGGAAGCACTGGGATGTCTTTAAACATTTGGCATCTTTTTCTTAAATAGGCTAGAACTAGAAGCTGTGCATCTTTGTGGTTCCATGGGATCACTTGTTTTCCAGTTGATGAGATTAAAAAAGCAAAGAGTGGTGGATCCACTTGTGCTCAATGTAAACCTGAATGTAACCTGAAATGGGAGTTCGCTGGGTGCTCTTGAAGGCACAGTGGCATTAAAGGTATTGCTGGTTCTGAAGTAGAATGGGTGTGTGTGTGTGGGGGGGATTCCTTCCTTAACTAGGATGTGGCTGGCTGCTGTGACTGCTTAACTCACGTGCTGAAGGCGTGGTCATGAGGAAATCAGGGGGGCCGGGTGGCTTAGCTCATTGCTGCAACCACAAACTGGACTCTCCATCTGACTGGTGCCTTACAAAATGTGAACTGCCCTTCCTGACTTCTGGCGAATGCAGCATGAGCTGTGTCAGGAAATGGGAAGGGCAGCCCAGGAATTAGGCAGGGCCCCTTGGGAGGCAGTCTAGTACGGGGGAGTTTCTCATTGCCGCAGTGAGTTGAATTTGTCATTTTGGGGATTCTAATGAACTGTCTGCAGATGGTACAGATGCTACTTGGACTGAAGTAGCAAGGGATTTCTTCCTGTGCCAACCCACGGATGCCTTTTCTGTGTTTTCCTATGTCTCAAGGAAACCTCAAGTGTATGTGCATGGCTACAATGCCCCTCAGAGCACCCACTTGTAAATGTTTTATTTTAGGGAAGGCTTCATCTATCTCAGGCTGGCCTCAAGCTCGATATGTAGTTGAAGATGAGTGTGGTCTTCTGATCCTCCTGCTTCAGCCACCTGACTATTGAGATTATAGTAATGTCTCAACACTCCTGATTTACAGAGCGCTAGCAGTCAAATCCAGGACTTTGTGCAAGCTAGGCAGGCACTCTATCAAGCGAGCAGACTCTGCCAAGTGAACCACACTCCCGATTCCTTTCTTGTGTATTTTTATTTTATTGGTTCCATCACTTTCTTTGCCTGTGACTTCTACTCTGGATCTTATTTAGTTTATTCATTTAAGGAAGTGAGGAAACAATTGTTCCCATATTGTAGGTTTGTTGGGAGAAACAAATACAATGAAAAATTTTAATCTTAATCTCAGGTAATATCAAAATATCATAATCTTATAACAATACAAATAGTTTCTGTTATTCATGGTTGTGGAGGTTGGGGAGTCCAGGATGAAGCTACTTGTAGAGCCAGTAGCTGGTGAGTACACGACCACTGTGTCCTCACATGGTGGAAAGGGCAAAGCAGCTGTTTGGGGTCCTTTATTTATTTGTTTGTTTATTTATTTAATTATTCATTTATATTTTTAAATTTATTTTTATTTTATGTGTGTGAGTTTTTGCCTGCATGTATGTCTTTGCAACACGTGTGTGCTTGATACCAGCAGAGGCTAGAAGGTGTTATATTTCCTGGTTACAGATGGTTGGGAGCTGCCATGTGGGTTCTACAAATTGAACTCTGGTCCTCTGGAAGAGCAGCCAGTGCTCTTAACCACTGAGCCACAGCCTCACTTTTATTTTCTAATCCATGCTTGCTCATGACCTAATAACTTTCCAGTGTCCCCACTTCCAAATAGTATCACCTCAAAGATTACATTTCAATGTATGAATTTGGGTGACATAAGCACTCAAATCATTGCACCATGTAGTTACTCTCTAAGCATCATGCCAGGCAGATGGCAGGAACCCAGCAAATCAGTTATCATATTTACGTGATTAGTGAGGGATGGAATGGAGATGTGCTCAGTGAGTAGAGAGTCTGCCTAGCATGCATGGAGCCCTGGGTTCCTTCTGCAGCACCGTATTGAACTTGCTGTGGTGGCCAATGCCTGTAATCCCGGTGTTCTGGCGGTGGAAGCAGAAACATCAATACTTGAAAGGTAATTCTTGACTATAGGGAGTTTGTGGTCTGGCCTAGACTCTATGAGACCTTGTCCAAAATGGGGAGAGGGTTAGTGAGGTAATACAGAATGCAACAGGGAATGTCTTCTAATGTGCCTCTTTGCCTTACACGTTGAAACTGAGAGTGACGCCAAAAGGATCTATTTGTAAAATCATAGAAATAGTAACTTCTGCACAATTTACACTGGCAGATCCCCAAGATTTCAGAATTCACAACTGGTTTTTAGAGGATGGGAAATAGGTTTTGATGTTATTGTGGATTTCCAGAATGGAAAAAAATGTTGGAAAACGTGTAACAACTAAGTGTCTTGTCTCGTTTCATCTGCTGATGTTGGAATGGAGTTTGGCCAGCTGTATGTGAATATTCAGAGAAGAATCCCTAATGAGCTTCAGTGCCTGTCTTCATTATTGCTTACCCACAGTGGAGTTTCTGCTGTTTATAAACTTGAGCCAAATTCACCCAATTGCTGGAGCGCTTGCTACCTTGGGACTCTCTAGCAATAATACAAATTCTTTTTTCCAGAAGTGGTAAAATGAACAGAGGGTGCAAGTCTTGCTGTTTATCTGACCTTCAAAGATCTAAATGAACTAACTGGCTTATTTCTGGACTGAAGCAGGAATAAAGAAAGTTCAGCTAATCAGAATCTTGATCATATACCAGACACTGAAGAGGCTAGTGAGTGTTTTCCAGAGTCCTACTTGATGACATCATCACAGCTTTGCCATGATTTGACTTGAACTTTGAAGAGCACTTTGGACAATTATACACTTTGCCTTTGCACAGGTCCCAGGGTTTGTAGATAGAAAGAGGGATTATTAATTCTCATTTTGTGACATTAGGGCAAGGTGTGGTAGCTCAATCCTGTAATACCAATACTTGGGGTGGGGCAGAGACAGAAGTTACTGCATACAGTGTTCCAGGCCAGCTCTACCTCAAAAGCAAACCAAAGAAAAAGTACAAAAACTGGTATTCTTTTTATTCCACTTCTTGTTTTTCTTTTCTTTTCTTTTCTTTTCTTTTCTTTTCTCTTCTCTTCTTTTCTTTTCTTTTCTTTTCATTCTTGTTTGTTTTGTGTTTGTTTGTTTGCTTGCTTGCTTGCTTTTTTTGAGACAGGTCTTTTGAGTGTAGCTTTTGGAACCTGTCCTGGATCTCGCTCTGTAGACCAGGCTGGCCTCGAACTCACAGAGATCCACCTGGCTCTGCCTCCTGAGGGCTGGGATTAAAGGTGTGCGCTGCCGCCGCCACCGCCGCTGCCGCCGCCGCTGCCGCCGCCGCTGCCGCCGCCGCTGCCGCCGCCGCCGCCGCTGCCGCCACCCGGCTCTCCTTGTTTTTCTTATCCCACTCCACCTTAAGGGACTCTCCCTACTTTCTTCCAGTTGGGCACCAGTGTCCTTCTGGACATCCTCATTTGTAAATATGATCCCACACTTCTCCTTTGCAGTATGGTCTAAATGGCTGACAGTGAATGGAAGTGATATGCTCTTCTCTCTAGTAGATCCAGGTCACGTTCATAGAAGAAAGATCTAGAGTAGAACTTCCAATACTCAATTTGGAGAGGCTGAGGATGTAGCTCAATTGGTCAAGTACTTGCCCATCATAAAACAGGGCATGGTGGTACACACCTCTCACCCCAACACCTGAGAGGTAGAAGCAGTAGGCTCAAAATTTCAAGGTCCTCCTTGACTGCAAAGCATGTTCAAGGCCAGTCTGTGCTACATGCAGCCCTGTCTTTTAAAAAAAAATCAGTTTAGAGCTTAGGAATGTATGGTGTAGTGAAGGCTGTCTGTATGGGTATCTGGTCCCCCAAATGCTCGGAAACAATAATCCCTGTGCTTTGTTTTCCTTCTAGTCCCCACAGGCCCCCTGTAATGTCTTCCTGTTTAGTTCCTACTGCTTCAGAACAGGCTAGCTGTGAGAAGAACAGCATCTGTGGATAATCTCAAGTATATTTGGGTTTTCTCAAAAGGGAACTGGGTGCAGTCCAGGCAACTTCCTCATTTAAACAGTGACTTTTGTTGATGCATGTTTTATTTTATGATCAGTTCATATGTTCTAAAACTCAGTCAAGTACCGGGCTATTTTAAGAATCCTAGTGTTGCCATTTGCAAGTAATCCCCCTGGGGAAGGAATACAAGGAAAACAAAGGGGATATTTTCATCACAGGTTTTACTCTCATGTGTCTATTCTCCTAGCATTTCATTTTGTTTATTGTTGTAGAGACCATCCACTTTTTCTGTATCTATCTAACAGACACACACACACACACACACACACACACACACACACGAAGTCCCACTGGGAATTACAGACTGAAAACAAATGAACTTCACAAACAGCCTTAGTTAGACTTGGTGGGTCACAAAGCAAAAAAAGACATAAATATAGGGAAGAGACTTGTGGGGGTGGATAATAGGAATGTGGGAGGGAGACGAGAGGGCGAGAGTGAGAGTGAGCAGAGTGTACTGTTGATGTCCGTGTGAAACTGTAAAGGGAACACATTAAACACAAAGGAAACAAGGGATTCTGCCTGGTGGCTGTTTGGGCATAGATGTCATGAACACTTTCCCACTGGGTCAGTTCTAGGGGAGATGGACTAATTCTGGCCTCCTCTGCAGTTAAGGATGCTCTTGTCATCATCTATTGCACTGTGTTTATTTTGGCTTTGGCAAACTAAAATGGAACTCCTGTCAGTTTATTCCTGGAAAAGTGCATTTTAAACATTTGGAATGTAGTACCATTTAACTCTTCACAAATATTAACGGCACCCTTTTATTACAAGTCTATCTATGTTTCTTATTTATTTCTGTGTGTGTGCACGTGCATGCTCCCATGCCCATTCCACAGTATGATTATAGAGGCCAGGGGACAACTTAAGGAATTGATGTTTTACTTCATGTAGATTCTGGGGCCTGAACTCAGGTTGTCATACTTACTATGTAGATTAGGCTGGCCTTGAACTTTTGGTGATCCTCCTGCTTCAATTTACTGAGTGCTGGGATTGCTAGTATGAGTCATCACGCCTGGCTTACATCTATGCTACTGACTGACTACTTTAGATTGTTCCTGTACTTGATGATACTAGCCTCAATATACCTGTCAGAGATTATAAGAAGCCTCAACCCATCTTAATACAGGGGATGTGTTTTAAAACCAAGATTTTACATTGCATTTAAAACAATGAGGCTGGTGAAATGGCTCAGTGGGTAAAGGTACTTGCCTGACAACCAGAGTTAACACACTAGGACGGACATGGTAGGAGAGAACTTCCCAAAAGTTGTCCTCCAGCACATACACATAAATAAATACACAAAAATACACCAATAGGTAACTGGTATTTTCAGTAGGAACAGTAGCCTATGAGAACGTTGGCAAAAACTGGCAATGTGGATTTTTCATTTTAGGCAGGTCTCACTCTGTCCCAGGTTGACCTAGAGCTCACTCTGTGGCCCAGGCTGGCCTCGAATTCATGGCAATCCTCCTGCCTCAGCCTGCCAACTGTGGTGACTACAGATGTGACCCATCATGCCTGGCCAAAGTGTCAGAAGGGCCTAACGTCGTAGCTAGAAAAGTCACCCAAAGCCAGGAAGAACTCACAAACTCAGGCAGACAGAGAGTCAGAACCTCTCGGTTCACACATGAGAAGGGCAAGATCAATCAGCAGGAAACAGGAAGTGAGGCTGCAGAGAAAAAGGCAGGTTGGGACAGAAGTTCTGCAATGTGGCATTGGGATCCTAAGCAGTTGGGCAGCGCCAGGGAGGAAGGGGAGGAGAGATGGGGACTTATGACGGTGCCACTAGTAAGGACAGTGAAAAAAAAGGTAAAGCAGAAAGCCTCACCTCCTTATTTGTAGACTTCTGGGGCCATCGCAGAGGGGTTGGCCAGTAACTGGAACCTGTGCACATGAGCTTCCTGTAACTGGCTGACGAGCTTCGTGTGTTCAGATCGGGAAAGTGGCTCTGAGTATGTGCTGTAGATTTCCTGCTGGGCGCTGCCTTTGTGGCTTGTCTTTCATATCCCAGTACTGTCTTGTTCTGACTCATTGATGGCTGCCACATGCCATTAGGCAGCTTAGCCACTGCTCTAGTTTCTCCAGAAGGTAGGCAGAGGTTTGCATTTTGTCTTGTACATATTTTTTCCCTCTTGAGTACTGGAGGAAGGGGCCTTTTCATAGTTTTGTTTGTTGAGTTGATTGCTTACAATGTCTTACAGTTTCAAATTTCCTTTCTAATAGGTATTTGAGCCTGATGACCTTTATTCAGGGATCAATTTCTCCAAGGTTCTGAGTACTCTTTTAGCTGTCAACAAAGCAACAGAAGGTAAGGCATGTCGGTGATTTATGATCCATGTTTCTAGAAGCCAACTATGGCTATAGTTGTTCAAATGGTGTAAATTTCTTCCCTTCCCCAAATAAATTCAAACCAATATAAAGTACTCCAATTTTTAATAACTTTAATGTACCTATTACAGAATAACAAGAACAAACATACCTATCAAGCTTACCTATCTCATTCTAATGTCCTTAATACAACAATAAGAACCAAAAAGTGATTTCTTGCAAAGTTTTTGGATTGCCAGTTGAGTATAACAAGACAGAAAACAAAAAGGGAAAGACCAGTTCCTCCTTTAAAAAAATAAGGTTTACAAAATACAGCCATCACTTCCCTTTCTCTGCCAGAGATATTTTTTCTTTAGGTTTTCCATTGGTCATGAAAAAGAGCTTTTCAGTAACTTTGCACTATGAATGAAACCTCAGATTCCCCATGAATGAAAAGAGTAGCTTATTTAAACATTTCCTATCCACTGTATTGGAGGTTATTAAGTATAATCAGAGTAAAGAGGAAATTGATAAAACTACACTAGAAACCCTTTTCTTCTGTGACATCATGTCTTAACTATATCAGTAGTAGTCATTGAGAGTTCAAATGCTTTGAGCCCTCTCTATGGGTCTAGGCTGTCTCAACAGCTCCAAGTGATCTCATTCAATCTTTGAAACACCTTTGGGGGATATGGTGATGACAAAGTCTACATTATAGATGAGGAATGCCAGGCCCACAGTTAGCCAACTAGAAAACAGATGACTAATCTACGATTCCATCTACCCACATATGACTGTCCAGAGCCCTTGTGTCAAACATGAATCCTGCTGCTGAATGGTTTAAGAGCCCAAAGACTGTGTGCTCAGCACTGCCAGGTGCCATAGAGGAAGTAGAAGATACGGCCCTGCCCTTGAGAAAATTACTATCTATTTATGGAGACTCAACTTACCCACGTGAAACAATTAGGGAACAAGAGCAGACAATGTAATCAAGTGCCAAGTAGGATGGAGCATCTAGGAAGCCATCAAGTAATTATAGTTTTACCCCAAAGAGCTGTAGATAATAGCAAGATGTGGAAAAATACTTCTCCAAAGTTGTTCTTTTGCTATTTGGGAAAAAAAATGTTTTTGAGCTATTGCGAGGCGTAGAGCAGAGTACAGCTAATTCAAGTAGCTATATTTAACGCACATGACAAGTATCCAGTTCTGGGAAGGGAGGATGGTATAATTCTAACATTATGCCACACAAATTATACGTTCCTTTGCCAAACTCTTCTAGCAAGTTTTACAGTCTCTTCGCTTACCACAGATATTTATAAAAATACAAGGAGGTGAAAGTTAAAACCCACAGCCTCAAGGAAATTACTTGGATACTGAGCCTGTCGCCTAGGGAATGTTTGGGCTTTAGACTTTTGCAGTTTATATCTTTTAAAAATAAGTGGAGAGGAAAAGGAGCCTCATTTGAATTTGTCAAGAAGCCAGCCTCTCCCTTTAATACATGCTCAGCATACTGAAAACACCCAGCTCAGTTCTGGCCCGATCAAATTTCACCAAGAATCAAGCAAGAGAAGGCTCCCGTGTTTGATTTTATAAAGCGATTCTAGTATCAAGATTGCATCTGTCTCAAATACACCCTCTCCCTCATTCTGATTCCGCACCCCACTCCAACACACCAGGGAGACTGTGTTATGTGTGCCGTGTGTATTTTTACATGTAAGCAAAGAACCCCTAAGTTATGGGCCAGCAAACAAAGAGAGAAATTTGAAATATTTCAAAAGTAATAAGAGCCACAAACAGCTGTTTGGTACCCGATATAGGTCTGCCTTGGATAACAGGGCATACTGTGGCAACTGGTTCAGGAGGGAAGAGTTGTGGGGAAATGGGTTAGGAGAAAATGTGGTTCTGTCGCTGTTTTTCATTATACTGGACAGCAGTGGCCAGTAAGGTTAAGAAGAAAAAAGTTGGCCATTGAAAAGATAAAAGGGAGGCGGGACCTGAAACACATAGCCTGTTCAGAATGACGGAAGCCCCAGGAGCTGCTCCGATGGCGTTGACAATGTCCTGGGAAGGAGCTTCTCGGGTTGTAGGTGGTTTGCTGCTGTGAGTGGTTCTTTTACCGTGTCTTGTCCTCCTCTTTTCACAGATCAGCTATCAGAAAGACCATGTGGACGGTCCTCTTCTCTTAGCGCTCCCAACGGCTCGCCGACAACCCCCCAGGCAGCAGTTCCCAGCACAGCTCCAGCGCAGCAGAGCCAGGCAAAGGCTGTGGTACGTAGAGTCCCTGGTTCCTACCCCCTCTGTTTTCAAACCTGTCACATCAGATCAGCAGCCCAGATGTATTTCCAGATGTGGTGAGGTAGATACCCTGCTTGTTTGTTGTGTCACTGCGCAAAGAGGTACAGAATGAATACCGGTTCAGGCTGGAATGCTGAGCTAAAGCAGGTAGGTGGGGCCCCTGCCTCAGGAACTCAGGGGCAAAGCCCCAGCTTTGTTGTTTACTAGAATTCAGCTAGTCACTTAATTGAGAATGCTATGCAAATGCCAGTCATTATGACTGCTCCTGATGGCACTTTGCTGTTACTTTCTCTAGCCCATGAGCTTATTAGAATAAGTTATTACCTGGCACTCACAAGCAATCAGTACTCTTGTTGTTCTGGTCTTGATTGCGATCTTTTTTTTTTTTTTGAATTCCTATTGAGCAAGACCCAAGCTGGATGTGATAGAACAAACCTGCATTCCCAGCACTGTGGAAGTTGAGGCAGAGGCATCACCAGTTTGAGGTTAACCTGGACTACATAGTACACTCAAGACCAGTGTCTCAAAAGAAGACCCACATTTAAATATCAGCCCATGATATACTGGGTCTCCTAGGTGCTTTTGCATTTGGTCTTAGAAGCTTTGATTTGGGAGGAAATGCCATTCTCTGTTCTTTCATCCTTGTCAAAAGCAACTGGCTTACTGTAGGGCACCACGACCTGTTTTGCCAGAGCATCTAAACAGGCGGTGCTTATCCCTTTGGAGCTCACTCCATCCTCCTCCTCCTTTTTGAGACAGGTTCTCACATAACCCAGCCTGGCATAGAACTTGCTATGTCTTGGAGGTAGAATGACCTTGAACTTCAGATCCTCCTACCTCAAACCCCCAAGTGCTAGGATTACAAGTTCATGCAAGCATACTTGGTTTATACAATGGTGAGGATTGAACTAGGGCTTCTAGATGAGCACTCTACCAACAGCACAGCTCTCCCAGCAGATCCCTTGCAGAAGCTGATGAATGCTATGGTTTCATACTCTTTGGCCTTTCTTAAATTGTATATAAAAGTGTGTGTGGATAAACTAATATGAGCAAGGAAAACTACATTGAGCTTATCAGATTCTCATAAGGATCTGTGACTTTAGGAAGTTAAACCCACAACTTCTTATTTATATAATCGTGAGTGTTTTGAGGCAGTTTCATGTAGCTCAGGCTGACCTTGAACTCAATGTGTAGCTGAGGATAACCTTGAACTCCTGACGTTCCTCCCTTCAAATCCGAAGTGCTAGGAGCACATATGTGTGCCTTCCCCTACCCAGGCTAACTGCTATATGTGATCTTTACTTGCTATTTAAGGCTAGCCTAGTTGAGATTTGTTAGTGACTGAGAGATGGGAGCGATTTTTATAAGGGTCTGTTACTAGCTAACATTTGGACCAAATTTTATGTTGGAGAGAAGCAGGATGGAATGGTATATTAGTTTGCTCAGCAACCACGTTAGAAAGCTGGTGAAAGAAAAGGGAACCGAAAGCTGTGACTCCCTGGAAAATGGGCATTCTGACAAATGCAGTTTGTATCGAAAATTTTTCTATGATTATTGCTGTTGCTGTGTGTGCGTGTGCTCTCTGTATATGAATGCAGATGCATGTGAAGATCAGGAAACCATGTTTAGGGGTCCGTTCCTTCTTTCCTTCCACCATGGACTCCCGGGCTAGAACTTGGCCCTGCAGACACTTGCATATGGATTTGAAGGGGCTGTTAACCTCAGGCTGTTAACCTGAGACCCATTCAGAGACTCCTAAATTCAAAACGGAGGCTAAGCTAGGCATGATATCATATGCCTGTAATGCCAGCACTTGGGAGGCTGAGAGGCAGGCCAATTGCTGTGAGTCCTGCCCAGACTGCATAGTGAATTCCAAGCCAGCCAGAGCTAATATGAGACATTGTTCTGGGGGAAAAAAAAACAAACAAAATAAATAACTGAGATGGACCTGGGGTTTTACTCTTTTTAAATTGAAATAAATTTTATGGGTATAGGTGTTTTGCCTGCGTGTATGTCTGTGTACCACTTACAAAAGTGCCCAAGATGGTTCAGTCAGTCCTCAGCTCTGGAAAAAAAAAAGTGCCCAAGAAGGACAGAAAAGGGCAACAAATTCTCTGGAACTGGAGTTGCAAATGGTTGTGCGCTGCCATGTGGGTGCTACAAACTGAACCCAGTTCCTCTGTAAGAGCAGCCAGCATTCTTCACTGCTGAGTCATTTCCCCAAATCCCTGGGGTCACAGCGGAGGCCGCTTCACTAGGCTTAAATCTACATAATTTCTAGCCGTGCCTCAGTTAGATGGTCACTTAATCTGGTGTGACTCTTGTTTCTCTAGGAGATGACGGAAAATGGAAGTCACCAGTTGATAGTAAAGGCAAGATTCAACTTCAAGCAGACTAATGAAGATGAATTGTCAGTCTGTAAAGGGGACATCATTTACGTCACTCGAGTTGAAGAAGGAGGCTGGTGGGAAGGCACACTGAATGGGAGAACAGGATGGTTCCCTAGTAATTATGTCCGCGAAATTAAACCAAGTGGTGAGTAAAACTTTTAAAAAGTCTTCTTACGTGTGACACTTGTTCTTTCCCGGTGTTCTCATTGAAAATGTTTTATTTGAAATTGCTTAACACAAACAGTTGATACATGGATGTGTATGTCCAAAATAAGACTAGGACAGAACTGGGAATAGTTCCATATGTTGAGACAAAGTTTTATTTAGATTCTGTGAAAACTAAATAAGCAAAGGAATCCAAAGTTCGAACAACTGCTGTACTTTAAGTACGTGCCTTTCTGTCCACTGACTAGCCCAGAGTACACAGTGCAGAGTCCTGCCCGCTCCTCTGAGAATCACCATGGCAGAATACAATAACAAGAGAAGCTGAGAGCTAACTTCCCTTTTTAACACTGCCTCAGAGATGTGGGAGAGAGATAACAGTCTCCTGCAGAAAGTGGCCTGGCCATTTTAGGAACAAGACTGTCCTTAGCTTATTGCACGCCATGAGCTGATTTCCCCTTTCCTGAATAATATACACACAACAGACTTTAATTGCTCTTTAGAAGTTTTTTTTTTTTAGAGGTTTTTGTGTGTGACTTATTTGTCCTTCTTAAATAAGAAGGCAGATTCTTTTTGTAATACTAAACAGAAATTAAAACAGTATCGTGGTGTACATCTGTAATCCTAGCCCTGGAGAAATGGAAGCAGTTAAGAGTTTAAGGTCATCTTTACCCATAAAAGAAGTTCTAGGCTAGCTTGGGCTACATCAGACCTTGTCTCAATGTCTCAAATAAACCAAACAGCAACAACAAAATCAATAAAACCCTCCCACATCCAGTTTATGAAAGAATATGATAATGCAGATAAAAGTGCTATTATTACATCTCTTCATTTTTCAAAAATATTTAGCCAAGGGCTCTTTTCAGTCGCCTGACCCTCAGTGTATTATCTCTTTTGTAGATGTCTTCTTTGCTTTTTATTTTAATGCTTCATAGTTGACGGGGCCAGTGGATGGCTCAGTGAGTAAAGGTGCTTCCTGCCAAGCCTGCCGACATTAGTTCGATCCCCAGTGCACATGGTCGAAGCAGAAAACCAACTCTCAAAAGTTGTTCTCTGACCCCCATATATGCACCATGATGCATGCCCCCCAAAATAAATAAAGGAATAAGCAAATAAATAAATTAAATAATTAAATAATAAAATAAAATAAATAATAAAAAAATAATTAAAAAATGATACTGTGAGCCAGTGAGATGCTCAGTGGGTGATGACCTGAGCCTGACCCCTAGAACCCACGGAAAAGCGGAAGGAGAGAACCAATTCCACAGAGCAGTTCTTTGATCTCAGCACATGTACCGTGGCTGGAGTGCCGCCTCCCACACACATATCATGCTCACACATACACAACATATTTTTTACATTGATACATTTAATTAATAAAATATAGTCTCACTCTAAATAAAATATTTCAGAAGTATAATATAGATAATAGAAGTGCCTTCTCCCTGAATAGCTGTCCCCAGATAACTATCATTCTTAGAAAGCTTTCCTTTAAAGTACTTAAGATGAAATTTAGTTGGTCTACTTTCTGGGTTGTGGGACTGGGAGAGGAACATCTCACTGAATGGAGTGTGTTTCCTGGAGGACTTAGAAATATTTGTTTGTTTAGACTTCTCATCAGTTTTTACCAGCTGGGCATGGAACCCAGGTCCTAATAAATACATGCTGGGCATGGAACCCAGGTCCTAATACATGCTGGGCATGGAACCCAGGTCCTAATACATGCTGGGCAAGCGGTTTACCTCTGATCCTGAGTCCCAGCCCTGAACATTTTTATTCCCTGGGAACTGGGGCTTTTTAAAGCCCTGGGAGTAGTTTCACAGGCCTGCCTGGAATTCCCTTGGCTTTGATTGTTTCCACAGCTGAGCCTCCACTCCCCTGAGTATCTCTCCTGTGACTTAATCCGGCTGTCAGGATCCCTACAGCACTCTCCAGACTTCCACTAAAGTTCCCCGGTACAGCGTCCTCATCTGCAAACCTAAAAGGAACAATTTTTGCTGCCTCACCTGGAAATCCCAAGCATTGCTTAAAGGGTAGAGGAGTGGATAGCACGTCACTCACTATGGTGTCTTATAGCAATGCGCCTAAGGACTGCCATAGGCCTTGCTCTCCCTTCCCTTCAGGCTTTTCTTGGAATATTCTGGTTTATGACTCAGATCAGCAAATTCTGGCCAGACTTGGGCACTTAGGGGATCCCTACAAACATCCTACTATTGAGGGTAGGTCTGGCTTCAGAGTCCAGGAAGCTTGAGAGGCAAGGAAGGTCTAGGATTTGATGTGTGTGGAACAGCATCTCTCCTGTAGCTCATCGTCATCACTGTCTTGTCTTCTCTGCTGCTGTTCCTGTCACTTCTGTAGTCTAGCCTAAACTACATTGTCAGAGCAGTTCATTAACAATGTAACCCAAATCATGGCTTCTCCCAGGAAGTGTAAAAGCCTAGGTCACCACAGCAGTGCCGGCCCAACCTTGTCCCTAGATGACCTCACTCATTCCACTTTATGCATGCTGCTCTCTTGACCTACCTGGCTGTCCAGATGTCAGCACTGCTTACCTCGTGACCTTCAGGCCTGCTCTCTTGTCACGTTCTAGCAGGGCCTTCCTGAGTCACCTGGGGCAGAGGTGAATTCGATCCGCACTTCCTCTACCCATCACTCCGTCCTGCTTCACTCTTTTTGCTATTATTTTTCTTCCCCAAACATCCTGTACATTTACTCCTTTATTTCATTTGCTGCCTACAGCTTACCTTTAAAATGTAGATGCCGCAAGAACAAAGGTGCTCTTCTGCTTTGTTTATGCTTGTTAAATATTTGTAAACCTCTGGGTGTGATGGCTCATGCCTGTAATTTACAGCACTTTGGGGAGTGAGATGGCAGGATTGCCCATGAGCTCAAGGCCAGCCTGGGCTACAGAGTGAGACCCTATCTCAAAAAATCAAAACTAAAACAAAATAAAAACATGTGTGGGGTAAATATGGTCAATATACATGATTTACTTGAAAGAAATTGTGTGTATGCCACCTAACACTGGACAGTGAATATAAATGAACAAAAATTTCAGACTTAGAAAAAGATCGTACTGTAAAATAAATGGATATTATGAAGTAGGTGATAACATTGTATTATCTTGTTCATGGAGTATCCGCTAATCACTTGGGGTGTCTGTAGCAATATTGGCCCCAGTACTCTGCCCCAGGACCCTCTTAGGCTTATATGCTTAACTTACAGTAACAGCATGAGAAAAGCAGGCAATACAGATAAATGTCTAAACAAGTGGCTGTTGGAGCAACCAAGAAACAATTTGATCAGTAATCGTCTAAGTTGAGGGCAAGTCCTTGAACGAACTGGATCGGGAAGATTTGAACATGGTTCTGACTGGTAGAAGGTTAGAGAGAGCGAGGGTTACATTGTTGTGTGATTTGTTTGTGTTCTGACAAATAAAGCTTGCTTGGCGTCAGAGGGCAGAACTAGTCACTAGTTAACCATAGAGGTCTGGAGGACTGTAGAAAGAGGAGCCAAGAAGTGGTAAGGCAGGGCTGAGACAGGATCTCGGCCTTTTTGGTCGAAAGAATGGAAGAGGTAGGAAGTCACTGGTGGCTGCTCCCCTGCTTTTCTGATCTTTCAGGTTTTTACCCCAATATCTGACTCCTGGATTTTATTGATAAGATTAATTAGATATATCCTTCAAGGTGTAGAGTAGCAGGCAGGATGATTTCCCATGAGAATGAAATACATGAAAAAGACCAGGCCCTTGAGCTAGATAGAGCTCTATGAAGAGGGGTGTGGCATTGTCAAGTTGCTTTTTATTTTCCACTGACATGTTTAAACATTAATTTTTAAAGGTAATATACAAGTGTGGTGGTTTGAAGTAAAATGGCTCCCAAAGGGAGTGGCACCATTAGGAGGTATGACCTTGTCAAAGCAAGTCTTGGAGGAAGTGTCACTGTGGCGGTGGGCTTTGAGGTCTCTTTTGCTCTTGCCCACATATCAACATGTAGCTCCAGTGCCGTGCCCCCCACCATGATGATCATGGACCCTCTTAGGGTCTATCAAAGAGTTACACTCCCTGCCAGGTGGTGGTGATACAAGCCTTTAATCCCAGCACTCAGGAGGCAGAGGTAGGCGGATCTCTGTGAGTTCGAGGCCAGCCTGGGCTACAAAGGGAGTTCCAGGAAAGGCGCAAAGCTACACAGAGAAACCCTGTCTCGGGGGAAAAAAAAGTGCCACTCCCTGTAGACTCAGCATTCAAATGTGAGCCTATGGGCAGACATTCTTATTCAAACCACCATATTCTCTTAAGACTTAATAACTGTTCCCTTTCCTCACAGTTATCTTTCTACTCTCATGGCCTACATATATCTAGGTTTTGTGTAGCCGGACTTTCTTGGCTCGCCAATCCCCAAGTAATGACAGAGACATTATTAATTATGAAAGCTAGGCTTTTCACTTAGGCTTGTTCCCAACTAGTTTTTATAACTCAATTAACCTGCTTCTATTAATCTACATTTTACCATGCATTTTTTAACCTCTCTTCTATTTTATATGTCCAACCTCCCTCGTGTCTCCATGGTGTCTCTCGCCTCTCTTCTTCCCGGAGTTCCTCTCTCTCCCCAGAAGTCCCACTTATTCTTTCCTGCCTAGCTATTGGCCATTCAACTACTTATTAAACCAATAAGAAGGCACCTTCAGCAGAGACATTTTTTTTTTTTTTTGGTTTTTCGAGAAAGGGTTTCTCTGTGTAGCTTTGTGCCTTTCCTGGAGCTCACTTGGTAGCCCAGGCTGGCCTCGAACTCACAGAGATCCGCCTGGCTCTGCCTCCCAAGTGCTGGGATTAAAGGTGTGCACCACCAACGCCTGGCCAGCAGAGACATATCTTTACAGTGCAAAAAAAGATTATCCCACAACAATTCTGTGTATGACAAGAAAACTTGTAATGTCTGTCTAAGTTTAGCCTATTTTGCTTAACTTTATGAGCTACAGTTCTATCCATTTTCCTGAAAATAACTATTTTATCATACTTGTCTTTTAAAGATAGAGTCTCACATAGCCCTAGCTAGCCTTGAATTCATTGTGTAGAATGCAATGATGACCCACAGCTTCTGATCTTTCTGCCTGCATCTTTTAAGTACTGGGGTTGCAGGCTTGTGCTACCATACCCTGTTTATGCAGTGCTGGGAATGGAACCCTGGGCCTCACATACACTATGCAAGCACTCTACCAACTAAGCTACATTCCAAATCCCAGTTGGATTCATCTTTGCATTAGAATAAAACTCTTCAATGTGAAGGTTTTTTTTTTTTTTGGTTTTTTCGAGACAGGGTTTCTCTGTGTAGTTTTGCGCCTTTCCTGGAGCTCACTTGGTAGCCCAGGCTGGCCTCGAACTCACAGCGATCCGCCTGGCTCTGCCTCCCAAGTGCTGGGATTAAAGGCGTGCGCCACCACCGCCCGGCTCAATGTGAAGTTTTAAGCAGAGGATAGTATGCACTCTGGGAAATAGTTGGATTTCAGGGAAGTGATGGTTCAGGCTTTTTCTGTGGCCCAGGCAATCTAGATAATGAGTGATAGTGGAGAGAAAGAAAAGCGGATGGATGCAGAAGATATTGCTGAAATAGAACCAATGAGTGTAGTTATGAGGACAAGGGAAGAGATGAGGAGAATGCCAAATCTAGAAGTTCACCTTGATGATGAGCTCTTTAAGGGTATGTGTTATCATTCATCTGACTGGCCAACAAAGATTTGTTTCCCATGATTAGCTTATTACCTCTTGTTCTGGCCCCTGGTGCAACAGAAATGCATAAGAATGCCTCTTACCACCTTGGCTTGCAGGTTAGTTGGAGAAGATACCATTACAACACAGAATATCCAGCTGTTTAGCTAAATGTAAGATGCTCTGGAGACTGCTGAGAAGAGGGGTACCTGAGCCAACCAGATGAGGGTAAAGGGGAAAACTGCTCATGCTTGTATATTTTTCTTCCCTTCTTTCTTTCCTTCTCCTCCCTTCCTTTCTTCCTCCTCCTCTCTCCTCTGTTTCTTTTTCTCTCCTCTCCCCTCTCCTCCCTATCCCTTCCTTTCACTCTCGCCCTCTTTCTCCTTGTTTTGAGACAGGGCCTCTTGTAGCCTATCCAGGCTTACCTCACACTCACTCCCTCATAAAGGAAGACGACCTTGAATTATTAATCTGCCTGCCTCCACCTCCTGTACTGGAGCTGCAGGTGGAGTTAAGTCTTTGGGGACAGCACCCTTGGAAGAGAGATTACAGTAGTTTTTTAGGCCTGTTGACTAGTTCCTGTAACAATGGTTGTTATAAAGAGAGTAAACCGGGCTCCTGAATCTCTGTGGTCTCCTGTCTTACTGTGCAATCTCTTCTTCTTCATGTGGCCAGTTCTCTTTTTGTTTTTCTTCCATATTGTGAACTAGCCAAAAAGGCTCTAACCAGAGGCCAAATAAATAAGACCACCCAATCTCAGACATTCAGCTTTCCAGAATTGTGAGGTAGGGAAACCTATGTTTTACAGGCACCTAGCTATAAATATTTTGTTATAGAAACAGAGGATGGAGTAATAAAAAGAGAAGGTAGGAGAAAGGTGTGTATGTATATGTGTGTGTTGGGGGTTGGATGGGTGTTAGTACAGAAAATGATGAAATGTTTGAGGGTTATTGAATATGGAGAAAGGGAAAATCTGAAGATGAAACATGCAAGTGGCAGTATAAGGCAGTGGATAATGAGGTATAAATTATATTGCAGATCAGCAATATTCAGAGTCAGAAAGTATATTAAGGATGAAGAGGCTATGGGAGACTTAATGAAGGAAGTAGTGTTCGAGCTGCATACTAAAGACAAGGAATCCGCAGATGGGCCCGTAAGGGAGGAAAGGATGAGGTAAATCCTAGTAATTGGTCAGAGAAAACCAGTGAACTTCTGTGGTCAGATGAGCAGAGTGAGCTTTGGACCAGTGTCAAAGGTTAGCTTGGTCTAAATGAAGGTATTAGGTATTTTGTTAGGAAAGTTAGGTGAGCAATAAAGTTTTGTTGATTTGAATTCTTTCCCACCCCAACTCTTGCTAGCTCTACCAAATCTACCTAGAATGTCACCAAAGGATGTGTTGTATTCAATGATTGTGAATGGCTGCCTTTTTATCAATTTCTTCCCATGAATGCTTTGCTTATATGTTAGCTTAGAAAACAAGACTAGTCTTTAGGGAGGTTGACAATTATTCAAAGATTGATTCATAGATGAAATGTGTATTCCATAGACACAAGCCTTCACTTCAGCATTTTAAACCCCACTGCTGTACAATCTCTTCAACTATTTCCTGAAGTTGAATCAGGAATGGAACTGAAGAACTTGGGTGATCTCTATCTGCTTCCTATTGGGTCAAAGGTGTAGCCCTATGGTCACTTGGGCGGTCAGTAATTCTGACAAACTCTCACACACACGGCCTGGAAGGTGAGATAGTCAAGCTAATACTAAGAGTATTTTTGTAATGTCACGTAATGACAAGGCAAGCTCAGAGCCATATAACCCTCCCACTGGAGAGTGTTGTGCCAGGGGACTGCCATGCAGTTTCCGTCTCTTGAGACTGTCATTTACAAGAACACTTAGTGCTGGGGTAAATTTGTCCTCAGGGAGTGGCATATGAAGTTCTAGATTCCACTGTAGGTCTTGGGTAGAAATGACTGTGATCAGAGGCACAGAGGCAGCTGCTTTCCCTGCTCTTCGAGAGGAGACAGATTTCAGAGAAGTGCAGCATAAAGAACAACCCAGAAGATATAAAGATGCAAGAAATAGAGTAGTCGAGTCTCTCTCTCTCACACACACACAGAGGCGGAGACAGAGAGACAGAGAGCTTTCAGCATGTGCTTGAGGTTAAAGATACAGTAGGTCTTTATGACCTTGATGATAAAAATGTCTCACTAAGAGGACAGAACTTCAACATCAGTGACATCAAGAAGCTATGGAGAGATAGATCCGTGGTTAAGAGTACTTACTGCTCTTTCTGAGGACCCAGGTTCAATTCCTAGCACCACATGGAGGCTCACAGTGGTCTGTAACTCCAGTTCCAGGGAATCCAGCACCTTGTACTGGTCTGTGC
Organism: Peromyscus maniculatus bairdii; assembly: GCF_049852395.1. NCBI lineage: Eukaryota > Metazoa > Chordata > Mammalia > Rodentia > Cricetidae > Peromyscus > Peromyscus maniculatus. The sequence continues at coordinate 18,795,310 of NC_134875.1, forward strand.
AGGGACCAGGCATGTATGTGGTTTGTGTACACATATGCAGGCAAAGCACTCCCTTATGTAAACTGAAAATAAATTAAAAATGTACAACTGTTCATCATGCCTCATTTTTTATTTCCTAGAACATGAGAAAAATAAACTCTATTTTGAGCAAAATTGCATTTTTTGATGATCTTACTGCATAAAAATACATAAATTATGAATTTTGTCATTTTATGAGCCACAGAAGGTATGGTAAGAACACTTACTCCTTTATTGCATTTGAACCAGGTATATTATAAATAAAAAATTAGTCATCTGTATAATTTAAGTTCTCTTTTTAAAATCAGTGGTAACCTATAAACTAACAAGTTGTTAATAAAGCATTGTGGTAATATATCAAGCTACACCACTCATTCATCTAAAAAAGGGACTTTTTTGAGATGGGGTCCTCACTATATAGTCCCAGCAATCTAAGTAGAACAAGCTGGTCTCAAACTTGCAGTAATTCATCTTCTTGCTTTTCCTTTCTTGCCTTTGTTATTTGAAAAGCCAAGGCTTCCAATTCTTTTATTTCATTTATTTATTCATTCACTTGTGTATGTATAAATGCTTGGGTGTGGAGGTCGGAGGACAACTTGCAGGCATTCCTTCTGCTGGTTCTGCTGGTATTGGTTCTTTCCTTCCACCGGGGGCTCAAACTACAGCCATCAGGCTTGGTGGCAAACAGCAAACATCTTTACTCTCTGAGCCATGTCACTAGCCCTAAAAACTCAAGTTTTTGTGAAGATGTTTCATTCACCTTTTCCCAAGACAGGCATTGTGGGTTACACCTGTAATCCTAACACTTAGGATACTGAAGATGGAGGATGATCTTGAGTTTTCAGTCAACCCATGATGCTGGCAAAATCTTACCTTAAAAAGAAACATGGAGCCAGTAGGTGGTGATGCACACCTTTAATCCCAACACTTGGGAGGCAGAAGCAGGACAATCTCTGGGTTCGAGGCCAGCCTGGTCTACAGAGTGAGTTTCAGGACAGCCAGGGCAATACAAAGAAACCCTGTCTCAAAAAAATCACCCCCTGCCCCCCAAAAAAAATTATGGAAAAAATAAAAAGAAAGAAAGAAGGCTTCTCATTTTCCATGCAAAATTTCCATGCCAGGAAAATGTTGAAACAAACATGATTAGAAAAAAAGATTTTGAGCAAATTTTATTTTCTCCAACTGATCCTGTTAAGGAGTCATTAAGCCAATTGAGGGGATGATTAGGTACATGGTTAATTAGGTTTGTATTAAGGCAGATTAGGAAAATACTCTTCCTTATATATGAGACCCTGTCTCAAAAATAAAAAAAAATATTCCCTATTTTCCAGATCTGGAGTAAAATCTTTTGTTTCATCCCTGTTACTGGTACTGGTAATTTTTTTTAAAATTAATCTCTCTCTCTCTCTCTCTCTCTCTCTCTCTCTCTCTCTCTCTCTCTCTCTCTCTCTCTCTCTGTTTGTGTGTATGTGCGTGTGCATGTGCATGCGTGCGTGCGTGCGTGCGTGCGTGCGTGCGTGCGTGCGTGCGTGTGTGTGTGTGTGTGTGTGTGTGTGTGTGTATGTGTATGCATGCATGCGTGCAGAGGCAAAAGGACAACTTTGGGAGTCAGTTTTCTTCTTCCACTGTGTGGGTCCAGGGCTCAATCTCAGTTTGTCAGCATTGGTGGCAAAGGCCTTTACCCACTGAGTCATCTTAGAGGCCCCTGGTATTGGTAATTAGTTCTCTCTGTCTTACTCTTTTCACAGTCTTATTAGAGCTTTGATTATTTTATTGATTTTTTTGAACAATAATGTAAGCCTTTCATTAAATTTTCTCTTTGACAATTTTATACATGTTTGTAATGCATTGTGGTTTCTCCCATCCTTACCTTCTCTTATGTTTTCAAAGAACTAACTCTTTTTCCGTTGCATTCAGTCACCCCAGTCATCAAGAAATCTCTAAAGCATCCACTTCTTTCGTATATGATTCTCCTTCATTGTACTTTGCATAGTTCACATTGTGTTTCAATGGCATTATGCATTCCTCCAGGCTTTCCTGCCCTTGGCTGTGTCTTAGCAGGCACTCCATTAGTGGAATGCACTTTTCTTAGCCTTGCTTCTGATTGGTGACCACATCTTGTTGATACCTTCCATCCACGTACTTACCAGACTTGACCTTGCTTGGTTTCTGAGATCAAAAGAGATGAGGCATGTTCCATGTGTTTTGTCTGTGGACCTTGCTTTTACACTTTAAAAGTGGTCTTCATTTCTTCATTTTTTTTGAGACAATCTTGTTGTGTAGCTCAGGTGACCATTAGCTCCCTAGGTACCCTTACCTAGTCTAAAAATTATTACCATCTTCCTGTCTCAGTCTCGTTAGGACTGGGATTATAAGTGTGACCCACCACAATAGGCTCAAAAATTTTATTTTTATCAAGATCAGTTTAAATAATAATTGAACAAAAATCTTAACTTCTAATCTTTACTGAAGTCCTGCATCAGCTTCTGCCCGGTGCTGTTCACCAAGCCCTTTAGTAGTTTTGTCTTAGGAATCCTATTGATTGGGAGCAGACCCTCCTTATCAAGTCATGCCTCAGCCTTGATCTTGGTTCTGCCGTTTCCTAGCTGCATGACCTTAGGAAAGGACATTGCATCCCTGGTTTCATGTTCTCTCTCTGTAAAAGAAGATGATCTCCATTTATCAGTGTGTTGTAAAGATAAACAGAATGTCTTTGATGCTACTTAGTTGCAAATAAATATTAGGAATATTTTAATGCAATTAGTTAAAATCAATATTATATGGGAAATATTTATGAAACTATATTGCAATAGAGTTACAAGACTACAGAAAAAGATGTGTGCGTATATGTATGTTCACACATACATATGCATAAAAAGAATGAAAGGACATAATTGTTACTCAGATTGATGCTTAACTTTGGATAATGGAAAATCATTGCGATATATTTATGTTTCCCCATTTTTAATTCTTAGGATTATCCTGTAAAAGATTCATAACTTGGAAAATACTATTTAAAAGAGAAGTATTAATGTGTGGTGACATACTCTTACTTGGTCATGTGTAGCTCACTATGCTTCAGAAAGGGTGTAAAGCAGTGTATAAATAGGAAGATAATGAAATGCAAAGCAAAATGAAGAAAAGGAGACAGTGCAGACTGGAAAGATACTATGCAGTGATACTGCTAAACATTTACAGCCAGGTGTGATGATGCACACCCGGAATTCAGGAATTTGGGAGGCTGAAGCAGAAGAATCAGGAGTTCAAGGCTAGCTTGGGTTACATGGCAAAACTCTATCTCATAAATAGAAATATGACTGTTTTGTGTTTTATTTTAAATAGAAGACTGTCCTAGGATATCTAATGGTTGTGAGTTAATGAATAAGATAAACTTTGTAAAAGGCGAAAGATTTATACGATCTGAAGAGAAATCAGAGGTGACAGCTGTGGGAGCTCATGGACTCTAGACCGGACAGCTAGGGAACCTACATGGGACTAACCTAGGCCCTCTGCATTATGGGTGACAGTTTTGTAACTTGATCTGTTTGTGGGGCCCCTAGCAGTGAGACCAGGGTCTGTCCCTGGTGAATGAGCGGGCTTTTGGAGCCCATTCCCTATGGCGGGATGCCTCACTCAGCCTTGATGCAGGGGGAGGAGCTTAGTCCTGCCTCAACTTGATATGCCATGTTTTGTTGACTCCCACGGGAGGCATTACCCTTTCTGAGGAGTGGGTATGGGGGGTAGAAAGGAGGTGGGGGGAGGGAATGGGATGGGAAGAAGGAGGGGAAACTGTGGTTGGTGTGTAAAATTAAAAAATTAGTAATTTTTTTAAAAAGCAGATAATTGTGGTAAAATAAAAATTCTTAAAAAATAAAACCAAGACCGGGCGTTGGTGGCGCACGCCTTTAATCCCAGCACTCGGGAGGCAGAGCCAGGCGGATCTCTGTGAGTTCGAGGCCAGCCTGGGCTACCAAGTGAGCTCCAGGAAAGGCGCAAAGCTACACAGAGAAACCCTGTCTCGAAAAACCAAAAAAAAAAAAAATAAAAAATAAAACCAAACATGTAATAAAAAAGATAACTTTGTAAAAGAAGGGCAGCATTTTTCTAATACAATATAATAATATTAAAATGATATAGAAAACAGAAGAGCAGTTTACAGAAGTTTTCAGTAAGTTGGAGATTCTGATTATTTTATTGTTGGCACAGTAGGCAATCCCAAGAAAGGCATGGTTGGTATTATGTTCTTTTCTCTTTGGGTGATAATTTGCCAGTGACAAATACACTTGGATAGCTTTGGTGTCACTTACCCATTTGGAATAAATTGAGTTAAGACCCTGACTTCCACAAATAAAGCCAAACTGAGAGTGCCACTCTTGCCCTGTCTCTGCCATTTCTTAGCTATGTAGTAACTCTTTGAACTGTTCCTCCCTTGGAACTCGAGAAACCTTAACGAGAAGATTGCACTTTGCCTTTCTGCAGTTCAGTGATACTTCCACTTACTTAGAAAGGTACCTTTCCTTGATCTTTCCACTTAGAAACTTTATAGTATGTCAGTTGTCCTATGCTATCAAATGTCCACCATGAAGCTGGTATTAACATTATCTAAATGTCTTTTTCACAGAGAGACCTCTGTCCCCTAAAGCTGTCAAAGGATTTGACACTGCTCCGCTTACCAAGAATTACTACACTGTGGTGAGTGTTCAGAGGGCAAACGTATTTTAATTCGACATGGGGATGTTTCACTTGTCACACCACTGATCATTTTGAGGTGGCACAGAAGAAAGAGGGGGTAAAGTTGCTTTGTAAGGGTCCAAGGCAGTTGGCATCATCACAATGGTGTTCCTGTACTTGTGAAAGTCTTCCAGCTAGCTGGAGGGTTCACATCCACTGCACTGACAAACTAAAGAGATGAGCAATGCTCCAGAGCAAGGCCTAACAGCGGTGAAAGAAAAGATGGTTAGTATCTAGGCACGCTGGAGTTCAGTGACATGGCCTAATCATGTATTTAAAAGCAGGCAAGTCCCCAGGTCCCTAAGATGGAACGAGGTTTAAGTGATTGTGTTCTATGATTTTACTGGAGAGTCAATCAACCCATAACACCCGCTGGAATATTATCAATTCTATTTTTGACGAAAGCCCAAAAGGAAGACTGCCTTTTGACATAGAAGGACGGATGAAATGGCTCTGACTTGAACACAGATATGTCAAAGTATATTGGCTATAAATAGGTTATGTGTAATACTTAAAATAAGCTCCTGTTTGAAAAAAGAAATTGCATCATTCTCCTTAATCTGTTCTCTGCTTTCCTTCATTTCCTTTCCAGACTTGGCCTAGTCACTAATGAAAAGGTCAAGTCCTCATTACCTCTAAGTTGCCTTGTCTGTTGCCTCATGATCTCCCCAACCTCTCCTGAAATCCAGCTTCAGTTTTTACCCAGTGTTCTACGTGCATTCACACTGCATGCTCATTTCATTTTGTGCATGGATAAGGAGTTTTTAATCATCTCTGTACAGGTATGTGAGTGTCATTTGGCTTCCAAATTTTAATTTCACTATGCAGTGAAATACAAATGTTCCTTACTGGTGATATAAACAGTAGGTGATATGAAAAATCAAGAAGAAACTCCATAGGTGCCATGGGCAACAATCAGAAAAGAACTTTTTTTTTTTCTCCATGGCTTTCCTCCCGCTTCCAGTTAGAAAGGCCTGATTCAGCCGAGCTAACCTGCCATCTCCCTTCAGGCCTCACCAGCTCTTCCAAATGACCTTCTCCTGATCTCAGCTTTCGGGGAAGGACTGAGTCCGATGGCAGGTGAAGCTGTGCCATAGCTTCTCCGTGTGCACCTGCAGCGTCCTGGCGCTCGGCTGTGCCTTTCACTATCATCTGACTGCGACAGTTCAAAAGGTTGAGGGGATAGGTGGAGGTAGCTCAGTGGCACAGTATTGTCTAGCATGTCCAAGACAGAACCCCTTGGGATTCTCACATGCTTATATTATATTATATTATATTATATTATATTATATTATATTATATTATATTATATTAATTATATTATATTATATGCAAACCCTGGATGGACTACAGTTTGCATAATCCATCCTCTAGTGAAAAGCATATCTATACATTGCCTCTAGCTTTAGCTGTTATAAACAATTCTGCAGGTGGCACCTCAGCCATAGAATTTGATAAGAATCTGCAGGGTAGATTCCTAGAAGTTCAATTTTGGGCTCAATATATATATATATATATATATATATATATATATATATATATATATATATATATATATATGTTTTTAATTTTTGATATATATCACATGTCAATTTTAATAAAGAAAAGAGGTCTTTAGCAATTCATACTGGTCCAAAGGGAAAACATGTAGAGCTTTTGTGTTAGTATTACTTAATAATTTTTACTATTTATTTATTTATTTATTTATTTATTTATTTATTTTATTGTTTGTTTTTTTACATTGCATCTCCTGCAGCTCAGACTAGCCATAAACTTGCTATATAGCTGAGGTTAGTCTTGAATGTCTAATCTTCCTGTTTCTGCTTTGCATGTGTTGGGACAACAAGCATGCCCAGTTTGTTTGTTTGTTTGTTTGTTTGTTTGTTTTTGAGATAGCCTTACCTTGTTGGCCAAGCTGTCCTGGAACTTAACACACTGCCCAGACTCCTTGAATGTGTAATCTAGCTTCTGCTTTCCAAGTGATAGGATTACAGAATCGTATCACCATGTCTGGCTTATTATTGTTTTATTATTGAGTACAGATAAATTGTGTGTATTTTTTTTTTTTGGTTTTGTTTTTGATTTTTTCAAGACAGGGTTTCTCTGTGTAGCTTTGCGCCTTCCCTGGAACTCACTCTGTAGTCCAGGCTGGCCTCGAACTCACAGAGATTCGCCTGCCTCTGCCTCCCGAGTGCTGGGATTAAAGGCGTGCGCCACCACCGCCCGGCATTATAACTAGATATGGTTGTTGTTTGATTATTTTTAATCCACACTACTTTGGAGTTGAGTATTTAGGAAAAAAATGTGATAATGAATTCAAAGTATGTCCCAAGTGATCTGATTATCCTTCTTATCTGTGGATATCTGAGACAAATAAAAAAAAATACTATCCCATTCAGAAAACTAGAAAACCATTATTCCACATGAAAGATGTCCCATCTAACCTAATATCAACTCTCCCCTCTAAGCATCATTAATACAATTAATACATATTCTTTACTAGATGTAGTGTCTGAATTTTACTCTATTAAAAACAAATCACATAAATAACAATGAAAAAATATAGAAAAAAGTATAAAGAAAATAAATACAACTAATTTGAAATGATCGCTACTAACACCTAACTTTTCTGAGAAATATATGTGTATATATGCACACATTTCAATATATTTACATATGTGTATATACATGTATATTTTAATATAAAAATAAGATCTATGTATTTTTCATTATTCTCCTTTACGGAAATTTTTCTATATACACACTCCAAGTGTATTTGTCTCTCACTAGAGCTTTTCTTAAGGCCTTTCATTCAGTGAGTCCTTGCTGTTACAAACTTCCTTTACTTTGGTATTGTGTATTAATTAAGTTTTCCAGGGAAACAGAGGAAGGAGAGAGGAGGAGAGGAAGGAAGGAGGGAAAGGTGTAAATAGAGAGATAGTCAACACATGAGAGAAGGAGTAAGCAAGGGATTTTAGTTTTACTTATTTTTACTTTTTGAGACAGGGTATGGCTGGTCTGGAACTTGATATGTAGCTCAGGCTGGCCTCCTGAGTGCTAGAATTACGAAAGTGCAGAACCACACTGGCTTATGTTTCTAACAAATGTTTGTTCATTGCCGCTGTGTGAGGCACGGATGTGTGGGTTCACGCAGGTCCACGGAATGAAGACTCAGAGGCATCTTAAGAATGAAAATAGCCTTTCATGGCTGCACGGGGGTCCAGCCTCGAAGGACTGAAGCTTTCCCTTCGCCTAGGGCATTTTTATTTACTCTCTATTTACAGATTAGCCAGTTAATTTCTGTACCTTCAAAGCAACCTAAAAGGAGCTCCCAGAGACCAAATGCCAAGTGCAAATTACCTGATTTCTCAGGTACCTCGGTTTTCCCGGTTTCCTGGACCAAGTTTTGCGTAGTCCTTTGGTCCTTGGGGAACTCTCTGATCCTTGACTCTCAGACAAGATTCACATAGGGCAATAAGAGAAGCAAAAGATAAGAGAAACAAAGGTGTGGTTAAACAAAGGAAGGATTAGGGCTAGGTGCTATTCTCTGGAACCAGGCCAGGAGCTCAGCAGGAATGCACTACATTGCCCCTTATAACTGTATGTTGTACATGAGGAGGGGATTAAAAAGGTAACGAACAGGGGTGGGGAAGGACTGTATGCATCTTAACTGTCAGGCTTGATGTTGTGTGGTCCCATTGGGAGTACAGGGCAGACATGATAGCATCAGCCACATAGTTGAGAACGATGCAGAACTGTAAACCATCAGAAGACAGTCAATTCAAAATGTGGCCAAGCAGCTTTTGCAGCAAAAGCACCAGGGAGTTTGTTAAAACTATAGGTATCTGGGGCCCCAAAGTGACGTGCTACAGAAATCTCTGCTCATGGAGATGGCGCTGTAGTGTTTCAATCAACGGGTCTGAGCCCATCTTCATTTTCCCCCTCAACACAAAGGTGGCTTGGGCGATCATTTAAACTACAATTTGAGGATCACTGAGGGAAAGGTTGAAGGGAGGAGGCAGGATTTAAGGCAGGTCTTAGAAGAGAGTTCGAATGGAGCTAGAAGCAGAGAGATGCTGAAAGGGAATCCAGGCGGGGCAACTGTTTGAGGAAATGTGTCCAAGCAAGAGGGACATGGGTGCAATTAGTCAAGGGGGCCTCCACGGTGGTTCTTCCCCATTGAAATGTCCCTCAGTAGCTCACTGAAAGAAAACGCCACTGGCAAAATACGTGCCAAGAGTGACTCAAGGAAGGCTTCTTAGGCTCATGGTTGGAGGGTGCAGTCCACCAGCTTACATTCCATCTACTCAGGAACTGGAGAGAGGTGGTGATGCTCTGCCCTTTCTCCCTTCTTATTCAGTCAGAGTCTCCACCTCCTGGAACAGTACCACTCACATTCAGAGCTTCCTTCCTCACTTAAGTCTCTTTGGAAACATGCTCACAGACAAGCCCAGAAGTGTCTATGAATTGTGACTCCCAGGTGTCTATAAATTCAGTCAAGTTAACACTATAGATGAATAATTAAAATGATATGGCTTGCACAACTGGCATGCACTAGACGGGTGAGGCAATGGCTGCAACATGGCAAACCAAAAATCCCATGGCAGCTCTTATGACCCATGCTAGGGCCTTCCACTGGCTCTCACCTCGTTTTTGCTGGTCTCTCTACTCCTTTACTCCCACCCTGAGTTTTCTCGGCCCTTTGGGAGCTTACCATCCCCTTTAAAATTTAACTCTCTCTCTCTCTCTCTCTCTCTCTCTCTCTCTCTCTCTCTCTCTCTCTCTCTCTCTCTCTCTCTCTGTGTGTGTGTGTGTGTATGTGTTTATGATGTCTGTGGGCATATGTGGAAGTCAGAGGGCAATTGTGTGGAGTCAGTTCTCTCTTTCCACTTTTTTTGTTTAAGAATGTCGAGCGAGCATATAATGTGTTCTGATCTATCTCCAATTCCTCCCTATCTGCCCCAGCACTTCTCCCTCCCAACTTTCATGTGATCTTTTATAAACCTAGCAAGTTCATTTACTGCTACTTGTATTCCTGTGGGTATAGGACAATCTCCTGAAGCAGGGGTAACCTCTCAGGACCCACTACCCTGAAAGAAATGGACTCTACTTTTCCTAACAGCTCTAAAGTCCTTAAGAGCTAGGGGTGGGACTTCATGATCCTCTTCTATATCATGCTGGGGTTTTATCTGGACTGATCTCGTGCTATCTCTCCTGTACTTTTACATGGCTTCTGGGAATGGAATTAAGGCTGTCTGGCTTGTTCAGCATGGATTTTACCTGCTGAGCTGTCTCAGTGATCCTTACTATTCCTCCCACCGCTTTTTGTGAGACAGGGTCTCACCATATATATAGCCTTGGCTGGCCTGGAGCTCACTATGTAGACTAGGCTAGCCTCAGACTCATAGAGATCCACCTGTTTTGAGTGCTGGAATTAAAGAGGACCACCACCATGCCCAGCCTCACCACTGTTCTTATCCCATAGTATAAGATCTTACACAGGTCTCCATGGAGTCGCTTCTCCATACTCCCCATTCTTTTGTTACCCTCCTTCTTCCTGTCTTACTCTTCCACCTATCTGTTCCATGTGAAGCCTGGAGGTTGAGGAAGTGATGGGATTATGTGGAGCTGGTAAGTCTATGGTGTTGTGAATGAGGTTGCTGGTATATTGAAAGCTAGTGATTTGGGGGTGTGAAATCAGCCAGTACCCTTGGAGGGAGGTAGACAGTTTTACTGGCATGAAGTCAGATATGACACAGATACAGAAATATAGTGTCCTTTTTGCTCTCAAAGGATGTTTACAACATGTTGTCATTTTTTACAGGCACCAGAATCATATCAGATTTCTACAATATAGTTTTGCTTTGCTTTAAGGTTTTCTGAGGTCACTATAGTCTTCCTTCATAGAGCATACTTCTATTTTTAGACATTGTTTATATATTTAGCCTCTCAAAACAATTTCTTCATGCATTTTGTTATTTTTGTTCTTGAGACAAGGTCTTGCTGTGTCTCAAGCTAACCTAAAATTCACCTCTAGGCTGGCCTTGAACTTGTGACCTTCACACTTCAGCCTCCTGATTACAGGAATTACAGGTGTATGCCACCACACCTGGCAATCTCCTCATACTTACATGGCTCCTTCCTCTTAGAAAACTTAGTTCCAAAGCTGTATTCACTCCAAAGCCTTTCCAGGAAATGTAGGACATTTACTTTATGGGAAAATAATAGTCCAGACTAGATACAAGATTGCCACCTCTTTTTCTGAGGCTTCATGCCATGTGTTCTATTCTGAAGTCAGGGAAAGGTTAGCTCAGCAAATGGATGTACAATGTCCTCATGGAGACAGAAGCAGGGAGGCACTGGCAGTGTCTGGACACAGCCTATCTTAGTAAGTTTGAAGGGATTTCATCCTCATCCAATTGTACTGCTCTCAAGTTGGTCGGGCTGCCAAGCTCCTTGCCTTCTGACTCACCACTGAGGCCTTCTGTTATGGAGCACACAGCCTTCTCTGTCTGCTTCCCTCCCTAGCCTTTTATATGAGGCACCCTGAGCCCTGAGAAAGAGCCAGTCCCCATTCATCAGCCGCTCTCTTGAGTTTGAAGAAAGTGAGAAAAGTCTGGGTGAATTTGGGAAAGAATCTCAAGCATCCCCTGATGAGTACCGCTGTCACTCAAACTGCCGCCAATCTCATGTGGTTTGAGAGGAAATAATGGGATGAGAAAGCTTTTTCCCCTTTGTGTGTGTGTGTTTGTGTGTGTGTGTGTTTGTGCTTGTACATGTGCAGGTGCAGGTGCACATGTATGTATGTGCATGTGTGTGCGTGCCAAGAGTCAACCTTGGGTGTTGCTCCCTAAGAGCCATGCACCTTGTTTTTTTGAGGCAGGATCTCTTACTATGACCTAGCGACTGGTAACTAGGGTAGGCTAGCTGGCCAGTGAGCCACGGGGCTACACCTGCCATCACTTCCCCAGCACTGGGATTAGAAGCATGTGCCACCACATATGACTTTGTATGTAGGTTCTGTGGATCAAACTTGGTTCCTCATGCTTGCATGACGGGCATTTTACTGACTCAGTTCTTTCCTGGCCCCGACAAAGCTTTGGTCACTTTAGTTCTGTGAGCTCAGCATCCTGCCACCTCTAGAACTTGCAGTTATGTGAGTTTCCTTTCAGGGGTGCAGAGGGACAGTTGCAGTGGAGGAGCATTTCCCTAGCTTTTGGGAGACTCTGAGCTCCATCTCCAGCATGGAGGAAGCGGGCAGGTCTTTCCTCCAGCAGACTCCTCTGCTCCCTTTTTCTTCATTTGAATAGGTATTGTGATTCAGGTCATGTGGCAGAGACAACAGTCCTTGAAGGGAGGATGAGGATGTGAGGTAGCTCACTATCAGAACATGCTCTTTTTAGAAAAAAAATGCACAAAAAGATGATTAGAAGATTCATTCCTTGTTAAATTTGAGAGGGAAGGCAGGATGCCACAGTTTGAGATTACATAGATTAAATCCCACACACAACCAAATAAATACTTTCAAAAGAACTGCTCTTTTATTTTTAAATATTTTTATTTTGTGTGTATGTGTTTTGCCTGTATGTATGTATGTGCACCACATGTGTGCCTCCTATATGCAGAGGCTAGAAGAGGCCATAAATCACACAATATTCCATGAAGACTCGAGCTCACAGGACTCAGAGCAGTTTTTTATTAATACTAGCCTGTGTTTTGACTATTTATCTTAGTGTGTGTGTGTGTGTGTGTGTGTGTGTGTGTGTGTGTGTGTGTGTGTGTGTATTTCCATCCAGGATGTATGGTGGACAGGAGCATACATGCCATGTTGTGCATGTGGAGGACAACCTTGTGGAAAATGGAGTTTATGTTTTCTCTTTCCACCTTCGCATGGATTCTAATTCTCCAGGATTACATGGCAAGTGCTATATCACATGCTGAACCATTTTGGTGACCTTTTAAAAAATTAGTTTGTTTTTGCTTTTTGTTTTGTTTTGAAACAATGTCTCATGTAGCCTGAGTCCTCCCCACCCCAAATTTGGTATATAGCTGAAGCTGGTCTAGAACTCCTGATCTTCCTGCTGACACCTTCTTCCCAATCTCTAGGATAAAGATGTGCATCACCATGCCTGACTTTATTATCAACTTTTTATTGAACCTATATAGTTTACAAAATGGCTGTATTCCTTTAGTAGTGTGCAAAGATTCCTTTTTATCTACATCAATACTGTTAGCATTTTGTGGATCTGGCCCTCAAATCCAGAGCCTCAAGTGTGCCAGGCAAGTGTGCTCTACCACTGACTTACATCCCCAGACCAATCAATAACCAAACTAACAGGTATGAGGTGAAAGCCATTTGATTTGTGGTTCCTTGGGATAGGTGAAATTGGGTATTATATACTTGCTGGTGACTTATATGTTTTATTTTGAAAACTGTATATTCCAATTTCTCTTTTGCTCATTTTAAAAGTATAGGGTAGGCTTGGTGGTGGTGATGGCACACTCCTTTAATTCCAGCACTCGAGAGGCAGAGCCAGGCTGATCTCTTTGAGTTCGAGGTCAGCCTGGTCTACAGAGCGAGTTCCAGGACAGGCTCCAGAGCTACACAGAGAAACCCTGTCTCCAAAAACCAAAACACTGAGAAAAGTATAGTGTGTGTGTGTGTGTGTGTGTGTTTTTATCTTGTGCTATTGAGTTCTTTACATTCCTTATACATTTTGGATATTGACCCCTTAGTAGGTAATAGTTTCAAAAGATTTTCTTTCATTTTGTAGGTTGTTTTCCGTCCGTTCTTTGTTTCTTGTGTGTGTGTTGAATGTGAGTGTATATGCTCATGTGTGTACATGTATGTGTGTGCATGTACACATAGAGGCAAAAAGTCAGTGTTGGGTGCTTTACTCTTTGGCTTTCTTTCTTTATTTGTCAAGACAGGGTCTCCTGTAGCTGGCTTTGGACTCAACACACAATATTCACAGAGATCTGCCTCCTGGGTGCTGGGATTAAAAGCAGGTGCTACTATGCCTGGCACTACTACTTTGTTTTGGACAAACATGAACATGGAGCTCAACCTTTTCAGTTAGACTGACTGGCCAGCAAGCCTCAGAGTCACCACTTCCTAGATTTTGTGTGGCAAACACTTTACCTACTAAAACCATGTCCCCACCTCTTGTTTCTTTTGCTGTATAGAAGCTTTTTAGTTTGATATAATCACATTGGTCTATTTTTGCTTTTGTTTCTTGTGAATTTAGTATCATGTCCAAAACAAGTTATCACCTGGAACAACACAGTGGAGTTTTTAATCTGGTTTTTTTTTCCCAGTAGGTTTATAGTTTTGCATTTTGCCTGTAGGTATTTAATCCAGTTTAAGTTGATTTTTTGTGTGTGTGCATGGTGTGAAATAAGGTCCATTTTGATTCTTCTGCATGTGTATATCCAATTTTTCTAACAGCATTATTGAGGAACCCGTCCTTCCTCAGTTATGTGTTTTTGGTAACTTTGACAATAATACATTGGCTATAAATGTGGATTAGGTTTTTTATTACACTTTATTTATTTATTGTGTGTGTGTATGTGTGTGGTATACATACCCACACATCACAATGCACATGTGAAGGTCAGAGGACGACTTAGAGGAGCCAGTTCTTTCTTCCACCATGTGGGTCCCAGGATCAAACTCAGGTCATCAGGTTTGGCAGCAAGCACCTTAACCAACTGAGCGTCTTGTTGGTCTCCTTTGTTACTGTTTACTATTTTTACCCTTGTTCTTTGTTCTATTTTCCCCTACATTTTCCTGCATTTTGTTGTTTTAATTGAGTATTTTATATGATCACATTTGTCTTCTTGACATATCAATTATATATATATATATATATATATATATATATATATATGTGTGTGTGTGTGTGTGTGTGTGTGTGTGTGTGTGTGTGTGTGTATTTTATTTGTTTGTTTTTATGACATATAGTTTTGCTATATAGTCCTGGCTGAACTCACTGCGTAGACCAAACTGGCCTTGAACTCCTGCCTCTACAACCAAAATGCTGAATTACAGGTGTGTGCCACTCCACCTGGCTTCTACTATATTAAAAAAAATCTTTTCATGGTTGCTTTAGAGTTTCCAATATAAATTCACATTGAATCCAAGTTTATTTTCTTTTTCATATTTTGTGTATGAAAGTGTATATGTGGTATATGTGCTTGTACAGGTATGCATGCGTGTGTGTGTGTGTGTGTGTGTGTGTGTGTGTGTGTGTGTGTGTACAGAGACCAGAAGAGATGTCATATGTTCTGTTCTATCTCTGTCTTATTCCTTTGAGACAGGGTTTCTTACTGAACCTGGAGGTAGGCTGCTGGCCAACAAACCTCAGTGACCCTCCTGTCTCTACCTCTACACAGTGTTGGCGTTAGCAAGCGGCCATGCCTGGCTTTTCGTGTGGGTGCCTGCATCTGATTAAGCCTTCATGCTTGTACAGTGACTGCTCTTACCCACCGACTCATTTCTTCAGTCTTCTCTCTTTTTTACCATCTTTATCCTCCTCTTCTTTTTTTCTGTTTTGCTTTGTTGTTGTTGTTGTTTTGTTTTTTGAGACAAAACATGATGGTTACTCTTCATCGTTAACATGATTGGGTTTAGACTCACCCAGGAGACAGATCTCTGGGAATGTCTGCATGGGTGTTTCCTAAGAGGATTAAATGAGGAGAGAAGGCCCACTCTGAGTGTTGGAGATATCATGTCATGAACTGGGGTACTGAACTGGATACGAAGGGGGAAAAGGAACTAACCAAAGTACCAGGATCACCTGTTCGCTGCTTCTTGTTCCATGGAGATGTGAGGAATGGAGTAGTCTCAGCTCTACATTCCTGCTGCTAAGGAGCTACCTACTGTCAATGATGGGCTCTAGCCCCTCAAATTATGAGCCAAAATAAGGCCTTTCCTAAGTTGCTTCATGCCAGATATCTGCTTACAGTTATGAGAAAAGTAACAAATACCCAGGGTCTCATGTAACCTAGGCTGCCCTTGAACTCCTGATCCTCTTGCCGTCTCTGAAGTGCTAGGATTACAGGCATGTATCACCACACTGAGCTTCCAAGTTCATCTTCAAACAACACTACCCAAAGATATACTCAATATTCAGTTAGTAAAAGTATCTTTTATTAATAAAGTACTCTTAATTCTTCCCTCCCATGCCTTGTATTATTAATACCACTCATTTCACTCACACATAAACATGCCTACATGTACACAGATACTTATGTAATCAAATGCTTTATTCCTGTTGGTACTAGGGATAGAACCCAGGACCCAATTTTGAATAATTTTTATTAGCTGTTGGTCTGTCGGTGAGAGAAAATGAAAATTATTCTTTGATCATCACTTGTTCCCTCATGAATATTCTTCTCTTCTTTACACAAATGCAACTTTCTCCCTTCTATCACTTTCCCTCCAGACACTCTCTTACAAGAAAGGAAGCATTTGTTTGAATCTTCAGAAGATTCAGTCCATGGTCCTTGTCTCTGTTGACTTGGGCCAAACATCATGGTGGCAGCTGTGTGTGGCAGACGAGGTAGTTCATCTTGTGGTGGGCAAGACACAGAGGTTCCAGAATTTCTAGGAACATCTCTTGAAAACCAGGCCTACATGGAGCTGATAATTTCCTTCAGGGTGTTGTTTCAGTTGTCTGAGAAAGTCTTGATGTCTGCTTTACTTTTGAATAACAAGTTCGCAGGCCGCAGAACTCAGTGTTGGTGGGTTCTTTTCAATGAATGCCCGCTATCTGACTTCGTCTCTGATGCTTTCACTGTCTCCTCGAATTCACTGGGTTATTGTTAGTCTTCGTTGGTTTTAGGTGGCGCTGGGGATGGAACCCAGGGCCTTGAGCATGCTAGCAAGCACTCGACCACTGTTACACCCGAGCTCCAGCTGCTGTTTCCTTTCAGTGTGGCTTTGCCATTTTGTGTTGGAAGCCTGACCTGATGTGCTGGGTCAAAGAGACTGGAGAGCAGGTGTCAGTACTGTGGTGGTGAGGTGTGGAGACACGGACACGTTCTAGTGTCCCACAATCATGTGTTAGACCCTTGGTGAGCCTGGACCCCCCGACTGTGCCTTTACTAATGCTTCTTTCTCACTGTCCGTTCTCAGGTGACACTAGATGACTAGAGGGGGCTGAGGTTGCTCAGTTCCCTTCTACATGAGTCTTTCCAGCTGGCTGGAGCTGAGATGTTCTCTTTCCGTGTCAGTTAGTCTCTCATGTCAGTTAGATTATGAGCTGGTCAAACTTTCTCCTGAGGGCTGACGTGGTTAGGAACTAAATGTTCCCATGTTGTTTAGCCACCAGAATATGCTGGTGTCGTACTGGTTGCTTTCTTCTTCTGCCTGAAAAGTAAGGGCATTTCCTCTATTTTCACTGGAACAAAAATCACAAAAGGGTAAGTGTGCTTTCACGACACTGAGCCCCCTGAGTGCTCAGCTTTCAGATTCATCCGCTCTGAGTGCTCACCAGCTTGTCGGTCACAGCAAAGGTTTTGCTACCCTGGTCTTGCTCCTTGTGGAGGCTTTCTGTGGGTCTCGCTCCGGTCCATTGTAAGTCTCAGTAGCCACTCTTCAGAATAGATGTTTTCTATAACCTCATTCCTTACAGATTTCGTTCGTTTATTTTTCATTTCGTCCAGCTAAGTGTGTTAGAAGGGAGTAATGACTCCCCAGCCCCTTGAATGCCAAATGAAACATTAGAAATCATCCCTCCTTGAAAGATATATTTATTCTTTGAGAATTTCCTTCATGCATACAACAAATTTTGACCGCATTCACCACTACCATGTCTCCATCTGAACTTTATGATCTCTGTTTTTTTAACCCATTGAGTCCAATTTACCCAGGAAGCACATCTGTTTTAAAATTGAAGTGCCTTGTTTTTTCTTAATATGGGTATTTGCACCTATAATTAGTTTCTTTTTTTTTTTTTTTTTTTTTTTTTTTTTTTTTGGTTTTTCGAGACAGGGTTTCTCTGTGTAGCTTTGCGCCTTTCCTGGAGCTCACTTGGTAGCCCAGGCTGGCCTCGAACTCACAAAGATCCGCCTGCCTCTGCCTCCCAAGTGCTGGGATTAAAGGCGTGCGCCACCAACGCCCGGCTTTATAATTAGTTTCTTGAAGCATCATTTTAATTGAAACCAGTAAGTTGCCACTTTTTTTTAAGAGAAGGTCTCATGTATTCCAGGTGGGCCTTGGACTTCCTGTGTAGATGAGAGTGACCTTAAAGTCCTCATCCTCCTGCCTCCACTTCCCAAGAACAGTGGGATTCTAAGTGGGAACTACCACACCCAGTTTGTGTGGTGCTGGGGATGGAACCCAGGGCTTTGTGCATGCTGGATAAGTACCCTGCCATCTGAGCTCCAGACCCAGTTTGTGCATGCTGAATTTGCTTTTCAGTCAGCCCAAAGCAGTTTCTAGTGGCCTTTATTGTAACTGGATTTTTTTGTAGGCGGTAACATTACTGTTCCATCCTTGGACTAATTTCAGAGAGCACCAGTCCTTTCACACCTCTGAATTTACATTTGTAAAGAATAGTTTCTGAGCAATAGGGGAACTGAAAGTAGACAAAAGTGGCTGTCAGTAGGGCCTACAATTTAACCCTTCACTGGTCTCCTTTTTTGTTGTAGGCTCAGGTCTTGCTCAGGCTAGCCTTAAACACACTGTGTATATAAGCTGGCCTCAACCCATCTTTCTGCCTCAGCTTCCTGAGTGTTGGGATAATAGGCATGTGCCTTTATGCTTAGCAAACCCTTAGCTTTGGAAACCACCTTATGGCCTTCTAAGTCACTGGTTCCCAACTAAGGTGACATTACCCTTCTGAGCACATTTTTGACGGTAGTAACTGCAGCATGGGATGGCATACAACTGGCATCTAATGGGTAGAGGTCAGGGATGCTGCTTAACTTCCCTCAAGATTTTAGGGCATTCCTCTCCCAACAGAAACTTCTTGTCTGAAATTCTAATAGTGCTATTATTGTCAGAAATGCATTTAGCCTCTAAATTGGTCAAAGTGCTTGCCACTTGCCCAGTACCTACCTGTGCAGCATCTCACTGCTACTTCACAATGGTCCCTGAAATGTCACAATCTGAGATGAGGTAGGCTATGCCTTAAAACTGAAGCAGCCTGTAAGCCAATAGCACAATTGGGACTACCATCCCCAAGTTCAATTGTTCACCAGAAAGCCAGCGGTTCCTTGGTCCCCTACTTACTTCAGCTACTCCACTTTTCAGAAGTTGGTCATCATGCTTTGTCTTGTGAGTACTGCCACTCTTTGGTATCCACAAGGATTGGCTCCAGGGCCTCCTCGGATACAGATGTTCAAGTCTTTTATATAAAATAGTCTAGAATTTATACATGCTCTTTTTGCATCCTCTCCTACACTTGAGATAATCTCTATGCTGCCTGCCCGTGTATGTGTGCCATGCTAATAATTGTTACACTATTAAGTATTACTTGTGATTCTGGAAACTGAACCTAAGACTCCACACATGCCAGGGCAAGTGCTCTACCTCTGAGCTACACCTTCAGCTTTTATTTTCCCATTTTTTATTTTGAGACTGGATCTGACTAAGTTACCCTGGCTGGCCTCAAACTTGAAGTCCTCTTACATCAGGCCCAAGGGTAGCTGGGATTAGAGTCTTGTGTTAAATATACTATATAATTTAAGAAATAATGACAAAGGGAAAGTCCATATGGATTCTATTCAGGTGACCTTTTAACCCTATTTTCAATCTGAAATTAGCTGAATCCTGTGGAAGCTGAAGCCCTATGGAATCCAGCTAATGTGGAAGCCATAGGCATGCTGTCAGCTGTGCGTTTTCACCTTTTTGCTAGACTAATGTGCTTCTCCTAGCCATACATGTTTCTCTCTGTCTTGTAGGTTCCTATTTAATATCTTCATCTTCAGATATGGTAGAAGTTCCCTATCTGTAAGCAGCATAGCCATTAGCATAGGAAAGATCTTTCAATGAATTAGAAGACGTGAAAAAAATATAAATATAACATATAGCAAAATAGTAACTTGGTCATGTATAATTGCTTGAAATGAAGGTTTTATATGCTTCCAGAACAGGCTGAGAAATGGGGGATGACTTAGAACTGGTAGGAGAAGAGAACTGGTGGGGTCCTACATTGATTGTTGTGCCTATAGATCTTATTAGCTAGGTGTGGTAGCATACACTGATAAAAAAGTTCAGCACTGTAGAGGCTTAAGCATGTGGATTATGGTGAGTTTGAGGCTAGTTTGAACTACATAGTAAGTTCCAAGCCATTCTGGACTAGAGTAAGACTTTGTCTCAAACCAAGAGCAAAAAAGAATTTTGTGTTATTAATAACATAATTATTGAATTGTTCTCCTCATTAAATTCTTCACAGTACTGTCTCCTTTTCTATATGAATTGTTCATGTGGGCACTCTTTGTTTTTATTGAAAGACCAGTTTCAATCCTGCTTAAGAATGTACTATATACTATGATTTTGTTCCACAAATGTCTTATCAGAAACAATACAGAAACCAAGTCCTTAATGTTTAGTGTCATAATTATCTTTGAATTCTCCTAGTCTTGAGTCTCTATGTCTTATACTTTTATTATTCATAAAATGGGAATAGTTAGCCTTTATTAGCTAACCTAGCCCCTTCCTTGATGAACTTATTTAAAGCATAAATAATTGTGACCAGTACCATGTAAGTGGTAAGGTTCCTCCAGTTGTGGAGAATTCACAATAATTGTGTTCATATGAGTTACTTCATCCAACTAGTTGTCAAACAATTATTAAAATATTTTTCCAGTGTGAACTAAAATACATATGCATTTTTGTATTCCTGACATCTAACATCAGCCTAAGTAAACTGGGATGCTTTTCTCTAGGAGTTTGATTAGAAGATCTAAAGCTCTGACCTTGGACTTGCTTGACAGTTATGAGACTTTAATTCTCGTTTCTCTACAGGTGTTACAGAACATCTTGGACACTGAAAAAGAATATGCCAAAGAACTTCAGTCTCTTCTCGTTACTTATCTAAGACCCTTGCAGTCTAATAACAAGTAAGACTCTTTAAACCCTGAGTAAAACACAGCAAGATAATGTCAGCACTTGGAGGCATTACTCCTATGTCACTGAATAATTGATTTTGCTCTTTAAAAGAATTCCCACAGATCACAGGTTGCCAAGAACATGGTCAGGACAACGGCAGTTATGCAAGATGTTGCTTTTGGAGAGCTTGGCTAGCTGTCTGTGGAAAAAATGAGCTGATCTGAGATTCTGCCTATGACAATTTTTGTATTGGGTATTTTTTTTTTGCCTCATATTTTTTTAAACTTCAACACTTGGCACTAAACAATTGTACATGCTTATAGGATGGAGTGTGGTATTTCAGTACACCTCTACAAAGTGTAAAACCAGATCAGGGTAACTGGCATATCCAGCAACTACTTTGAAATACACAATTGCTTTTTGGCTTCCCTAGAAACCCTACTGTGCTACAGAACATTCAGAATTTATACCTCCTATCTAGCTGTACCCTGTACCCCTTAACTGTCCTTTCTCCATCCTACCATCCTCCTTATCCTCTCATAGTTTGGAAACTACTCTTCTACTCTGTGTTTCTGTAAGATTTACTTGAAAATACTTTTGTTAAAAAATTTCCATATAAGTACATATTTTATATATTAATCATATTCCCTACCCTCTTACCCTCCTGTTTCTTGTCCTTTTCCCTCTTATACTCTTCTTTATTCCCCCACACAGTTTTCCTTCTACCTTCTTTTTTTTAAAAGATTTATTTATTTACTATGTATACAGTGTTCTGTCTGCATGTGTCCCTGCAGGCCAGAAGAGGGCACCAGATCTCATTACAGGTGGTTGTGAGCCACCATGTGGTTGCTGGGAAGTGAACTCAGAACCTCTGGAAGAGCAGTCAGTGCTCTTAACCACTGAGCCATCTCTCCAGCCCTCCTTCTACTTTCATCACACACACACACACACACACATGCACACACACACACACACACACACACACACACACACGCACGTGCATGCACACGCACATGCACACACAAAATTCTATGTATCTATATAAAACAAATGAGAGGCAACACCTGATATTTGCCTTTCTGAGACTGGCTTATTTTGTTTAATATGATTTTTTTCTGATTGCATCCATTTTCTTGCAAATGACATAACTTCATTCTTTATAGTTAAACAAAAATTTTCTTGTACATAGAAGGCACATTTCCCCTGTGCATTCCTCTAGTGTTGGACATCTGGGTTGATTTTGTTGCTTAGCTGTCATGAACAGGGCTGCAATATTAAACAAAAGATCCATTCACGAGCACTGCAACATGCACCAATGTGCAGGTAGAGGGGTCTTCTTTTTAGCTTCCACATTTCCTGTGCATATTAAAGTGAAGTACTTTTATTCAGAAATCACATAAATTGGAAATTCTCATTCTTGCTCTGACTTTCAATTGCCAGGCCAGACCTCTTCTTTCCCATGCTCCCAAAGTGGAAAGAGAGTGGCATTTTGCAAATGTTTAGAAGAGCACAATTCAAGCCAGTATTTTATTCAGGCACATGTGAATGATAATGAGATGGAAAGCATTCTGAAAGCAAAATGTGCAAAACTTACTAAACCTGAAATGATTTTCTAAAGTATGAGCGAAAGACTAAGTTTTCATGAAAGAAAAATACATGTTAACACTAAAAATCAAAGAGACTATCAGTTTGAGAGGGAGTGGGGGAGCAAGCTAGAGGGAGAAAAGGGAAGGGGGAAATAATGTAATTAGATTTCAGTTAAAATATTTTATTTCATTGTTTATGATTTATTGTTTATGATTATAGGGCTAACATATTTAACAAATAATGACTGTCCTTATTTGTTACTTTAACTGATTAAATTTTGCTGGCTATCATAATCTGTAAGTGAAATAGAAACTTTAGCTCACACAGTGGAAGACAAAATCTGAACTACCAACTCCAGGCTTAAATGAGTTTAATATAGTTAACTATTTTTCTCCTTTTTCCTCCCCAAATTATGTTGTTTAAGCAAACTGTCATGCTGAACTTTGATTTAACTATTCTCATGACGCCAAGGGAAGCGTTTTTCATATGGAAGCACTGTATATTCCTGTGTTTGGTTTTTAGGATGTGCAATGTGAAATGTTATGTGAATCATAGTTTATCGAGTGATATAGGAATACAGCACACCGCCCTTTCTACTTTCCTGGGAGAACTGACCATCTCCATTGAGGAGATAAGAAACTGAAGTCTGGACAGGCTCACTGCTTTGCCTGTCACACAGCCCCCAAGTGACCAGACTGGCTCTACCATGTCTCTTGGTACACGCTATCTGAAATATGCCTTCTGTTTTCTGGCTGGAACCCGCAGAAGAGGGGGTCACTGAAGTAGTCATCCTGAATGGGGGATGGTCAGATTTCAAATGAGGAAGAAGCAGACTTGTAATCCCGGAACAGGGAGAGGAGCATGTGAGACGGGTCAGACCTGCGCTCACCCTCACTTTGATGCTCACACTGGTGTCAGGGTGTTTCCACCAGTTCTGACTGTCTTCTCACCCCGCAAAGATTTGAGCAAGCCAGACTGTTTGCTGTCTGCTGGTGAAGAGGCTAGCTACATTCTCCAACAGGTTGCAGAAAGTTCAGGGGCCCTGCTTGCTGCAGCTATGATAGAGAAGCAGCCAGAGAAACTGGCTGGCTGCCAGAGTCCTCCTCGGCCAACGGGAGGCGGGGTTTCCAGTTTGCAGTTCAAGAGGGCAGAACAGTGGAGGAACTGGGAGCTTTTCATGTTCTGAGGGTTACTGGGAATGTTTACTGGGATCTTCCCTTTTTGATTAATGAGCAAAACTCCTTTGCAAATATTCCCCTAGGAATTAACTATGTCATGCACATGCTTTCAAAAATTTGTTTTGGGACAGTGTCTCTCATGTAGCTTACGACTAGTTTCAGGCTTGAACTCCTGACCCTCTTAAATCGACCTTTCAAGTGCTGAGATTACAGGTGTGCCTTACCGCATCTCTTTAGGATTGTATATAATTTTTAATTTAATTTTAATATTTGTGAGGGTTTCTTACATGAGTACTGTACTGTCACCGTTTCCACTCCCCCCCCCCCTTCCAGTGCCTCCCTGTCTCCCTGAGCCCATTTAGTGTTGCTCATATGTATGCGTGCTTAGAGCTGGTAATTTGTTTCTTTAAAACATTTTTTTTTATTTTTAATTCTGTATATGTCTCTGTGAGTGTGTGCCATGTGTGCTCAGGTGCTGCAGGAAGCCTGATCCTGGAGGGCATCAGCGCCCTGGAGCTGGAATTCTATGCAGTTGTGAGCAGCTCCAATGTGTGTGCTGGGAGCTGAATTTGGGTCCTGTTCAAGAACAGCAAGTGCTCTGCGCCCTCTCTGCAGCCCCCAGGACGATATATT
Source organism: Peromyscus maniculatus bairdii (assembly GCF_049852395.1). Taxonomy (NCBI): domain Eukaryota; kingdom Metazoa; phylum Chordata; class Mammalia; order Rodentia; family Cricetidae; genus Peromyscus; species Peromyscus maniculatus. The sequence goes on from NC_134875.1 coordinate 18,819,517, forward strand.
CTGAAGGAGAGGCAATGTGTGGTACATCCACATCTCAAGTGAATCTCTAGACAAGTGCTTTAGAGCGTGCTCTCCAGAGTTAGAATGCTTGGGATAACCTTTTCTTTGCTATTTGTTGCTCTTTGATCTTCAGTGGGTTTGCTTACTCCCTGCCCTGTGCCTATGTCTTCTCGCCTGTAAAATGGCACTTAGCCTGTAAATGGCCGTGCAGCTTAGCTCACAGAGCAACTGAAGCTCCTGTTTGGAAAGTGATTGCATGACTGTTCCGTGCCTTGTGAGGGTTGGCTCCTGTTCTTAGTATCGCTTACTGCTTGGTAAGGGGAAAATGAACGGGAATAATCCTCATGTAGATGCCCCGAATAAAACCATTCAGTTTGCCACCATTTAACTCCATTCCATGCTACAAATAACAGTAACAAAATTCAATTTTATTTTCTCCCTTCTATTCTCCTTCATGAAGAATGTTTTTAGTTGTTATTTGAATATTTTCATTTTAGAGAAAGCTAATTTTGCTACATTTTCCTCTCTGTGCTTGTTGAACATAAATATTTTAATTATTTCCCTATTTTCTTTAGAAGAGATATACCATAGATTTTTAACTTATTCCACATAGTATTATGCTTTTACCTACTGTTATACGTTAATATTAAGCACATGTTGTTTTCCTCATGGTTAATAAAATATGTAAGTGCCCCTAATGACCACCAACTTTCTTTACAATCATTATTCTTATCATATAAAAGATAAACCAAGGGAAGAAGCTAAACAAGGGTGACAGAGGCCATAGAGATGTTGTAAGTTAACAAAGAAGAAATTCAAACACAGGCACTTTGACTTCCATACTTGCCAGCTAGCAGCCAGCTAGCAGCTAACTGAGCTCCAACTAGATATCTGGCACATCTTTCCGTTCTATTAACTGGAACATCATGTCCCTTTTTTTATTCAGCCTTAGTACTGTGGAGTTTACATGTTTATTGGGAAACTTTGAAGAAGTATGCACATTTCAACAGACACTCTGCCAAGCCTTGGAAGAATGTTCAAAGTAAGTGACTTTGCCCTTTCCTTCTATACTTAAAAATGCCTTTTGAGACTGTATCACATAGACCAGACTGGCTTTGAACTCCCTATGTAGTGGAGGCTGAGTTTGACTTTCTGACGCTCCTGCCTTTACCTCCCAAGTATTGGGATTATAAGATTAGGTAAGGCTCTTTATGTTTATATATTTGCTGCAATTTCAACCCATTGTCTCAGAACACAGGGACACATAAAGATGCCCCACCCTGCCAAGACACTGATGGGGTTTAGTGTCAAACCACTAGAGGTATGCAAAGGTTCCATCTAGGTAGACTCTTTCTGGCTTTAATTTTAAATAGCACCATTTGTTTTGTTGTTTGTGTTTGCCTGTTTGCCTTCGTGTATGCGTGTGCACCAGGTCAGAAGAGGGTGTTGGATCCCCTGGAGCTGGAGTTATTGGTGGTTATGATGTGTGCTGGCAACTGAACTCTGGTCCTCTACAAGAGCTGCAAGAGTGCTCAACCACTAAGCTCTCTCTGCCGGGCCGATGATAACAGCTTTGACGTTAAGACATTTTTATTTGATGTGCTGAAAAGTACTTGGAAAAGTCATTTAAATCATTCATTTCCAATCTCCCCCTTTCTGACCCCTTAGAATGGGGCCTTGTGTGCTCTAGGCAGGCTCTCTACTACTGTACTCCACCCCTGGCCCTCACTTTGCCCACTCCAACCCCATCTCTTCTGTCCCAGCAGGCCCCAAGCTCACAGTGTAGCCTAGGTGGCTCTAGAAGTTCAGATCTTTCTACCTCTGTCTCTGGCATTACAATACTTACCACCATGTCCAACTTGGTTCTTTGTAGCACTACTGGTATTGTGTCTGTTATAGTCTGACTTGAAACACATACAAAGTCGGAGAAGAAAAAAGTATAGGTCTTGTGTGAACCATGGCATGATTTTTAAAAAAGATTTATTTATATTTTGTGTGTATGGGTGTTTTCCCTGCAATCTATATATGAGTGTGCACCATGTGCATGAAGTACCCTCAGAAACCAGAGAAAAGGCTGGATCCCCTGAGACTGGAGCTATAGACAGTTGTGAGCCACCAGTGTGGGAGGATGTGGAGAACTGAATCCAGGTTCTCTGCAAGAGAAGCCAGTGATCTTTACCACTGAGCAATCTCTCCAACCCCCACAGCATGGTTTTGATGGCTACTTGATTTCTGAATTAGTACACATCATATTACAAAGTTCACTGGAATGGCAGTATATTTCTGGTGTAAAATTAATTTTCCAGTGAATCTTGGAAAAACTAGTGACTTTCATCAGTCTATGGAAATTGGGAGATTGCCTGTTTTCTGAGCATCATGGGATGAAATTTTTGTCCAAGATGTGTTATGCTGTTAAATTCAATCAGTTTTGTCTGTGTTTGAACTTGGTGTGAATTTGAATATTCTTAATGTGTCAAGAGAAATTTGAATATAACCATCCTAGAAACAAACAGCCCTACCTGCTAATTCCAAGTAAGAATTTTATCCTATACATCAAAGTTTTACATGGTAGCTAGAATTTATTTTTTTAATTTTATTTATTTAATGTGTATTGGTGTTTTGCCTGTATATGTCTGTGTACCACATGCATGAGTTATAGATGGTTGCAAGCCACCAGGTAGGTGCTGGGAATTGAACCTGGGTACTCTGGAAGGGTAACCAGTGCTCTCAACAATCAGGCCACCTCTCCAGCAAGGTGGCTAGAATTTTAATCAGTGATCAAAAACTGCATTCCATGGATAAAGTGCTTCCAGTGTACCTAAAGACAAACAAACAAACAAATAAAAAAATAAATAACCCTCATGGCAATGCGTCAAATGGTTTACCTGCTTCTGGGCTCAATTATGAGTATCTTTACCTTCTGTTTCCTAGTTTACATTCTATGCTTCACATGTTTTACTTACAGGTTTCCAGAAAACCAGCACAAAGTAGGAGGCTGTCTACTGAACCTCATGCCTCATTTTAAATCAATGTACCTGGCTTACTGTGCAAATCATCCTTCAGCTGTCAACGTGCTCACCCAGCACAGGTAAAGTCCTGGCTTTCCCCCAGCACAGCTGTTCTGCAGAGAGCCTTGCTCAGGAGGACTTCTTCTTGGAATTCAAGGTCTCCATTTCAACTCTTGGTTATCTCTGTTCTACAGACCAAGACTGAATTCATTGTCTCATGGCTTGGTCATCCACTAATGCAACAAATAATTTACTGAGCACTCACTCTAGGCAAGCTTGTAAATACACTGATGAGCATAGTAGTAGTGATCAGGAAAGACAGGGTCCCACCTCTTGTGGGAGAGAAATGCAGTTGTCAAGTGAAACACTGTGGACATGTATTGCAAGAGGTTTGTCAAAAGGATATTGGGAACTTTGCAATATAATAAGTAAGTGGGATTAAGGCTAGGGTTAGGGTTAAGGTGGAGGAAAAATCAGGGAAGACTTTGCTTAAGTAAAATTCCATTTAACATTATGAGTTAACCCTATATATACCAAGTATTACTGTTTACATTGTGATCAACATATGTTAATTGCACATATTATTGACATTTCCACATGTGCACATGTCTTGGTTTGGTCATATCTGCTGTTAAATTCTCTCACTTCTTCCCCCTTGAGTCACAAGTAGTCACTTTACTATATACAGATTGATATTTGTTTTGTTTTGATTTAGGATCAGATCAGTCCATAGCCCAGGCTGGCACCAAATTCTTGGTAATCCTCCTGCCTCACCCTCTCAAATACACATGCCACCTGGTATGTCTTTAATTCTAGCTCCTGAATATGAGAAAAAATAAGCAATTTTTGTGTTTCTGTACTAAACTGATTTTGTTTAACATGATGACCTTTATTCCCATTCCCTTTCTGTAAAGAGCATTCACTTCTTTATGAATAAATAATAGTCAATATAGACAGATAAAAAGATATATAGATGTAACTAGATATATAAGTATAAAGGTACACAAACACACACACCCCAATAGGCTGATTCAGCGCTTAGCTGTCACAATTAAGAGCCTCAATAAACATGGGTGTGCAGATAACTCTGTTATATGCTTCCTTCCTTTCTTCAGTTATATACAAAGGGGTTCTATAGCTGATAGTTTTGTATTTAGTGTTTTGAGAAACTTCCACTCTGTATAGTGGCTAGACTAAGATATATTCCCACAAGCCATGGACAACACAGTTTCTTTTCCCTGTATCTGCCAGCATTGGTTGTTGCTTTCTTGATGAGAACCATATGACTTAGGATGAGATGGGAATCCCAATACACTTTTGATTTCTATCTCCCTGATGGCTGAATATTGAATTTTTCCCCCATAAATTTGCCATTTGTGCCTTTTGCGAAGTGTTTACTCAGATGATTTGTCCGTTATTTATTGTGTTATTTCTTCTTTGGCTAAATTTGATGAGTTTTTCTTTTTGGAGAAAAAAGAAAAATCCCAGGGCCGGCAAGCTGTAAATCTCACCAGCTGCAGAGAGGAGGGAGTTGGAGAGAGGAGAGAGGAAAGGAGAGAGAGATTGCCATTTGAGCCAAGCCAGCATGGAGGTCAGCCATATGGCAAACAAGCAGACACATGGCAGGAAGGGGAACATCGCAGAAAGAGTGAAAATACCTCAAGTACCAGAGCAAGTGTGCTCAGTAGCAGAAAGAAGACGACGAAAGGAAAGGGCAGGAGTGTTAGTTAGGGTGGCTCCCCAGCAACGGCACTTTTGAGTTTTGAGAAACATTTCCTTGACTTTCTGGAGAAGATTTCTCTCACACCGTGTGGGCTCTCTCTTTGTTCAGTTGTTTCTTTTGCAGTGTGGAAGGTTTTCTTTTTTCTTTTTTTAAATAACATCTCTGGAGTGGCATATGCCGATTCTTGCTTGATTTCCTGGCATATGGAGTTCTCAGAAAGTGCTTGCCTATACTGTATTTCAGGGTTTCCTCCTAGCATTTCAAAGTTTCTTGTCTTACACTGAGTCTTTGATCAATTTTTGCATGTATGTTTGTGCAGGGTGAGAGAGATGGAAGTAGTCCCATTCTTTGACATGTTGTATCCAGTTTTCCCCAGGCTTTGTGTGCCACTGATCCTTTATATTTTATATTTACACTCTCTTCTACACTCTAATGAATGTTTCCCCCAAACTCTGCTGCTTCTGGGGTGCTGATTGATACAAGTTTCAAGAAGTCAAGCGGGTAAACAATAGGCAGTGGTAAGGAACCTAACACTGACTGTGAGCTCCATGTCACTTCCTCTAATAATTTGTGTGAATACGATTGGCTTTGAGTTTTCAAAAAAAATAATTGAATGCTATCTCCCATCAGAATAAATCTTTACAGTGCTGGGAAGGTGGCTTAGTGGGTGAAATGTTTCCCACACAAATATAAATACCTGAGTTGGGATCTCTAGCACCCATCCATGTAAAGAAAACCAGGGTAGGTATAGAGGTGCCTGTCTGTAAGCCTAGAGGCAGGAGAGTAGAGGCAGGCAGATCCCTGGCCCTCAATGGCTAGCTAGTTTAGCTGAACCATGAATTTCAAATTGAATGATAAGGTAGAAGGTATCTGACATTGATTTCTTGTTTTTAAATGTACACAGGCATGCACACCCAAGCACACATGTGCACACAGGTGTGCATACACACATGCATGCAAATGAACAAGTACACACACATGAAATGGAACATGTGCACACATACATGCAAATGTACAAGTGCATGCAAATGAACAAGTACACACAATGAAATGGAACATGTGCACACATACATGCAAATGTACAAGTACATACACATCAAATGGAACATGTACACACACGCACACGCACACACACACACACATACACACACACACACACACGCACGCACGCACGCGCGCGCACACACACACACCCCAAATGAAAAAATAAGTCTTTACAAGGCTAGATGAGTGACACATCTCTTCAACAATTCCTTAAATTCTAAATACCCATCTTTGACACATTCACCAAAAATATTTATCTGGATCAGAAATAGATTAAAGGCTGAAGATGCAGTTTAACCACTGGAATCATATGTAAGAAACCCAGGTAGGATGATAATAGTGCCAACACACACGGGCTCTTTTTTTCACAGACTAGATTCAGAGTAGTCATGGGTTCTGGACACAGCTCAAGACAGAAAAGAATAGGCTTTGACTTGAACTTCCCTAGCAGGCTAGAAAATTAGTTGATATCAACCCTCAGAAGTAGTAGACATTTCAGTTATGGAAATCAGTATGCAAGTTCCTTTAAAAACTAAATTTAAAACAGTTGTCTCCCCTTTGCCTATGTATTCAAAGGAATCAAGGTCAGTATACAATAAAGACACCTGCACCTGCTTATCATAGTAATACTCACAAGAATCAAGATGTGAAGTCAAGCCAGGTGCCCATCAGTGGATGAATGAGTAATCAAAATGTGGCATTCATAAACAAAGGGATATTTCCCAGCTACAAAGAATAAAATCATGAGGTTCTAACTTCCTTTTTTAGTACTTCCTCAAAACCCACAACCAGAACAAACAAACAAAAAGCAAGGACACCATAGACATGAGATTGCACTGGCAATACTCTGTTGGCTGGTGAGATGGCTCAGAGGGTAATGAATGGTGCTTGCACACAGACCTACCAATCTGAATTCAGTCCCTGAATCCCAATCCCACAGTGGAAGGAGAGAACTGACTCCTAAAACTTGTCCTCTGACCTTATACCCACATTCGCTCATGCATACACATCACACACACACACACACACACACACACACACACACCACCACCACCACCACCACCACCACCACCACCACCATCATCATCATAAGTAAATTGAAAAGAGAAAAATATATTTTTAAAAAGAGCGGATATTAGCATAGACATTTTACCACAAGTGGTTCAACTGCTTAAAGGGAACGTTAGCTAATAATAGCATTGAAAACGTACCAGGCATGCAGTTGTAAGAAGCCACAAGGAAGTTACTATTATTACCATCTCTGCTTACAGATAAGTCACTGGCAGGCTTAGGTTGAGTAATGTGCCAAAGAACTCATAATTGGTAAGTGGTAGAGTCAGAAGTCAGGTCAATCAGGTTTCTAAAAATGTTTTTCGTAAGATAGATATTTTACCCACAAAGAATAACGTAAATGCAATTTTGAAGAATTATAATAAAATATGCACCCAAGAGCCCACCACCTAACTCAGTGACATAATGTTATCATTTCATTTTTGTACCACAGATTGAGATGTAATGCATAAATCATAGAATTCACTTGCTTAACGTATGAGTAGTAACATAATAATGTACACTTGGATCTCAGCACCTGGGAGATGAAGGCAAGATGATCAAGAGTTCAAGGTCATCCTTGGCTGTGTAGTGAAATCAAGGCCCCTATCTTAGGCTACATGAGACCTGATTTCAACAAAACAAACCATAAAATGTCAGAGACCATATCACAGTCTGTTGAGAGTCTTCCAATTCTTCTCATCCCAGAGTAAAGGATATAATGAATTGATCTTTCCTGTATTCACAAAATCGCACAATTGTCATCATAAATTTTGGAATATTTTTAGTACCCCTAAGCAACCATATCCTTTAACAGTCACCCCACATAGTCTAAAACCAATTAACCAAAGGTAACCATACCAAACTCGCTCAATCACTAGGCAGTTGTTTATATTGGACTTGGTAGAGGTAAGACACATACAATATGTGGCTTTTTGTATCTGGCTTCTTTCATTTAGCGTTTTTGCCTTTTCAGTTATATTTTTATGTACCAAATACAATAATGAGTTTCATTTTGATAATATATGTATATGCATATAAAATTACACTTTGTTCATATCCTTCCCTATGTGTTCTGTGTATGAGCACAAACATGCAATATTTATCTCCCTCCATTACCCTCTTGTTTCCTCCTTTGCTATCCCTTTTGACCCCTTTCTCTCCCTGCAATCAAATCTACCTTTGAGTCACATACATATATTTGTATTTGTGTGTGTGTGTGTGTGTGTGTGTGTGTGTGTGTGTGTGTGTGTGTGTATTCTGCATATGAAATGAAATGTAATACCTGTTTTTGCTGGTTCATTTCAACTGTTAACTTGACACAACCTAGGTTTACCTAGAAAGATTTATCCAGCTTAGGTTGATTTTTGGTCACTGTTTTCATTGTTAATCAATATAGAAAGACCCAGGCCATTGAGGGTGGCACCAGTCGCTAGGCAGAGGTTTCTGAACAGTGTAAGAGAAGAAAAATGAGCGGAGAGCAAGAAAGGATCCATGGTTTATTCTTTCTGTTCTTGTCTGTGGAGGTTATGCTTTAAGCTCTTGCCTTGACTTCCCCATGATAATGAACTGTAACCTGGAATTATAAGCTAAATGAATCCTTTCTCCTCTGAATTGCTTTTATTCAGGGTATTTTATTATAGCAACGGAAATGAAACTAAGGACACTTTGATTTCTGCATCTGGCTTATTTCACTAAACACAATTTTCTTCAGTTCAGTCCACATTCATCATGGCTGAACAAAAGCCCAGTGTGTACATATTCCATATTTTCTTTATCCATTCATTTGTTAATGGACCTCTAGGCTCACTCTGTTTCCTGGCTATGTGAAGAAGCACGGCTGTGCAAGTGTCTCTGTGGTCTATCGATGTAGATTGCTTTGGGCATCTACCCAAGAGCAGTATAGCTGACTCATATTCTATTTGTAGTTCTGTTGGTTTTTGTGAGAAGCCGCCATACTGGTTTTCATAGTAGCTGCACTAGGTAATGTTATCACAAGCAGTATATAAAGGTTTCTCTTTCTCCCCATTCTAGCCAGCATTTTTTCAGATTAAATTTACTTGTTTTTTTTAAGTTTTTATAAAGTATGTGTTGAATGTTAGGCATGTCTCTGCGTACCTGCTAACCTCCTGTTTGTCAGCCCTTCCCTCCTGTTAGCCCCCTTTACTTCCTTAGATGGTTTCACCTGTTTTCATGTATATATATATATATATATATAATTTTATGTATCTATGTAAAATCTGAAAAACACAAGTAGGAAAAAAAGGATCTTTGTCTTTCTTGATTCGCTTAATATGATTATTTCCAGTTGCATCCGTTTTCCTGCAAACAACATTTGTTGTTGTTTTCTTAGTGGAATGGGATAGAATCTCAATGCAGTTTTAATTTTCATTTCCCTGATGTTGACATGTTTTAAAGCTTTCCATGCACTATAAGATTATGAGCATATCATTTAAAAATATATACACAGGGCGCTGGAGAGACAGCATAGTGATTAGGAGTATGTACTGCTCTTTCAGAGGACCTGACTTCTCTTTCCAGCATCCACATCAGAAAGCTCACAAATACCTGTAACTCTAGCTCCAGGGGATGCAATGCCCTCTTCTGGTCTTACAGCCACTAGCATAGGCTCATATAGACACATAAACATACATATAAATACAAAATTAATATTTTTAAAAAGAATTCTGTTATATAGATGCCACATACTGTTTCTTCCATTCACCACTTGATGGATCATGAATAGTTCTGTGTTGAAAAATCAAATTTGTATAGACATGTTTGCATTTCTTGAACTCCTGGATTCTCCAGTCTTCACCTCCCAAGTCCTGGGATTATTGGTATGCACCACCATGTTTCCTTGGCTTTCATCTTGTTTCTCCTTGTGGTGCTGAGACCTCACAGACACTGTAATACCAGCCAAATCACATCTCTCTGTTTAACCTTACAAGAACTATAAGACTATTTTCCAAACTGACTGCATCAATGTATTCTCCTACCAGCAGTGAAGGAGAGTTCCTTTTTCCACAATGTGATATTTGCTGTTCTCTCTCTCTCTCTCTCTCTCTCTCTCTCTCTCTCTCTCTCTCTCTCTCTCTCTCTCTCTCTCTCTCTCTCTCTCCTCCGTGTGTGTTCCATGAATATATGTATGCATTTTTGCATGTAGGGGCACATGTGTATGGAGGCTCAAGGTTGATATCGTGATTCTTTTTATTGATTATTCATTTGCTTCATATACAGAGGCAAAATTTCTCAATCAAACCCAGAGCTCACCAGCCTGGCTAGTCTCATTAGCCAATTTGGTCTAGAGATCAATTATCTATCTCTACCTTCTGAGGCTAGAATTACAGAAGGGCCACCATACCTACCCAGCATTTACATGGGTTCAGGGGATCCAAACTCTGGACATCTTGCTTATACAGTAAATGCTTTAATTACCAATCCATCTTCCCAACCCAGTCTCCTTTTTTATTATAGCCAAATTAATTGGATATAAAGTAGTTTTTCATTGTGATATTGGTTTCATTTTCTTAATGAGTAATCATATTCGTCATCCTTCATTTGTTCATTGGCAATTTATATCTTCATTTTTATATATTTTATCTGTTTATGAACTTTATTTTTATCTGATAAACACATAAAAGTGATACATGTTTACAGGGTGCCATGGGATGTTTTGATACATGCATACACTGTCTAATATTTAAATAATATTAAACACACCTATGCATTCAGACATTTAGCATTTCTTTGTGGTGAAAACTTGTGAAATAATTTTCTCTATCTTTTTTGGATGCACTATATATTATTGTTACTATAGTCTCTTCTCTGTATACTAGAGCAGTTTGCTTCTCTCTGGTGTAACTTAGTACCCATGGGTCAAGCTTCCCCCCACCCTGACTCCATCACTCCCTCCAGTCAAATGCAATCATCATTCTACTGCCAACTTTCATGAAACCAGCTGTCTCAAATTCCATGTACAGGGGAGATCATGACACTTATTTTTCTGTGCCTGGTTTATTTTACTTAGCATAATTATCTCCAGTTCCATCTATGTTGTCATAAATGATGGTATTTTTGACAGCCTGAATAGTGTTCCTTTGTACACATGTACTGCACTGTCTTTATCTATTAATTGAATTATGGACACTTAGGTTGGTTCCATTTATGGGCTATTGTGGATAGTGTTGTGGTAAGCATGGGAGTCAAATATTTCTACAACATATTGATCTCATTTCCCTTGGGCAGATACTCAATAGTGTGTTTGATAGATCTTATTTATGACAGTTCCTATTTTTAATTTTTTGAGGAATCTCCATACTGCATAATACTATACATTTTACATAATATCTGGGCTAATTTATAGCCCATCAACAGTGTGCATGGACTCCTGTCTTTCCATATCCTTACAATCACTTTACATTTATTTATTTAGCCTTTTGGCAATAGGCATTCTGACTAGAGTGAACCTCACTGTGGTTTTGATTTGTCTTTCCCTGGTGATTGGTGATGTTTAGCATATTTTCTTATATTTGTTGGCCATTTGTGTGATCTTTTGAGAAATGTGTATTTCAATTTTTTAATCAAGTAATTTTTTGCTACTGACTTCTTGAGTTTTTTATTCTGGATATTAATCATTTGTCAGATGTATATTTTGGAAATATCTTCTCCCATTCTATAGATTATTCCCTATTCATGCTGTTGATTTTTTATTGTGTGCAAACTTTTCACTTTGAGATAAGCCTATTTCTCCCTTTGATACTTGTAAAAATTGCATTCATATATTTCATGCATGTGCACATGGGTATTACAACACATGTGTGAAGGCCAGAGGACTCTTCTTGTACCATCAAACTCAGGTTATTAGGATTGGTCACAAGTGTCACTACTAGTTGAGTAATCTCACCTGCCCCCACTTCTTTTGGCTATTTTTGCACTTTATTCCACCCCTCCGTGTTTTTCTAGTAGACTCAGAGCTCCAGATCTTACATTTATGTCTGGGATCAACTGTGAGTTGATCTTTGTAGCTGGGAAAAGACGAAGGGTCTAGTTTCACTCTACTACACATGGATGCCCATCTCTTCCAGCATCATTTATTAAGACTGGCTTTTCACTGTGATTTGTTCTCAGTACTCTTGTCAAAAGGCAGTTGGCTGTAGATACATTGTTTTGCTCTAGGTTCTCTATGCATTTCCATTGGTATATGTTTCTGGGTTTTTATTAATGAAGATTCTACACTGTTTGCTCATGGCAACATTGTAGTGTGTTTTGAAATAAAACAGTATAATGCCATGTTTTTTTTTTCTCAAGACTGCTGTGGCATTTCCTTTTTGTTGTTGTTCTATCCAGATTGTAGATTATTTTTCTAATTCTATGAAAAATATCACTGGGATTTTGATAAAGATTATAATGAATCTGGATTTCTTTGGGTGGTATAGGCACTTTATTAAATAAGTAATTAGTATTAATTAAATAAAACTATTATTATTGTATATATATATATATGTTATATAAATGTGAGTAAAGATATACCCATACCATGATGCATGTGTGGGAGTTAGAGGACAACTTTTGGAAGCTAATTCTTTCTTTCTACCCTGGAGTCCTGGGATCAAACTCAGGCTGTCAAGTTTGCACAGCAAAAGCCTTTACCCACTGGGACAGCTCATCAGCCCTTTGCATTTTAATCATAAATAACGACTTCCTGTTCCTTGTGTTGTCATTTTCTTTCAGCAGTGTTTCATGACACTCGCTGTAGGCATCTTTGACCTTGGAATTTATTCCTAGATATTTCATTTTTTGATAGCTGATGTAATTGAGATTCCTTTCTTGGTTTCTATTTCAAATCATTCAGTATCAGTGCCCAGCAATGCCATTTGGTTTTCTTTCTGTCTTGCAACTTCACTAAATTTGTTTATTAGTTCTAGTATATCTTGTTTGAGTCTTGAGATTTTCTGTGCCCAATCATGCCACTTACAAACACTAACAATCTACTTCCCTCTTTTCTTGTTTAGGCAAGCTTCCTTTCTATCTTCTTCCTGATTGCTTTGGCTAGGATTTCTTGTACTAAAGTCAAATAAAAGTGGTGAAAGTGAGCATCCTTGTTTTGTTTCAGATCCTAGAGAAATAAGAATCCAGCTTTTCCCTATTCAGTATAATGTTAGCTTTTTGGACAGATATATAGCCTTTATTATGTTGAGGTACTTTCCCTCTGTAGCTACTTTGTTCCAGTAGTTTTATTATGAAGGCATGTTGAATTTTATTCAACGTTTTCTTCTTCATCTAATGAAGCAATCATTTGGTTTTTGCCCTTCATTATGCTGATATGCTGATACTATGTCTATTAATTGGTGACAAATTTCACTTGATCATGGTGAACAATCTTTTGAATGTGCTGTTGGATCAAGTTTCTATATTTTGTTGAGGCTTTTTACATCTGTGATAATCATGGATACTGGTCTGTAGTTTTACAAGCATGATGCTGGCCTTGTAAAATCTACTTTGAATAATTTCCACCTCTTTTATGTTTTGGAACAATTTAAGAAGGACTGATATTTGTTCTCCTTGCAAAAGTAGAATTTAACAGTGAATCCAACTAATCCTGGGCTTTCCTTAGATGGAAGACTTATTCCTTATTCAATGTCATTACTTTATTGGTCTGTTCAGGTTTTCTATTTCTTCGTGTTTTAATCTTGGTAAGGTATATGCCTGAGAATTTGTCCATTTCTTCTGTATAGCTTGATACTGTATAATAATCATCTCCAAAGACCTTTGTGTATTCTTATGATGTCAGCTGTCTTAACAAAGAAATGAAAATTGCTTTTTAGTGTGTTTTTTTTCTGTGTACAAGAATTTTCAGCATGTTGTGTCTTCATTTTTATTTGTTTCAAAAAAGTTTTAATGTCTGTTTTTTAATCTTTCCTTGATCCACTGGTTATTCAAGACTAAGTTGCTTAATTTACATGTATTTGTGTAGTTTCCAAAGTTTTTCTTGTTACAGGTATATTTTTTTAATGCATCATGTTGAGTTTGTTTTGTAGCCTGCTGCTTGATGTATCCTGGAGAATGTTTTGTATGGTGCTGAGAAGAATACGTATTCTGCAGCTGATGCTTGGAATGTTTTGTAGATGCCTCGAGGTCCGTTTGGTCTAGCATGCAATTTAATTCTAATGTTCCTTTGTTGCATTTGTCTACTGTTTCTGAAGGAGGGGTGTCAGAGTCTCCAGCTATTACTGTGTTGGAGTTTGTCTCTTCAGGTTTATTGATATTTGTTTTACATACTTACTTGTTTTATGTATTGAGTACATAGAATTGTTTTTCTGAATTGACCCCTTTATCATTATTTTGTGTCTTCTTACTGATTCAGATTTAGAGTCTATTGTATGTAGTGTAAGTGTGAATGTTCCTGCTTTCTTTTGGACTCCATTTGTATGGAACATCTTTGTGACAGAATTGTACTCTATAACCCAGGCTAACTTCAAACTCATGACAATCTTCCTGCCTCCTTTTCCTAAGTGTTGGGATTATAGATACAAGTCACCTTCTAGCCCCCTTCACTTTTAGGTTTATGTCATGGAGTTTCTTCTATATAACTTACTTGGGCCCCCCTTTTGTTAATCCATTCAGTTCTATTTACTTTCAGGTAATTGTCAATAGCAGGGTTGGACTGCAACCATTTGTGACTTGTTTTCAAGTTCAATTGGAGCTTCCTCTTGCCTTACTGTTTTGTAATCTTCCTTTGCAGTTAAGTATGCAATTTATTGGTATGTTTTCATTCCCTTCTTAGTTTTTCTTTGTCTACTATAAAGAAGTTTTTGTGGTTACCTTGAATGTTACAAAAACCTATTTTGATAAGAAGTTATTTTAAAATGATAGCAATCAAAATGACCATAAAAATGAAAATAGAAACACCAAAGAATCAGAAAATATACTGATAAAAAGTGCATACCTGTGTTCCATTCTTCCACATAATTTGAATTTTAATGTCTTATTTTATAGTTTTTCTATTTTATATCTCATAATTCATTAATGTATTAATTTTTAAATTTTGTTTTAGTCTACAATGGTTATGATATTAGAGAATTTTGAATTTATATAGTTATTGTTTTTTTCTCTTTTTTGTTGGTAATGAAGATTGAATCTTGGACCTTATGCATGATACACAAACACTGGACCACTAACCTATATTCTTATTTTGAGACAAGATCTCACTGAGTTGCTCAGGCTGGCTCACCATGTAGCCCAGACAGGTCCTGGATTTTGTGATCCTTTTGCACAACTGGCTTGGTCCACAATTAATATTTTATTTATTTATATATTTATATTTTCTTAGCATGTGCATTTTTATACTTTTTATGTGTCACTTAAAATAAATTTAATAAATAATTATAAAACACCATCCAAACAACAACAAAGTGACATGGGAAGGAGGAAATGGGAATTGTACAGCCGCCATTTATCTGTAGTGATACCTCTCCATAGAGCTGCTAGCTGTCTCCAGTAGTCATTTTATTCAGTCTTAGTGCTACTTTCTGGTGTCAGTTCTCAATAGCTCTGGGCTTTATCCTTGGTCTTTGAATTTTACCCATTGAATCACTTTTTCTGTGAAATTTATTCTATGTTTGCAGCTGAGTCATTTTTTTAGTCTGATTTCTGCCATAATTATTTGGGAGCACAAACATCTTCATTTTGTGAGAGCTTTGGTACACTTAGTTTAAGCCAGAGGTGCTTAGACCAGTATAGACCTCTTACAAATTTTGTGGATTATATACACCTTAATGGGAATTTACTCCATAAAATAAAAACTCCAACCATAAACTTTTTTTTTTAATACCAAGCCCTTTCTATTTGGGGATCCCTGTGAAACTGTTAAATAACATGTTAAGAGTAGCCAAGGGAGGAGGAGTCCTTTTCTTCACTGGTATAGCCACTGGTGAGTTGCTTATACTCCAGTAAATGACCCCTAGCCATGCAAGTGATTCTAAAGAAACTCAGTGGATCACACACACACAGAAAACATGAAAGTAGGAGAAAAACTAGTTGGGAAGAAGGAGAGGGTCAATGGAAGCAGGAAGAGGGTAAGAGAAGGTAAAGGGATTGGATATGATCGCTATATACATGTAGAAAATTATCAAAAACAATAATAAACAAAATCCAGTGTGCATACCCACATTTAAATATACACTAGTTTTATTAATTCTTTAAGGATTTCATATAGGCATGCAATGTGTTTTGGTCACATTCACCCTACATTCCTTTCATAAACTCCTCCCAGATCCACCCTTGACCACCACCCCCAACTTCATCTCCCCCTTTATTTAAATGGCCCATCTGTGCTGCCCATTCCCTCTACTTCCATTAGAGCATGGTCAACCAACCGGAGGCCACACTCTTAAAGAAGTGTGACTATCTCTTCCCCAGAGCGATGAGCTGTGCATAGCTCCTCAGCTAGGGGCGGGGGCTTAATACTGAGCTTACCGCCCACTCTTGAACTGTTTTTTGCTTGCTGTTTGTTTGTGCACTGACGCCATTTCCTAATGTAAGAATCTTTTCATTTCGGGGCTGGAGGGATGGCCCAGGATGTAAGAGTACTGCTGGCTGCTCTTGCAGAGGACCCAGGCTTGTTTTCTAGCACCTACATGGTGGCTCACAACCATCTGTAACTCCAGTCCCGAGCAGATCCTATACCTCCCCTGGCCTCCATGGGTGCCAGGCATGTGTGTGCTACACAGATGTACCTGCAGGCAAGACACCAATAGACCTAAAATCAATGGTTGTTTAAAATTGTAAATAGTCATTTAACTTCTAGAGAGACAAAGAATGTTCATTCCAGGAAATCGTGCCTCCTTTAGAACACCTCAAAATTCTTCTTTAAAATGGAAAAAAATCCTCTTTAGCACCCTCTCTTTGTTTGCAGGTTATGTAGTTATGAGAAACCAGTTGACAGTTTATGTGGTTTGCCTGGAAATCTTTGATTCATCAACTCATTCAACATTTTCTGTATTACTATAGGTGACAGTTTTGTGAAACTTTCTACCATTGTGTAAAAAAGGGCCCCCCTTTCTCTATCTTCCAAAAATACATCCAAAAACTTAGTTTCTGCTAAGGTCCTTTGGATAGTCTCCTTGAGGAGGGCAGGAATAATTTTAGAGACTTCTGTGGTCACGTGTTTTGGCATTTGGAATGGGATGACTCACATGTTGGGCTCAGCTGGGTCCATGAACTGGATCCTAAATACCAGCACTTCATGTGGCTTGGGATTTTAATAGTGTGATGGCTGTGTTGAGAGAGGAACTAAGGATAGATTGACAAGAGAGATAATGTTACAGAAGAAACTGGGTGGATGGAATCCCAGGTGATTTTTTGATACAGCCTCAAAAGTCCAAAAGAATTGCTTCTATTGCGTTTCATTTGTTAAATAGAGAGTCAGCAAAGCCAGTCCAGATTCAAAGAAAAAGGAAACTGGCTTTATCTTCTGATGGTTCTAATTGCATTGCAGAAGAACATGTAAGACAGGATATATTGTTGGGATGATTTTATTTAGAAAAATACAATATTGCATACTATTATTAGATGATGTGGGGAATTTTCTGAAAATTTTTATCAATAGTTTCTGGACAATAAGTGCCTCAGAGGTAGTGATTTGAGTTATTGCAGTTCAAGTTGTTAGTTGTTTAAGGAATCCTATCAAGCAAAAATCACCAGGGACTTAGCTGTGATCAAATGAAAATGAGGTTTGTTTAGCTATGTGCAGCAAGAAAGTTGTATCTGAAAAACTGTTGGGTACTTTAGTAAATAGGAATTGGGAGATATATTTGCATGTTTTCATTTCCATAGTAAAATACTTGAATCTGGGCAACTTTATCAGGCTCATAGTTCTGGATGGCCCATGGCCATGGCAATGACATTATCCTGGCTTTGGTGAGGAAGTCAGGGAAGCTCACATAACCATGGCAGGAGCATGGCAAGGAGAAATCATGCCACCAGATAAGGAGCTAAAAAGGCTGGGACATGACCTTGCCTTGTTCTCTCTCTCCCTCCCTCTCCCTCTCCGTCTCTCTCCATCTCTCTGTCTCTGTCTTTGTCTCTCTCTGTGTATGATGTGTATGTACATACATGTTCACGTGTATGCACACATGCATATTCACAGAGAGCTCAAAAGTCAATGTTCAATGTATTCTTTAATTACTTTCCACCTTATTTTGTTGAGACAAGCTCTAAACATGGAGCTCACCCATTTACTGAGGCCAGTGTGGCTTCAGGGATTGACCTGACTCAGGCCACAAGGGAATGAGGAAAGGACAGACACATGTACAGAAAAACTGAGGTCAGGTGGGCCGTGTGTGTCCTGATATAGTGGCACCAACTATACAACACCCCAGAACCTCAGCATGTTTACTAAGGAAAGCACAGGGGGAGGAGTCAGCTAGTCTCAGTAAGAGATCTCTACAGGGGAGCAGTCTCTGCTTGCAGTCATCAGAAGAAGGAAGCTAGAGTTGCTAGTGTTTACACACACTGACCAGTCATTCATAAACAGTCACACTTGCACACACTATCAACCTTCCCATGAACACCGGATAAAAACGTTACCATTCCTCTGAGCCTCACTCCAGGGGAAAGTTTTGCCACTCCCATGGGTCTGAGGCATTGGGGTACTTGACATGGTATGTTCACTTGGTTTTCTCGGCACCCCACACTCACACCTATTCAGTTAGCCTAGCTGGTCAGCAGCTCCCAGTGTCCTCTTTTCTCTGCCTTCCAAGCACTGGGATGGCAGATGTCTGTAGCCCATGGGTGCTAGGGATCCCAATTCAGGTCCTCACGCTTGAACAGCAGACACTTTGCTGACTGAACCATCTTTCCAGCACCCTTGCCTTGCTCTTTTTATTCAAATTTACATCTTATTTAACTTTTAAACTTTAATAGTATTTTTATTCATTATTTGATGATTTCATACACATATGCAAGGTTTTTTTTGAGACAAGGTCTCATTGTGTAGCTCCAGCTGGCCTAGAATTTACTATGTAGAGCAGGCTGGCCTTGAACTCTCAAAGATCTGCGGGCCTCTGCCTCCCTAGTGCTGGTATTAAAGGTGTGCACTACAATGCCCAGCTCTACAGTGTATTTTGGTCATATTATACCCCGTTCCTCTTTCTTGGTCCTCTCTCATTCCCTCTGGGACACCTCTTCCCCCCACTTCTATGTCTTTGGTTTTTCATAATCCATTGAGTTTAATTAGGATCTTGTGCATGCACAAGGACATAGAGCTGTTTACTGCATCGCATCGTGATCAACATCCCAGTGACTACTTACATGAAGAAATATGCCTGTCCCTCCTCCAGAAGCCATTAATTGTCAATAGCCTCTCAGCTAGGGGTGGGACCTTATGAGCTCCTCCCCAATCCATACTGGAGTATTGACTGGCTTGATCCTGAGCAGGATTTGTACAGGCAACCACAACTGCTGTTAGCTCATGAATGCAATGGCCCTGTCATGTCCAAATTTTTTAAAATCACATTTATTTATTTATTTGTGTGGCAGTGGGTGGAGGGGGAGGCAGGGGACACACATGCCACAGAGTGTACGGAGGTCAGAGGACAACTTGCTGGAGTAGAGTCTCTCCTTCATGATGTAGGTTCCAGGGATCACATTTGGATTGTCATGCCTTGTGCAAGTGCCTTTACTCACTGAGTCACCTTACTGGTCCAGGGGTTCTTGTGTTGTTTCAAGACAAGGTCTCACAGGCTCAGACCAGCCCGGAACTCAGTATGCAGGAAGGAATACCCTTGAGTTCCTGATCCTCTGCTTTTATGCTTTCTGAGTGATGAGGCACCTCACTATTACTAGTGAGTATTTTTTTTTGCTTCCCTGTACTTATTACTAAAGCTTTTTTTCAGTTTGAAGAGTGTACTTTAGCGTTTCTTGCAGGTCTAGTGAAGATGTGTTTCTTGTATGGTTTTGCTATGTGCGATTGACTTTATTTCTTGATATATATGTTTATAACATCTTCCATAAGTGATGGAGGGGTACTGCTGCTCTTTGTTTTTATATGTGGATATAAATTTATGTCTGGATTTACTTGCTTTAAGCCTGAAGGTCATTGCTTAGTATTTCCTAAGGTGGGTTTCCTAGAGAGGGATTCTTTAAGTTTGTGTGTGGAAATGCTTCAATTTTCAATGGTAATTTGGGTGGCTGTGGAAGTCTGGCTTGGTGATTTTGTTTCTTTTAGTGCTTTGAGAATGTCAGGCCACTGTCCTCTGGCCCCTATCATTCTGCTGTGAAATCAGCTTTTAATATTATCCAGGTTCCCAAGTCCACAGTGAGTTGTCTGTCTCTTGTTGCTTTCAAGATTTGTAGCTGTGTTTCTCAGTATTTCCTCTGTAATTTGTCTGAGTGTTGATCTTTTTGCTTTTATACTGCTTGGAATTCAATGAGCTTCTTAGATGTGGAGATTAATAGTTTCCTAAATGTTGAGGCGCTATCAGTCATTATTTCTTTTTGTTACTTCCATACTTTAAAAAGATGTCAAATATTTTCCCCAAGTTATGTTTGTTTATCTTTATTCTCTTTTCCTGGTTGTAGGTACTGTCTCTGTGTCTTGGCAGCTGCTCCCAAATAGCTGACACAGAGACTTAATATTAATTGTAAGTGCTTGGCCAATAGCTCAGGCTGGTTACTAGCTAACTCTTACATTTTTCTTATCTACACTGTGCCATGTGGCTGTACCTTCTTTCAATATGATCCGTTCATCTTGCTTTCCTCTGTGAGTCTCCTCCCTTCTTCTTCCCAGCATCCTCTGTGTCTGGCTGTCCTGCCTATACCTCCTGCCCAGTTCTTTTATTAAACCAATCAGAAGGCACTTTGGGAAAGACACATCTTCACAGTGTACAAAAAGATTATTCCATAACACCTGGTTACATAATTTCTCTTACTCTGTCTTTGAGCTCTCTTTTGTCTGTTTAGATCTGTTGAGCCTTTCTAATGACTTATTAAATCAGTTATTAGCCGGGCGTTGGTGGCGCACGCCTTTAATCCCAGCACTCGGGAGGCAGAGCCAGGCGGATCACTGTGAGTTTGAGGCCAGCCTGGGCTACCAAGTGAGTCCCAGGAAAGGCACAAAGCTACACAGAGAAACCCTGTCTCGAAAAACAAAACAAAACAAAACAAAACAAAACAAAACAAAACAAAAAAACAGCAACAAAAAAAAATCAGTTATTTTACTTCATAGTTCCAAAACTTTGATTTGGCTCTTTTCCACTGTTTTAAGTGTATTTCTTTTGTTCTTTGAACACAATTATGGCAGAGACTCTGAAGATTGAGTTAAACCTAACATTTTGTTGCTTCCATGAATAATCTGTATCGTGTGTTATCACCCCAGGTCTTAACTTATTTTTTTTATTATTATATTTTTGCATGTACACATTTTTGGTTGAAAGGTACAAGTTCTAGCTTTTACCACCATTGATTCTCACCACACTGTCTTTTCTATGAAGCTTGTTTGGCCATTCTTTGCTTATTTGTTTGTTTTGTAACTTGATCACACTGTTTTATTGAAATCCGTATACACATAGCATACAACTTCTGATGTTACTTTTTAAAGGACCTGAGTACATTTTTATCCTGGATTTACTAACATTAGTGGAACTCTTTTTTTTAACACCTCCCCCACACACCTATCTCACTGTTAAGACCAGTTTAACACTATACCCAGATGTTAGGTTCCATTTATTTCTACCTAACTGTCTCTATTTTTTTTGGATGATTTCTTGGGGCATAAACCATTCTACTATCTAAACCATCAGTTCTCAACCTGTGGGTTGCAACCACCACAGGGGTCACATATCAGATATCCTGTATATCAGATATTTACATTAGGATTCAAAACAGTAGCAAAATTAGTTATGAAGTAGATTTATGGTTGGGGGTCACCACAACATGAGAACTGTATTAAAGGGTTGCAGCATTAGGAAGACTGAGAACCACTGATCTAAGCTAATACAGTTCAAGCAGAGGCCATTTTTGATACCAGATTTAGAGGCTTGCCCTGGCTCCCCTTAGCACTTTGTAGTGGCTTCTTTCCCTGTTTTCTCTGATGACTTAGCTGGCCTATGGATCCAAGGATGCTACCCTTTTTTAAGAGAGACCACCAGCCTCCTTTTATTGGCTTGCTATCAAAATCTCTGCTGTTTTGGGGAGAGAACTTAAACTTGAGATTATCCATAGTTGTCTTCAAATAATAAGTTCCTTTGGGGAGAGCTTCTTCTGAGCTCTCTATTCCTTGAAAAAAATCTGGGCATTATTGCTATGACCAATTGCTATGGAGGGGTGGTGGTCTCTGTTCTTTTCAACTTGTCATTTCTAGCATGGTACCCTGGTCCGTCAAGTGATCCTGGGTAAAGGTGATGGGGCTCCAATATTATCAGCCTTCTAATCTTTTTTTATTTTATTTTTTCATTTTTTATTAAGAGATTTTCTATTCAGTTTACATACCAACCACAGATTCCCCCTCCTCCCTCCTCCTGCCCCCCAGCCTTCCCCCCAACCCACCCTCCATTCCTACTTCCTCCAAGGCAAGGTCCCCCTGGGGAGTCAGCAGAACCTGGTACATTCATCTGAGGCAGGTCCAAGCCCCTCCCCCTGCATCAAGGCTGTGCAAGGTGTCCCACCATAGGTAGTGGACTCCAAAAAGCCTGCTCATGCACTAGGGATGGGTCCCGATCCCACTGCTTAGGGGCTCCCTAAACAGTTCAAGCTAAACAACTGTCTTACTTATCCAGAGGGTCTAGTTCAGTACCATGGGGGCTCCTCAGCTATTGGTCCACAGTTCATGGGTTTCCACTAGTTTCAGCCTTCTAATCTTAGGATATAACCTCCACTTTAGGTGTGAGGGCTAGAGGAAGGGAGTGTCCTACTTCTCAGCCTCACTTACTTGGAATTTAGTCCTTCTTGCTCAGGGCTAAAGAGGATGTGATATGCTGGTGGCGTGCCCATTTTGGTAAATGTATCTCTTGACCAGGTACTGAGGGATTTGGACATTTTTTGTTTGGAGGCATTTTCATGGACTGAGTTGTGAAGAAAAGAGAGGAGTACAGCAGACTGGCTCAGAAGCCACTGACCCTCCCTTCTCTTCATAATTTTGCTACATCTTCATGAACAAATGTTTCTCTGTTCCATGCCATTATAACAATTTCTAGAGACTCTGAATGGTTCTTGCATTAGTTATGATTTACTGGAGAGAGAGGACAATGAACACCTCTTTCCTCCATCCTGAAAGTAGAACTTGCTACCACCACTTTCTTGTCTTATGTATGTATGTATGTATGTATGTATGTATGTATGTATGTAGTATGTATTTGTGTGTATCAAAAAGAAGGGGGAGGAGAAGGGAGAGCACCTGTACCAGCCAAGGGTGTTGGATGGCTCAGAGCTCAGTTACAGGCATTTTCTGGACACTCAGCTTATTAGCTGGGTGCTGGGATCTGAACAATGGGACTCATGATTCCATAGCAAGCAATGTCAACCACTGAGCTCTCTCTTCAGCCCCACCATTCACTCTTTCAGTCTGTATGTGCCCTTGCCTGATCTGATCCTAATTGTTTTTCTTACCACTTTTTTGTTGTCCCAACTAGAAGCTGCATTGCAGGATAAGATTCACTTAATTGTAAATGTCAGTTGCCTTTCTTGAGGATTAAATGAAACAGTGTACACAAAGTAGACAGCATATAGCATGAGGGACCTGATAAGTGTATAAGCTTTATACATCTTCTACCTTTTTAATGAAGGGAATCTTATAAGAGCCCTTTAATCATTATGATTTCAAATGTGTTACATGGTTATTTTAAAGGTTCTTTGTGATTTTAAGAACTGGAAGACCATATTGGTCTTGATTAATGGTGCTTTTGTAGGAGGAACTTTATGATAGAAGACTCACTGGAGTCTTCAAAGAACTAAATTCCTGTCTTCTGACTTATTTACATGACCAGGGTGAGATTCCATTAACATGCTTGAGGTTTCCCTGAGTTGTGCTTTGCATATAATCTCTGCTACGTTGTGTGCATCTCTTGATTACTCAGGACATATGAGATGCAAAGCACAGTTGAATGAAATTCACAGAAAATGCAGATGAAAGCCTTGCTTTCGTGAGGGCTTCTGCTGAAATATGGACATTAGTGGATTTCTCTTTGCCTTCTCAAGTTGTCATGCTCAGGTGAACTTCTCCCTTTGGGTCTGTAGGTGGCAATATCAAACCAGAAATGCTCACATGCAACTGTTGGCCGCAAGAATGCATTCAGCTTTCAAATTGGATGATTACATACAGATGCCTGTTTAAAAGTGTTGTGAAGTGTTGCCTGAATTTGAATATGTAATCAGACACCAGCTTTGCTCGGTCCCCATATTTACATATATTTGAATGGCTGCCTCTGTCTTCTGTGATCCACTGGGTGAGGTCTTCTGGGAGTTCCCCTCTCTCTCCCCTGCTGACTTGCTAAGATACCTTTCTGGCCCTTCTTGGGAATAACTGCTCCTTACAGAAATACCCACTTCTTCCCCATGCTTTAGTATAGCACCTGTCTGTCCTTTTTACGAGGGAGAGGGTTAAAAGAAAGAGCCAAGCGAGGAGAAAGGACGCACTAACCCAGATCTGGAGCTCCTTTCCACTGCCGCTATGTGACCGCCACAGACACTCCGTATACTTTTCTCCTTGGTAACTTTCCTCTCCCTTTGTTTACCAGGTTGCTAGCAATGATGCCTTTGAGAAAACCCCCGAAGAGCTAGCCATTTGCTCTGTGGACAAGGGAGACAGGAAACATTCTAAGCCTCAGTCGTGTTTTGTTTGTGTCTCTTAGGTGCTGAGACAACCTAGTCACACACAAAAAAGTAGTGGAGACAAAAGAGCAGACAAATCAGGTGTGGTGGTGGTATGTGCTTGTAATCCCAACATTTGGGAGGTAAAGGCAGGAGAATCCGGAACTGAAGCATGGCCTATGGGAGACTATATTTCCAAACAAACAGAAGCAGATAGTCCAATGCTAGGGACTAGAAAAAGGAGAAAGGGAAATAGGGATCGTTCAACCCAGAGGAAGCAGTGCCCCTGTGATTTTTCTACTGGCTAGAAGTCAAAATTTCCCATTCCTCATGCCAGGGCACCACAATTCCAAAGAAAGGCTGTTGGGGAGGAGATAGGATGGGGAGGAGGAATCTTTGAGCTTCCGCTAGGTTAGAGTTGTGTTTATTCAAGTTAAAAGTCTGAACAGGGATTCCATAGAAACAGTTTTTGACATTTCAATTGTGTGTGCGTGTATACATGTGTGTGTTTGTGTATGTGTGTGTACTTAGTATATAACAGCCCAAGTGTAGAGGTCAGAAAACAACTTTCAAGAGTTAGCTCTTCTTTCCTTTGTGGGCTTTAGGGATTGATCTCAGGTTAGTTGTAAGACTCTCACCCCAAGTACTTTTACCAACTGAGCTGCCTTGGTGGCCCTAAAAACATGGTATATGAATTAGTTAGGCTCTCTAGTGTTATTATGACACAGAATAATTCTCTCCATCCTTCCAGCCCAACCCAGAATATAACAAAGCCCCATCCACCATATTTTCTATGAAATAAATGTATATTGAATGTTAAACAGCATTTATAAACTCATTGAAAGCTGCTTCTGATGAATAATATTAGGCTTCAAAACCAAGCCTTGAGCTAGGTGTGGCAGTACACACTTGTCTTGTAATACCATCTGAGGCAACAAGATCAGGAGTTCAAAGCTACCCTTGGCTATATAGCCAAGGTCAGCCTGAGATACATGAGAGCTGTCTTAAATAGTCAAAAGGGGGCACTGGAGTGACAGCTCAGCACTTAAAAGCACTGACCGCTCTTGCTAAGGACCTGGGTTCAATTCCCAACACCCACATGTTGGTCCACAACCTTTTGTAACTTCAGTTCCATGGGATCCTGCACCATCTTCTGACCTCTGAATGCGCCAAGCATTCATATGGTACCCAAACATACATTCAAGCAAAACACCCATACACATAAAATAAAATAAGATTTTTTAAAAGCAAACAAGTCTTAAGACACTGCTATTTAAAAGTAAAAACCATTTCAAGCCAGATTCATCTTCAGTATAATGATTATACATTTGTGAATGCTATTTACATATAATATTAATTTACATATTAAACTTATTTGGCTAAGTAAAGCGTGTCTTTTAGAATCAATTCATCATGACAGGTGGTGTTTCTATAAAAACAATTTGGTTCATTTCATTAACAACATTTTCTTTTCTCTCCAATAATCTGTTTTAATCCAAGACAGGTGTGTCATGTTATTTTGAAAAAACAGTTAAATTGCTTTATAATATTTCCCAAGCCTAGGAATTAGAATACTTCATGGAAAATAATAGCACAGTGTCCATACGCCCATGCTATGAATTGCTGCAACTCTCCCAGCAATGAGAGCAGAATATGGAAGATTGGCAGTCATTTACTCATAGAAAGAAAACACAAAGCTTATTTACCAAACTGAAAAGAAATTAGGAAAGCTATTTTCTTCAGATTGCATGTCTGCTCAAATGCACTTTCTTAATTATATTTTGTAAGTGATGAATTTTTATGTCTCGTTAATCTTTTGGTTGGAAATTAAACATCAGTTGATTATCCATTAAGCTGCAAATCATGGGTACTAGGAAATTTTAAAGATAAGATTCTAGCCAGCCATGTGTCTTGAAAAGGTAGTAATAATGCATCTGCTGGCTAAAGTTGACAAAACCCCTTTCTGTAGAGAGGCAGGGTAGTGTTGTGGATAGACCCAAGGTTTGGCTTCAGACCTCCATATTAAGCCTGCCATGACCACTTACCAGCTGAAAACATTTCTAGGCCTCAGGTTTCTCAACTGTAAAATGGGACAAACACCTATACTGAAATGCTTAACATAAAATGGTAGCTTTACAAATCCCGTTAGTTTTGTTTAATCTGAGTAGTTTCATTAGGAAATAGGTTTTACCTGTTTTTTTTTAAGATTTATCTTACTTTTAATCATGTATATATGTGTGGGAATGTGCACATGTAAGTGAAGGTGCACATGGGATCCAGAAGAGAATGTCTGATCCCCTGGAGCTGAAATTATAGGCAGTCAAGTCTGATGTAGTCTGATGTAGGTGCTGGGACAGAACTCTGCTCTTTCTCCAGTTCCTGCTTTTATGTTTTATGGATGAGTTATTCAAGACTCAAGCTGTGTCCAGCACTTTCCCTCGGCTGCTTGTGGAAAATGGCTGTGAAATGGATATAATGGATAACACTGAGGATGTGATGTGAGTGTCCAGTCACAACTAGCCGCCCCTGAGGCAGCCACTGTCAGACCATTCCCCCTGACACACATACGACACTGCATGGCCAGAGCTGCTCTTGTGGTTGCTGAAATTGCATCCTTGACTGAACCCAGAAACTGGAGGAGAGAGGATTCATTTTTAATAGGGATCACCTGCAAGTTACTCCATTTCCAACCCACTTGTACTCGATCGCTGATAGTAAGTTTCTTTGGACACATTTCACAAGCTGTGGTAACACGGCAATTGGAGACCACTACACAAACTGTGTTCAAGAAAACAAATTTGGCCACTTTTTAGTCGAGAATCCTTATTTGGGGTGACAAGGAAGGTTGGTGAGGCCAGCAGGAGTCTCAAAAGTTAAGACTGCCTTGTCGGTACTTGGACATTCTTGAGCAGGAAGGCTGTGGGGCTAAAGCACTGGTTTTCAGGATGGTGAGTAGGGAGAGAAAGGGAGCCAGGGGAAACACTCAGCCCACTGAAGTGTGCTAGACGGGATATGGGACATGACGGAGGCTTCAACTTAGGTGGTTGTAGCAGGAATCTTAGGTCTTACTAATAAAATCAAACCTGAAGCCAGTTATTGGGGTGAATGCTGGAAGATCACAGAAGCAGAACAAGCCACAGCTACCTCACCTTGCCAATTCCTCAGCTGATCCTGTTTCCTCAGACTGGAAGCTTGTGAGTCCTTATCCAGAGTGAATCTCAGATGAACTGCTGTTAAAAGCCTAAAAGCTTAACCAGCCAAATGCTTCTAGTTTCTGATCTTCACGCCTTATATACCTTTCTGCTTTCTGCCATCACTCCCTGGGATTAAAGGCTCACTTCTTGGGATTAAAGGCATGAGTCACCATGCCTGGCTGTTTCCAATGTGGCCTTGAACTCACAGAGATCCAGAGGGGTTTCTGCCTCTGGAATGCTAGGATTAAAGGTGTGAGTGCCACCATTTTCTAGCCTCTGTATCTAGTGGCTGTCTGTTCTCTGACCCCAGATAAGTTTGTTAGGGTGTACAATATTTTGGGGGAACACAATACCACCATAGGTGGTAGCTGTAGGAGTGTACAAGAATAAAACCCCCAAGGAGATCTGGAACTGGCCAAATATGTATAGGTCACCAAGGGGGTTAAGTGGTCATGGGAGAAAGCAAAAGTTTCAAAATCAATTCTCAGGAAGTAAGTCCCTTTCTCTAATCTCCCTTTCCTTTTCTTTCCTCCCACCCTCTCTCCCTCTTCCTTCCTTCCATCTCTTTCTTTTCATCCCTCCCTCTCTCTTCCTCTCTTCTTTTTCTTTCTCTTTTCCTCCTTCCATCTTCCTTGTCCCTTTTCTTCCTTTTATTTCATTCTTTTTTTTAATTTCAAAGAAAGCTATTTTTAATAGCAGAGTATCAACAAATACTAAAATCAAATAACAATGGTTTGGATATAATATAAATATTTATAATATGTGTATAACATAAATGTAAATTATTTATTTTATAAAGTAATTTATTTACTTATCCATAAACTTGAATGTTATGTCATTCTTTTATACAGCATCTCATTCTTTATCCCACTCTGTCCTAGAAGTGACTATGTAGCTCAGACTGACTTCAATTCATGGAGATTCTCCTGTGTCCTGAGTGCTAGGACTCTAAGTGCTGCCACATCTAGTTCTCTATATTTTTAAGTGTATATTGAATGACCTTGAAGTCACAGCACTCATTGATAGAAACAATCTGGAAAGGTACTGAAAGACAGAGAAAGCAGTATCTGAGATACACATGTTTTTAGGGCTAGGCTCATGAAACATGCTTTTATTCCCACCAATATGCTGCCTATGGGGGTGTTGAGGTAGCCTGCAGAACTGCATTAAAATCCTAGCCAAAATGACTCTAGTTAGTCACACCAACACCCTGCTGCCTGCATACAGCTTTTGGTTCAGTGGAGTGAGAGGGAGGGTTTACTGGATGGTTAATCTTGGCATCAAACCAGCAAATAAGTAGAATGTTTGAAGTGACCAAGAAAACATACTCTTTTAACTTGAGGTTGAGGTCACTGATAGACTCTTCACCCTTTCACCTGGGTACAGCCTCCTTATAAGGGGGGCATTTTTGTTTTGTTCATTACTGCAGCACTCTCCCAGGACAGAGCCTGCTCCCCAGTAGATGCTCAATCAGGAAGTGTTGACTGAGTAAATAGCACCAGGAATTCCAAGTGTGGGCCACCACCATCTCCTCTGTGCTGGGCACAGAACTAATGGCGCTGGAGAGATGAATAATGGCTGATTTCATTGTGTAAAATATACTAACACATTAAGTCGATATTTGACATCAGATATTCAGCAGTATTGAAAGTATATCCATTTTTTTTAACTCTAGTGATGATCTAGAACGATTCATGGAAAACCAAGGTGCATCCAGCCCGGGTATCCTCATTTTAACAACAAGCCTCAGCAAACCATTCATGCGACTGGAAAAGTATGTTACTCTTTTGCAAGAGCTGGAGCGACATATGGAGGTAAGGGAAGAAAAGCTTCAGCAAGGTCCTTTGCCTACTGGTGTCCTCTGTGCTGCACAAAGCAGATGGTCTGCCTCCAAACTAGCTTTGCTAAGAATCTAGAAAATAGCTTGGTTTCAAATTCTACTTGATCTGATCTTCCCTCTTCCCCAAAGACCTCCTAGCATTCCTCTTTATGCAGTGAAAGAAGATCCCCATTCTTTCCTGCTCAACAGTTATCATTCTTCCTCCTATTCCCTCTCTCTTCCAGGCCTCAGCTCTGTTGCTTCCCTCAAGACAATGCACATTCATTGACTTAGGTTTTCTTTTGCCTTCTTGTCTATAGAGCGGTGATTCTCAACCTTCCTAAGGCTGCAGCCCTTTCATACAGTTCTTCATATTGTGCTGACCTCCAACCATAAAATTATTTCCTTACTACATCATAACTGTAATTTTGCCACTGTTACAAATTGTAATGTAAATATCTGATATTCTGGATAGCTGGTATGTGATCCTAAGGGAGTCTCAACCCACAGGTTGAAAACTGCTGCTGTATTTGATGGTTCAATGGCAATCAGACCTACAAATCTCTGTTGTTCTTGTGTTTTAACTAACATTACTATGATAGAAAAAGCAAACCAACATCAGGAAACATGGAGACCAACCAAAAAAGAAAAGAAATATAAAAAATGTTTGTTGCAGATAGGAACACTGTAGAAATTTGATTTTCTGACTCTGGCATTCCCTAAAGATTATAAATGGGTCCAATACTGCTGTATCACTGTGCATTAGTATATCTACATCAAAGTCCACTCACATTTTTGTTTATAAACTGAATTTTATGTGTAATGATTGTAGTGCAGCTACAGTCTTTTTTAAATACTAGGAATTGCAAAGAGGTCTGATAATTGAACATGGAGCACCCAGATCCCGTTGTGATTTTCAGAAGCAGTCACATTGCCTTGAGCTGTTCTTTCATGATCTTGCATGGGGTGTGGAGGCGTGGGTGGGAAAGACTGTGTTTACCCTAGTTGCTCTTCCTGTGTCTGGGGAAAGGTTTTGAGGTTTGAAAGGGGTTGATTATCTTTAAAGCAAAAGGTTCCATGCTGCGGTGCTTGTCAGCGTTTGTAAGGACCGAAAGCACCCTCTCTGAGTGAAAGCACATTCTCAGGGTATTTGAGCTGCCTCAAAGTTGGAGGCAATGGGGAGCTGGTGAGTAAAGGCTGCCAGAATGAAATTTCACTTGGGGCTCTGGAAGGTGTTGACCTCTGGATGCCTTTCCATATGCTAAGCCAGTTCACCAGATTGTTTCTTCCTTATCACAAAAACCCAGAAACTGTTCCTTCTCCGAGCTGCAGCACACTGCTGCAGTCGGAACTCAGTGAAGCTGGCAAGAAACCCCCAGGCCTAGGTGCTGCTCCTGCTGCCTCCCTCACCCGTTTCTAGCCCAGCCTCCACGTGATCACATTTGCTTTGACTTCCTTCTGATGCCGCCATCAGATGATACACTCCAGGATGCCAGCACCATCCAGATTTCTAATCACCTGTTAGGATAAGTTTTACCACGAAAGAATACACACTGACTCTATGTGAACAATCCTGCCTGTGGCATGAGTCAGACCTCTAATTGTTGTACCCTGTTTTCTACCCAACTGGATGAGCAGAACCAACTTTCTCATTTCTCCAGCTGAAATACCCCTAGGCAAGGTATGCCTGACAGGTCCATGTTCCTCACCATTAGGTGCACTACAGGATCAGTGATATCCCTCCAAGGAATTATTTAATGACTATATTTATTATTAAATATTATTTTAAAAACAGTTTTTAAATGTAAATATATTTTGATTATATTCTCTCCTTCCCCCAAGTTCTCTCCCCCTCCCTACCCATCCGACTTTAAGTTCTTTCTCAAAAAAGAACCCCCTAAACCTAGAAAACAAAATACAGCAACACCCAAAAAGAACAAAACGAACCCATCAAACTATGACCAAATAAAAGCGCACATACACACATAAAAGCCTGTGGAGTCCATTATCTGTTGGTCAGGGAAATGGGAAATTTTACCTCAATAACAATACCTATTATGTTGTTACTTAATATATAATGTGTTATAAACTATCTTAAAAATCTATGGTGTTTGTCTAAATACTGCTGTTTACAATGCCTATGTATATATGTGTATGCATACATTAAAACATCATATTGCCTACCATAAATATGTATAATTTTGCTTGTCAATTAAAATGAAAAGATAATAGTAAACTCAAATGTTATGTGCAAAATAGTCAGTCGTGTAATATGATAAGTTAAGAATTAAGAAAATATACCAGAATTTAGGATATCAGTACTTCCAGTAATTAGGTGATTAAGAAATTTTCTGGGGCTGGAGAAATAGCTCAGCAGTTGAGTGAACACTACTTTTGCAGAGGACCCTAGTTCAGATGCCAGCATCCACGTCGGCCAGCTCACAACTGACTGCCTGTAGCTCCAGTCAGCTCCAGAGGAATCCAAAGCCTCTGGCCTCCTCCAACACCAACATACTCATGTGTGCATACTCTCTCACACACTCTATCTCATATAGGCACATCACTAAAAAGAAAATCATCTCAAAAGATAAGAATAAATAAATAAAATTTCTTTTGATCAATAGTTCCATGAATTTTAACACAGGTGTGAATTCATATAATTACCACCATAGTGAAGATATAAGACAAGTCCATCACACACACACACACACACACACACACACACACACACACACACACACACACACACATACACACACATACACAGACACACACACTTCTACCTTGTTGTCCTTTTGTGGTCATATGTTCATCTCACCTCATCCATGGCAGCATCCATTCTCCTCTCATACTGTTTTTATTATTTATTTTTAATTATTTTATTTTTTGAGATTATAATATAATTACATCATTTTTGTCCTTCCCTCTTCCCTCCAAACCCTCCCATATACCCCTTCTAGATCTCTTTCACTCATGGCCTCTTTTTTCATTAATGTTGTTACATACATATATGCATATGCTGATACTGTTTTTAAATGTATTCCTTTGATAGGACACTCATCCGGATCATCAGGACATTCTGAAAGCAATCATAGCATTCAAAACCCTCATGGTAGGTGACACTCTCAGATTGTCATACTCCATTTTGTATACTTTGTTGCTGAAAGAATGATTTGTGTGTAGCATTTCTTTCCTTAAGCAAAGGTCCTCAGGATGGAAACAATAAGCTCCGTGATTGTTACATTTGCTTTTGTTCTCTGCAAATCATGCTCACCTATGAAAGGTTGCCAGACTGAGGGTATAAAGCAATCACATTTGAAAGTCTTGGCCACATTAAGCATTGATGTGTAGGTGGGGGGTTTCCTTTTTTTCTTTGTCTTTACCCCCACTGCTCACCCTATGTCTATATAACTTGTCATTCACTGATTGTCATCAAGACTGGATTTCACTATTTATGCCAAAATAGGTGAATTTGTTCTTTGCATATGAAAAAGTAATCCTTCATAAAAGGGAAAACATAGTGTACTAAAATGAAATTGCTTACTATAGATAGGTAGCAGAGGTAGCTATAATCTTATATCTTTGAGCATCAACATTAGCCTGTCTCCTTGAACCCACTGATGAAAAACCTTTTCATGCCATTTCAGAAGGGAAAAAAACCTTTATTTTGAGTAATGAGTTAAATTTAGATATATTTGACATTTCTAAAGTATTCTGTGGGATTTGGACCAATGTTTAGCTTTTGATCCTTGCTAGAAGGTTACTGGATAGCATTCACCATTACTTCACTTTTATTGCTTTTGAAAGATAAGTAACTGATATGTCAGTGCTTAAAGGGAAAGCTGATAAATTTGCACCCGTCGTCAGGCAAAAGTAGTCAAAATACCCGCAGTTTTACATGGCTCCACTTCATAGAACAGCTCACTCAAACCCATGGATGGCATTGGCATTTGTTGTAATTTGTGTCTCTTTTCTTCATTCTTATGTGAATGAACATAAAAGGCCTTTGAAGAAACAGGTTAGCAAACAGCACAACAAATTCAAGAGTCAGCCAGGCATGGTAGGGGGTGCTTATACACCACACTTGGGAGACAGAGACAGAGGGCCCAGTTCAAAGTCAGAGCCTCAGTTACCTCCTGAGTTTGAGGCCAGCCTGGGCTGCACAAGACTGTCTGAACAAACAAAAACTAAAGTATGCCCCCCACAAGAAAAAGCAGGTGCGACTCTTTTTTGTCATATTATAAAACTTACTTTGATGGTGGTAATATATTTACTACAAATACATATGCTTTCAAAGTCTGTATAATGTATTTATTTCTAAAAGTCTTAGTTAAATGATGCAACAGATTTTTATAGAAAAAAAATTACTTCCAAAAAGTATCATACATTTATGTGGACAAAGTAGCATAAGGAAACATTTGCTTAGACTTGTATTCATTTTGGAATGAGTACTGTTAAATTACTCTAAGATAACTTTCCTCTTCTGAAACAGGTTTTATATCTCTCTATATTTCATACCCCACATAGTATTGGCAGACTGTTTCTTGATTTGAATTTCCAATTTAATCATCATGAAATACACTTGTATCTGTTTTCCCCAATCCCTTCAGGACTAAGAATAAGCTAAGTATTTTACAAGGTACTGTTGCTCCCTAAACAAAGTGAGGACAGTGCATGTGTTCATGATAAACTCAAATTTTCTATGGCATAAAATCATAGATTCTTTTGCCGTTCTCTGTTTTCAAAACTCTAAGAGTAATTTTTGTTTTTCTTATCATCAAGTTGGTACCTTGTTGGAGAGTGAGCATACAATTATTTTGTAATTAAAGCCCATGGTAGCTAAGGTCTGTTTGCTATCGTGACTCTACTTGATGGGATTCTGCTTCTGGTATCTCCAAACTCTTCATGGGGAGGGAGCAATAAGCCCCTTCTTGCCACTTTATCTTGATTCCTTGGCAAAATGGAAGCTGTCACCCCTTCTTGTAACATTGAGGGGCTCAAAGCTAGGTAGTGTATTTGTTTGTCTGGCAGGAGCGTGGATGGCCATAGAATTCAGTAAGCAATGAAGAGATCCAGTGAGAAGCAAGGAGTCAAAAGCCGTACCTTATTTTGAACTTGTTTTGGGGCTGAGAACTTTCCCTATCTGTCTCACCTGAATCCCTATTTCATCATGTTCTGTTTCGCATCTGTAGGGGCAGTGCCAAGATCTGAGAAAGAGAAAACAACTGGAATTGCAGATCCTTTCAGAACCTATTCAGGCATGGGAAGGAGATGATATTAAGACCCTGGGAAATGTCATCTTTATGTCACAAGTAATGGTGCAGTATGGAACCTGTGAGGTAAGTTCTCAGCATTGCTTCTTTCAGTTTTCATACTTCCCTTCCTTTATTGGTCCTTCTGTCAAGGTGAACTGGGGTAGAGGCAGAGGGAATGGAAAATAATGGGTAACTTTGAGACACATTTAGATGGTAATATCAACAGAATGGGGTGGCTTACGGGATACAGAAAATGACAGATACAGTTTAGACTTGCTAACTAGGTATCTGCATGTAGATGTCCTGTTAATGTACTATGGAAATGAGGATGAGAGGTCAGCATTAAAGAGAGATTTATCTGTCTCTAAAAAATGTACCTTTCTAAGAAGTACATATCCAAAGAGAAGCACAGAGGTGGAAGATGGATTATTTCTTTTAGGAAGAGGCCAGGGTAGGAGAGAAAGGTTGATCATGTCACCTAATATGATTTATTGAGTGTTAGCATTGTGTTAGCCCTCTCAATAAACACCTTCCTATACTCTCTGATGTGCTTGTGGCAGAGATTCATTACTTCGAGTTAATAAGCAATCTTATTGAAAATGCAGATACCCTGGGGAAGGTTAATGCAGTGAGGGTAACTATTAGTCATTCATATCTTTGGGATAAAATCCTTGGGTGAAAGGAGGAAGAACCATCATGGGACTCAATGGGGGACACAAATAGGAAAATAGAATAGAATTGAGGATTGTGGTGTCATTGAAATCCCTGGAGGAATACTAGAAAGTGACCGGCAAGCTGAGTGCTATGGAAGGTTCAGAGGTCGAGGAGTGTGAGGACAAAAAAGAAGCCATTGGCTTTTGCTAGAAGGCAGTTATTGATGACTTTGAGAAAGAGGTGGGGATGCAGTTAGGGAGCAATCAATGGAGAGAAAATGAAGGCAGCGTGTAATTTGGCAATAAAATGTCAAGAAATGAGATATTATGAATGAGTAGTCACACGGGGTGAGAAAGGTTCTGAAGATAGCAATGAGCAGGAGAGGCTGCTGAAGAAGGGCAATGTCTGTGGAAGGAAAACTAGGCAAGAGAAAGATTGGAGAGAATAATGGTTGTTCCAACAGTTAGTTCTGATGGTTTACTCTATTCAAGTGGGAAGAAGAGTGAGGAGATAGCCATGAGGATTATTGTGTCAAATGATTTTTTTTTTGGTTTTTTAAGACAGGGTTTCTCTGTGTAGCCGTGCTGGCTGTCCTGTAACTCGCTCTGTAGAGCAGGTTGGCCTCG
Source organism: Peromyscus maniculatus bairdii (assembly GCF_049852395.1). Classification (NCBI taxonomy): domain Eukaryota; kingdom Metazoa; phylum Chordata; class Mammalia; order Rodentia; family Cricetidae; genus Peromyscus; species Peromyscus maniculatus. Next base: position 18,855,695 of record NC_134875.1, read on the forward strand.
AACTCCCAGAGATCCACTTGCCTCTGTCTCAAGATGGATTTTTTTTTTGTATCTACTAATTGTGACTCTGTTAAGGGGATCAGAGCAGCCCTCACATATCAAGTTACTTTAGTGCAATCAAAAACTGTAGTTGACAAAAATGCATTATAATAATCTTAAAAGAGCTGAAAGAGAAAATTTCTTTTCATTTATAAGCAGTTTATACATTTGTTTGTTTGTTTGTGCATGCACATCTGTGTGCCAAAGCACACATGTGGAGGTCAGAAGATACCTGGTAGAGGTTGGTTCTCTCCTTCTACCACATAGGTCCTGGGGATCAAACTCAGGTCTTCAAATCATCTATCAGACTTGCTGTCAGACAAATTTTATCCAGTGAGTCATCTCAGTGGTCCCATAAAGGAATTTTAGTTTGTTTGTCATGAAGAAATGATAAAAGTTTAAGATAGTAGATATGCTAATAACTTGGATTTGGTCATTACACAAAGTATACATGAATTGAAATTCCACATTGTTTCTTATCAATGTGTACAAATATGTTATGTGCCAATCAAAAAATAACCCTATGAAATTGGGCTGAAGATGAAGAGGACAGTGGATTTAGTATACACAAGGCTCTCTGTTGTGTTTCCAATATCATACACAGAGCCCAAATAACCCACACCAATTTTTAAATGTATTGATGTCTTTGTCTTACATGCCATACAGTAACTACCTCTCTCTGTGTAGATGTGTGTGTTGACTTGTCTATATATGTGTATTTTGGGGGAGGCCAGAGGTGACAATAAATGTCGTCCTCTGTTACATTCCAATTTTGTTTCTTATTGATCCTGGAGCTTACCGATTTTTGTCTAGACTGGATCACCGATAAACCCCCTCGATCCACTTGACTATGACCCTGCAGCATTCAGTACTTTAGATGCTTGCTGCTATGCTCTGCAAATATACAATTGCTGGGAATCCTAACCCAGGCCGTCATACTTGAGCAGCAGGTACTTTAGCCACTGGGCCCATAATCCTCCTAGTATTAATGATTAGAAATAATTTAATGACTGGGAATATTAGCAGATGATAAATTTCTTTTTTATTGATAAAAGTTTTCATTTATTTTTCATCCTGATCGCAGTTTCCCCTCCCTCCTCTCCTCCCAGTCCCTCTCCCCAGCCCCCTTTATCCTCCCCCCACTCCTCCTCTGTTCAGAAAGGAGCAGACCTCCCATGGGTGTCAATAAACCATGGCACATCAAATTGAGGCAGGGCCTAGCTCCTCCCCCTGCATCAAGGCTAGACAAGACAACCCAGCATGGGGAATAGGTTCCCAAAAGCCAGCTCAAGTGCCAGGGACAGGTCCTGATCCCACTGCTAGGAGCCTACAAACAGACCAAGCTACACAACTGTCACCCACATGCAGAGGGCCTAGGTTGGCCCGCCGCAGGCTCTTTTGCTGTCAGTCCAGAGTCTGTGAGCTCCCATAAGCTCAGGCCAACTGTAGCAGACCATAAATTTCTTTCTTTTTTTTTTTTTTTTTTGGTTTTTTTTTTTTGGTTTTTCGAGACAGGGTTTCTCTGCGTAGCTTTGCGCCTTTCCTGGAGCTCACTTGGTAGCCCAGGCTGGCCTCGAACTCACAGAGATCCGCCTGGCTCTGCCTCCCGAGTGCTGGGATTAAAGGCGTGCGCCACCACCGCCCGGCCATAAATTTCTTATCTGCTAAAAGTTGATTCATTTTGCTACTATTCAAAATAAAGTTATATTTTAGTTTGGGGAACTTTGAGAGACTTACTTTGTGTCTGGAACTAGCATGTCACATTGGTCCAAAATCTGTGTGGGTTCTTACTTTCACAGACTCGGAAATAATGTACATACGTGTTGGCACTTTTGAGTTGGCTATCATTTTACAACTCACTGCCAATGCTAGATCGATGACTATGTAAGGCTTGTATTTTGAAGCAGTGCTTTCAGAAGGTCTTAACAAAAGCAGTTCAATTTCTGTTCTCCCTTTCATGATTTTTATTCTACTTCAGGAAAAAGAAGAACGATATTTCATGCTGTTTTCAAATGTCTTGATAATGTTGTCTGCAAGTCCTCGGATGAGTGGCTTTATCTATCAGGCGAGTAGTTCCATATAACACAAATTAGCAAAGGCCAGATGAAAACAGGCTTCTGCTCACATAGATGCATGATGGCATTGGAAGTCCAAGTCAGCAGAGGCACAATGTTCTAACCCTTCACTATAATGAAACTGCTTGTAAGAACAGATGTTCTTGAGATCAAAGACCTTTGTAGTCATATAATCCTGCCCTGGCTATCTGCTGTTCTGTTTATGAGCTAGGTTTCCAGTTGCATAAATAGAGATCTAAATCTATAATTGGATAAATTAGTAATAACAGTTTACAGACCCATATCGTTACTGCTGAAAACCGCAAAGCTGGGACTTGATCCTGGGATTATCATATTATAGCCATGTTATACTATTTGGGCAGTAAGATGCCAGCCCTTAAATGCCATATGCAATGAAACCTCTCTCAGGCTGTTCCTCAAATGTAGATTATTATGCTATGATTCTCTATGGTCCTGGCCATTACTCCTTTTCATAAAATGTGAGCCTTTGCTTTTCAATTCATATGAAAATACATCAGAAACGCAACTGTTTTGTAAATCATGAGCTTAGGGTTTGAGATGTATTAGCCAAATACACATTTCTCCCTTGCTTTCTTGTCTAATTAAAATCTAGACTAGGGAAGCATTATATATTTTTAGACTAGTTAAATATGTGACTTCAGTGAGGATCAAAAGTAGGAGAGAAATATGTGCAATCATAGAATTAATAAGAATGTTCTTTTCTCTGCTAGGGAAAAATACCACTAGCGGGGATGGTGGTGGCTAGATTAGATGAAATTGAAGGGAATGAGCACGCATTTGAAATCACAGGTAGGTCATTTTCTCCTTTTCATGGGGCTGCTTCAAATCCTTTTTGGAATAAAGTGGCATTTAAATAAGTAAATGCTATTACTTCCTCCTGTATAGTCAGGCCATAAGCAGGTTTTCCAGGGATATGGCACAGCCCATTCCATCTCCAGGACAACTAGAGTAGACTGCTAAAGCAGTGAAGCTCGCTTGTCAGTTAATAGCCTCGGCTTCGCCATTACTTTCCATCTTCTCCTGTAAGAGCCAGAGAATAACAAAATGGACTGACCTTCTCTGTCATGTGGTCTGTGGTGGCCAAGAAGCCAAAGGTGTGGACTTTTGTCACCTATCTTATCAGCCTATAAACTAGCAAGGCATGGTTTTGTTCTAAGAAGCCAGAAAGCTTTCTATACAAATTGAGCCCAATCTTCATAATTCTCCCTGACAGTTTAGGCTGCTGTCCCCTTTGCTGGGGCCTCTGTGAGTGACTTGTAATGGCTGTACTGCTACATGGAAGACACAGTGGTGAAGACAGTGTTAATGTCCCTAGACCTTATCAAACCCCGTACTCACCAATAAGGAGCCCAAGATTTGGTATTTGCCTAAAGATTTTTCATCTGGTTTTAATTACGTGTTGTTCCACCTTGGACACTGGGCAAACCAATATTCTTACAATATTCTTAGATTGTGCTATGGACTAGATGGCCAGTTAGTACAGGTAAGGTTTTAGATTACAAGTGTGTTTATTGTGAGGTTTTACTCTATGTCTAAGATTCTGCAAAGTGGTGCAAATCAAGGGCATTATTAGAAATAAAAAAGACTAATCATTTTATCACAACTTCTCTGTTCCTAATGTTAAAGTTTGAAAGGGTTATTTCATGGAGAGGAAGATGCCTGAAAATAGATGCCCAACTGGAGAGTGTTTGTGAGTAAGACAGATCCTTGCATTTTCTTCCTAAATGTTCCTAATTGCGTTATACAGGTAATGTGGTAGAGAGAACTGTGGTCTATTGCAACAATAGCCAGGACTTCCAGGAATGGCTGGAGCAGCTGAACAGATTGACCAGAGGACCAGCCTCTTGCAGTTCATTATCTAAGACCTCATCATCATCATGTAGTGCTCATTCTGTAAGTATTTCATTGGGATTACTGAAGCATTGGGATTATTGAAGTATTGGGATTACTGAAGTATTAGGATTGTTGAAGTATTGGGATTACTGAAGTATTGGGATTGTTGAAGTTTTTGTCAGACTCTGCCTGCTAAAGACTTCTGAAAATCAGCAGCAAGCATGCCCTTTGACTTTGGGTGGTCTCTGTAGATTTTGAAGTACAGTTAAACCTCACTAATTCTGATTTCTCATCATTGTGAAGCCCATTGAAATTAGTAAAACATTTCAGTTAAATATGTGTGATTTTGGTCAGCAGTCTTAATGTACTCCCGCTAACTGCTAATCAAGTGTTTCCCACCAGAGGACCTTCTAAGAGATTTTAATGATCAACAAGACTTATTTGTTTCATAACTGTTATTCTCACCTTAATCATATGCTAAGTCAAAGCAAGTAGTTCACTTCTCTGAATGCTTAAACATCTTCATGTAATCTCATTCATGCTTTCACATCTGCTCAGTAACATTCATGAAAGGTAAATGTTTAGCATCGTCATCTGAGTTCTCAGAAATCTAGAATTTGTGGAGTTGGAATCAATGAGATTTTACTGTACTTGCTGGGTGAAATGGAAGCTTTCCTCTGTTGTCTGTTAACGCTCAAACCTGCAATGCCAGTAGCCCTATTTTGAGTGCTGTGTTGTGGTGGTGGAACACAGGCTTTGGCATCCAATCTGGGTTTAAATCTTGTCTTTGCCAGTTTCTAGCCAGTCACTTCACTTCTCTGAGTCTGTTGTTGTTTACTCTGATGAAGGAGCCCACTTAAGAATCTAATTGAGTACGAAACACATTACTGAAACTCCAATGGTTTCTGCTGTTCCACTTTCCTCCCTTACAGAGGAAACATTTCTGCCTTAAATGGAATTGCAAAAAAGAGGACAGGATCATGGAACACTGAGTCCATTTTGTGCTGTTACCTAGAGACCCCATAACCTTGTTTAGAAACTGTTAGTTTTCCCACTGGACACTCACGATTCCATCTTCCCCCTTTCTTGTCGGGCTTTGCTGATCCAATGAAGCTATTGTCATTCTCTCACTGTGTGGTACCAGGTCGGGTTCAGATGGCAGATTGCCAGCATCTCATGAGACATTTTCCCAGTCTTTTAGCTCTACTGGACAGCCCCGAGGACCCTTGGAGCCTCCTCAAATTATAAAACCGTGGAGTTTAAGTTGCCTACGACCTGCACCTCCACTTAGACCATCAGCAGCACTAGGTTATAAAGAGGTAATTTTGCTACATATGGTATAAAATGCTTCTGACAGCTAATTTTGGAGCTTATTGCACATAGTACAGTGAGAATATGCTAGAATTTGTGATAGGATACATATATGTATATATGTATGTATATGTATATATACATATATATATATATATATCAGTTCTGAATTGCTAGATTCAGAGATTGTTTCTTAAGTTTCCATTTCCCTGTTCTCCATCTACAGACATTGATGGAACTGAACAGTTCAAGTGCACTGCCTGTTTCCCTAGTCTATTCCTTAAGTGCCTCTGTTGTCTCTCTACACGGTGACACTAATTCTTTACATTAGTTAACTATGTACACACATCTCAAACAAGAAACACTTCATTGAAAGCTGCATTTCCAATCAAACTCTGCATTGTGTAGCATGTTGATCAATGAAACCCAATGAGATTGAGTCATGTGTCTCAACTATGAAATCACTGTTTGCCATAGTGAGGAGAGAAGAATATAATGAAAGAAATGTCTTTTTACAGACAGACTTCTCAGTAGCAGCACAGGGTATTTGATATTTGCCTAGTGTGCTGCCAAGATGTACCGTGACCAGAGTGTCTGGTCCTTTGCTTTAGAAGTGCACTCAAGGCACATCAGTCACTACCCCCATAACTACATAAGTGTTACCTTTCTACCCAGTGAGGTTTTCCCCCTCTTACTTATTTCTAATTATTTCATATTTCAGGAAAGATGCTCATTTATTAATAACTGCTCTTAAGGTCTTGTTGTATGAAGAGTAAGTTGCTGACAGTTATGAAATGAACCTTACAGTTTTGATGTAAAGGCCACATAGAATTCTGTCCCATGTGTTTTGATCCTGGAGACTTTGCTCGGATTGGAGTGTATTTTGATTTGAGCAACCATGCTTCTGCTCCAATTAATTGTTGTCTCCATCGCTCAGTGCAATGAAATAGTACAATATATAGATACTGCAGGATTTTTTTTAACCCTTTCAACTGACATGATAGGAGACATGACTCGAGCATTTTTTTTTCAAGTTAACTCTATTCAGAATTTAGGCAGGAAGTGGTCCCACAGATTTGCTTTGAAACTGACCTGCGACCATTCACCTTTCTTTGATTACTTAAACCAGGAGTGCCACTTCATAGTAACCTAGTCCCCTTTTTAATAGTGGACATTTTGCAACTGTCAGTTACTAAATTCATACTAAGGTGAGCTCTGAAGGGTAAAGTTGACTTAATCCTTCACATAACTAATCTATTAAAAACTAAGGCATGATCTCTTTGTTTCTGCTGGGGGAAGAGAGTTATTAATATATTCTTGCTATGTGCTGTGCATTTCGGTGATTTCTCAGCATTTGTAATTCTGCACAGAACTGGTTTCTTTGGACTTTTGCATGAAGATATTGCATCTGAAACTAATGTGGGAAATGTGATGATATTCTCTCCATGTAATTTATGATAACACTAACATTTCGAATGTTGTTTTAGAATTATTGATAAATGGATTTGGTCATTATAACCATCGACCTCTCACGCTCATCTTCTCTTTCTTTACATATTCATTTTAGAGGATGTCTTATATCTTAAAGGTAAGGGTAGAACAGTGACATCTTAATGTTGTTGTGCTGTAACCTTTGATGAATGAAGCTTTCCTTTATGCTTGTTTTGTCCCTTGCTATAATTGGTGGCTAAAATGTGAAGATGCAATTCTGACATGTAAGTACTTTCTTCAAAAGCAGGCTTGTGTTTGATACATGTAAAATGTCACTTTATATATCACGCCTTTAAAATGCTCATTTTTCTATGTTTTTAATGCTAGCTTTTCCTCTTTTTTTTAAAGCACGTGTGGTTTTTCATGTTTGTCTCTTTTCAAGTCTAAGTGGACCATTGTGGCTAAGTGAATGCAATTCAATTATTGGTTTCATATATATTAAAGTACTAATTATTATTCATGTATTAGATAGGTAGATAGGTAGGTACATACATACATTCATATATATGTACATAGATGATGGACAATATGTAATATCAAGATAATATCTTGGGATTGTAAGTATAAGATTATGAGTCCAATCTGTTTACTTTCATATTAACATTGATCTGTTTTTTTTAATTATTAGTTATACATATGGCAAAACCCAAATTCACTAGTTTTCATCTCCATTGTTACTAATTAAAAGTGTGGCTTTGGCTGTATATAACCCAAAGTTATTTATCAGGAAACCCTTCACAAAATTCTCCTCTCTGAGAAAATAACTCAGTCTGGCCACCTTAATTTTCCCATTTAACTGCTAGGAGTTATAGTTTTCTTTGTGGGACTGCTTTTAAACAAAATTTACTCAAATAGTTTTAAACTCTGATACAAGGTATAACTGTTCTAGCAGCAGTTACATTGTTTACTTAATTCCCTTCAAACTCTCCGTGGGGAACATCAGCCAAGTTAGGAATGCTGGTACCCTTCTGAGGTTGAAATCTCATCACTCTTGCTGCAGATGGTACCCTAAAGGCACTGGCCCTCCTGCACACTCTGCATCTTTCTTCATTCTTCTTCTCGTTCCTGTGGCAACTGAGAGTGGACTGTCATTGCCTATGCTTTGTTGAACCTTTCCAAGTTAATTGAAGCCATTTTATTATGTGTAATCGAAAATTCTGACACTTTCCTAACGGATGCTATCACGATGAGAGATGCATTCGGATTCATTTTATTGGCTCTATTTTCACTTGTATTTGGGAGAGAACGTTAATTCATGGAGAAACCGTTATCCTTACAGGAATCTAGTAAGAGCCCCAAAACAATGAAGAAGTTTCTTCACAAAAGAAAGACGGAGAGAAAAGCATCTGAGGAAGAATACGTGATTAGGAAAAGTATGTTTTGTACTTTTGCCAACTTATTTACGGGTGAACTAACAGGAGACTTTTTTTAAAGCAGATACTTAGAGCAGTTTGTTCTTGGCATCATCTGTTGTAAAAATACATGGAAAATTTGGTCACTTGTAAGACTTCTGAATAAGCTGTCCCCTGCTGCACTTCCTGCCGACTCTGACAAACGTCAGTCTGTGTCATTTTCATGCTGCAGAACACTGTACCCCACCTGGTTTCCATTCCCCAGTGGGGCCCATTTGCTATGGACACATTTTTCCCCTCTAGGTTTCTGATGCCTGGGATATTCTTCTGAACAAGTAGACTAAATGGACTTGAGGACAGAAATCCTTCTGGCTCTCTAATGCTCAAAGATGCTCTCAGTTGGCGAAGGAGTCAGTCTGCTGACATCTGGAAAGAGCGCTTTATCTAGAGGACTGATAAAGTCAGTTAGTCAACTGATATGCTTGTATTTGGCTCTAAAATTGTGAACAAGGAGTCAGTGTTGCAGCAGCACTGCCTGTACCAGTTGCAAGTCTAGCTTAGATGAATCTCTGCTGTGGCTAGGGACATAGTTCAGTTCATTGAGTACTTGCCTAGCAAGCACAGAGCCCAAAATTTGATCCCTAGCACTACATAAACCAGGCATGGGTAGTATGTGCCTGTAAACCCTTGGAAGGTGGAGGTTCGGAGAATCCCAACTTCAAGTTTATCCTCAGCTATATAACAAGTTAGAGGTCAGCCTGGGTTACACAAGACCCTGTCATATTATAATAATATAATATTATAATAAAAATAATATAATGTTATATACAAAGTAAATCTTTGCTGAAATCCAGCTCCTGCAAACCCATCCCCACCCACAACTAAAGTTATTAGTGCAACATTGTCATCTGAGCATTTAAAGACTGAGTTGGGTGGGAGAGACTCAATGATATACTGGCTGGTTGAGAAGATGGGTGGGGTTAATAGGGAAAAGCTCTTAAAGAAGGTAAGCCTTGACATTTAATTACCAGGAAGACTTTGGTGTTCTGGGTGAGTGCTGAAGCCAACACCAAAGCCATGATTTTAGCCTTCAAGAGATGACTAACAGAACCCCCACTAATTTAGAGTTCTGAACTTCAGGAGCAGCCTCCTCCCCTGAGTACTGACCCAGAGCTCTCCCAGTGACACTGTTGGTGTCACTCTTTTGTCTCATGAGGCTTGAACAAATTTCTGCCTGCCTTTCAGAAACACTGCGAATCCTTGGCAGTGATGGGCACAGCATCATGTTGAGTGTCCAGGGTCATATATCTATGAGAAGTCATTACTGATTAAATTCGGCAGGTACAGCTGCTCTGGAAGAGGATGCTCAGATTCTTAAGGTGATCGAAGCCTACTGCACCAGCGCCAGTTTTCAACAAGGTAATGGCTCCAGTAGAATTCCCCATATTGCATGCACTAATGAATGGGGTTTGTTCTTTGCTGCTCACCGTCTCTTAGGGGGAATAAAAGAGCATCAGTGCAGATCAGTTGCAGGCTGTGGAAAGCATGAGACTCAGTGCAGAGCAGAGGCGCAGGACTGAACCTTTCAGATAAGGCTCTTTCAGCTACTAGGTGCTTTGTTTACGCACCGTTTCTTTTGACCCAGAGAGACAATGATATGCAAGAGGGAAGAAGTTGGAGGCGATAGAAACGAAAAGGATTTTTAAAAAGTCACTTTCTTTTGATCTACTCAGATACCTTCACCAGCACTAGTTAGGAATTAAAGAGCCCAGAGAGTTCCTGTGTCTGCAAACTGATGCTAATCTCATCTTATAGGCAGAATTGGAAAGGAAGTCAAAATACTATCTTTCATCAGCTATGTATTGAAGTGAACAATGCTTCACCAGGCTTAGGTTTCAAAGGTGCTCTAAAAAATCTAGAAATGTAGTTGCACAGCTAAGGCTCTTCAAAATGAACAAAATGTCTCAAGGAGCTGTTAGGTGGTGGCATTTCCCTAAACAGCTTTTCACTCTGAAAGCTGGGTGATGCCTTCTAGTGAGTGAGTCCTTGTGCTTTTTCCAGTCCAAGTCACATAGATTATATATTTTGTTTCCTATCATCATATACATATAGGACACCCTTTAGAAAGTTTCCCATATCTGCATCAGGACCAAATGTCCTAGCGTGCTATATTTTTCACAGCTATTGACCAGCTGCTTACTTGGTATGAGAGGCGTTTCTTAGGAGACTACCTTGACACACTCTTTGAAGGTAGCACATCTCACAGGCTGTCACAAGAGGAGAGCATTTGACATGGAAATCAATACATTTCACCATGAACAGGGACACTGCACCACAGACGTAGTCTGGCTATAGCTTCTGGCATGCTTGGTCCTAATAGAAAGATTTTATGAGCTGGGAGAGGAAAGAGAGAAGTTTTTATTGTGAAAGCTAGGATGGAAGTGGGAATGAGGAGACACTGTAAGAGCATCCCTCATACAAAATCCAGCCATACCTTACCTCTGTACCATTTGTTTTCCTAGATGTAGAGCCCATTCAAGTAATTAGAGGTGAAAGCTCAGGCATGTAACTGGCCTAAAGAGGCACAGTTTTGTTCCTACCCTCCCTTGTACATGTGGGAAGTATTGAATGCCAACATTTCAGCATCACAGTGGCCCTCTATTTCATCCCAGTCAAATATCCTGTTTCCCTAGAACTGACTGCTCTTGGCTTTCTGTATTCATTCATTCATCCATCCATTTCTCTTCTGCATACTAATTCAATACTTATGAAGAGCTAGTCACTGAACATTGAAGCATCTCACCTCTGGGAGAGATCAAATAAAAGCAGTGAATGCATACACCTCTGAAGGATGTTGTTCTAAAACAGAACAGGCCCAGTGACCCAGGCAGACCGAAGACGAATTCCTTGAGCCCAGAGAGGAAGGCTCTAGACTGAGCTGTGGAGAAGTTGAAACTACCTGTCACCTCCTCTGCCCCAGGCTGTCGAGACAGTGTGGGCAGAGAGCAATGAAGATACTTGCGTTTTGTTGCTGAGATGATAATCTCCCATCTCCACTGTACCCATGGCCAAAAATAGCTTGAAGTCACTCCATATTTCCCTAGAGGACTTCAAAAAGAATGAATGGTGCTTCTGAAGCCCTTTTAGCATGTTGTAGCCCAGGGTAGTGCTACTCTCAGCCCAATCTTTACTGAAATAAAGAATACCGATCATGGGATGTGGTGTGTGAGTCCTGGAGGAAGGCAGAGACAGGGTGACCACTGGTCAGTTCTTTTGCTCTAGGGGGGTCTTAGCACATCATTTCCCCCACCTTGAAGATCAAATGACATCATTTGGCCATTTAGAGTTCTCTCTGTCAGGAAAATTGAAGAGTGGCATAATTTTCCTCTGAGTGCGGGGGTGTGAAGAAAGCTGCTGCTCTAACCTCAGTGGAACGCACTAGGACCCGACAGCCTCTCTGGCCGTTTTCACTTACAGGTACTCGGAAGGATTCTGTACCGCAAGTTCTACTCCCTGAGGAAGAGAAACTCATTATTGAAGAAACCAGAAGTAACGGGCAGACCATCATTGAAGAAAAGTGAGTAGAGAAAGTGACCCCTTTCTTTCTTCCTTCCTTCCTTCCTTCCTTCCTTCCTTCCTTCCTTCCTTCCTTCCTTCCTTTCTTTCTTTCTTTCTTTCTTTCTTTCTTTCTTTCTTTCAAACCTACGTGTGTTTATTAGTGTTGGAGAGGTTTTGCTTATTGTTTTTTAGTAACCCTTTCTTAACATGTCTGGGGCCTGAAAGGAGGTATGGCAGTTTGTCTTAGAGCGTCTGTTGCTGTGATCAAACACCAGAACCAGAACAACTTGGACAAGAGAAGTGGTTCTTTCAGCTTACAAGTCTCAGGTCACACTCCATCAGTGAGGGAAGTCAGGGCAGGAACTCACACAGAGCAGAATTCTGGAGGCAGGAGCTGGTGAGGAGGCCATGGAGGAACGCTGCTTATTGGCTTGCTCCTCAAAGCTTGCTCAGACTGATTTCTTATAGAACCTAGGACCACCAGCCCACAGATAGCCACACCCACCATGGGCTAGGCCTTTCCACATTGCACAATAATTAAGAAAAATGCCCTACAGACTTGTCCACAGGCCAGTCTGGTGGGGACATCTCCTCAGTTGAAGCTTCCTCTTCCAAAACGCCTACAGCTATGCCAAGCTGACATAAAACTAGCCAGCACACAAGTCCTTCCTTGAAGGGCCCCTCCTTCTCTTCCCTCTCCATTCTCCTTCTTCCTTCTCATCCTCATCCTTCTCTTCCCCTTTCTCCACAAAAAGGGCCTTCTCTCTTGAGCATATAGTTGGGAGCCCCAAGAGGGCAGGAAGAAGGGTGACAGAAGCCGAGGGCTAGAAGCCTTCTGCTCCCCTGTGGAGGAAGCAGCTTCCCAGCACCAGAGATCTCCACATAGTGTGTCCGGAGTTATCCGGGAAGACCTTAACACGCATCTACCTGCCCACAGCATTGCTACTCACATCTTTTCAGTCAGGAGCCGCTTTTCTCATAGTTGACCTCTTGTAAAGTTCTAAAGTAATCTGGTGGGAAAAGCATCACTTTCAAAGATGAAGAAAATAAGTTTCTGGGAAACCATGCCTATGGCCTACCTTTCACAGTTGTGAGTATGACTTACATGGGGTGGGGTCAGGTTAAATACCTTCAAGCTCATAAAGAAGCATGGAGTAGCCAAGAAACTCACTCCTTTATACTTGAGTCATTTTGGAAGTCAGGCCTGAATTTGCATAGGTCAGCACCTCTCACAGTGCTTGGCACTGTGGATGTGTTTTCACACCTGCTGTATAGTAAAGCACTTAGGCTCAAGAGAACAGACCAAAGTCCCAGTTCTGCTCTCAATTTGCTATGTATTGCCAGTGTCATCCTGGGCTAGTTCTTCCATCTCTCCAGATTTGCTTTCATCATCTGCAAAATGGGAATGATAGAAATATTTTCTGAGCTGTTATGTGATCAAATATAGTAATTATAAAGGTTAGCACTCAAAAATTACTAGCAGGTATACTAATTTTTGTTATTAAGAACATTATTATTGGTATAGTAATCACAATAGCCATGGGAAGGCTTCAAGGAATGTAGTATTATCTCTATTTTACATGTAAAGAAAGCAGTGGCCAAGACGAGAAGGAAACTGAAGAAGGGCAGAGTAATAGTAAGTGGAAGGATCAAAAGTAAAACCTAGGGCCTGAAGAGATGGCTCAGCAGTTATGAGCACCAGCTGATCTTTCAGAGGACCCAGTTTAGTTCACAAGACTTATGTTGAGCAGCTCACAACTGCTTGTAACTCCAGCTCCAGGAAATCTGGCACCCTCTTCTGTCCTCCTTGAGTACCTGCACTCATGTGCACATAAACATGCACATCAATAATAAAAATTAAACTTAAAATATCCCCAACTAAAACCTAGATTTGTAAATTCCTTGACTAGAAATAGTTGGGGGACAAAGAATTCCATAACTATCCAGGGAACTTTGCCATTTAAAAAATTTATTATTTTTAACGTCTTGATTCTCTGTCGTGTGAGGTTAGCTAAATGGGAAGGGTAACACCATGACATGGCTATTGTAGTATACACAAGCTCTTGTGATACCTCTCATTATATAGTAAGTAATATTTACTCCTACTCTAAAGCTACAGCAGTCAAACCTGAAGATGGGAATCTTAAAAAAATTGAACTCACAGGAGCAGAGGATAGAACAATGGCTTCCAGAGGCTTGGAGGGGGGTAGAAAAAATAGGTGATGTTGGTTAAAAAAAAAAAAACTCCACAAAGTTCAATTCTATAAGATGATAAATAGGTTTTAGTCTATCTAATAAGCAGTGGAATGACTAAAGTTAATAATAATGTCTTTTATTCTTGACATTTACTAAGAGCATAGACCTTCTCAAAAGACACAGACACTCACAAATAGATACAACTACATCTTATGATGGCTGTGTTAATAGTTTCATTTGGGGGCGTCATTTCATAAGACAAACACACCAAAGCATCATGTTGTATACTCTAAATATATACAGTTTTTATTTGTCAGGTATATCCTCAAAGACAAATTTTATGGCCACTATCTGTTGTTTTCTGGTTACTCAAGCTGGAATTGATTGGAGAAGGAAATGGATAGTGTAGAAATGGTGGTCTAACATGGTTTTGAAGTGGGCATGTGTGGTGAGTTTTTCTCCTATGAAGAGAGAGAATGTGGACCACTCAGAGCAGGGATATTCTCCATCAGCTAGAAACCCCACTGATTTCCATATCTGTATTTATAGAGAGAGTTATGTGTTGCTTATTTATCAGCACTTCAGTGCCAGCAATTCATTTCTGAATTTTCTCTGTATGTTTCAGGAGCCTTGTTGATACTGTTTATGCCTTGAAGGATGAGGTCAAAGAACTGAAGCAGGTAACGCATTGTCAAAGTTATCTTCTCAGGTAACAGAATTGCTCTGTCTTCTTGGCCACCAGCTGGAAGCTGGTGTCAGGTCGAGTCCAGGAGCAAGGTACTGGGGGAGAATTTGCGTTTTCTTTGTGTTACCAGGTGGTAACATTTCTTTAATCATGTGGCCTTGAATTTCTGAGGCTTACTATTTAGATGTATGCAGCAGAGTCCCAAGCATAGATACTACCTTCTCATTCCCTCACATCTTAAAAAATGTAAGCAAGCCCAGGTGTGGGAGTGCCTGCCTGTAATCCTAGCCACTAGGAAGGTTGAGGCAAGGAGATCATGGACTTGCTAGTCTGGGCTGTATAGCAAGGTCTTGTCATGGAAACAAAGAAAGGAAGGGAATAATGAAGGTGAGATGGAAGGAGAGAAAAGAGAACTGTCTTTGGTGGTTTGTGAATTTATTGGTGATGTGATCGATCCTTCGCTCTGTGATATGCACTCTACCTATGTGATGACTCTGATTGTACCTTGTGACAAGGAGGAGGATAAGGAAGAGGAGAGTCAAGAGCTTGGAGGAGCACTTGTGTAATTCTTAGCAAATTCTGGATGGGGCATGGTGAAGTCCTGAACTGAGCCATTAGGAGTAGAGCAAGTGTAAAGAGACATGATACAGTTGGGATTTACAGCATATGATGGCACCATGCTGGGATTAAGAGACAACAGACAGTAGAGAAGCTTCTCCCCTGGAGATCTAATTTGATACAGATTCAGAAGCCCTGGAAGAGGTTTGGGGTGATGGGGGAGGTGATACTAAGTTCCCTTTAGAACATAGTAAGTTTAAAGTGCTTATCATCTTTCTAAATTGACCTGCCTCACTGGCATTGTCCTGTGAGTTTGGTACTCAGAAGGTGAAGCTGGCACCAGAGATATTTGGGAAGCCTTTTAATGCACACTTGCATTGATAGAGAAGTGACCTTAAACAAAAGGGTTTGGAACCAGGGCAGATTCCGTCTTAGGGAGAACTTGCATCTAAGTGAAGGGTGTAGGAGGCTGCTCACACACAGGCAGAAAATCAAGACACAGCCTAGGCTCAGAATATGTAGTCAGAGTCAAGGATGCCGTGAGGAGGAGGAGGAGGAGGAGGAGGAGGAGGAGGAGGAGGAGGAGGAGGAGGAGGAACCTGGGAAAGTCTGCCTTGGCTCAGTGATCAACATTTCTTTTCCCTTCTAGGAGAATAAGAGAATGAAGCAATGCCTGGAAGAAGAATTGAAGTCGAGGAAGGACCTAGAAAAACTGGTCCGGAAGCTGTTGAAGCAAACAGATGAGTGCATTCGAGCTGAATCCAGCAGCAAGAGCCCCATCCTCCCATAACCATCACTGTGCCGTTGAGCACTGAGCACAGGGCCTTCAGCACTTGCTGAGTTGGCCAGCTGAATGATTTGACTGTGCACTTCAGCTTTTGCTGTGTTGGGATCTTTCTTTCTTTTCTCTCTCTCTCTCTCTCTCTCTCTCTCTCTCTCTCTCTCTCTCTCTCTCTCTCTCTCTCTCTCTCTCTCTCCTGCCCACCTCTGTTTGCTTGAGTGTTTGTTACTTGGTTATCAATTGATTGATATTTGTCTTAACAGGGGAAACAGCCTGGGGTGGTGATAAAATGGCCCCAATATTTTGCTATGCCCAACAGCCCTTCACTACCTAATTTGCTGAAGACAAAGCTTCTCAGGCTATGTCTAGAGTAGGTGAAAATGGACACCTTTGCCCTTTCCTGGACTCTCACATGGCCCCCTCAATCCTTTACAAATGATTTCCCTGTGTTGTCTGTAAAGACCAAGAGCAGTGTCGTGCCCTGCTTCCTTTTGTGCTGGTGTCCATTTCAAGTCAGCGGAGTTGGAACTCCAACTGTCCATACCAGCACCAAGTCCATCAGCAAACTGCTTCAGGCAATCCCCCTCAGCAGCAGGGCAAAGCAGCTATTCCTAGTGCACTGTAGCTTGACAGCCCAGCCTTCTGCCTCTGTGTGAGTTTTCTACCTCCCCCTCCCCCACGCTTTTAACCAGCCATAGCAAGGGGTGTGTGAACTAGTGTGGATGTGCTTCGCTTATTTTGTCAGTTACTACGAGCAGTGACTTTCCCTTGAATATTCAAACTACAGCCTTTTCATCTGTCTAAACAACCTGGGGGACAAGATCCCGTGCCCTAGTATACGCTTTCCATCCCATCTCATCAAGCTCTGGTTTGTGCAGTGAGCAATTGGAATCATCATTGGTCTCTTTGGAGTAGGCCTTGAATATGATGAACCAGTTTGTATATCCTGAGTGAAAGGGCCCCTCTACTAGCTGTTCTGCTTTCTAGTGATGCTGATTGTCTGAAACTAGATTGCACAAGTTGTTTATAATGTCAAACTATTGACCCTGTAAGGAGTTGAGAAATCTGAACTGTGAGAAAGCAGATTTAGAAGAGAGCCCCAGGAGAACACTGTACGCCTAAATTCAACACAAGTCAAAATGGACCAAGGCTGCAGGATGGAGCAGCGCAGCTCCTGCCTACCTCCTCAGATGACAGGGCAATTGGGCCAGATGGCAAAGTCGCTTTAAAGAGAGACAGAAAACGAATGAAGTCTATATGTATATTTGATGGGTGCCCTGTAAGTGCTGGTTCAAAACCAAACCTGAGTCCTGAAATCTTGTTGAGGAGCCCTTTTGCTTTCTGGTATGGAAGCTCTCACAGTTTCCATAATTTCATGGTACAGGGCTATTGTCTCCTGCTACATGGATGACATTATAGCACCCACAGAAAATGGAGAATTCCTGAAGTCCAACCCCAGACAATTGCACAAAGCCATCCTGGCAGCTTTAGTGATGGTTTCTGAGAATGGCTGTCCCGTTTCTATGAGACATCTTTCATGTAAAAATTTAAAATAAGAAACAACAATAGCAACCCAGATGTTCACATGTGTCCTGCCTGTGCTTAGTCAATAGTTTGCAATAAATGCAAATTTTACACTTTAGTGATTACCAAATAATTTAGTTGATTACTTAGGACATTGAAAGGTCTCTAAAAGGATGTGTACATATGCATGTTTGGGGACTTTGCCCTTCTGAGGAGAGGCCCTTGGTACTTGGGATAATGAAACTCGTGCAGTGGGCTGCCCTCGCTTACACACTAAATAGTATAAAGGAAATGAAGCCATGTTAACCCGACAGCCGTGTCTCCATAGTTATGTTGTTTACAGTGCTCTACAAATGGGTTCCTGTTCCTCTGTAATTAAACTGCTGCCCTTAGAGGCCTTTCAGTTTCTTCTCTGTCTTGTCCCTTCTTACAGGAACTCAAATTTTCTAAACTTGTTTTTATTTTAAAGACTTTTAAAATGGACATTTTCAATAAACAAGAATAAACAGTGCTTTATAAATAAGATCATTTGTTTATTTTTTCTACTGATTGATGTTCAGGAAGTTATCTTTTTAAGTGTCATTTTATTTCAGCTGACAAATACGAATTGCATGTTGGTGACAACAGTGTGAGCTTTCAATCCATACATATATCATGCTATCTATGGTCATAGGCTAATATAACATATCATTTATTACCTCAAATATTACCATATCTATAGTGAGAACATTTAAAAATCCTTGCTTTTAACTCTTTTGAAATATACAAATAGTATTAACTATAGTCACTGTATTGTGCACAGATGAATTCTTCATATTCCACTGAAACTTTGTCTTCCTTGATCAAAATAATGCCCTCTCTCTTTCCACACCCAGGCCCTAGTTAAACCCTATTTTACCCCTACTTCTATGTGTTTATGTTTTTATATTCCACATATGAAAACTGAGATGTGCAGTATTAACCTTTATAAATATAAAGCCTGGCTTATTTCATCTGGCACAATGCCCTCCAGGTTCATTAATACTGTTACAGATTAGTTTCTTCTTTTTTGAAGGCAAAGTAGTATTCCATTGTGTGTATATCTACCACATTTTTATCCATCTACCCATTCACAAATTCTTACCTTAATTATATATATATATATGTATATATATATATGTGTGTGTGTATATATACATATATATATGTATATATACACACACACACACACACACATATATATATATCGATCTATCTAACATCTATCTATCTATTTTGAGGCAAGATCTCATGGTGTAGCCATGGGTAGGTAGCCTGAAACTCACTATACCAGGCTGGCCTTCAGCTCACAGAGATCTATTTGCCTCTGGCTCCCAAGTGCTGGGATTAAAGGGTGCACAGCACCATGCCCAGCTGTAGGTTATTCTAGATCTGGACTAAGTGAATAGTATTGCAATGGACATGGGAATGCAGATATATGTCTTCAACATACTGATTTTGTTTCTTTCAGAAATGGTGCAGAGTAGGTTGAGGTTGGAAACTTTAGCTAGTCCGTTTGCATCAGCCTTCCCCCACCCCACCTTTTCTACTTAAGGTTCTATTTCATAGTGTGGTCATCCCTGTAAAGTAGGGAGCAAATATCATCTGCTGGTGACATAGAACTGCCCTTCACTTCTCTTTCATCTTCTGGGTCTCAACTTACAAACCACTTGAAGTGCATCTCACAGTTTCCCTTCCAACATTAAGAAAGATACATTCATTTTCCTAAACAGGTACTCATTCCTCTTTGTATTTTACAACAGTTTGTCGATCTGGGATGTTTTCAATTGCGATGTCTGGTGTCAGCAGTCAGGATGAGAAGTATTTGAGCTGTGGGCCAGGGGTAGAACTCAGTTGATGAAGTGCTTGTCACAAAAGCAGGAGACTCTGAGCTAGATCACCAGAACGCATGTAAAAGTGGGGGTGTGGTGGCACGCACCCATAACCCCAGAACTAAAATGGCAAAGACAGGTAGATTCTTGGGGTTCACTGGCCAGCCAGTCTAGCCTGGTCACTGAGTTCCAGGTCAGTGAGAGACTATCTCCAAAACTAAGGTGGGGCTGGCGAGATGGCTAAGCGAGTGCCTGCTGTGAAAGCTTAGTGACGTGACCTCAATCCCTGGAACACGCGTAAAGCTGAAGCAACTGCACAAAGTTGTCCTCTGACCGCTCCATACATGGGATGCTGCATGTGCATGCCCTACCCATCATAAATATGCACACATCATCATAATAAAATAAAGTTAAAACAATCCAAAAGGCGGATGAGTCCTGTGCAACGATACCTGATGTTGACCTATGCCCTCTACACACAGAGGGAGGGAGGAGAGGAGATAGATTGAACTGGATATTGTTTGCTGCTCCACACTGTCTGTTCTTATCCTCATGCTTCCCCTGAAACACAAAGGCAAACATTTTTTCCAAAATCTTGCAGCAAGGGTTTCGGATACAATGAGGGTTCACATACATTTCCAGTTATGCTAAGAAGATGGGGGTGTATAATTTAGACGAAGTCTGTCTTCTGGTTTTCTGCAGGAAGTTCCCAACATACTGTGGTGTCTGTAGTCCCCACTGTAGTGTCTCTGCTCAATCTTTGTGGGGGACACTGTAGCAGTAACAGTGCCAGACCATGGTTGTAGCAGCAGCTTCCTAACATTTGGGTCACAACTGCCATGGAATGACTTTGAAGCCATTAGTTCACCAGATTGGAACTGCCTCTCACTTCTATGACCCCACATTTCTACAGATACCAAATTCACTTTCTGCTTCAGCTGCCTGACTGGTTCTTTCTTGCTTTGGACAGTTACATTTAACCTTGTGCCTCCCACATACTAAGTACTGTATTAAATGGTTCACATATTTAGGTTCATGCAAACCTCAAATGACCCTATCAGGGCTTTCTTGCTGTTATCTCCATCTTACAGATGAATAAAAGTACAGAGATGTTGAATTACATGGTGGTACGTGGTGGAGGTGATTTGAGTCTACCTCTTGGATTTGTGCTCTATATACCACATCTCCTTTTGTATCCATTTAAATGCTGCTTCTACATTAGCTGTCAAACCCTGTGAAGTCCTTAATGAGCTCCATTTCATTAGTTGTTTTCAGACAGGGTCTTTTGTATCTCAAGCTGGCCTCAAATGTACTGTGTAGCTCGGGATGACCTTGAAGTTCTAATTCTCCTGCCTTTACCTCTGATTTCTTGGATTACAGGCATGTGTTACCATGCCAGGTTGTGGGCCTCATGCATGATATCCAAACATTTTGTGAATGAGCCATATCTCCAGTAAAGCAGTGAATTTTTAATTGTCAAATCTAAGAAATTGCTTTTCAAAACCCAAAAGTGTTAAGTTTTTTAAAGATGATATTACATAGTTTAAACTGGTCTCAGATAACTCAAATGCAGCCTACAGCTGGTCTTGAACTTGCTACTTTTCTGTCTCAGCCACTGAGTACAGATTCACAGATGTGCAATTGCTGCACATGGCCCTTGTGTTTTCTCTCTCTTCCTCTTTCTCCCCCTTTCCCTTCATCTCTTCTCCCTTCCTTCTTCTCTCCCTCCCAGAAGTCTGTCTTTCTCCCACTATCTTTCTTTCCTTTTTGTATTTTTTCTGTCACTTCACTCCATACTCAGTGTCTTCATTCTTCCCCTTCACGGGCAAGGCTTCTCAGTATGGCAGAGCTGCCAAGTAAGATCCTTGAGTGTAGACGCGTCAACTATTTTCAGATATGCTGCCATGCCCTTGCAATGCTGGATGCAGACCACTAATGTGGCTTTCACAGTGTGTTTCATTTGATGATCAGTCTGAGGGAGCAGAGTCTGCTGGGGCTCTCTGCTGCCTCTCTTCTCGAGTCGTCATCAACCTCAAAAAAACAATGCTCTCACTGTCCCTATTTTCCAGATGTGGAGACTGCGACCCAGAGGTTAAATGATTTGTCCACAGTTAGAAAGTCGATAAATTGTGGAGCCTGGGTTAAAATTCTGTCTAGCTCCAGAGTTAACCACAGTACTACAGCAAGAACGGAGTAAGAGTCATCATATTAGTTCCAGGTGCCTTCCCACTTTGAAGTCCTAAGCTCTCAACATAGTGGATCTGGTCCTGTGGTGATAGTTGAATACACTGCAAAATATTCCCACTGGAAGCCCAGGAGTGGTGTAGAATATTACTTTAACTATGTAAAGATGAGTTACTTCTGCTTATGCTGTGGAATCTTACCTTAACTGTGTCAAAGTGTGTTACTTTTGTTTATGCTGCATTTGTTTAATGATGTAAAGATGTGTGTTCAATTATGTAAAGATAAGTCCCATCTGTTTCATCTTCCCTGCCTAAGGCACCTGATTGGTCTAATAAAGAGCTTAACGATCAATAGCTGGACAGAGAAAGGCTCGGTGGGGCTGGCAGAAAGAGAATAAGTAAATAAATAAACAAAACAAGTAAAAGGTAAACAAAGAGAAACAGGTTAAGTTAAAAATGCTAGCCAGAAACGAGCCTAATCTAGGCCAAGCATTTATAACTAACGATGAGTCTGTGTGTCATAATTTGGGAGCTGGCTGGTGGCCTAAAAGAAAAAGCCTGGTACACAAGAGTCTACAGCTGCTTCCCTCTAAGTAGGGTGCTTCTGTGCTGAAAGCATGTCACAGCACACATTTGCATTTTGTGGTTACTTGCTTCCTATCTAATAGCCAAGACAGCAGTATTTTATACTTTGTTCATTTTCTGTTTATTTAGAAAAACTTATTCCTGCCCCACCATTCCACAGAATGTAGAAGTGACATGTTTATAAAGCCGGCACTTTGGGCTAGGACTTGGCTCAGTGGGAGACTGCTTGCTTGCCTGGCATGCATGAAGCCTTGGGTTTAACCCTTAGTACTGAACAAACAAGGCATGGTGGCACAGGCTTATAATCTCAACACCTGGGGGCGGGGGTGGAGGCAGGAGGATCCTTGGTAAAGTCAGGGTTCTGGTTTGTTAAACAGGGTGAGGAAGATGGCGTTCAGTGGAATGAGAAACCCTGAGAGAAAAGCCCATCACACGGGCGACAAAATCGGAAGTTCCAGCTGTATGCATTGGATCTCGGGGCCCGAGCCCACTGCTGAGGTGTAGGGAAATTACTCAAGCTACGGCCTGAGTACAGTGGCTCACTCCTGCCGTCCCAGGAGAATGAGAGTTGGAGGCAGGAAGTTCTTCAGAGATTTGAGCCCAGCAAGGAACACATAGTGAGGTTTAGGCCAGCCTGGGCTACAGAGTGAGGCCCTGTTTCAAAAAGCATAGCCAAAACAAACAAAAAACCCAAACATCCCCATCCCAAAGGTATTCCACTAGTGACAATGTGAAGGTGGTTTTAAAACCATGAAACTAGCAGAGCTCCTATGGCATATAGGAGAGGGTGAAGGGCAGCACTTAAGAGTCTTTCGAAAGAGAGAGGGGACCTTGAAGAAACGAGAGGCTGAGGGCCTTTGGCTACTTAGGGTGAAAGCTTAGAGAAAAAGGACCAGGATGGAGTTGTGGGAAGCGGCTTCTAGAGGGCAGTAGAGAGTACAGGAAAACAGGAGGCAGCCTAGAAAAATGCAGGGGTTATTATTTTTATTTTTATTTTAGTAACATTTTTTTCATTTATTTTACATACCCACCACAGTTTCCCCTCCTTCCTCTCCTCCCGTTCCCCCCCTCCCCCACCCCCACCCGACTCCCATCTACCCCCTCCCCATCCACTCCTCCGTCTCCATTCAGAAAGCGGCAGGCCTCCCCTGGGCTTGAACAAAAAAAATGCAGGGTTTTATATCAATGATATTACTTCTTGTTACAAACATTTAATTAATTTAAAGAAAGAGTCTCCGTGTGCAGCCCTGGCTAGCCTGGATCTCCTTATGTAAACCATGTTGGCCTTGAACTTGATTCAATCCTCCTTCCTCTCCCCAAAACCAGGCTTATATCTCAGTTGAGCACAGCCATCTCATCCTACTTTCTTGAAAAACATTCCTTTCCAGAAGTAGAAATAGCTAGGAAGACAATGGCTCCCACAGAACAAGAGTGTAGGCTAAAAATTCAGAGGTCATGAGTCTATGAAGGTTATTTTTTTAAAAATCTGCCTGGCTATTCTGGTCTTGTTTGTACAGACATTTCTAGAAGATACTGTTTGCAAAGTGGTCAGCCCTGAAATCATCTACACAGAAACAACAAAAATGAACTCCATGGGTTATAGTTATGTACTTGTGCATACTTATAAATTCCTATATATGTAACCCTAATAATCAAAGAAAAAGAGGCTATCATCTCTTTGAGAGTGGGGGGGACATGGCAGGAGTTGGAAGAAGGGGACTTGGGCAGGGAAGGGAGAAAGTGATGTAATTATATTTTCATTAAAATGTATAAAAGTAAAATAAAAATAAATCTATCCCAGTGGCAAACTCTCCTAAACCATGCTATCCCCACTGTCGAAATCAGACAAAACCCGAGAGGAAGATTGTTCCACAACATGGGCATCCAGCTCCTGTAAGGAAGAGAGAATTAGGATGATGTTTGGTTGCTCTTTCTTTTAACTGAGGCAATGCCTTCCTTAAAGCAGGCAGAGGATTCTGGCCTTCCTAATGAAGGCCCACAGTGTAAGAGCATCATGGCCACTGTCTACGAGGCTGCCATTGCTGCTGCCTCGCTTCCTTCACGCCTCTTATGCAGAGGTTTGTCAGTTGATGCTTTTTTCCCTTTTGCAGTGCTTTACATGGCCTCCAGGGCCTTTCACTTGCCAGAGAAGCACTCTACCACTGAGCCACCCTGACCCCCATCAGCAGTTAATACAGTAGAAGAATCTTTGCTCCTTCCTGGAAGGCACAAACATATGGTGCACATAGTTTCAAGTGAGTTCCTAAATCCACCAAGATCACTCTTGTTCATTCCAAAGGTCTTTTGTTGTATGCTGACACACAAGTTTGTCCAGCATGGTTAAAGCTTTACAGTGGGTTTTCATAATGCAAGAGCTCCATCAAGATGCAGCTGTGCCAGACACACTATTGAAGAGCAAGGACGTGAGGAAAGACACTTTCTCCTTCCCCCTTTTTATTTCTACAGTAGTAGTTTTTTGATGAATGTGTTTCTCTTAAGCAAAACATCCCACCAGTTAAACTGAGTTTCTTACATACTCATTTCTTCCACCACAGTTGGAGGTGGCAAGAAATGATTCTGTTGATTTCAGTGGGAAGGCTCGAGGGCCAATAATCGCCCTCACGATGCTCCAGCTCCATTTCCTCTGCTTAGGGCAGAGCCACCTAAACAGGTGCTAAAAAGATTTGCTACTGCTTCTCCTTTAAGGCTCTCTCTCTCCAGTCTCTCTTGGCTGGGATCAGTTTTTAAAATGTCAGTCTCTAGCAACCTTCACAGAGCGAGTTGGAAGTAGAGGCCCAGATTGTTTTTCACCGACCAGGCTTCCGTGTCATCTATCAAAGGCTATGGTGGCAGACTTCCAGAGACTATGCTGTCACTGAGATAGCTTGCTATGTGCTCAGGCTGAGACCTAAGTTTATGGTACAGCAAAAAGAGTTGGCAAAACTCCCTCCAAATGCTTCCTCCCCGCCCCCAACTTGGCTGAGAGCTATAAGTACTAACCAACAAAAACAATGGTAAAGGCTCTTTATTATTTAAAAATAAATAATAACATAATCATTAAGTTCACTACAGAAACAATGAAGACTGCAGGGAGCTACAACAGATTCCATTAAATACAGTCATTCCAAGAGGAGGAATGGGCAGGCCAGGAGCTGTTGTCTACCCTGCCCTGACAGTCCTGGAGACAGGGACAGGGGAACTAATAAGAGAACCAGTCAGTAACAGCATGACTCTGTATGTGTGTGGTGTGTGTGTGTGTGTGTGTGTGTGTGTGAGAGAGAGAGAGAGAGAGAGAGAGAGAGAGAGAGAGAGAGAGAGAGAGAGAGAGGGAGAGAGAGAGAGAGAGAGGGAGGGAGGGAGGGAGGGAGGGAGGGAGGGGAGGAGAGAGAGAGAGAGAGAGAGAGAGAGAGAGAGAGAGAGAGAGAGAGAGAGAGAGATTGGAGAGAGATTGGAGAGATTGAAAGACTGAGTGTTGGGTGTTGGGGGAAGATGGAGGCAGAGTTTTTCAGTTCTCCTTGGGAGAGTTTAGAAACTGGCCTATTGGGGCCACAGGGACCCCAAGTCAACCATAACAGACTGTGAGCTAAGGCTCACACTTGCCCTTCTGCATCTTTCCTGGTAAGTCAAGTGCACTGTCCACTGAAAGACACACTCATAATCAACACAACTGAGCTTGGTCAATTATCTACTGTTTCACCTGAGCTCTGTCATCTGTGCAGTATGGCTTTGTCTTTTCCTAAGGCTCTCTGGTTGTATACATCAGTAGAGTTGCTGTTTCAGAATACAAGCTCTTAGGGAGCAGGGTCCGTTAGGATTTTGCCTGCCCTGTCATTCTCTTATTTCAGCTCTATGTGCCTTGGGGTACATAATAAATAGTTCTCCATGAGGAGGGTCCAAGGGTTATAAATAGGCAGTTCAACAGGGGGCGGGTCCTAACTGATGGGCTCTATAGGGAAGACGGCCAGCAGCAGCCTTGCTGCAGCCTAGGGCGGCACACTGTTCAGAGTCTGAGCAAGCCGAAAGATGTGAAGCCGATTCCGTGGATCACTTGGCTTGCATCAGTCACGTTGACAAACAAAGAAGAATCTTCTTGTAATTCAAATACTCCTCCCAAGTGAACGGACTGTTGGCCGCAGGGCTTGGAGGAACTGTGGGTATTTGCCGCCCTGAGTAAGATTCTCTCCGATCCACTGGTGGACTTCAGACAGAGGCTGACTAAAAATGGATCTTTACTCGATGGTTCCTGATTAGAGCAGAAGGTGACTTGGGTGTAGACATAATAGAGTCCTTGTCTTTTAATGGTCAGCTGTTTCCCATTTTCGAGCGTTACCAAGTTGTTTTTCATGGTATAATATCCTTTCTTGGCCCAATGTAGAACTGTAACAAAGAGAGAGAAATCCCTGGTGAGCATAAGCATAGCATGTCATATATTTTTCCAACAGGAAATAAAGTTTAAGGTTGGATGCTGACTATAGTGAGAATGAATTCTCCAGGCACCTTATGGCCATCAGAGGCATGGTGAGTATAGATACCAAGTTTACACGGGCTTCAGAGTTAGTGTCAGCTTCCAACCTGGGTTTTCGTCAAGCTTGAGAAAGTCACTTGATCTCCCCAAGTCTAAGCTCCTGGACAACGGAGCAGAGACAGTATGAAAGCATATTTCAGAGACTTGAAAGTTCAAGAAAACAGCAGGTTTTCTCTCTTTGGAGTTCTCTGAGCCAATTGCCCTTGAATTTAAGGAAGTGCAAATGATCAGCCAGGCATGGTGATGTGTACCTAGAATTCCCAGACACTGTCATCTTTGGCCACATAATGACTTTGAGACCCACGTGGGCTAAGCGAGACCCTGTCTCAAAACAACACAAAAGGAACTGGAGAGGTGGGGTGTAGAGAAGATCACAGGGACATGCTGGTATCCACCCTACATGAGAAAACGTGAGTCTCAAGTTCAAGGAAAGCCCCTGGTTCAGGAGAATAGGTGGAGAGTGATGAGACAAGGGTGCCCTCTTCTGACCTTTGTGTACTCCCACTACCCTTCACTTCTGTATACATTCACACAGGCATACATATGCAAACATAAATGAGTGAATAAATGCTTTTAAAATGAAGTGCAAATGATTTCAGAATTATGCAATGCATAAAACTCTTGTTAATGTGTGAATATTTAGCTTATCGTGAATTCTACAAAGAGTTGTCAGTCTACCTAGATTAGTGACAGCTCAGAGACAAGACCCTATTTCTTCCTCCTACTTTATGCTGTCGCAAACCTGACCTGCCTCCCACGACCAAGCCTAAAATAGGTAAGGAAGTATGAAAATAAACCATGTGCTCATTTAACTGTGTTTTGATCTCTCATTGTAGTGGGTGCCACCAACTTGAAAGTACCCATATTCTTGTGGCTACGGCAGAGTCCCCACCAACAGTGTGCCATTTTCTCTGCTGAGATGTTGAGTGGGTTCAAAGTCATGTGTGCACACGATTTCAAATCTCAGCTTCCACAGAAAGCTAGATTTGATGGAGGTGAGGGGCGGGAGGTGGGGAGAGGTAAAAGTATTGTTATATTGGCTTTCTTGATATTTTCCAAATATTTAATTTGGTGTTCTTACACCAACTAGGGCATAAGATGATTCTTGTTCAGACTTCTCTTTTTGTATAGGAAGGCATCTTATCATGCCTGATATTTCTGGGTACCCCAAATTCTCCATCAAAGATGTTTGTTTCATGGTGTTTTCACTTTTAGACTGTTTGAGTCTGAAAAAATGAGCAGATTTGCTTCTGTTCAATGAATTAGGTTCCCCCCTTACATTTTTTTTCTTTGCTAAGACAGGGTCTCACTACCTATCCTTTGTTGGCCTGCAACTTGCTATGCAGACCAGGCTAACATAGAACTCAGAGATTCTCCTACCTCTGTCTCCTGAGTGTCTTCCCCTTTTGGGGGACAGGATTTCATGTAGCCCAGGCTGGCCTGGAATTTGCTTTGTAGGCTAGGATGACCTTAAACATCTGATCTTTTTGCTTCCATCCCTAGCACTGAGATTACAGATGTGTGCCACTAGGCACTGCTTTTCCCCTTTGTCTATTCTTTACTTCATTGCAGTTTTTACTAGGGCATGCAGGTCAAGTTTGTAGCACCATGTCCAGGAAAGAATGAGCATGGAGCTGCAGTGCTCTGCACTATCTGCCCTACTCTGGGCTATGCAGACCTACTGTGATCTAGACTGTGAGATATTTCACAAGCAGTGCCAATCCCGAGCCTTTTGAAAAATTCAAAATTCCACTGAATATATCCCAGTACCAAAAGATTTAGCTACAACTTGACAAAGACCAGTAGGAAGTGATTCTAAGAGGTTTCTCTGTTGCTGTAATCTAATGCAAAAGTGAATACATCATGTGAATAGCTTCCCTGGCCATGGCAATAATTGTGGTGTTTTCCTATAAGCATACTTTTTAGAGAATGTTCTATGACAAAATGAATAAATATTATAGGAACAACTGGTCTCCATGAAGGACTTTATGCCACTCTCTGGATATCACAGTGAAGTGAGCTAAATACTGGCACCTTATGCTGGTACAGCACAGCTTGACAATGTAACTCTTCTCCCACATTAGTTGACTGGATATTCAAAACTACCCTGCGAAGTATGTGAGAAAGAAAACTGCCACAGGATGAATGGGATCTGTCTAAACTCAATTAGTAAGTTGTTCATGGCTCTTGAACCCCAATGTTCACAAACTGCCAACCAGGATTCTTACTTCTATGCTCTGAGCCACAAGATCATGCGTGTGCTTGTGTGTTATACCCACTGAGGAGCTTAAGTCACCTCAGAGACAAAATAGAGTCTTCCTCTGTTTCTCTGTGTTTTTATCTTTCTCTCTCTCTCTCTCTCTCTCTCTCTCTCTCTCTCTCTCTCTCTCTCTCTCTCTCTCTCACACACACACACACACACACACACGGGTACAAATGCACACATGTGATTTAAAACTCCATTGTAGAGCACTCTGATGAAGCTTTCAAATGCTGCTCTGATGCTCTTGCCTTTATATACATGGGGAAATTCATGCTAGCATACGTTTCCACCCATCGACAGATGTGACACATTTTACAGCATCAGCCCTCACAAGGTAGAGATTTGGGGAAAATCTACAGGCTAGAATAATGGTAGAATCTATATGGAAATAAAAGCATTCAGTGTTGAAAAGATCAGAGTATGCCATCTGTTGTTACTTCATTGAAAAATCTAACATCTTGGCGCCTATTGATCATTACAAAATGATTTTACCTTTAATTTCCCTGAGGTCAGCCCCACTGAGACTGGGGTTAATCACACAGGGATTGACAGATGACAAAAAAGACCTCCTGAGACCCATTTATACACAGTGAAGAGGTCTTAGGAAGAGAGATGTTCCCAGTGAAGAGGTCACTACCTGCCATCTCTTTTTATGCTTGCAAAATAATGGTTCCTCCACCCAGTCATTCATCATTTAGAATCAGCCACTGAGCAAAAACATAATGAGAACATCGGGACTCCTTCCCATCTCCTTTTGTCGCTCTAAGTCCCATCTGTGCATTTGAGCTGACTTTGATAACAAAGGACAGTGTTGGAGAGTTATAGGGTAGGTTTGTAAATTGGTCCCTGGAGAAAGAGAAGTGTCTCATGATTAAGCTGCATAGCTTTGGAGTACCCCACCACCACCACCACCACACACACACATATACACACATACTCCCACACTTGGGTGGCTTTCACTCAGATGCTGTGGGACTTACCAGATGCTGTTTTACTGTTGGCCTCACTTACAACATGTACTGCAATTTGAGGATCCTCATCACCTGAAATAAAACCAAAAGCACACTGTCAGGCCAAAGAAATAGACAACTGCTCATGGAGTTAATGGGTCCAGTTCTTCAACTGCATGGCAGTGACTGTGCTACGGTAGTTTACCTTAAAGGAAGGAAAACTGGGCCAGAAAGTAATCCTTCCCATTGAAGGAAAAGGTGATTTCTAATCCTTGAAAAGCTGTGTTGGCTATTTCTATTGATCCTTTCTCCTGATATTAAATACTCACTTCCTCTCAACACAGATAGATATGAGCTAAAACATGTTACATTAAATCTGCCCTGAATCTTGTTTTTAAGAACAACTGCCATATACTGGAGTGGTTGTGAGCACCAAAGCTGTGCCTGGACACTGAGCTGGTAATATGATTATCGTGTCTGATTTGGTCAAATGACTGTCCAGACTATCAAACTGAGCTCTCTTTCTCTTGTAAGAGCCTTGCTTCCCAAATAAAAGTGCTCATCTCCTAAGTACAGAAACTGTGGGTGCTTTCTTCCCAGGTATGAGCCCAGTGCTGAGAATTTTGTAGGTATATTATGAAGGATGTTTTGATGATAAAACCATGTATTATCTAAAAGACCAATTTGGTCAAATTTATGATTTGTCTGAAGACAAACATCCACAGGGGCTTTTCCTTAAAATCGCACTGCAGTTAGCAAATAACACAGCATCACTGAACGTGTCTTGCAGTCACTGTGAGGATGAAAGCTTCAGGGGAATCAGATGAGCCTTTGGCATCAGACCACTCATTGAGACAGGTTCTGAGCACTCTCTTCGCCTAAGAAAATTGGATCTATACCTTTATATGTATACATTTCTTCATGTGCATTAGATTTGTGTAGGCATAGCATTGTGTTTGGTAACTTTGCGATGTAATAGTTTCTGCAACAGCATGCCCTTTCCCTTTTCTGCTACTCAAGTCACTCCACATATCACTGGTTTGGGGGATGCTATATTCTAACAGAAACTGGAGAGAGTTGTGTTCAAAAAGGAAATAACTGCGAGAGGAAAGAACCTGGAAAGGATCATAAAGGGAACAGTGGAAGGTGCTGGGCATGTTTAGCCTAGATAAGAAAAAGTTCAATGGAAACTCAGGGTCACAGTTGCTGTCTTTAGTAACCAGACAGCTGCTATATAGGGAAAGAACTGTTCTTTGCTTAGTATAGCCTCAAAGAACAGAAATGTGTTCAATAAGTAGACATTCCAGGAACACAATTTGAGATAAGACTTTTTTGAGTAGATATTGACCTTAATATTATTATTAGAGCTATTCAAAGATAGACCAGGTTGTCTTATTAAGTATAAGGTATTCTATCTCTAGACATGTCTGAGCAGAGGTCATATGCTCAGTGATGCTTTAAAAGGGGATTCATATTCTCAGAAGTGTACTGGATTTGAGAGCCATCAAGGTCCCTTTCTGACCCCTAGATGTCCAGGACACTCTCACTTCAAGAACAGGGCAAAGATTAGAATGTAGTATTGTATTTATTGATCCCAGAGACCCACTGGGTACTGTCCTCCCACAAAATAGTTATCATTGAATGATGAATGCCACTTTTTACCAAATGATGAATTCCTTGTCATCTGGTCCTCTGAAAGTGGAGCCAGACTGTGTGATTGCTTGGATAAATGTATTGGATGTGGGGTTCCTTTATATTTGATATTGTCAACATTACAGGAACATAGCCTCATCAATGTAGACATAAAAAGCTTTTCTGTATCACTGAGACCCAAGAAGGTACCAATTTGACAAACAGTACCTTCTTTTATTTCCAGGGCTAAATGTTCCCTGTTTCATATGGACAAACTAAAGCTTCTTTTTACCCTTTAAGCATTTATGGAAATTGGTAAATAGCAACATACCTTTTTGCATTTCATAGACGTTTTCTTTTTTCTCTTCTTTGTTTAACATTATATCCTAAAAGAAGAATCATTGCAAAAAATCAGTCGAGAGAAGCTCTGCTTTAGGGTTTTCAAGGTCTCATTCATTTGGTAACTGTCAGTCCTGTGTTGTCTGTGCCTAGGGAGGATTATAATATAGACTAAGATGCTGTCGTTAATTCCATCATAGCGATTGGGAGTCCCTGGCTCTGACAGATGAGCTGACAGCCCAGAAAACTCAGGGGAGACTCTGGAAGCAAATTCCCAGGCCTTATTATCTCCATTACCATACTCTCCCTAGACCAGAGGTTGTGATTCTGACCCTTCCTATGACCTTGGCCTCCCTGCCTTTGACAGATATTGATAAATAATGCTGAATGGGGTAATAATTCAGAACTGGGAACTGGCATACAGAATACTATTAAACACAATGCAGGTGTGGGTCTGTTTGAATAAAATTGCTTTGAAACCTCATAGGAAAAGATTTGAATATGATCATGGGAGAGAAATCCAGATTTTCACTTTGAATGTGCCTTTGTGGCTAGCTATCCTGTATGGCCTGTACTTATTTAGAGTAATCAACATTCAGGAACTATAGGCCATCTCTTAATGCTGGCAATCTCTTCAAAATATGTAGTTTCTTGTTTTTCTTTTAACATTTTAATTTTTTTTTTATTTCCATGTACATTGTTTTGTGTTTTTAAGACAGGTTCTCATCCAGCCTAGGCTAACCTTGGACTTGTTATGAAGCTGGGAGTGACCTTGAATTCCTGATCCTCTTGTATCTACCTCCCAATTGGTGGTTACAGGCATGTACCACAGTGACTAACTAAATGCAACACTTAAAGATTTCTTTTACTTATAAGGTGAAAAAATGTCAGACATACTTAAGGAAGCCAATACAGACTTCCTTCTATGTAGATTGAGAGATGATAAAAGCTATTGCCGCCATTTTAAGGAGATTGAATAAAAGATCTGGCAAATGCGAGGTTACCCAGAGGGTCTGTCTGAGGATTAAACGAAGTACAGAACGTAGGATCACATTCATTGACCTGGCTCAGTCTGTTTCACCACTCTATTCTGAACAAGAGGGGAAGGAAAAGTGTAGCGTTTCCACTTCTGATAGCCCTGTACTCCTTGACGTTCCTGGAACCTAATGTCTGCAGGGCCCTTCCTTCACGTTCCTCACCCCAAGAAGGCATTTGGATTGCTACTCTCCACTACGTTAGCTATACGCTCAGCTTGGCCGCCAGATGTGAGGGCATAAGGCACGGGTCCCGAAGGGGAATCTGAGCCTTGAAATGTTCACATGGGCTACATAGATGTTCACATGGTCTACACAGATCAACTTTCCACTTGAGCTGCAGTGGGGCACTACGGCAATGTGGCAACAGGAAAATGTTTGTGAGCCAACAAGTAAACAAATGACTCTTTGGTGTCTTTTCAAACACTGAAGTGTGATGATGGAAGTTAAGATACTACTTTTAGGCTAAGTCATTGCAGGGCTGGGGCCTGGCCCAGACGAAAATGTGAGGTCAGCAGAGTTTGCCTTTGGTTCACCCAGTTCTACCTTTTTGTGAACTTTCTCCCAGCCACACTCCCCAGAGCTTTTATTTATTTGTTTGTTTGTTTATTCATTTATTGGCTTCACTCTTCACTTAAACTGAAAGGCTTTTTAAAGTCAAATTTCAGAAAAATCGTGGGTTAATGATTTGGCTCTCAGTGGAAGCTCTACGATGGCAGATATGGATACAGTACCTTTAACCTAAAATGGAAATGATTCGATGCCCTCAAAGGCACCTCAGACATTGGTAGACAGATGACCATGGGACTGGTCATTCTGGACAGGGAGCAAAGGAGATTTTAATATGCAATTACTCTGTTCAAAGTGGTGCCTCCGCTTGCCCTGACATGAGCCCTGACTGGCAGCTCCCTCCACAGTGAGAGCTCTGTGATACTTGTCTCCGAAGTTAGTGAGCTCTTTATCATGAGAGGGATTTAAATGAAAATTGGGTGAGCACTTTGCAGAGATGGGAGAGAGAAGACTGATATTCTAATACCTGAGAATTGCATCTGACTATTTCTAGGATCCCATCAGGCCCTGTGATTTCGGGGTTACGTTGGGCTAGCTGAATCATGGTCCAAAACCCGCTAATATTAGCTAAGAAAACACAGATCTAATCTAGATTTAGTCTATAGTTGACTTGCTAGGCTAAACAGTTCCAGATACTGTTTCTGAGTGAAACCGCTAGTGAAATGGCGGTCTAAAGGAGGCCAGAAAACTTTGCATCTCAGCTTTTTTATATCCAAAGCAAAGAAAGCACTGCCCAGGGCCCTGTAGCTGCTGCAGTAGATGCAAGGAGCATTCCCGACAGGGAATTTAGTATATTACTGGGGCCTTGGCCGGTATGCTTAAAAAAGTTCTACTTTTTTTTTCCCCGTACAAACAGAACTGGCTCTTTTCCTTACTCCTATCCTGGGTAGATGGTTCTGGAAGCTTTCCACATCAGACCTGAATGAGGACAAAGGGAATTGGCAGGTCACCTGTGAAAGCTCTCTGTAAGAAGGAAAAATGGGAAAAGCCACTTTCACTGACTGCCATTCAAGAAAATGGAAGATTGGTCACACAGTGAGAGAAGGCCAGAGCGGGGAGTGTCCTTAGAGAGAGTCTCGTCCTCCTTCTGTCACACAGCAGAAATGAGCTCAGAGAGATGGAAAGCTCTTCAGCAAAATATAATCATTATGCCATTTGGGATTATCAACCATCATCTCTAACACAACTTTATACACATTAAAATTAGTACCTTGCATTACACCCAGCACCCTGTAAGCACCGGGGAAACCTAAGACATTTCTTGAACTCACCAATATTGCAAATTAAATGTTAGGGGTTTTATCTAAATCCCAGATTCTGGAATACAGGTGTTAATACAAGGTACATTACAACCTTGCATAATAAAAAATTAACTTGAAAAGCAATTAGGCATTATAGAGAATAGAAACAATAAAACCTAGATTAAACTGGACACAGTGGTACAGGCCTGTGGTTAGAAACAGGAGGATCAGGAGTGCAAGTGTTCAGCTACATAGCAAGTTCAAGACAAGCCTAGGCTATACAAATCTAAATAAATAAATTCTAATTTAATATAAAGAGCTTAATTTAATATAAAGAACTTAGAAGCCAGTGGCATATTTGAACTATATTCTGATCCCAGTAAGTGGCCAAGGAATAAACTTTTAGAATCTTCTCCACTGGATTAAATTCCACCTTGTTGACAGTACAGGAGGATATATATTAAGTTCATAACCAAGATCTGAAGAGGACAGCGGGGTGGCTCGGTGGTTAAAGGCCCCAGCTGCCAAGCGTGAAAAAGGGTCTGAGTTGGATCCGCAGGACTCATGCAGTGGAAGGAAAGAATCAAGTCTCGCAAATTGTTCTGTGACTTCCGTGTGTTCAATTTACAACTGAAGTAAGATCGTATGCTCTTTACTCCGTTATTGAATTATACATGATCTTCACATCAGAATTAATTTCTGTTGGTTTGTTCAGATGACCACCCACCTGGCACAGAGCTGCCCTCAATGTGCAGTGAGCACTGTCTCCTAGAACAACCCCTAAATTAGCCAATGGATGGCCACAGGTGCTAGGATCAGTTCTGAAGGGAAATGGGCAGGGAGAGTTTTCAATGTTCTGTTTCAGGAAAAAAGAGCACCTTAAACTCATGTCTGTGATGCACAAATAAATGGAAAAATTCTGGAAAGTTGAGTTTTAGATACTCAGTTACTAGGAAGCTGGATGACAGCCGGAATGTTTAGAAAGCTTTAAATCTTTAGAGTGAAATGGCTTCCTGATCAAGTAATGCTACAAGGGCTCTACTGTGAGCGGCAGTAGAAGGGAAGACCACACTATCACAGTACCTAACATCCCTCTCATCACTGGATAAGCACTGAAGACTGAGGGGTTCCTAGTACTATCAGGACAGGCAATCTCTTCCCTTATGGCCTGCCAAGTTGGCACCAGATAACCATTACTACTTTAGCTAAGAAACGGAGATCAGACTCTGGTTTCACAGTGGAAGGATATTAAAGGATGAATGGAGAAATACAGAAATACAAAATTCCAACTGTATGTCCTGCACAACTACTGTGTGGCAAATAGCATGTGTGTGCTGATGAGTCATGTGTCGCTGTGCATGAGAGTATGTATGTTCTTTAGAGAAACCCTTTTCTATTGCAGTAATGTGCACATGTCCAACTTTTATTTTCATTTTATCCTAAAGCTTTGTCTTCATTTGTGCTTTTTGTATGTATCCATTTCCACACCCACCTATATGTGTGTGTATACATATATATGTACATGTGTGGGTTTATATACAACACATTTTGATGTCTCACTCTGTAGAACAAACTGGCCTGGAATTCACGGCAGTCTGTCATTCTGCTTTGGCCTCTAGAGCACTAACTAGGATTGAAGGTGTGACCACCACCCCTGCTTACAGTTTGAAACCTTTCCAGGGTCAGAATTCAGTTTGCACACCTAGGAAATGTACTAAAACTTCTCAGTGAAATCTGTCAGGAACTGAGCACCTTACCTTGACAGGGTTTTCATATCGCCTTCTCACCTCCTCACAGTTCAGCAAGGATAAGGATTCTTCTCCTTTCATGCATCTCTGTAGCTTTTTTATAAATACAAAATCTTCACGAAGGCTTGCTTCCTCTTCTACCTGTTTTGAAAGAACAGGCTTGTGAGAAGTGTCATAGTGAAGAAGAATGCAGCTAACGATGTCTGCACCCACATTCACTTCCATAGCACTGAAGAGAGGAGGACTTTGAGAGCATAAATGGAGAATATTATAAGTTATTATGTTGAATTATTGCTGTCTGATGCTTGTCATTTAACAACCTAAAAAGCCATGATTCCGATGTCATGTTGTCTATGGCTCTGGATAGAAATCACAGCTATTCTGGCGACCTTTCATCACAAAGTGTATGTTTTTCAGTGTACCACCACAGCAATATCCTATAATTGCCATAGTTCTCATCAGCAATAAAGTAGTTTGATGCTGAGCTAGTTTGCCTACTTCATGGCAGTGTTCACAACATGGGGCTTTATAAAGGAGTTCATTCGTAATGTGGATTTATAATTACATCTCTCCTTTCTTTAATACTTGTAGAAAGCATTATGCAGTTTTAAAGAAATTATCTCTCAGCCCCAAAGTGAATGAGATATTTACTTTTCCAATATTGGAGTAATTAAATGTATGCTATTAACTTGTACTGTCAACTAATCCCACACCACGTTTTTGTCTTCAGTGTAGATTCCTCACTTTAAAAATGAGAACCAATACAGGCATAGTGGAAGATGTTTGCAATCCCTGCGCTTGCTAAGCTGAGGCAGGAGTGTTGCTGTGAGTTAAAGGTCAGTCTGGCCTATCTATGGTCAGTTCCTTATTATTCTGGGATAAATTACGAGACTCTGTCTCAAAAAAAAAAATCCCAAATCAACCAAACAAAAACAAAACAGAAAAATAAGGTGTAGTTTGCCAATGGCTTTGCCTGTCATCAAGGGCTTACTTAAAGGTTATATAGCGTGTTTGGGTCTACATGAGTTATAATTTCTCCATTACCCTCAATGTCTGTATACAGGCATTTGACAGAGCCCACCAAATAAGCAAACCATCAGACCCAGACCCTGTCTCTTCGCTCAGCAGTGAAATCCAGTTTGAGTGGGCAAGCAGATAGTCTCCACTCTCGTTATCTGTCTCCACCTCTCCTTATATTGATAGGAACTTCATGGCCTTCATTTAGGTCTTGTTTCAAGAAAGGCTAGCCAATGATCCCAGAGAAAATACAGCCATCCAGTTGTTGCCTCATCATTGTCCTCACTTCCAAGCGTTAGGAACAACTAGCTACTCGATGACTTTTCTCCTAGTCTCTTGTGATCGGCATTTTGAAACACAGCCCATCAGTGGAAGTGAACCAATACATGGATACAAGATCAATCCTGAAGTTGCCTTTTTCTAGTCTGCTCCCTCCCTGTCCTCTCTTGCTCCTATATACCAGATCATTTAAGCGTGTAAAACACCTCAGAGGAGCACAGAGCAGCTT
This sequence comes from Peromyscus maniculatus bairdii, assembly GCF_049852395.1. Classification (NCBI taxonomy): domain Eukaryota; kingdom Metazoa; phylum Chordata; class Mammalia; order Rodentia; family Cricetidae; genus Peromyscus; species Peromyscus maniculatus. Next base: position 18,893,564 of record NC_134875.1, read on the forward strand.
ATAATGGCAGTTGACATTGAAGAATTGTACCGAGAGCACCATTCTAATTTTTTTTTAAAATCTGCAAATTGAGGGCATTGTACATATCTGTACTAATCCAAAACACAATGGAATTTCAGACCAAATCAATGCTCTTTTTGTCTGGGCCAAATTTTTAAAGAAAAATGTTGTCTTTGTGGGGAAAAACAGTTTACTTAATGAAGCAAATTTTAGGCAATAGCCATAGCTGCTGCTGGTCCAGCACTTCCTATGTGTTAGGTACTAGTCTAAGTGCTTTCCCGGGCTAGACTCAGTTGACCCGTGGCATGGGTCCCACTTTCACCTCTATTTCCTTGCTGTAGAAAGAGAAATAAAAGCATAAAGTGACATGCCTAGAATCTCAGAGCAGTGAAGAGCCAAGCTAGGATTTGAAACGAGGCTGCCTGCTTCAGATCCCAAGATCTTTGTCAGAGGCAAAAATGTGAGACCGCCACTGTCTAGTCAATAAGCATTATGCAACAAGACTATTAATCCACTTAAGGATTGAGTCTACTGTCCTCCATCATTTGGGTAGAACTTAAATCAACCAGTCCCCAAATCAATAAGACCCCCAATTCAGTTCATGAAGGCTTGTAGATCACCTTACCTTATCCAATCTTCTATGAAGATACACAGCATAAAGCACCGACCCAATCATCTGGGTGATGAGAAAAACAGTAAGTAAATACATAAAAATTTTCATGCTCATGGGCAGCCCAGTAGTCACGGATCGGGGAGAAGGCTGGCTGTATGTTTCTATCATGCTGGGTTAAAGTTGAAATGGTGTCTTCTGACCAAGAAAGTGGCAGAGGCAGCATGAGAAGACTGTCAAAGTGGCCACCTTACTCAGGATTAGTTAAGAGCGCACAATCGTCGCAGCCCACACTTCCTGGAAAATGTGCTTCGTAGTCTTCTGTCCCAGTCAAAAAAAAAAAGTTACGTAAAGGTTTTTTCTCTTCTTTTCTTTCCTTTTTTTTTTTAAACTGCACACATATCATTCACTTCCAGGCTTTCCCTTTTGTTAGTAAAGAAGAAACGAGTTTCTTCTTCCATACATTCATTCTTGCCTTGAAATGTCACAGACTTCTTAAGAGACAATGGCAGTATTTTCCTATCGCTGTCTAAATTTTGGGGTTCACCAGTTTCAAGGAAAGTGACAAATGAGTCCACTAGTAATAAACTTATTTCAATTTCAGTCTTACTCAGATAACCTGGAACCTGGTATAAGGGGAACAGAACAGATGTTTGCAAAAATATGGATTGATTTCATGCCCAGGGTGCCACTAGATAATCGCTTCTCGAGACTTTGTTTCTTTAATGTCTAAGCTCAATGAAATCTTGCTAGCTTTGCTACTCAAAAGTGCATGACATAAAGCAGAAGGGGCTCCCTATTTGCTAAATAAGTTGTAGCTGGAAAGAGAATCCGAGAAAAGGCCAAACTACCTACAGTGTTTGGAGAGTTCAGAGCAAACCTTGGGAATGAAGCTAAAGGAGAATGTTCAGCCTGATTGGGCCACATTGCCTGGCTCCATGGTTACAGTCCATTATGCTGATGCGTGTCTAAGGATAAGAACAAACTTCGGCTAAGAAACCTAGGTTCTAGTCCTCACTGCACCAATACATCCTTAGAGACCTCAGGAAATCACTTTGCTCCTCTAGAGCTCCGATTCTCCTCCATAAAAGGCAGCCTGTCTTCCTTAGCCCGTAAGTTTGGGTGAAGATGAAGATAGGAATGAAAGACTTTTGAGACATCTTATGCAATATGTAGTTATCCATATTGTTTTTGTTTGCTTGCTTGGTCGGTTGGTTTTGGTTTTTAGAGACAAGGTTTCTCTGTGTAACAGCCCTGACTGTCCTGGATCTTGCTTTGTAGACCAGGCTGGCCTCAAACTCACAGAGATCCGCCTGCCTCTGCCTCCTGAGTGCTAGGATTAAAAGTGTGCACTGCCACCACTTCCTGGCTCAGTTACTCCTATTTTTAATGGTTTTCTTAGCCTAAGCAATGAGGTTTTCAAATGATTTCTAACTCTTTATATAATAGAGAAAAAACAATAGCAATGGCCAAGTGACTTCAGGCTGTGACACTTTGTGCAGGATTCAATGTGTATGAGTGGCTACTGTGATGTCATATCAGATAGCCTTCAAACTGAGCACAGCTGTGGAAATCCCTCTCCCACATCCCGACCTCACGTAGAAACCATGATAAAACTGCTTTGGTGATTCCTACCAAACTGTTTTAAGAGACAAATAGGAAATAGTAGCAGTGCTCTGCTAGGCATGCCGTCTGTGGAGCTAGCGCCTGCCGTCTTCCCCTCCCACGCCTCTGCATCCTGTCCTGGGCCCAGACCTGAGCACTTTGTCACTACATCTGCTGAGGAGGTGGCTTCAAAGCAAGTGATCAACTTTGATCAGTCAAGTCAGAGGCTTTGCTTCTTAAGACAAGTGAGCATGCTTGGGCTCTCAGGGCTGTGTCCCAGGTCAACTTCACGTAATTATAGAAAGTTCTAGTTACACAGGCCCTGTGAAGATTAGTTTGGCCCAGCCAAGCTTAAGGGAGAGATTGCTCCAGGGACCTCGGACAGGCAGTCAGGGGTTTTTTGTGTGATCAACTTCAAGAAAGAGTCGGTCAGCCTTCCTGCTCCCCCTTCTTCATCGCCAGCCTCCTGAAGCCTGACTTTTGCCCACAACCCAACACTGAAACTGCTGCTTCTGCTATTAGCTAGCTCAGTTATAGTTTTGTTCTGGATGCTTTTCAGCATTCCTTTTTAGTGCCTTCTCTGCCGTTCTCCTGACTTATTTTTCTACCATTCTTCTGGTACCTTGAATTCTGTACCACTATGACCACTATTCCATTTTATTTGACAGATTTACCAAGTGTGATTGGCTGATAAAAATTGTATAGATTTCTGGTATGCATGATGCTATATGCATTGTGAAAATGATTGATCTTGTTTTTCACCAGGCGTTTTTATAGGCTATCTATGACATGTCCTGCTCACATTCCTAGTTTGAGGTTATCCGCTTGTGTCTACCAAAGACAACTGTATTCCACTATTGGGGATGTATATGGCTCAGTTATTATTACATATTTGCTTGCTCAAGTCACAGGCCACTCATAGATCTAAAGAGTTGCTTCCTCTTAGAATGCTGTCTACTCTTCATTTGATCTTCTTTTTTGTACCCATTACATGTCTTTAATCCCAGCACTTGGGAGGCAGAGGCAGGTGGATGTCTGTGAGTGCGAGGCCAGCCTGGTCTACAGACTGGGTTTCAGAATAGCCAGGACTGTTACACTGAGGAACTCTGTCTCACAAAACAAACAAACAAACAAACAAACAAACTTTGGTCTTCTTTTTGGTTATCTGTCTTTCCTTTCCCTCTGCTTTCTTCCTCTTCTTCTCCCAGTCACTGGCCTCACCGTGCACCTAACTAGAGAGGCTAGAGACCTGAGAGTCATTGGCGCGTCTGTTCTCTGTCTTACCTTAGATGGCTGTCCAGTTCCAGTGCTCTTCTTTCTCCCCACAGCTTCTCGGTTACTACTGCTTTGCATCATACCTCCTGTCAGCAACCAAACCCAGGCCTTGACTCCTTCCTTTTCTTGGCTTACTAAACTGTAGCACCCCAAATTGTCTCCTGGCTTCCTTTCCTGCCCCCCTCATCTACCTTCTACACTGTTAGATTAAATTGAAATCTTTTATGTGACCGTATTAGACAATCCAATTGGACCTAAGACTCGGTTCCAGACTCAAGGCAGTGCCATGACATGTGCCCTGGCATATTTGAATGTTTGAATGGTTCTGGTGTACTGGACTCATATTTCTATTCATTCCTTGAATCAATCTCTCTCTCTCTCTCTCTCTCTCTCTCTCTCTCTCTCTCTCTCTCTCTCTCCCTCCCTCCCTCCCTCTCCCTCCATCCCTCCCTTCTTTTCCTCTGTCTCTCCCTTCCTCTCCCTTTCTTCCTCTTTCCCTCCCCTATTTTCCTTTCTTCTTTCTTCCCTCCTTCTCCCCTCTCTAGCCCTGGGGCCTCTTTTTTGCTCTGCAAGTGCATGACACTGAGGTGTCCTGTCAGAAGCTTCTCTCTTCCTGTCCTTTTCACAATAGTCCTTTTGCATGATGCAACAATGGCTAGTTTTCCAGTTTCCAGGCTTCAGCTCTGTTATGATGTCTCATTCCGAGGCAGAGGTCCTTCCTGTTGGAACTTCCTGTACTTGTTTCTCTCTAACACTGGAAGGGCTGGCCATTGTGGTGGGCCCCACAGAGAGCTCTTCAGCGAAGCCTGGGCTGGTGAAGCACTGTCACAATGCTAGCACTTGGGAGCCTGTGGCATGAGCATAGTGAGGAAGACACCGTCCTGGTCTGCACAGACCCTTTCTAAGAACAAACAAAAATGAAAAGAAAACCTTCAGCTTTCTACATCTAGAAATGACTGTCAAACTTTCTTCCCAGCAAATATGGAGATTTATGGCATGCAGGAAAGTACCTGGAGCTCGAATCAGATGTTGACAACTGTTGATTTAGTTTATAGAAAGAATTAAATCAATGATGTGAACTGTCTCATTTTTCAGTTGTTCTGATACAGATTTTTAAGTTCCCATCTTTTTATGCTACTCCTTTTTTTGCAGCCTAGTCTCCAATCTGTAAGCAACAAGTATAAAGGGGAAAATTCTTTCAGTGTATTGTACTTCAACAACTTGTTTTGTGTGTGAATACACTTGTGGTTGTGATTTTCTATTGATAATCTAGAACAGAGTCATAATTTCTGCAAGGAAAATTATTTCCAGTGTATATGAAAGAGTTTAACTATATCAGTATTTTGTTTGTTCTATGAAGGGCATCACAGAGACTGTTTTTTTTCCTAACTATATCTGGAAGATTATCCATTAGAGGACATGGTTTTTATTTTCAGCACAAGAAATGAGCAAATCCCTGCCCACATTTCTTTCCTCATCTTTCACAACCCATTTATGCTCATCCTGCATGTTAAGCTATTTTCCTTTCCTTTGATATATTGTGCTTATTTATACTATTCCACGTGTACAGGCTGATTCCCATGTCCCTTACCATTAACGTTCAAAGTGAAATACCCCTCCCACAAGGTAGCCTCATCTGTGTTTAATCTATCATAATATTGTCACGTCACATCATAATTGATTTATCTGACAGCTCTGCCATTAGCCACTAGAACAGAGTGTTTGTTTTTGTAATTTCAGAGTATTTGACATCAGAAAAACTGTGGTGAATTAGTAAATATAACTACACTGTTTATAATGGGATAGAAAGGGAACGTGTAAAACATTTTAAGCTGGAAGAACAGTGCTGGGGTGGACTGGGGCTGGAGAGATGGCTCAGCAATTAAGAACACTGGCTGCTCTTGCAGTGGGTCTGGGTTTGATTCTCAGCACCCACATGGTGGCTCACAAGCACCTGTAACTCGAGCTTCGAGGAATCCAGTTCTCTTTCCTGACCTTCTTGGGCATACACACATATGTATACATATACATACAGGCAGGTGGAAGAAGAGACAATCAAATATATTTTTTTTAAAAAAAAAAAAAAGAAAGAATAGGAGGAGAAGAGGGGGAGGAGGGGGAGGAAGAGGAGGAAGACAAGGACTGGCCAGTCTTGCTGGTGACACAAGTCAGAATGTATTTGTTTTGAAACTTATTCTACTTCTCTAATAATCTCTCTTTCCTCTGGAGTCAGTTTCACTTGTTTATTTTATCCCCTCTTTGTCACAATGTCAGCTTCCCTGAAATAGCTAGTGATCTTTAGCTATCTATCCACAACCTGTGTTTTAAAGCCAGGTTTCATCATGGAGCCATGGCTGGCCTGAAACTATGCTATGTAGACCTACCTCATGAGTGCTGGGACTTGTAGCTGTATACTAGCATGCCCTCCTTGTGTTCTGGCCATATTTAGGAGTGGAGAACTGCTGATTTTTGTGGGTAGATGGCATGGGATTCCTCCGTGACTGTGTTGATCTGTTTCTCCTACAAAAGTCTCTCTGCAATGGGAGGGCTGGCTGAGGCATCTGTTTAAGTGTGTAGGGCCTGTCAATAAGCAGCCTTCCCTTTAGGTTATGTGGGTAGAGAGACAGGAAAACCAGAGACCTTCTCTAACTGATAAGGGAAGGAGGGCTTTTTCTGGAGGTGGAGTTTAGATGCTTGCAGTCTTGACTGATGGATGCTGTTTTTCCATTTAGTTTTTCTTCCCATCTTCAAAACCCTACGTGTAGCCCCTTTTCAGACAACTTTAGCCTGAGGGCAAAGGCTGAAAGCTGCTGCTGACAGAAATGTTCCTAGGGGACTTACAGTTATGTTCTGGAGGGTAATCAAGAGCAGTGGCTACAGCCCGTAATACTGGGCAGGGGGAGGGGTACAGTGGGATCTCACTGCCCTACAATTCCAAAGGGGTAACCCATTTCTGACATGGGGATTTTTGTTAGTTCTGTGGTGTTAGTAGAGGGGACATTATTGCTCCCTTACAGGATAACCCCATTTTAAAACTTTTTTCTATAAATCTATGTTTATATTGTGGGAAGCTTCTACAGTAGTGGCTTTTTGTTGGTTTTTCTCTCTTTTTATTATTAAGAAATTTTGTTTTTATTTTACATACCAACCACAGGTCCCCCTCTCCTCCCTCTTCCCGCACCCCCCAGCCTTCCCCCCACCCCACCCCCCATTCCTATCTCCTCCAAGGTAAGGCCTCCCGTGGGGAGTCAGCAGAGCCTGGTACATTTAGCTGAGGCAGGTCCAAGCCCCTCCCCCTACACCAAGGCTGTGTAAGGTGTCCCACCATAGGCACTGGGCTCATGCACCAGCGAAGGATCCTGATCCCACTGCCAGGGGGCCCCTTAAGCAGGTCAAGCTACACAACTGTCTCATCTGTGCAGAGGTCCTAGTCCAGCCCATGGAAGCTCCACAGCTATTGGTCCACAGTTCATGAGTTTCCACTAGTTTGGTTCGGTTGTCTCTGTAGATTTCCCCATCATGATCTTGATGCCCCTTGTTCATAGAATCCCTCTTCTCTCTCTTCGACTGGACTTCTGAAGCCACCATGATAGAGGGAGACATCATGGGGATAGGGAGAAACAGGGTACTAGGGAAGTTCCCAGGAATCCACAAGGATGACCCCACCATAGACTACTAGCAATAGTCGAGAGGGTGCCTGAACTGGCCTAATCCGGTAATCAAATTGGTGACTACCCTAACTGTCATCATAGAGCCTTCATCCAGTAACTATGGAAGCAGATGCAGAGATCCACAGCCAAGCACCAGGCTGAGCTCCAGTAGTGGCTTTTAATGTGATTTTTTTCAGATCTTAGTTTTAATTATCCCCATACTCCCCCCTCTACCCCTACTTCCCATTCCCCCACACTATCTAACCCCTCCTCTTCTAGTATTCTCCCCCCCCTGTCACTTTATTCTATATTCACTCCATCCTACATGGCCTCTTATTAATTTCCTGACCTCTGTGAGTATTCTGAATGAAACACACACATTTAAAGATTCAAAACTAATTCCGCAAATGAGAAAAAAGCATGGGACATTTGTCTTCCTGGGTCTGGGTTACCATGACTAGAATAATTGTCTCTGGCTCCATTCATTTACCTGTGAATTTCATAATTTTGTTTTTATTAACAGCTGAATAACATTCCACTGAGAAATGTAACACATTTTCTTTATCCACTAATCAGTTGATGTTTCAACTGCTTCCATTTCCTGGCTATTGTGAATAGGCCAGCAATAAACATGGGTGAACAACTGTCTCTATAGTAAGACATAGAAACCTTTGGGAATATCCTTGAGATTGGTGTAGCCAGGTTACATGGTGGATCTATTTCTAGTTTTTTTGATGAACATCTACACTGATTTCCATGGTGGCTACAACACCTTGCACTCCCACCAGCAGTGAATAGGTATTCTCCTTTACTCACATCCATGCCAGCATTTGCTGTTGGTATGCCCAAGAACTGTGCAAGCTCAAGCCAGATCAAATCCCAGCCTGGAGAGAGGGGTGGGCACCAAGTCCCTCCTCTAGCTGAGGAACTACTGGAAACCGATAGTCACTGGGAGATAGACAGTTTTCATGGTAGGTCGATGACCCTTTAGAGGAAGGTCGCACATCTAAGAAGATATGAACAAAACAAACTGGATTTGGTGGGTTAAAAAAGGACACAACACCGGTTGGGTAGTGAAGAGAGGACATCTAGGAGGAAATGAGGTAGGAAGGGTGAATAGGATTAAGATGAACTTTGTGAAATTCTCGAAGAACTAATTAAAAAGTATAAAACAAAATTCTGTACATTTTTTTGTGGATCATGGCAATATAATACTATGAAAATATCTCTCACATTCTAAGAGACTGGAACTTTACTAGACCTCACAGTTAATGTTAATAAAACTTCTTTAGTCACTTAAGACTGCTATCCTACTGTGTGTTTAATCTGCTTTTAAGAGAACAATGTAACAGTCAGCTTTATTTGCCTTGAATTTCCCATGTAATCAACTTTCACAACCTAAGCTAATGCATACCTGCAATCCAGTTCCTCTGTGTAGCTTTTGTGGTTGTTCTGGAAGTCACTCTGTAGACCAGATCCGCCCGCCTCTGCCTCCTGAGTGCTGGGATTAAAGGCGTGCGCCACCACTGCCTGTAATCTGTATTATGTACATGGGTTCTAGGCTCTAACTCAGATGTTAGGTTCATGAGACAAATGCCTTGAACTGCTAAGGCATCTTACTGGGCCCTGACATCACCTTTTCTTGTTTTGCATGGCTGCTGTGCTTACTTTTAATAGTTATTTTTGACCAATGATTATGATAGGCTTATGGGCTTAAAATGTAAAGGATGCACGATAATATAATGTAATATACAGTGCAGAGTCTTTCATTGTTAGCCAGTTTCTTGTGTGTATTACAATTATTTCATGAACATTTATGCAAATACATAGGCTCATCCTTTTATATATAGCAATGTGTACAGCATTCTGCTTCCTTGGTGTTTTGTCTTGTCTTTTTTTTAAACACTGCTAGGGTTCAAACCCAGGACCTTATGCCCGGTAGGCAAGCACTATACCAACAAGCCACCAAGCAACATCTCTAGCCTTCCTTGTTTTTTTTTTGTTTTTTGTTTTTTTTTTTTAATTTACACTGTATCTTGGAGCTTGCTGTATGGTTTTTGCAGCTGCATAGCACAGTAGTCTCACACACCATCTATCATTGCTTTTTTTGGAGACAGGATCTCACTGTGTAGCCTGAGCTGATCTCAAGCTGGCATTGCTCTCCCTGTCTCTGCCTCCCAAGTGCTAAGATTAGAGGCACAAGCCACAATACTGGCATGATTTCTACATTTTAAATGAGTTTTATTTTAGTGTGTATGGTGTAGTACATTATAGTGCTGTATAGTTATTCTATGATTATCCATGTTATAGTTCTGGTTATTAACCTTTTACTGTGCCTTTTAAATGTTATCCTAACTATGTATAGTAACATATGTGTGTATGTGCGCACGTGAACACACACATGTGCGCATGCTTCTGTATTGCTATGATATAAATGTGTCTCTACACATTCAGGTGTTAAAACTTTCGTTCTTCAATTTGGCAGTGTTAGGAGGTGAGACCTAGTGGAAAGTGCTTTGGTTCCAGAGTCCTCATGAGGGATTAATGTGTTTCTCATATCAACCCTTGTCACAAGACTGTATCAGTTACTCCAAGATTGGGTTCAAAAAGTAAGACCACTCTCCATTCTCTCTCTCTCTCTCTCTCTCTCTCTCTCTCTCTCTCTCTCTCTCTCTCTCTCTCTCTCTCTCTCTCTCTCTCTCTCTCTCTCCTTGCCCCTCTCTCCATCGTGAGTTAAGCAGCACAGGGACTGTCTATAGTCTGGATCTTTTTAAATGGTTTTAGTTAGAACACAGAGTTAAAGGTTTCTTCATGGCATTTTCTTACATATTTTCTTACACACTTTGTGTTGATTGATCCTGCGTCTCACTCTGCTCCCCATAGCCCTGCCACACTTGTATCTCTCCACCAACAGTAGTCCCCAGTCCACTTCATGTTACATGTCCCTCAAAGGCTGTCTTCTTAAGGCTTCTTCCCCAGCGGATGGTGCTGTTAAAATGCGGCAGAAACATGAAGTGGCAGGCCTCCTTGGAGGAAGTAATGCACTGGAGGAACGCCTTGGAAAATGATTGTTGTGTCTTCAGTCCCTTCCTAGACCTCCTTTGGCTCCCTATCATGAGCATCTTTGTTGAAGCACATGCTTCCTGATGGGGTGTTTTCCTTCAGCATAGAGCCATAGCAATGGGGCCAATCAACCAGGAGCTAAAACCTCTGAAACCCTTCTTTCTTGAAGGTGTTTGTCTCAGGTGCTTTTTCAGGGCCTTGCCTGCTGTGACCACTTCATCTTGTGTTTCCCAGCTTTCAGAATTAGGAGCCAAAACGTCCCTCTCCCCTTTTCTGATAAATTACTCAGTCTCAGGGATTCCATTGTAGCATCAGACAAAATTGTTGGAAGCATGAGCTGGGAATGCTGAAACTGTCCCCTTTGTATAAATGATGGACCACAATGTATTTATCTGCTACTCTATTGATGAGTGCATATATATATATATATATATATATATATATATATGGAAAAGGTATTTAATTAAAAATATATTTTTACTCACTTCATCCCTATGCACCAACCACATGTACCAACCAAACATAAGAAAGCCAAATTTCAGAGGCCCCTTAACAGAAACTGTATTATCTTTTTCTAATAATATATTTTTGCCATAACAAATAACCTTGTACTTAAGTACTCATTTAAGTACTTTTCAGTCATTTTTCATAGGCTCCAGAAGGTCAAAATTCATATGTATCTTAACTTTGGGCAATCAACCTGTAACCTTGAAAACACATCATACTCAAAGTGATTATTTTCCATTAGTTAGATGAAGTCATAACAAATAATTTGTGTTATATATACACTTTATTCAAAGCCCTAAATCACGTTTTTAAACCTCCCATGTGAAGTCCCTTATGACCTTAAAAATTTGGGTGGTGCCATGCAAGGTTCTCCATGCAGTTCTGAAGCACAAAGCTAAGACAATGCCATCTTCGATATCTCCAGTCAAGATCCTGTATTTGCTGGCTATCTTAGCAAGAAGCAATTTCACAAGTCACTCCCTCGAATCAGTTCATTCGGTCAAATCAATTTGCACTGTGTTCACACTGTTGGCCAAGTACTGAGCTGGACCTGGGGATACAAAAACCAAGATGAACTTGAAAGTTGAACTATATGTGAGCAGACAACTAATGGCAATGTGACAGACACGTACCACAGCAATGTCCAATATAGAGGTTCCAGGAAAGTTCAAGATGAGAACCTACTCAGGAGGATGGAATTGAAGGAATACATTAGGGCAGAAGAAGACCTTGAAGAAGGAACACCTGGCCTGAGTTTGCAACCTGACTGACAGCATTCCTTGACAAATCTTAGAACTTAGTGTTTCCCTTGGCTTTTATAACCTGAAACATGTCCCCATTTCTCTTCAGAATAGTCTAGTTGGTTCTGTTTACTCTGACATTCCAAAGGTCCAGGAGGAGTAAGCTAGGAAAGGACTGGGGATAATCACCTTGAGCATAGTTAAAGGCAGTTGGGAATGCAAGTATTTGGAGTGTTAGCCTGGTTTTAGTTTCCATAATGAGACCAATATCCTCAATACCCATATCTACCACCAATATTGATATCCATATCCTCCATCCAAGGCCTCCAAGGTGAACTTTCATTTATTTGGGGGGTTGGTTTAGACAGGGGCTCAACTATGCAGTCCAGGCTGGCCTTTATCTCACAATTGCCTTGTCTCAGCCTAAATGCTGAAATTATAGTCATATGACATGATACCTGGCTAAGAAGAACTTATTCTCTTCTTGGTTCTACTGTAAGTTTTAAAATATTGACCTCTGTGTGTGTGTTTGTGTGTGTGCACATGCCTTACCAGGGTGTGAATGTCAAAGGACAATTTTGGGGACTTGGTTATGTCCTTCTACCCTGTAGATTCTGGTGAATAGCACTCAGGTCTTCAGGCTTGGTGGCAAGCACCATTGCCTACTGAGCTCACTTGTCAGATCTCTACAGTATGTAAATTTTTGTAAGAAAATAGGCCATATGTATGGTTATGCTTAGACAAGAAACAATGGTTGCTTCTGGGAAGTAGAGTTGAAGCATGAAGGGAAACAAATTTTATTTTTTTTTTAAGATTTATTTATTGTCTGTAGTATTCTGTCTATATCTGGTGCCATATCTCATTACAGATGGTTGTGAGCCACCATGTGGTTGCTGGGAATTGAACTCAGGACCTCTGGAAGAGCAGCCAGTGCTCTTAACCTCTGAGCCATCTCTCCAGCCCCCAAATTTTAATTTTTGTTCTAGATCCACTGTGACCTTTCAACTATTTTTATAGCAAGTAATTTTATCTTTATGATAAGTTATTTCTGACAAACTCTACATTGAAGTGAACCTTCATGTACAGAAAGAGACGCAAATCATAAGCCAAATGAATTTTCATAAAGTAGACCCACTCTTTGTAGCCATCACCCAGATTTTAGTCCTATTACTATCTTTTAGCCATATTTGTGTCTCACAGTGATAACCGCTTTTATGTCTTCTACAACCAAAGACCACTTTTGACTGACAGGGTTTACCAGCTTCTTATCCTACCAGCATTTGGTATCATTCACATTATCTTAGTCATTCTCATAGGTCTGTAGTATTATCTCATTTCTGTTTTCATTTGTATTTTCTGTTTCATGACTTCATGGGGTTTTATGAGTGTTTTATCTAAATCTTTTAAAACAGATTTATAATTTTAATTTTAAAAATTATATGTGTATCTATATGTAGGTATGTGCATATGCGGGTGCAGTACCCACAGAGACCAGAAGAGAGAGTTGGAGTTATAGGTGTCTGTGAGCCACCCAACATAGTTACTGGAGTATGAACTCAGGTCTTTTGGAAGAGTAACAGAGCTCCCAACTGCTGAGCCATCTCTCCAGCCTTGTCTTAGTACTAAATGAGAGATTATATAAGGCCATGTTGTATGCAAGGCATAGTGTATGTTCATCCGTGTTCTCTCTCTGCCCTTTTTGGAAATCCTGAAAACAATGTCAGTGAGAGAGGGGGTCTCTAGAATAGTCGGTGGCTTATATCTGAAGGAGAATGTGCCTTCTCTTTCTCTGTCTTTATGGGAGAAAACGTTCAGAAGTGTGTATATTATTGGTAAAATTCTATCTCCTGAACAACTGCAACATACACACTTCTCCCCTTAAATACAAGAAATCCCCCTCCAAGGGATATTTGGAAGAAAGACACTGCCCCTATGACATCTTATTATATGAGTCCAAAAGGTTCTCCATTGATGTTGTCCATGGAAAGACTACCCAGGGAACCTAGTGATAATGGACATTCTGTCATTGAATCATTGTCCAGCATTCAGCAAGTACAGGGCTCTCTGATAGGTCTGGAGATCCCACGTGAAGGAAGAAAGGGCTGCTAGCTCTAAAGATAGAAAAGCAAAGGGGAAATTAGCCCCAGTGTACTGGGTAAGCAGCACATTAGAGAACTACTGGTGAGGGGGTGTGGGCTCAGCAGCATGAGAGGGAGAGTGGGGGAAGAAGCGAGAGTTTCCTGGAAGAATTAACACCAGGGCTACTGGGGGAGTTGTCTGGGCTAGGGAAGAATGCAGTGGGAGCATGGGGTATGGGAATGGGGAGCATGAGGAGGACCCAAGGCTGAAAGTCAGGAGATATATCTATCTCCACTTGGTCCAGTATTCTTGGGACCAAAGCTTTGCTCTGGGATCTTCATAGCAAGAGCACGGATAATCAGACCTAACGGTTGTTTTTATTATTATCATTTTTAGTAATCTTTTTGTTCCATGGTTAAGTGTATCAGAGATTGAGTATCCTGCAGAGTGGGGTACATTATTGGTACCTATTATCTTGAAAAGTAAGCCTGACATATTTGAACATTTCAGACTTGCCTGGATGTTTTAGCCTACCTTTAAGGTTTTAAACCACTCCCCCCCCCATTCGATCAGGCTCAGACAGCCTTATGCACTTTCCTCTGGGGCTGCAAAATGCCCTTAGGCTATCCTGTAACTTTTATATCCAGACATCTTTCTTTCCATATAGCTTTTCCCTGCCCACCCTCAGATTCCATTGCACTAGTCTTACTTCTTGATCTAACTTGCGAAAGAAAACGCCTCTCCTTCTCACTCTTCTCCTTCACTCTCAATTTCTGCTATCACGCATGAGGTTGCCCTCTTCAGCTCTGACCTTTCTGATTTCTTTCTGATTTCTCCTGTGGTCCCTTCTTGACAACTTCTGGTGGGGGCATTGCTTCTGAAATGTATTCTCTGCTCCCAACTCAACCTCAAGTTGTCCTCAGAGGAGCCCATCTTCCCAGGAAGATCCTGACTTAGGAGACCTCTAGCTCCACCACCTGTGTCTCCCATGGCCAGCCCTGTGCTTTCCTTATAAATGGGGAAACTGAGGCTCAGAGAAGGGGAATGACTTACCAAGCCAGGCAGCAAAGGAGTCACATGGCTGAGACGAGCCCGAGCCTCTTGGCTTCCAGCCTCATACGCTTTTCCAGAAAGCAGACTGCCTTTCTCAAGGCTCAGGGCTTCAGGGCGGCAGCAGCTCCCACCCACTGCTTGCACTGTGCACCCATCTCTCTCAGCACTTCCTGCCTGAGCTACTTCATTACTACCGACCAGAGCTGCCCATCTGTGTTTCTGACTCAGCAGTCTAAGCAAAGGACATCTAGTCGTATCTTTAGATGATTAAGGAAACATTGGGGGCAGGAAACATTTTTTTTCTAGTTGGGTAGGAGGTGATGGTGCAAAAGGAGGTGGAGACATTCAACTAAATAGTAAGATTTTAATGGCAAGTAATCAATCTCTCCGCATAAGATATACCAGGGAGGGGAATGTCATATTAAAAGATGTAGGGCTATCCATTGGATGTATAATATCAATGAAGTACTAGAGGGAGTCATGACAGTGAAAATATCATGGCAAAAATAGGGTGCTCCCATAAATCCCCTTTTGTAAAAACACGGGAAGTAGCTATAAGTAGTAGTTAGAAATTATCTAAGTTTCCCCTCTGTCTTTGCATCCATGCCAATTTTTGTCCACAAGCCAATAGTTGGCAAGTGCTACTTACCCTGAGCTTTCAGAGCCGAGTGTGACAGGTGTTCCTTTGTGAATGACTGGAGTTGAGAACTTCTCTCCACTGCACTGTCCCACAATGAACAATGCCATATGGGCAAGTGTCAGCTTTTGAGGTTTCCCACCTGAGTACATTCACATCCAACCTAATGACCCTGGTTTTGGATATCAAGATATTTTTTGATTGAGGAGAGCAGGAAATCAATTACCCTTATAGTTACCAGGTTGCTAATGCGTGCAGAGCTAACTCTTGAGGTGGGGTAACCAACCACATAGAAGCATGATTCAATAAGTGTGGGGGGGTGACAATTCTATGGAGTTGAAGAGTGTCCTCCAACATTCACATCTATGTAGGACCTGTCTGTTTAATGTGATCTTATTGGGAAATAGTCTTGGCAAATGTTGCTAGTTAAATTGAGATGATGTCATACTGGGGAGGGGGGCTCTAATTCAGTGGCTGTTATCCTGATTAAAGAGGCAAAATTGTACTTGCTTATAGCTAAAAAAAAAACCAAGAAGCAATAGAGGGGCAATTTAGATCTCTCTTGTTGTCCCCTCCTATACACACACACACACACACACACACACACACACACACACACACACACACACCACTCACGACATGTGAGGAGGTGGATGAAGTTTAAAGACAAGTTGCTACAAGTCAGAGATCTTCAGGAAACCAAAAGGAGGAGGCCAGGAAGGACCCTTCCCTAGAGTCTTCAGAGGCAGGGTAACCTTGCTGATACCCTGGCTTTAGACTTTTGGTCCCCTAGGCTAAACAACACTTCTGTTGTTTTAGGTCCCCCAGTTAATGGTAACTTGTTCTGCCAGCCCTTGAAAACAGACACAGCACTTCCACAGAACAAACTGGTCTCATCTTCTGAAATACGCTTCTGGAACGGCAGAGGGGGCAGACGCTTAATGGGGGCCCACTCTCAAGCAGAGAGTGTGTGCCTGCGCAGAGGAATAAGCTGAAAAGGCCCAAAACACTTCATAGTAATACGTTCTAAGACATCTTTGTCCTTTGCTTTAGCTCATTCAATTTTCCCTGGATGAGTACACATTATTTGCACAAAACTACATATCTGTATCTGTAATATAGATCTGTATCTCTATCAACCCATCTATGTTATCTTTAAGGACACCTATTGTCATGCATTTGGAGAGCACTTCCGAGTGAAACAGTCTGAGAGCAACTTCACTTCTTGTAGATAAGGCTAGAAGCTATTTTCCAAAAGGTGAGTGAGTAATCAAACCGTATTTGTATGTAGTATGTGCTATTCCTCAAAGAGCTCCCCTCTGTATGTTTTGGTCAATTTCAGCTGAAAGCCCTCTGACAGATAAGGAATCTGGGGTCCTAACAGCTGTTAAGCAATGCTTCCAAGGTCTCATAGGTGTTAATGCTTGCCCCAGGACTAGCTTCTAGATCAGCAGTTCTCAACCTGTGGGTCGCATATCAGATAACCTGCATATCAGATATTCATACTATGATTCATAACAGTAGCGAAGTTACAGTTATGAAGTAGCAATGAAAATAATTTTGTGGTTGGGGGTCACCACAGCATGAGGAACTGTGCTAAAGGGTCGCAGCATTAGGAGGGTTGAAAACCACTGCTTTAGAATGTAAGCTATGTAAAAGCAGGACATGTAGTCTGTCTTGTTCATAGATTTGTCTTCATTACTTGGAATAGTTCCTGGGGTATAGTAAGAGCAGCCCATTTGAGTAAGTCTGTAATTATAGTGCAATGAAAACATGCTTCTCCTGCTTTTGTTTAAACCAGGCTGTGGTATTCTGCTAAGATGAGCAGGGCTGCTGAGGGAGTCCTGCTAGTACTCTTTCCAGTGCCTGTCCTTCCATGTCCTCACCTTTGCTCCAGACCAGAGATTGTCAGTTCGTTCTTCAGTCTACCCTTCCATCGAACGTGCAAGGAGGCGGCTTCGATGTGTTTGGCAATGCATGATGGAGAGGAGCGCTGGAAAAGGCTCCCAACACAGCACCTCCCAGGAAGAAGATCCAGGTCTGGGGGGGGGGCGGGGCTCCGTGTGCACGTGTGAGCTTTGTCACCCACCCACCCATACAGCTATTTGCTTCTGGGTCAAAGGACAGGAACTCTTCAAAGAAACAGAAAGATGGATGAAGAGACAGGGTGGAGGGGCGGGGCTGGTTGGAATAGTTAGGAAGAAAGGGAGTGAAAACATATCTGGGGGGAAAACAAGTCAGAAAGGAAGACTTTGGTGAAATAAATGGGAACCTTTACATTGGAAACAAACGGAAAGGAGAAAAGGAGAGGGCTGCGGCCTGAAGAGCCTCATCTCCTGGGGTCCCTCACGGCTAAGCTGCCCTTCCCTAGTTCTCACCGAAGCCAATCTTTTACTTTGCACAAGGCGACCTTCCAAAGGATTGCCGTTCCGGCCAAGGCCTGGCCTCTAGGTCTCTTTCAAGTGTAAATTCTCCTGGGACACTACACCGTGAGAAAAGTCCAGGAAGCTGATAGCTCCGCCCCCTCCCCTGGAGGAGGCTTCTGTGCACAGCAGGGAATTCTGGGGACCCCTTAGCACTTCACAATTGTCCTTTCCCTGCCCTTTTCTACAGATGGGGTAGGGAGGAGAAGTTTAAAGAGGATCAAGGGCCAACCCATTTTCAACCAGTGTCTTGATTAGGGACTGTTTGTGGGTGATAGCCAAAGATTTTGAGAGATCACACATTTCTGAATCCAGGTAAGGCCATATCCATTTTATAAAGGACATCTTCTAGGACCTTTGAGATACCCTGTGATGGGAGGAAGCTCCAGGGCGTTTTTCTGCTTTGCCAGCATTGCTTATTTTTGCTCCCTGTCTTCTAGGTTCACTGTGCTAGTTAATATGTGTCACAGAAATGAAAGGTTCATGCGGCTTGCTGCTCCCCCGAAGTCTCAGACTAAGGAGACAGGAGTTGGTGAACAGAATGGGCTTTTCTTCCCTGTGAGCAGTGGGGAAGACAGAGGGACTTTGTCTGTTTGTTTGTTTGTTTGTTTGTTTGTTTGTTTGTTTGTTTTACCACAAATCTCATCTTAGGGGCTAGGGATCCTGAAGGGCTTTTATGAGAGAAAAAGAAAGGAATGAAGTCAGGCATCAGGCAGGAAATCCCTCACCTCAGAGCCTTTCTCTCCAGAGTTAGGAAGGGTCCTACCAAAAATCTGGACCTTATTCCTGGGACCAGCATCTACATTTCTTTCGAGATACTTAACTATGTAAGCTGAGGCAAAGAGACCTTCTTGTGGGGGTCTCTCTCCAGGTTTTAGAGTACTGGATGAAAGGAGCGGTTTCTTTTTTTTCTTTTTGTTTTTTGTTTTTGAATTGAAACAAGGTCTCACTCTGTAGCCTAGCATGGCTGTGTAGACCAGGCTGGCCCTGAACTTGTGATTTTTTTTTCTGCCCATGCCCCCACTGGCCCAGTGCTTGGATTACAGCCATTTACCATCACATATGGCAAGGAATGAGCTCTTAAAAATGAGGAACATATTCGGGAGGGAAAGATGAAAGGAATTAATTCTGTTAAAGACCCTTTACCTAGAAATTTGGTGCTCTGTTATATAACCAGTGAGTACAAAATATGAGTCCCAGCCAAATGTGGTGGTACATACCTGAAATTCCAACACTCAAGAGGCTGAGGCAGGAGGACCACAAATTCAACATCATTCCAAGGTCCCCAGAGAGAATTTGACTCAATAGAATGAAACACAAACAAACCGATATGCCAATCTAGACTGTCACTCATGTGCCTATACCTAAGAATGAATGCCCATTGTCTCTTAGTGTGCCTGTCATCGGCTCCTCAGCGTCCGCCTGCTTTCACTTCTTGGTTTTTCTGAGATAGCTGTTTGCTATGTAGTCTAAGCTAGCCTGGGATTGACAGAAATTCTTCCCCCACAGCCTCCAAAGAGTTGGGATTACAAGCTCGGGCCACTAGCTTCTTAAGCAAAACACCTATCTCACAATCTGCTCTCCAATGGCTATGTTCGTTCAGCTTGGGATACGTAAGAATTTTTCCAGTGGTGTGGAATTTGGGCATGTCCCTCACAGAGCTGAGCAACAATGGTACTTTCTGCATTTACAGAGCTAGCGCCTCTGAAACCGGAAATGTGAACAAAGCTGACTTAGTGCTAATACTTTCTCTTACTACTGTAAGAAAGAGGAAAGACTGCACTCGTTAGCAGTGATGTGCAAAAACCACAGTAGAGGTTTTGTAAAGAGGAGCATTTGTGGCTTTTGCACAAGTTATTCCTAAACGAAGGCTGAGGACAGCATATGACACTTTTCAAAGTAGCTTCTGGATTGGTATTTCACCGAAATGGAGATCTTTGAGCAAGACCGGAAAGACGAAATCTATGTTTCATGACCTCTGCAGGAAAGAAATAGTTGCACTGTGGAACATTCTAGAGTGGCAGGCTCAAACCATGGCCCGGAAGAACTGTTAGGTAGGAGGGGGCCAGACAGGGAAAATCTAATGCCCAATAAGGTTTCTGATAGTTTTCCACCCCCATCCTCTGTCTGCTCACCCAGTTCTGCAGACCTCAGATACCACCTCTAGCCTAGCATGAGGGCTCTGATTAAACATCCAGGAAAGGAGAAAGCAGAGGAAAGAAAGAAGAAACAAATGAATGCCAATTTCAGGCAGTCCAGGACTCTTTGAGGCTTGAAGTTGCCTGCAAAAGCACCGACTCTGTCTGGAACCCAGCTGTCCTGATAGTGCACCTAGGCATGCCGGGCATGGAGACGTGATCCTAAAAGAAGCCAGTGCTGATTCAGAAACTATCCAGACCGAACGAAGTAAGAAAGAAATGAGAGCCTTGCTGCTGACACATACGAATGTCTGTCTCTTTGACAGACTAAGCTGCGCCCTTTGTAGTAAGGAAGCTGCCTCACAACCAAGATCCTCCTGACTGTCCCTTTCCCCACCTTCCCTCACATGCACGGGAAGGGGATTTTGCCTGAAATCTTCTTACCCCCTCAAAGAAGGCCTCCCATGGAAGGGAATGCAATCGCCTTGAATTCGGTGCAGGAATGCCTGGAGAAAGTGTCACTATGTCTAGACAGACTTCGTATTGTCTGGTCTTTGGTTCAAATCATTTCCAAAGAGGATTGTTTTCAAACTATAGTCTGCACATTGGACACATCCATTCCCTTTAAAAGCTACCCATTGTCTATGGTCCTCCTATTTCCTTCTCCTCCTATGAAGTCATTTGAGCCTCAACTGTCCTACCTGCTCCTGTCGGATCCTTTTGAGTTTGAAATTTTGTGTGGCTCCTGACGATATGTACAGATGAGTACATCTTTACGCCCATTTTTCTGTGTCGTCAGTCTGTTGCAGCAAGCCTTCAGTGAGGAAGGGAAAAGTCCCTTTCCAACTGCAGCTGTTACTAGTGAATAAGTGAGCGAGAAGAACAATGAAGGAAGTTATGCCATTTGCAGAAAAGTGGATGCAAGTCAAAGTACTCATATCAAGCCAATTAAGCACATCCAAGGAAGAGAACGATGTGTTTCCCTCATTTGTGGTTTCTGAATAAAATTTTATATAGATACACACCATTGTATACATATGGTATGAAAGCAGAAGTAAAGCTGTTTAGGGGACAGAAAGGCCCATCAGAAGGGTGCGGGATGAAAAATGTGAGGATGGGGGATTAGGGGGAAATATATACTAAATATACAACCTGTGCATGGATGAAAGCTTGAGAACTACTTTAGCAAAAGAGAAAAGAAGCAGCAGATGGAGGTGAATGCAATGCGCTTGACTGCATTTCTTGAGCTGCTTTAGGCCGTGAACTGCATTAGGAATGTTCTGAAGGAGCCAGGTCTCCTAAACAGCATCAGACTCAACAAACTTCATGAATACGTTTTTTGTTTTTGTTTTTTTTTTTTCATTTTGGCCACAAAGAAGCAGTATATAGAAATTCTCAATTGTATCTGTGTAACTTCACTCTAAAATAACTTAGCTTTTAAGAATAAACTCTAATGAACAAGCAAATGTTGTCATACCAGGATACCTCTGTGCAAAACAAAAGCCTCACTCACATAAAATGTCTCATACAGAATGCTATCATTTGCATACAGCATACTAAAATAGCTGGGCCTGCTCGTACATTCTTTCACAATGTCATATAAACATGGACATAGACATATGGTGTTTTTTGATCAAAATCAGCTCCTCTGTTAATCCATCCCATGAATTCTTTCATACTCTCAAGGAACAGGTAATGTTGATACTTTTCCAAATGTTCCAGAACAGACAAAAATAAGAAACTGCCCTAGTTTTTCTTTCTCAGAGTCTCTCTGTCTTTTTATTTCTCTTTTCTTTCTCTCTCCTTTTCATTCTTTTCTCTTTACCTCTCCCTTCCCCCTCCTCTCCCACAGCCAGGATAACATATCAAAAATTTAACCATCTAATGAAGGGCACAAAAATGAAGATTCCAATCCATTGCACATATAAATATATATTGAAAATCGCCGTGAAAAATATTCGTGCTTTGAATCTGGCAGTAGAGAATGCTCCTATACCTGCAGGAAGACAAAACCATTTGCATCAAGACAGAATGGTTTAATATTTAAAAATCAATTAATCTAATTCATTTAACTAACAGAGTAAAGAGAAGGCATTATTGTGATAAATGGTGGTAAAGCTGAAAACACTCAGCAGCAATTTCTGATGACGTTTTTAGAACACATGCAAGACCACTGTTCATCATTCTGAAGCTCTATTAATTAGCCCTATTACCATTTTACACTTTGGAACATCTCACTGTCCCCTTATTTCATTCATACTGTCCTTTCCCCTTTTATCTATTTGAGACAGGGCCTCATGTAGCTCATACTGGCTTCAAACTCATTGTGTAGCCAATAATAACCTTGAATTTCCGACCCTCTTGTGTCTGCCTTCCAAGTGCTTGAATGATAGTGTTCTGGAGGATGGACCCAGGACTTCATGCACGCTGAGCAGGTAGTCTACCAACTGAGCTAAAACATGCTTAGTCTCTTTTTTCATATTTTCAATAGGGATAATAATTTGTACTCAGTATTGTAAGGTGTGCTGGTTGGTTGATTTTTATTCTTTGTTTATTTGTTTGTTTTTTGTTTTTTATCACTAGGGTCATTTGGGAAGAAGGAACCTCAATTGGGAAAATACCAAGTCTGTGGGGCATTTTTTGAAATGAGTCATTTATGTGGGTGGATCCAGCCCACTGCAGATGATGCCACACTTAGGCAGGCTATCCTGGGCAGAAGAAAGCAGGCTGAGAAAGCCATGGGGAGCAAGGCAGAAAGCAACATTTCGGCTTCAGGTCCTGCCTCCAGGTTGCTGACTTGACTTAACGTTCTGACTTCCCGCAGTGATGGAGTGTGACTTGAGAGTTGGAAGATGAAATAGACCCTTTCCTCCCTCTGTTGCTTTTAGTCAGTGTTTAATCATAGCAATAAACATAAAGTCATGCAGATTCAAAAATAATCTATGGAAAGTGCTGCCTCACAATATTTAACTCCCCTTCTTCTACCTTATTTTTTTCACCCATGCAACATTCATTAATACTGCTAAGCACACTAAGAGGGGTGATAAACTATGGTTTCATCGATTTCCTATTTTCTTTCTGTTTCACCAGTGGATATAGAGTGATTTAACTGCTTCTCTGGCTTGTTTATTCATATATGGTCTTACCAACTAAGTAACACTCTTCCTGATGACTAAAACATCGGGCCCCTTCCATGCTAACTCCTGGATCCCTTTAAAGTGTGATTATACTAATTGGCTTCCTTGGCTGTAGTCACTTAGTGGTTACTGGACCTATTTTCACACCAGAATCACTTTAGAAGTTTCCTCAGATTTTCTAAATGGGCAAATAGAATTGTGAGCTCATGTAGTAGTAATTTGACCCCAGTTAGACTTCTATTAGCTGCTACAGTTTGAATGGCATACCCTAACTTTTGTTGACACTATCCTCATTGTTTGGTATCAAGAGGGTAGAACTTTCATCTCACTATGGTATTTGGAGGTGGCACATTTAAGAGGTCACTAAAGTTCAATGAAGCCATAAAGGTAGAGGCCCAATTTAATGGGACCGTGGCAGTATAAGAAATGGAGACTCTGATGGGGTTCTCTGTTCGCCTATATGATGCCCTTATGTACCTCAGCAGTCAGCAGAGTTCAGCAAGAAGGCTCTTTCCAGGAGCTATAGTTATTGTGAGGCCTAACCAAGACACTGAGAATAATATTGGGAAACAAAATGATGTTTCACCCATTCACAGTGCTAGCTATTATTATCTCAAATGCCCTTCCTGTGCACCTCCCTGCCACCATGCTTTCTCCTTTAGCATTTGTTTCAGTTTTTACCTTTTGTGATTGCATTTGACCCAACCAGGTTGACTGTCCTTTGGAATAATTTAAAGCTATTTGCAGCCTTAATTACATCTGCAACACTTCTTCATATTTGCCTCATAATATAACTGATTCCTAAGAGTGTTATCCTATCTCTAGTTACTTCCCATAGGCAGGCAACTAGAGGGAATTATGTAATCCATGAACATGGATGTGACTGTGCAGGAATTTTATGGGCCATCATAGAACTGTACTTATTACAATGGCTATGTGAATAATCTCTTACTCCCTTGATAGATCATAGACTTTCCAAGGACAAGGGCATGCCTGCTTTGTAAAATGAGTAAATAAAGAACTGGATAAAAATAAGACATTGAGTATGTGTATATACATACACATTGTCTGTAATTCTTGGTAAAGATAAAACAACATGATTCCATATGTTTTTTTTTCAAACATCCCTGGTGGTATTTATTCCCTTTCCTCCTTCTCTCTCTCTCCTTCTCCCCTCCACATTTAAAGCCTCCCAATTTTTCCATTCCCCCCCCCCCGTAGTACCTGTGTGCTGCCATTACCCACTTTAGAAATACACCCACGAACTCTCAACAATATGGTTGCCTGAACAAAGCCAATATAATGACAACACCAGTTGTCATGCCAGTGTGGACAAGGGAAATTTCACATGGTCCCACCCCTAAATGAAGAGCTACAGGTGGTCAGTGGCTGCTGAGAGAGGGAGAAGCAGTTCTTCCAGGGACGAGCTCCAGCATAGATTGTCCAGTCCTAAGTGGCCAGCACTGTACATGTGCACATATGAGCAAACCTAAATGGACTCAGTAGGTTATATATGCATGTGTGCACATGCACACACACATATACATGTATGTATATTCATGAATTTTGGAGGAGAACCTGGGAGGAGTTGGAGATGGAGGGGAGGATTTGGAGCTCATGTATGGGTCTTTAAAAACTATTATTTTACTATTAATTTTAAAGAGAGAGACTAAGGAAGAAATCACTTTGCATATGTCTGTTTTGATTACCATTATGTAAAAAAAAAAAAAAAAAAAAAAAAAACAACGAGGAAGCCTTTAGAATTTCCCAAGAAGCCATAAAGTTTATATTTGGGTGAGAAGCCAGGCCAAAAACCCTCTGTGGTGTGTGTCACATTACCAGAGGCAGCTGAGGAGCTACCTGGCACCTCTGTTGACTTGGGCAGTCTCACCACAGCGTCTCCACACACCCATCTCCAGCTCCTTGCAAACCCTCAGAACCTAACACCTGGGCACCATGTGATCTCAACTGTTTATGAAGAGATCAAGGGCATCCTGGGTGAGATAAGTAGAGCGGTGTGTGTGTGTGTGTGTGTGTGTGTGTGTGTGTGTGTGTGTGTGTGTGAAGAAATAGCATCTAAAGACAAATGTAAGGACTTAAAACGATGAATATAATACCTCATCTCAAAGGTGTTGTTGCTAGTTTTCTGGGTTTTTTTTCTTTTGCTTTGATGTATGAAATACCACAGTTGCTATATATTCTTTAACAAATATCACTCTATCGTTTTACCATTCACTAGCCTCACTCCCCTTCCAATGACCATGGCCCTCTTCTGAGACAGGGCTCAGAATGGGTTCAGTCAGTAATTTTGTGGCACCTATATTGACATATAATTCCCATACCAGAAGATTCACCCATTTAAGGTAGAGAGCTCAACAATCCTTGGCATATGCATAATTGTGCAGCCATGGTTATCTCCTAATTCCAGACCATTTTCATCCCTCCTGCAAAGAAACCAGGTCTCCTTTTATGAGACCCATCTCATTTCCTCCCCATCCACCATTCAGTTTTGGATTGCAGCAAGATCACTGTCGCCCAGTTTTCCCCCAGCCTAGTGGCGCACTAGGGGAGGAGATCTAAAGACTAATGTAAAGGCCAGTGTGCGTTCTTGGCCAGCTGTTCGATGCTACAGACCTCTCTTTCTGTGGCTCCATTTGTTAGACATGAAGGCTTTTGGATCACTAGAAGAGACTTTGTTCTTCTTGTACTCCACCCACAAACCACTCTGTAAACAGGGTATAAGTTTAGTTCAACAGCCCAGCAGTGTGAGTGTGTGTGTGTATGTGTGTGTGTGTGTGTGTGTGTGTGTGTGTGTGTGTGTGAGAGAGAGAGAGAGAGAGAGAGAGAGAGAGAGAGAGAGAGAGAGAGAGAGAGAGAGAGAGAGAGAGAGAGAGAGAATGCGTGTGGAGGCCGGAAGTTGATGTTGGGTGTTTTCCTCAATCACTTTTCAAGTATGGAGCTTACTGTTTCAGCTAGATTAGTTGTCCAACAAGCTCCACAGACCTGCCTGACTACCTCTACCCCTTCCTCAGCTGCCTGTTCCTCAGCATAGGCTTACAGATGCATGGCTTACAGATGCATGGCTTACAGATGCATGGCTTACAGATGCATGGCTTACAGATGCATGCCACCATGTGAGACTTTTATGTGAGTACCTAGGATCTGAACTCTGGTCCTTAGGCTTGTGCAACAAGTACTTTACCTACTTAGTCACCCTCCAGTTCTCAGCTCCCGTAACCCCGCATTATTATCACTCCCATTATGCCTTGACTTGTTCACCTCCACTGCAATGCCCCCCACCTCTTTAGAACCAACCTCAGCTAGACCTCCTCAGGAAGCCCCATGGCTCCCTAGTTTATCTAAACCCTTCTGGAAACTCAGTGGCCTGTCTACCACACAACCTTCCTTTTATAAAGGAAACCTGTCAATTCTTGTGCATGGTTTCAGAGGCACACCCTGCAGTGCTATTCTCTTTCTCCACCCAATGCCTCCTCTTACTGTTCCCGTACTCTTTCCTGTTTGACCTCTGGTGAAATACCACACGACTTCCCAATGTGGATTGGAGGTGCTGAGGAAACAGTATGGAGCTCACATGGTCCTGGTACTTGCATTGTCCCCAGGCCAGGCTTAGGACCTAAGATGCTTCATCTCCACGCAGCTCCAAGCAACAACTTTGAAGCTGGGAAGAGTCAAGTTATTTGGTCAAGCTCGGATGTAACACAAAGAAAAACTCCATGTGTGTCTGATTCCTGTGTTTGGGCCTTTAACCCCCACTCTATGAAGGAACTTTCTATAGGAGGAGGTTACAGAGCTGTAATGAGTCCAGATTTCTCCTGTAACAGATGGGTGTGGGGCCCAAGACAAAGCTCCACACTATAATCTTATCACACTCCATATCATGAAGAACATCCCAAAGGCACCAAGCTCTTGATTGTTCTAGCTTTGGGTGATATGTCAAGATAATGATAGGTGAGAGCAAATTGGGGGAAAGTGAGACCGCCTCCCTGAGTCTCAGTAGAGAAACATTGACTTCAAAGAGGCCAAACTTTAATCAAGAACTGATTTTAAATTAGCCAGTGATTTTTCTCACAAATTGTTCTTAAAGCTATCCAATTATTTCAGAAAGAGCTCTACATTCGAGCATGTGCCACCAACCCATGCTTGATGGAGCTCTGCTTTTCTGATGTGAAAAATGATAAGCGTTCATTGTGGGAAGCTTTAAAATGAAGAGAAATAGAGAGAAGGAAGCAAAAGCACCACAACCCAGAGATAAACGCTGATAACATTTTGGAGTATTTCCTCCGAGACTCACCAGCTTGCACGCTCCTGTTCTCTCAATAAAGAAATAAATATATTCATCAGGCATCATTGAAATCAAAGCCAGAATAGAACTGTGTAGTCCCCTTATCCTGTCTAACATTAATATTTTAGATTGGCTTACAAAATAATGGGTTTTCCTGTGGCATCTTTATACATATATATCAGTACATATTCCTCCTGTATCCTTGAACATGGCTTATCTTTAAATGGTCCTCTATTTGCTTCTGAATTTGTCCCTATCAGGACCTGATTCTTGCAAATAACTAAGTCAATTTTAACACTGGTTTTTCAGAAGCGCTTTCTAGAACCCTCAAATAAAAAGGCTAATAAATAAAAGGGATCCAAAAGTCCAGAGCAGCAAAGAGTTATGCAGAAATTGTTCTGGTAGCCAAGGAATTCTCTTGCATTTGTGTAGCACTTAATTATGTAGCACCAGGCACTGACACTTAACTGTCTCTTATATCCATAAATAGTTTATGAATTGCAAAAGCAGCAGGAGGTAGTAAGCTTCTGTGGTACTGTGTCCATGTATTTCTCCCTTTTCAATGACTATTACCTTTGAGAGTTTTGTTGTTGTTGTTGTTGTTGTCAATGAACTGAGGACACCCCTCCCCTGCAAAAACATCTTAGTGAATCTGGCAATGCAGTTGGTGGTCTCTGGGGATCTGGAGACATTCTAGCAGAAGATTTTAGCTGTGAATGGTATTCTTTGCCCAGGAAGTGCAGGTATCATCATGTACCTAACACATTCTTTGCTTCTTCTCCTCTGAGCTGAAGGCAGGTCTTGGTCCTTGTCCCTGGTGCTCAGCTCTCAGAGAGCTCTCACACAAAACTGGGCTGCACTGGATTCTCCACTGCAAGGAAGAGAAGAATGAGACATAGAGCTCTTGTGGTGGGGGTGACTCAGAGTTTCTCTGGGCATAGTCACTAAGAGGCCAGGGCCCAGGTAAGCCCTTCCCCTAGGCAACCGTTTTAAGGTGAAAAATTGCTCACCACACTGAGAATCTCAGTTTCTGGAAGATTGGGTTAAGCTAGAGGAAAAATCAACTTATGCTTTCAACCTTAATTTTACAATAAATGCACACAGAAACCCCTCTTTTACATAAAATTATAAAAAAGACCAGGAAGAAATTAATGCTATTGCCAAACAAAGAAAGAGAAAGGGAATATAATAACTCAGAAAAATTTTAAACACGATGATTGTTACATTTCCTTTTTTGCTTCATGTAAGCTTTTCATGATTATAATTAGGGTTTAATATAATGTTTGTATTCTGGTTTATTCATGTAGACTTTCCTAGTAAGAATCTTATTAGGAATGAAAAATATTGCTCCATGTTTTATTTTTAAATTTTAAGTTATTATTATTTTGTGTGTATGATGTGTGTGCATGTATGTGTGTATGTATGTGGGTGAGTATGTATGATTGTATGTGTATACATGTGTATGCAAGCATGCACACACCGTGGCACAAATGTGGAGGTCAGAGGACAACTTTTGGGGGTCAATTTCCTCTTACCACCATGAGTTTTGGGGGTTAAACGGAAGTTGCCAGGATGTTGTGGCAAGTACTTGTATCTACTAAACCATCTCCCTGGCACAAGGAATGTTTCCTTTTTAGTGATATTGCATCATATCATTGTGAACATGTGATTGTTTTCCTATTTCTTTGCATTAAGTGCAGAGTTCAGACATTTAAGACATGGCTGTTCTCTCAAAGAGGATTCACTACTTCTGGAAAAACCTGTCTTTTCTTGTGCATGGTTTCAGAGGCACACCCTGCAGTGCTCTTCTCTTTCTCCACCCAATGCCTCCTCTTACTGTTCCCGTACTCTTTCCTGTTTGACCTCTGGTGAAATACCACACGACTTCCCAATGTGGATTGGAGGTGCTGAGGAAACAGTATGGAGCTCTCATGGTCCTGGTACTTGCATTGTCCCCAGGCCAGGCTTAGGACCTAAGATGCTTCATCTCCACGCAGCTCCAAGCAACAACTTTGAAGCTGGGAAGAGTCAGGTTATTTGGTCAAGCTCGGATGTAACACAAAGAAAATCTCCATGTGTGTCTGATTCCTGTGTTTGGGCCTTTAACCTCCACTCTATGAAGAAACTTTCTATAGGAGGAGGTTACAGAGCTGTAATGAGTCCAGATTTCTCCTGTAACAGATGGGTGTGGGACCCAAGACAGAGCTCCACAATGACTCCTGTAATTCCTAATTAGGTCTAAATCCATGAGCACCATCAACTTGAGGTCTTTCTGAACAGTCCAGAAGCAATGAAGTACACATGCGTGTAATGAGTGAGCTTTCGGTGATTTGAGTCTATCACCTTCAAAGTCAGATTTTTGTATTGGAACCTACAAACTTCTCCTAACAAGAGTGCTATCTCAGTGGCCTTGATGTGTGGAACCCTCTCTCACACCCCTTTAATCTAGTTGCTTGGTTTACTGGAGAGTGTGCTCTGGTGGGTTAACACCTCACCCCCATGGTAACCAAATGAGAAGATTCTAGCATCTTGGAGGGCACCAAATATTAAGGTGAGAAACAGTCTTCCAATATGAGAGATTCTCAACTAGTGGACTGGGGATAGGATCTCAGAATGGGATACAACTCATAGAGACCAATAAATAAATGCTTAAGGCATCCGGAAACCTAGAATTCCCATTGGATAAAAATCACTGCTCCTAATCATTTGTATCATGAGCTCCTTTTATTTCTCATTGTCCTCTTTAGTATCCTACACTCCAGGAGGACAGTGTGTTCTTATACAAGGAAATGTTCAGAACTGGTGAAGCTCATGAAAGAAACCAGCACCAATATATTCTCAAGTGCAAAGATCCATTTGAACATCATCTGGTATCTTTAGGTCTGCCAATTTCTGTCCTGAGTTCCAAGCAGGGTATCAACTCTTATATCAACACTCACCTTTGGAGGTTTTTTTGTTTGTTTGTTTCAAAATGTGCTTTACATGTGCACATGTTTATGGTGTATGTGTTTATGGTGTATGTGAATGAACACATATGTATGTGTGTGTTCATGTGTGTATGTTCAGATGTTTGGGAGTGCACGAGTGTGTCAGCATGTGGAGGCTCAAGGTTGACCTTGGAAGTCATTCTCCCATCCAAGTACTATATTTTTGGTTGTGAGCCTAGCCTTTAATGGCTGAGCCATCACTCCAGCCCGGAAGTCATTCTCAATAGCTCTGTACCTTATCCATTGAGGCAGGGTCTCTCAGTTGAACTCCAAACATGCTAATTGGGTAGTCTAGCTCGCTAGTTTGTTTCAGGGACCTCCTGCTTCTGTCTCCTGAGTCCCAGGGTTATAAATGGTCACCACATCCACCCAGTGTTTATGTGTATTCCACGAATCTGAACTCTGATTCTTAGACTTGCAAGGTCTCATAAGAACTACTAAAGATGATCCGTAGAAAAAAAGAAAGTCATGATGCAAATAAATTGGAATGGTTATTCTTGATATCATGAAGTCATCTCCAAGCCCCTCAAAAATGATCTTTTATTTCTTGGCTTTTCTAACACTGCAGTATATTTTTATACTGACTCCAAGAACATGTTTGTGAATGTATTTTTGGCTTTGTTCAATGGTGTCTTTGGTTGGTTGAAGTGAGCACTTTCCACTGAGGTTGCAACTCAGATACTAGAAGGTGAGCACTAGTGTAGCCTATGAAAATCAAAATTTGTACTTTGGTTTCATTTTGTTTTGTTTTTTATTAATTTGTTTTTATTTCATGTGCATTGGTGTTGGGTCCCCTGGAACTGGAGTTACAGACAGTTGTGAGCTGCCATGTGGGTGCTGGGAATTGAACTTGGGTCCTCTGAAAGAACAGTCAGTGCTATTAACCTCTGAGTCATCCATCTCTCCGAAATTTATACTTTGAACTGTAGGATTGTGAAAAACATGATAAAGAATAGATCAGGGAAGTCTCCTTCAGTGCATTTCCTACCATTTGTGAGAGGGAATCTTGCATACTCTTATAGTCTCCTGTCCTGTAGGAATGGTTGCTGGGCATTTCCCTACAAAATGATGCAAGTTTCAAAAAGACATGCTCCCATGTTATGGACCTCCCTTGCATCCTCAGTAAGGTATCTCAGTACCTTTGTCCACTAGACTTCCTCTCATTGATCTGACTCAAATGGAGACTAAGTTTGTGGTTGGAAATGTGACATTACCAAGAAAGTTCAGTTAGTACAAGGACTATTCTCAGACTCCTGTTTGCAAACCCAAGGAAAGAACTTTAGCAGGAAAGGCCATATACTGATATGCAAAGTTATCTTTTATATGCAATTTTTGAGAGGACTCGACGACTCAAAAGCTTACCCTCATTCCTGCTTTGTTAAATGAACCAGTTCAAGGAAATTTTTAGTGAAGCTGCCTACTGGTCATTTATGTTCAGGAAGGACAAACAAATTCTGGAAAATCAAAAGTCAGAAAACATAAAGAATTTGTTAAGCTAGCAGTTTCAAAATTATACCCCACCTAACCTTTGTTGTTGTTTTTTTTTCTTTTTATTTTATTTTCTCTTTGCTCTGGATCATCTTTTGCTGGAAGTAGAAATGTGGCTTTATATAACTAGAAACTACTGAGGACATTACCAATTAGAAGCTAAGAGAGGCAAGAAGTCAGTTTATGGTTACATTATGTGTAAACAGATGATAAGAATATGGTAAACAGGACAGAAGAACATAGATTCATGAAATGTTAACTTGACCATGGAGCATATTAAAATGCAGATTCCAAGAATATAGCAGCAGAGATTCTGACCCAGTGAATATGGGACTGAATCCTAGACATGGACAAAATTCATTAACTTTACACATTTTTAAAAAGGCATCTTAGGAGATTATATCATTTGCTTAATGACTGTAATGATAACTCTCTGAAGCCTTGGCTCCTCAACTCTGAGGCTTTTCCTCTCCGTGTGGATTCTAGAATGAGTTCTTTTCTTTGGAGCTCTCATCTGAGTCTAAGCCAATGGTCAAGTCCTGTTTTTGTCAAATGGCACCAGAGCCAGAGCTCTCAGACCGAATCAACTATGCTGGTAGGGGTGAGGCATCCTACAATGCATATATGGTCCTCTTAACCTCATTATTACTGACAAACTGGCTGAACTGCAACACCGACTTTCCCAGATCAGAGTGATAAGCTGTGACGATAAATCATCATTATTTTTGGCTAAACCAGCTAGCCATTTCACATATGGTTACTAGCCCCCCCTCCCAGGGCCTTGAAATTGAGGGGTCTTGTTAAGGACGTTCTCTAGGAGTCTTAGTTCCTTGACCTACACAGGACATTAAACATTTGGATATGTAACTGACCATATGCATAGTTTATTAGTTTGTTAACCACAAACTTAAGGCTCAAACAATAGAAATGTATTGTCACATGACTGGAGGAGGCTAGAAGTCAAAGCTTAAGGTGCCAGCATAATTGATTCTCTTTAGAGATGCCAGTGAGAGGTCTGTTCCTTGTCTCTGTCTTAGGTTCTGCTGATTTGTTGGCAATCATTGGTGCTCCTTGTTTGTTGATATATAATCACAATTTCCAGCCGCTATGTTAACATCACATTCTATATGTGTGTGTTCTGCCAATTTCCCCATTTTGGTACAAATAATAGACATATTGTATTAAGGACCTATCTTCAGTACAATCTCCTCTTAACTAATTGCCTGTACAAACAGTACCTGTCAAACAGTATCATATTCTGAAGCATTGGGAGTTAGGAATTCAACACATGCATGTTTGGAAGACACAATGCAACCCATCACACAATCTTTATTTCTGTAGTGCATAGGGATGAGTGCTTGAAGGTAGAGGCAGTGGAGAGAGGGGCAGAAGACTAGGAACAAACTGAAGCATAACATTGCCCTAGTGAAGAGAGAAAAGTGTAAACGAGAATTCAGATGCTAGGGAGAAAAACCCATGAATTCTGTAGTAAAATCTCGGATCATATATTTTTATTTGGATTATATCCAACATTTCATAAGAATAGATGGTATAAAAATCGTCCACAAGCATGAATTAGTATTACAGTTTACTTATAAATATGCTCTTCTGAATCAAGAAGAAAAGACAAATTATGACTTTTTTATTCTATGGAACTTTCTAATATAAAGTTTCCCAAAGTTCTTAACTCTGAGGGGAAAACAGCAATAGATTACCTTAGAGAAACTAAAAAGGTATTCATCATCAAATCTTTCCCCAATGAGAATAGAAGGCAGAGATGTTACAGGCTTCTTATTCAGGTTCCCCTTAAGTGAAATGTAGCTGTGGCTTACTTGAAAAAAAAAATGGAGGACATAGCTACAAGGTAGTCTGCTGCAAAGAGGAAAGACTGCAGAGCGGAATGGAAAAAGCCAAATGTGGCGGTGACATTTGCTTGAATGGGCTCGACATTTCACTAACAGAGATTAGGAAGCTATTTTAAGTCAGGGGTTATTTGGTTTCGAATGTGAGCTTTGGTTGTTTAAACAGCCTTCGCTCAATCAGAACCTCACCGGCCACATGCTAACAATCTGTGGGATGCCTCTTGGCAAGATAGGCTACACATTCAGGGGCACTTGAGGAAACAAAGAGGGGCACACAGAGGGAAGAAGTGGGAGGGTCCATGTAATAGGCTCTGGCACCTGTTGTGATGCAGGCTAATCTCAGCTTCAGAGTACTTTGGGGGAATTAGAAAGTGAATGCTGAGTCACTTACCCAGACTTTCTAGAAGGCAAAGGTGGGCAATACTAGGTTTTGGTGGTCACAGAATGTGGCTTCTGGTGGGCGACAGTCTAGCTACTCTGGAGCTCAAAAAAAGAGTAGAAAGAGGGAGGAGAAATGCTGCACTGGAGTTTTCATCTGCAAGGTTCTCCTTCAACATGCTGCTTTTACTTAGTCCCCCTTATGGCCTACCCATGGGACAGGCTTGTGAGGCAGGACCATTTCTTACTCAAAGCAGCATAATGCCTTATGTAGTGTTTATTGTATGACAAGCTCTGTTATAAGTGCCGTGCATCTTATTCAATCGACACCCTAGATGGAGAAATGGAGTTACCCATATGTGAAACAGCTTGCCCAAGTTCATACTGCGAGCAGGTTGCAGAGCTGTGATTAGAGCTCCAGCCTAACATATGTGCACCATCACTGTAACTGAATGCTTCCCAGTCGGGGCACATGAATGAAGGATGGTGGCGGTGAGCAAAGCCACTGTCTGGAGTCATAGGGCAATGGCCTTTCTAGAGATGCTTATTTCCAAAGGCTAGCCTGTACATGTGAGACTGTCCGAAAAGCAGCTATTGTTGGATAGAAATCCTCCTGCAATGTCACTTCACAACAGAAGACTCCAAGGGTATGGTCACATCTTCTTGAAGATTCCATGGCTTCCGTACGTGCATCACTCATGTACTCACCCACATTTATTGCAAAGAGCTACTGTTACAGTTCTTGTTGACACCAATGAGTCTCGAGATAAATAGACTTCACATTCTGGGTAGCATAGCTGCATCCCAATGCTCCACTGCATGCAGCAGCATCCCTGGTGGCCTGGTTGCACCTGGAAACAGAGAATCAGACAGACCTAGGTATGTTCTGTCATGTTCAAGTGGCTTCATGGGCATGGAGAAGCCAGTGAACTTTCGTTTCCTCATACATCGATGGGGTTTTAAGATTATTTGCTACCTCAAGGATAATGGAGACCCAGTAAGAAGATGCAGGCAAAGTACAGTGCTTGTCTCCCAAGGAATGTCGTGATCATAGAGCATCAGGAGATTCCTTTTATACAGGGAACCCACCACTCTTAAGCACTGGAGCGACCCAGGGACTCTGGTCTTCTCAACTCTGCTCATTTGCAGTTGCATGAACAAGTGACGCCACTCTTGTGCAAAGTAGGCACTGAATGAGCGGCGACCGACTACAGTTTATAGTAAGGCCGATTGTTGATTCCCTTCACGCCTCCTCGGCCGTGCCTCACTTTCTCCGCCCGCTCACAGGCCTAATAATACTTGCCACCTACATGTCTTACTGCTGTAGAGAGGCTTCTTGTAGGCAAGGGGAGCGGGGGATCATTAGAAGATGTACATCTAACAAAGTGGAAACCTTTGAACTTTCAGAGCTGTGGGGTTGTCATGTTATCTTTATCTTTTAAACTCCATTTCGGCATTTCAATTACGTTAGAAGTGAATTGTTCTCTCCCGCTATCAAGCCAGTGTGTTCAGATGCAGGAGTGTACTCTGACCTCTTAGTGTCTTGCAGTCCAGCTTATCTCTCACTGGAAGTCCCCTGAGTGACTGGGACCAGATAACTCCCAGTCCCTGTCACTTCTGCGGCTTCTTCGTCGTATTTTGCACACAGGGAGAATGAAGGGTAGCTGTGCAACAGGAGTGAAATCTGGACCATCAAAGGCAATGGCAAGGGATGATTGCTTTAATTTCAGGAGAACTTGCTTACAAGTGTCTTTTCTTTCATTCCACACACACCCAATGAGCACCACTGGATGCCAGACACTGTTCTAGTAAACAAACCAAAGTCTCCGGCCTTGAACACATTATACTTCTGAGAGACTAGACAACTGGTGATCAAGTGGATGAATTCAAAAGATAACTTCAAGTAATAATAAAGGTTCAGCAGATAATGAAATGGGGAAATTAGTTCAAAAGATGGCCAGGATCGGAAGCTGGTTTAGTTGAGACAATTAAGAAAGGTCTCATTTAAAATAACTCATCTCACCCTGGGACTTGGGGACTAGAGGTGACCATGCTTGGACTTCACCTCTGGAAATGTCTTAACCTATCGGAGATTCCCTTTAAACTTAAAATCTGACCTAAAGGGGTCACTCTCACACTGTTCATGCCCGAGGGTGGATTCTGTGCCAAATCCTCCTCACCCCATCCAAAAGGAAGAAGCACAATGTAGGCCAAAGGTCTTAGTGGGTAGATGGTGATGTGAAATAGATGTGGATCACTTGGCCACCTCCGTCATCATTTCCGCCTTCTCCTCAAGGTGCTTTACCCTCTCAGGGGCAATCTTGAGATGATGACTGACTAGAAATCGGTTTCCAAAGCCATAGATCTTGCAATCACAGTTGCCATACCTGCATTCTTCCCTTCCTCTCAACAAACACTGGAAAAGCTCTGATTCATGGTCTCAGAGCTCTTCCACGCTGTGCGCGCCTCTTGTTCTGAGTCAGAGTGGAAGAGCTCGGAGCCTTTGGTTGGCAGGGCTTAGTAATGCGGAAGGAAACGGTTACTAGGAAATGAAGAGTTACACGCATCAAAGTGATCAGCAACCAAAGGACGGTGACTTGGTTCTTTCTTACATGGTGGAATAGAAAGGAGTAGGTGTGTGACAGACTGGGACCCAGATGACCCCCACACTACTCAAAGGGCCAAGGCCAGCTTCCTATGAAGCTGCCTAGGAAGTAGGCGGGGACGGCCCCTCTTGGGCCTCCATGTTGTTTATTTGTGCTTTCCTGAAATAAGCAATCTCAATCTTTAATTTCCATGTGGAAACATGGCCCACTCTCCCCTGCCCTCAGAATGTGGGTGTGCAGATGAACAAGAACACAAAATCATTCAACGGTAGAGTTTGTAGATAGTAGTCAAAGGCCTGAACTGGGAAATTTTACTCACAGAAGCTCTCCTCTTATCTCCCTTTCCTTTGTTTTGTCACTAAGCTGTGATCACAGTCAAGGTCAATTGAACACTCTGGAAACATTTAGAATCCAACAACAACAGTGCATAGCACTTTGCATGTGCTTTACCTCTGTTTTAGTCACTTTCTAAGAACACATTCAATCTTACAAGAGCTCTTGAAGGTAAAGATCAGATTATTATTATTATTCCCATTTTATAGATTAGGAAACTGAGGCCCAAGAACATTTGTGTTACTTGCCTTGCTTTAGAAGGTGAGGACAGGACCTAGGCAGACTGTTTTCCAAGCCTGCACACACACACACACACACACACACACACACACACACACACACACACACACACTATTCTAAATTAATTCATTGAGAATTGTGTACATGTATACACTGTATTTTAATCATACTCAACCTTACCCTCTCCTCCATATTCTCCTGGATCCCCATGTGCTTACATCCTCCTCCCAAATTAATATCCTCTTTTTAAAAATTGAGTCTATTTAGTGTTCTTCATGTAACCTCTGGAGTTTGGTCAACCTACCTGGAGCCAAACACTTAAAGAAAACTGAGAGTCCTCTTCCCAGAGGCCATCAACTGTCAATAGCTCATCAGGGAAGTTGTGGGCCCCTCCCCCTCCATGTTAGATTGTTGACTGGCTTGGTCTTGTGCAGGCAACCATAGTTGCTGTGTGCTTGTAAGTGCAAAGGTCCTGTGGTATCAAGGAGACACTATTTTGCGGTTACTCTTAATGTCTGTCACTTGTTCTCTGCCCTTCGACTGGTTGTGAGTCTACTAACCACCACCATTCATTACATAAAGATGCTTCTCTGATGAGGATTGAGACCTGCATTAATCTCTGTGTCTAGAGTCCAAGCCTGTCTCTTAATCATCATACTAGCCTGCTATTCCTGGCTACCTACAGCAGGTGCTGTTGAAGCTCCCAAAACTTCCTTCTGGTCATGTATGTTTGTTTAAACTCCGCCTCTGCAGCTTACTTCATATATGATTTAATGTACTATTTATCGTCTTCCCAACCACTTCCAGAAAAGATTGGAGGTGATGATTTATTCACTAAACACCTACCATCTGGCTTATAATTATTTTTTACAAACCCACACATTTCCCCCAAGTGTTTTTTCATATCTGCTCTTTCCTCAGAGAATCAGGACTGTGAACATCTAAAGCCCAAATGAGCACCATAGTATTTTCTGGAAAGTATGAGTCGGGTAGGCACAATGCCCAGAGATAGCCCTGACAGGCACCTTTGATTTTATTTTTAGAAACTTGGAGCCAAAGAAAAAATAAGACTAAACAGTTAAGACAAGAAACCAGAGTTTGGTTATTACATAGAACAAGACCTCCTGCCTGAGACTCATAGAAGAGAACTGAACTGGCTGGCTTATCTGTAATGCTAGCCATACAGAGTAGTATACTTCCAATAACAGAGTCATGGGCTTTATTCGAGGGGCAATAGGAGATGACTATGTATGGGCTTTGTGTTTTGCCCCAGAGGCTTATGATTGGGAAGAAAAGGGTCTGAAAGCTTCTGGGCAAGTAATCTATCCACATTCCTGGAGGAATAGGTCAAACTGGGAACAAGAGCTAAGGTTTGTAGCACAATGGAATGAAAAAAAAAATCCCAAGAAGCTAGTTGGTAAACTTGTTTTTCAACCATAATCTGCACATAAGTTTTAAGATGGCGGACAGTAGAACTGTGGTTCTCAACCTGTGGGTTGCGACCCCTCTGGGGTCAAACAGACCTTTCACAGGGGTCACATATCTGAAATCTTGAGTATCAGACATTTACATTATGATTCACAACAGTATCAAAATTACAGCAATGAAAGTAATTTTATGGTTGGGGTCACCACAGCATGAGGAACTGTATTAAAGGGTCACAGCATTAGGGAGGTTGAGAACCTGTGACTTAGAAGAAAAGTCACTAACGGTGCAGCTTCAATTCTGTTTCAGGCTCTTCCATGGATACCTTCTGTCATTTAGGTCATCTGGAAGTATTTTCTCTCCCTTTATGGCAACCCTTCTCTGTTAAAACTCTCTTTTAATACATTTCTATGACAGTAATAGATCAAAAGGATTTTTGTTTTAGATTAGGGCCTCATCGACACCAGGCTGGCCTCTAACTCTGCATAGCTGAGGATGGCTTTTAACTTCGGATCCTCCTGCCTCCACATCCTGAGTGCTGGCATGACAGATGTGTACCACCATACCTGTTTGAATTCGGTGCTTCACAGGGCTTCCCGCTTGCTAGGCAAGTGCTCTGCCAACTGAGCTGCATTCCCAGCCTTCATCAAAATGAAGCCCCAAAGGACTGCCTTTGTTTCTGTAGAGGGACACAGAGAAGGGAACAATCTTACATTTGAGACAAACAGATTTGCCTTGTGTCTAGAGTCCTATACCCCAAATCTCTTGCCCGCTTTAACCAGGGGTCACTTCATCACTTTCCCACTTTACTAGTGTTTTTTTTTTCTTTGCTTGAGTAAATGGCGCTTTTTACAAACCCAGCCTAGGCTTGCACTGCTCAGACCTAGAGGGCTTCTTTCCTGAGTTTAGGTGAGGCAATGTCTCCTGTTCCCAATGAGGGACAGTAGCACTTTTCAGGACAGTGACAGTCACTCACTGACCATCTTGTGCTCCTGTGTACCTGCTAAAGCACACAGAAGTCTGTAATGTCTGTGATGACTCTTGGCTGCCACGTTAACACTAAGCTTTAAGTCAGACTACCTCTTTGGCTGAACACTAAGGGAAAGGCCTTTCATTTGAGCACCCCAGGAAGTTGAATGGATGAAAGTTGAAAACAGTCTCTTTTTTCTGAGCATGTCACCATGTTCAAGGCACTTTACAAGGATTAGCTCTTCTTATCTTCCCAGCAGCTCTGGGAGGCAGGGAAGACCAGGCTCACCCCTACATTAGGCAACTGACAATGAGAAGGATTGGGGAACTCCCCAGTATCCCTCAGCTTCAAGAGGCATAGCTATGACTCAGATAACGGTAGTGAGAGGCCCCTGCCTGTGCATTTTCTCACCACACCATACTGTTTCTCGGAGTACCCTAATGAATGGAGGTGGAGCTGGGATTTAACTATAGACATCCTTTAGTTAGTCCTTAGATTCTCTTGATTCAGTATCTTAATTAGGGACCATTGGTTTAGAAACACCTTGTGGGATGGTCTGGTGAAATTGTATGGCCACACAATGGTTAGAGTCA
The DNA here is from genome assembly GCF_049852395.1 of Peromyscus maniculatus bairdii. Taxonomy (NCBI): domain Eukaryota; kingdom Metazoa; phylum Chordata; class Mammalia; order Rodentia; family Cricetidae; genus Peromyscus; species Peromyscus maniculatus. The sequence goes on from NC_134875.1 coordinate 18,933,666, forward strand.
TAGACTTTAACAGAGAGCTGGAGTGTGGATGTGGATGTGTGTCTATGGTGTGTATGGGGGAAACACAAAGAACTTACTAACTTGCCTGTGCCTTGGTTTCTTCAAAAGTAAAATAAAAGGACTTTATGTAACATGTAGGTCTATAGATTAGTTAATTGAGATAAACGACTTAAAATAGCCCGGGACTGGGGAGAGGACTTAGTTGGTAAAGTGCTTACCATGCCAGCAGGAGAACTTCGGTTGGTATCCCCAGTACTCACATAAAATCCAGATGCAGTGGCATGCCTCTAATTCCAGCACTGGGGAGGTGGAAACAGAAGGATGCTGCGAGTTTGCTAGCGATCCACAGTAGCTAAATTAATGACCTCCAAGTTCAACTGAAGAGTCTTCATCAAAACATAAGAAGACTGGAGAAATGCTTCCATGGGGAAGAGCATTTTCCATGTAAGCATGAGGACCTGGGTTCAAATGCCATGCACTCACATAAAAATAAGGTAGGAGTGGTAATGTGTTCTTTCCCACTCCAGTAAACATGTCCATGTGCATAACCACATACACATAATTACAATTAGCACATAGTTTTTATGTTGTATATTTAAGTATGTGTTGTTGGTACTTTACTCTTTTATGGGGAGGGGGGCCACCACCCAGTTCCCAAATAAACCACACACAGAGGCTTATTCTCACTTATGAATGCCCAGCCTTAGCTTGGCTTAGTTTCTTGCCAGCTTTACTTAACTTTCCCTTTGCCTCTTGGCTTTTTCCGTTCTCTTTCTTTTGTAAATCTTGCTCTTACTCTGTGGCTTGCTATGTAGCTGAGTGCCTGGCCCCTGATGTCCTCCTTCTCCTTCTTCCTTCTCCCAGATATCTACTTCTATTTAGTCTTGCTGCCTGGCAGCCCCACCTATCCTTTATTCTGCTTCACTATTAGACCATCAGGTGTTTTAGACAGGCACAGTAACACAGCTTCACAGAGTTAAACAAATGCAACATAAACAAAAGTAACACACCTTAAAATAATATTCTGCAAGCTTACTTTCTGGAAGAGGGTGAATAAGATATTGATCTAATTCATTGACTGCTGCTCTATATTATACATGTTGTCTTATGATTTCATAATTTATGGTGTGACCTATGATTTCCCACATCTGCCAAACCAAGGATCTTTCTTTCTAATACCAAAGAAAGATGTTTTGCTCTATCATACTCCTTGGTATTTTAGAAAGAAAGATCCTTTTGGCTTTGGATTTTTGAGACAAGTTTTTGCTTTGTGGACAAGCTGGCCTTGAATTCATGATCTCCCGCCTGAGCTTCCTGAATGTTAGGCTTATAGGTATGCACAACATATGCGCCTGATTTTTTTCTAATATAAAGCTAGGAATGGTGTCTCGTGGCTATAATTCTAGGATTCAGGAAGCTGAGGTGGGAAGATGGATGTGAGTTAGAAGCCAGCATGGGCTACAGAGTAAGATCCTATATCAAATCAAAAAAGCAAAACCAAAAACTTGAAACAAAAACACAGGGCTTTCCCCTTGAAAGCTGAGATATTCATCATAGCCATGATGTGAAATCAGTGGATGTGTCCATCAATGCAAGAACAGATAAAGAAAATGTGGGACATATATGCAATGAAATATTATTCAGCCTTAGAAAAGAAGGATACCTTGCTATATGCGGCAACACAGATGGGGTCAACGGAAATTTAAGGTGAAATAAGCCAGACAGACACAGAAAAATAAATAAATGCTGTGAATATTTTTTCCTTTTCATGCATATTTTTGAGATTATAATTACAACATTTCCCACTTCCCTTTACTCTCTCCAAACTCTCCCACATATCCCTTCCATCTCTCCTTCAAATTCATGGCCTCTTTTTACTTATAGGTGGAGACTTAAAAAGTTGATTTCCTAGAAGTAGAGAATAAAAGAATGACCACTGGAGACTAGGAAGGGGAGACGTGGGGTACAGAGGGATAGTGCATAGTGATTACTAAAATGCAGCTAGACATGAAGAGTATGCTCTAGTGACTTAAATACAATGGAGTGACTAGAGGTCACAACAAAACATATTTTATAAATAACTAGAGGACTGGGATTAGAAAGATAGCTCAAGGACATTCTTCAAGTACATTCTTCTTCTTCAGAGGACCTGATTTCTGTTCCCAGGAAATAATCCCACATTATGTGATTTGTAATTGCCTATAAGTCCAGCCCCAGGAGATCTAATGCTATCTTCTGGCCTATGTGGGTACTACATGCACATGGTGCATGCACTCACACAGACATACACATATACATACAAATAAAAACAAATCTTTTAGAAAAGTTGTAAAGGGAAAGAGTTTGGAGAGCCCAAACACAAAGAAATGACAAACAATTAGGAAAATAAAGATACTAATCACCCCAATTTATCATAACACCTTATAATATATACACTTTATAATATATATGATGACTATGTCAATTAAAGTATTTTTAATTTAAAAACCTAAAAATAAAAATCCAAAACACTAAGAGCTGAGTAATGTAAAACCAACCTCTGGGAAAGTGGGGAATTCAGACTTCAAAAGAAAATTCCCTTCATTTTTTTCCCCTTACATGGAGCTGAGTAATATAAAACCAACCTCTGGGAAAGTCAGATTTCAAAAAAAATTCCTCCGTGTTTTCCCCCTTGTATGGCATTATCTCTGTATGCAGGATTTTTGTTCACATTTCTACCATGCTATCAGTTTTTGAAACATAGCACTGCATTGATTTCTTTGAGATAGTATCCTGTAGCTGGAGAGCTTTTCTCTCCGGGTACCACCAAGTCCTGCCAGTCCCAGAGCCCACTTATAAAATAAACACACAGACGCTTACATTATTTAAACTGCTTGGCCATTAGCTCAGGCCTATCATTGTCTAGCTCTTACTCTTATATTTAGCCCATTTTTATTAATCTATACTTTGCCACGTGGCTCGTGGCTTATTGGTACCTTACATCTTGCTTGTCCTGGCACCGGCTCCAGGCAATCTCCCCTTCCCTTCCTGTTCCCTCAATTCTCCTCTCTGTTAGTCCTGCCTATACTTCCTGTCTGGCTACCGGCCAATCAGTGTTTATTTATACAGAGTGATATCCACAGCAGTATCCTATCTTGGAATTCTGCAAATGTGACTGTGACATGGAAAATCACCTATTGGTTAGCAAAAGAAGTTGAGCCATGGTCTATTTTCCAGAATAATAAATCACATCATCCTTGATATCCTATGCCCATACCTTGTGATCTGACCTCAGTGTAATACTTCCTGCAGGCAAAAACATTTTCTAGGTTAAGTTCTAACAAGTCCTGGAACATTTAATGCTATTATGCACACATGTATCCACTTACACTTTCATCCCTAAAACTAGGGAGGAAGAACCCTGAGCCATGGCATAGGATTTCACTAGCTTGCCCATCTTCTGCTAGACTTTGGACCTTCGTGTAATTCATGACTCATCCCATGAGGAGGCAGAGTACACTGCAACCTAACGTGTGTGATACTTTTCTTACACTTGAGTAATTTTTACTAGTCCAAGAAAAAGCCAGTTGCTAATTTCCATGCTCTCTTTCAAAAAATGTAAAGACATGAATCTTAGTGTAGTTGCAGATGTGTGCAACCATCACCCTCATTAATTTAACAAATCACTAATCTTATGTCTCCATATATTTCTCTAACCTTGATTTTTTTTTTTTTTTTTGGTTTTTTGAGACAGGGTTTCTCTGTGTAGTTTTGTGCCTTTCCTAGAACTCACTTTGTAGACCAGGCTGGCTTCAAACTCACAGAGATCCACCTGACTCTGCCTCCCGAGTGCTGGGATTAAAGGTGTACGCCACCACCGCCCAGCTCTAACCTTGACTTTTATATAAAAAGTATCATATAGCATATAGGATGGTGTGTCTCGCTGTTTTGCTTTCTAACGTAATGCTACAAGGCCCATCCATACCACAATATATATCAGCATTTCATTCCTTTTTATGGGTGAATAGTATTCCATTGTATGGACATACCATATGTCATTTCAATAAAGGGACTTGATTAGAGCATGTGGGGAATAGTGATCAGGGAATAAGACAGGTCTCAGGGAGTGGTGATTAAATTTAGTACCTGCATGTCAATTCTGGAAGTCCTGAAGACAGGTTACAGAAACATCATGTAGGGCTACTATGGCTTTGTAGGTAAGACAGAGAGGCCTTTGGCATGAGGTTTCTGCTGTTATCTTCCTCAAATTTAATTTCTTTCTGTGGTAATTTCATAATATATTAAATGTACTTAAATCCACCTCCTTCAAGAACATCCTCCACATCCTCCTCCCAACTTCTTTTCCCTTTAAAAGAAAATGAGTACAATTAGTGCTACCCATACACTCATGGTGCTTGGCCAACCTACCTGGGGACACCTCCCCCGCCAGAAAAACCCTCACTATCCCTCCCCCAGCATCCACCAACTGCCAGCAGCTACTTAGCTAGAGGTGGAGCTTCCTGAGCCCCTCCCCAATTTGTGCCGGAATATCAACTGGCTTAATCTTGTCCCTGTCTTGTGTAGGCAACCACAGCTAATGTGAGTTCATGTGTACAAGGATCCTGTCGTGTCCAGAAGACACTCTTATGCAGTAGTCCTCTTCAACTTCTGTGCCCTCGTCTGTGATGTTTCCTGAGCTTGGCAGGGAGGAACTGTGACACAGTTGTCCCGTTTAGAGCTGAGCACTCTAGTCACTTCTTATCTGTGCTTTGATCAGTTATGGGTCTCTGAACCACTGTTCAATGCAAAAAGAAGCTTCCCTAATGAGGATAGAGAGTCTTTACCAGACCAGTTTTCAGGCTCAGTGTACTGGAGATGCCCATCATTTGGCTGCCTATTGCCCTTAGGTCTCTAAATATCTCCAAGATATCAACTCCTCAGTTCTTTCTGACAGCTGCAGAATTAGCAGGCATTGGATAAAATCGTGCTCCCTTAGTGCCCTATGTAGAATTCTTGGAGCCTGGTTTTAAAACAAATTGTGATTTTAAATGATCAGATTCGTCTCCTGAGAGTGTGGTATTGGAAATCTCAGAGTCTGAACTCCCAGATTCAGCAAATCTGGCTGAAATGTTATAAGGCATACTTGCAGCAGGTTGTATAAAAGACCACATAAGTAAGGGCAAACGTTCTGAGGCATCTAGTAACTAGAAAAGGAAGAATAAATATGCAGAAAGAAGATGAGATGGAGGGCAAGATCTGGGCATCTGGAGGGAGAGCCAGGAATGGTAACCATCTCCTTCTGGAGGCTGTCTATCTTAGAAATGCCACAGGATGAGATCTTCATCTCCTTGCAATTATCTCTGTCTCCCTAATGCCCCGACACATTTTATCAACAAGTTTTAATGGGTCTCTGTTGCTTGCATCCTAAGAGACCCTGATAGAACAAAGTGCATAATGGACACCTAGTTAGTGTTTGCAGTGGAATAGAGGAGGCAAACTGGGGTAGCAGATGTTTGGTTGGATGCTGAGCATTGGCTTTTCAGCACTGGCGCAATCTTTCAGCATGGGGTGGTGGAAGAAAATTGTGCCTTGTATCTGGCAGGGTAAAGTACAGAGGGACAGAGACTTTATGTGAGCCTCCTGCCCTGAGACAAATGTTGTGTGCACACTGTTGTACATCTCTATATGGTGCATGTTCATGGCAGGGATGGAGTGGCAAGGGAGAGAATCTTGAAGTAAAAGCTCAATCTTAGGCAGGATATGCAGTAGATTCTGAAGCCAGAAGGGAGAGTGAGGCCTCACCATCAATGAGTTCACCCCAGCCACTTAGAGCTACATCTTTCAAAACCATCATGGGACAGAATTACTCTGCTTTAACATGTCTTTCATGACAACAGATGAAATGAAGCTACAATAGGGTATCATATCATGAGAATCTAGTTCTAGATTTTTTCCCCTTCTGTAGAGATTTACAGACTGGAGTCATAAAACTAGCGAGGCATCAAACCCATTACTCCCAAACTTCTCAGTGAATACCTGGAAAATGGTTAGTGTCCTGAAGTAAAGCATCCCCAGCAGACCACAGACCACATTAGGGAATGTGAATATATACCATTGTTATCCCAAAATTGGCATTCTCTTGAGCAAGCAATGTGATATAAACTCGATAATCTAGTTTATGGGTGGGATCCTACCTGGGGGATCTATACTTGACATCCTGTAAAATGTGGTGGTGATATCATGAGTGTGTACATCTGTTCAAACTTACATGTGAAATTGATACAAATGTTTGTGAATCAGCTATTAAAAAGCTTTATGAAACTATAATTTTTTGGTTTGGTTTGGGTCTTACTAAATAGTCCATGTAAACTATTTACTTGTAGCCCAGGCTGACATTGAATACTTGATCCTCCTACTTCCGAATCCCCAGTTTGAGGATTACAGTTGTACATTTTTCTTTCTCTTGTATCTCACCAGTTCTATGTGCTCACTATGGGGAAAATTAAAGTGCACTTGTGTACATGCGCATGGACACACACACACACCACAATACCTTAAAAAATCCATGGTAACCCTATACCCAGAGACCCATAGATAGCCACTGGTCACATAGCACTGTTAATTGGAGTTTTTCTATTTAATCAGTTCATGTCAATCTTCCTGGCCTTTTATCCATGCCAGGCTAGCATGCCTGTGGGCTCTGGTACACCAATCTGGCAGAGAGAAGTCAACACTGAAACAGTCCTGCCACCTGCTGCCCAACATGCTGTCCTAAGCATCTTTTGGTCTTTTTAAGCTCTTTTGTTTTAAAATGCTTCTGTTGGTCTTTTTCATAATTAAAAAGCTAATGTGTCTTGCTATAAAAGCATGAACAAGGAACCAAAACATCATGGTGCATGCCTGTAATTCCAGCACTTGGAAGGTGGAGGCATAAGGGTTAGGAGCTCAAAGCCAGTGTCAGCTACACAGAGAGTTTGGGGTCAACCTGAGTTACATGAGATTCTGTCTCAGAAAAAAATACAACAGCAACAAAAATTGAAAGAAAAATAAATAAAATAAATAATGCATGAGCAGAACAGATAGCTCAAGCATGAGGACCTGAGCTCAATCCCTGGCACCCACATAACCAAGTCAGAGGTGCTGGTGCATGCCTGTTGTCCAAGTGCCAGGGAATCAGAGACAGGGATTAACAGGCATGCTGGCCAGTCAACCTTAATTGGTGAGCCAATGAGAGGTTCTATCTCAAAGGACACAGCATTCTTGAGGATGACCCCTGCGGTTGTCCTCTGCCTTTCATATATCTGTTCATTGGCACCCATGCATAGAATTTTTTAATGAAAGCAATAGAAAAGCCTATGAATTCAAACATCAAATTGCCCTTCCTGAAATCTTAATCTCCCATGGTACCCACTGTGACAAGTTTAGTGTATATGCTTAGAGAGCTACTTGTTTTCCTAAGTGCATAGGATTCCCTTCTTCATTCATTCCAAAATGTTTGTTGGGGGAGATCTCTAGGTGCTAGGCTAGCTATTGGGATTACAGCTATGAACAAAATACCATTCCTCCTCTTTCCAAGTTTATATCATAGTGAAAGGAGATGGGCCCCTTAAGAAACCATGAACATCAGGAAAAGACAAAGAATATAGAAGGATGGGGAAGAACAGCAAGAAATCCTGCCATAGAACAGTTCTTTCAAAAATACTGTCCTTCAATGTCCAGGGCTGTGGCAGGGTGGAGAGTCATCATTTTATAAGAGAAAAAAAAGAGAGAGAGAGATGACAGCTAACTGCAATGTGTGTGTGGAAATGCCATAATTAAACCCATTATTTTGTATGCTAACTAAAAATTGATTTTTAAAAAGTATTATGAGATATATTGGCAAACGTGAACTTTGGAGTGATAATGACTATGCTTTTGCCAGAAAATTCCCTTGTTAAGAAATACAGAATGAAGTATTAAGAGGGTGAGTGATGCTAAGATTTCTGCAACTTACCCTCAAACTCCCAAATTTACTGCCAGGGAGAAGAAGGTATATAGAGAGATAGAAGACATGTGTCAAAATGTTACTTTTCTTGGAGAAAGGGTATCACTATGTAGCTCTGACGGCCCTGGAACTCACTATGTAGACCAGGCTTGCCTCAAAGTCTCAGAGATCAGCCTGCCTTTGTCTCCCAAGTGCTGAAATTAAAGACAAGTATTATCATGCCTGGAAAAATGTTACAAATTTTTAAATGAAATGTAAATAAAAAAAATAACTATTTTTTCATCGCCAGCATCAAGATTATCTGGGATATTTCTTTAAAATACAGATTTCTATACCACTTACATTTTTTTTTTCATTTTTTCCTATGTAGCAGGAACCTTAAAAGTTCTTATTAATAAAATCAAGAGGCCAGTTATTGGAGTGAACACTGGAAGACCAGAGAAGCAGAACAAGCCACAGCTACCTTACCTTGCCAGATACTCAGCTGGTCTTGTTTCCTCAGACTGGAGGCCTCTGAGTCCTCATCCAGAAAGGGTCTCAGCTGAACTGCTGCTCAAAAGCCTGAATGCTTAACCAGCCAAATGCTTCTAGTTTCTGGTCCTCACGCCTTATATATCTTTCTGCCTTCTACCCCCACTCCCTGGGATTAAAGGCTCACTTTCTGGGACTAAAGAGTGAGTCACCATGCTTGGCTATATCCTTGAACAGATGGATTTCTGCCTCTGGGATGCTAGGATTAAAGGCATGTGCTACCACTGCCTATCATCATGTTTAATATTGTGGCTGTTCTGTCTCTGACCCCAGATAAGTTTATTAGGGTACACAATATTTTGGGGAACACAATACCACCACATTCCTACTTTCATATTCTTACAAGCATGTACTTGAAATATCTTTTGGAGTATTTTTACAGGGTCTCACTATGTAATTTAGGGTAACTTTTAACTCATAGACCTGCCGTAACCTTCCAAGTATTGGTATTCCAGATGTGTGTCACCACACCTAGATTTTTAAAATGTCTTTAAACTTAGAAAAATAAAACCAGGTCACTGAAGAAAGTTCAAACAGAAGATAAACAAAAACACAATCTCAAACATGCAGAAATAAAAATGAAAATCTGTGTCTTGCCAGGGATGAGAGTGCACACCTTTAATCCCAGCATTTGAGAGGAAGAGGGACACAAATCTCTATGAATTCTAGCATAACCTAGTCTATATAGTGAGATCCGGGCTGGCCAGGGCTACAGAGTGACACTCTGTCTCAAAAAACCAAAGCCAGACCAACAAAACAAAGTAACTCAGAGGTTGTTTCACATGAACTGGTCTATATCTAATTCATGTTTTTATTGCTATACAGGAATACAGGGAAGGACACTATAGCTTACTTCTCCAGTTCTTTATCGATAGACATTTGCATTGTCACAACATGCTGTATGAAAAGGGATTCAAGCTATGTAGCCTGAATACAGAAAATGAGAGAAAAATATTGCCCAAGATTACTAGGGCAATAAATGCTCATGTTTTGTGTCCAGTGAAAATGAATGAATGAGCCACACCACCCTTGCTGACTAGCATCATTATGCCCATAAGGATTCTTGCATTTGGGAGGTAGGCTACTGGAGGTCGATGTGAGGGAGGCTTGGAAGTCATCTTTGATTTTCACTAGATGCTTGGGCCACTTATGGTTTTTCACTTTTTTCCACTTGCATATCATTACAAATGCAGGCTGAGTCGGGTGTACAGAATAGGGACAGTATACTCTTGATAGGTGTTACAGCAAAACTTTGTCTCCTCATTCAGTTACATAACAATCTCAAGCCATTAACATGCAACAGATCTTCTTAAAGCTTTGTCTCTGCCCAGTTTTTGTCATACCCCTACTGAGAACACTTGCTGCGCACAGGCATGACATAGTTTCAAAGTATCTATCACCACAAAAGTGACTTCCCAGAATAGCTAGTAATCTCCCTTCATCTTTGGTCCCATGCGAAGTGAGGCAATTTATGTGATTGGAAACTGGAAAAAACTAACTGCATAGGTCTGGTTAAAAATAAAGAGTAAGCAACAGGATTCTCTCTCTACATCAGTACTTAGGAGAAAGATTTCAATGGTTATTTCCAAGGCCTTTACTTTTCTCTCCAGGATTCCCAAAGTGAAAAGATTGGGGAGGGGTGTAAACAACATCTTGAATATAAAAAAAAATGTTAAGAAAGTTCTCTAGCCCACTGAGGAGCTCAAGTACTTAGGAGAAGAATTTCAATGGTCATTTCCATGGCCTTTACTTTTCTCTCCAGGATTCCCAAAGTGAAAAGACTGGGGAGGGGAGTAGACAACAACATGTTGAATAGGAAAAAAATGTTAAGAAAGTTCTCTAACCCACTGAAGAGCTCAAGCTTTCATCATGATGGAACTTTGATTTCTCTCTGCCATACTGCACCTTATACACGGACCCGAGCGGTATCAATAATCAGTAAAGAACTTCTTCATATTTGCTTTGCCTTTTCCTAAATCAGTGAGATCTGCTCTAGTTTACTTGGCACTACAGTGATTACTTGGTGGATGCTTCTGGGAGTTGTTTTGCATGGTGCCTTGACAAAGAGACAAGGAGGGGGGACAACAAGAAGACATCTTAAGACTAGCTGACTTCAGAAAGAATCTGGGGCCAGTCTTTCAAAGTACCAATAGAAAGCAGTCAGCAATCTCACACTTGGGTATCTCCAAGAAACGGAATGCTTAGAAATGTCAACGAGAAACATGATATTTTAATTCTGATATGGCACACACTCCCCTCAGGCTAAGAATTTTGTTTTTCATGAAGAAACAGTAAAGGAGAGTATAAGTATCATATCAAGCATCTGCTTCGTATGGTGCTATAATTATTCTCAAACTTAATTTAAGGTACTTTTACTCCTAGGGTCCCAAAGCACGATTATATTTGGGAATGGAGTATTTGCAGATAATAATCAGTTAAACTGAGATAAAATCATATTGGGTTGGAGTACATTGGACTGGTTAAATCCAATCCAATGACAGCCTTGTAAAAACTGCTCATGCGCAGGCATACACACACACACACACACACACACACACACACACACACACACACACACACACACACACTCGCTGTCAATGCCTCCAAAAAAATCAACTCTACTGATACCTTGAGTTCATACTTCAAATCTCCAAATCCATAAGACAATCAGTCTCTACTGTTTCAAGTGGTGCAGTTTGTGGTAATTTACAAAGGCAAACTTCATTGAAGCCAACACATAAGATGAAACATTCTGGTTGGATATTAATGCCAGAGGAATAAGGCACTTCAAAACCATCTTCATGCCATTCTTGCATCTACCCTTTTAGCCATTTCATGATACTCTTATACTCCACGAAACTTCTATACTCAGACTTCATTGTCCAATAAGTACCTCCATTAAGCCATTTTCTTTTGGAATCTGTGCTGATACTAATACTGTTGACAATTCTATGGAAACTCTGTTTTCTAGGCATTCAAGTAGAGGATGATAGTGGCATGATATCCTGATCATAACATCTACACAAGACAAACAAGTAGAGCAATGTCAAGAAACCCAACATTTTTCTAGCTTATGTCAGGATAAACAATGTTCCATCTACCTGGAAGCTCACTGTCCTCCTCCAGTCATTTCGTTGGGGTTGACCCAGCCCTCACTCAATTTACAATGTGCCTCTTCCAAAAGTAAAGTGCAATTGCAAGCTTCCAGAGAAGAGCTACTTAATTACTATTGCATTTGTCTTCCACTTTATTACATTTTAGAAAAGGCATAGGAGAACTAGCACCCAAACCTGCCTCAAAAAAAAAAATGATGAAAACCAAACTTTAAAAGTGGATTGCATTTAGGAGATGAACGTGAGGGCAACACTGCCAGGATTTGTTGGTTAGTGGGTGTCTGAGTTTGAGTTTCTATTGATGTCAAGAGACATCATGACCACGACAACTCTTGTAAAGGAAAAACATTTAATTGGGGTGGCTTCCGTTTTCAGAGGTTGTGGGAGTCTGTCAGAGTCCAGCTCCAACCTGTCGAAGGGTTCTTGGGGGAAGGAGAGAGGAATGAGGAAGTATTAGAAAGAAATATAGACGGAGACAGAGACACAGGCTAGCTTTGGGAGGGCCCTGGGTCAGTATCCAGCCACCTCCAGGTTTATTCCAAAGGGCTTCGCGTTTCAAGATCAAAGCACAACATACAGCCAAGTGTAGGCCCTTCAAAACACCTGGTAACCACGTGGGTGGCCAAATCATCCCATTATGCAGCCCTGCTGGGTAAAGCAAGCTCAGATTCTCTGACCATGAGTAAGGTCTTACTAGGAAGCCTCTGTGGGCCTCCACAAGAGGTTTAGTCCATTATCACCATCATGGTACGACATGGAGGTGTACATGGTACTGGAGAAGTAGCTGAAAGTCTTACATCTTGACTTGCAGGCAACAGGAAGTGGTCTGTCTCATTGGGTCTAGCTTGAGCATATATGAAACCTCAAAGCCTGCCTCTGGTGACACACTTCCAATGGCCACACACCTAAAGAAAACTGACTGTCCTTCCCCCAACAGCCTACACCTGCCAATAGCTCTTTAGCTAGGGATGGGGCATGAGCCATGCTGGAATGTTGACTTACTTGGTGGTGTACAGATGGCCACAACTGCGGTGAGTTCATGAGTACATCTAAGTCATATCCAGAAGAAACCATTTCATAGCACTTTTTTTCCATCCTTCATGTTTTCCATTCTTTCTGGATCCCCACTTCCCAAATGTTCCATGAGCTGTGTGTGAGTGATGATGCTATTGATAAATATGTCTCATTTTGAGCTGAGTACTCACAGTCACTTATTGTTATAACTTTGACCAGTTATGATTCACTGCTCATTGCAAAAAGAACAAAGTGCTAGAGAGGTCCCCAGAAATCCACAAAGATACCTCCACAATAGACTACTGGCAATGGTCTAGAGAAAGCCTGAACTGACCTACTCTGGTGATCAGATGGCCAAACACCCTAACTGTTGTGCTAGAAATCTCATCCAATGACTGATGGAAGCAGATGCAGAGATCCACAGCCATGCCCCAGGTGGAGCTCCAGGAATCCAATTGGTGAGAAAGAGGAGGGATTGTATGAGCGAGAATCGTTGAGACCAAGATTGGAAAAAGCACAGGGACAAATAGCCAAACTAGTAGAAACACATGAATTATGAACCAATAGCTGAGGAGCCCCCAAGTGGATCAGGCCCTCTGGATAAGTGAGACAGTTGATTAGCTTGAACTGTTTGGGAGGCCCCCGGGCAGTGGGACCAGGACCTGTCCTTGGTGCATGAGCTGGCTGTTTGGAACCTGGGGCCTATGCAGGAACACTTTACTCAGCCTGGGAGGAGGGGACTGGACCTGCCTGGACTGAATCTACCATGTTGAGCTGAATCCCCTGGGGAGTCCTTGCCCTAGAGGAGATGGGAATGGGGGGTGGGCTGGGGGGAGGGGAGGGGGTGGGTGGGAGGAGGAAGGACAGGGGAATCCATGGCTGATATGTAAAATTAAATCAAATTATAAAATTTTTTAAAAATCCTCTAACTAAAATTAAGAGCAGCCCTCATCTATGGGTATAAATGTGAATGTTTCGAAGGCCGTTTTTGACAATATGACTATTTAACAAAACAATAGCAGACTCCCATTAGGGCCTAAGTCATCGCTGATTTTCTAATAAGTGTCGAAGTCAGTACCTGTCACAAGGAAAGGATAAAATTAGTTTCTGAGAATGTAAACTTTTTTTTTTTTTTGAGTAAAACTGAAATTTATTATATGCCACAGTCGTCCTAGGGACCTCCATGCTATATATATAGCCTCTATGGTTCTATGGGTTGTGGTCTGATTGTTCATTTTATATCTAGAATCCACCAATGAGTGAGTACATACCATAACTGTCTTTCTGGGTTTGGGTTACCTCACTCAGGATGATTTTTTCTAGTTCCATCCATTTGCCTGCAAATTTCATGCTTTCATTGTTTTTCTCTGCTGAGTAGTACTCCATTGTGTATATGTACCACATTTTTTTCATCCATTCTTCCGTTGATGGGCATCTAGTTAGTTTCTGAGAATGTAAACTTAATGAAGACAAAATCAAGGCCAGAGAGGAAGCAATTAGTCCTAATAATTTGGCTACCTTTGCCTTTCCTCTCCACGACTCTGTGGAGATCAAATTAAGAAGTGTTCTAGAATGGCTGCCAATAATATTGATTGGCTTCACAAGATAATTACTCTCTCTTTGCCTCATGTTTCTTGAGTGAGCTAACTGGAGTTGCTATTTTCATAGAAGGGTCAGATGCTCAAGATTTTCCTTCCTAATTGAGAAACTATTTAAAGGGAAAGAGGACAAGTTTGAAATAACCAAATCACCAATTGACAGTAAAGATGGTCTGTGCCTTTTGGAAAAAAATAATATTTCTTGTAAATACGGGGAAAATCTTCTTTGTTGTCTTAGTTTCTTTTTCCATTGTTGATAAAATAGCCCAACAGAAGCAACTGAAGAGGGGTAAAGGATTTCTTTTGGCTTCCAGTCCCAGAGGGACATAGTCCATCATGGTGGGGAAGATAAGGTGTCAGGAACAGGAGGCTGGATGTTCACATTCCGTTCACACCCAGGTGGCTGAGGTCAACAGGGAGTGGGCCCAGGCTATAAAAACCTCAAGGCCTACCCCAAACCCCCAAATGACCCACTTCTGTCAGTGAAGCTTCACTTCCTAAAGATTCCACAGCCTTCCCAAACAGTGCCACCAGCTGTGGATAAGGTGTTGAAATGTGTGAGCCTTTGTGGGACCTTTTACAGTCAAACCTCAATGATTGTGTGCAGGGGGTGGGGGTCGGGAGGAAAGGTGGCACTACTAAGACTTCAAGTTACATTTTAAAAACACTCAAATTCCAGTTTAATAATGCTCCATTTTTAGGAAAGTTATGAAATATTTTGACAAGAATTCAGGTTTTATAGTTTCTTAGGAGTAAGAGACTGATGGCAAAATGTTAGATCCAAAATATCAAATGAGAATTCTTGCTACAGCACAGATCCTTAAAGCATTATTTGATGTTTTAAGTCACTGAACTATTCAAGATGTGATATGACAACTTCATAAGACACACACACAGATGAATTTTTACCACAATAAAAATGTGGTAGGAAACTTTCTGATGGT
Organism: Peromyscus maniculatus bairdii; assembly: GCF_049852395.1. Classification (NCBI taxonomy): domain Eukaryota; kingdom Metazoa; phylum Chordata; class Mammalia; order Rodentia; family Cricetidae; genus Peromyscus; species Peromyscus maniculatus. Next base: position 18,948,829 of record NC_134875.1, read on the forward strand.
TATAGATTTAAGAGCAAATATAATTCCCTTAGAAATCAAACAGGAAAATCCCTTCTGGGTGTATTATCCTGTAACAGTTGATTATTCTTTCCATTGTACCTCATTTCTTTCTATGAGTAGCATGGGACAAGGCCACTTCAGAGGTCCATATTAATTCAGGTCAAGCAGTATAACTGTGTTTGGGGGTGGGGAAGGTGGTAAGAAAGTTTACTGTGAAAGGCTCAGTACTTATTTATTCTCTACCATCTGTAATATGTAAGTTCTAAAGGATGAGGACTGATAGCCACTCTTATCTAGGAAAGTTAGCTCATGGAAAAGATTATTAGTTATTTTTAGATTCATTTTAAATTGATATACCGCATGTAATTATTTGTAAGGCATGGTATTTAATTCTATGAATATATACAATGTGTAATAATCAAATCAGGGTAATTAGCAGTCTTCACTCCTCAAATATTTTCATTTCTATATGTCAGAAAGTCTCAAAGAATTTTCACCTAGTTATTTTGATATGTGCAATTAATTTATTTAGGTTTGAATTACCCTATTATGCTATAGCATGTTAGAACTACTTTCTGGTACTCTATACCTATCCTCTAGGTAACCCCTTCCTCTAGGCATCTAGTGGCCTCTGTTGGATAAGATGTTCAAATAACTATCTGGATGAAAAGGAAATTAAAAGGCAATCCCACTTACAATATCTGCAAAAAGTGCCTAGGAATAAATTTAATACAATAGGTGAAAGATACATGCATTGAAAATTATAAAACACTGATAGGAGCATCACAACCCCAAATTGGAAAGGCATCTCATGTTTATGAATTGGCATAAATATTACTTAAATGTCCATTGCTGTGGGATGTTCTGTATGGCAAATGTGTTGCTCTGATTGGTCAATAAATAAAACACTGATTGGCCCGTGGCTAGGCAGGAAGTATAGGCGGGACTAACAGAGAGGAGAAAAGAAAGAATAGGAAGGCAGAAGGAGTCACTGACAGCCGCCGCCAGGACAAGGAGCATGTGAAGATGCTGGTAAGCCACGAGCCACATGGCAAGGTATAGCTTTATGGAAATGGATTAATTTAAGATGTAAGAACAGTTAGCGAGAAGCCTCCCACAGCCATACAGTTTGTAAGCAATATAAGTCTCTGTGTTTACTTGGTTGGGTCTGAGCAGCTGTGGGACTGGCAGGTGACAAAGAATTGTCCTGACTGTGGGCAAGGCAGGAAAACTCTAGCTACAAATGGTGCCCAAGGAGTTGGCAAGAGTTTCCACCTAAAACCTGAGAAAAGATTCTAAAACAGAGCTAAAAACAGCTTCCTAATTGTCTCTCTCAAATGAGCGGCAGCTGCCAGTTTGAGCTACTTGTGGGTTCCTGGTGTGTGCACTTGACCTACAGTATGGCAGGAATGAGGCCTCTGCAAGTGGCCCATTAAGCTGCGTGGTGGATTTAGCCTTTGCTAGTATAAAACAAAAAAAAAAAAAAAAAGAGGTTTCTGGGCTACATACTGCTTGGATAAAAGCATAGACCCAGAATAGCTCCCAGAGCTGGCAGTAAATGTACCACTGCCATGTTGGGAAGCTGAGGTGGGCAGAGCCAGCAGCCATAGTGCCGTTTCAGTCTTACAAATGCTGCAATTTAAAGCAATAGATTCACAATAAGACAGATTTAGATGTAATAGTTTACAATGTGTGTAAAATATACGTAGGCTTGAAAGAGACAAAAAAGGTGATATATACAGTTATATAAACAAATACATAGTTTTAAAAAATAAAGTCTTTAAAGAGACAGTAAAATTAATATAAAAAATAAGCCACATAAAGATGAATATTACACAGAGAATCTGGATTGTGTTGTCTTTGGGATTTTTAACTGCAGAAAAACATTTGATTGTAAAAGTTGTTGAGTTAAACCAATATGTATATATTAAAGATTCCTTGACTTTAAAATTTGGATATAAGGATGTGTTGCTTTGGAAAGGAGGCTCTGCTTTTGTTTCCACAGAAAGCAAGAGGCTATGGATTTGTTCCAGATTAAGATACATCAGGTTGGACCAGCCAAGACCCCCTGAAAGGGCTCCGATGACACCATGGCCCAGATAATCCAACGTCCAGATCGGATTCAAGGCACCTGGCTCAGACAATACAGCCTCATGGACTATTCCATAATCCTAAAATTTTCTTTGTGTCCCCATAAGATACAGCACCCCCCTCCAGTAGGAAGTAGTAAGAGAAGCTATACCCAAATTCCCAAATTATATGTAATTTTACTTTGTTTTTGAAAAAAAGGAGGGTGGAGTGCTGTGGGATGTTCTGTATGGCAAATGTGTTGCTCTGATTGGTCAATAAATAAAACATTGATTGGTCCGTGGCTAGGCAGGAAGTATAGGCAGGACTAACAGAGAGGAGAAAAGAAAGAACAGGAAGGCAGAAGGAGTCACTGACAGCCGCCGCCAGGACAAGGAGCATGTAAGCCACGAGCCACATGGCAAGGTATAGCTTTATGGAAATGGATTAATTTAAGATGTAAGAACAGTTAGCGAGAAGCCTGCCACAGCCATACAGTTTGTAAGCAATATAAGTCTCTGTGTTTACTTGGTTGGGTCTGAGCAGCTGACTGTGGGCAAGGCAGGAAAACTCTAGCTACAGTCCATATTACTCCAAGTGGTATGCAGATTCAAGAAGTACTAATTAAAATACAAATGAAAATCTTTTAGTAACTAGAATAAATCATTACCCTTCCTTAAGACCTATTACCCATCCTTTATAGTGATATGTTTTGTAGTCATAAACTTAACTTTAAAACTAGTTTTAGCCAGGCGGTGGTGGCGCACACCTTTAATCCCAGCACTCGGGAGGCAGAGCCAGGCGGATCTCTGTGAGTTCGAGGCCAGCCTGGACTACCAAGTGAGTCCCAGGAGAGGCGCAAAGCTACACAGAGAAACCCTGTCTCGAAAAAACAACAAAAAAAAAACAAAAAACAACTAGTTTTAAAGTATATTAACAGTACAATGTTCTGTCTGCTGAGAGAAACACTCTTCTGGGAAATGATCTTTTCTCTGCTCCAAGCATGACTTGACTTTAATTTTTAAGTAAATCATATGAATCATTATAACATTTTTTGGCCTTGCCTTTTCTTTCACTGAGAAATATATGAGCACTTAGCTTTCGGTGATAAAAAATATTAGTTGTATTCAATCTCAAGGTAACTGGACTTAATGATTTTATAAGAAACTTTTTTTTTTACATATTTACAAACTAGCTTTTCTCTGAAAGTCTCTCCTAACAATGGACTATCGAGCATGTTAGGAAGTGGAGAGTAACTCCTGAAGATCATCCATCCTTTCTCTCAAAACCAATAAATAGCTGGTATTGGTAGTGCACGTCTTCAATCTCAGCACTCAGGTTATAGAAGCAAGAGGATCAGGGATTCTAGGCTAGCCTCAGCTACAGTGAGCTAAAGCCCAGCCTGGATCTCATGGCATCATGTCTCTAAAACAGAACAAAACAAAACAAACACCCAAGTAATAAGTAGGCTTCCTGAATTGCAATGAAGATTTTGAAGTGCTTTTTAAAAGTAATTCTCAAATTTGTTTTTAGTGCTGTTTTTAGACACTAGGAACAAAGAAGGTAAATTAAGTAGCTAAGTGCTTCCTATCTATGAATGTATAAGCCAGCCATGGGAAGGGTGAGGACAACTGGAATAAAATAATAAAAGCAGTGGCAGAATTTTCTTTCATATTCCTTCTCATATCATTCCCTCCCCTCAGTCTCCTCTTCTCCACCCTCCTCTCTCTTGCCCTTGCTTCATTCTCTTGGATGTCTTCCACATGACTGGATTCCTAGCAGCTGGCCAGTTTTGTTCTGTTGCTAAGAGTTATTTCAACACAGAACTTTCTATTTCTTTCTAATACAAAGTATTAAGTATTCCTGGAAGGATTTTGATTGACTCAGCTTGGATCAGGTGCCCAAGTATCTACCAATCATGGTATCCAAGGAAACAGAGATCTATAAAAACATAGCAATCACTCTTTAAAGACATGCTTGGAGCAGAGAAAAGATCATTTCCCAGGAGAGTGTTTCTCTCAGTAGACAGAACTTTAGATGAAAGCCACTGCAATGAGGTTTCATCATCTTTGATGGAAGACAGCCGAGCACAGCCCCCAGCGACAACAAAAAAAAAAGTCTGGAAAAAGCATATATATTTTTATGTTGACTCCAAAGGACCAAGAAACTGAATGTACTTTACCAGTCTCTTCTTGAATGCAGATATGCCTGTGGTTTGGCAAGAAACATCCATTTTCTGTAAGGTTACTCAAGGACTAAGTAACAAAAAACTCATCCCGTTTTAATTATTCATACCAATACTTGATACTTACATGCTATCGCATTTTCATCAAAGGATCTTAGAGTATACAATCAGCAAGTATTAGTCAGTTTTCAGAGGGAAGGCCAGAGGTGCTGAGAAGATGAAGCTGGGCTCTGTGAGTCTGCCTGGGATGGTAAACTTCTGGAAAGTACCTTTTCTAACCCTGGCCTAGTCAGAATGTGGTTCAAGGGTAGAACACCCTCCAGCCAGGATGCCTAAATCCAGTAAGAAGCAAAGAGGAAGGTTAGGTTGCTATGGAATCAGAGATGCTGAAATTTGGAAAAAGACTTGGTGGCTGGGTGCAGCTGATCCTCCTTCCAATCTGTATCTTCTTTGTAGATTATCAGCCATCATATGTGGCCACATACTGTTTTGAGACTGGTCATGATTCAGCTCACTAAGAAATGTTTTCATTGTTGGAATCAGAAGATTATTCTTGAACTTGAGGCTTTTGTTCTGTTTTGATTCAGGGTCCCAATATCTCATTCCTCCTGTCTCTGTCTCCCAAGAGCCAATAAAAGACTTTGTTTCAATAGACGTAGATGGCCAGTGTTCCTGAGGTAGTCCTCTGGTCTCCACATGCATGCATAAACACACATACACTCATATACATACATATGCATAAAATAATATGATAATTTTAAGAAAGGAATTTAGGTGAAAAGAGCACATATGCAAAGAGTATCTCCTGTAAACTTGAAGGTATGGATCAAGGTTATGCATCTCCAAACCAACAACCCCCCCCAAAGACAGCAACGAAACTGCTGGAAGTGAGGAAAAAATGATGTAACTGATTTACTACTGTCACTTTGAACAAGAAACAGTTGGACTTCTGGACTCCAGAGCTGTGAGGCAATATATTATTGTTATCTTAACCATCCAATGTGTGGTGCATAGTTATGGCAGCCATAGCCAATGACGACAAGCAATGAAGGAAGAAACTTGGAATTTGTCCACATGGCACATACACTTCGGTGAAGGGGAGGGGTGATTGAACAGGCATAAAAATATATGCCCATGTCTGTGAAAACAAAACCCCAGGGTTTTGCAGAAATTCTGGAGGTGACCTAATTTAGCATAAGTAATTCACAAAACACACCCAGGAAAGCATCTCTAAATGATGAGTATAAGTAAGGTATACTGTAGCCTTACTGAAAACTGGAGTTTTCCTGTGTCCACCCAGCTCCTGTAGCTGCTCAGACCCAAGTAAACACACAGAGACTTATATTACTTATAAACTGTATGGCCGTGGCAGGCTTCTTGCTATCTAGTTCTTATATCTTAAATTAACCCATTTCTATAAATCTATACCTTGCCACGCGGCTCATGGCTTACTGGTATCTTTACACCTTGCTTCTCATGGTGGCAGTGGCTGGCAGCATCCCCTGACTCAGCCTTCCTCCTCCAAGAATTCTCCTCTCTGCTTATCCCACCTATACTATACTTCCTGCCTGGCTACTGGCCAATCAGCGTTTTATTTATCAATCAACCAGAGCAACACATTCACAGCATACAAAAAGACATCCCCAGCAGCATACCTCAGGGGTGATGGAGTAGGAAATGGGTTGTGAGAGGACAGACTATCCACATTCAAAGGCTCAGAAGTGGGAAAAGGCATGATGCATCTATGGAGTAGAAAGAAGTCTGCTATGACTGAGCCTGATGTGTCAAGAGGAGAAAGGTCAGTGATGGGGATTCAGTCTTGCTGTCAAATGTTGGAGAGTCTCAACAAATGAAAGACTTTGAACTCTATTGTAAGAGCAGCTGGGGTAGTCAATACTTTTCTTGCTGCTGTGACCAAATGCCTGACAAAAGCAGCAGAAAGAAGGAAAGCTTTATTAAATGGCTCATAAACAATTTGAGGGTACAGTAGATCATGGTGGAAAAGTAATGGGAGTGTGAGGCAGTGAGTAATATTTCATATACAACCAGGAAGCAGAGAGATGAATGCTGGTGCTTTGCTCATTTTCTCCTTTCTTCCTTTTTTATTCAGTTGAGGTTCTACCCCATGGGATGGTATCACCCACATTCAGGGGAGGTCTGCCCTTCTCAGTTAAATCACTCTGGAAACACCCTTACAGATTCCATAAGGCTGTGCCTCCAAATGATTCTAAAGCCTGTCAAGTTGATGATGAAAATTAATTATGAAGACAATCAAGATGATATTCATAGTTTTGAAAGATAACTGTGGTTGTAGAGTAGGGAATGGATTTGAAAATAGGAAGAAGAGATACAGAAAGACAAGTTTAGGAGACTGCCATGGTAGTCTATTAAGAAGTAATAATAGCTTATGCCAAAGTAGGAATAATGGAGGTGGAGATAAATAAGTGGGTTTAGCATGTAGGTTTGAATTATAACCTATAGGACTTACTGGGATTATAGGGATATAAGAATGAAGATGATTTTTAGTGATAGGGGTTGAACAAGTGGATGGTAAATGGTGAAATGATTAATAATGGAACAGACTCTGAGGGAGTCCTCTTTAGGATGTGTGCATTGGAGGCCCATAAATATCAAATTTAGGCAATCGAGGAAGGAAGAACATTGAGAAATTGAGCAGATGGGGTCAGACGAATTATTCATTTTTGAAAGATTACTCAAGAGGCAAAATAAAAGGTGGATTAGAAGTAGGAATTTTGAAATCATTAGCCCAGTTAAGGAAGCAGTTACAATACTCCATAATGACTTCTGTAGGACCTAGTGCCACATTTCCAGTACTTGGGGAGTGAAGGCATGAGAATTGGGAGTTTGAAGCCAGCCTGTGCTACATGGTGAGTTGAGGCCAGCTTGAGCTTGATTCAAAAAACCAAACAACAACCAAAGGAACCACCACCAAACCTGGCTTCTGAAATATTGACATGCATGGAGAGGCAGAGATAGTACTTAAAAGCTCTTGAGGAAGTAAAAATGGCATAGTTCAGTGATAGTTTGCAAGGGAGATGAGTGGGAAGAGAAGTGCAGGATGACTCCCAAATTTGTGAATCTATTAAACATAAAATTCAGAAATAGAAGCAGACATTCATCATGGGGAGATGAGACATGCTGTTTGGGATATGATATGAAATGAGCAGGGCAACCAAGTGGAGCAACCCTCTCCAGGACCATCAGTTTCTCCCTTCCCATCTCATTGAGGCCATCAATACATACTCTAATGAACCTTGCATTAAAACATACTCTCCTTGATCTCATGTACTTCCTCAGCTACTCCCTCTCAAAGCAGACTGTACAAAGAATGATGTGTACATGCTTCACTTCCTCATGTCTCGCTCGTGGTTTTTTAATTAATGGCTTGTTTGGATATAATTCACACATTATGCAATTCATCCATCTAAAACATACAACTCAACCAGTTGTTTACTTGAGTTTTCTTGCCCATTTCTCCTCTTTTATCCCACTTTTAAATGATGGAGTGATCTAGAGTTTGGCTTTGAGTCCTCTCTCAGCTACCCAATCTAAGCTAAATGATTTCTCTTAATTTCACAGCTTTAAATATTATCTATGGAAATTCATGGCTTCAAAGTTGATATGCTCACTCTAGACCTTTTCTCTGATCTTCACATTTATGTCCTGTATCTCCCTTATATGTGTTTTTATTAGTCTTTTTTTTCTTTTCTTTTTTCTTTTTTTTTTTTCCGAGACAGGGTTTCTCTGTGTAGCTTTGCGCCTTTCCTGGGACTCACTTGGTAGTCCAGGCTGGCCTCGAACTCACAGAAATCCACCTGGCTCTGCCTCCCGAGTGCTGGGATTAAAGGCGTGCGCCACCACCGCCTGGCTATATTAGTCTTTTTACATTAACATATAAAGCAGTGGGTTTCATTACAGCATTTTCATACATACTTTTTTCTTATTTGCTTTCCCCCACCCCACCCTTTCTTTCTGGTCTCCCTCATCATCAATAGCCTCATGCACATGCACTTCATGTGTCTAATACACATCTCAAATGTGATATGACCAAAACAAAACATTTGATTTCCTAACCATCCCTACAAGCCTGAACCTTATCATCTTTGTATCAGTAAATGGCATCATAGTCGTAGCACAAATAGAAATTTGAGAGATAGTCTTGAGACTATAATTTTGCTTTATCATATCCAAACTTGAAACATTTAAATGGTTATATCTAAAAAGAATATCAAGATTTGGCCACCTCCACCAGCTCCACTATTACCCCTCTAGTTTAGTCCTGGTACAGAGAGGGGGAGAGGGAAAGAAGCAAGGAGGGAGAAGAGACAGAGAGGAATCATCCCTGTCTAGACTACAGAAGTAGCATTCACTACTCTTTTGATCTTCCCTTGGCCACATTCCAGTCCATATTCTCTATATCACAGGCAGAGTGATTGTGCTAAAATGTAAATAAGGTTATGTCTTACAAAATCCTTTTAAAACATCCTACCATCTTGTATTTCTAGTTGTCTCTAGGATTCCTTAGAATAAAATTCAACTGAGTGTATCCTACAAAGTTGCATAGGATTACCTCCCATGAATGGCCTTTTGTCTCATCTCCTACTACTTGCATATTTGATCATGGTATTAGAGCCACATTAATATGTTATGCCTCAGGCACACTTTGCATGGTCCTGTATCATAGTTTTTGCATGTCTATTTTCTTTGCAATGAAAGCTATTCTCTCATATTTAAAAAAAAGTGTGTGTGTGTGTGTGTGTGTGTGTGTGTGTGTGTGTGTGTGTATATGCATGCATGAGCATGTGCATGCATGTGTACCATGGCATGCATATGGAAACCTGAGAACAACTTTTGGGAGTTGGTTATCTCCTTCACCTTGTTGAAGCAGTGTGTCTCTTGTTTCTACTGCTGGGTAGCATAGTCCAGGCTAGCTGACATGCAAGCTTCTGGGTAACTGCACCTAGTTTTCTATATGGGTTTCAGGGATTGAACTAGGGCCCTCAGACTTCTGCAGCAAGTACTTTTTCCTGCTGACCAATATCCACAGCCCTCTCTCAAATTTTGGTATAACAGATTCTCATTGCATAGCTACATACTCATTTTACCTCTATATTATCTGCATTTTTTACTTCAATTCAAGTGTCACATTCTTTTGAGATGGCATTCTCCAACTATTTTACCTAAAAATGTGCTCATCATGTTGTTCATACTGCTGAGAATAATTTTATTAAAATGAGAAATACATGGAAATCCAGATAGCATTATTCATTAGTACATAAAAAAGATTGCTCTTGCCAGGTAGTTGTGACACACACCTTAAATCCCAGCACCCAGGAGGCAGAGGCAGCCAGATCTCTGTGAGTTTGAGGCCAGCATGGTCTAGTCTACAGAGCAAGTTCCAGGATACCCAGAGCTGTTACACAGAGAAACCCTGTCTCAGAAAGAGAGAGAGAGAGAGAGAGAGAGAGAGAGAGAGAGAGAGAGAGAGAGAGAGAGAGAGAGAGAGAGAGATTACCCTCTAAAAGTTTGTCTTATTTGGAGTTTCTGTTGCTGTCATGAACATGGCAATTTTAAAAGAAAGAGTTTAACTGAGCATATGGTTCCAAAGGGTTAGAGTGTATGATGGTTGAGAGAAAGCATGTCAGCAGGTAGCTGGAGCAGCAGGTGAGAGCTCACATTTCAATCCACAAGCAGTCAACAAACAGAAAGGGCTAAACAGAAATTGCATGAGTCTTCTGAAGCTTCAAAACCCACCCCAGTGACATACTCTCTCCAGCAAGGCCACACCTCCTAATTCTCCCCCAAACTTCCACCAACTGGAGACCAAGTATTCAAATGCCCAAGACTTATGGGGAACATCTCGTTCAAGCCACCATTAGAGTTAAATGTATCTACTTAAATGAATATTCCAAATGAGCTAGCATTATACCATGATATTGATAGATTTTTTTAAAGATTTGTTTTAAGACCAAACTCTGCAAGAAAAATCTTTAAGTAAAGAATGATGTATGCATGCCATTTGATAATGGATAATTTGCATCATAGACCAATTTTAAGTAGAAAAAATTTTTAATGTCACCATTAATCACTAGAAGGATAACTTCTAACCAAAATACTAGATGATATTGTACTAGAATAATGATTTTCAGCTACATTTACACTGCTTTGGAAATTTTGGATTCAATAGAAACCTCCACATCAGCTTGGAAACCTTCAATAAATTTCCTCCAGGAGTTGCTAAATTCTTCAGAAATGATGTAAATCTAGAGCAGATGCCAATAGGATGTTTACTTCCAAAGGTTAAGAAAACTAACTTTCTGGTTGGACTATACTTCCCTCAAAAGACATAGATGATTAAATAAAAACTTCAGTGCCAGGTGTGTGGGATGCTCCTTTGAAAGTCATTGGTCAGGTAGGCCCCAGTTCTCCCCCAAACAGCACAAATTATTGCCATTACTCTTGGTTGTCCATCATAGCTTGATGATGAGACTGGTTGCTAAAGACACAATACACTTTGGCTGTAAGATACAGAGAAATCAAGCTGGAACTGAGATAGAAATTTCCTACCTAATGGCTAACTCTCATACGGCCTAAAGGTGCTGTGCAGATTGCTGGGCAAGAAAAGTCATCAATCCACTTCACATGCACTGAGCCCTGAATGCTTCAGTACCAACCTGACATGCAAGCTATAGTGACTGGTGTGATAGTAGCATAATGGTTTATGGGGATAACCCATTGCCTTCTGGTTACATTTTAGGCTTGCTCCTCAGGAGGGAAATCATACTTTGTACTGTAAACTTGGTCATATATTGAGATTAACCACAGTGGTAAAAATTATCTTACCAGGATTTCAAAGAAGACTCCATAATAAAAGTGTCTTAATAATCTATTATAATTTTTTTTTCGAGGCAGGGTTTCTCTGTGTAGCTTTGCACCTTTCCTGGGACTCACTTGGTAGTCCAGGCTGGCCTCGAACTCACAGAGATCCGCCTGGCTCTGCCTCCCGAGTGCTGGGATTAAAGGCGTGCGCTTCTATTATAATTTTTAAGTTATAACTGCTTTTAAAAACAAATGAAGCATTCATTTATTAAGAGTACAGAAGAAATATGTCCATTTAGCGAAATAATATCAGGTTCCCTCCCCCCAGGGGCAGTGACATTGACTTTTTAAAAATGTACAAGGCAAGCAGGGTGTCTTGTAGAGGGGACCTTAAATCCAAAGAAAGTAAGTGGTTAACACAATACTCATGCTGCACCAGTGGGCATATATTGCCTAGCCAGTCATTGTTGTAACTTCAGGGTTCAGAGATGGGTAAGACTGCTATTTACTTTTCTCCCCCAGTAGCATGCATAGAACTTTCCAACAACAAAAAAAATGCTAGCCAGTAAGGATGAAATATCCAGGTTGGTACCAGCTTAGTTTCTCTGCATCCTATGAATAAAATATGTGGTGCTTTCATTAATAAAGTCATACCATAAAGTTCTGGATGGTGACCAAGAACAATGGCAAGATCCTGTAATGTTCCACAAAGGAATATGGGACCCCATTGACTAATAACTCAAAAAGAGATAATCCATACCTATGTTGGGATTTTTGTTTGTTACCCTATGGTGTCCGAGAGAGGCATTGTTCTTATTTTGTAAGATAACTCTATTTAAATTGCTCTTTAACCATAAATTAGTGCAACCCACATTGGAGCAGCTTCTTTTTGTAGTAAGTGACCATACAGACAGCCACAATTGATCTACTGCAGAAAATAAGACACTGTGGAGTGATCAGCCCTAAATGGGACATCTATACCATACCTCTCCCTCTAAAGTTCAAGGATTATTGTGGAAGAGGGAGCAGGAAGCTTGTAGAAACCAGTGGTAGTGGACCTCTGCAGTGAAACAATATTTGCTAGGCAGGAGAGAGCCATTGCATACATGCACTCAGCATCTATGACTACATGTACAAGACCTGCACAAGATCAAGCCAGAAAAAAAGTCTCAGGATGGAGCAGCTCTTGAAGCCTTACCTCTAGTTGAGAAGCTATTGGTAAATGTTGGAGGGGGGTGGTATTCAATTTTATTCAGGGGTACAACCCCTGAGAAGCTACCTATATTTCACTAGATGATCCTACACCCATGCATATACAACAGTACTAAGTAGATTTAGTAGGTTTTGAAAAGAGAACATAAAGTTGGTGAAAATGGGGGGTGGGGAGGTAAAGAATGCAGGCATTCCTTCCTCCACGCTTTTTTGACTGTGGATACAATGTGACCAGCTATCTCATGCCTCCATCACCACTGCTAAGTCGCATTCATTGCCGTGTCTTCTATCCTTGAAGAATTGCATCTCTTCCAACTGTGACCAACACAAATCCTTCCTTCCATACGTTGCTTTTGTAAGGTGTTTTGTCACAGCAACAAAAGTAGCTAATGAAATCTGCCAATCACAATTTCCTTATCCATCAAAAGTATCCTTTAGGAATGAAGAGGTAAATCAAGACATTCCCAGAAGGACAATTACTAATACTTGTCACTAGCAAACCAACCTGATATGAAGGAAATTCTCTGAAGAAAAAAGCAATTTTTACAAAAGAAAACATGGACCTTCAGGAAGTAAAAACAGTGGGATGGGTAAAGACAGAAGCAAATATAGTAGACTATAACTTTGTGAGTTTCTGTAATTATATACTGCAGCTGAAGCAAATATCTTAACACTAAGCTGATATGGAGCACACTGATTATAAAATACTCATGAAAATTCTAAATATGTGGATGATAAAGTGACCAAAAAATTAAGAACCATCCTTCACTCAAAGTGATAAAATGTCAATACATTCTGTGATGATTTATGTGTATGTATTAATACAACACCCTAGGATACATGAGCTCCTGTTTCAAAAAATAAAATAAGGAAAAGCAGAAGCAAGGTGATAATAAAGGAACATAAATTAATGACATTGAAAATGGGGAACCAATAGAAAAATATAAAATATAAAATAAAAAGCTGGCCCTGAAAAATATTGATACAATTAATAAGCCTCTAGCAAACATTACAAAGGTAGAAAAAAGAAGACACAAATGACTAATATCAGCAATGAAATAAAGATGATACAGCAGATCCTGTAGGCATTAAAACAATAGTAAAGGTACATTCCAAAAAATATGTTGATAATTTTACATGTAGAAATGTCTTCACAGATGGTCAAAACATTTTCATTTTTAACAGCCCTAAGAGGATGGATGGTTAAACAGAGTTACAGCCATACCATGGGCTAATACTCAGCAAATACAACAAAATGAACTACTGACATTTGCAGCAGCGGGGTATATCTCAAGGGAATTATGTCGAGAAGAAAAAGGCAATCTCAAGAGGATGTGTTCTATATGAGTATATTGACATAAGATTCTCAAAATGGCAAGCCTATTGATGACAGGGAGTGGAATGGTGGTTGCCATGGAGAGGGGAGAGGGGAGAGGGACTGAGTGTTACTATAAAAGGGACACAACACAAGAGAGTTTTGTAGTGATGGTACAGCTGACCTTCTTGGCTGTGGAAGTGGTCAGTGACACAAATATTCACATGTGAGAAGATTGCATGGAGCTAACCATAGACATTTCATCTGCATGGCATATTCAGTACTGACAGATTTAAATATACCTCAATTTCTCATGTGTGAAGTGGGTTTGTATCACACCTACACCCCCGAGCTACTAGTATGAGCTAATAAGATAAAACAAATCCTTAGCAGGCTGCCTCCTGGCACGTACTAATTCTGCTTAATATAAGTGTCAACAGTTGTTAGTATTAAGGATATCATTCCCACCCACTTCTACTGGTAAGCAACATCTAGAGAACTGTAGGTGACACTCATTATGAATGCTGCACCATTTCAAAACCTTTTGAGAGAATCCTCAAGTGTCAAGTAAATCTTTCCTTATTTGGGGTCCCCACTGTGGTTTTGACTGACTTCCGTGCCGATGCCTGGGTTCAGCCAAAGGTAGAGTTCAAAGTGAAATTTAAAGGGAGGGGAGGGTTGTGTTCTGCAACTACAACAGAAGGTTTGCGAAGTGGAAACTGCTGAGTTCTGCACAAATCTTTGGTCAGTTTGCTTTCTGAGGTCAGGCAACTGTGCTCGCAATGCTGGAGCCCTAAGCTCAGAGGAGAGAAGTGGGTGTGGGAAGGGAAGAGGTACCTCCCTGTATCCAGCAGCGACCTGTGAGTGAAGGGGAGCTGGAGGTAAGCAAAATCCTTCCAAGCTACTGTGTCTACTGGTTGTAAGAAGTCATCTTCAGGAACTTTCTCCCTTCTCAGCTCAGTTAGAACAAGGCCTGGAGGATTTCTAGTATTCAGGCACAAATCTCACAGAATTAAGCAAATTGTGTACTTCTTAGTTCAGTGCTTTGATTTTTTTTCCTGCTAGATGGTGCACACTGTAAGAACAGAACAGGGACTGTCCTTTTATATATATATATATATATAATTTTTATTTTTAAGATCATTGGTGTTTTGCCTGCACATATGTCTGTTTGAGGGTGTCAGAAGCCCCTGAACCCGGGTCCTCTAAGCCAGTGCTCTTAACCGCTGAGCCATCTCTACACACACACACACACACACACACACACACACACACACACACACACATTTGTTTTTCAAAATAGGGTTTCTCTGTGTAATAGCCCTGGCTGTTCTGGAACTTGCTGTGTAGATCAGGTTGGCCTCGAACTCATAGATCTGACTGCCTCTGCTGGGATTAAAGGCATGTGCCACCACCGCCTGGTTAACAGGGGCTGTTCTTAGCCACTGCCTACCAGACTCGTAGTTCAGAACTGATGAGCAGTGGATATTAAGTGAATATTTCTGAAGTTGGCTTCCCCATCAAAACTTTATCTGAACTCACTCAATGGGTTGATGTTGTTTGCAAACATGAATATAAAGAAATCAATCAATGAAAAGCCAGTCTCAGAAAAGCTCAGTCCAGATTTCTCTCTTTCTTTCCCCATCCCTTGTTTTTTCTTTCCCATTTATTTCTTGCATGTACACATGCATTATTGTCACATTACCTTCTCTTACTCTGCTCCAACACCTCCTGACTTTCTCTTGCTGATGAGCTGCCCTCCCACCCTCAAGTATTCTCCTTTTCATGCGAAAGTCTTTGCAGGTACTCACAACTGCTTCATACTCCCAATTGCAGCATCCATGTCATATCCCAGAAAGCATCATTTGATAGTATTCTTCCCTATCGGTCTTTGCACTCCCTCTTACATGATGCCTCCTGGACCTTAGAAGTGGATGAAATAGATGTCCTACTTGGGCTGAGCACTCAGCAATCCATTATTCTCAGCACTTTGATGAGTTAGGCAACTCTGCTTTGACTATAATCCATGATAAAGGGGGCTTCTCTGACTAAGGCTGAAGAGTTGCATCAGTCTTTTGTATAAGTCTAATTATTTAGGATGCAATTTAACATGTCCATTTAGTAAAACATAGGTAGTAGATTTTCCCGTAGAGACTGTGACCTCCTTAGCCATGGAGTTGTGACCAAGTTCACAGTACCAGCCATTAATTTCCTCTCATGGAGCAGAACTGAGAGTCAATCAGGAAGCAGGAAGAAATTAGTTGCCTCCAAAACAGCTGTTGTACTCACATTTCTATCTAGGCTGACAAGTTGACACTGTGGCCCAAATGGCCCAAAGCTTTTCTCCCCTACGAGCTTGCATAGAACCTTCTGGCACTATGAATGCTAGTGAACAGGAAAGATGCTTCCAGTTCAGTCACAGCTTGATTTCTCTGTTTCCCGTATCCAGAGTGTGGATGTTGTCTTCAGCAAAGAGTCTTGCAAGCTAGTTCTGATGGGCAGTCAGTCCAGGATTCCCACCCACCCACCCACCCCCCGCAGGAGTTTACTTGCAAATGGATTAATTTCTGCGTGTAACACTAAAGGCCTAGACTTCTGCCCTGGGAACTTAGAAGACTAACTGCTGGGTCTTCTCAGGCTTGGGGTGAAACAAAAATGGCATACTACTCCTTCTTCCCTTACCTCCATTCTAGTTTCATTTTTAGGTTGCTAATCTGACCTTTAAGTTGTTTCTTTTTTCCAAAAAGGTGTTAAATGCAAAGAGAAAGTAGGTATTTTCCCCAACTGTTATTACCAAAGTTATTGGCACATGGGGCTTATGAGCTGTTGAAGGTTCCTGCTCTTCACCCATACACCAGAATGTATTCCACCCTTATTTCAGGGCCAACTTTTCTTGGAAAAGTCAGGTGGTTTTTTGGGTTGGTTTTGTTTGTTTGTTTGTTTGTTTTTTATGAGAGGAGAACAATGTGCTTTATGCCTTGTCTCTTAAACCCAATGGTTTAGCAAATGCCAGACTTTTGAACAGAAGATTTTTTTAGACCTTAATAAATTCTTTGTCTCATTTAGTACAAAATTGAATAAATGCAGTCAGTATTGTTCAAGGATTATATAAGCTCACAAAATGAGGCACATCTTGACAATACCATTTCATTTATTTATTTACTTGCTTACTGATTTTTTTTATTTTTAAGACAAGAGTCTCACCCTGTAGCCCAGGCTGTCCTGGACCTCACTACGTAACTCCAGCTTGCTCCAAACTCTTGGCAATATTGCTTCAGCTTTCTAAGTGCTGAATTACAGGCATGAGCTACCACATGGACAAAAATAACTTTGAAAGTACCAATTACTCTTTTATGATAAATCTGTGGGTGATGTGCTTTAATATGTAAGAATATATTGCTTTTCCACCTGTTTCCATGAAGGATTCTTGTTTTCTCTTCCTCCTCCTCTTCCCAACCCCTCACTCAGACATGGTTTCATATATTTTCACATATTACAAACAGGTCTTAAGCTCACTATGTAGTTGAGGATGACTTCTGGTCCTCCTGCCTCCACATGCCAAATGTGTGGCATTAAAGGTGTGTGCCACCAGACCTGGAGTATGTACTGCTAGGGATTTACCTCAAGGCTTTGTATATGCTAGACAAACACCATAAAAACTAATCTATACCCTGCTCCTCCAGTTCTTTTTAAACCAGACTAAGATGCCACATCACCTCCTCTGGGAAACCTTCCTCTGTTTCCATTAGCACCAATGCACAGTTTTCTCCTGGATCCCTACAGCAGGCCCAGGAGGTTCCTTGGAGGACTTGACCTTGTACTTCCTTTTACCTATTTTTCACCAGATTTGGTGCTCCTGAATATAACTTTTAATGGTGTATCTGGGCTTTTTCACCCATCTATGTAAGCTTTGTGGTTGTTGTTTTTTGTGTATGTATGTGTGTGCACATGCACATGTGTGCATGAACATATGGAGACCAGAGGTTGACAACAGTCTCTCCATTTTATTTTTTGAGATGATGTCTCTCGCTATACTTGGAGTTTACTGATTCAGTGAGACAGGCTGGCCATCGAGCTTCATAGATATGCCTGTCTCAGTCCCCACATCACTCGCCCCTGTCCCAGCACTGGGAGACATATCTGTCTGTACTTGGCTCTTATGTGGGTGGGTGCTGGGATCTGAACACAGGTTTGCATGCTTTCACTGCAAGCACTGTACCGAGTCTTCTCCCCGGCCCCAAAGAAAGCTTTTCAAATACTTTTACATGGTCCTGTACCATGACTGAAATCCTGCAGTCATATAGTCTGTTAGATTTACTACAGTCATCTATTTGCTAGTCTGTTTCCAGTGGTGTGCTATTACGTGCTCAGTAACTTGTTTTCTGAAAGGAAAAGTAAATTCCTAGTTTGTAAGGATTATTGATTTCTAAAGCACCAACACAGCTAATTTCAGTTTCCCCACATGAGGTAACACAACACTCAAGTTGGAAAGAAATTCCCAAGAAGACCATTATTATTCCATGTCCAAATTCCATAATCCTGGTCCAATAGATACAGGTGACCTCAAAAACATAGAGAATGATAGAAGGCAGTTTAAGTATGTAGGCATCGAGTGTGTTTTGAGAATTTATGACCTCTATTTTTAGTATATTGTGTTGAATTATAGGCTTATGTAGTCATCCCTCAGGATCTAGGTGGGTCTAGTCCCAACTGTTCCCCTGAATGTCAAAATATGAAGCTGCTCAAATCCCTTATACAAAGTGCTGTACATTTGCATGTAACATATGCAAATCATCCTATAGACTTTAATTCTCCAAATGTTAGGAAAGTCCTCTCCTATTGACCCATACCCCTAGGCCTCAGGGGTATGTACTTCCTAACACAATGTAAGTGCTATGTGGATGGCTACTGTACTGCATTATTTAGGGAAGAATGCGAAGCAAAGTGCAGGTAGATGTTCAAGACAGGTACATTTTGGAGAACATTTTTAATTTACAGTTTTTACATCCATAGATGTAGAACTCATCAATATGGGGCTGGCTATATAAGTCATTGTTTTTAATTGTGTACTTTACAACTGGTCTGTAAGATTTCTGGTCATCTCTGAAGCTCTCGCGAGTCAGGAGCTTTGGCATGTTGCTGTCTCCCTGACTACACTGGGAACTTAAGAACTGAGTCTGGATTGGCTTGTTTCTTACTGCATTTCTAGCAGATGAGGCATTACTAATGTTCACTGGAGGCAGCCAGGCATAGACATTCTTTTGTTTTTCTCCAAAGAAGAGAGAGAGAGAGAGAGAGAGAGAGAGAGAGAGAGAGAGAAGCTTTGTATGCTGTTTAACTACAAAACCACTTTGCAAATCCTCTAGAGAACAAGGTCAGATCATCATGATATATATATATATATATATATATATCACTTTGCTAACAACTTTATCTATGTTGTGCTAATATGCCACACCCCTCTGAGGAACTCAATGGAGCTCTGCAAATGTGATCTTTTCGTTAGGAGCTATCACCAGATTTCTTTCTGAAAAAAAAAAAAACAGGCAAGGTATTACAAATCTGATTATTATCTATATTTATTTATCACAGTGTTGCATATAGAGCCCAGAGCTTTGTACATGCTAGGCAAGCACTCTCCATTGAATTATACCCCCAGCCTCTTTTTAACATTTTTAAGAAGGTAGACTCTTACTAAGTTCCCTTGAACTCACTCTTTAGCCTAGGCAGACCTTAAACTTGAAGTCTCCTGCCTCTGCCTCCTGAGTAACTGAGATTACAGTTCTATATCAGCAGGCCTGGCCAGACCTGCTAGTGATGCCACCTAATGTCATACAGCAAAAGAGAACTCTCTTTTCTAAGTTTCAGAAACTGACCATTAGAATGCTCTGAATACCAGCCCAAAGAGGATTTGAACACTCCACCCCTGTGTTTCTTGTAATGAGATCGACTACTCTGAAGCAGCAGGTCAGCCGTCAGCAAGAGAACACCATAAGAAGTCACAGTGCATCTGAGGCCAAATCCAAAGGGCAACAAGCATACCTGTTAGCTACTCATAGAACCCTCTAGAAGGGAACTTTCAATAATCATGGGAATAGATAACATGTAATGAGTGCTTCGTACCTCAGTGCCCAGCATAGTTAAAGCTATCCTTGGAGTCTAATGAAGCCTCACAGAAAGTCTTCAACTTCATTGAAATCAGCAGTTTTCTGGGGCCATTGCCAATCTATGACCACACTGAGGTTTGGATCAAAAAAAGTTTTACTTCACAAAGCATTAAAAATAATTGTTAAGACTCTCTAAGAAATCACAATTAATGCAAAAGTCTCTCCCTAGTGACTCTTTTTATTTCAAGATTGTGTCATTTAAACTGGCAGAAGCTGTGGCTTTCTCATGAGTGTGTCCAGGTCACCTTGAATCACTCCACTGAGAAGCATGGCAAGAAGAGATGGCACAGGCTCAGCCTTTTCCTTTTCTGGTGTCTGTTCAGGGAGCTGAAACACGTTGGCTTGTCAGTGCAGTGGGTGACTCTACACATAGTCCCCTACAATCTTCAATAGCTTGACATTTTGAATCATTTGAATAAATCAAAGTGACAGAGGCAGCTTAAGTTGCTGAATTGGGGAGATTCTTATAGAGAGTGAAAAGGATATTTTCATCTTGTTGCTGATGAGCAAGATGAGTAAAGTTTGTAAAGGAAGTGGGACTCTTTGTGGCAAGAACCTTTACAGAGAGAGGGTTACAGTGGTACCTCTGTATCGGGCAGTAAAGACCTGGTGTGGAAATGTTTCAAACTATCCAAAATGGGCCCTCTAAAATCCTAGGTTCTTGGATATAGCTCAGTTGGTAGAGTATTTGCCTACCATGTGTAAGACTAGACCCTGGGTTCCACTCTTGTGGTGATATATTGTGTAATAAACTTGCCTGGGGATCAGAGGACAGAGCTAGCCACTAGATTAGACATGGAACCAGACAGAAGTGGCACACACCCTTAATCCTGTCACTCGGGAGGCAGAGATCCATCTCTGTGAGTTCAAGGCTACAGAGCCAGGCAGTGGCAACACTCACCTTTAATCCCAGTACTGGGAAGCACACATGCCTTTAATCCCAAGAAGTGATGTCCAGGCAGAGAAAGGTATATAAGTCGTGAGGAAACAGGAACTCACTCTCTTTAGGCTGAGGATTTCGTAGAGGTAAGAACTAGTGGCAGGCTGCTCTGCTTCTCTGATCCTCAAGCAAGTTTATTAGGGCACACAATATATCATCACACACTCCCAGTACTATACAAACTTGTTGTGGTGGCACATGCATCTAATTGTAGAACTTGGTGAAAGGAAGCAAGAGGATTAGAAGTTCAAGGGCATCCATGACTATATAGCAAGTTCAAGGCTAGCCAGAGTTACACGAAGACCTTGTCTCAAACACACAGGGACCTAGAGAGATGGCTCAGCAATTAAGAATACTTGCTGCTCTTGCAGAAGACTGGGGTTCTATCCCCAGCATCCACATTGGGTCGTTCATGACTGCCTGTAACTCCAGTTCCAGGAGATCTGGCACCCTCTTCTGGCTTCTGCAGGCCTGACATGCAGTTTACATACATACACTCAGGCCCATAAATATACACATAAAATAAAAACACAAATCATAAAATCAGAACAAAAGAAAACCAACAAAGCAATAAGACAACAAAATTTTTAAAAAAATCCCACCTGCAATGTACAATTCACTTTCTCCATGAAAACAAGAAAACTTTGATCCTGTAAGTTCTAACGTGCACTGCAAATTCTTAGAGTCAGTTAACGAAGTGCAGCCAGGGCCTGCAAGATGTCTCAGTGAGTAAAGGCACTGGCCACCAAACCTGACAATCTGAGTTTGATCCCCATGGATCCATGTGGTAGAAGGAGAGAACCAACCTAGGTAAGTTGTCCTCTGACTTTTACATGTATGCTATGGCATGTGCCCCTCCCCCAAATAAATAAATGTTATAAAAATAACCTTTAAAAAGTTTTGTTTTGTTTTTAATTATGGAGAGCAGGGGCTATGTGCACATGAGTGCAGGTTCCCTTGGAATCCAGAAGGGGACATCTGATACCCTGGAGCTGGAGTTGCAGAGTACTTATGAGCCACCCGATATGAGTGTTGGGAACAGAACTCAGGTAATCTACAAGAGGAGTATGTGCTCTTAACAGTGGATCCATCTCCCCAGCCCCTCCAAACCCTCTGGGTTTAAATAGGCATATCCAGTTTCTTTTAGGTGTAACTTGAACCTAGGTCCCCAATACCTATTGACTGCAGTCCTTTCCTACAAAAGACTGTTGCTTAAAAACATAAGCTCAGACATTCTTCTAATTATATGCAGGAACATCCTAAATCTGCTTAGAAACTACTATGCTCAAAACAGAGGGGAAAAGGAAGCAAGCAAAGAAACAAAAACACCCAAGCAATTTACATCGAAAGTTGAAAAATACAGTCTTTGAGCACAACTCAGGAAGGAAGATCATTTTCATGGGAATCAACTGGTAGTTATAATAGGTGATGGGGGGCATTAGGAAGATATAACACCGAGGGGATTAGGGCAGGGCTACTTCATAGTTGAGTCACTGTAACTGGCAAGTGGGCGTGGTAAGATTTGCCAACAAACCCCAGAGACTCACTCTGGAGTACCGGTTTCTTTGTCTTTTGGCTTTCAGTTTAGACACAGAAAAAGAAGCCAAAAGGGCTGAAGGAATATCTAAATAGGTGGATCTGAAAGAAAGAAGGACTTCTAAGCTCCTTTGCAAGTGCACATTGAATGATGACAATCAACTCTGAAAGCTTTAGAATAAAATACAGCTTCATGGCCAGCTCTTGGACACAAGTAGTGTCCCGGGAGTAGTCCCCTTAGTTCTTGAGCTACTAATGCCACCTTAAGATCAACTCATGGCATTACTGGTGGCAACTCCTATAGCCAAGTTAGGGCAAATGGGATGCCTCGAGTAACTAAACCTAAGCAGTAACCTCAATCCTTCCAGCACCTTAGAATCACTCAGATGTCCACCTCCCATCTCTTTTTTGCCATGGGGATACTAGGATTATACATGTATACTGCTATGCCTGGCTGCATGTGGTTTCTGAGGATTTGAATTCAGACCCTCATATTTCCAGGGGAAGCACCTTACCCACTGGGCTATCTCCCCAGGCTCACCCTGAAGTTTCTATAACCCTTGACATCTGAGCATCTCCTCAATCAAATAAAATGAGAATCTCTGGTGTGAAATAACATCCAGGAATCAGGAGTTTTGCTCTTGATTGATTGAACTTCTAGGTCTCGGTATTTCAACCCACTCCTAGGTTATTTCAATGTGTGCCAGATGTCAAGAACCACAAACTAAGAAGGAATGACCCACATGAAATTATAAAGGTCTCTAATATGTATATAGATATATACTATTTCAGATTGTGCTTTCTCTAGTAGCTGGCATGCAATATGGGTAATCAGTATTAGTGTTTGTCATGGTCTGTTAAGTCCTGTAAAACATATTACCATAGACTAGGTACATAGTTCATAGACAGCTATTTTTTTTCTTGTGGCCTCTTCTGGTAGAAGGGGCAAGGAGCTCTCTAGTGAATCTTTTGCAAGGGCACTAATCCTGTTCACAGGGCTCTATTTTCATGGCCTGATCATCTTCCAATGGCACCATATCCATCTTAAGTTTACCATGAAGACTCGACTTCAACATACAAACTTTGGGAGACACTATAGGAGTGTTGGTGGGTCATTTTAGCATTGAAGTACATGCAGTTAGACCACTTAACCAAGGAGTCATGTCTGTTCTCTGACACTGACCAGGCAGTAGGTCTTTAATGCTCTTTGCAAAGAGATGGAATCCTGAATGCCCATGGACTTGACACTTGGTGCCAGCAGGTGATCAAGCTAGAGTTCAGGTATAGAAGTCAGGCAGGTAGGAAGAGTCCTCAGACCACACTGTATATCTGAAATTCAAAGCTGAGGTAAGATGGAAAGACATTTATCTTGGAGACCTTGGAGGATGGATGGAGCACTGGCATTGGATCATAAAAGGGAACATGCATCAGTCAGCTCCACACTAGAATCTTTGGTCAACTGCAAATGGTGTTATTACACGAATCCTAATTGGTCTTAATAAAAACCTGGAGCCAGACATTCAGGTAAATGCTGAAAGACCAGAGAAGCAGAGCAGCCAGCCATTAGAAAGACTTCCTACCTCTACCAAATTCTCAGCCTGAAAGACTGAGCTCCTTTCTCCTCCTGCCTTATATTCCTTTCTCTGCTCAGCCATATCACTTCCTGTTTCCTCCTCCCTAGTTCTGGGAGTTAAGATGTGTGTGCCTCCCGAGTACTGGAAGCAAAGGCATGAGATCCCAAGTGCTGGGATTAAGGGTGTGTGCCACCACTGCCTGGCCTCTATGGCTAACTAGTGCCTGGCTTTGTCCTCTGTCTTCAGGCAAGCTTTATTTGTTAGATAATACACAAAATATCACCACATGGTGTCTCCTTCCTTTGGCAGGAATTTAGAATTTTGGGAAGATCTGCTAAGTCACCTGCTTCATATTAAGGCCTAGCTGTCAAGAGCCAATTTCTCTAATTGAGGCCAAAGTCTGGTGGAACCCTGAGATTCTGTTGGCTAGAGAACTGTGTGTTTATGTGGTGTGGCTGGGTATATTATGCCATTCTACAGTCAAAGACCTCCAGTCCAACTATTAAAATAGCATACAATGAAATACTGTGTTAGAACTCCTTTGGAGGCTGTTAATCCACCCAGCAACTCTTCATACAGTACATGGTAAATTGTAAGTGATGGTTGCTATGGGATGGTCTGTATGTCAAATCTGTTGCTCTGATTGGTCAATAAATAAAACACTGATTGGCCAGTGGCTAGGCAGGAAGTATAGGCAGGACTAACAGAGAGGAGAAAAGAAAGAACAAGAAGGCAGAAGGAGTCACTGCCAGCCGCCACCATGACAAGAAACATGTGAAGACACCGGTAAGCCACGTGACAAGGTATAGATTTATAGAAATGGGTTAATTTAAGATATAAGAACAGTTAGCAAGAAGCCTGCCACGGCCATACAGTTTGTAAGCAATATAAGTCTCTGTGTTTACTTGGTTGGGTCTGAGCAGCTGTGGGACTGGCGGGTGACAAAGATTTGTCCTGACTGTGAGCAAGGCAGGAAAACTCTAGCTACAGATGGTGGTTTTAAAAAAATGAAAAATTTCACTAAATTGGAAGATTTTCTCAACTTTTTTTTTTTTTTTTTTTGGAGAGGACAAGCACTTCCAATAGAGCTGAATGTGGGCACAGGACAAAAACGTGTTAAATGAATAGTTTCTACAATTCCTGAATCTTCAAGAAAGGAAAGAAGCTTTCTAGATGAAGAGACCTTGAAGGAACTTCCGAGGCAGGGGAGACTGGGCAGAAAATGATGTTCCAACAGGACCAATGTGCAGATCAGAGTGGCAGGGGCACCAAGTATGAGGCACATGAAGAGGAATGCAAGGGGCCACATGATAAAGAACCTGTGTGCCATGCTAGAGAGTGTGGTGGTATTGTGTTCCCCAAAATATTGTGCACACTAATAAACTTATCTGAGGTCACAGAACAGAACAGCCACAATATTAAACATAGAGGATAGGCAGTGGTAGCACATGCCTTTAATCCTAGCTTTCCAGAGTCAGAGATCTACCTGGATCTCTGTGCATTCAAGGAGGTCCATTCGGATATGAGGACTCCGAGGCTTCCAGTCTGAGGAAACAGGATCAGCTGAGGAACTGGCAAGGTGAGGAAGCTGTGGCTTGTTCTGTCTCTTTGATCTTCCAGCATTCACCCCAATAACTGGCCTCAGGCTTGATTTTATTAATAAGACCTCTAAGATTCATGCTACCTCTGGCGCCCAATGTTTGTGGTATGAATTCACAAAAAAAGCTGCTTGCCTGTGGCCTTGCGGGCCCCTACTCAGACCCGAGCTACCCTCAGCCAGTTGTGGTGAAGCACACTGGTTGGATTTGCTGAAGGAGGCAGAGGCAGGAGGATCCCGAGTTTGAGGGTGGCCTAGGAGGCTTGCTGAGGAGAAGCTTCGGCCAGGGCCCAGGCACAAATGGTGGCAGCAGGACCATGGAGGCAGTGGCTGCTGCTCCGAATTGCTGGCTGCTTCTCATCATGTTGGTGACTGTGGTGATGCTGCTACCTGGGACAAAGGGTTTACTGCTGCTTGTTCAGAGAAGAATTGCCAGGACCATCATGTTACAAGAAAACATCGATAAAGGTCAGTTTGGAAAAGTTTGGCAAGGCAAATGGTGGGGAGAAAGTGCTGTGAAGATATTCTCTTCTAGGGAAGAACATTCATGGTTCCAAGAGACAGACATTTATCAGACTGTGATTGCTCCAAACCACAGAGGAGGAAAAAAAAAAAGTCTGCAGGAAACCATGACCATACCTAACAGTGACTTTGAAATCTTCAAAAAGATGACAGGATCCCACAATGATGATTCCACATGGACTATGGTAAAGCCATTAAGCTGATTAACACCACGGAAAGATCGACTCTGGAATACAAACTACTCAGGACAATTTTGAGATGGCTAGCTGAGATGATCCAGCCTGACAGACTACTTGGACAAGGACTTGAAACAAGCCCTGCACTTTCTCATTATGCAGCAACTGGACAAATGATACAGAACTTGACAATTAACCCAAGAATTTTCTTTTCAGGATTCCCTAAAGATACCGTCACCCCCAGAAAGCAGGAAGTAATTTTAAGAAAATGACGCCCACATTCCCAAGAGGTGGGATGGGAGGTTTTTGGTTGTTTAAGGGGTTATGGATATTGTCATTGTTTATGATGGTTGGTTACAAGCTGTTAATTATTAATGGTCAGGAAAAAGGCTGAACAAGGAGATTAGCTTCAGAGTTTTTGTTTGAAGAAAAAAGAAAATATAAATATGAGGTAGATCAATGAATCTACTCTGAGAAAAAAGATGAAGAAATAATAGGATAAATGGGTAGATGATTGAATCTACTCTAAAAAGAAAAAGGGGAAGATATAAAAATGACAAAAGGTAGATTATTGAATCTATTATGAAAAGAAAAAAGAGAATATGGATATGATAAGATTTTAAAAAGGTCAATGATTGAATCTACTTTTTAAAAGGAACTACTTATTTTACATAGGATACATAATAAATTTTTTTTGTCTGAGTTTATCAAATGTTACTGGACTGGACATTGTTATATATTAATGGAGTTTTTTGTCTGGATCTGTCAAATATTAATGGACTAGACATCGTTAATGTAATCTTGACTGTGTATATTGTATATACTTATTGGATTTAATTTTTCTTGTATTAGTTATAAGCTTTTTTTAAATTTTAGACAAAAAAAGGGGACAGAACAGAACAGCCACAATATTAACCATAGAGGATAGGCAGTGGTAGCACACACCTTTAATCCTAGCTTTGCAGAGGCAGAGATCTACCTGGATCTCTGTGTGTCCAAGAATACAGCCAAGCATGGTGACTCACGCCTTTAATCCCAGAAAGCGAGCCTTTAATCCCAGGGAGTGATGACAGAAAGCAGAAAGGTATATAAGGTGTGAGGACCAGAAACTAGAAGCATTTGGTTGCTTAAGCTTTTAGGCTTCTAGAAGCACAGTTCAGCTGAGA
Source organism: Peromyscus maniculatus bairdii (assembly GCF_049852395.1). NCBI lineage: Eukaryota > Metazoa > Chordata > Mammalia > Rodentia > Cricetidae > Peromyscus > Peromyscus maniculatus. The sequence goes on from NC_134875.1 coordinate 18,976,126, forward strand.
CCCATTCGGATATGAGGACTCAGAGGCTTCCAGTCTGAGGAAACAGGATCAGCTGAGGAACTGGCAAGGTGAGGAAGCTGTGGCCTGTTGTGTCTCTCTGATCTTCCAGCATTCACCCCAATAACTGGCCTCAGGCTTGATTTTATTAATAAGACCTCTAAGATTCATGCTACAGGAGAGCTGGAACATCATCCTATTGGCAACATGGAACTACAGGGCCTGAGTTTCTGGTTTAGGTACATGTTAGAATCACGTGAAGAGCTGGTTCATGGACACCACACTGATTCCTACTGATTCCTGGACACCACACCCTGACATTTGGATTCCATTGCTTTGGGGTACAACCTAGGTACCTGAAATCTGCCCAGGTATGTTTAGTATGCAGTTAGAGTTGGGAAGCACTGCACTGAAATGTTTTGAACAGCCCAGTACTACTGTTTGTTCCTGTTTTAGAAAGCTCAGATAGAAGACTTGGGTGATCAATTATCTACATGGGCTGAGGGAGAGGGAGAATCAAGAATGATTCTCAAGGAAATTTGCACCATTGAACATCACCTGTGGTTGGAAAATGGTCCATTAACTTTGGGAAATAAGGCAGCAGTTCTTCAGACTTTGAAAGTTATCAAACAATCCAGCAATTTCTTTTAAATTATTTTATTAAATTTTCTTTGTTCATTAACTAATTAACTTGTATGAGTGTGTACATGAATGTAACATTCAGAGGACAATCTGTGGGAGTCAGTTTTCTCCTTCCACCATGTGGATCTTCACCATCAAATTAAGATCTCCAGGCTTGGCAGCAATTGCCACCTCAACATCCCCCTGACCCAGCAATTTCAACCCAAAATATCTACCTAAGAGGGCTATAACCATGCCCATACAAACAATTGTATGTAACAGTAGCAGTATTATTCATGATAGCCCCAGATATAAAAAACCAAAATTTCCTTCAAAGAATCCGTGGATGATGAATATGAGCATGAATACATTGGGATTTTCATTCATAAAGGACAGGAATGAAGAACCGACACGTGTGGTGATATGGATGGATCTTTTACATATTAATGCTAAGTGTATGTATGATTCCTTTTCTATGAAAAGCCTGCACCTGCTCAAGGGCATGTCTCTTCCTTTTACATGTCTCTTCATGCCTGAGCTGAAACCCATGTTAAAACCCCTTTCTCTTCAAAATATTTTTCTTTTCTTTCTTAAATCAACACTTTTTGTTACATTTATCTGTTTGTGTGGGGTGGGGTGGAGGGTAATGTGTAAGGAGATCAGAGGACAATTTGTGAGCAATGGTTCTCTCCTTCCCCCGTGGGCCCTGGGAATCAAACACAGGTTGTTAGGCTCAGTGCCTTTACCTGCTGAGCCTTCTCGCCAGCCCTAAAACCTTTTCTGAATAAATACCTACTCTGCTTCACACCAGCTCCGCCTGAAATTCTTTTCTGTCCCTTAAGTCCACCTTCATTTGAGTAAAAGTCTCCTCACTGGAAAAAGAAAAATCCGGCAGCAGGTGGCAGCATAGAGTGTCTCTACTGCAAACCTTCTTCCTGGGCGGCCGCCACTATGGGGATGCTGAAGTGCTGCTGAGTCGTCTCTTACTGCTGCTTAGCTGTGCAGCTGTATTCTTTCAGTCTGCATGCTACCTTCACTTCTTTGTGGTTGTAGTGAGGGAGGGTGGCCAGAAATCCACCTAATTTTTAATGCGCACTACTGCCTCTAAAGTTAGGAATTCCCCGAAGAGGCATCCCTAGCTTATTTCTAGGCCAGATGGAATAATCATGCTGTTACTGGGGTTATTGAAGATCGGAGCCTGGGCCCTGGCAACCCTAGAAAACCAGGCTCTGTCATGCATCTTGAACAAGCCAATTAAACAAACAATTAATAGTGAAAAACAGAAAAAATGAGATTTATTCAATGTGGCTACAATGGAAAAAGGGACCACCACCCAGTGGCCCCATCTCCACATCTGTCTTCCAGGGTCCTAACATGAGGTTTAGGTTTAAGCAGAGGGCCAGCTAAGCAGTGGTGTGGTCCTGTCTATCACTGTCTTAGCTCCAGTCTTTCTTGTAAGGTGATGTGACAAGTTGTGAGAAATCTTTCAGGGAGACAAGCTCCCCTTCTGGCTAGCATCAGGCTTCATTCTGACTTTTCCTTCTCCCAGCGTACAATGTCTGAGGAAATTACACATTTTGGGGATACCTTGTTCCAGTAGTCTGATAGTTGAAGTGTCTTTTTCCCGAATATGGGAATAACTATCAGGACAGTAACCATTGAAAGTGTCTGTGGGGGGACATCACTGTAAGAACTTATGCACAAATATCCTAAGCCACCCTCTGGACTCCAAAAGACATATCTGAGACCTTGTTAAAGTGAGATGATTCTAGAATGTTCCATCAAGGGATGAACCTCATTGAACAGGACATGCTAGATCCAAAACAGAAATGGCTGCTTCTATGCACAACCGGCCCAGCGCCTCTTCTCTTGGTCCTGAAATTTTCCAATCAACACTCCATGTTTTAACTTCGGTGAGCTCCTGCCTTAGGCTTGGGGGCCCTGCTGACCTTTTTCCCTGACACTATTTCACCACTTTGCTTTTACAGCCTCCAGCTTTCTCCTGCTGGGACTGATTCCTATCTTTATTTCTGGAGCCTCACAAAATGATGACTCAAAGAAGGTGCCTCCAAAACTTTCCATGTCCAAAATAGATGAATTTAGTCTTTGGGGGCTCTCATTTCATGAGAGGTTAAAAACCCAGCTGTTATGCATACATAATAATGTCTTTTAAAATGATTGTGCTATGAGATGCAGTATGATTTGTGCACTCAGAAAGCCCACCCAGGGAAGCCTGCGAGAAACAAAGGCCAACACAGTGATGTCTTAATCCTGGAGGGAAACTCAGTTCCCCAGAAAATTCTAACTCTCCCGCTCTTTCTTTCTTTCTTTCTTTCTTTCTTTCTTTCTTTCTTTCTTTCTTTCTTTCTTTCTTTCTTTCTTTCTTTCTTTCTTTCCGTCTTCCACAAGGGAACACAGGGGAGATAATTTAGCCTCATTGTCAATTAGAGAGTAGAGAAATTTGGTGTAAAGCATCATAGCAAGGAAATCTCCATGGGTAAGGCTAACTCCCTTTCTGCTGACTAGCTCTTGAGACAAGGAAATCTACCACCTTATGTCTGATCAGCAAGCTTCGCCTTTTGACAGTTTCACTTTTCATTAAGGCTTATCAGTGGTGTATCCACTAAAAGTCACCCTTTGAAAGTTCGGATTTGGGATGAAGGATCCCATGGTTTTATGGTGAGAGTAAGCAGATCAATAATCTAGTTTTTATTAAATCTAAATGAACTCTGAAAATCACTGGAGAGTTGGTCTTTTTAACACACAGTTTTGTGTAGATAATGCCTACATCCCTGCTGCATTTGCTTTTTGTTTGCACTGCATCAAATCGGCCTGTAAGGAAGTGCCCAGATAAATTGAAATCATCAACTTAGCCATTTTAGTTCACAGTATAACTGGAGTTTGGAAGCAAAAGTCCCAGCTCTGACACCCACAACATGTAGGCTCAGTCACCAACCGAAGAGGAGATTTAACTAATGTACACTGAAACAGCGAACAGACAAGGGTCCAGTAGCCTCCCCCAAGTTACCATTTAGGGCCCTAATGGGAACCTCAGACTTGAATAGAGGAGGAGGAATTGGGGAAGGGGATGAGTTATACATAATTAAGCTGTTCTGCTCAAGCTGTGGTCCTGCCTCAGTGTTGGTCCTGAACAAAATGGTCCTATCAAAGGTAGTTACTGTCCTCAGAACCTGAGGGGGCCAATCTGGTTCCTTCAAGATGAATATTTCTGTTTCAGCTGTACCCTCAGCCATCACAGCTGCCCTCATCTTAGAGGGAGGTTTGTCCTGGTAGACTTCTGTTCCTGTGATCTAAGATGGCTGAAAATGTGGGACAAGAATGCTTTGTGCCTTCAGACTTGAAGGGGAAAAAAGTCGCTTAGGTGTCACTAGGTTTTTAGATGACATTCCTTAGTGATTATCATGAGGAGTCAAAATGGAGTCTTTCCCTGAGCAAAGAGGACAGACAAAATGAAAGCAAGGATTCAAGGCTTTCATCCAAATATTTAGTGAGCACAAATGAGGTATCAATCCTTCTTAGCAGAAGCAAGTCTAAGAGCTTGTTATAATAGGACCTACATCTTTAACAAATTAGCTGATCTAAAATCATTAATAAGGGAAAAGTACTGAAAACATGTGTTTGGACTGTATTTATAGTTCTTAGATGTTTAAGATACTGTGTCCATGTTTTCTGTTTCAGATACAATCTCGTGAGTGTTCATTAAAATATAGTTATCTTATTTGATCCTGAACAATATTTTTCTATATTCAAGACATTTATTTAAAAAAAGGCAGTAAAGAACAATCAAGTATGAGAAAGACACAGAAAAACTGAACTGATGCAGAAATTGTGTGTTAAGAGTAAGTCTTGTGTTGCACAAGCTGGCTTCAAACTGGCCGTATAGTTGAGCTCCTGATCCCCCCACTTCCTGATCCCAAATACTGCAACTGCAGGCGGGTACCACCATTAAAGTTGAAGAGAAAAGGAACTATGTTTGGATTAAAAAAGATTTTATATGGCAGAAGATTTCATCCTCAAGGATTACTCCAAAATGGAAAAAGACAAGGACAAAACCAGGTTAAAATATGTCACAAAGGCATTTGGAGGATGACAATGATTTTAAAGGTTAAATCTCAGGGCCGGAGAGATGAATCAGCCATTAAGAGTGCTTACTGCTCTTACATAAGACTGAGATTCAGTTCTCAGAACCCACAGGCCTGGCCGATAACTCTAGTTCCCAGGGATCTGATATCTTCTTCTGACCTCCAAGGGCTCCTGGACACAGGTAGTACATATACACATACTCAAGAACACACATACACACATACAAATACCTAAATGTGTGAGTATGTGTGATTAAGTGACTATAATTAAATTTATTTTTAATTCCTAAAATTAAGCAGATGTGGTGGCATACGCCTTCAATGCCAGGACTCAGGAGACAGAGCCAGGCAGATCTCCGTGTTCAAGGCCAGACTAGACCACATAGTGAGTTTCAGACAAGCCAGTGATACACAATGAGGCCCTGTCTCAAAACAAAAACATACAAAATCAAAACCCAAAACAAAACCCTAAGATCAAACCTTACTAGTACTTATTTCACCAGCCTTCCCAGACATTAGGAGGAAGCTACAAAAAAAGGGAGTGACAAGCTGACTGTGGTAGCATATCTTTAATCCCAGCACTTGGGAAGCAGAGGCAAGTGGATCTTTGTGAGTTTGAAGCCAGCCTGGTCTACATAGTGAGTTCAAGGCCAGCCAAGACAAAATAACGAGACTTATCTCAAAAAAGGAAAGGCAGTAGAGTTCCCAGATACCCCTACCTCAGCATTTCAACTTAGCTTTGGGGGTTTGCAACAACCAGAATAAAGGGGAATGATCCAAAAGGCCCAGGTGAAGTGGTTACAGACAAAACCCAAGTCCATTTCCACAGGCCAATAAATACCTGCTCCCTCACAGAAACTACAGGCAGAAGAAAGAGGGTGCTAAAGGGGGCAACGCCTGCTACCGCTGAGGAGAAGACTTGCCCTCAGTGGGATTCTAAGAAAGCCAGGCTTTGCTTGCTCTGTAAAACGGGAAAGCACTGTAAGGAAAGACATCCTGTTCTCCAAAGGGGAACACGGGCCTTCAGCTCTAATGACGGCTGCGTTTGAAGACTGAAGCTGCTCCGTGTTTTCTAGTGAAGTAACTGCAGACATTCACCCAGATGCCTCAGGTCACTTCTGATGTGGTAGGACACTTTCAAATGGGATTTCTGAGATTAAGGATCTGTCTGAGGCCTTCATCAATAACCCAGACCCCATTCTAAAATGAACTTGTATAGTAATTAGTGTTGACAGGGACTCCAAAACCAAGAGAAACACAAAACTTTTACTAACAAGCTTTAAAAAAAAAACACTCATTATCAGTCCCAGCCCTGGGAATTCCAGATTTATCTTTTGCATTCTATGTGGCAGAGAAACAAGGTGTGGGATTCCTCACCCAAAAGTCATGGGACATTCCAGACCCAGATAATTCTCCAGCCGATGCTATGAGATGTACTTAGCTAGGATTCTGACAGACTCGCTGCTGCAGCAGCCGTGGTAATGATAGGACGAGGCTATGGAAGTGGCTTGATCTGTCTTATACCAGACTTAAATGTCAATGAATTTTATTCAGAAGCAGAGTCGGGAAGGACCGAAAATGGCTAGTGGGTTCAAGGAGGACATAAAAGATCCTGTTGCTTCCAAGGAAATCAATGAAAATTACTAAGGGGATTCTTTATTAATCACACCTGGAAAGAGGCATTAACTACTCTACCCATGAAAGGCATGAAGCCTTTCCCAAGAGGAGGGCCAGAAAAGGGGCTGGGCTACAGAACCTCAAGGCCTATTCCACTGTGACCCAAGACTTTTAGCTAGGCCCTATAGGATGCGCAATCTTCAAAAATAGCCCCACGGACCAGGGGCCAAATATTCCAAGTATATGATCCAGGGGAGGATTTCACATTTAAACATTAACAGGTACATTTCAAAAAAAACAAACAAACAAACATTGACAGCTACATTTCACTCAGATGCCTCCCTGTCTAGGACACTAATATTTTATGGTATTTAATGACATCTTCCCTTGGTGGATAGAGGCCTACCCAAATGAGATCAAAAGAACTCAGGAAGTTATAAGGCTTATTCTCTACAATAAAACCTGATCTGAGTTTCCTAATCCTTGAGAATGTCCTGAGGATAAGGTCACTTAACTGTGAACTGTTAAGATTTGAAAATTCTTTTCAATGAGGGGGAAAAAAGACATCTTAACTACATATTGTGTAAAGAAATGTGTACATCTATCAGTAGTTGTAACTTTTATGTCTTGAATTGCTTCTTTTTTTAGGTATTCAGTATAATTTTATATACTCAAAGAATATAATTATGCTTAATTTTCCTTTAATCTATTCCACTGGTTGATTACCTGCTGCAATTTCTCTTAGGTGTTTTGCCACACCTTCAGTATAAAACTCAAAAGTTCAGGTATGACAGTCTTCTTACAAAACCAGATGACCCTTGACAATTTCTCACGGAGAGTCTGCAGCATTCTTAAAGTGAAATGCTATGTGAGAATTCAGGAAATATAGTCCTCCAAGATTAAGCCTATGCCAGATTCTGCGTTGAGTTTTTCTTTTTAATAAATACATTTATTTGCTCTCTCTCTCTCTCTCTCTCTCTCTCTCTCCTCTCTCTCTCTCTCTCTCTCTCTCTCTCTCTCTCTCTCTCTGTGTGTACAAGCACCACAGCATGCCTGTAGAGGTGAGAGGACAACTTGTGGAAGCCGGTTCCCTCCTTCCATCACGTGTGTCCCGGGGATTGAACTCAGCTCATCAGGTTTGGCAGCAAGCACCTTTACACGCTGAATCATCTCAGTGTCCTCTGCCTTAAATTGTAATGATTTGCTACCATCATGATTCCTGGGCACCTGGTGCTGAAAAACGGTGCTACTAATTTGGGGGGCAAATCTTAATATTAGATATACAAGTTTCCTATGTGCTTGTTGTTTATTCAGTTTAGTGTCTCAAGTAATGACAACTCTTTTTCTAAATTACCATTGATTAATGTCCCTCCAGTCTTCAAGCTCAGACCTTCTTAAGTATTGTGTTTGTGTTGAGAAAGTTGAGAGACTTTTGGTAGCTGATTGGGCAAGGTCTTAGCTCCTATTAGCCTGATGAGGCTTCAGAAAATAGAGCTTTAGCAATTAACCCTTAAAATTAAGGAGCTGAATTCTCAGAGGGGAAATTGAGGCAGCATAAAAAGATAAAGTAATTAAGGGGATATGAGAATGAAAATAAGCCCCTCACTCCTTTTGGCTAAGAATGAGGAGAATCCTACAAACATGATTAAGAACTGTGTTTCTAGTCAAAGTATGTCTTCACTCTCTCTCTTTCTCTGTCTCTGTCTCTCTGTCTCTCTGTGTCTCTCCTCTCTGTGTGTCTCTCCTCTCTCTGTGTGTCTCTCTGTCTCTCTCTTCCTCTCTCTCTGTCTCTGTCTCTGTCTCTCTCTGTGTGTCTCTCCTCTTTCTGTCTCTCTCTCTGTCTCTCTCTTCTTCTCTCTCTGTCTCTCCTCTCTCTCTCTCTCTCTCTCTCTCTCTCTCTCTCTCTCTCTCTCTCTCTCTCCCTCCCTCCCTCTCTGGTGGCCTGCGGCTCACTAGGGACATGAAGCCACCATTGTGCTCACATAGATCTGCATGTACCACCACATCTGGCCTCGTCTTGTACTGTTTCTAATTGACATATAGTAAAGATTTCTTTCACCTTTACGATTTATTTTTTTATATTCTTCAGCCTGTAAACCTGTTTAATGCCCCTCAAGCCACCGTCTAATCTCGTTTACTAAAGAAAAGTCTTTTTGATAAAAAAATTGTACACCCAAACATTTTTCTTTAATTTTTATACCCTTTGAAAATGTAACTTCAAAGCCAAGATAATATTTAGATAACATTTAGATGTGACTCACTCCTAAAAAGCCAGTGCCCACTCTAAGTGGGCCTTAACTAACATCTCTCTCCCCCTCTCTTATTGCTCATGCTTAGATCTGTGTTAAAAGCCTTTTCTTAATTAACTTCAATCTTGCTTAAATAAATGAATAATAGTACAACTTAGTGGTAGTGACAGAGGAAGTTGAAATTTCCTGAAGTCCCAGCAGCAACACTTGGAGCCATTTTCTTTTCTTTATGAAAAATTTCTTTCATCCAATATTATTTTGGTCAGGTATTCCCCTCCCCCAACTCCTCCCAGATCCACTCACCTCCCTATCCACATAAGTCTCTCTCTCTCTCTCTCTCTCTCTCTCTCTCTCTCTCTCTCTCTCTCTCTCTCTCTCTCTCTCCCTCAGAAACAAACAAAAACAAAAAAAGGAAGAAACAATACCCCCTCCCCCCAAAGAAAAAATCATAAAAACAAAAATCAAAACAAACAGATGAAAGACCACTAAGAGAAAAAAAAGCCAAAACTAAACAAAACACAAGGTCCATTCACAAAAATACCCTTGACTTGGTTCTGTGTCAGCCAACTATGCCTGAGCACGGGGTCCTGCCCAGCAGTGTGGTTGATACACCCAGTTACACTCCCTGGGAGAAAACTGATTTTCTGTTCACTAGACGGGGTCAGTTGCAGATAGCTTCTTGTTTAGGAGTGGGAGCCTGTGTCCACTTCCCCTTCTCAATGCTGGGCCCCCGTCTGGCTTGAACCTATGCAAGTCCAGCGTGTCCTGCCAGTCTCTGTGAGTTCACATGTGCATCAGTCCTGTTGTGTGGAAGTCACTATTTCTTTGGAGTCATCTGCCACCTCCGGCACTTACAATCTTTCCACCTCCTCTTCTGCAGAGATCCCAGAGCCTTGAGGGGAGCGGTTTGAAGAAGACAACCCATTCAGGACTGAGAACTGACGACTACAGCAAAGGTTTATGGCCAGCAGAGAGCAGCAGAGAGCCCTGAAGCATAAGCCTGTGTCTGGGCCAGCTAGTACACAGGGCCACATCTCCCTCTCAAGTATGTACAACAACTGACCTGTTTCTGTAGGGATGGAAATCATGCTTACTTCGACAGAAGTGTGCTTCCCTAAGCAATTCTCAAATTTAGGAGTGAAAGTAGGGCAACGGAGATGTTTGAGTCACAAAGAGCATCCCCAACGGTCACTGAGCAGTGACACCTGAGAAGCCAGAAGCTGCCTGAGAAAGGCAGTGTACAAGGTGATTTTCACTTTCTGTATCCAGATCTAAATTCATTCAAACAAAAGGATAACTAAATTCTGAAAGAATTCCTAGCTACCTTCGAATGATTGCAGGATGGTAATTCCTGCTTAAAAAAAAAAAAAAAAAAGCTATCCAGCTACATGCTATTTTGCTCTTCTACATCTAAAGAGCTAAATGAAAGCTCCATATTTGTGGGTCAGGAATCATTAAAGTGGTTGAATGCATGGCCATAATTTTAGCTTCCAATGAGAAGCAGGTCCCAGCATGCTGATAAAAATGGTCTCTTTGCTTCTATTAACTGATGGGCCAATCCTATTATTTTTTCCATTTGACACCAAAATGCAGCTGGAACTTACAGCCTTTCAAGAGAAGGCTAAAGCTTTTTTATTTGTTTGCTATATCCTTTGGCTCTTACAGGATTCAATGAACAGCTCTTAATTATGCCACCACAGTTGAGTATGGGGGGTTAAGAGTCTGGATTTAGACAAAACTAGGCTTGAATCCTGGCTTTACAACTTATTGGCTGCATGGGCTGGACCACTTACCAAACCACTCTAATTTGCCATTTTCCTAGCTCTAAAGCAGCACACTGATTCCCGCTTCAAAGGGTTATTGTTGGGATTCAATGAGATGATGCATCTGAAGCACTTATCCTGGAGGCTGGTCCTCGGAGAGTGCTCAGTAAATCAGAGCTTTCATTACTTGAACCTTGTCAACATTGTAGCTGCACAATTCCGAGTTCACCTTGCGGATGGTTAATGGTAATCCTAAAACCCTCAACACAAGCCCCCATAAAGAAACGAGGCTCAGAGATGAGGTGATTGTTCAAAGTCAGTCAGAAATGTATTGCAGATGTACCTTATGACTTCGCCTCTTTCAAATTCAAGGCCTTCTACTAACCACAGGCAAACTAAGGCCCCACCTGTCATCTTTGTTCTGAAGCAGCAATCATCTCCTCCCTGCAGCCTTAGGCCTAGCTCGGAGTCCGGATACAAGGGCCTGATTGTCCTGTGTCCTCAGCTCCCTGCTCTAATGGAGGCTAGTCCCCGAGAGGCTGAGCTATTTGCCACCAATCACACAGTTAGGTGATCAAGGAGACCTGGAAGAAGACTGTGTATCTGCTATTCCTCAATCTCAAACTTCTGGAACTTAGAGTCGAATGAGTCATTTATGCAGAGAGCCATTGATAAACATGGCGTTAAGGATTTATCCAAGCTTAGGAGAAACCCAACTCCCAATCTGATAGGGAAGACAGACCAAGGAACAGTCAACTGGGATGGACGGTAATGGTATGTTTGGTACTGGTACTAGGTCAGGAGGTTATAGGGGAAGCCTGAAGGTTGTAAGAGCTTAGAGGAAGGCAACAAATCCAGCCTCAATGGCAGGGGTAGGAGAGAGTTCTAGAAGCATCTGCAAAGGTTACTTATTTTCTTTGTTGGCCAAGCATATTACCAATTGGTCACTGGCAAGAGACTATCTTTATTCATTTATGTATTGAAGGAAATGTCTGAATTAAGTTTCTGTGGTAGGCGTGATAAAAAGCCAGAGATTGTTTAGCAAGCAGATGAACGGTCCTCAGGAGTTTATTCAGAATTACCAACTGTCTTAACTTAGGTAACAGATAACAATAAGACAAAATAATTGATTCATTGAATTTCTGTCTGGTTAAACACCACTGACTATTTTTTTATATTTTTGTGTCACAAGGTGTGTTGGCTTGAAGCAGCATACTGTTCCTGAATTTTTGCAGCTCCCTACATGGTTATTTACTATGGGATTCGCTAATGGAATCATGAAGACTGACCGTTCTTCAGTTTCCCGAGGTGAAATCAAACTCAACACCATTGGTATTAATATAGTAGTAGTGCTATTTCCTCAGCTCACCACAGTGTGGAGCACTTAAGACAGCATCAATTATTGCTCTGGAGTTTTGTGATGCTCCTACCTGTGCTGCTGGAGAAATACGGAGGATGAGTTCCTATGTATGGCCTGCTTCTCATTCATCACAGAGTGTTCCTACCTAGCACCACCTGGGTACAGCTCCCTATACTCTTTCATTGCTTCGGGCAGGAATTGATCTTTCTCTCTCTACGGGCTTTGTTCAGTTTTTCTCGTGTTCGTCTTTCACCTGGTATTTCTTGAAACTTCTTTCCTGGAGCTTTCAACCCTGCATTTCCTCCTGGGTCTTTGCACCAATAACAGAAACCGGGGCTTCCAAATCTTTAAGATCAGATTTTTATTCTCCAGTGAACTATAACAATACTCCCTAGTAGGTCTTTGTGGGTGACTTGGAAAAAACAACAACAATATTCAGCTCACACTGTGACTGTGGTTCTGAATTTCCACTCTGGGTAGAGACTGACCCTCCTTGCTTGGTAGATTATTTACAAAGTGCTCAGAGGAAACTCTCCAAGTCTTCTAGAAATTTAGGGTTTTGCTAATGGATTTAGTAGACCGTACGGATTTGCTTCACCTCCTTGGGAGAAGTCTGCAAAGCTTACGCATATTTGAAGGTGTGTTTCCTTCCCATCACTCACTGCCACAAAACACCTGAGGACATGGTTACAGTTTCAGATATTTCGATTCATGATCAGTTGGTTTTCTTGCTTTGGGGCCTGTAGTGTGACAGAATGGCCTAAGATGAGGGAAAGTGTCCTCATCTCATGGCAGGAGAGATAGGGAGAGGGGCTTGATTCCCAATATCTCCTTTAAGGACATGCCCCTAATAATTCAATTTTCTCCGGTCAGCCAGGCTCCTACAGGTTCTGTCACCTCCCAGTAACAGTACTACAGGCTGACAAACAATCCTTCAGCATGGAGCTCTTGGTGCTGGGTGTGGCTGTAGCAGGAGGCTTTAAGAAACACCTTACCCAGGATGATGGCACTAATCTCAGCTTTCAGTTCTGGGCCAACGGAGCCAGCTCGCTTTGACTTCTCCAAGCTGTCTTGAATTTTGTCAGCAATTCAGTCTCCCCTGGCTGAGGGAACCTCTGTTTTGTTCTCTTCATCTGTATGAGAGTGAAAAGAACGTTGGCTTCTAGTTAGTCCAGCCAAGGGTGGCGGTGGGTTGTCACTACTTCCAGCTTTGTGACCTTATACTCTGAACTTTAACACACACACACACACCCCAGCCCATGAGCCATCACCCTATCTCTAGGAAAATGAAAATAGTAATCTTACCTCCTTGATAGGATTGTTGTGAACACTAAGGAGATCGTCAGTGTAAAGTGGTACAGGGAGGTTGGTTGTCCTAATTTACTTGGGAATGAAGGGATTCCTCAGATGCAAGACTTGCAGAGCTAAGACCAGGGAAGTCCTGGGCAATCCAAGGGAGTTGTTCACCTTTGATGAGTGTAAGATATTTTACTCATTGTTATCACTCTAATAGCCAACATTTCCAGGTAAGGAACCCCTACATATGCACATCTCATCTTCACATCTTTGCCTGGTCTAGGTGACACGTTCCATGTATGTAAAAAATCAGTAATTCAAGTCTTCAAATTATAACATAAGGTACATGTTTAAACCATTACTGTAACTTTTACACATACTTCCTCCTAATAATGACAGGTTCAATGGTAAGATATACAGTGCCCTTAAGAGAGAACCAATATTTACTGAGCACCTATTCTGTGAGAGATTGCATGCTACACATCAAAGAAAGAATGATATACTGGGGAAAATTAAATGATAAAATTATAAATTGGGGAAATATATTTTTGAATGCTAGTTTAGTGAACCCAGGGTCTCACATATGCTGGGCAAGAATTCTACCATTCGGCTACATCTGCAGTCCTTTGGAAAATATCTATGAAATTTAATATACATACAGAAAAGGACACAGTGCCAAGTGCCTGGCTCAATGAATTGCCAGAAAGGGAAGACAGGTGTCATCAGTGTCCAAATAGGATGCAGACATTATTGGTATCCCCTAGGAACCACTCATCCAAGTCCCCTTTAAGCCACTCTCCACACCCCACCTGGCCAAAGGAAAATATGAAGCGTCAATCTTCATATTTTTGTGATGACTTCCCCTGTGTTCTCTTTTATTTTCTTTGTGTTTTTTTCCAGTTTGATTTGAGAGTTGACTTTTCTTACTTTTATCATAAATGGTTAGGGCTATGAATTTGCCTCTAGCCATGGCTTAAACAACTGTATCCAATAGATCCTATCATATAATATTTTATTTTAATTATTTTTCAGGAAAGCTTTAATTTCTGACTTTCTCCTCATTGCCAAAAAAATTGTTTAGTAGAAAGTTGTTGCTGGGTGGTGGTGGCGCATGCCTTTAATCCCAGCACTCGGGAGGCAGAGCCAGGCGGATCTCTGTGAGTTCGAGGCCAGCCTGGGCTACCAAGTGAGTTCCAGGAAAGGCACAAAGCTATACAGAGAAACCCTGTCTCGAAAAACCAAAAAAGAAAAAAAAAAAAAAGAAAGAAAGTTGTTGCTGCTGCTGTTGTTGTTGTTTAAGACTTACAAATGAAAGGGCCTGTTTTCAGGGTTTGGTATTTATTTTTAAATTCTGATTTCATTCTATTTAGAACCTTGACATTTAAAATTTCAGGTACATTTTGTTTGTTTTTGAATTCTGTACATTTCTTGGAACTCGAAAACATTATTATTTTCAGAAAAGACAATATACTGTCAAAATATCTTTCTACCTCAAATGCAGATTTTTCTACTATAAATTTAATAATTCTAGATGTTACTGTGGTTAATCCACTTATAGTGGACAAATTACCATTGTAGCTAGATTAATGGACACAAAAATTCTGCCAAATCACTGGAAATGTTTGAAATCATGCTTTTCTGTAATTAGTAAGCTGGAAGTAAATTAGCAGAACAAGAAAATAGAATGCTACATTGTTCCAGCTGTTATTCCATCATTTTCATTTTCCAATTTCACACATATTCAAAGTACTCCAAATTAAACATGCTGCCACAGCCTTGACAACATGAAACAATCATTGCCAGAAATCTAGATTTTTGTACCACATAGTACTGTGTCCAAATATCACTGTCATGTCTGTGGCTGTGTTGGAATGTAAGTTCTTTAAAATTATCATTAAGGGCTTAGATCATGTGTCTTGTCTCATATGTAGGTACAAGGAAAGGGTTTGCTTCTCGTTCCCTGTTTTTACTGTGAGTTCTCTGGTTCCATTCTTCACCCTGTCATGAGGATGGCAAGTTCAGGACTGCAATCTGAAGATTCTAGGTTTGCATGGGCTAGAAAGTTTCAGGCAGGCAATGAGCTCTACTGATGAGAATGAAGACAACATGTTCATCACTTGTGCCTCCTTTCTTTCTTCCTCCTTCCCTTCCTTTTTTTTTCTTCCCCCTTTCTTTATTTCTCTCTTTCTGTCATGGACATTGCTTTGACATCTCTGTTATAAGATTGCTTTAAAATGTCAAAACATAGTTAATACAACAGATGGGGCTGGAGAGATAGCTCCATGGTTAAGAGCACAGACTGCCGTTCCAGAGGACCCAGGTTCAATTCCCAGCACCCATGTGGCACTCACAACTATCTGTAATCTTAGCATCCTATTCTGGTCTCCTTGAGCACTACACACATGTGGTATGCAGACATACATGCAGGCAAAGTCCCCATTCACATGATATAAAGAATTAGATGTTTTTAAAATAAAACAGAAAAATCTACCTTCTTAACAATATTGAGATTCTGAGGTCATTAATGTTAAGTATATTCCCAATGTTTTGCAAAAAGTCTCTAAAACGTTTTCATCTTATGGAACCGAAACTCTGGGCCTATTGAGCACTTCTTCATTTTCTCCATCTTCCTAGAGGTTATATCATGGAACCACCAATAGGCATTCCTCTAGGGTTAGTGTTTTCACAATATGAACTGCTTCATCTCCTTCCCACTAATCTCGAGAACATAAGAGTAACTCTGAAATAGATACATTCTTAGTTTTTGTTAGCTAAAGCTCAGAGCTACACTGTCCATGTTTGCAACTACTGTTACTCACAAGGGCCCGAAATCAACTGCAGGATTCTGTCACTGGCAAAAATTAAAAGGTAAACATTTAAAAATGACAAGGCTGTACCAAGAGAATGCCAAGACTTCAGAGAACCTGCAGCATATGGAACAGCATGGAGTGGCACAGCCATATACACAACAACCCTAAAACACGTGAGCACGCACACACACACACACACACACACACACACACACACACACACACACACACACACACTTCCCTCTTGTAAAGCCACAAATAAAAAGAGTAGTAAATAGACATACTATTCTGGTAACTTGCCTTTGTCAATTAATGGCATCTTTTAGATATCTTTCCATATCTGTATAAAAATCTACCTGATTAGTTTTACATGCTCCACAGTTTTCAACTGTATAAATGTTTATGATTTACTTTGTCCAGTTGTTTTTGATAGAAATTCTGGTCACTTCTGAATTTTTTTGCTATTACTAGCACTGCTATGATAAACAATTATAACTATTTTAATTATGCATATGGATTTTTACCATGACTTTAATATGCATATGTACATTATATGTGTATATTACTTAATATTAATTTTCATGAATATAGACCTATAGCATCACCTTAATGACTATTCATTATTTATTGCATAGAAAGAACTAATTTGTTTAACCAATACCCAACTGTTGAGCATTTGTGTTATGCTTTATTTTTTCTGTATAATAAATAATGGAGTTGAACATCTGTCTACTTAAATCTTCATGCATTGGTCAAATTTATTTTTTTCTTATTATTAAGAATAGGCACTTTTTCCAAGGGCCTTGCTGCCACTGGGGCCATACTGATCTGGGTGGCCTGTGCCGCTACCAGAACCATGGTGACATCCGGGCCTGAGCTGCTACCAAAGGCCATGTCTGTGTCTGTGGTCCTGCTGCAGCTGGGGTCTGTGGTATGTCCATGTCCTGTGTTGCCACAGGGGTTCATAGGAACCATGTATGTTGAAATCCAAAGGCCTTGCTGAGCCAGTCCCTCCCCTCACTGGCCCTGGTATAGCTGCCCCCTCCACTTAGGAGAAATGGCCCCACCCCTCACCATGGGCATGGGAGAGCTGGCCACGATGGCATGGGTCTAGGAGAGCTGACTCTGTCCCTCACCTGATGGAGGCAGTCCCAGTGACCTGGACCAACCAGTTCAACTTCCACCCAGACCCACATCCTGGACCTTGAATTGGCCCACCATAACATTTACCCCATCTATGACCTGTTGGAGTGTGTGGAGGGAATGGTACAGTGGAACTATAACCCCAGGATCCCCATGACTCAGGGCAATAGCAGGATCTCAGAGAGGCATTTTGGTGAGGATCTATTGATGATGCTTTGCTAGAAGCCTTGAACCAGACCAATGAGTCCTTGCAATGAACATTTTTCAAGTAGGGTTGGTTGGACAAAATGGTCTACGGTGTGACACACTGAAGCTCCCCATGCCACTGGAATGAATGAAGAGGGATTGGAAAGATGGAGGAGAGAGGTGCTTTTTCTGTTTTGTTTTTCATTGATTTGGGGGTGTCTCTTTTGTGGGTGAGATGCTGCAAGGGTGAGGGGAGGATATGGAGGGACTGGGAGGTGAGTAGGATTGGGGTACATGATGTGAAATTCCCAAAGAATTGATAAAGAATTGTATTTTTAAAAAATAGACACTTCTTTTAAAGGAAGTAACAAACTGTTCATTTTGTCCTCCATATTTGATGAGCAAACATTCTCAGATATGATAATCTGGGGAGAAACATTTGTACCACATGCGTAGATGGTTTCCTAACTTTGTGTCTGGTGTTGTGGGCAGACACCAACTGTATTGGTGTCCTAAGTCTTCAGACCTGGAAATGTCACATTGTTACAGAACAAAACAGCCACAGAACAGATGGACTTAGTGTTCTAATCAGGTGACCTAAATAAGGGGAACTATCTGGACTCCAGTATAATCACAAGAATCCTTAAAATTGGAAGAGGAAGGCAAAAGAGAGTCAGAGGAGATACAGTTAAGGAAGAATAGTCAAAGACATGAAATAATGCTGGCTTTGAAGATGGAGGCAAGTGTCCAAGAGTCAGGGAATGCACAACGCCTCTAGAAAGTGTAAAAGTCAAAGAGAAATCAGACTCTCCCTGGGAGCCTCCAGAAGGAACCAGCCCTCCAGACCCTCCAGACACCCTGATCTCAACTCAGTGAGGAGGGCATCTTATCTCCAGAAGTCTATAATACATTTGAATAGTTTCAAGCAACCTAGTGAGTGTTAAATGGTTACTACGGCAATAGGAAACTGATACACCTAGTTATCATAAGAGTGAAGCATTGGGCAAGGGTAGTTCTTACCCCTAGAGCCCCTGATTCAGTAGTCTAAAGAAGAGCTAAGGGGTGTGTATATTCAGCAAGCCCCCCGGTGGTACCTCTGCCTCCAGTAAGGGTTTCGGTGCGGGGGGGGGGGGGAGTTGGTGTGGATAACACGAATCTGTGGAAAACTGTCTTCTGTTTTGTATACAGTCACTTGCTAGCTTGGAAGATGACCTAAGAAAGTGGTTGAAGACATGGCTGGGAACTAAGTTGGGATACCACTTTGACATCAGCCTTAGCTCTACTTCTCCAGTGACGAAGTTGTTGAGCCTCAGCAATCCTAGCCTAACCGATGTTTCCAGCTTGAGTTGCACCTCCTTATCATCTCAAACACAATGGCCATCTGTTCAATGAATCTTGGGTGTTCTGTCTGTGTGTTATCTCTTAAAGTATTTGTGTTAGCTGGAGGCTCAGAATGCCGGACCATGTGAGGTTTGTGAGGGTTTGATAGGTAATTGCTGCAGGGGAAAAGCAGCTGAAGAAGTAGAATTGAACAGGGACTTTGACCATGATGCAGAAATGACAAATCTCAACCATCTCATGGCATTTTGGGAGTACATTTTGCCCATTGGAGAAGCCCTAATTGTGCAGAAGGAGCATGTATAAATAGTCCTACAGTTGTTGGCTAGGGCATGCCCTCAGATAGCAAACCTGAAGACGGTATTAAGGTTCTAGTAGATGGATGACCTCAAATGACTACAATCTCTGCAACTGAGCAGAAAATTTTGTTTTTAAATTTTTTAAATGTATTTCCATTTTTTCAAGATGACATCTCATTCTAGCCCAGACTGGCCTGGAATAAATTCACTATGTAGCAGGATTGTAACAAACCCATGGTGATCATCCTTTGTCAACTTCCAGAACCACAGCCCCCTCATCCTTTTTTAGACAGGGTCTCACTATATAGTCCTGTGTGGCCTGGAACTCATTATGTAGACAAGGATGGCCTCGAACTCAGAGATCCACCTGCCTCTGCCTCCTGAGTGCTGGGAATAAAGGCATGTGAGTGCCACCACCCAGCCCAGATAATCCCATTTTGAAGGGTGATCCTGGCTGCATCTCTCTATATCTGACACATTTCTCTCCAAAAGACAGGCTCTTGTGGCTGGAAATGACCTTAGAGGTCAACTTATTTTACGCATGGGGGACTGAGATTGCTGAGGTAGGGAAGGGGATTGTTGGATGAAAGTGAATAATTCAAAATGGCTCAGCTAGCTATAAAGAGGCGACCAGAACCCAGGTGACCTAACTCTTAGGAAAAGCCTTAAGAAAGCCTTTCATTTTTATTTTGTTTTGAACAAAGTTGTAGTTTATTAAGAATAAGCATTAAAAATGGGTGCCATGCCTTCTACATGTGATTTCACTACTTAGGAAGTAGAGACAAGAGGATCAAACATTCAAGGCCATCTTTGGCTACAAAGTGAGTCTGTTTCCGCTTGGGCTACAGAAGACTTTGTCTCAAAAAAAGAAAAGATCAAATTGCTTGGATTTGTTGGTTGGTTGGCTTGTTCGTGGGCTTTTGTTGTTATCACTGTTGTTTGTTTATTTTATGTAGCCCCTGCTGTCCTGGAACTCACTATGTGGACAAGACTGGTCTCAAACTCATAGAGATCCACCTTCCTCTACCTCCCAAGTTCTGGGATTAAAAGTATGTTCCACCACAACTGGCAAGATTGAGTTTTAATATAAATTTAAGCATAGAAATAGGAAAGAGAGGAAGAGAGAGAAGTATGGAGAATGGGAGGAGGAAAAGAGAGAGCTACAAAGAGACTTAAGAATCAAGTGTACATACCCAAGAGTGGGTTTTGACTTCTTCAGAGAATCACCAGGGCTTCCCATTTTGAAAAAGTAATGGTGCTGGCCAGTGGTGGCGTGCACCTTTAATCCCAGGACTGGTGAGGCAGGCAGATCTCCGAGTTTGAGGCCAACCTCGTCTACAAAGAGAGTTCCAGGACAGTCAGGGGCTACACAGAGAAGCCCTGTCTCAAAAAAAAATAGGAAGAAAAAAAAGAAAAGAAAAGAAAAGAAAGGTTAATGGAGTGTCACATGCAAACTGATCGAAATGAAGAAAAGGTTACCAAATTTATTTTTGAAAAGATTTTTTAAATTTTATTTATTCTTCTCTCATACATTACATCCCAACCAGTTTCCCCTCCCTCCACTCCTCCCCAGTTGTCCCCACTCCCACTCTCCCCCAAATCCACTCCTCCTGTTTCCTTTAGCAAAGAGCAGACCTCCCAGGATTATCAACTGAACATAGAATAGCTAGTTACAGAGACTAGGCCCAAACCCTCATATGAAGGCTGGATAAGGCAACCCAGTAGGAGGAAGAGGGTCCCAAGAGCAGGTAAAAGAGTCAGAGGAAGCCCCCACTCCCACTCTTAGGAGTTTCACAAGAACAACAAGCTACACAACTGTAACATACATGCAGAGTGGCTAGGTCGGTCCCATGCAGGTTCCCTGGTTGTTGCTTCAGTCTCTGTGAACCCCTGTGAGCCCTGTTTAGTTGATTCTGTGGGTTTTCTTATGATGTCCTTGACACCTCTGGCTCCCACAATCCTTCCTCCCCCTCTTTTCTCAGGATTCCCTGAGTTCCACCTAATGTTTGTCTGTGGGTCTCTGCATCTGTTCTTGTCAGTTGCTGGATGAAGCTTCTCAGATGACGATTATGCTAGACTCCAGTCTACAGGTTAGCAGAGCATCATTAGAAATCATTTCATTGACTTTTGTTTTCCAGTCGTGTTTGGTTCTATCCTAGGTCTTTAGGCTGTCCAGCCTCCAGTCTCCGTCCTGACCATCCAGTGTCAGGCACTGGCTCCCTCTCATTGTGTTTATGGTTTATACAGAAGAGAAAACTTTATTGTAATTAGCACTGAAGCAGGACTGATTTCATTTTCAGTGTTACTCATGATACTGCATTCTGGAATGGAAGAATGTTTAAATGTAAGTAAACTTCAGTTGCATCTGCAAAAGACATTCATTCCCATTTGGAACTCCTCTTTTTACATTTATTTGTTTTTATTATGTGAATGGATGTTTTGCTTGCATGTATGTCTGTACCATGTGCATGCAGTGCCCATGGAAGCAAGAAGGTATCAGATCCCACCCCTAGAACTGGTGCTGAGAATCAAAGTTGGCACCTTTGAAAGATTAATTAGTGCTCTTAATTGCTGAGTTATCTCCCCAGCCCCTCACTTGGAAGGTTTTATTTATTTTTTTGACAGTTTTCATACATGCATATAATGAATTTTATTTTTGCTCCCATTTGCCTCTTCTCTTCCATACCCTCATCCCCGCCGCTTCTGCTGAAACCCTTCTTTCCAAATAGTCTCTTCCTACTTCCACTGAATTTCATTAAGATTGTCTACCAACATTTCATCTTGAATGGGGCAAGGGACTTATGTGGCCTTTTTTGGAAGTTTTAAGATAGTCTTTGTTCAGGTTGATCAATGGAATCAAATTGAAGACCCAGATGTAAATCCACACATCTATTGACACCTGATTTTTAACAAAGAAGCTAGAAATATACAATGAAAAAAAAAGAAAGCATCTTCAACAATGATGCTGGTCTAACTGGATGTCGGCATATAGAAGATTGCGAATAGATCCATATCTTTTTGCCATGCACAAAACTCACGTCCAAGTGGATAAAAAGACCTCAACATAAATCCAGACACACTGAACATGGTAGAAAAGAATGTGGGGAATAGCCTTGAATGCATTGGCACAGGAGACAACTTCCTAAACAGAACACCAATAGCACAGGCACTAAGATCAACACTTAATAAATGGAACCTCATGAAACAGAAAAGGTTCTTTAAGGCAAAGGACACTGTCAAGAAGATAAAACAGCAGCCTGCAGAATTAGAAAATATTTTCACCAATCCCACATCCAACAGAAGGCTAATATCCAAAATATATAAAGAACTCAGGAAACTAGACACCAACAAGCCAAATAATCTAATTAAAAATGGGATGCAGATATAAACAGAGAATTCTCAACAGAGGAAACTTAAATGACTGAAAAACAAAGAAATGTTCAACATCCTTAGCCATCAGGGAAATGCAAACCAAAACTACATTGAGATTCTAGCTTACACCTGTCAGGATGGCTAAGATCAAAAACAGAAGGGACAGCTCATGATGGCAAGGATGTAGATAGAGTAAGGGGAACACTCCTCCATTGCTGGTGGGAGTGCAAACTTGTACAGCCACTATGAAAATCAATATGGTGGTTCCTCAGAAAATTGAGAATCAATCTACCTTAAGACCCAGCTATACCATTCTTGGGCATATACCCAAAAAGACACTCCATCCTACCACAAAGATACTTGCTCAACTATGTGGGAGTGGGAGATGTCTCTGACTCTTTGTCTGCTTTTGAGACCCCTTTCCTCTTACTGGGTTGCCTCATCCATCCTGGATATGAGGGGATGTGCCTAGTCTTATTGTAACTTGCTATTCCATGTTCAGTTGATATCTCTGGCAGGCCTGCTCTTTTATTGAAGGGAAATAGAGGAGGAGTAGATCTGGGGAAGAGGGAAGGCACAGGGAGGACTGGGAAGAGTGGAGAGAGGGGAAACATCAGAAGAATAAAAGAAAAAAAAAGATAGTCTTTGTTACCTTTTTTTTTTTTGCTTTTGTAGAGACAGGCATCGTTTAAATACGTGAGAATTCCCAGCCTTCTTGAAGCACTTTCAGTTCTTTTAGTTTGTAAAGGTCAGAAATGGGTAACAGAGTGAGGGCCAAGGGAGTTGATGAGTCAGAGCCCACCACGCTGCTGTCAAATGTTCCCAGCTATAGAGAGATGTGAATGAGGTTTCTGAGCTCCAGCCCTACAGGACTTCCCACAACATCAAGACTGATTGAGCTTGTGGAAACTGCCATTTCCTGCCCCTCCCCCTCCACTAGCATGCCACCAGATTATCCACCAGCGCATATGTGAGGCCACACACAGTACAAAGGGCCCAGCTACCCCTCCTGGGTGTGTGTCACTAATGGTACATATTTTGTGAGGGGGTAGGGTAGGACATTTTAAAATTGCAAAAGTAAAATGGCAAAGTGAATGAGAAAAGGCTCTTGGGAAGTCAGGTGGGCCCTGAAAGACAGGGTAGATCCAGAAGTCTAAACCAAAGATTAAATAGCAGTTGATGTGGACAAGGATTTGTCTATGTGTGTCGGAGGAGCATGGAGTCTCCTGGTAGCAGGAGTTCTTTTCTCCCCTCTTAATTGAAGTAGGAAATTTGGCAGCCGCTTGTATTTTTATTTAAGGGTATGTTTCAGGGGTTTGTATCTGAATGATAACGCCAATCACAGGGTTGTTGGGAAGTTTAAATGAGATAGTGGATGGCAAAAATCAATACAAGACAAAAAGAAAATCCTTAGAATACAAACTAGTAGCATCTAAAACCAGCACAGTTTTATTATTATTCTTCACCCTTTGTGCTGTTGTATAAGAGCAAGTATGTCATGGGTTGGGAACACTGATGGCAGGGGCTTCTGGAGTTGTCACATAGCAAGTACCCAGGTCACACAAATATGATGCTATCTGCCAGACTGAGGAGATGAAGCAAACCTCACTGTGTCCTTCCAATTTAACAAAAGCTGCTGTGAATATCTGCATGGATGACCCCAACAGTTCGGTGCTTTAAAAAAGTCACTGTCACCCAGATATTGCTAACTCTGACCACCAAAGTGGACATGCATGGTTTGTGGAAGCTAGTTAGGCTCCTTGACGAGGCGACAAGGCCCCCTAAGGTTAAAATTTGCACCCATTGTGTGCCAGATGCCATGGTCCTCATCTTTAGAGCAAGGCATGACAGAAATTCATGGAAGTGTAACCAAGAAATGGCCTTAATCTTCTAGAATAAGTTCTGCTCCAGCAGCAGGCCTGTGCTGGAGCAGGGGACTTTGTTCAGTTTTCACCTCAGATTTCTCAACAATGCCCCTTTGAATCAGTTATCTAGAACTGAAGAACTAAATATTCTAAGCAAAATATTTCATTGAACAGATCTAGATGAAGGTTTTCCGGCTTCTCTCTAGAGTCTACAGTCTAGACATTGGAGATGGAGGGAGTCAGCAGCCTCAAACAGTTCTCATTTTTATTTGTCTTTTCTCTGAGGCAGGAGCAAGGTTGACTGCAGTCTGGTTGAGGCTGGAACATTCTTGGGCTGTTTGGGTCCCTTGATTTAGTCAGAAAAGCCAAACAGCCTCGTAAAAGCCCATGGGCCCAGGTTTGGTTTAAAGGACACTGCTTGGGAACCTGAGAGCCCATGGCTTCTAAGGAAAAGAGCAATAGACACAGTGAGGCCGAACAACAAAGAGCAGGTGGATCTCTGTGCATTCCACCCCACAACAGCTCTTTCCTACATTTTATAAGCTGAGAATTTGCTTATGTTTGAAAACCCCTGCCATTGGGCACAGTTGCTAAGGAAAAGCAGAGCCAATTTTAAAAGAGAGCAGCGACTTGTGCCTGATTCGGTATTGCTTAGTAGCAGAGACAGAAAGCGGCAGCAATGCTTCTAGGACTTCGGGATCCACAGTAGAAAAGCATGCTCATGCTGCGCAGAGAGAAATTCTGTTCTTCCAACTGAGGCTAATAAAAGTAGAGGTCTCTTCTTCTCTCTGGAGACCGGCTTCCTGGAAAATAGGGTAAGTGAGATGGTGAAGAAGTTAGTTTTAGAATCAACTGAGCAGCCAAGCGTGATAGCATGTGCCTTTAATGCCAGCACACTAGAGGCAGAGGCAGGTGGATCTCTGTAAATTCAAGGCCAGCCTGGTCTACAAAGCGAGTTCCAGGACACCCAGGGCTGTTAGACAGAGAAAGCTTGTCTTGAAAAAACAAAAACAAAACAAAACAAACAAAAATGAACCAAATGAGCCTAGGTATGAATCCAGGGTTACCACTGCCTAGCTATGTGGCCTTGGACCACATCCCTAGCTTATCTGAACTCTGCTTTCCTGAAGTTGAATGGATATATTAATGAATAGTTCCTAAGATTCTAGTATAAGACCATATCACTGGCAGATAATGTCAGTTGTATTTCTTATCACACCTTCTTCACATTTCTTTTCCTTGATTAAATACAATGTGTGGGACCTCAGAAAACAAACAAGAAACAAAACTCCACTATGCTTACTTAAAGCCAGATTGTCTGTGGCCTTGATTTTAACTGTATCAGTACCCCTTTCTCATCCATAAATCTAAATGATGTGCTTCATGAACCATGCTATGATATCATTTGCAAAATAAAAGTCTTTAAGATAAGGGAAATAATTGCACCAATTATTTATACTTTTTATTTTATTCTAAATGACTTAATTTTGACCTTTGCTTACTTAATCTTCAAATCCTTTGATCAATGTAACTTAAAATACCATAAAATCAAATAAATATGTATATTTGTCCTTACACAAATCCAAAGCACGTATTTCCCCTTAGCTCTACTTAATACACTTGCTAATGTTGCTTCTGAAATTCTTTTCTGGGATGTGCTTGAGGCCCCTGCTTTCCTGGTATGGAAGTCCTAAGGCAGAGAGAGACTCCAGCTACTGGCTGCAGCCTGGTGTATGGCCTCCTGCTGCCATGGTCACCACAGAACTAGATGAGGTCTGAGCCCGGGAACTATGCTGATGGTTCTTATTTTTGTTCTTAGAGTAAGTTTGAGGTATAAAATACCTTCTAAAAAGTCCAATACTCTTCTCTTTTGGTTCTGTTTTATGTCAGAAATAAACCCCAGGGCCTTCATCTGCTAAGAAAGCACTCTGGGCCAGCAATGTACCACTAAGCTGTACTCCTGAGACACTTTATTCTGTTGCAAATGCTAACTATATGTCTTAGTTAGGGTTTCATTGCTGTGAAGAGACACCACGACCATGGCAACTCTTATAAAGGAAAACATTTAATTGTGGTGGCTTGCTTAGAGTTTCAGTGGTTCAGTCCATTATGGTGGGACACAGCAGTGTGCAGGCAGACATGGTGCTGGCTACATGGTGCAGCAGGAAGGGGACTGTCTCACTGGGAGCAGCTTGAGCATAGGAAACTTCAAAGCCCACTCCCACAGTGACACACTTCCTCCAACAAGGCCACACCTACTCTAAAATAGCCACACCCCCTAATAATAAGTACCACTCCCTTTGGGTACTATTTTCTTTCAAACAACCACGTTATAGCTAAGTATTATTCTAAGCATTCACATACATTATTTTATTAAGTTTCCATAGAAACCCTCTATGGTAGTCACTATATTATTTATTTATTTATTTATTTATTTATTTATTTATTTATTTATTTATTTATTTATTTATTTTTGAGACAGGGTTTCTCTGTGTAGTTTTGGAGCCTGTCCTGGAACTTTCTCTGTAGATCAGGATGGCCTTGAATTCAGAGATCCACCTGCCTCTTCACCACCACCCAGTGGTGGTCACTATTTTTATGGTCATTTTATAAGTAAAGCAACTAAGGCATAGGGAGGTTCACAAACTGTGAGCAAGTCCCTGAGACTAGTAATTATCAAAGCTGGAATTGGAGTCTGGAACTTAGTTAGGCTTCATCAAAGCTCTCTTTCCTTTCTACCCAAATTGTCCTCAGTTTGAAGCTGCTAATTTCAAATTTTGTATAGAGCCCAGGTTCCTGTCCTTGGGCCTCAGACACATTTTCCCTGACTACAGATTCAGTCCTGAGGTGGCTGAAAGCCGAACATCTGGAACAGCTAATCCTCATGGATTCATTCATCTTTGTGAGTCACCTTGACTGAGTTGGGCTCAGATGAAAGAATTCGGTAGAATTGCTTCTCTGGCAAAATGAGAGCATGTTCAAGAAATTTTGCAAAATACACAGGGCATGTTTGGACCCTTTGAAACTGAGATGAAACCCATGCTATCTATGAAAACACTAATAGCGAGAACAAGGCTCTAGGAAGCTGCTGGAGACTCTGCTTGCTATAGTACACACTCTTCACGTTTGTTTTCAGGGCACAGAGCTACACTGTGAACGTCTGACCCCTTTACTTACTTTCATTGCCAAGACTGGAACTGGCAGATCCATGACCATAGATTTTCTTGTCTAGAAAAGAAGAAGGAAACATGAACAGAAATGAAACCTTGGGCTGGGAGCCTGTAGCACCCCAGAGATCCCAGATTGCTTGCCCCTCACTTTATGGACACAAAACACAATTTCTCTTATCAAATGCTGAAAACAGGGGATTCTGCCCATAAAATGTCCTTTGGCAACTTCTTCCCATCTCCCAGGCAGAGCTAATGAAGGATCTGTAACTTACTTAGTGAATTCTGGGCTATAAGACACCAGTGAATGCAAGAAATGTCAACATTGGTAGGGGTATGTGAAGTGTTTCTCCAGTTGAGACTTAGATAATAAACATTTGTGTGAATGTGTGTGGCAGTCTTGGGACTAGACAATGCCTGCGTCATCCTTTAGTCCTGATGTACCTCGCTTATAGTAGATGCCGACTAAAGGTTTGTTGAATCGGATTGGAACTGTACAGAGCTGTTATGTTTGGAAAATGCTGATTTGAGCCATCTGCTTTCTCAGCAACTGTTGGAATAGAGTTCTGCTGTGTGTATGCAGAGATATACATATAAACACAGTTGGTCCCATTTTCCTTCTGAATCCAGTAGAAGATTTTTGAAAAAGAAGGTAGGAATATAAGTTTTCAGAAGTTTCCTAAGCATGCCATTTGTATGATTTCTTCTCTCTATATATAGCTAATCAAAGTATGGAAATAGTGGGGTCCTATTTTAATGGGAAATTTGTTTTCAACACGGGGGCATAGTGTCAGACTTTGTGGGCTATGCTGAATCGGCCCTTTGTGGACTGTGTGCTTAATCACAGCTAGTAGAACATCCAGTGATTTCCTTCAGGTGTGAAACCACAGATGTAGATGGGCTTGAAAGTTGTGAAAGAAAATAATTCACTCAGGGACCAGAATCCTAGAGGATGCAGGCTTGGCCTCGTGAAAGAGTATGATTTATCTATCAAGCATTTCATAAGAATGGCAAATCTTATGGCAGAAGGTGTCACTATTTGGGTCAAAGTATAATGCACTCAATTCTCCTCCATCTTTTCTTTAAACAACACTTAAGGGACTCTGGTTTTCTGATGAGTATTTTCAATTCAGCAGCCACTGCTTGGATATATGTTGGGTGAGTGAGTGAAGAAAGTGTGGGCAAGCCTGGTGGCTGACTTTTGTGCAGGGGGAGAAGAAGTGAACGGGGCACAGAAACCCAAAGGAAAGTGAGCAGGAGCCCAGTGTGCAGGAGGGCGTCACAGACAACCAGACACTGTTGTAACTGCAGTCAGCTATGGGGCTGCCTCTCCAGCGGCTTTGAATTTTAATGTGTGGAGCAGATGGTTGGTATAGATTGCCCTTGTTTTTGCCCAGGAGTCTGGCATCATTGCAAGTTGTCAACTTGTTTGGAGAACAGAGTTTGAGCCTGTAGGTACGTCATAGAGCTCTGTTTTGCAAATAGATTATTTAGTGGAGTGGAGGTAAATATGAGACTCTATGATTTTAGGCATAAGCCCATCATTTTTTCCAGGACAAAGCCAAGTCAACAGACTGGGGAGATTATTTCAGGCCAAGTCTGCCTGTCTGGCTGTCTCCTTTAGCCATTAAACTGTGTATGTCAATGTGGCCTAGTGAAAATATATGGAAGTTTAATGTAAAATAATGCCTCTCGGCAGCAGCCTTATCTATGTCCAGAGTGGCAGTAATTACTCTTAGGCTCTCATGTCATCCCAGCTGACTGTCAACCTTAGTGACCTTGAAAGTATCTGTAAGCATTTCCTTACAGTGGTCTGAGTTGGGAGGCAGGTTGGTGAGCAATCCTGTGCTTCCGGCTATCTTGGCGGGGTTGCCATTCTCCCTGGTTGCAGGTTCCAGAGGACGGTTTAGGTATCTATCCTGCTGGAGTAAATGGAGGAAGGACCCACGTCTCCCATCAGGGTAGACCTCTGGAGCCGGATGCCTGTCAGGAAAGGCACGAGAGTAAGCAGGCCCTAGGAAGTCTGGCCTCTCTTGGGAGGAAAAATGCCACATCTCTTGAGGATGTGCAGAGGAGGCCTTGGGCATAGACAGCGGGTACTGATCTATAGCCTTAGGACCATATTCATGCAAGCTGCTGCTGCTGCTGCTGCTGCTGCTGCTGCTGCTGCTGCTGCTACTGCTGCTGCTGCTGCTGGCACCATTTCCAAGAGATGCTTCTGGCCGTGCCTTTGTCCAAGAAGAAGTGAGACGCCACTGATTCGGGGGCATGCTGCTATCTGGAAAAGATTCAGACTTATGTTAGGTATTTTCTCCAAATGTCTGAAATAGAAGTACTTTATTATTTCTGACTCATGTATAATATATATTATATACATATACATGAATATATATATATATATACATATATATATATGTACTTAATTTTATTGTTTGTATGTGAGAGAGAGGTGTGTGTGTAAGTGTAGGAGACTGGCCATAGCAGAGGTCAGAAAATAACTTTCAGGAGTCAGTTCTTTCCTTCCCTGATGGGTTCCAGGGATTGAGCTGCAGTCGTCGGACTTTCTTGGCAAGTGGTTTTTACCCACTGAGCCATCCTTCCAGCCCCATAGAATATTTTTTGACTTGAAGTAAGCAGAAAATGTTTTTAAAAACCCACATTAACCACCATGTCCATAAATAGCTACTGCCCCCTCAAGATTTATTTATATTATTTTTCAGACTGATTTTGCTTCATTAAAATATTATGAATATCATTGAGTGTGGTGTCACATGCTTATAATTTCATGCTCAGAAGACTGAGGCAGGAGGATTGGCTTGAGTTCAAGGCCAGCCTGGGCTACACAGTGAATCTAAGGGCGTTCTGGGCTACAGTGTAAGCACTGTGTCAAGAAACAAGCAAACAAACATCCTCCCACAGCACTGAATAGAGCCAAACATGAGCTTTTGCTTCAAGTTCTAATTTCATGTCATCACTTCCTCCCAAGAGATTTATGCACAAGCTTAAGTCCAGAAAAAGTTAGGGTAAAAACATTAAACATTCGTTATTTTGACTGAATCCAGAAGAGAGGTACAACATGATTTAGAACAAGATAAAATGGAAAGGCACCCCACTTCAGGATGAGATACAGAAGGCACGACTTTATTTTCATCAGGATCATTCTCTTTTGCTTAAGGACTACGTTGTAGTTTAGTTCTTTTTACTAAAGAAGTCTTTACATGGTATCAAGTTGTTTGACAGGAGATCAGCACATGGATAATACAAACACTAGCTTTTACATGGTTCTATACTGTTCTATCATAGGGCAGTAATAGACTAACAAAGGTTCCATTTGTGGACAGCTCAGTTCCCATGTTTTCAATTATGTCACTGACATCTCAGTGAACAACTTTGCACATGCATCTTTGCACCTCCATGAACACTGGCTCCTTAAGAAATCTTCTGTTCAGTTGTCACTGTTGTTTAGCTCTATCTTACAGCTGATACTTTAAATATAGCAAATGGAAGGACTCCACAGAACCGTACAAAGAAATTAGTTCTTACCTGTATTGGCCTTTCATACAACTCTAGGAACTGAAACCTAATCTTAGACATGAAAATTGTAAGAAACTGGGCCATGGTAGCTAAGTATAATGGGCTGGTAGAAAACTGAGCAAGAGGAATGAATGCTGGGTAGGAAAGTAGTTGCTGGGTCCTCATCCTGCAACAGGAGAATGGTTGGTTGACGTCAACAGGTGACACCACTTCTACTTGTCAAGTTCATGGGAACTGACTCAAGGGAGGGGATCTTCTTGGGTCCCTATTCTAATTGCACTTAGGGTAGCGGCACACTCTGAGATCTCAAATGTCTACCATAGCCCAGAACATGAATGGATATTTTCCCATTTTCAGCATCCGCTCAGGCAAGAGCAGGGAGCGAAGTTCTGCCAGATGGGGCTGAAAGCCTGGAGCCTCTCATCTGTCTAAGACAATGGAGAAGTGGGCAGGGAGGGGGAGCGTGACTTTGATGACAATGGAGAATTGGCTAGCAGGGGAGTCTGTCTGAGACACTGGTGCCCTTTCCCTCCATGGGCACCTCTTGCATCTCTCCTGAACGTTTAGTTTGAATGGATTTTGGATAAAATGAAAAACCATCTTAGAGGTCAGTGCAGGGCTGCTAGAGTGTCCCTACCCATCACAGTAGCTTTGCCTATAATATGGATGATAAACATAAAAGAATCCAGATCACCTAGGACACAGGTGTTCAGATCAACATCTCACATCGCTCACAATTAGCAATGGTCATAGCACGCTCTTCTAATGAAACAAAAGACTGGGAAATATATTGGGATATATTTCCTACGAGTAAACATTACTTTTAAAAGTTGATATTTCTACCTACTAGCAACTCAGGGCACTGTGTGCCCTGGAACAGAATGATTAAGCTGATTTCATATAATCAGTGCCCATGCTTCATATTTAATGGGAGTACTGCATGTCCTAAGCACAAATTATAAACAAAGCCCAGCTCTGACAACTGGACACTTTCCATCTGAACTGGCTTTACAGATCTCATACATATGCCTCAGGTGCTCACTGAATGTCTGAGATATGGAAAGCAGGGCCACAGAAGGTTTGGACTGTTTCTCTTAACTGTTTCTGTTCCAGTTAAGGGGACTTAGGCAATATACCATTGTCCTAAGTCCCATGTAGTCACTGGGTGCAGCACAGTACAGTTTAGATGGGAGAATGTAGGAGTTCACGGCGGTGTGGGGGGGTGTTCAACCCTGAAGTCATAGCACCCCAGTGATTGTGAGTGGTCTGAGAGACCCACTTTTCTAGAGTAGGCTTGGATGCTTGTGGCCCGTTGAGTGGAGACCCTGCATTGGGTGGGCTACTCTTTCTCGCGGGTCTTGGGTAACTATGCCTGTAGCACCGCCCATCTACTCTTTGGGCACAGGGTGACACCTTAAACCATATCTTAGACTTTCTCAAGGTTGCTGCTGCGGTGACAGTCTTATCCAAGTGCCTCCTCTTAATTTCTTCTGGATGCATGTGCAAGAGACCCCAAGTGATGACTTTGATGCTTTCTCAAATCCAAAGTGACTTGAATGGGCGGAGAGCACTTGAACACATGGATTCAGGGTCACTTGAGGTAGATTAGGATTTTTATTTCAGTAAGAATATAGATGGCTTCCACTCCATATACTCCAACCCTAAGCATCTAGACCCCACCTCTTAGTTCCGTCCATGACTGTAGAATTCCTGAGGCTGGTCGGTCTGACGGAATTCCGGTCAGGAATGTCCAGAAAGTCAGAAAGTGCTGCTCTCCACTCCTCAGTATTTAAATTAAAGTGGTAGCCACTCCTCCCTGCTCCCAAGAATACTCATAGATACTACCATTCCCACCCATGTACACTTTTGGAAACCCCAGAACCTTCTAGAAGGCCTTTCTTGTACTATAAAGTTTGCATTTAAATCAGGGAATGATCCTGTCTCCATGTTTGGATGGGAGCCCACACCTTCTATTCTGGACTAGTTTCTAAATACACAAACTCTAACATCATCTTCTTCGAAATATGAATCTCCAGTCTAGAGTGTATCCTGTTACTTTCTGTGGTTGTAACTTGCTTGTTTTCTTCACAGCAGTGGTTGAATAATCTATCCATTCACTCACTGATGTTCTTTCCCACTACCCAGTATGCATGGAGTTAGCTCATTTCTCCTCTCCACCGTCATATCCCTGGGAATTCTCACTATTCCTGGCACATAGGAGGTTCTGGCGACATATCCCAATGAATGCACACACATATATTCAGTCACAAACATAGGAGCATGTGAATACACACAAACACACACACATATAAAATTGCAAATATGTATATATACTCACAAATGTGTGCATGCATAAGCACATGCACACACAATACACACACCTCTTCACTGAACCTTTCTATTTTAAGGTGAGCAGGGAACTTGGCACTTTCCCACATTTATTGAAGCTGGAAGAAAGACAGATTGGCATAATATTTTTTGTATATATGTATACGAGAGAGAGAGAGAGAGAGAGAGAGAGAGAGAGAGAGAGAGAGAGAGAGAGAGCAGAGAGAGAGAGAGAGAGAGAGAGAGAGAGAGAGAGAGAGAGAGAGAGAGAGAGATACACACAATCTCTACAATTTGTACCTCTTGACTGGGTATTTTACTCTGTTTGCTGTTACAAGATGCCTGAGACTGGGTTTATTTACCTCATAGCTAGGGAGGCAGAGAGATCAGTCAAACCCCAGCACTGGTGAAGCCACTCTAGTGAATGGCCTCATTATAGAAGTGTGTATAAGACTGATTCCATGGGGAGACAGGAAGCCAGGTAGCACCTTAGGGGTCAAACTGACTCTTGTATAAGAACTCACTCTCTTGATAATTGAGGACTAATACAGAGTCTCAGGAGAACTGCTTTAATCCCTTCTGAGAGGAGCGACCCACCTCTTAAAAGATCTTACCGCCTCTCATATCAGCACACTGAAACATTACTGAGGACACAGTCAATGTGTAACCAAACTATAGCCTTGGTCACCTCACCAACAACAGTTTATCTTAAGGATATTCATAGATACAAGCAAAAATTTAGCTTCAAGGATGCTTAAAGGTCTGTTAATACTATACCAAAAGGTTAGCGATAATCTAGATGTTATAAAATCAACGAATGTGGTACATATAAAGCATGATGCTCTTGAGCTAAAAAATACTGTCATAGAATAAGTAACAATAGCACAAAGATGTATCATTCTGCTTATTGTCAAATAAAAAATAGAGTATAACCTATTATACACAAAGTGGCTTTGCATAAAATTTGAGGTGTATGCATTTTTGTTTTCAAACTTTTCAAAATGAACCATTATTCTGAAGGTTAAACAATTCTGTTTTTTAAGACAGTCTCACTGTTCTTCCCAGACTGGCCCTAAGCTGGTCTCAAACAATCCTCCTGTCTTAGCTCCGAAGTAGCTGGGATTACAGGCAAACCTCACTCCATCCAGCTAAGCGATTTTTAAAACCCAAACCAAAAAAGGACTTGGCTCATAAACAACCAAAATAAGTTACAGGTGTGAAAATAAATATATGATTGGTTGATTGCCTTTCTTTCTTTCTAGTCTCCATCCTCCTTCCCTCCCCTTCCTTCTCATCTTCTTCCTCTTTCTCTGTCTTTAATACTAGTGCATTATAACCCCATGTGGCACTTTGTCTGAAGAATACACACACACACACACACACACACACACACACACACACACACACACACACACCTTACAGCAGAAAAGTCCAACTTTTGGCCTCCACAGTCTGCACATATTGACTTTGTGCTCTTTGTCCACATGACTGATGACACATGTCCCTCCATATTTTATTCACCCCAACGACAAAAATACATGATGCAGAATGTAGGCTTGTATCTTCAGGTTGAGTGGCTGACAGCACTGCACAGGGAATCCTACCTTTGTGGTAAGATTCTGGACAGGTGACTGGACTAGGCACCTCAGCTTCCTCACCAGAAATATGGGTCCGGTAATCAATAGGGTTGGTGTGGAGATACGGTAAGATAAGACATATGGCAGTTTCCAGCAAAAGGCCTTCACATGATAGTCATGATATATATGTCACAATATATTCTCAGGTGCCCTCCAGTTACTGCCACCACCCCTAAAGGTAAGCACCATAGATTTGATTTGCTAGTCAGCAGCAGCAGCAGCTGTAGTAGTAGTTTTTTAAACAAACTCCCCCAAACATCCTTCACTGGCCTCAAACTCTCACTCACCCTATTTCAATCTCCCAAGTGCTGCGATTGCAGGTGTGTTCACTACACTCAACCAGCTTTGCTCATCTGTAGATTGTCTAAACTGTGGTCACTTTTGAGGAATGGAGTAAATGCAGTTATTTCATGTGGTATCTGGCACCTCGCAGAGGCAAGGGACACACAGGCCCAAGTCCCTTTTTCTCACTGGAAAGGAAGGCACCATGTTGGCAGTGCCCAAGAGACCACAAGCAAGTAGCAAGACTGTATCTCACATAGCTATTCTCCAGGGATGAGAAACATGGTGTTTCTTTGCCATCCCACTAATGGCGACAGATAGGAAGCCTTGGAGAATGACTATAGAGGACCTGCGCAGGCTCAGGTCAGCACCCCTAACCTTCTCTTAACAGCCCTTGAGCGTGTTACCAGGTCTAAGAATGTACCCGAGACTGGGGCTGGGAGAAGGGGGACAGGAAAAACACAGGTTAGGACAAGCCCCCATGAGCACCACAACCATACCCTGCCTCAAGAAATCAAAGTTACTGAACTTTGCCCAGATACTGACTCTGAAGTCTCCAATGTCCTCTTAAAGAGGAGGTAACTCTAAGATCTCTTCAGCTATTTTATTTCCCAAAGTACACCTATTGTGTATTATACACATATAATTAAAAGAAATAAACAACTCAGACTTAGGGGAAGAAGCCAGAAAATTTGGTGGCATTTCCATATAGGTCTCTGTGTTTGGACCTTGCATATTTGGCTTGACAGAGTGCCTTTAGAATGTGGGCAAATCTGTTATGGGTCCTGTGAATGGGGGCCTGTTCTCCTCTGCCTGGCTGAGTAGTGCCGGCCTGCCTGGGGTTGGCCTAAAAGGGTTAAGAGAATGCTAAGCAGCAGTCAGTAATGAAAGGCCACTTCATAAATTCTCACCGTGTTTGAGGCTGGCTGTGTGTCACATAACACCACCAATGAGAACCTCTACCAGCCTGGACTTCTTTCATGGAGCCCTTCCTTGAGGCAACCAAGTTTAGGAGAAACCTGACTCCTAGCTATGATAAGAGAAACCTTGAGGGAGACAGTCTTTTCTGCACTTGCTCAGTTAGCTAATGAAATACTCGCCTAGCCCCAAACCAAATGAGACGACATAAGGAGTCTGTGAGACTGTCGTGAAGAAAATGCAAAATCCACTGACGCTCAGTGGAGAAGAAAGCCTTCATCCCTCTTTGGCCCAGGGAAGCCGGTTTTCTAAAGAAACAAGCCTATGCCCAAGTCCCCTAGTAGGCAACAGCTTCCTAGAGTCATACAAGGTGAAGTCACAAGTCCCAGAAAACACTAGAATAGCCACACAGCAAAGCCCTGTACAGCATAAAAGTTCATGGGAGGGGCCTGATGCTCTCTGATCCTAATGCTTTGAATGTAGGCCATCATATCATAATAGTCATTCCAAACAGCATGGCACTACCCTCATAAACACAACACTTGCTACTTGTCACTTGGTATCCATTATCTCACCAACTAATTGAAAACATCCTTTTGTAGTTTAATAATTGTCCATTAGCATCAAGAAAGCAGGTACAGGCAGATGAAGGGACATACCCTGAGATCACACTCACAGGGAGTAGTAGAGCTACCTGGCACCAGGCTAACAGGTTCTAAGTCTATGTATCACAAAGCAGCCCTTCTGTGTAGTGACCTTATCTGTGGACTCAATGTGACTTGTCTTCTCTGAAACTCCCATTGGATCTTAATCTCTCTAGTGAGGTATTAAGAGGTACAAAATGTAGTTAGTCTATTGTGATTACAGGAGGGGCCTTTGGGAGACGATTAGGGATTCAATAACATCATCAGAATTGGTACTGCATGATTAAACTTCAAGTGGCTTTATGACAAGAAGTAGAGAAGCCAGATAATATGCATTCTTTCCTGGTCCCTTGCTATGTGATGCACTGCATTGTGACTGTCAACAAGAAGACAATAGCAGAAATAGGCCCTTGACCTTGGATCAGAGCTCTGTGCCAAAATATTTTTCTTTTCCTTTTTTTTTTCTTTTTTTGAGACAAGGTCTCATGTACTCCAATGCTGGCCTTGAACTCCCTATATAGCTAAGGATGATTTTGAACTCCTGGTCTTCCTGCCTCCATATTCCACATGCTAAGATTATAAGGATGTGCTACCATGGCCAGTTTTTGTGGTGCTGAAGCTCAAATCCAGGGCTCGAAGCATGCTAGACAAGTACTCTACCAACTGAGCCACATCCCTAGCACAAATCCCTTTTCTTTGTAACATCCAGTCTGTGTCATTGTGCTGTGCTCCAAATCACAGTTCCATTCACCCAAGCAGTATTTACTGAGTGACTTCGGTGAGACAGGCATCGTGGTAAGTAGTTGGGAAGCAGCACTTACCAGATTGAGTACCCACTGCCATATGCTCTTCCACATCATTCTAACCCACAAGATTCTCTGAGAAAATCCCATCACTTGCCTAGAAAATTAAGTTCTGCAAAGGTCAGCACATCAGATACACACTGATGCCTTGTCTATGGCAGAAGAACAAAGGCAGGATGATGGACTCTGCACATAGATGTCCTTGCTTACAGAAAGGGGCTTCACACATCCACTTTGCATAAACTGCCCCAATTAGAGCCCCCCATAGTCAGCCTATGACACAAGGCATCCAGCATGTGTGCCTGGCCACAGAAATAGTGAGCTCCTAAAATCACTTCGGCCTCAGCCTGCATGAACCTGTTGAGAAGATAAAAGGGACCCACATTGCCTAACTCCATCAGACACAGGAGCCACAATGTCTAGAATCCAGGAATACTTTTAGAAGTCCAGAAATTCTTATTTTGAAACCAAAAGATTGTGGAACTGATACTCCACGTATGAATAAAAAATTGCACATAGTCTGAATCAAGTCCATTTTTATACAAATGAAATTATCAATTGCAATTTTTATGGAGGAAGGGACCCATGAAGGCAAAGTGCCTCAGGTCTGTGAAAGGCATACCATGGCCCCTGCTCCATGGCCATGGCTTCCCCGAACAAGCATTTTCATCGCACATTGTGACATAGCTCTCTTGAGCAATGGACATCCCTGATCTTGTGAGGGGTGGGAGAGGGATGTGGCAAGACTCCTCATGGGCCTCCCTCTGGCTTTGCCCTTGCTTGCCAGAGCATCCACTACTGGCTGGCAGGAGGCTGGATCGTCCTTGATCTTATTGTGGATCCTTTGGTGTTCTTGCCCTCAGGCCAATAGTAATAATAGTACCGCTGATAAGCTGGTCAGAGTGGACAATGGCGGAGCTCTTAGCCTGTGCAGACTAGAAAACTCAGACTGGAAAACACAATCAAGGAAACAATGAGAAAAGTGAGCTCCTTTCACTAAGCACTCTCCATTTTGCCCTAAATGT
Source organism: Peromyscus maniculatus bairdii (assembly GCF_049852395.1). NCBI lineage: Eukaryota > Metazoa > Chordata > Mammalia > Rodentia > Cricetidae > Peromyscus > Peromyscus maniculatus. The sequence goes on from NC_134875.1 coordinate 19,014,483, forward strand.
CTGTCTGGTGTTTCTCAGTAGGCAGTGTGATTTGCCTTTACCGGACACACAGGTAGCCGAGAATATGGAGTACCACAAAGAGTCCCCTCCCTCTTAACACTCACCATTCCTGAGGATCACATTGTCACCCTGGCTCAAGGAACTCCATCCCTGGGGCCTCTTGAACTTGCTCAGAGCTCTGGAGAAGTGCTCATCCACCACACTGCTGATGTCCCCTTGGAAGTAGGTGAAAACGACAGACCGGGCATTCCATTCTGTCTTCACTGGTTTTTGCCTGCTTTTGGGCATGCGGACACCAGTCTTCTTCATTTCTTCCATTGTGAGTGAGTGACACAGGAGATAGCTGGGAACCAAATGAAAAATGTCACTAGCCGCCCTATTTTACCAAGTGGCTCAGTTGAAGTCTGGGTGAATGGCATTCTTTTCTTTCTTTTTTGTAATTGACACTTATGAGTATCAGAAGGACATTTTCGTATGGATACATAATGTACTTTGACTATGTCGCCCCCATTCTATGTTATCCCCATTAAGGATAAACAGTTTGCTCCTACAAGTACAGGTCCTCAGTGGACCTCACAAGGAGCCACAGGGTTCTTGAAAAACAGCAAGCCCAATGTAATGAGAGTTCAGGAAACAGCTTTCCAAAGCTCGGCCAAGCACTGATAGTGGCCGTCTCTTTCCAAAGGGGATTATCAAGTAGCCAGATTAGAAAAGCACCATGAAGAGGAGGTGGCAGAGCATCGAGGCCAAATAACAGAGTGATTTGCCTTCTGCAAAAGTATGTTCCTCCCAGATGCATGAACCAAGGTTAGTCCAGAACCTCCTCAGGCAGACTCCCTTGAGAGCTTGACTAAGCAATCCAAGGTGGTCCAGATACTGTGGACCAGCACTCTTTCCAGCCTGACTACTTCCATGCAAGAGAGTAAATCATACCCAACCTCCCGTGAAACTGTCCTACACAGAACCCTGTCCATCTTAGAAGCTAGCAATTACAGCAGCACCAGCTCAAAGGTCTTTGGACACCCACATTCATAACCAAAAAGAGCTCTCCAAAACCCACTTTTATGACAGTATATTATAGCTACATTATTGGAAAGCTAAAGACTGGATGTTCTGTTTGCCACTGCTCACCAGCTGTTTGCTGTCTTGTCTTGGCATTGGACTGCATTATTCACAGCAGCATTCCAACCCTGCCAGTTCCTTCATGTCCTTCCTTCAAGTTCGAATCTCTATTGGCACCAAGACCAGGGCCTGGTTCCCTTTCCTAGGGGAAGTAGCCTGCCTGGGACTGTGTCTTTACCTTGAAACTCAACCAGACTTGCTGTGTGCTCTGGCTAATGGTATATTTAATCTATTCAATCTTGTGAATATGACCAAAAAATGACTAGGGTTTAATATATGGCCTTTCTGTCTAGTCTATGAGATCCTATGTATTGTGGAGTCTTTCTTACAAATTTCTTGATGTCTGAACACAAATTGGTGCTCAATAAACAATGACTGAGTACCATTTCACAGAGTGGAAGTACAATGCAAGGAAATAATGGAAGATTAGGAGTCAGAGGCCCGAGTGCATAACCTTGAGGTAGAAGGTAACAAATCCCTCCAGGCTTCATGTTGTTCTTAGAAGGATTTGAATAGTGTGAATTCTTCACCTATCATTCTATGATTCTTTTATGGTTAGTTATGCTAGGGACATTAGGAAGAAATCTGGAAACAAGCAGGGGAACTTTCTAATTTGTTTTGTTTTGGTTTAGATTTTTGAGACAGGGTTTCTCTGCGTAGCCATGGCTGTCCTGGGACTCACTCTGTAGACTAGGCTGGCCTCGAATGGGGATTTTCTTAAATGGCTCTCTTTTCAGATCATTCTACCCCAGCCATGCACACACAAATACTTCTACATAAACATTCATGACAGTTGTGTTTACAACCCCACCAAAGGAAACTGATTAAATAAGTCTATTACTGGGAAAATACATTTTCTGTGATATATTCATACCATGGAATATTACTTAGCAGTAAAGTAGAACAAACTAACACTACATACAACACTGATAAATCTCATGATATTGAGTAAAAAGGACAAATAAAAAAGACCACATATTATATGGGTTCACTTATATGAAACAAGCACAGATAACCTACAGCGCTAGAAGCTGGAATAGCCAATGCTTGTGGCATAGAGACTGAGGGGGAAGAGGCAAGAAGGAACCCTCACCACTGCCGCAATGTCCCATATCTTTCCCCCAGTACATGACGGGATATAGCAAGGTCTCTCTGTGTAACCCTGGCTTATCTCAAATGTCCGCTCCTCTTGCCTCAGACTCCTGAAGACTAGGGTTGTAGGCACTGAAACACCACATGCTTGGTCATGTCTTACCTCTGTCTTGATGAGGGTGGCAGTTACTACACTAGTCAAAACTCATCAAATTATATACTGAAGGTCTATTTTACAGTAGGTGAATTATTACTCAATAAAAATACAATGTATATTCAGATTCTTTGAGTTGTCAATACAAAGAAAAGGTATTAGGGATGATAAAGGAACACGTTTGTGGAGATGCTGGCATTTTAAAGCTACAGTCTACAACAGCTATTTGTGCTGGAAGCTGTCCCTATATCTTCTCCAGTGTTTTGACCTTCAAAGTAGACATTATCACCCCCATTTTCAAATGAGCAAAGTAGATGTTGGAGAGGGTGAAATAAAGGTATATAGCGGCAACGCTGGCATTCAGATTCAGGTCTCTCGGGCTCTAGCCTCTATCTGCCTTTAACTGTTCTAAGTGATGAGTGGAAAAGTCTCTTCGCCTCTTCTAGTCTCAGTCCCTCCACCTTTCAAATGTGGGGATGGGGCAGACCTCTGAGTCATGAGCCAGGACACTAAAGCAAGGAATGCAAGCCAACCCCCAGTCTTCTCCCTCGGGGCTTTCCTTGAAGGCTCCAACTGTCTGGTGCTGCGGGTACCACTTATTACCTTTGCAGGACAGTCCTCTCAGGCTCTGCCTTGCCAGCAGCCACCATGCTTGGCTCAGGCTTGACATAGCTTGCAAACTCTTAGCTAATTTCCCCTGAAGCCACACAGAAAGAACTAGCCAGATTCTTGAGATAGCATGGCCACAAACACATTTCTAGTCTCACTGGGTATAGACCAAGAAAGCACATGTCAAATGACCAGGGAAAAGCCAGAGATCATCCCAGCTCACTTGGAGAGCTCATACAGTAAACTATTAGAGACACTGAATCAACCACAAGTTCTACCACTGCCTCTCTTTTTCTCCGCACACACAGGAACGCACACTCAGCAAGTGTAACTTCTCGGGATCCCGCCTACAAGGAATTCTCTGGGCTATACTTGACTCCATTGGAAATGGCAATTGATGGATATTTAAATCCCGAGAGTTAAGCTGGGTGTTGTGACATATCCGTGTGGTTCCAGCATGCTGAGGAGGTTGGAGTAAGAGGACCTGAGCAACACAGTGAACTCTGACTAAACAAAAAAAAAAAAAAAATTAAGTAAATCGACTCTAAAAGGATACACATTCTGATCATTGTCATTTGTTTTAATCCTATGAAGAACTAAATTTCACCACATCCCTATGAAAATCTTGAGTGCCTCATTTTTCAATGAAAGAGGGGTGGACTGACCTGGGTCAAAAAGATACCACAAAGCTGATTCTAAGGAGATGTCAAGAACAAAAATAAAGACCCAGAATGTTCCAAGTAGACCCTGAAATATTACCCAAACTACTGTAGAACATCTCCGGAGGAGGACTCCAAAGCCAGAAGAATAGCCTCTAGTCTTCCACGCGGACACTATATAGACACTTTTACCACACGCCTGCAAAACGCATCAAGCACTCCGGGGATCGGCTGCAGTCAATGACGGCAGTTGTAAGTGACTAATTGGAGCGAAATCCCCCGAATTTCAGATTAAATCTCACTTAGCACAGTGTATCATGACTTCCAATTCACTCCCATGGGAATTTCCATCTGTCTTCCCACTCTCAAGTCCCCCGTTTCTCTTACCTTAATTCTCGGCAGTTACCTGAGACAGCAAAATCCTCCTCCGGTTTTGGAGTAGCTCAACAACTGTGGAAGCAGGATCTGGGGATGTGTACCCTCCCTCTGCGATTTTCTACCCCTCTAGCTGGGGCTGTGCAAGGCGTTTCCTGCTAGCTATCTATTAAGAATGCAGAAAATGCACTCCAGCGAGTCAACCTGGTTGGGCACCTGCAGGAATGAGGAAAAGAGATAGCTATTTTGTATTTCTTTATTTTTTTTCGTTAAAAAGCACGTTGTGGTATTGTCTCCTCAAGTGGAAGCCAATTGTTTGCCCAAAACCTCTGTGCACAGAATGGGGTACGTCTAAGACATTGTTGTGGGGGTTCCATCAAACTGATGTCACACCACATTTCAAGAACTGAGAGGTCACAGAGGTTATCTCTAGTTTCTTCCTCTCTCCTTGAGAAGAAAAGGAGAGTCAGGCTTCTCAAATTCTGGTCTTGTCACAGCCTTCCATGGGCTGCAGAGGGAGCAAAAACTTTTCTGAGCCTGCAGTACATAGAGCAGGGACACCGTAGGAGGTTAAAGCGGGGGGCTCCTGTCTTCATTTGAAAACCCTTCAGTAGTAATTATCTCAGTAAATGGCACCTTTTTGGCCTCAAAAATTGGATCTGCTCTTTGATCCCGTGTTAAGCAGTTTTCTATGAATGTGTCAAGATACCTCAGAACCACAACGGCAATGCAGAGCAGCAATTCTCAACCTGATATCTCAACCAGATATCCTGAATATCAGCTATTTACATTATGGTTCACAACAGTAGCAGAATTACAGTTATGAAGTAGCAACAAAAATGAGTTTAGGGTTGGGAGTCACCACAACATGAGGAACTACATTAAAGGGGTCACAGCTCTGGATAAGTGAGACAGTTGATGAGCTTGAATTGTTTGGGAGGCCCTCAGGCAGTGAGACCGGGACCTGTCCTTAGTGCATGAGCTGGCTTTTTGGAATCTAGGGCCTATGCTGGGACACTTTGCTCAGCCTTGGTGCAGGGAGGAGGGGAATGGACCTGCCTCAACTGAATCTACCATGCTCTGCTGACTCCCCAGGAGAGACCTTGCCTTGGAGGAGGTGAGAATGGGGGGTGGGTTGGGGTGGAGGCTGGGGGTGGGAGGAGTGAGGACAGGGGAATCCATGGTTGATATGTAACATGAATAGAAAAATCTCTTAATAAAAAAAAAGAAAAGAAAAGAAAGATCTTAAAAGAAAAAAGAGAAAGCTGGGAAAAGAGGGCTAGAGAGATGGCTGAGCGGTTAAGAGCACCGGCTGCTCTTCCAGAGAACTAGGGTTCAATTCCCAGCACCCACAAGGCAGCTCAAAATTTTCTGTAACTCCAGTTCCAGAAGATCTGACACCCTCACACAGACACACATACAGGTCAAACACCAATGCACATAAAATAAATAAATTAATTTAAAAAAAAAAGAAGACTGAGAAACAGTGACTTAGAGGAGTGATTTATTTTGACTTAACAGTTTCTGAGATTTCAGCTGACAGAGCAAAACATCATGGGTAGGGAACACAAGTCAAAGGAAGCTTCATACCCTCTAGTGACCAAGAAGTAAATAGAAAACAAGTAATAGGTTTCAATATTCTTTTCAAGGGTGTGCCACCAATTAGCGAACCTCTTTCTACTAGGTCCCATCTCCTAAAGGTTCCAGTATCTACCATTATGTTTTATGCATATATAAGTCTTTATACATACACACTTTATATATACATATATAGTACATATTACATATACATACATATGTATTATATATATAATAGTATATTTGTATATATAGTGATATATATGTATATATCATCAGATGTGATAAGTACTGTGAAGACAAAGTCAGTAAGTAATGGGAATTAGGAATACTGGAATAGGGTGCTCATTCATAGAGTGTAGTGGAGAAAGAACTTTCCAGTAATGTGACCTTTCAGCAGAACCCCGAGGAGAAAAGCATGTGGACCACTGCTTCCTCATCCCTGATGGAAGATCGTTTCCAAGAGGGAAGATCCTATTTTTTCTGCTCACGGTACAGTGAAGAGACAGTGTGGCTGGAAAGGAAGGGGAGGGGGAAGTCTAAGGAGGGACCCTATGTCATAAGCCCTCACCAGCTACACCAAGGCTTTTTTTTTCTTTTTGGATTTTCCTGTGTGTAAGAAAGAAATCAATCCCCAGGGAATTTAAAGGAACACATCACAAATTCTAAAGGTTCTGCCTTCCAAATGCTTTCCAGGTGATGCTTTCTCACCATCACCAGGACAACATCATTTCTGCCCAGGACCATGACCACAGCCACAGCCTCTTAAATAGATTCCTGTTTCTACTTTTTCGCCTTCCAACCCATCCATCCCAAGACAACCATGATGATCATTTCCGAACATACACAGAATCCAAGAATCCCTGTGTAAAAGCTTCTACCTTGCAAAAGCTTAGCCTACAAAGCCTTCTGTAAGCCAGCATCCCTTAATCCCTGTTTTCATCTTTTTCAATTTGTATTACTTTTAGGTTAGTATATAAAGTAACAGATTTTATTATCACACGGTCATACATGTCATCATGTTTTGCTCCTATTTGTCTCCCTCTCCCACCGTCTTTCCTCATATCGGGTGTGCCCTTCTGGATGGTTCCTTTCCTTCCCTGAGACAGTAAGTAACTCACTCTGCTTTATATCATATATATTCCATTGTCCTCTTGCTTCTCCACTTCACTTAAGATCAGTTCCTTCTCTCTAATGCTTCCCTTTATAGTTTTATGATGTGTGTGTGTGTGCACCTGCACCATGGAAACAGACATATTTATACACACACACCACAGAAAGAAACATACATATTTACACACACACACACACACACACACACACACACACACACACACACACACACACATACATATGAATTTAAATCTAGGTTCTGTATATAAGAGAAAACATGTAGAATTTGTCTTTATGAAACTGGCTTATTTTGCTTAACATAGCTATCTCCAATTTCATCCATTTTTTTGCAAATGCTTTTATTTTTATTTTATTCATGATTTTATTTTCTTTATGGCTGTGTAAATTTTTATTGTGTGTGTACACCATATTTTCTTTATCCTGCCATCCACTGATGAACACTTAAGCTGATTCTCTATCTTGGCTATTGTGATGGGTGTGTGATTGTCTCTGTCATTTGTTGATTTAGGGTCCTTCAGGTATATATACAAAAGTGGTATAGCTGGGTCGTATGGTAGCTCTATCTTCAGGCTTCCTGAGAAACTTCCATACCTCTCTCACCACCTCTATCTACTCTCTTTCCCTTGTACTCTAACGTACTGATCTCCTGGATATTTTGAACACGTTAGAGACCTGCTAGTCTTTACCCTTGCTACTGCTATAATGCTCACACTCCAGGCATCCCCATGCCTTGCTCTCTCACTTCATTCAAACAGCTGCTCAGTTGCTTCTCTATAACTCTCCTATTCAGAGCAACAGTCTTTTTTCTCTGTTCTGTTCATCCACATTTTATTTCATTGTGGCACTATCTTTGGCCACGTTGCATATTTGTTATTTATAAAATAATTCCTGATACATAGTAGGGACTCAGTAAATACGTATTGAGTGGATTTATGAGATATGAAGAGAGAGATGAGTTATTAAAGTGTTCACATAAGTAACTGCAAAGGTGATGAATCAATGGTCTGTACTAAAAACCCTGTAGGAAGGAATCCGGACTTAATCGGTGAAAAAGGAGACTCTCCCAGTAGAAGGATTGCTGGAGTGTAAGTATGATAATGAGGTCCCGAACACTGGAAAAGAGTTGACAAGAGGAGCGAGCAGTGCTGTAAGCTGAAGAAACAGTGGGTGCAAAAACCCTAAGGTGCCCGGAGAGGCCTGGCAGATCTGAGTAGCAAGACAAAGGGGGTATATATATATTTAAGATATAGATATAATATTTGTTATTTTATATATATATATATAAAATCTTGAAGAGATAGAGACCATAAATTTGAAAGGGAGTGAGGAGATACATGGGAGGCTTTGGAGGGAGAAAAGGGAATTATATTTAATTTCAAAAATAAAAGAAATAAGCAAAAATAAAAAGGGACACACACACACACACACACACACACACACTGAAAAAGAGGCCATGAATTAGAAAGAAAGCAAGGGGGAATACATGGGAGGGGGTTGGAGGGAGAAAAGGGAAGGTGAAGATGATGTAATTATATTAATCTCAAAAAGTAAAATATTTTAAAATAAAGAGCTGGGAAGGCAGGCATGGCCCAAAATGAACAGAGTTTTAAGGTCATACTGAAGAATTTACCTTTTCCCTAAAAATACTAAGAAGCTCTTCATGGGTTGTAGAGAAATATATATTAAGGAGTATGGGGTAGGAGAGGCAACATCATCGGATGTGTGGTTTTTGAGACAGAGTCTCTCTACGAGACCCTGAAAGGCCTGGAATTTGCTATGTAAGCCATTCTGGCTTCTGCTTCCTGAGTTCTGGGATTAAAGATATGTGTTACCACACCCAGACAGATGTACATTTTATAAGCATCAGTCCAGCCATAGTGAAGCAAAAGGAGTAAGGTAGTCAGTGATTAGAAGTAAACCGAGGGCTGTTCTCATGACTTACTAAAGAGACAATGTTAGCTGCATGTGGACATGACATAAGGGCTTGACAGATACCTATCTACAGAACAAAATCAACATTCCTGGTACTTAGTTGCGTATAAGGAAGAAAGGATATCAAGGCTAACCCCTGGATTAAGGGACCATATGAGTCAGTGGGGGACTGTGCCTTTTTGCCTGAGCCATGGTACACTGGAAAGAAAAGACAAAGCTCCATTTTGAGAATATTCTTTTGAAGAAGCAATGAGAATTCCATCAGGACAGATGTTTGGGTCAGAGATGTCACTGTGGGATTTTATAATTTTCTAATTTTTTTTTAGCATCACAAGCACTATTGGGAAGGAATAGGCAAGGAGGCAAAGCAGAAGAGTGCCAGTATCCTAGAGCCAGACTCCCAAACAGTGCTAAGACACGGCAGGTTTGGACAGTTGGGACTGGAAAGGGTTTGCTAGAGTTGACGCCTAAGGGGTCAAACACGACCTTAGTGAGAAGTGTATGCTCGAGTGATGAAGACAAAGAAAGCATCATGAGGGATGGGGAAAAGGGAGGGGAAGAGCTAGTACTGATCACATACACAGAGCTTTGCAGGAGTTTGAAGGGGAGAGAGGGGAGAAACACAACAGAATGGAGGATGAGAGGATCTCCTATTGCTTCTCTTAATTAAAGGAATAGATTTTAGTGTGATTAAAGGCCAATGGAAAGGGTCCAGCTGGGAGCAAGAGGGTGAGTATACTAGAAAAATTATGTTGTTCGCAGGAAAATTAATCAAGTGGAGATAATCATAGTAAGCAAATCAAGCCAGCCTCAGACAAATGCCATATGTTTTTTTTCTTATCTGTGGTTCCTAGGCTTTATATCATGAGATAAAATCATGCACATATACATAAAATGAAAGCAGAAGTAAAAATGTCTAGATGAACAAAGGAGACATCTAGGAAGAAAAAGAAAAGAAAGGTTAGGGTGTAACGCGAATCTTAAAATGTCTTATTAATAAAAAACTCAATGCCAGCTATTGGAGTAAATTCTGAAAGATCAGAGAGATAGAACAAGCCACAGCTAACCTCACCTCACCAACTTCTCAGCCGGTCCTGTTTCCTCAAACTGGAAGCCTCTAAGTCCTCATCTGAATGGATCTCAGCTGAACTGCTGCTAAAAGCCTAAAGGCTTAAAAGCTTCTAGTTCCTGGTCCTCATGCCTCATATACCTTTATGCTTCCAGCCATGACTTCCTGGGGTTAAAGGTGTGTGTCACCATACCTGTCTGTTTCCAGTGTGGCCTTGAACTCACAGAGCTCCGGATGGATCTCTGACTCCCAAGTGATAGGATTAAAGGTGTATGTACCACCATTTTCTGGCCTCTATGTCTATCTAGTGGCTGTTCTGTTCTCTGACCCCAGATAAGTTTATTAGGGTGCACAATATATTAGGGGACACAATATCACCACATTTCCCATTTTTATCTAAAATAAAAAAGTTATAACTAATACAAGAAAAAGTATATACAATATATATAGTCAAGAATTACATTAACAATATCTAGTCCATTAACATTTGACAGATTCAGACAAAAAACTCTATTATATAAATTAACAATGTCCAGTCCATTAACATTTGACAAATTCAGACACAATATTTCATTATTCATCCTATCTTGGTGAGTCAAATACAAAATTTGTATATAATATACAAAAAAATCCAATATAAAATATTTAAAACAAGTAGTTCCTTTATAAAAGTAGATTTAATAATCTACACTTTTATCTTATCATATCCATATTCTCTCTTTTTTCTTTTCATAGTAAATTCAACAATCTACCTTTTATTTTATCATTTCTATATCTTCCTTTTTTCAGAGTAGATTCAATAATCAACCCTTTTATCCTATTATTTCTATATCTCTTATTTTTCAGAGTGGATTCAAATCTGCCTCTTATCTATATCCTCTTTTTTCTTTTTCTTTCTTCTTTTTTAAACAAGAACCCTGAATCTAATCTCCTTTTTTATCTTTTTTTTCCTGACTGTTAACAATAACAACTTGTAACCAACCATCCTTAACAATGACAATTATCCATAAGCCATTGAGCAACCAAAAACCACTTCCTGCTTTCTGGGGGTGAAGACATCTTTAGGGAATCCTTAAAAGAAAAATTTTTGGGTTAATTGTCAACTCCTGGGAGAGTTAGCTGTATCATTTGTTGTCCAGTCTCTGCATAATGCAAGAGTGCAGGGCTTGTCTCAAGTCCTTGCTCGAGTTGTCTGTGATTCTGGATCATCTCAGCTAGCCATCTCAAAACTGTCCTGAGCAGTTTGTAATCCAAATCAGCTTAATGGCTTTATCATAGTTTGTGTGCAGTCATCGTTGTGGGATCCCGTCATCTGTTTGGAAGACTTCAAAGTCTGTTAGGTGTGGTCATGGTTCACTGCAGAAATTTTTTCTTTTTGTGCCTCCTCTGGGGTTTGAAGCAATATTAGTTGTATCTGTGGCAGAATCGTGTCTCATAGCCAGTTCCAAGTTTGCAATACAACTGGTTTCATTCTTCTTCACCAAGATATTCTTTGATTTCAAATCTCTGTGAGCAATAGCTGGCTTTCCTTGGGTACCAACAATCTCCCTGTGATGATGGGCAAGACCACTTGCCATGGACACAGTGAGTTTGATCAACCCTTCTACTGTTAACAGTGTATCTACTCAAGTAATCCAAAAGGGATCCATGCTCATGGAAATCTGACACCAGCCACAGCTGAGTCCATGTGCCATTGTCTTTGTTGTCTGCTGCTATAAATCCTGGGATGTTTTCATGGTGTAACATCAGTCTGATAAGTCTTTTCCTTTGGAACCATGAACATTGTTCCCTAGAAGAAAATATCTTCACAGCAACTTCTTCTACCTACTTGCCTCACCCAACTTCTCCAAACTGACCTTTGCTGATGCTTTCTTGTAACACGATGGTCCTGACAATTCTTCTCTGACCCAGCAGCAGTAAACCCTTCGTCCCTGGTAGCGGCATCACTGTTGTCACCAGCACGATGAGAAGCAGCAGGCAATACAGAGAAGCAGCCACCACTTACAAGGTCCCGCTGCCACCGTTTGTGGCCCAGCCAGGCCCCATATCTAGCTTCTCCTCAGCAAGCCTCCCAGGCTGGCCTCGAACTGGGGAACCTCCTGCCTCTGCCTCCTTCAGCAAATCCTACCTGAGTGCGCCACCTCAACTGGTTGCGTGCAGTTCGGGCCTGATCCAGGGTCTGCAAGGCCACAGGCAAGTGGCTATTTCAAGAATCCATACCCACAAATTGGGCACCAAATGTAACATGAATCTTAAAACATCTTATTAATAAAAAAAACGCAGTGCCAGCTCTGGAAGACAAGAGAGACAGAACAAGCCACAGCTAACCTCACCTTGCCAACTTCTCAGCCAGTCCTGTTTCCTCAAAATGCAAGCCTCTGAGTTCTCATCCGAATGGATCTCAGCTGACTGCTGCTAAAACCCTAAAAACTTAAAAGCTTCTAGTGTAGCTAGACTTTTCCTGCCTGGCCCACAGTCAGGACAAATCTTTGTCACCCGCCAGTCCCACAGCCGCTCAGACCCAACCAAGTAAACACAGAGACTTATATTGGTTACAAACCATATGGCCATGGCAGGCTTCTTGCTAACTGTTCTTATAGCTTAAATTAATCCATTTCCATAAATCTATACCTTGCCACGTGGCTGGTGGCTTACCGGCGTCTTCACATGCTGCTGGTCATGGCGGCAGCTGGCAGTGTCTCTCTGCCTCAGCCTTCCGCTTCCCAGAATTCTCCTTTCTCCTTGTCCCATCTACTTCCTGCCTAGCCACTGGCCAATCAGTGTTTTATTTGACATACAGACCATCCCACAGCATTCTAGTTCCTGGTCCTCATGCCTTATATACCGTTATGCTTCCTGCCATCACTTCTTGTGATTAATCGCATGTGTCTTTCCCAAGCAAGACATAAATTCTCAAGTGCTGGGATTAAAGGTGTGTGTGTCACCATACCTGGCTGTTTCCAGTGTGACCTTGAACTCACTCCCAAGTGATAGGATTAAAGGTGTATGTGCCACCATTTTCTGGTCTCTATGTCTATCTAGTGGCTGTTCTGTTCTCTGACCACAGATATGTTTATTAAGATGCACAATATAGGGCTGGAGATATGGCTCAGAGATTAAGAGCACTGACTGCTCCTCCAGAGGTCCTGAGTTCAACTCCCAGCACCCACATGGTGGCTCACAACCATCTGTAATGAGATCTGGCACCCTCTTCTGTATGCATAATAAATAAATCTTTAAAAAAAAAAAGAAGCACAATATATTGGGGGACACAAAATCACCACACTAGAGGGTATGGAAAGGGGAAGATGTGCAACATAAAATATAAAATTGTAACAAAAATTTAAAGGAAAAATAAATATTAAAGATGAAGGTTTTCATTAACAATATAAAACGGCAAGAAAATCAGTATGAAAGGATGAGATTAAAAGACTGGTAGAAAGAATAGATTTCAGCAGAAAGAGGAACAGCATTGTTTTAAGAAGAAATGAGTTAGGAAGCTGACAGACAAAATGAAGTTTAAGCCCTGGGTGCATATGCTAGGGAGCAGTCATTTCCATATTTTCAGAAGTCATGGAATTGAATGAGGAAACAAGAGACCTTGATTCCACTCAGCTCTACTCTAGGACATCCCTCTAAACAGATATTCAGTCCTGGAGAGGTTCTAGTCTTTGCCTAGTTTGAAAGTCAGAATGTTCTTTTAGATGAATGCTAAGGCTTTTGTTTTGTTTTATTCCTGGTCCTCACTGTTTCTCAGGTTGGTCTCAGACTCAGATATCTCTCTCTTTCTCTGTCTCTGTCTCTGTCTCTCTGTGTCTCTGTCTCTGTGTGTCTCTGTGTCTCTGTCTCTGTCTGTCTCTCCCCCCCCCAGTCTCCCAAATTCTGCAACTACAGGCATGTAGCAGCACACCTGAAGTCTAAAGTTTCTTACAATTGCACTATCTTATTCTAGATAAATAGAGAGAAGATGCAGCCCCAAATGTTAGACAGTTAGGAACTTAGAATGTCCTTTTTTATATAGTTTTCAAAGACAGGTGCTCATTCATATTCTAAAGTGATGGACTGAGTCAATGCACTACAGTTTGATCTTCTTTCCAAATCCTACTAAAATGTAAAAAGAAACAGAAAAATAAGACAAACAATCCAGAAAGCCCTAGAAGAAGTCTCACTAGTAGTTTATAAGATCATAGCAAGTCAGTTAATTTACAGGTATTACTCCATTTAAATAATTCTACAAGACAACTACTATGATTACCCAAATTTTTTTAAATGGAGTAAACAGAGTCACAATGAGTGTAAGCAGTGTTTAATAGTCTGGCAGCCTGACTTTCTAGTCTATATGCCAGATCACTGTGCTGGTGACCTCCCAGAAGCAGTACTAAAGCTCCGGAACTCACATTCTCCTAACACAGCAACAGGGGAAGGATTTTGAAGAAGTGGTCATGAATCTTCTAAATGGAGCCCCAGAAAGTACTCAAAGTTGGCAGCAGCCTTGAGCTAGAGTGAGTCATGATGCAAAAAGCAGCGAATTGAGCTGAAGGTCTGCCAAGGCAGACTGGCCACTCTCCAGCTTTGTGCAGTCTTGCTATATAGTGTTCACCTCTGGCTACACCCAGCAAGAACAGCTTTCTAAACAAGGCCCTTTCCATGCACAGAAAGGAAACCTACAGTGGTCCCTCTGATTGGAAAGAGAAAAGGTGTAATTTGGTGGTCAATATAGGATATGGTGACAAAGGACATGTTAGTGCCACTGTTACATCCTGCAACACATCTAGTAAGATGCTTTCCCAAATTCTGAACCACTAGGTATCCAGACTTTGGTAGCACCCAGACACATACACATACACACACACACACACACACACACACACACACACACACACACACACCTACAATTAACAGGAACTCTTCTATAGGTACTCACTCATTCACTTGAACAACTGCCAAATTTAGAGAAGAGGCCTATCAGATGAACCGTAACTTTTAGATGCACTGAGAACCCTACACCACTTACCAAAGTGTAGCATCAACTGACAATGGGATATGGACACACTAAGTTGATAAGCCAAAACAACCAACATCTAAGGAGAAAGCTAACATGGAAATGGAAGGTACAGTTTAAAATTGGAATTAGTGTCTTAAGAGATGTCCAAGAGAGTATGATATCCATAGGACAAAAGTAGTCTGGTATACAAAAGAAATGATAAGGGATAAAGATACAGTTCTTAAAGAAGTAAAATGACCCAACAAAACAAGGAGCCATAGAAATCACTTGAAAATTGTCTTAGATTGTGTTCAAATCAGAGGAAAGTTTAGATAAATCAAGTGATGATTTTGAGATATCAGGCTATTCATTGAGAAGAGAATCAAACTTAAGGTTTGTACATGTTACATCTGTTCTCCCTTTCTCTCCTGCTTCAACATCTCCATCTCCACTCTACCTTTCCTGTCATTGTTTTTTGTTTTTTAAATATTTATTTATTTATTTATTTATTTATTTATTTATTTATTTTTGGTTTTTCGAGACAGGGTTTCTCGTGTAGCTTTGCGCCTTTCCTGGAACTCACTCTGTAGACCAGGCTGGCCTCGAACTCACAGAGATCCGCCTGCCTCTGCCTCCCAAGTGCTGGGATTAAAGGCGTGCGCCACCACCGCCCGGCTCTTTTCCTGTCATTGTTAAAGTGTGTGTTTCACACCTCGTCTTCAGCCTCCATTCCCATGTCTTTGATCCTTTCCATAGCACAGCTTCTTGAATCTGTCTACAGTCACTGTCTCAACTTTTCACCTTTAGATTCCCTCCAAACCCACTACATAGGGCTTCCACTGTGACGATGCCACCAGGCTTTCTCTTTTCAAGGTTACTAATAACCTCAATGCTACTAAATCCAATGGCTTGGCTCTGTCTTATAAGCAGAGATGGCCGCTTCATTTGACTCTTCAAACATTCTCTGCTTGGTTTCCATGGCAAAACCACCCTCTCTGGTTTTTCTATTATCAGAGACAAAGTCCTTTCTTCTCAATCAGCTCTTTCTGCTCAATCTTTAGAGACATCTGAAAAAAAAGTTCCAGATATGATACAATGGTATTCTCTTGGAGTCTTTTATAAAACTTCAACTCACAAGTTTCCATCTCCAGCCCAGACAGACATCTCTCCTCTGACAGATATCCTAATATGTCTAAAACTTTCTTAAATTCTCCCACACTTTATATAAATGGAAATATCACAAGGCTAAAGATGTAGTCATAAAATATACTTTTAAACTAATAAAAGAAAAATAGAGCTATGTATCTGGGAAATATATTTCAATAAATATATTGAGATGGGAATGGTCTCTCTAAGCCTCACATGACACTCAGTAAAGAAAACACTTTACTAATCAAAACACAGTGAACATGTGTGCCCCAATCCACAAGTTACAAAACAAATGGTCAACTAAAAGAAATTCTTGTGGTACCTGCTCACCTGCTCACAATGGTTGCATGCACCCACGTGCGCGCTCCTGTGTGTGTGTGTGTGTGTGTGTGTGTGTGTGTGTGTGTGTGTGTGTGTACAGAACTACAACTCATGAAGAGCAGGCAAACAAACCAACAGGAAACCCAACATGCAATGATAGCAAGCAAATCAGAGGAAGAACTGTTGAGTCAAAAAACATCTGAATTAACCGAAGTTCACTGGCTGTTAGTGCAGTACAAACTAATATATTTTCAACATTCAGCATGGCCTAAGTTTGGAAGAACAGAAACAGCCAGTATTAGCAAAAGATAGGACCTGATTATTCTCTTGATTGTGGATGTAAATCAGCTTAACTTGTCCCGGTGGTAACTTGGCAGAATCCAGCAAAGTTTAAAATGTATGATATAGGATGCAGCAAAGCACTCTGAAGTCTAGAAATTGTACTCCTCTAAATATATTAGAGGCATTTAAAAAGAAATACGTTTTCAACCAAAACATATTTCCGATTTATAACAAGATAACTCCAAGCCACTACAAAGTATCAGCATGAACACTGTTCATCTGTGCGAACCTCCAGGGAGACTAATACCACTGCTGGGCTCTGCTCAATCTAAAAATCCACCCGAAGAATGTTGGCCAACAGGGAGGCAGACTACAAAGCCTCTTCATCACTTGGGTAGAGACTGATGCTATTAATTTAGTGATGGTTTCCCAGAGACTACAGGGTGGCTATCTTTCTGGAATGCTGATTAATAATCTATCATATTTAATGGTAGAAAATGAAAACCACCTGTGCTCCTCTTTCCTCCTTTATAAATGATGTAGGAGTCATAGAATCCAAATTCACAATACAGAAATAACCAACTGTCATTCAAACGTTCCCCATCATGTTTATTTGACAAAACTTGGGCATCCCTTAAGACTGCACTACCAAAAAAGCAACATTTTCTAGGGATGGTTAGGTTCTTAGGTAAAAGAATGGATGTGTTCCTCATCATTTTGTTAGCAATCAAATAGATCATCATGTGATCAATTTACTTTCAGATGCCATCCAAAGAAACAGAGAGGAGCCTTTTGTACCTCCTATTGATGGTCTCAGTACCATACATTTCCTATGAAGCTTTTCCTGGTTTCACCTGCTAAGAAGGGGTGATTCCTTCCTTCTGTCAGTGGTTGTTGAAGTGTGGTTTCTGGCCCTGTATCATCAATAGCTCCTGAGAGAGTATGAGAAATGGGGAATTTCGGGCTTCACTCCACCCTCTAAAGTCACAATCTCTAAGGGTAGACATCTTTTGAGATTTGTATGCTAAAGCACAAGAACCCCTGACTTAAGGGCACTTTGCCCAAGCTTCATTAACTTCTGGGTACGAATAAGGTCATCATTATATCTGTGCCTAGATACATTAACTCCTTTGGTCACCTACATTTGCAGGACTCCAAATCCTTTCGATGTATATTCTCTTATCCCAAAGTATTTCCAGAAGTCTCTAAGACCCAGAATTGAGGAGGGGTGGTCTCCCTTTCTTCTGTACATGATGTCTACTGCTATTCAACAGTTAACTTTGAGAGAACAATTAAAAATGAGGTCAGTTCTCCCAACTGAACAAAAGAACAATGTGTGATGATGTGGGAGAGATGTTGAAAACACTGGGAACAGTGCAAGGCTAGATGATGTTAGCTGTCCTGCAAGATGTCCTGATAAACTTAATTGCTAAGCCAAAGGCTATTTGGTTACATTTCTTAATTGAAAAAGCTTACTTCAGGGCTTCAAACACATGATCTCTCTCTGTCTCTCTCTGTCTGTCCCTCCCTCCCTCCCTCTCTCCCACCTCTCTTTGTTGGTATATACATGTGGAGACCAGAGGTTGACACTGTCTTTTGTAGTTGCTCTCCACCTTATCTTTTTGTGACACCATGTCTCCCTAGACCTTGAGCTCTCCAATTGCCAGGCTCTATCCTCCAGTGCTCGGATTCTAAGTGTGTGCCACCATACTTAGCTTTTTCCTTGGGCTCTGGGGGTCCAAACTCAAGTATTCATGTTTGCACAAGAGACACTTTACAAGCTCAACCACCTCACAAGGCCTTTGTCCTCTCTCCTTGGACACAGCTGTTTCTCCATCTACTGTATCCCATTATCATGCAACATAGTTTAATAAATTCCCACATTCTCTTCTAGAATTGGTGTCAGTCTGTATTCTCCTGAACAACAAAAAACTCCTCAAAACAGTTGCCTATAGTTTCTTCCCCCATATTCTTGTCTCACACAGTCTTGTCAACTCTCTTTGGTTTCTTCTTCAGCACTCTACTGAAGTGGGTCTTCACGAAGATCACCAATACCTTCCACCTTGATAGATGTAATGACCAACATTCTACCCTCGTCTCATCTTCCATCAGTGGCTAGTACGGTTTGCCACTCCTTTCTTCAGAAAATATTTTCTCCTTTACTTTCCACACTCGTCTCTTTGACCTCCTATTTCACTGATTAGTTCTCGTTCACCTTTTCTGGCCCTCCTCCTCTGTCTCACCTCCAAATGCTCAAGAGCCTGCGAGGCAGCTCTTCCCTACGCTGTGAATAGCAGTGACTCACTTGGTTCTCAGGTCAAAAATCTAGAGGGTCATTTTCAATCACTCTTTCTTAATCTTTGCCTTCATCTCTCTCCCTTAATCTCCACATCCAGTCTTCAGGAAATGCTCTCATCTTGACCCACAAAATGCACGCAGACTGACTCCAATCATTTCTCACCATCTCTGGTATTAGCCCACTGTGAGCCGCCATCACCGTTCACTTGAACTATCGCCATGATCCCTATGACCAGTTGTTTCCACTAACCTTTCCTCTGTTTTTGTCATCTCTGCAGTCAGAATCATCTCCCTGGAGCATAAATCATACCGCATCACTCCTGTACTTAAAATTCCAAAGTCTTTCCTTCATGTAGCCTGTTTGCTATGATTATGTTTGTTGGTTATTACTTAAGCAATAGGAGAGTAACGCTGGTATAACAAAAAAAAATGGTGCTGGGTCACATGCCAGCATTCTAGGATAACATTTTGAAGCGTTTTTGACCAACCTCCACACCGGAAGCCTTTTTCAATATATGAAGACACTAAGCACAAAAGCAAGAAATATGCACATAGACTTTCTTTTGGCCAGTTGAGTGGTTTCAATATCTGCTATGTGATTTTTCCCTTTGTTAAGCCATCTGACAAAGCTGGGGCACAGGTGAAAATGATACCAAAGAGTAAGTGTTAAATAATGTCACCATTTAACATAGAAGAGATGGAAAGGCTCTGTTACAGATCACTGTTGACAAGTTTATTGAAAACTGCCTCCATGAGAAGTGAATGAGGACTCACATCTTGCAGAAGGAGGCCTACTGGGGATTTCAAGGTTTCCAAAAGATGAACCGGCTGTGGCACAGGGCACAAACGCCCGCTGGAGGTTTGGAAAAACCCTCTGTGACTGTCCTTAGAATTGCGAATTGTTCTTCTGAATGTTCTAATTGCAACATTCAATGGATTTTGAGTGGTTTTCCCTGGCCCTGCCTTTCCCATTAGCTCTCTTACTTTTAGCATTCTATGAAGTTTGTCTGAAATTCATTAAAACTCAAACTTCTTAATACCCCCTCCCATTTTAGCCACTACCAAAATATGTCCTGAATCCAATCCTAACCTGTAGCTCCTACTCTAACCCCAAACCCCATCTTTTGCTTGCTTGGGCTGCTGAGACAACATATTTTCTAATCTTCTAGTTCTTTCTTTGCATTGAAGGTTTAAAAAAAAACCCGAATCTTCTTGGTGGGAACAAGAGGACAATGGCATGGAAACAGAAGGGGGAGCATTTGAGGAGAGAGGAGGCCAGTGGGAAGAGGGATGGTAGAGGACCATGGGGGAGGGGATGCATTAGAACAAGGTACAATGACGAGTGTGATGAAAATCCCACAATAAAACCTATTGCTTATATGTTAATTAAAATATAATTTTTAAAAAGAAAAAATTAAATACGCAGCCTAAAAAATTTCTCTTTATGTACAAATCACACAGCATCACCACTTTTTTAAATTTATTTATTTTTATTTTATGTGCATTGGTATTTTGCCGTGGGTGTCATGTCCTCAGGAACTGGAGTTACAGACAGTTGTGAGCTGCCATGTGGGTGCCGGGAATTGAACCCAGGTCCTCTGGAAGAGCAGCCAGTGCTCTTAACTACTGAGCCATCTCTCCAGCCCCTCCATCACTAATTGTTTCAAAACATCAACTCTCTAGGGATTTCCTCCTACAATCTAAATAGAAATCATCCTTGGAAATCTACATTTGCAAGAGTCTCAAGCCCCTCTCAGCCAGGGCCCCAGCACCTCCCCAACCTCATCCTCTCCGACACCCATCCGTTGCTCACTCCACTCCAACCACATTGACCTTGTTTGGGATTTTGTTCCTGTCTTTTCTTTTTCCTTCTTCTCTGAATGGAACAGTCTTTTCCCAGCTTTTCACCTGGTGGTTAATTTCTCATCATGTGGGTATGTGCCTCAATTTGCCCTCTACAGCATCTTTCAATCCACATCACTCCAGTTAAAACATTGTCTTTGCTGACCAGGTCATGTCTAGCATTTCACTCTGATTGCGTTTGTTTCCAGTAGCTATCTTCAGAGTTTGCCTTCTTAATATCTTTTAAAATGTGCAATCTGTCATTTCT
Organism: Peromyscus maniculatus bairdii; assembly: GCF_049852395.1. Lineage (NCBI taxonomy): Eukaryota > Metazoa > Chordata > Mammalia > Rodentia > Cricetidae > Peromyscus > Peromyscus maniculatus. The sequence continues at coordinate 19,035,351 of NC_134875.1, forward strand.
TAATTCTCCTTCATTAACTCTTTTATTCTCAGATCAATAATAGTGTCTGGTCCATAGTCCATATTCACTGAATGAATGATTTGGTCTAGCTAGCATTATCACTTTGGGTATGGGAGGGTTTTTGTTGTTGTTTGGAAGGGATGGATTTTGTTTTATTTTGTTTTGTTTTTATCACTACCAGAGATTGAACCTGAAACTCAGAACTCATGCATGCTGGTCAAATTGCGTACCACTGAGTGACATTCTCAAGTGGTTTGAACATCCCCAAGTGGTTTGGAAGTATAATAAGCAAACTCCTATTGCTCTGAAGAAGACTCAATACTAGTGCTATTTGGATGGGGAGGAGAGATGGGTTACTATAGATACAATAGTCAGGATCTGTAAACAGATAATGCTTAAGCAGACTGAAGGCCAAGTAAAAACATCTGAGGCAGAGGCATGTGCATGGGTCCTGATGCAGGCAAGAGAAATGTAAATAATGCCTGCATGACTGGACAGTGGTAGCTAATAGAAAGTTCTGAGGCAAATCTAGACAAGAGTCAAAGACAAGACCATGAGGGCCTCATGGGCAAGGCATGTGAGGATTTTGGAACATTTGAACAAAAAGCCCTCAGGGCACTTGGTGACGTGGTTTTAATTTTTTTAAGGCATGAGATATGCATTGCAGCAGAGACCAGAACAAAGCTGTGGTTGGTACAGAGCTTATATGTTGCTAGGGTATGGAAGGGATCAGGGGATTGACAAGCATGACAATCAGAAGTATAATTTACAGTTCTTTATTGGGTGGGCATTTGCATGCCACCAGGTGCATGTGGAGGTCAGAAGACAACTTGTTGGAGTCAATTCTCTCCTTGTACCATGTGTGCCCTGGGCATCTAACTCAGGTTGTCAAGCTTAGTGACAAGTGTCTTTACCCAATGATCGATCTTGCCTACACAAGCTTTGTTTATTTTAAATTCTCACAGTTGTTGTGCAAAAAATTCCTTGGAAAAGAACAAGAATGAAGGTGATAAGCTCAACATGGTGGTACCAGGCTTATGAGAGTAGAGATAGGGACATGCATTTCAATTCTAGATACAGTTGGAGTTAGAGCCAACAATACTTTGGTACACAAGGTGAAGGAGAAATAAAAGATGATCCTTAGATTTTTAATTTGAACAGCTGAAGTGCTGAGGAAGAACAAGATTATTCCCTTTGATGTTTACTTCACTAAGAACAGCAATGAGTTAGTCATGAAGTAACAAACCACTTAAAGTGATCTAAAGAGTGTGCATGCATGTCCAAAGAACAGAATCATGCATTTAACACATACCTAGTGAACCATTAATGTGGGCCAGGCACTGTTCTAGTCTCTGTAAGAGCAGTACTCCATATAAAGCTAACACTCACACCACCCCATCTAACATATTGGGTAGACCCCAGCCCGATACATACTTGCTATTTGACTCAACCAAATTATATTTCAGACTCTATAAGGATGAATATATAGTTCAATGTTAGAGCCCTTGCCCAGCATGTTTGAGGTTGTCAGATCAATCTACAATACCCATGGAGGAAAAAACAAAAGATATATTAGGTGTGAATGTATTAAATCAAAGTTTGACATTACTGGTGTCTTAATATAAAAATCCACATATCCTCAGTATAAGATGGTATCAAAAGAGTCAAAATGCAGTGCAAAATTTGGTAACTTCATCTGTAATTTCTTTAGAGTCACCTAAAAAACAAATACAATGTTAGTTTAAAGGTAGTATAAATCTCTTTGGTAACAAGAAAAATAGTTCAAACTTGAACATCAGACATTCAGTTGAATCTGCACATTTTCACATTACAATGTTTCAGGTTTATCATTATTTAAGTGTAATTGTCTTGGTAAAACTGAAAAGTGTACATCATTGGACACTGTATTCTTAGATCTGACTGTTCTGAAATCATTATTGTTATTTGGTAGAATATTTGGAGGTGATGCAAACAGTAGGATGCTGGCAGGTAGCATTCTTCACCTCAACTGGAATGACAACCCCATCTCAATGTAGCAACCTGTGAGTTCTACACATGCCCAAGATAGGAAGCTAAGCCTACTGGCTCATGCTTTCCAATGGAAAATTACAGCTGACGTAGAGCACCAAACACGTAAGGGCCATTTCACACAGTAAAGGGTTTAGTTTTTCCCTCAAGCAGTCATTCCTGTGACTGATGGAATCCAGGACTTAGGCTACACGTAATAGCAATTTGTGATTTAAGCAGTGATTGGGAGTACAGAAATGGCTCAGAGGTTAAGGACACTTACTCCTCTTCCAGAGACCACAGGTTCAACGACCATCACCCACCTGACAGCTCACAACTGCCTCTAACTCTGGTTCCTGGGAATCCAACATCCACTTCTGGATATGGTAAAAAGGCAGACATATATGCAGGCAAAACATTTACACAAGATAAATAAATAAGTAAATAAATTAAAGACTTCCTAGAGATCAATGAAAATGAAGACACCACATACCCAAACTTATGGGACACTATGAAAGCAGTGCTAAGAGGGAAATTCATAGCACTAAATGCCCACATAAAGAAGTTGGAGAAATCCCACACTAGTGACTTAACAGCACACCTGAAAGCTCTAGAACAAGAAGAAGCAAAGTCTCCCAGGAAGAATAGACGCCAGGAAATTATCAAAGTGAGAGGTGAAATTAATAAATTAGAAACTAAGAGAATAATACAAAAAATTAATGAAACAAAGAGTTGGTTCTTTGAGAAAATCAACAAGATAGACAAGCCCTTATCCAAACTAACCAAAAGACAGAGATAGAGAGAATCCAAATCAACAAAATCAGAAATGAAAAGGGGGACATAACAACAGACATTGAGGAAATCCAGAGAATTATAAGGTCATATTTCAAAAACCTCTACTCCACAAAACTGGAAAACCTAAAAGAAATGGACATTTTTTCTGGATGGGTACCACATACCTAAGTTAAATCAAGACCAGATAAACTATTTAAATAGTCCAATAACCCCTAAGGAGATAGAAACAGTCATTAAAAGTCTCCCAACCAAAAAAAAGCCCAGGACCAGATGGTTTCAGCGCAGAATTCTACCAGATCTTCAAAGAAGAGTTAATACCAATACTCTCTAAATTGTTCCACATAATAGAAACAGATGGAACATTACCAAACTCCTTCTATGAGGCTACAATTACCCTGATTCCTAAACCAAACAAGGATAAAACAAAGAAAGAGAACTACAGACCGATCTCCCTCATGAACATTGATGCAAAAATACTCAATAAAATACTGGCAAACAGACTCCAAGAACACATCAGAACAATTATCCACCATGATCAAGTAGGCTTCATCCCAGGGATACAAGGGTGGTTCAACATACGAAAGTCCATCAATGTAATACACCATATAAACAAACTCAAAGAAAAAAACCACATGATCATCTCACTAGATGCAGAAAAGTCATTTGACAAAATCCAACACCCCTTCATGATACAAGTCTTGGAGCGATCAGAAATACAGGGAACATACCTAAACATAATAAAGGCAATTTACAGCAAGCCAACAGCCAACATCAAATTAAATGGAGAGAAACTCAAATGTTTGTTTTTTAAAGGAAGAAATGATGTTAACTTTTTTATCATGAAAGCATTTTATTGTAAGATATAAACCAAGCCATGTCGTGTAAATAAGGTGTGATAAGTGAGAAAAATATTTTGAGCAAGATGATTTTAAGGAAGTTATTTTTCTCTTTAAAACTATTTCTTTCCTGTTTTAAATTGTTTTATTTTATAATTTAATTTAATTTTACATATCAGCCACGGATTCCCCTGTCCTCCCCACTCCCTGCACCCCCCCACCTTCCCCCTAGCCCACCCCCCATTCTCATCTCTTCCAGGACAAAGACTCCCCTGGGGATTCAGTTCAACCTGGTAGATTCAGTCCAGGCAGGTCCAGTCCCCTCCTCTCAGGCTGAGTGAAGTGTCCCTGCATAAGCCCCAGGTTCCAAACAGCCAACTCATGCAATGAGCACAGGTCCCGGTCCCACTGCCTGAAGGCCTCCCAAACAGGTCAAGTGATTCAACTGTCTCACTTAAGATTATAACCCCATTATTTCCTCCTTCCCTTTCCTCCCTCCAAACCTTACCATACATCCCTCCTTGCTCTTTTTCAAATTCACCACTCTTCCGGTCAACCCTGAAACATAAACATGCAAGTAACATTATACAGACTGAGCAGGCTGTACTTATGTATTCATACATACACACACACACATTACATTAAATTCTTTTTTTTCTTAGGGCATGCCCTTTGTATCTGACAGAGAGTCAGTAGGGGAAAAGAACCCAAAAGAACACAGATAAATGTTCACAAAGGGCAAACGTACAAGATAGGTGTGGTGATTCACACATCCCAGTGCTTGAGAGGCAAAGGCAGGAGGGTCAGGAGTCATAACTTGCGTAGTGAGTTAGAGTTCAAGGCTACATACAAGAATAATGAATCAAATCCAAAGGATTGTTCAAACTAATAAGAAACAGTATTCTGTATTACATGGGAATGTTTGGTTTGCTTTTAAACACTTATTTGTGTGTGTGTGTGTGTGTGTGTGTGTGTGTGTGTGTGTGTGACTCTGTGTGTGTGTGTGTGTGTGTGTGTGTGTGTGTGTGTGTGTGTGTGTGTGTAGGTGCAAACATGCCATGGCATGTGTGTGTGGAGACCAGAGGACAGCTTAGAAGAAATGGTTCTCTCTTTCCACCATGTGGGAGCAGAGGATTGAACTTGGGTCACTAGACTCGGCAGCAGAGGATTGAACTTGGGTCACTAGACTCGGCAGCAGAGGATTGAACTTGGGTCACTAGACTCGGCAGCAGAGGATTGAACTTGGGTCACTAGACTCGGCAGCAGAGGATTGAACTTGGGTCACTAGACTCGGCAGCAAGCGCCTTTCCTCACTGAGCCACCTCACCAGACTTGTTTACTTTTAGAAGGCAAGATTTCCATTATTTAAGAAAGGTAGAACAAGAATGTGAGCTAATTCTGATTTTCACTCCAGTCTTCAGGAGATAGCAGGTAATTACGTTAGGAAAATAGACTGCATTAAGGAACGGAAAAGGCAACAGCTTCAAATACGCTGGATTTGGCTCTTGGGCCTTGAGAAATACCAATTATTAACTACTTCTTGACAAGGAAGTAAAGGAGAAGAGTACTCAGAAGAAATTACCCAATTTTCCCATTATTGGACTTCTTTTGTAGAAAGCCACGATTTCAGTGTTTCATTCAAATTGCCCATTGTAGAAGTCAGTCCTCTGAACACAACAGCTGCCATCTTTAGCAGATCCACTATACTTCCTTGCAAGAGATTGTCATTAGCAGGCCTGTTGGTCACGATGATCCTCAATGAAGGCAATGTTCACTAGACCCTCAACTCTGATTCCAGCCACTCCTTCCAACAATTCATATTTATTTCTGCCCTAATACCCTAACTGCGTGTGGCCTTGGGGACTCTGGAGGTGCTAAGGGGAAGGTTAACTGGGGGAAATTCCATCTATACAACTATGGAGAAGCCACCATCCCATGCTGCGTGAAGACTCTGCATGCAGCAGCATTGGGGTCACTCATGCTCATAAGCAAACTTCCACCCACGCTCTGTAAGTAAACCCAATGAATTTATCAGTTCTCTAGGTTAGCTGAACTTTGATGGACGTCTACTTTGTTGCAAAGACCTTAAAAGGAGATAGATGTTGTTTTCATCTCCCCTGTGGAAGGAATTCTGTAATAGTGTCAAAGATGAGAGTACCACCTTCTAAAATAGTTTGAAGTTTGTACTTCTGTGTATGTGTCGGATGTTGCATCCATGTACATGTGGGTACACATACATGCCAAAGGTCTATGTCTGGTGTCTTCCTCTATCGTTGTCCACATTATTTTTTTGAGACAGGGTCTCTTACTGAACCTGGCATTCACCTATTTGGCGAGTGTAGCTGGCTGGTGAGCTCCAAGGTCCTCCTGTCTCCACCTCTCCAGGGTGAGGATTATAGGTGGGCACTGTTCTGGCTGCCTTTTTTAAATGGGTGCTGGATATCTGAACTCAACCTCTTACGTTTGCAAGGCAAATATTATATTCATTAAGCCATCTCCATGCCACCTGAAATTTTTTTTGATGATTTATTATTTTTTAACATCCTTGCCAAAGTTTCCCCTCCCTCCTCTCCTCCTAGTATCTCCCACCTCCCCTGTGCCCCCCACCATCCGCTCCTCCATTTCTATTTCAAAAAGGGTAGGCCTCCCATGGGTATCAATCGATGGCATATAAAGTTGCAGTAAGGTTAGGCACCTCCTCTCGTATTAAGGCTGGACAAGGTGACCCAGTATGAGTAGGGTCCCAAAAGGGGGCCAGATCAGAGATAGCCCCTGCTCCCACTGTAGGAGTCTCACAAGAAGACCAAGCTATACAAGTGTAACATAAGTGTAGGGGTCCTAAGTGAGTTCCTTGCAGACTGCCTAGTTGTCCTGTCTCTGTGAGCCCCTGAGTCCAGGTTAATTGATTCTGTGGGTTTTTATTGTGGTGCCCTTGACTCCTATAATCCTTTCTCCCCCTCTTCAGCAGGATTCCCTGAGGCCTTCCTAATGTTGTCTGTGGGTCTCTGCATCTGCCTGAAATTTTTTCTTAATCCAAAGTACTCATGGACTAGACAGCATGGCGTTCAAGCCATTCAAAGGTATGCCTACAGCTACTTTTTTTTCATAAGCTAGGGATTGAATTCCACATGATACACTTGAAAAATATTATGGCTAGTCCTAAAAAAACTTTTTTTAAAGTTTCTATGTTGAGTGTTTTGCCTGCATGCATGTACATGCATTATGTACATGCCTGATGCCTGTGAAGGTCAGAATAGGGCTTTGGATCCCCTGGGACTGAAGTTACAGATGGCTGTGAGCCCCCACGTGGGTGTCGGGAATTGGAGCCAGGTCGGCTGCAAAAGCAACACGTGTTCTTAACTGCTGAGCCAATTCTCCAGCCTTTAAGGAGCATTAAAGGCAGAAATTAAGAGAACAGTTGAGCAAGTGTTGTGTGCTGTTAAATTAACAATTTCATACATGTATATAATGCATTTTCATTATTTTTACCCATTAGATATTGCTAATTCACTTATGCCACTGAAAAAATTATTAACCATTTCATAGCTATTTGTGACTTCTAGTGTTCACATGAAAAGAGCATGAGTATTTCTTACCAAATATCACACACAGAGAGAGAGAAAGAGAGAGAGAGAGAGAGAGAGAGAGAGAGAGAGAGAGAGAGAGAGAGAGAGAGAGAGAGAGAGAGAGAGAGAGAGAGAGAAAGAGAGAGAGATGGTAAACTGCTGGGTGGGCAATGCTTTGACAATCAAGTCCAAGTATTGCCATATTTCCCAACTGCAAATGCTAAGGAGTCTTTGCCAAGCAGTGTTAATCCCCCTTAATCCCCCAAACAACTGATCAGACGTACTGTTTAATGGCCGAGTCTGCATTTTCAAATGTGCTTTTCTTTCTGAGGCAGGATTTCACTCTACGGCTGAGGCTGGCCTCAACCTATGGAGCCCAGGATGGCCTTGGACTTGCAGTGCCACGGCCCCTGCTTCTCAAGTGTTGGGATTACAGCTGTGTGCTGCCACTACGGTCAAAATTACACACTCCCCATCAAGACCTCTCTTGTCATAGCTGTATGCCTAATTTATGCTGTAGAACTGCACGTTCCAAGCAATGTGTATAGAAGGCAAAGCATTCCTTTCCTTTAGAGATAGTCTCTAATAAGTGGATGTTGGAGTACTGATGCAGTTCAACGCTCCCAACAGAACTCAACACTACATTAGCAGCAAGTTCCCCAATACTGAATTGAGAACGCTCCACCAAGGGTGATTCATAATTGTATTGGAACAACCTGACGTGGCACAATACTAGGACTGTGATTCTAAAACAAAACACAAAGTCTATTCCTAGGAAAAAAGTTTTTAGTCTCCAGGGGAATCTATGCCCCTCTCCAAACTGTATATAAGAAGCTGTGTGATGCTTGTGCATACATCTTTCTGGAGAGAGGCCTCACAACTTCAGTCATCTTCTAAACGGGCACAGTCAACTCTGATCACCTTCTCTGTTTTCAATAACTGAAGCTGAGGACCACATGCACATGTTGCCTTTAATAGAAAGGGGTAAAAAAGAAAACAGGTAACTTCCAAGGATTAGGGAAGGGGTCTAAAATATCACTTTTTTGTGACTTTAGGACCATGTGGTGCAGAATAGGGAAGGTTATCCCAAGTGGTAACACAGCTGGAAACAGGGGCTGTGGGAGGAATCAAGCAATATTTGATTCAAAACACAAGTCAACTCAAGTCCACATTTCAGTTTCTGCATATTATCAATTTATCTTTATTTCTGAATATCACAAACTCCAATTAGAATACTTTAAAAATATTCTTTTGCATGCATTTAACAAATCCAACAAAATGATGGGTATCCAGTTTACCTGCATTGTAACTATGAAGTTGTAACTGAAGAATCAATAAACATATTTAAATTCATTGGTACAGGTGAGAACAAAAACCTTCGAGACATTAGTCTGCTGGCATCCTACCACTATGCACATGTTGATGTAACACTACTACTGACCCTGAAGCACAGGCAAATAGACACAGGGCTCTCCCTAAAAAGCAAGTGGAAAGGATTATATTCCATCATCATCATCGTCATCATCACTACTGAGGACAAAGCTGCTGTCTGTGGACTGAGACCCATCTTCCTTCACATTTCCCACAGTCCCTCTCTCATCAGAATCATCAAACAACTTCTCATTGAGACCTTCCTCATCAAAAAATCTGTCATTGGAATTCTCTTCAAACAGCTTGTCACTGGTGTCTTCATCTTTCCTTACATCCGCGTCTTCTCCATCTTCCTTTTCATCTGAGTCCTCAAAGAGCTTTTCATCTGTCTCGTCTTCTTCCTCTTTGTCATCAGCATCTTCACACTCCTTTCCATCTGCTTCTTCTTCATCCTCATTGTCATCAGACTCATCATCAAAAACCTTTTCAAATATGACTTCTTCCTCCTCTTCATCTTCTTCCTCCTCCTCCTCCTCCTTTTCATCTGAGTCTTCATCAAATTCTCTCTCAGAGCCTTCCTCACCTAACACTCTTTCAGATCCTTCATCAAATTCTGATTTGTCAGTGTCATTTTCTTCTGACTCTCTCTCAACATTTTCAGGGGACTCCTTGTCAGAGGCTTCCTCGTCAGAATCTTTTTTAGCACCATTTTCTTCCAATTCTTTGTCAGAGCCATCTTCAGACTGCTTTTCTGAGCAGTCTTCCTCAGATTCTGAGTCATCGTCTTCTGACTCTTTCTTGAGGCTCTCTTCCCCTTCAGACTCTCTGTTGTGGTCATTGTCTTCAAATTCTCTTGCAAAGCCATTCTTGTCATAATTCTCTTCGCCTTTCTTCTGAGATTCCCTTTCAGGACCATTCTCTTGAGACTCCGGTTGAGGACTACCCTCTTCAAGCTCGCTCTCAGGGCAGTCTTCCTCACTCTCCCTCTTGGGGCGGTTCTCTTCACACTCTGACTTGGGGCAGCCCTCTTCACACTCTCTCTCAGGGTAACCTTCATCAGACCCACCTTCTTTAGCATCTTTTTCAGAAGCATCTCCTTCAGATTCTGCCCCATCTTCTGCCTTTTCAAACTTACTTTCATCGATAGTTTCTTCCAATGCCATCCCAGCTGCAGCTTCCTGAGCGCTCGTGCTCGACACGCTCAGGTGCTCTGAAAAATGCCTTACTCTGGAAGGCCCTGCCTTTTCGGAACCACAGATGGAATCCATACGCTGGAGGCCTCTGGTGGCCTCAGGGGCATTGAGGAATGACTCCCAGCCTCTCAGCCTTTCCTCTCTTTCTCTTGACGTCTCCTCTACCTGTGCATAAACAGAAACTAAGGTTAAGAGAAGTGTTCGGCAGAAGAGGCAACCAATTCTCTGGGCATTTCTAATACTGACACAAGTACCCTGGTTCTGTAACTTTTCTGAAGCAATCCAAGCACTTCCTTACCCTGGTCTTCAAAACTATATACCTTGATTACACAACCTTCAATACTGTTAATCTTCAACAAGATCATACATATATACACAAATATCCATCCCAGTACTGCTGAAAAGTTTCATTTCCTAAAATATTACTATTGGAACACTGTTCATTCTCTGTAACAAAAATGTTGAGAAATAATTTAGTTTACTCTGTTCTTTTCTTATCATTCTGAGAAAACCTCAAAATTTCAGACTTATAAAGTGAGAAGTTTTTCTCTATCCTCCAACGCAAAACATTACTTACAAGATGTATTACAAAACAGATGAAATCAACCCCCAAACTAGATCTGCAGGTGACAATACAACAGTTCCTGTGCCCTTGACAGCTGCAGGATTTACCTGATAATCTGTAGTCCCATCCCAGGCTTGAGCAGTGATTTGACGGCCACCAAACCACCTTCCATCCAGAGTCTGAATACAATAATCAGCCTCCTCTGGTTCCCTGAAGGACACAGAGGCCACACCATCTGGGTGCCTCTAAAAAGACAAGAATAAGAAGGACTGAATGACAAGATTAAAAATCAGATACATATTTCAGAAGACAGGTAAAGAGTAGTATTTTCCTGACACTCTGAACTAAAAGACTTCTGAAATCTTTCTTCCTTTTCATTCCAGCCAGTAGCTAGCTGCTTCTTTAGCTTCATCTTGTCTAGCAAGAACCAGTACAGTGTCCTTGCAAATGTTTCTGTTAACAACATTATCCAAGAAGGAAGACCATGTGATAAGAGTGTAACTGGGAGGTCAGAATTGCCCTGGGATTAAAGCCTGCCTGTCAGGAGCTGAGTACTGAGAACTGAGCAAGGGCTTGTGCATGCGAAGATGTGGCTTCCTCAACTCTACAGCTAGTAGCTACCTACTCCAAAGGGTTCTGAGGATTAAGTGGCATGGAGTGTAAAGCCCCTAGCAGCATACCAGCAGTAGTACATTGTTAAGAAATGGTCACTTAAGTACTTTCTATCAGTTTTGGAAGTACAGAGAAAAATAAACAAGAGTTTTTTTTCCTTGACTGTGATCAGGTAAATAATTCAGAGAAAGGCAAGAACTTGGAAGAAACTAACATTCAATACATTTCTCTTCTAGTTGCTGTCACTTGATCACGTACTCTTTAAGAGTCGGAAGGAAGGGAGATAAGCTCGGCATATCAAAACAATCCAAGACTCGCCTTGTAAACCATGTTCACTGAACTACTGCTGACAGACAGCAGGCCTGTGCTATAAAAACACTAATCTAAAATCCAGGGCAATCGAAGTCACTTCCTCAGCTCGGAAGGATGTCAGGACTTACTGGTGCAAGCCATAAACTTACATCAAACAGAAGGAGCTTCCTAATCTGTCCAAACTTTGAACACTCTACTCGAAGGTCTTCTCTGATCTCATTCAGCACCAATGGATCATCCTGCAAAAACAAACAGGATTAAAAATGGAGCTCCTTCTTTCTTCATAACTCAAGAACCAAATTTATTACTGTGACAAATTTACAAATGAAAAACATTTGTCTGCAGACTACAGTAATAAATTTTAAAAAAATCAAAAGAGAATTCAATTAGATGACTTCACTCACTGCTACTAGTTCAGGTCTACTCAAAGTGAGAGAGGAAATGGATAAGCGTGGCAGAGAGGAGGACCACAGTAGCAAAGGAAAACTATATGCTTATACATATATGTGTGTGTGTGTGTATTTTTTTAAAGCACACACAGTAAAATATTCTTGTTTTCCATGTGAATGTGCTAAAAAAACCACTGAATCATTGTTAATACCAGTGGTCTCTAGTTCAGGAGGACTCTCCTCCCAGAACTCTGGAAGGATTCAAGACTCCCAATAAGGATGAACAGAACTCTAAGCTTCAGGGCATGAAATGCGTCAGAAAGGAACAATCACCTCTGCTCTCCAGTAGCCTCTTGACCCTAGTGAGCCTCTTGACCACAGCACTTTGTGATCTGAACTTTACACTGACTAAGATGGTGGACAATGACCATATGTGGTCACTGGGCAAGTCCTAATCACAATCTCCCTAGCTACATCTTGCTTTTTACTAAGGCTATAGAAATAATAAGCTTCAATGTAGCTTCTCACATTGTATATTTCTACTGGACTGTGCTAATGTGCACAAAAAGAAATCTCGCTTTATGCCAGAGTTCTGATTCTTCATTTCTTTCCAGGCAAAGTATTTTTAGGTAAGGCTTCGAACTAAACACTGAACCCTCTGAAGTTACATTACAAAATAATCCTTCATTATTTACCCTGACACCAGAGAGTATTTTTAGGTATGTAACTTCTAACATTACTCGAGTATTTAGAATAAAAATATACTCCATCCTCCCAAATGTAAATTCTTTCTGATACCTTGGGGTAATTCAACAACATTGCCTTTATTTTCCTCTAAAAAACTTAATGTTGGTGCCTGTTCTTTAGGTTCACAACCAGTCTTCAGTCAAACTAAATAGTCCCTAAAATTCCTCTTGAACCTCTTTCTGTGTTATATCAGGAGTCATATAACACACCAGACTATGCCTGGAATCCCAGCTCATGGGAGGTGGCAGGAGAATTGTAAGTCTGAAGCCAACCTGGGCTAATAAAACCCTGTCTACAAAACAAAAAAATAAGAGAATTATAGAACATCTATACCAGTATCATCCAGCACTTTCAGTGATTATACAGTTGTTCTATGTATCTGTATTACCCAACATAGCAGCTACTACACGTGTGTAGTATAACTAAGGACAGGAATTTTAATTAGTTATAATAATAATTTGTGGTGGCTAGAGTCTACTTTATTTAGATTATGCAGGTCTAGACTGACATGATTTGAGATCCAGGTTCAGAAACCCTGAACAAAAAAGCAAGACATCTTCCTTGTTAACAGGCTCTCATCAAGCTCACATCATGAGATATGGAGATAAGGTTGAACTGTCCATTTTAAGGCCCTTGCTAAGGGGCTAAAATAAAACGACCATTTTGACACTGTTGACAACGTAAACAAAAAGAACAAGACTAAACTCAGACTACAACCAGAATGTTTTCAAATCTCAATTTTTACATTCCGAACATTTTCTTCCTTGTGTGCTATGTGCTATCATTAATTCTAGAACCAAAGAGAGAAAACAAAAGTTGTTTTTCCATTACTGATAGTATCCATCTACACTAGCAGACGGTATCAGAGGCACAATGCAGTATAAGCTAGCTTGACAATTCCTATTCATTTAACATCTTATTTGCTGGTTTGGGGATTTTACATGGATATTAATATTCGTTACAGAACTTGGTGAAAATGTGGTCCTGAAAAATAACCTCCATTATGAACGTTAGATTTCTTTAAGGATCAAATTTTTATTAGTAACACAAAGTTTTCAGAAGCAAGTGTGGAACTGGCATTCTCCACCAAAATCAGCTGGTGTCTACTGAAATACAAATCCACAGGCCGTTCCCCTCAACCTTTGAGCTCAGATAGCAAGCAGCTCTGATTTTGAGCCACAGTATGAATGTTAACTGTCTTATCTGGGATACAATGAAAAGAACACTGGGATAAACGCAGGGAGTTCCAAATACAGGTTATTCTTTGTTCTATTTTCCTATCCTACCCATGACTACAGGAACGTGACTTGACGAAGATGGGGCACGGGAAGCTTTGGACCCTCTTATTAGAAAACATACCAGAATTTTTAAGTGTTAAAACACCATTTCCTACCTCAAAATCCATGGGGTGAAACATATTTTTGATGATGACAACTCGCTCATGTCGCATCCGGGATGGTCCAGCTCTCCTCTCCGGTCTCCAATCCAACTGCCTAATGTAACAAAAAGTAACAGTAAACTGAAATCTGGGTTCAGATTTGTGAAATTTTAATAATAGTCATTATCTGATTCCAACCGAGTTCCACAGGACTTTCTGAAGTTAAAAAAATTCTAGGCAGGGGCCCAAAAAGAAACGCGCTTAGTATCCGTGTTCCCTATCAAAGTAATTCCACTCTTACTGGACGAGCGCTGCAATTAATTTCTAAAACCTCCTAATGATTTAGTATGTACAACTTTCTAAGAAGATGAAAAGGCATCCCTCAATCATCGGTGAAGGACTGCTTCCAGGACACACATCCCCAGCTGGACACCAAAATCCTTGGCCACGCAGAACACTAACACAGGACACTACCATATTGACTTACAACCTATACCTGTCTTCCCATGCACTTTAATTCATCTCTCAAGTACTATACTACCTTACACAATGTAAACGCTATGGAAGTAGCTGTCACGTTGCACTGAAGAGGGATTGGAAGCACAAAGGGAGAGGGACGGGAAGTGTGGGAAGAGGTGATGGAGGAAAGATGAAGTTCAGTGATGCCACTGATCATGAGCCCGTCACTCATCATTTTGTTTTTAAATAAAGAAGCCTGGGACACAGTTAAAAGAAATCATCCCAGAAAAAAGAAAACCTCCTCACCACTGCCAAATCAACCCATGGAAGTAGACTGCTGACAATCCCTGATTAGCTAAGGAAATTCTTTTAGAATAATCTGTAGATGTGTTTGATGGAACAAAACTAAGTAGTTATTATCCAAAACATGCTTTATCTGAAACTTTTCACAAAAGAATACAAACTTCTGTTGCAGAGACAGTTTCTTCTTATAATCTTTGCACTTCTTCTTCTTTTTTGAGGCATCGTACTCGCCCTTCAGCTGGAACTTCGCCATCTCGACATGTAATTTGTAGCCTCTAATTTCGTCTTCATCCAAAAGTTTTAATGCAAGTTCCACGGACTCTTTCTTTATAATGGTAAATAAAACAGTAAGTTGAGCACTCAAATGAAACGAGATTTTGAGATAAACAATGCCATCTATCTACTTTGGGATAATGAATCCTAGAATATAAATCAGGAAAGCTATGTTCAAAACACAGCTATACCTCAAACAACTGTGTTAACTTAGGAAGGACTAGTTTTCTGAACCCCAACTTCTCCATCTATAAAAAGCTAAAATAATATATTCATCAAAGAGTTTCTGACAAAATTTGATAAAAAAGTGTATGGAAAGATCAGGGCATGGCATACAATAGGTGTTTAGTAAATTTTATTATTGGGTAATGTTTGTCTCTAGGAGCCCAAATTTCTCATCTGTGGAATGACAAGAGATTTGAATAATTTCTGTAACATCTATTTAACAATGGATGATTCAAGGAACTGGAAATAATAAAGCCAACCTTTAATGTTCAGCTTCATAAAACTAAAATGGAGATCTGTAATAACATACATACTAAGTAGAAGATAATTATTTAATGGCTTATATATTAAATGCATTTATGGACTCTAGGTCCTACACAAACAGGGTACTTACTGCCCCTATTCAAACAGAGTCAAAGATCTAAAGGTACGAGGAAGGCACAAAGGACCACTGACCTCAGCTGCTCAAATCATATATGGATCCTGAAATAATTAACTTTATTTTCTAAAGCGCAATTTACTGGCTTGACAATCTGTTCCTTTCATGGGCCTAAGTTACAAAAGTGTTTCCCGAAGCAGTATTTTTCTTTAAAACTCCAATCACGGAGCTGGAGAAACGGCTCAACAGTCAAGAGCCCCTGCTACTTTTGCAGAGAACCAAGGTCAGTTCCCAGAACCATAGTGGGGAGCTCCCAACATCTATAATTCCAACTCCACGGGACGCAACGTCTTCTTCTGGCCTCTTCAGGCAACAGCATTCATGTGTACAAAAATTCATGCGCACACGCGCACACACGTACAAGCACGCACACACATAAGTACAAGAAAATAACTTTTTTTAAAAACATCTGATCAACACCTTCCTCTTTGAAAAAATTACTTCATAGGTTTTTAGTCATCTTTAGGCTGGTAAAATTCTCAATTATTACATATAAATATACAAAACTGTCATGATTGTGTTAGGGTCCACTAACCCATCTTGCTTAAGAAACAGATTAAAAGCTGATAACCCCTGCCAGCCTACTGTCTTCTGATTCCATTGTATACTATCCACTAACTATACACCCAGGATATATAATTATATTATCTCTTTGTTACTTTAATTTGTAGTTATTTCCAGATTCTATGAAAAATTCATGTCATAATTGTGGCCATTTTTTTTTTGCCAGGCAATAATGGATAATACATGCTCCTAAGGTGACTGGTGTTGCAGAAATGATAATTTTCTTTCACAACAAACAATCCCTGTGCAATTTATAGTAACAAGAGCACACCAAATTCTGAACATTTCCACTTTACTTCTCTTCTGTGGTGTTGAAAGTAGTAAGTCTAATTTACCATCTCCTCTCCAGTCTAATTCAGGGTTAGAAAATTCTTTCTGTAAAGAGCCGGTTAGTAAATCGTTTAGGTTTTGCGGGTCAGAGGTGGATGCTGCAACCACTCAATGCTACTGATGAAACACAAAAGCAGCCTCACACAAAGGCATGAGTGAGTGAGTGTGGTTGTGTTCCGACAACATTTTATTTGCAAAAATAGGTGGCAGGCTAGACTCTGTTATACCCCATTCCAATTCATTCCAATGCGCTAAATAATGTCGCTGGCATTTTTTTCCTTCTCAGATTTTTAAACTGCTGACTACATGCACTGATAATGAGATCTTTACAGTGAGGTTTTTTTTTTTTGAAGTTAAAGAAAAGCCCCTCAATCACATATTTACATAACATTTTGACCTTGCAGCAAACAGTTTCTTAAAACAAGCAAATAACCCTAGTGTTACTAAGTTGACTTTTGGATTTTACACTGTCTTACTTAATACTTCTTTTTGCTTTACGTATTTACATCCTTAGTCGCGTATACTGTATGAAAGCAGTGATTTATATATACCAAAAATTAGAAAAGGTACCAGCATCACCTACATACAGTCACAGTCTGAAATTTCAGTTTTCTTTCTATCGTGTTTTGGATGGTTCTTGGCTTAGGTTAGCATCTACAAAAGATTCTAGCCTTGGTTCCTGAGTTAAAATTAGAGAGACAAGAAACTTATTTGACCATTTACCAACCTTCAGATAACAGCACAGCCCATCTCCTTTAAGATTTCCTTGATTATCTTTGTAAAGTTTGACCTTAAATTCTTCTGTCTGAGGATCTCTCATAATAATGCCAAATTTGGACATAAGCTGTATGAATTCATCCACTGTGATGTCTGGAGGCAGACCTATAGTTTCAGAGAACAATTTTCAAATATTTAATAAAGGTAGAAGTTATTCAGAATATTACCAACAAGAAACCTACAACTTAGGTGAGTATAAAGCTGATTTGTGTAAATGAGTGCAAAACTTCCTATCTATAAATCTGAAGATAATTCATATTTTATATATTAAAATGTATCATAGTTACGCTATGCTTCACTAAATCTGAAGAGACAAATTGATGTAAATTATCTAAGGCAGACATACAGAACAGCATGCAAAATTGCATAAATTTTCTTTATTCTGTGCTAAGTAAATCCCAAGTTAGCATAAATAGCTGAATAAAACACACTAAAAACTAAAAATCACTTAGCACAAGGTCTCGGCATTAAATGTTTCCAACCTTGAAACTGCATTAAAAAGGGATAAATACCTGACACATATACATTTGTGTTTCTGTCTTCTTCAACATGGAACCATCCTAAAAATCAAAATGAAATAAATAAAATACTTGCAAGAAACAACAAGAATCTCATGAAATCTTGGCAACAGTAGTTTCGTAACACTTTGAGAATGTTCTCTTTATTTAAGAAGACTAAGTCTAACTCAAATCACTACCCACTTTCAAAATACATAAACTTTTTGACTGAGAATTAGTTTTAGGGCTCTCTCTGAAAGAGAAAAAGGCTACCTCGATTCTTAATGACTTGAAGCCTATATTAAAGTGAAAGCTCACATTACCTACCATTCCTTCAATGCTATTATAATCCTCCAAAATGTAAAACATATTCACACATTTTCCTATTTCATTTTTAAACCCAGGTTTTGCAGAACAGAAGCACTTGCCTGATTCGGCCTTTCTCTTTTCGCCCCTCTTTTTGGGGTCAGTGGCTTCTGGGATTGCTTTCTGTGGAGGTTCTTCTACGGTCTTTGGGTTGGTATCCTGGACATTCTCAGTAGAACTAGACGCACCGTCACTAGAAAAGCCGTAATTAGCCTGATACGTAGCAATGAAATCTTCAGTGATCTAAATGGGTTAAGTCAGCACATATGCAGACATGGTTACTTCACTTGTGTTATATGGCTGTACATTCCGTAATATAATCTAAAACTTAAACAAGTGTTCATGCCAAGAGTAGTTGTAATAATTCAAGTATAATGTGAGAACTATCACCTTATATAGAAACTGTGTAATATGATCAAAGTATATAAAAGTACTCAGATTGCCAACACGAAAAGTAAGGGAGAGAATTTTAAGTGATGCTGCACCTTTTCTAGTTGTTTTATAAATTACTACTTCTCTACAGTATATTTGACTAAGGTGGCCAATACAAAAGTATCAAATAATGAGACAGAGTAAAACCAAGTCACCTAGAAATTTAATCATAGAATCTACTTTTTGGTGTACAGATGCACAAAAAAAACACATGTACACTAAGACTTTTGTGTTTATGAATGAGGCTGGCAACTGTGCTAGAACACAAAATGCCCATTTTAACATGAGCACTAATTCACATTAGTGCTTAGTAACAGAACAAAATTCAAGACACACTCAATACACACCCATCGCCCTGGCTTTGCAGGAGAAAGCACTATTGAAAAATGGCTGAATGAAGTTATAAGTCATGTCTATCGCTTTCAGGCACACATAAAAGTGAAAATTTAAAACCCAAAGTTTGAAGAACTATGTCTTTCAGTAACAAAAGATAAAGTTACCAAGTAATTGCTTGTCTGACTATTAGAAGCACACAGAAGGTAGAAGAAATCACAACTACATTCAAGCTGGCATTGCAAGTTCAGAAATGCGATAAAAAATTTTAAAAATTTGGAGAGCTTGAGATATGCACAAATATGAAATCAGAAAGAATAGTTGAAGTAATTTTTCAACTAACAATCCGTCTACACAATGGAGATGAGTTTTGTGTAATTGGCTCTCAAGTCACTTTGATATTAATGTTCCTATGAGGCTAAGACTAACAGGGTACTTTCGCCATAGAGTTTACACTATCAGGTTTAACACTAGTTGTTTTATTTCCATGTTGAAATTAAACACTTAGCAATTCCCAAGTACTCAAAACAGATGTAGA
Organism: Peromyscus maniculatus bairdii; assembly: GCF_049852395.1. Taxonomy (NCBI): domain Eukaryota; kingdom Metazoa; phylum Chordata; class Mammalia; order Rodentia; family Cricetidae; genus Peromyscus; species Peromyscus maniculatus. The sequence goes on from NC_134875.1 coordinate 19,054,658, forward strand.
GATCTTTTCCAACCATTTTCTGTGCTTTCCTAATCATATTCCTGTGGTTACAAAGGTTCAAACTTAGATGCTCTGGAACAAAATTTAGTAGAAAAATAAACCAAGATGCAAGGAAAGTTTATTCAATAGAATGAGGTAAAAGGCTGCTGTCCCACCCCCTAAATCAACAAGCTAAACCTTGTCCACAGCCTATACACTAAACATCTCACATAAGTTTGGCTATACAGGAGAAAACTGTAATTAATGTGATTTCCTTGGTGTTTTTCCTTTTTGCAATAAAAAGCAGTCATCAATATAACAACCATCTGTGACCTTCACAAAAAAAAAAAAAGGCATAAAAAGCTTTAAGGCAGCACCCTAAGATTTACTTTCCTTTATACATCGGCACTCAAATAAACTGAACAAATAGACAGGCATCAACCCACCGGTTCAAGGACCCAGTACTTCAGCAAAGCAAACCTAAGGAGTGTCCCGCAAGAGTGTCCAGGGATTCCCACAGCCCCGCTCCACAGTGGCACTCAAGGCACTCTTTCTTACCTTAGGAAACCAAGCCTTCTTATCAAGGTCCCACTCGTAGGGAGTGTCATCCGGCGGCTGTCCCAAAGATTCGGCTTCTCCAGAGGGATCCGTCTGGGTGTCACCTTCCTTGGGGTCTCCGTACAATTCTTGCATCCTCAACTGTTCATCAAACTCGTCGTTCCCGCTTAAGTTGCTGCCACTCATGTTTCTTACGTGGCCGCACGGACAGTGTTCAGAGAAGTGAAGAGGCCAAAGCGACTCTGGAGAGGAGCAGAGAAAGGGAGGTCGGCAGAGCTCAGAACGTGCAGTGCAACCCCTGGCCCGCCTCCCTGCAGCGCCCCAGCAGTCCCTGGGAAGTCGGAGCCGCACCGCCCAGGCCCCGCCCTCCTGCCCGCCCCACACGCGCGCGCATGCGCCCTGAAGCTGCCAGCGCAGTCGCGGCCACCCACCGGGCGGGCTCCGCGGGGCCTCGCCGCCACCGCTTGGTCCAGAGCGAAGCGGAAGCGCGCAGGCGCGCCGTCACAGCCGCCGGCCGCTCCGGAGGCACCAGAGCTTCCTCCCGCCACAACAGGAAATCATTTGAGAACGAAGTACACCTCAAGCTGATGCCGTCGCCATTATCTGCGCGGGGCGACGTAGCGGGTCGCGCTGACACGCCCACTATGGCGTCAAACGGCCGCGACGCTTGCGAGAGCCAGGGGCGGGGCTTCAGGAGCGCGCCGCTGCCGCGTGTCTGTACTCACGGGAAGTCGCCGTGGAGCCGCAGCCTGTAGAAACCCATGACACCTCAGGAACCATGGGCTCGGTGGGGTCCTCTGCAGTTCGGACCAGGCGATAGCCTGAGAAAAGGCTTGGGACTCCTCCAGTAGGGCTGCCGCTGGATGGCCTTTGCGGCAGCCGCCATCTTGGGGAGGTGGGTGGGACCGTGGGACAAGTTTCTCCCGCTTCGCGAAACCCGTGCGCCTCTTTCGCGCAAATCTCCGCCCCTGCGAAGGAACCAAGTATTTCGTTATTTTTAAATTTTTGTCCTAGGGTACACACGGCTTTTGTTTACCTTAGTAACCCAAACACGTAACATGCTGTTTGGGGTCTAGTGAGGAGTGAGTGAATGAGCGAACGAACGCTGAGCAGAAGGTCCCATCTCTTCCTAATTTCACCCCCTTTTTATGCATCTGGTACCACCTTCGGGCTGCACTTGGTGAGGGTAGCATTTGCCTGCAGCGTACTGCAAGGTATCAGAGATACTCAAGCTTGAAACTTGAAGTTTGACTGTAAACATCCCCATGTACAAATGCCAGCTGGACCGTGTGGCTCCGTTTCTTCATCTCTTAGAAAGCCAGCCCACTAACTGCTCTAAGCAGGACTTTCCTCCAAATATTTCATGCATCTCCAAAAGTGAAGGGGTCCATGTTTTTAAAATAGGCAAGATTTAGTGAACTGTTAAGTGCCAGGCACTGGGGGAGGTTCTGGGACAGCAGTCAGGAATATGGGCTCACATCAAGGGAGACTCAGTTATGGTTTGGCGAAAAATATAATAGAAGTACCAGATGCTAGAGAGCAGTGATTATTCAGTTTTCAAGCATCCTTTTATACTCAAAAACTGGAAAATTCTAAAGAGCCTTTTTTATATGTGGATTGGATAACATTTATCAACAATATTTGGTGCTATAATGTTAACTATGCATGTACAATTTTAATTCAGTAAAGGTAGTTATGAACTCTATATGTGTAAACATCCGTATTCTAACCCAGACTTGACAGTAGGAAAAAGCTTCCCAGAAGTGACTTCGATTTCTGTCACCTTTGCTTGTAAATACAGTGGTAGGGGTTCTAGAGCACCGTGGACCCTCACAGACCTCTATGAATCTGGTTCCAACCTTAACAATGTTTTAAAAACAGTTTTTTTGTTGTTTCCAAGTACATTTATTTTTATGAGGTTCTTGTTTTTGGTAGAGCTCTCAGAAAACTGAATTTGTGTGCATGTTATGTATTTTGCTAGGTTCATTTAAATATTACTAAGTGGTTCTTGCTTCAATCTGAAAATGGGATACAGCTCTTTTCACTAATATGTTATTAGGCTTCCATTTCATTCTGCAGTATGTTTACAACACAGGAAAGATACTGTACTACATGGTCATTATTGCACATGGCACACATTCTTAGTGCCTGAAGTACCTTCGATACCCCCTTACAAGAAAATGAGTAAAAAAACAGTCCTTATATCTAGGTTCCCTGTCACCCAGTCACCTTGTCCAAAGCTTCCTGGAAGCCTATGGGCGATGTAGCCTGAGGTAGCATTGCATTTTGCACTAGATTTGCTTGAGCCAGTAGAAGCGTGTCCCATAAAGTTTGAGTACAAACAGACGCAGCATCAGAGTAGAAGGAAAGCAGATACCTATTGGAAGGTCAAAGGCATGATAAGGGCCTTCTGTGCAAAAGTTCCCCTACCTTGCTTACATGCTTACAAACTTTCTGGAAAAGTTAAAGAACTATACTAGGATATGTGTGTGTGTGTGTGTGTGTGTGTGTGTGTGTGTGTGTGTGTGTGTGTGTGTGTGTGTATGACCTCTTGTTTGGAAGTATTCTTGTCCCCACATCTTATAATCTCTAAACTTAGTAGTGTGTGTGTGTGGGGGGGTCTTCTGACAATGGTTGATGGGTCTTCAACTTGAAATAATATGAACTGCAAAAATTCTTTAAAACTAAATTTGCTACTTACAGAAGGTGTACATTGTTAAATTGGGACTCTTTTCATTTCACTGAGGAAGATGTACCCTCAGGACATGTTTCAGTTGTCCATAACTTAGTGATTGTTTTCATACTTGATGGAGTATTGCTATCTGTATCCTAAATCTTAAGCAAGGGAAGACCATGAGCAACATTAGGATATGTTCACAATTTGTTTTGCATATGTTCTTATCTGTCCCTATCTAGAGCTCTCACTAAAGAAATTAAATATCCCATAGGAACATGGGATATTTACATGTACAACAACAAGCAATGTAAATGTAGTTATGGATATTATGGCCACCTGTAAGGTGAGCCCCAAGAAGTAAAATCACTTAATCTTCCCGAAACAAATCCAAAATTTTAATGCTAATTTTCTACCTACAAAAGGGGAAGGAGCTGATGACCTAGGAAGCTAAGAAGTTACTGTATACATGTTTCATCACTAACTCATGCAGAGCTCTAGTTTTGGGAACCACGGAAAATACTCTCTTGACTTTTGTAACCTGGGACTTTTTAAAATTAGGGTACTAATTATTGATTCTGTGTATGAGTGTATACATGTGAAGTATGTATGTGGTATGCATGTGTGGGTGCACATACATAGAGTCCGGAAGAGGGTGTCATGTATTTTCCCTCATCACTTTCTGCCTTATTCCTTTTGAGGTAAGGTCTCTTGCTGAGCCCAGACCTTATGGTTTGCTTGGGGGTTGTTTTGTTTTGTTTGTTGCTTGTGTTCAGCTAGGCTGGAAGCCAACGGACACCAGGCATCCTGTTGTCTCAACCCCATCAGTGCTTTAATTTGCACCGTATTTAATTGTGCTTTAATTGCAATTACAGGACCACATCGTGCCTGTGGGTACTGGAATCCAAAATCTGCTCCCCATGCTTGTTCAGGAAGCACCCTTTACTGCTGAACTCCATCTCTCAAGCCAAATGATTTCTCAAGTGTTAGGCTCAGGAAAGTAAATATATAATGTTTTTCTAATTAAAGAAAATAAAATATTTTATCATTCTGTGATTTTAAAAATAATAAGTCTTCAAATTGAAATGTGTTCTTCTATTCTATCATTATTTGTAGAATACAAACTTACACAAAGCCATTCAAGTTTTATTTTGTATTTATTTGCTCACCTCCAAATTTTTTACAACAATTTTGCTCACTTTTTAAAGCAATGTTAATACGATATTAGCACCCCCACTTTAAGCAAGCCAATTTTAAGGACATTTAAATCCCAGTGTTAATATATGTCCCACCCCCGCTTGAGCCACATAATTAGCAAAAGTTCACAACGGCACAAGCCATTTAAAGCTCAAAAATACCAAAAGCAGTCTAAAAAATACAAATGTAACTATAGTGACAAAGATAAGCTTTAGTTTACTTCAAGAATACATTTTCTAAAAGCACAAATTTAAATCTGGCAAATCTATTGACTACAAGATTTTTTTTTTCCAATTATAGTGAGTAACAAGCTTATTTGTGTTAGCAAGTTGTAGCAGAGGATAGAAAGTCAGAGCCTTCTGTCTGACTTGCAGAAACAGAGCTGAGCTCTAGGACTTCGGCACCCATCAAGTTGAGTAATATCAAGCAGGTAGATGATGTGATGATGCTCAGACAACCAGGTGATGGAGATCCCAAGTGGCAGTTCTGCAGGTTTTTAGAAAGAGGGCACTGCTCACCCAAATAAAATGAGTTTCCTTCGAGGAAAGAATTTCAGACAGTGACAGCTTAGAAACTTGTACAGGAATCTTCCTCTGGGGCCCATGGTCACACCAACACAGTGGCTCTCTGTTCTGCCTATTAAGACAAATTCTTCATAATGTTTATGAGAGATGGCTCTGTCTAGTTATTAACCAATGGCAGTAGAATCCACAAAGTCAGGAAGTGTTGACCCAGCAAGGGAAGCACCCTGCCCCAGACTCAGTGCTTAATACCCTCCGACTCTCAAACCTTTTCATTTCAATTGCAAGACTTCTTAGAGTGGAATGATGATTGAAAGAAGAGAGCAGTCACTCTGTGAAAGTATATATATATATATATATATATATATATATATATATATATATATGTGTGTGTGTGTGTGTGTGTGTGTGTGTGTGTGTGTGTGTGTGCGCGCGCGCGCGTGCACGTGTGTGTGTGCGCGCATGTGTGTGTGTGTGTGTGCACATGTGTGTGCGCGTGCGTGCGTGTGTGTGTGTGTGTGTGTGTGTGTGTGTGTGTGTGTGTTACAAAACACCACGAGAGATGTTTTATCTCTTTGATCTCATGGAGTAGAATCTCTAGATTTACAGCACACAATGAGCACAAACACTTTTATGACAACCACATGAGTAGGTGAGAGACGAGGAGCATCACAAAAGAGGGATGCAATTAAACTCTTGTTCATTTACCGTCCCTCCTATACAGTGTTCTTCACAGTTGACTGGCATTTTCAAACCTGCTTTTCTCTACTTGGTGGGCTTCATTGTGTTTAGAAAGCCCAAATGGCATTGCTGTTTGCACCTTGAAGAAAATGACATTTTGTCTTTTACTTACAGGGATAATTCATTCTGAAAACTTTAAAACAATTCATAAACAACAAAAACCCAGACACCATACTATGCACACCTTAAAGCTGGATACACTCAATGAGACTAAAAAAATCACCTTTTTTTTTTTAGTGGAAAAGCTAAACTTTGTCCTCTCCCTTCTTCACGCTACAGCCACTGAACACGGTCACACTAATTTCAGACACATGTGTGCTCCCAGTACCCGGGACCCGCCCCATCACAGTGAGGTTGGTAAGAGGGGTGTCACCAAGGGAAGGCTCAGGCACCTCTGCCTTGAAGCAGCAGAGCTGAGCTTTAAAATGCTTCTGGAAGGTCTTGCTCAGCCAGTAAAGAGCAAAGGGATTCACACAGGAATTACTGAAAGCCAGCACCCGAGAGAAAATGGTGATAACGAAAGGAACGGCCGAGGGGTTCTCATAGCTTTCATAAGTGAAGGAGTGGTAGAGGTACAGGAGGTGAGTCGGCAACCAGCAGACAGCGAACAGAGCCACCAGCACCAAGACTGTTTTGGCAATTCTCTTCCGGGACTCAATCTATATGGGGAGAAAATTGCACACACACAAAAATATCCATTTAGCTGGCACAGACAAAAAACCATCCTCTGTATTGACATAGGAATTTCCAGTTAACAAGCTGGCCTCCCTTTGAACACATGCTTATGAGCTAACTGCCTGGGACACATGGGAAGTCTGCCTGTGGATATAGAATATGACAAGTTAATTGGCATGGTAACCTGTGATCTTGGTCTCATTAACTCTTATTCTGAGGCCTCCCACCATTCTCAGATGTTGAGATACTCTAGTTAACTCAAGCATGCTATGGAGTCCCCAGTGATTTAATTTCACTAAAAGGAGAGAGCGATACTATTCAGAGCGGCTTTCACTGCATCCGCAGAGGCTGACAGGTGAGAACAGTCTCCTGCAGTTTAGGAAAGTTGTCAGGCTGACACTAAAGTTGCTGTTAATCTATAGGGACTTAAATCATGTAGTCAGAGGAATGAAAACAAAATGTGCCATCCATCATATATGAGAATAATCCTATTCACATCTGTTAATATAAGAGATGCACCTCATAAAGTAGAGGCTCAGACAGCAAAGATAACTGGATCACATGGACACTAAGTATATAACTTATATAGCCTCATGAGCACAGCTATTCAACTAACTGGTAGACTACACAAAAGGCATAGTTCTTTCCCTCCTCCCTCTCTCCCTCCTCCCTCTCTTCCTCTCTCCCTCTCTCCCTCCTCCCTCTCTTCCTCTCTCCCTCCTCCCTCTCTCCCTCCTCCCTCTCTTCCTCTCTCCCTCCTCCCTCTCTCCCTCCTCCCTCTCTCCCTCCTTCCTCTCTCCCTCCTCCCGCTCTCCCTCCTTCCTCTCTCCCTCCTCCCTCTCTCCCTCCTTCCTCTCTCCCTCCTCCCTCTCTCCCTCTCCTCTCTAAGTAAATGGCACTACTTCCCTCTTCTACAGGATAGAAGCCTCCCTGACCCCCAGTCTAATAGGACAACATTTAGTAGCATCCTTTCATTCTGTACAGATTTATGAAAGGAGAGCACACCTAAGTCCTTCACCGGCCTTAATCAAGTGTGTGAGTCACTGTGTTCTTTTGCAATGTGCACTTCATTTCACCCTCTCCAGACCTCAGCTTGCTCATCTGTGTAGAAGCCGTTTTCAGTGAGTAATGTCAGATGAGTCTTGCCAGTCTCACTACTCTGTGCATTTCTACCATTCTGTGATACTTGCTAAAGCAAATGATGCTTTGCTTTATAATCTCATGTTATGCAGATTCCCTTACTGTTTTATAGGACAATCAACTTTTACTTCCCTGTCTATAATACTAACAGTCTTACCATTGACTGAGTGAAGAGTACCATCAGGAACTATGATGGGAGTTTTATATATCTGTGTCACTGAGGCTCAGAGAGGTCAAATAACTTGCTCAGCATTGCTCAATGTGTGACATTTGGGATTGCTATTGGACACAGATAAATGCAATGTAGCTTGCAGGAGTACTAATTCATACATACCTGCTTTCGAGCATGGCTTTGTTCCTCAGTAGGTATATTCATGGTGCTTTTGTAAAGAGTCCTGGCAATCAAAGAATAATAGACAGAGATAATCGAGAGTGGGATAATATAGAACACTAAGAAACACAACAGAGAATGTATTTTTTGCAAGAGCCTCTCAGAGACAGGGTAGGAGTTACATGACTCAAATGTCACATTTCTGTTAGGATCTCGGAAAGTGTATACATTTGAGAATATAGCCTCTGGCAGAGCAAATATCATAGACACGATCCAGATGCCACCAGCTTTTGCGCAGGTCTTCAGAATAGCATTGGAGGGCTGTCGCTCAAGTGGCTTCACGACCGCTTTGTATCTAGAAAGACATAATCATAAGCAGGGTTGAAATCAGTGACACATGACTTTAGCAATCATCCAGTTCTTCCTTCTTTACAGTCATATAGAACCAATGAGAACTGCCTGTGGTTTCAAATACACAGAATATACCCAGTGATTTATTTATTCTAATCAGCTTGTCCTTTATTCACTCCTATGAGACATTCCAGATCTGCTATTTTGTAACTTTGTGACAGACCCTCTATTTAGGACAAATATTTTCAGCATCTTTTCCTGTGTGACTTGAGAATAATTCATCACCTATGTGTTGCCATAAGTATTCTAAAGAAGTACTGTATATATAAATGACTCATGTTAATCAAATTAACTCCCCTGAATGAGTAAGCAGTCTTAAGTCTTTCTAGATAACATTTCCACCAGTAAAAAGCAGAAAGCTCATGTTTTCCCCATTCATAAAGGCTACTTCCTTCCCTATGCTAATGGATCAATAGGGGAGATTAGGGTAAAATCAGAAGCTAGAGCCCATGCAACCATGCCTCTTCATTTATACAGAGACACCTTAAAACCTGTAGCCTTTACAGGAGTCTTCCCTCAAGAATATAGACCAGCAAAGCAACATAATCATAATGATGATGATAATAATAATAATAATAATGACACAGATCAAGCTTTAGCTCATGTCAGATTCCAGAATCTAGAGCTCTTCCTGACCACACTGCTGGACATTAATTACCTACAGATATCTTGCAAAAATTTTAAAGCACTACTTTTAATATTTAGAGCCTCATTTTTCATGCTTTCATGGTTATTTTGCAATAGTTATGAAAAACACAGTATCCAAACTAAAAACACCCTAACATGGAGCCCCAACTCCCTGACAGTGAGATTGTTTCACATGCTCTAGCCACAGAACTCTAAAAGTCCATTAGAATTAATTTATTTCTCTCGGAATGATAATGTCACCACATGATTATAGAGAAAACAAATAGAATTAAGTGATGACATGACACTGAATTATCAGGATGATGAAAACCTTACTGCTTTCCTTCTATTAGCTAATCTGGGCACTTTCAAATCAATTGGATGCCTTTTCTCTCTTTATCATCCTTCTGGTCCATAATAATGCACACACGGTCCACTTCACACCTATACCAGCATTCTCATGTTGACTCTGTTACACCACTAGGCTGCACTAATGTATAAAGCATGAGTATTTTTCTTTGCACCTGCAACAATTTGCCTGACTTAATAAGCCGGAGGAAAATAAAAACACCGTTTGCTATTCTTTCAAGCACACAATTACATTTCAAAGAAAAGAAACCCCCCACCCAGAGCATATATTTTCAAGCACTCTTCAGATGCTAACAAAGGCATTTTAACATTTTTAAATCTAACTTTTATTTTAAAATGCTACTGGATTTTCAAACCTTACATTTAGGTTACACAGTGTAAAAAAAAGCCTACCGGTAGCCAGTAAACGCTAAGCACAAGCTTTTCTTTTATCTTTTTGCTTAATTTCACATCCCGGCAATAGAACAGAAAGAGGAAACTCACCTGTCAGCGCTGAGAATTGTTAGCGTGAACACTGACACACCGACAGAAGTGAGCCGGATGAAGGAAAGCACTTTACAACCGATCTTCCCAAACAGCCAGCCCTCTGCCAGGTAGTGGGTTGCATCCACGGGCACACAAGTCAGCAGAAGTAACATGTCTCCAAAAGCCAGGCTGGTGATGAAAATATTTGGAACTGTTTGCATGGTTTTAGTCTTGAAAAAGACTTTGATGAGGATGGCATTTCCGAGGATGCCCACTGAAATGATCACAGCATAAGTGATATAGATGGCACACAGTGCTTCTATTCCTGGAAAGTTGTCTCCGGTCCATCCTTTATGTGTGGTATCGTTGGAGACGACAGAGCTTGATGATTCTGTATCATTTGTGATAGAAATTAAAGTCTGATTAGGTGACTGAGGCTGCCTTTGAGACATGTCTCCTGCACTCTCTGCCTTCACTACCTCTTCTCTGCTCAGTTCAGATGTAGTTGACTGTCACGTCTAGTGCCTACGTCTAGCAATGAGGTGGTATCAGGAGAACAGAACGGAATGGAAAGAAAACCCAAGACATCCGGCTACTCCTTCCCTTCAGTTCTTCTCTGTCTCCCAGAATGCTTGGCTAAGCGCTTACAGATCTGGCACTAGGAAATGGGAGGTGGAGGATGGAGGAGTCTCATTGGCATTCCTATGACATAAGATAAGGAAGGGGGCTAAAGAAATGCCCTGTAGTTGCTTTTCCATTTTGGGGGTGTGTAGTCCTTTGAATAATCTTATTAAGGCTTTTTAAGCCATCTACTTGTTTATTAAAATCACCTGTGTTTTCATTTTTACTCAGCCTGTTCTAGATATATCTTGGTGATTTTTTAAAAAAGCAAAACCAAACAAACAAACAAACAAACAAAACACCTCACCATCTCCCATCACATGGTAGTCTAATGCAGTCTGTTTTAAATGACAAATAAGGATAGATGACCCCCAAAGCACAAACTTGAACCCAGTCCTCAAAATTTCATATCAGAGAAGCGATGAAGCACCAGATCACTCCCACCTTGACAGAGCTTATGTCACCTCCCCAAAGCAATAACCCAGTGACCTGGGCTTGACATCTAACTCGGACACGTGCGAATTCCCAACCTCCATGTCCCTGGCTGGGGCTGTGCGATATCATGCCAAAGCAACTTGTAAGTGATGAAAAATCCAGCAGACCACCAGTCACTTTGTCCCTTAGTGTCTCAATAAAAACAGAGTTTCCATTCGACGCCTGTTTAAATAGAAATCTTTTAAAAAAAGATCTTTTAAAGGAGTTCTTTCTCTAAAAATGACTCAAATGAAGATGCCTTATTCTACAACCAAATAACAGAATAATGCCTCTTTAGGTCTAGACCCAAATAATATTGTAAGAATGAAAATTATTCTTTTTTTCCCAATAGAAAAAAAAAACGCAAATTATTCCAGAGATGAGGACCGTGTAGATGATGGTAGCATCAACTAAAAGAAGCTTAAAAAATTAAGGCAATCACTGTGGCACCAAAAATAAAAGCTCATTTTTTTTTTTACAGAAAATGTATATAGGTGTGTGTGTGTGTGTGTGTGTGTGTGTGTGTGTGTGTGTTCACATGTGTGTGGTGTATGTGTGTGTGGTGTATGTATGTATGTGTGCTGTATGTGTGAGTGTATATGTGTGTATATGTGTTTGTTGTGTATGTGTGTGGTATGAGTGTGGTGTGTGTGTGGTGTGTGTGTGTGGTGTGTCTGTGTGGTCCATGTATGTATGTGTGCTGTATATGTGTGAGTGTATATATGTATGTTGTGTATGTGTGTGTGTGTGAGTGTGTGTGTGTGTGTGTGTGTGTGTGTGTGTGTGCGTGTGTGTAGGGGGAAGTGGAAAATAGAATATATGTTACAGAAAAGTGGAAAGAGGCTACTAGGACTACAGTACAAAGTACTGAAAGGGTACAAGATGGGACAGGGGAGTGCTTGTTTTTATACTTCTGTGCAAAGTAAAAGTTTCTTTGTTATTACTTAATAGGATTTGATTAATTATAAGAAGATACAGTTTGACTTGTGAATGTAATCTGCAATAGTAATTCCAATTATTACCAGCCTCTCTGTTTTTATTCATAATTGCGAGCCCCTAAATTTTATCTGCATAATTTCCTACTTCAAGAAGACATGAATACTCAGAATGGCCTTTGCAGAGACCAAGTGAAATAAACACCAATTGTAGTGGTAGAGTCTAACAGTTGGGTTTTTCAGTTGAGTCTTCTAAGTGGAATGTTTTGTAAAACACAAATTATCATCATGACTAAACCTAGTGCCTCCCTAAAAGTGGACATTTATGGAAACTATTCCCAGATGTAGCCACCTGTACCCACTCATAAATGCCTATCCCATATCCCGTGATCAGTGTGAACGACAATTAAAATTGAGAAAAATTTACATTGACTAAAATGTTTAGGCTTTCTGAACACTGAGGTACAAATTAGGAGGCAGGTGAATTGATCTCCATGTGTTCTTAATCTCTCTTCTCAGTAATCTTTTTCAAGAATTTTCTCCCATACCCCTAATCACATGTCCCAGTTCCACACAAGTTACTTTCAGCCTTTTACTTATTAATCCCTGTTTAAGGTGCTTCAATTAATGAAAACCAGCTGCTTACCATATGGCCCCAGAATTTTAGTCTTATGTATCTACCCAAAATAAATGAAAAGCATATGTCCACACAGAGACCAATATGCAAATGGTTGTGGGAGAATTTTTCATAAAAATGAATTTTAAATAACCTGAATGCTCTTCAGTGAAGAAATAAAAAACAGAAATAATTATTTAATAGAGGAATACTACACAACAACAAAAATAACAAACTTTCCCTACCTGTTGCAAAATGGATGAATGTTAAACATATGTGCAATGAAATATATCAGACATATGATATGAGTCCTTAATATGAAATTCTAGAGAAGCTGAGACATGGACATGACATATACCGCACGTCAGCAGTTGCCTGGGTCTGGAGATTGGAATGGGGATGATTGTTGAGGAGCCCAGGAAGCAGTTGGGCATGCTGAGGTGTTCTGATGCTGTGTCGTGTGGTGTAATAATAGTTGCCTGTTTGTAGAAATTGATTAAAATGCAGACTGGACACTCTCAACTGGCTGGTCTCATGATACAAAGATTCGATATCCATGACACTTCAAAATGTGGCAGAAAAGTAAAACTGGGGCTAGATGCCTTAGGAAGATATGAATGAGGAAGACGTTTTTAGCAGTCTCCACAGCACTCCACCAGGACTAGAGCTCATGTTTATAAGAGAGAGATACAGGGGTGAGAAAGACTTAGCACCTAGCCTTAAAACTTAAAGCAAAGGGAATACACAAACAGCCATGCAATCTGAATTTCTCAGTAACACATGCTTGCTCACATGGGATATTTAGTTTCTTTTCAAGTCTTCTACCTCAAGCACTTCTGAATACCTATAAAGATAGTGAGCAGTTCAGAGCTAGAGTTACTGGTAATTTTTTAATCCTTCAGGGTCTTTCAAAGGGTCTTTACTGTGCTCATAAATGGATATTCTGCCTGGCATTGTTGCTGCTTGGAGTCCCACCAAGCCATACACTTTGCATGTCACTCCTCCAAGCCTAATAGTCTTTCTCACAATTTCACCAAGCAGTGCAGTCCTTCCCCAGTGGTCACCACTGGTCTGTTAGACCTTGTTATTTTCCATCCAACCTATGAAGGCATGGAATCCCATTACTCCCCCCCACTTTTTCAGAAGAAGCATTCTAATGATGCCCTTATTTAAACAGACTAAGACTCTAAGACTCTCTAGGGTTACTTTCATGTTTCCAACTCCCCACCCATCAGTCTCCTTTGTTCACTACAGTCTACTGGGTGATAGATAGCATAGTTTTACCTCTTGAGATGGACTTCACAACTGCCAGCACCAGGGAGATCTCCCTACTGCTTTCACCAGATTGATTTTGCTATTCGGTGTATATTTGGGAAAGCTGAAGGACTGAGAAAATCAAGGCACCAACCTGAACCATGGTTGCAGGTTTCTGAGTCTGTATTCCTAACCAATTCCTTATCACAGAGAGGTAGCTTCAACCAAACCACAAGCTTTGACTAGTTCCAGCAAAGCATACTGTCTTGATCCACTCCCACCAAGGTGAGTTCTCAAGATGTCATCTGTACTTTGTCTGACTTGGGTCAAGAATGTCCTAAACAAAAATTCCCCAGATTCTCAAGAATTCTGACTATTTAGTGGCTTAGATGAAGCTTATGCCTTTGAGGAGCCTTTACTAGGTATTTAGGATGACAGTGTGTTCTCAGCCAGAACATACTTGAACTACCTGGACTCTGCCTCTTCCTGCATGGAAAGCAACCTTAGGTCATGTGTCTAGAGGTAGAGATAAAGCAGATTTTGCAAGTTATCAAGAGGGGGACTTTGCTCCATGTTTAGAAAAGGGTAGGAAATGGCAAGGGTGGAATCTTAAACCCAGTGCTGAGAAGAATCACAAAAGTAAGAAAAACAGCTTGAAAATTAGACCAGAGAGTGACTTAGAACCCCCTGAGCACTCCTTTTCGAGAAAACCATGACTGATCATGTGGACTAGGGGAGGGACCTGTGATCTCCAAAAGTGGGGACAGGAGGCTGTCATAGTCTGATATGTGACAGGATCTGCACTGTCTTTCCCAGGTCATGCAAACCCTTAGCACCGTGGTTCAAGAGAATTACTTTCCCAGGCCACACTCCTACTCAGAACCTCTCTCTCTTAGAGGATAGACTCCTGGGCTGTGGGACTGTGTCCCTGGCATCTTCATTATTAGATGTTACTTTAGTGTCTAAGACAAATTTCTAGTAGAAGCTCAGAGGTTGTCAAAAATAAAACATGAAACACAATGACATGCAAACTAAATATCACTTATAGGAAAATAAACGTGCAGATGAGCTGTGACTGATAAAGATGGTTTCAAGGTCTGAAGATGCTCAAAATCCCTAGCAAGAAGAGGACTGTGGACTCCTGACAAGAACAACAAATGACCATAGCACTCTGAATCTGTAATTATGCTTCCATTCATATTTCTTTCTTTTGTTACTTCTGAGATGCCTTGGTTTCACATAATCCATTTTCTTTCCAGCAGAGTAAATAGCTCTGTGTACCACCTAGCTCATATGAAAGCAAGAGGGACAGTCCCTGTCTGTCCTCAGCAGGTGGCATGTTGCCTTGGCACCAGTGAAGACTAAATTGGGTGTTTGCTGCACACCCTGCCTTTCTTAGGCAGGGTGGTGGTCATGCGGGAGGGACTTCCCAGTGCGGCACTGCCAGAAACACTAAGGTCCCTCCTCCATCCCACCTGAACTCTAAGAAGACTCTTCTCCATCCGATGAGATCCTAGAAACTGGAGCTGGGCTTCTTTAAGGGGTGCGAGGCTGGTGAGAATGGCTGTGTTAAGTAGTATGGAGCCTCCTGACTGGAGTGGGGACTCTTTGGACATCTTTTGGTCAGGTAGGGGTCCATATGGACAGAAGGTTGTGGAATGGACATCCACACAGCAAGTTGAGGTTGCTGAACAGGAGGGATGAGAAAAAAGCTGCCAAGATCCTTCCAACCCCAGTCTACTTTTCTTTCTCTTAGAGTATATGACACTATTTGTAAAAGGACAAGGAAATGAACTGTTTTCAAGATAGCTAGGACACAACACATGTTTGAGTGCTCGTTCGTATGCTACGTTATGGACATAATCTCTCTCTCTCTCTCTCTCTCTCTCTCTCTCTCTCTCTCACACACACACACACACACACACACACACACACACACACACACACACACACACACACGAGTATCAAATTGGGTAAGTTGGTGAAGCCAGAAAATCAATTTGCCAATGTTACCACTTTAGAAGCTTCTAGAATCCAACCTCCACTTGTTCCATCCCCTGTCTGGTTGACTCTGTTCTTTGGCTCCCTTTATACATGGAAGTATCTATATTTGGCTTTTATGGGACTAGGGTATTGGATTTAGGTGATTTGTTACTCTTTACTATTTCTCTGGGTTTCAAGATAATGAATCTTGGACAGATGCTTGAAACTTTGGCAGTGACTTAATATCACCCAGTGATGAAGACTTGAGAAGGATATACAATCATAACTTTGAGACATATGAAAGCAAAACGTGGAAAGCAAGGATTCAAACTTTCCCCAAATCAATCCTCCTCTTTATTCAAGGATCAATACACTCTTTTCCAAATCCTTTATTCTGTTTTCTTCTTTCAGCTCCAAGCCTAGACATTCTAACTACCAAACTGTCCTCTCTCTCTCTCTCTCTCTCTCTCTCTCTCTCTCTCTCTCTCTCTCTCTCTCTCTCTCTCTCTCTCTCTCTCGTAAACTGAGGCAAGCCAACTGCATCTGTACCTCTGCAGAGCTCAGGACTGGAAACACTGTGTTCCAAGTCCCTCTTCTATTTCCCATAGAAGCAGTTTTACACTGATTATCAGGATGGATCCAAAATCATCCTCCTTGCTTCATGAGGAAGAGGGTCACCTAAAGGGAGACTTACTGGGGGTTGTAGCCCAGAGTAAGCAGGAAGTAGAAGGAGGAGTGTGCTCTGTGAGGTCTAGAGAATGGTCTACAGGCCTCTACTGCTTTGTGCCTATGCCTCTCAGCACTCTTTGCTAAGGGACTAAGACTGAACAGCTGCCCCAGGCCTAGACAGATGCCAGAGAGCAGAAGCACTGTTAGAGTCTCATTTTTTCCAGAGCCTTACCTATTTCCTATAGAAGCAACTGTATACTGACTAAAGAGGGCTTAGATCGAGACCTCCTGGGCTTGATGGCTAGCTTGGAGAAAGCACAGTGAGGGAATGGGTAGAATTACTCAGGCAGAAAACTTGGCATTGTCAAGAAAACAGTGGTACCAGCAGAGACATGGTGGCCGCCCTGCCCCTACTTAACTCGCTCTTCTTCACTGATGTTAGCCCAAATGGAGACTTGTAAGTGCACAGAGCAGACAGGACGTTCCTTTATTCACTCTCCAACTTTCGGCAGAAATAATGGAGAATGTATCCTGACCCTGAACACAAGGTGTCGGAGATCCGTTTTCTGGGATAGAGCAGCTGTGTTTTTCCCTTCCCAGAGGCAGGTGTCTGGAATTACTCACAGCTTTTCTGTCATCCTTCAGCTTTATCTATGTAGAAGGGATAAGTGTGGGTGGTAATTTGTGGTAGAAAATGTGCATCAATAGTGATCCTTGCCTCGTGTGATGAGCTGAAAGACAGCTCACAGGCTGATTTGCCGAAGAGGCTGGCCCTGTTAGGGACTTCTGAAAGTATTCTGTGGACTGGTAAGAACAGTAATGGAAAAGTTGTCGCCTCGGCCCCAGTAGCACCTCCTTCTCAGGCGTTTTTGACTCTGCCCACAGATGCACTGTTGTCTGCCATCCCTATCCTCTTGCTTTACAGAAGCAGGAGCCTCAAAGCCCTTTTCTCTTTCCCTGCTTTCTCTTTCTCTAGGGGAGAAGTGTGCTGCTTCGGGAGGGAAACGGGTTTTTCAGGACATGGCTTCTGGGGCTCTCAAACAGGTTCCAAGAAGGAAGAGGCCAGAGAAAACTAAGCATTTGCACTGGGACAATCAATCGACTGTGGTGGGACTGAAGTAGAGAAAACACTCGATTCTTTGCAGTGCATCCACATCTTTCATGGCTACTTCAAATCAGACAACACACACTATAACTACCTCTGATTCTAGCCACTTCTCTTGCCTTCAGTATTACCTCTGTCCTGCCATATAAGAAAGTGCCTGCAGGAAAAACTAGTCAAAAGTGAAGGAGCCAGTGCTCAGAGGGAACATCCCTGCTCCCGAGGCCTAAGATCACCATCACTTTGTATCTTGTAGTTGCCACTATTCACATCCCATACTCCAATGGAAGTGTGGCCTGGAATCCAAGTCAAGGCCTCCATTTTCCTAACTTTATTCCCCTACCTCTCTTCCATGCTAAGGTTTCAGGGAGCAAAATTCCATGGAAGCAGACTTTGAAGACTGCACTTTTGGGGTCCTCTCAGGCCAGGTTTGTATCATAGTTCCTATGCTTGGGAAACAATAGCACTGATGACTAAAACTGATCTTTTCTCAGGGTGTAATTCCTCACCCACTGTGGTCTATCCTGGATGGAAGAGTTCACATTGGTTCCCCATCCCCAGTCTCTCTGCTTCTTAGCCCTCCCTTTCCTTCCTCCCCTTACCAGTAGCTCCTGGGAGTTGACAGACTTACCTAACTATAGGAATAGCTTTATGGAGATGTGACCTATATGTTCACACAGAACCCAGTGCTTAGAAGACCCCTGTACCTACTTTTATCCTCTTAAAATAAGTTTTATTCCTTAACTATTCATGAGCACTAGGTCTCATATTTTCATTTTTTCCAATTCCCCAAATTCTACGTCATTGCTGTGGCCTGAAGTCAAACTAGTCCACATTTGGGATGTGAGATTCACTTTGTAGGACCTATGGTCAGCCATGATCCCTTCTCCAATGCCCCTCCCTTCTCCACACTACACCAAGCATCCTACCTAAGCCACTTTCTGGGGAAATCTCAGCAAAAACCTTGGCTTCACCTCTTTACAGAGTTCTGTGGATACCTTCAGAACAGTTGGTGACTTTTTGTGGTAGGCAAGATGGATGTGCCAATTCTTCAACCAGAGTTCTGTGATGTCCTTGCAAAGGCTGTCCTACTCAGGAAACCAGCGGACATCAGGGAAGAACTCTGAGCAAGAGGATTTGTGGTGGAAAACTGGATCAGATTCTTTCGAGTTTGTGGGCTTGGCTTGGTAGTGAGTGTCCCAGTCTGGCTTCTGTGCCACAAAGGCTGATGGGAACCAGCCTTTCACAGCAATTCTCCTGGCCCCAGGAGGAAGACCCTGAGGTAGGACACTACTCAGCACTGTAGTTCTTAGGAAGACTGAGGTGACAGTCTGTGGCCTTCTGTACCTTCTTTCCTTCCATCTGCCCTCCCTTCCTTTCCTTCCTGTCCTTTCTGTTCCTCCTTCGCTCTCCTTCTGCCACTGTCATTTCCTCTTTGCTTTTCTCCTACTATCAATAAGTTGGTGAAGTTGACTTGACTTCTAGAATACCAACTTGAAGCTCACAATAAGGTGCTCTAGCACCTCGCCAGAGGACCAGTGGAATGTCTCCAGGAAGGCAACTCAATTTGCCTGGTCAGATGGCCTGTGTGGACTACTTTAGCTCATGTTGGCTGTGGTTGGTGTTCTGATGCCATCACCCAGAGCCATAAATGTTCCAGGGAGGTGGGACCGCTGTCTTTTTAAAATATATATTCTCTGTATTATTTCTCCCAGAACATTTTCCATACCCCCATATTAGTGTGCTGTTGGATGTTCTCTATATTGTGAATATGTTGCTCTGATTGGTTAATAAATAAAGTGCTGATTGGCCAGTAGCCAGGCAGGAAGTATAGGCGGGACAAAGAGAGAGGAGAATTCTGGGAACATGAAGGCTGAGTCAGGAGACGATGCCAGCCACTGCCATGACCAACATGTAAGATACTGGTAAGCAACGAGCCATGTGGCAAGGTATAGATTAATAGAAATGGGTTAACTGAGATAGAAGAACTAGATAACAAGAAGCCTGCCACGGCCATACAGTTTGTAAGCAATATAAGTCTCTGTGTGTTTACTCGGTTGGGTCTGAATGGCTGCGGGACTGGCGGGTGAGAGATTTGTCCTGACTGTGGGCGAGGCAGGACTGGAGAAAACTTCAGCTACATTAGTGTTAAAGGAACAGGGAGGTTTGGTAGACTGACTTCTTGGCTGTGATTTAGGTGGTCTGGACTAACTCAGAAAGACAGTGGGAGCAGGTGGCACCAAGTGTAAGTGGGAGCTGGTAACACTTGAAAGCTTTTACTACAAATACCTCTGCTTTCCTGTATTTCAAGCCTGCATCAAGGACAGATGAAAAGGCACAGTGTGTCCACAGCAGGCAACTGGCATGTGGGCAGTGGAATGCATATGTATGCTGAAAGACATGGGGAGGCTCCAAGGGAAGGGAAGAAAAAGGAGTACTGGGGTCACGAATCCAAAGCAGTGCCTATGAAATGCTTTTGAGTTGGTTGTTTGGTTGGAGTTAGGGGGATTCATTTATTTGTTTATTTGCTTGCTTGCTTGTTTATATTAAGACAGGCTAGGCTAGCCTTGGCTAGCCTGAAAATCACTAGGTAAACCAGACTGGCTTTGAACTAAATGCAATCTTTCTGCCTCTGGCTTCCAAGTGTTGGGATTGCAGGCATGTGTCACCATGCCTCGCTTGAACAGGGCATTCAGTACAGGCACCAACGTCTACAAAGAAGATTTTTGGTCCCTAACAGAAAAGTCAACTAGAACAAGACTTATATTATAGAACAACAAACCCTGTAGACAGTAGCCTGGGCATACTTTCCCAAACACTCTGAGCTTGCTCACTCATTTTCTCTGAAGTTATCCCCAGCCCCTTTCTCCATGCGGCTGCTTACAAATGGCATTCTCTCTCTCTCTCTCTCTCTCTCTCTCTCTCTCTCTCTCTCTCTCTCTCTCTCCTTCTCCATCTTCCTATACCAGGAAGCTCCTGAGATTTTTGACTTGCTTTTTCTTTTAAACGCCAATAAAATTGTCATTGTGCTTCAAAAAAGTAAATAACCAAATAAAAGGGATAGACTGGCTATAATAGAGTTCTTACTCTTGACTTCTAAGCTGGCTAAGTGCAGTGACCTAAAAGGTTTGGAACAGCTCTCAGGGCTACTGATGAACACTTGCCCTTACTTACATCATAGTCTGCTGCCCACTTCAGGTTTTGTCTTGCCCAGGTTGTAGGATTCTTGAGTGTGAAATCATGGTTACTCTGACAGATGTCCTGCTCACAGTGAAGGGATAGAATGTTCCACTTCAGATCTGTCTCTCCTTCGAATTGCTGTGTCTGCTAGATCCCCTAAGACAAACTATCCATGGAAGGGACTACAACAGCTGATGTATCCTCAGGTATACTTATGGTATATTCATGTCTACTTATAAGGGTCACTGTAATGTTGTGACCCTTCTTTAATACAGTTCGTCATGTTGTGGTGACTGCCAACCACAAAATTACTTTTGTTGCTGCTTCATAACGGTAATTTTGCTACTATATGAAACATAATGTAAATATTTTTGGAGATAGAAGTTTGTCAGAGGAGTCACTTAAGATACTGTTTCTACCCCTTTCAGAAAGATCCAGATCCTCCTGGGTATAGTGAGACCCATCTTTTGTGTCCTGTGGCAGAAGCCTTGATGTAATCCTGTTGACTGAACAAGCTCCTCACCATTGAAGAAGCCGCAGGACACCAGTGTACATCAGTTAGTGTACAATACAAACTAGCTACCAAAAAGTTGTATATTATTATGGCTCCAGAAACCCAACATTCTGAGACCCTGGTTGAACTTCAGACCAAACGCTTTAGCTTCCACAGCAAATTATAAAGTTAAGGAAGGTGGTAATCAAAAGGGAGATATGAAACAAAAATACAGCATGAAACCTAAGATTTTTATCTTGTTGGAAATTCAAATTTCGATTTGGTTAGTTTAAATGCAAGTTTACATACAAAAGAAATTACATACAATTGAAGATTATCTATTCCAGCTTTTAAGTTTTATTTTAAACTATGTGTATATATGCGTGTCTGTGTGGGGGTATGTGCCCATGAGTACTGGTGTCCACAGATGCCAGAGATGTCCAATCCCCTGGAGTTGGAGTTATGGACAGCTGTGAGCCACCAAACATGGGTGCTGGAAACAAACTTGGGTCCTCTGCAAAAACAGTACACTCTTCACCACTAAGCCCCTCCAGTCCCTAGTACAAATTTGTAATAATAAATCTGAGCTAAAATTGTCTCTTCCAAGATCCACCAGGTGGTCAGTATGTCACATAATAACCATTAGTTAGTTCCTAATTAAAGTTTCTACTGACCTCTCTCTTTTAAGGCCAGGTCAGTATTGAACTCATGGAGATCCACCTGCCTCTGTCTCCCCAGTGCTGGGATTAAAGGCGTGCACCACCACACCATGCTCCTATTGACCTGACATTCCTTGAAGAGGTCCTCTGTTTTCTGCATTGGAGTTTTGGGACCCAACAGATTGTCCACTTCCACCAAAGAGGTGCTCAGGGACAGGAATTTCAGCACCAAACCACTTTAGGAGAAGGAAGACAACTGCTAAGAAGGATTAGGATGGTCTAATGGGTCTATAACTTTGGTAGAATGCAGAAATGCCCCTTTCACCCTCCCAAGAGACCTATCTAGATGCAGATGACTGAGATCTATTTATTAGGAGTATTTGTTTCTGCAAATTGCAAGGCTTCTCTGCTCCTCCATAATTAGACAAGCAGTCCCTATAAAGAGACCCTTGAGGAATTAGAGTTATTGAGAAACAATGACGTTAGCCCAATATAAATCTACCAAATTCTAACGTAACAAACCACCTGAACAAAGAAATCCTATCAGGATCCCTAAGACCAAAATCATCAAGCCCTGACCTGAGCATTTCTTCGTATTGTAGAGATGGAAATACTAGGCTTCCTTGGTTGACTAGATCTCTAGAAACATTGTCTTCAAACTATAGAACATTTGAGCACTGTCCAAATAAACAGTCCTCAGATGTAGCACCAAACCATAAAACTCAAATGCTTACATAAGTTGTCCTGAACTCCCAGGGACCTCTTCTACTAGATGTCCGCTGCAACTAGGGATAATTGGTGATACATCTTGTTCCAGAGTCCCTTCTGGCAGCAGGTAAATTTTCATATTGAGCTGAGGGGTAGTGAAACAGTGCCACCTACATACAAGCATCCTTAGCGGGGTCTTGGTACAATTGAAGCAAATGTCAGAGATGACTTGTGGATAAAATAGAAGTGATTGCACTCTCTGAGAATAAAACAAGAATACTGTTCATAAAGTTCTTACATGCCTAGCACACAGTAAATTGAACCTCATCAAAATCCAGGCATACAATTGAGTCCACAAATCTGGACTTTTGCAGTTTGGGGGGGGGGTTAATCGATATTTGTAGTGGTTCTTAGTCCTCACAAAAATCTCAGAATCATCTGGAGTCTTTTAAGAGGTGCCTCTGCCTACAGAGGTACCTAGCTTCAGGCTTCTGAATTAATTGTTCTGGTGTGGGTCTTCAGCCTTGAATTTTTTTTTAATTTCTCAAAGTGATTCTTAGTGTACAGCAAGGGTTGAAAATCAGTGTTAGTTGGGGGCTTCAGAAAGGCCTAACTCTGTAGCAGAAGGTTTGAATGAACACTGTCCAGTAAGAAAGCAGGCTTGCAGACTCTAAAAATAAGGCAAGGCTTTCAAAGTAGGATTCAGTGATGATATGGCATTTGTCTGTTGTTCTCTTTCTCTTTTCCCTGAGAAGTGAAGAGACAGCATTACAGCAATAACTGTACCCAGAGTGTTCCTTTTTCTGTTTTTCCCAGTAGAAATGCCACATCGTAACCCACTTTTGGAACTCACTGGTTAATGGAATGAATTATTCAATATTCAAGAAATTAGAGATAGCACAAACATCCTTTTTTCATGTCTACTTTGAACTCAATATGTTCGTTGGCAAATATACATGAGAATTTTTCTATCCTGTTTATTTCTGGGCACATCTAATCTATTCCAATGTTTCTTGAAGACTAAGTTCTTAGTCATTATTTTTTAAATAAATGAATATGGTTTTCCACACAAATCAGTGAAAGTGACCTTAGAATCTAGGACATATTCTAGCTAAGAGGTGTGTGTATGGAAGGCAAGCTTCCTGTCTTTATATTAGTGGCTTGATGGTAATTAAATTGTTGTGACTAAGAATCCCCAGAAGACTAGAGTAAGGGAAGAGGCAGAATTGCAACTCTGTGCTCATCTAGCAACAGTATGATTTTCCTACTTGAATATGCATTATTAGACCTCTGGAAGTTTTCAGCTTGATTATTAACAATTATAAAGAAAAAAAGCAGTTGGGTCAGGCATTTGTACTATGACATGAGAAGGAGGTTGAGTTGCTGGTAGAACACGCATTTGCCTAGCCCCTTCGCTTGGGTTTATCCAACTCCTTCTTCCTTTTGTGCTCACTTATGTCAGTCTAGTTATAATTTGGAAAGAGCTTTAAAGCATCAGTGAAAATGTTCCCTTAATGGAATCTTAGAGGCAGGCACATAAGCTGGAACCAATCTACAACCCCTTATCCAAAACCCTTGGGGGCCAGCTACATTTCAGAATTCAGAAAATTTTAGATTTTAGAAAGATAATATGGTACATATGCTCTATATTTCTTCTCATCTCTAATGGGTTCTGGGGCAATATCCCATAGAAAAAATGCATTAATATTTCTGCTGTGAAATGGATGTATATTCACATTAAACATGGTAGATAAAAAACCATAAATAGCAAAATGTCATTTCAGGACAGAATTTTGCCACCAAATGAGTTTTTAAATCTTAAAATTTGCAGATCTTTTTGAATATTTGGACTTGCAGATATGAGATCATGGGCCTTTAATAGGCAATTCTTAATGGAAAATGCTTAGGACAGTGTCTAGCACTTGAAAAGCATTAGATAACTGTTAGTTTGTTGTTGTCATTATCATAAGCTCCAAGGTAGCCACTCTGCCACATTAAAAAGAAACTCAACTGAGCTATGGACAAAGTCATCACTCCCTCTGCCCAGTACAGCGTTTCCTTGCAATTTAAGAGGACAGTCTACTGGAAGCCTTGACTTCTGATTCTGGCAAAGATGGAAAAGCAAATTTCTTCCAAACTTTCTTTCTCACAGTTCAAAAATTACTAGAAGCTGGAGAGATGGCTCAGCAGTTCAGATCTCTTACTGCTCCTGCGCAAGACCTGAGTTCCATTGCCAACACCCTCCTGTCAGCTCACAACCATCCAGAATTCCAGTCCCAGGGGAATCTAGCATCCTCTTCTGGCCTCTGCAGGTACCAGACATGCACATAGTGCACATATATACATGCAGGCAAACCACTCATACAAATAAAATAAAAGCAAATCCTTTAAAAATATTGGACATAGCACAACAAATGAGTATGGGGAGATTCTGAAAGGAGTAATGGAAGATCAGCTATCTTGTGAGCTCAGCACTGGAAAATCTCATTGGTGATGAGTCCTTTGGATTTCCCCAGAAGGGAGGTACTGTTAACTTAGCATGCATTCTGATTAGCTATCTACTGAGAAATTAGTGAGCCCTAATGGCAGAGATCAATTCTCACTTCCATTCAGTATCAACGAGGTGAAATGATAGAGCATCACACAGAGGTTCACTTTTGCCACAGAATCACATGGGGAACTGTACTTTCAGCCCATTCATCTACAATGAGACAGTGGAAATTATTTCTTACTTTTGCTGGGCCCAGTGGATATTTCCTAAATATCTATTCTCACATGAACTTACACACCATACCTAAACAGGATGGCTGCCTTCTAACAAAGAATGTCAAATAAGAACCAGACTCTCTTAAAACAGTATTCTTATGTGGTTTTTTACACCTAAATTAAATAGATGTTATTCTAAGCAATAAGAATCTATACCTGCTGTTAGCCAAATGTTCCCAGTGCTTTGTTCATTATTTATTTATTTTGTGGTACTGCCACTGAAGCCAGTGCTTTGTGTATGCTAGGTAAATTACTATCATTGAGTTTCATCTCAGAAAAGAACAAGGATGCTTTGGTAAGCAATGCCTACAAGATTCTGGCTCTTTCCAAACTTGTGGTGTGGTGAGGCCATTCTACACACATGCTTCAAATGACCATTTATTCCTTCAGTTAACGAACAGGCATTGCATTGCCAGTATGTGTGGAACTGTGGAGACAGGACAATAAAATACCTTTACTGATCATGAGGAGCTCACAATATTTGGACAGATGGGTAGATAGATGAAGGCATTAAATATTTTGTTGAGGGCATTCACAAGTTAGTTAAACACATGTGCATTTATCTCTACTGTCTCTTAAAAGGAAAAAGGAATGCCTGAAAGCATAAGAGCAAAAAGAAGATGAGAGAACTAATATAGATACCTTTAAATTAAAAAAAGAATAGAAACCTAGTGAAACTTAGCATACTAGAGAAAACTGATACCCAATCTCTCTAAAAGCAAACCCAACAGACAACTCTGGAAAAAACTGGAACTGTTGGTGTCTTAGTCACTGTTCTGTTGACCAATACAACTTATAAAAGAGAGCATTTAATTGGGGACTTGCTTGCAGTTTGAGAGGGGGAATTCATTATCATCGTGTTGGGATGCACGGTGGCAGGCAGGCATGGCATTGAGCAGTAGCTGAGAGCTTACATCTGATCCAAAGTTGGAGGCATAAAGAGAGTAGGACTGTTCCTGTTGTGGGTTTTTGAAATTGCAAAGCTCACACCTGTAGTGGGTAGCCATTCCAGCTTGGATCTGGAAGTTCCAACCCCCATTGAGACTCTGGCAACTGTCACGACTACGAGGCGGGGCGAGGGGAGCTGAGACAGGACTAGCTGCTCCCCTTTTCGGGAATGGAACCGTGTAGGCGGTCCCTGGTTATATGGAACTTTGCAGGCGGGTTTAGGTACCCGCCAGCTGGGGAGGAGGCTGAGGGTAGGAGCCGCCCAGGCCTTTGGAATTTGACCCACGTGGGCGCCAGATATTGGGGAAAATTATAAAGGCCACTCCACATAGTTAAAAGGAAGATTTATTTAGTAGATGACTTACAAATGAAGGAATAGATAGGTTGCGGGGGTCTGGGGAAGGTGTATCGCAATCCAGCGGTGTTCTCTGGAGCTCTGCTCAGTCAACCTCCACCATCCAGGGTCCAGGCACAGAGAGTGCGCTGGCCCATCCAGCTCTCGGGTTTCCAGCGCCTCCCCTCGCCCCGCCTTGTAGGCGTGACAGTTGCCAGAGTCTCAATGGGGGTTGGAACTTCCAGATCCAAGCTGGAATGGCTACTCACTACACACACCTAGTGACACACCTCCTCCAATAATGCCATACCTCCTAATCCTTCCTAAAAGAGTCCACCTACTAGGTTCCAAGCATTCCAACAAATGAGCCCATGAAGGCTATTCTCATTCAAACCACCACAGTCAGTAACAGGAAACTGTTACTGAATTGTTTTCCTTCTTGTTGATTCGTAAATGTTTTTTGCATATTGTGGAACTACAGAAAGAAGCAGGGAAAATAGTAGGTCAAAGGGATTACAGGACACTGACAAAAGCTCTAAATTTTGGATTATTGTGTTTCCAGAAAAAGAAGAGAAGTCGTGTTAGAGTTTCAAAAATGTTTGAAGTTGAGTGCAATGGCGCATGCCCCTAATTACTAGCACTTGGGAGCTAGACATATGGGCAGTGTTAGTTCTACACTAGCCTGAGCTACAAGACAAGACTGTCTCAAAAACTATTTGAAAAAGTAATGTCTAATACATGCCAAATTTATAGAAAGATGTAGTCTTACACATTCAAGAAGTGAATCAATCCCCAAGCAATATAGTCCTAAAGAACTATGTGACAAATATACATCACAATGAAACTCCTGAAAACTAAAAACAAGGGAGGAAATCTTGAAAGCACATAGAAAAAAAATGAGACATTATGTATAGAGAAACAACAATTCAAATCACAGTGTATTTATCACTCGAAACCATGAAAGTCAGAGATAAGTGATTCTGGGGAATATGATCTATTACAATGATGCCAAGATTTACCAACCTCTAATGAGACTGACAAAGGAAAGGAGATGACCAGTCACCAGCTCGGATATCACTACAGATCCTCTAGCCATTTCAAGGTTAATGAGGGATTATTACAAACAAGTCCACATACATAAATTTAACTGGTAAGATTAAACAAATCAATGACTTGAAAAGAACAAACTACCAAAACTTGCTCATCATGAAAAAGATTATCTGAATCACTCTATTAGTATTACCAAAATTGAATCCATACACTTGAAGCACCCAGAAAAAAATCTCCATACCTAAATAATTCCATTATCAAATTCCACCAAATATTTAAACCTGTGGTACAAATGCTATACAATCTCTTCCAGAAAGTAGAACAAGAGGCAACAATTCCCAACTTAATATATGAGGCCCTAACATGAAGACCAGGAAAAAACTGAGGGAAAGAAGAAGAGGAAGTTACATTTAAGTCTATTGAGCTGACTTCTGTACCTGCTGATAAGACTCATTCTGCATGTGGATGCCCTAGTTTCCCAATGTGATTTATTGAAAAAGATAATTCTATCTCCATTGCTTTTTCTTAATACTTTTGTCAAAAAATATTTGTCTGTGAATGTATGGGTTTACTTCTGTGGTTTTTATTCTTTTCCATACACCCATGTATCAACTTTATTCAAATCTCATGCTGATTTGATTGCTATGGCTTTGTACAATATTTTGAATTCGAAGTTAAGTGGTCACAATCTTTTCTACTTTGTTCTCTTTGCTTGAAATTGCTTTGGCTATTTAGGGTGTGTGTGTGTGTGTGTGTGTGTGTGTGTGTGTGTGTGTGTGTGTGTTTCCATACAAATTTTAAGAATTTTTTTCTAGCTTAGTTTATAATATCTTTGGTATTTTGATAGAGATTACAGACATTTTAACAATCTTAATTCTTCCAACCCATGCATGCAGTATATCATTCTGCTTTTGTGTTCTCCTCAATTACTTTTGTTAATGGTTCATAATTTTTATTGTAGATGTAGTTTACCTCTACAGAAAAAATATTAGTGCATGTTTTATTATAGCTATTATAAAAGCAATTGTTTTCTTGACTTCATGGTAGGGAGTCTTGCTCATGTATTCATGTACATGTGTATGCCAGAGGTCTACATTGAGTGTCTTCTTCAATCACTCTTAATCTCATTGAACCTGGAGGTAGCAGATTTAGCTAAAACAAACCCATTGATTAGTGGGCAAAGAAAGTGAAGTGCATATTCACAATGGAATGCTATTCTGTCATAAAAGATCAACGCTCTTTGATTTGTGACAACATAAATGAAATTAGAGATAATTATGTCAAGTAAACTTAGCCAGGCATGGAAAGATAAGTAGCACATGATGTCATCCACATGTGGAATCTACATGGATTAATTACCTTTCTTGTTGCTATAATAAAATACAATGACAAAAGGAACTTAAAAAAGAAGGGTTTGTTTTTGGCACAGTATTCCAGGTAGTCTTCCATTGCAGGGAAGTAATAGTGACAGGTTCTTGAGTCAGATGGTCACATTACATCTACTGTCAAGAAACAGAGATGAATGCTTTTGCTAATCTGTCTCCTCCTCTCTGTGTAGTCTAGTACCTAATCCCAGAGAATGGTGTTGCCCACATTTACAGTAGGTTTTCCCACCTCAATTAACATAATATTAATAATTCTTCACAGGTGTTGGGGAAACTTGTCTCCTGGGTGATTCTAGGTCTTGTCAAGTAGACAATATTAACCACAACACTGCCAAAAGTTGATCTCATGCAAGCTGAGAAAAGAATGGTAGGTATAAGAGTAAGGTTAGGAGCCTAGTAAAAGAGGTAAGGGAGGGAGTTGTTTGTGAATGTATAATAAGATATATTTAGACAAAGTGAGGAGTTCTGGTGTGCAATATAAGCCAGTAGGTTGGATACAGGTAAAATAATATACTATGTATCCTTAGTATCTAGAAAGAAATACTTTGAATGTTTTTCTTTTTTATTAAATTTTTTAATTCATTTTACACACCAACCACAGATCCCCCTCTCATCCCTCCTCCTGCTCCCCCAACTCCCGCCTAACTCCCCCCCATCTACCCTTTATCCCCTACTCCAAAAGGGTAAGTTCTCCCAAGGAGGGACAGCAAAGCCTGGTATATTCACTTGAGGCAGGATGAAGCTCTTCCCCTCTGCCTCAAGGGTGAGCAAGGTGTCCGACCATAGGTAATGGGATCCAGAAAGCCAGCTCATGCACCAGGGATACATCCTGATCCCACTGCCAGGGGTCCCTCAAACAGACCCAGCTACACAACTGTCTCCCATATGCAGAGGGTCTAGTCCAGTCCCATGAAGGTTCCACAGCTGTCGGTCTAAAGCTCATGAGTTCCCATGAACTTGGTTCAGTGAGAAACCTGGTGCTAGGGAAATTCCCAGGAATCCACAAGGATGACCCCACTTAGACTATCCCATCCCACAACAGTGGTGAGGGTGCCTGAACTGGCCTACACTGGTAATAAATCAGATTGGTGACTACCCTGTCATCATAGATCCTTCATCCAGTAACTTATGGAAGCAGATGCAGAGATCCACAACCAAGCACCAGGCCAAGCTCTAGGAGCCCAGTCGAAGAGAGGGAAGAGGGATTTTATGATCAAGTGGGGTCATGATCATGACGGGGAAATCTACAGAGACACTGAATGTTTTTCTTACCACAAATAAATGATTGTATGAGGAGAAGACATGTTTAAATATTGTACAATGTATACATGTATCAAAGCATCACATGTTAACCCACAAATCACATAATTTTATACATCATTTAAAAATAGATTTGAACCAGTTTTGATGCCACATGTCTGCAATCCCAGCATTTTGAATATTGAGGCAGGAGGATTATTAATTCAAGGCCAGCCTGGGCTGTATAGTGAGTTCCAGGCCAGATTGGGCCTACACAATGAGACCCTCTCACAATGAAACACTGATTTTTTTTAAGTAGTGAACTATAAGGTTGAAATGGTTTGTGGCTTCTAGTATACAACTGTTCAATAAAATACTAACAAATAGAATTCAGTAATACACAAAGCAACCAAATGGAGATTATTTCAGGAGCACAAGACTAATTCAGGAAAATTATTCAACGTACACCACCATATTAATAGGCTGAAGAAAAAAGCCCACAAGGTTTTATCTATTGATATACAAATGAATTTGATAGAATACAATATGAAAGAAAGAATGCTCATTTTTTAATTAAGGGGAAGGGGTGCTTTGTACAGACCATCTACAAAACCCCTGAAGCTCTCATCATCCATAATATTGAGAGACTGAATCTTTCTCCTAAAAGATCAGCAATAAGGCATTTAAAATTATTCTTAACACTCTTATTCCTCCTGGTCCTGGAATTCTAACCACTTCAATAAATCAAGGGGGAAAAGATAGGAAGTTGAAAAGGATGAAAGTTGATGGTATTTTAAAGTCTATGAAGTAATAAATGAGCTTACAAAAACTTTATAATATAAGATTAGCACACTAAATTATTTTGTGATAGATGATTATATTTGATTATTTGTGTGCAATCATTCTAATTATTGTTGCTACTTTTCATTTTCATTTATTTATTAAATAATTTCTTTGTTCTTTGAATCTTTCATACATATATACAATGTCTTTTGATCATACCTGCTCTGACTTCTCTCCATCTCTCCACTGGACTCCACTATCCCATCTCCCTCCCAACTTTATATCTTCCTTTTTATTTATTTATTTTTAGTCTGTTTATTCGTTTAACCCATTGAGTCCCGTGTGTGCTGCTCATCTATACATGGATATAGGATCATCCACTGGGGCATGAGCAACCTACCAGTTGCCGTATCCTCAAAGATAAGTGACTCTCCCTCCACTGGAAGCCACCAGCTGCCAGTAGTTCCTCAGCTAGAGGTGAGGCATTGGGAACCACTCCTCTATCCATGCTGCAACTTTACTGGCTTGTTCTTGTGTAGGTGAACACAGCTGCTGAGAATGCATATGTGAAAAACTCGTGGCATGTCCAGAGGAGAGCATTTCACTGTACTCATCCCCATTCTTTCACTCTTACAGTCTTTCTGTTTCATGTTCTGTGATGTTTCCTGAGCTTTGGGGATGAGAGATTGCTACAAATGAACTCTCTATAGCTGAACACTCACAGTCACCTATTCTCAGAACACTGAACATCATTGAGTTTCTCTATTAACCGCTATCTACCGTAATAAGAAGCTTCTGTAACCGAAGTTGGGAGCAGCACAAATCTGTGGATATAAAAATGAATATTTGAAAGGCAGTTTGACAACATGACTAGGTACTCCACTGGGGTCTATGACTTTTGATCTGTTTTATAGTACCAGCCACGAACCCACCCCCCACCCCCCGCCCCGTGGAGGAGACCTTGAACCCAATCAAGAGAACAATTGGTTACCCCCATGAACAGTTCTGCCACTATGGCACCGGTGGACAGATCTTGCCTGGCAGGTCAGTATTGCAGCATGCAAGGTCCAGCTCTGGATAAGATCATTGGTGTGCTTTCTCCACCAGCAGCCTGTAGCCCTTTCTAACACTAGCCAGCAGGGAGAGAGTTTTCTGGTAAGTTCAGGATTGAATTCTCTGTATCACACAACCAAAATATGTGGTGTCTTCAGCAATAGGGTCTTAATATACATTGCTACATTTAAACGTTTATAGACTTTAAAAATGATAACATTTATATAACAGGCATGATACAGAAATATGTTTGTAACTATGCAAATACAGCACACAAATATACTATAAAATGGAATTGAACTAGCAATAATGGAAGAAGGCCTAATGTAAAGGGCAAGGGGTTATTAAATAACAGCTTTTGATTTATCCATTTACTGGAAGTTTGAAAAATAAAAATATATTGCTTACATTTTATTTGCTTTTGAATTTTAAAATTAAAATTAGCATAAAAGTGAGAGGTTTCATTATAGTACAACAAATTCTTTTACATCCCTAATACATTAAAATTAAATATGTGGAAATGGGAATTAACAACACAATTATTTTCAATTACTCTAAAGAAAAGGCAATGCTCAGCACAAATCTAAAATGTATGTGGGACTTATCTGTTGGAAGTTATAGAACACTGATACAAAAATTATAGAAATCTAAGGCATCAATTACCTTGTCTATAAGTTGGGAAATGCTATAAAGACGCAAAGTCTCCCACCATACTAACCTCTCAGGTGTAATGAAATTTCTATCAAAATTATAGGAAGGTATTTTATTGATAGAAATAGGGTTTTTCAAAAATATATTTGAAAAAGCAGAAGCTAGGATACCTTAAAAGTTCTGAAGAAAGAATTTCTCTATCTAATGCTAAGACTTGCTACTTAGCTGCAGTAGCCAAGATGGTGTGGTATTGGCCGATAAGAAGACACATAAATCAATAAGATAGAATGAAAGACTCTGAATAAATATGTTCAATTGATTGGTGACAAAATGTAAGAGCAGTTAGATACAGGAAAGACAACTTGTGATCTAGGGCTAGGCAAAGGAGTTTTTAGATGTGATAGTAAATATATGACCCATAAGGGAAAAAAACTCTGCTCCATTAAAATTATTTTTTTTCTGTAAATATTTTAGGAGAACGAAAATACCAGCTAGAGACTTGAAGAAAATATTCACTAACTACATCATTTTTTCTAGGGCTATCGCAAGTAACCACAAACTTGCTTCCTTCAAACAACAAAAATGTTTTATCACAGAGTACTGGAATCTCGAAGAGCAACTTGAAGTTGTCTGCAGGTCCAAATTCTCTTGGAAAAGTGTAGAGGAAAGAGTCTTCCTCATTTCTGACTTCTCGTGGTTGCTGGCAAACTAGTGATACATTTATAATAATGTAAACTGCCTGCTTCCTAACAGTGCTCTCCTTGTGTAAGCATACCTCAATCTCCCCTTTTCATAAGGGTATAAGCCCTTGAATTAGAACCCACTATAAACCCCTATGACCCTAGTCTATTTTGACTATATCCCCAAAGACTGTATTTCCAACTAATGTCAGAGACTTGAATTCCTTTGGGGATAAAAAAATTAAGGTAATAATATTAACCATATACTCAACATAGACCTTATACTAATGATATATAAAGTACAATCAAAACTCAACAGTAAAAAAAATGGTTATAAAATAGGCAAATTATATCAATAGATATCTCACCAAAATGATATGGATATCAAATAAGCACAGAAAAAAACATTTGATGACAATAGCCATTTGGGAAATACAAATTCAAACCACAATAAGATAGCACAACATACCTATTAAAACAGATGAAATATAAAATAGGATAGCACTAAATACTGACAAGGATGTGAAAAAACTGAATCACTCAAACACTGCTGAAGTGCTGAGGGCTTTAAAATAGTGCAGACTCGGGGAATAGTTCCTCAGTTTCCTAAACTCAAACACACATTTACCAGAACAGCCCAGCAATTGACAGACGGAAATGGGAACATATACTCACATAAAAACTGATCACTGTTACTCACATCAGATTTATTTATAATATCAAAATGCTGGAAATAGTCTACATCTCCTTCAATGGGTACCAGTTATGTAATCTCCATTATAGCCACACAATAGACTGTGACTCAGCAACAAGAAAGAGGGAACTGCTGATAGCATCCAGTGACCTGGACAGATCTCAGGAGCATTATACTTAATAAAAACATACCTCAAAAGGTGGTATACTATAATTGTAAAGTAATTATAAAAACAGCAAATTGGGGTTTTCAGTGATACGAGGAGGAAGGTCAGGTAGAAATACAAGTTTGCACGGGCAAGTTATTTTGTGCTAGTGGACACAGCTGTTGTGCATTTGGATTGTGTAGATGCTTGCACCAATCTACACAAGGTAAAATTTCACAAAACTATTCATCCATATATAAATGTATGTAAAGTGACACAAATTGACTAAGGGCTTTCTCAACAGTATTATATTAATGTGAATTCTCTAGGTTTTGATGTTGTACAACAGCTGTATACAAATTTGTCATTGGGGTAACAAGGCACACAGGACTTTTTCTACATTTTGCAACTTTTGATATAATTATTTCTAATTTAAAAGTTGTAAAAAAGTAAAAGGTGTGAATGCCATATTTTAATTATCTTTGGCAGGGTTGACAGAGGTATTATTAACCTTATTTAGTAATAATAAAGATTTACTGGGCCACTGGGATAAACATTCTACCAGTGCCTTGTATTCATAAGAAGTAGATAGCGTTATGTCATTCCCATTTTCAGATCAGAAACTTGAAATGCTGAGACATTGGAAAGCTTGTCTTAAATTCAAAAGCTGTAAGTGGCAGAACAGAGCCTTGAACCTTGGGGTCTACCTGACTGCAAAGCTTGTGACCCTATGCAGAAGGCCGTCAGAGACCCACACTTGGGCAGTTGTGAAGCCAGCTGACGCATCACATGTCAGTTGAAGAGCTGTGCTTGGAACACAGCCAGCATGCAGCAATGGCATGCTTTTAGTATTATCATCTTTCTGATAATGATTTGTTAGTTGTGGCCTTGGCTTTAGCATTGAAAGGCATCTGGTCTCTAAATGTACGACAATGTTTCAAGCCCTTACCTACACAATCATAAAGCCCCCTACCTCTTAGCATCTCTGTGAATGTAGGCTGAAATGAAGGGCGATGATGTATGTGCAAAGCTCTCTGTAAACAGTAAGCTCCCCGCATGGTAGCAACAGTGCAGTTTATTCCATTACTTTGCCTCTAGATTGGCAGCTAAAAAGCTTTTTGCCTCTCAACCATGCCACGATCCACAAGCTCATCACCCAGCTCACTCGCTGTGTGTTTCTATGGCATCAATCACCATAGTTTCTAGCTTCTCTGACAGAAATATTAGGTGAAAGGCAGTTTAACAGAAGGAATCTGTGAATTTGATTCAAAGAACTCCATCCTTTCCACTTCAAATCAGTGTTTAGCTGAGCAGCCAGCAGCAGGTCACAAATTTACCACGGCCCCCATTATTAATGATCACTGCTTCCCAATCTCTTTTGCAAAACTTTAATAAAGATATGCATTCCAGGTTAGATTTCTGAGGTTGTCAATAACTGATAGATCTTTCTGAAATCATTTTTGTCTTCAGAGATACGTTTTCCACAGTTGTTTCCCTACAGCAGGATTGACAACCTTTGACCTGTGTGCCATCTGGTTTTGTAAGACCCGTATGCTGAGTCAATTTTACATTTTTGATGTTTGAAAAAAAAATTCTTAAAAAATTGTGCCACGTAAACATTGCATTAAATTCACATTTCAGTGTCCAACAACCAAGCCTTTCATTGGAACACAGCTACTGTCCTTGTTCATGAAGAATCAAGTGATGGTAAAGGTTAAAATATTAGCTAGTGGGGGCCCTGTACAAATAAAGCTTGTCAACCTCAGCTCTACACGATAAAAACATCAGTAATCAGTAACAGGCAGGTCTGTACTCAACCTCTAGTTAGCTACTAACAATCCGCCTCACTCATCCCACTTTCCTCTTGGCTTTCTCTAGGTTTTGAAATAACATTGATCTCCCCCAGTGCACAGCAAGGAGAACAAGGTCTAATATTTGTTTCATATTTTTATCCCACAGGGTGCCTAGCACAGGGGTTTACTCATAATAGAGCAAATAGACAAATAATGAGTGTTTAAAAA
Source organism: Peromyscus maniculatus bairdii (assembly GCF_049852395.1). Classification (NCBI taxonomy): domain Eukaryota; kingdom Metazoa; phylum Chordata; class Mammalia; order Rodentia; family Cricetidae; genus Peromyscus; species Peromyscus maniculatus. The sequence goes on from NC_134875.1 coordinate 19,090,789, forward strand.
ACAACAGAGATACATCGAATTTCCATAGCAACTGTGTTTCAGGACTGAAGGGTCACTGTGCAGAATCTTTTCTTTATAACCAGTCCATTCCGTTCAGGGCTGAGGGTTAAATGTGAAGATGCCACAGGTAAAAATGATCTTGAAACTCAGAAGCAGGTAGATCCACAAATCACACTTCTGTTTAGGTGTCTGATGTTTTACTCTTGGAATAAAGATATTTCAAAACGAATCACAAAACCCACAGACCATAAAAGAAAAAGCTGATAAATTTGACTAGAATCTCTGCATGACAAGAAACTCCCAAACAAAGAAAATGACAACTGATTGTATGGGTGGGGGAGCGCAAGAGAGGATTAATATCAGATAAAGACTAAACTGCACCAAATGAACTGTGCTTATAAATCAGTAAGAACAAGACCAACACACCAGAGAAAAATTGGAGAGGAACAAGCACCTTACAGGCGAAAAAAATACAAATGGCTGCTGAAATGTTAAAGAGGTGCTCAACTCCAGTAATAACAAGACATGCAAATTCAAGCCAGGTGGTGATAATAGCACACACCCTTCTTTTTTTTTTTTTTTGATTTTTGAGACAGGGTTTCTCTGTGTAGCTTTGCGCCTTTCCTGGAACTCATGTGGTAGCCCAGGCTGGCCTCGAACTCACAGAGATCCGCCTGGCTCTGCCTCCCGAGTGCTGGGATTAAAGGTGTGCGCCACCATTGCCCGGCTTGATAGCACACACCTTTAATCTCCACACTTGGGAGGCAGAGGCAGGCAGATCTCTGTGAGTTCGAGGCCAGCCTGGTCTACAGAGTAAGTTCCAGGACAGCCAGGACTGTTTCACAGAGAAACCCTGTCTCAGAAAAAAAGAAAAAGAAAAAAGAAAGAAAGAAAGAAAGAAAGAAAGAAATGCAAATTTAAAATCATCATAGTAACCTCTGATGCTGACAAGGTTGAATGGCATACTTATGGCCTAAGGTTGGGGCAGTAAGCACTCTCACACATTGCTCCTAGAAATAGTATAGTGTCCTCTGTGTGTCTAAAAGGCACCTGTCTTTTGATCTAACACTACTAGAAATGTATTCTGCAGAGGTGCACGTTCATCTGTCAAATGATCTATACCCAAGATTGGTCATTGGGGCACTTGCAAATTTTTACTAACTGTTAATTGTGAAAAGCAATGAGTTCTTATTAGGGCATTTTCATACCAGTGGATAAGGTATTTGGCTTGTATTTATCTTCCATTACCTTCTTTTATTCTCCTCCAAACCAGTAAAATATTAGAAAAAAATGAAATATAAATCAAAAGAGATCTGTTCAATCCAACACCAATACTATGTTATATTTGACATTGTAAAGAAGTGATTTACATTCTAGAAACAGAAAAAAAAGGTTAAAATGTCTATATATGTCTTTTTGCACATTTTTAATTTGTGTCATGTGATGAGGTTTTGGAGGGAATGAAGGAAAGGGAGAATGCTGTAATTAAATTTTAATCTCAAAAATCAAAATCAAAATAAATAAATATTAGTTGTTATAAAAGCAGAAACACTAAATTAATTAATTAATTCACTTTTTAAAGTGTTTATTTCTTGTGGTTTGCTGGTAAATACAGACTTTGTTATATTATCATCCAGTATGCCTTTGTTATACCTTTCTTGTATACGTTTTCAGTAGTTAGCAAATCTAAAACGTAAGGACTTATTAATTCAGGTGAGACTGTAAGTGACTGGTTAAAACTTTTCATGAATAAAAGTTGTTTGAGTCTAGGACTTTGCCATGAAAACAGAGATTTGTAGAAATGCAAACACATTTTAATTTCACAACAGGCAATGATGCTAATGAACATAGGCAAAAATTCTCACTTCTGTGGAATCATTATTTTTGGCACTAGAAGCATAAGTAGGACTATAATTCAAATTTCTAATTATTCTCCTATGCCAAATGCATCAGCTAGAGGTTAGTCATTACACATATTTATAATGAGTGACAGTTTCCTCTTCTGCACCCTCTTCTGTGCAGCCTAGGGTAGCTCATGAGAGAAAAAAAAGGTCTCTGCAGGTTTTTGATCTTTCTCCACAAATACCCAAGGAAATCTGCATCACCGATGTTTCTTCTATAAGCTAACCAGCATTTAAAAGCTCTTTCTTCTCAGAGCGTATTCTTTCTAAGGATGAAAATTAAAGTATGTACATGTGGATGTTAAACAAACACATCAGTGATTAACTCTACTTGCACTAAGTATCAGATCTGATCTCACAGTAGAAACCTCTACCCTCCAAATGGTATTCCACACGAGGCCTAGACAATGTTTGCCGACAACATTAGCTGTCCTCCTCCATATGGTAGTGTTGCCTGTTTGCCATGTTGCCTCCCTTATCAGTTTGTGAGCATTACAAATGTAGGTTGGACGTGTCATGTTTTTTACCCTTTAACCTTTCTTCTCTGTGCTTGCGCAAACATTGGCATAGAAAATGTGCTGGGTCAGTTGTTGAATGAGTTAATGAATAAGCGCCCCTCGCCACCGCTGTTTTCTGTCACAGATGTAAAAGCAAGAGTGTTGATATTACCCTCCCCTCCTCAGCTATAGTCTGCCACCTTGTTTTCCGCCTTTCCCTTTTTCAGAGTGCCTTGCTATCCCTCTATAGAGCCCCTGCTCCCCCCACCATGTGTGCATGTGTGTATAACAATAGTCATTATAGAAGAGGGGGCTATGGGAGGAGTAATGACGTAATAGAGTGCTCATGCAGGAAATTCTCAAAAATTAATAAATAAATAAATAATTGAAAAACCCTTTTTAAAGTTTTTTTTTAAAAAAAAAAAAAAGCAGGAGTATTTAGTGACTTGATTGCACAGATTTCAGAGTAGAAGCGGCAGAGATCCTCAGTAGTGCTTGACAGTCTCCGTGAACTCCCCTTTAAGTCATATGGTCCACAGCTACTGACGTATGAAAAGAATCAAGTGTGAAAATCCCACAGAGGAACCTGAGAGATGGCTCCGCATGTTAGGAGTTTGCAGCCAAGCCTGACAACTTGAGTTCAGTCCCTGGAACCCATGTGGTGTAAGGAGAAAACTGACTGTTCTCTGGCATCCCCAAGCTGTCCTCTGACGGCCACGTGTGCACATACTGTATACAATTTTCAAATGTTTTTGTAAGAATCCCGAAGAGTACTGAACCTGAGCCATCACCCCCATGACCTTCACATCAGTTTGTTTGGTTCATTACTTTATTCATTTTATTTTGATTTCTGTCTTAATTCGTATCCTACTGTAGGTGAAACCAGTCTAGACAACACTGAATAGAAAAGCACAGAATTCAGATGAATTCACCTACAGCATAAACATCTGTTCATCATTTTAAACATAAAATCAAAATAATACATTTGAGTCCATGACCTGAATTAAGTGTGCTACTTTTATCAGTTTTGTCTCTTGTCATTCAATAAATCTAGCAATTAGAACACCACGACCACTCATCATTTTAAGTAAAGTTTTAAAGAAACAGCCACACCTCTGTTTTTGTGTTGTCTGTGACTGCTTTCAGAACACAGTCAAGTCGCTGTAACAGCGAACATATCACCCACGTATCTGAAATATTCACTGGCCTTTTTACCGAAGAAAAACCCCAACTTGCCGACTCCTGCTATCTCAGAAGGATCCCATGACAAGCGGTATCAAGAATGGAGCATTCATTGAACAAGCAGTAATACTGCACTGAGCTCCAGTAACTGTCAGGGACTAGGAAATTATAGGATCACAAAAGTCCAGAAGAGCGTTTGTCTGGAACATATGCTCAGCAACGAGAGAAAGGACAGATTTTCTTATGACAGTAAACAATGACAAACTTCGAATCTGACTGTTTCAGTGAAAAGCCGCCAAGCATAGCACAGCGATCTGAGACAGAGTAATCTGCTGTCTTTCACGGAAGTAATTATGTGTTTTCTAGAAAATTGGAAGACTGTCATTCATTTCAGCTGAAAAATTCCTAACTCACCTAACTGATTATCTCAACTAACACATTAGACTGAAAGGACAAAGACTCCCAACTCTGTGAGAAATAAATAAAGATACTTGGTCCATCTTTATTTATGCAGCTATGCATATTGATTTCGCCACTGCTCATGAATATTCTAGTGGTCAAGACAGTTACTGTACTCACTTCACATGCAAAGGAAAAGCTATGCACAGAGGAGGGCAGCAACCTGCACAAGTCACACAGCTCCCGAGTGGGGGTCGGAAATTACTCTAGGACCAGAGAAGATGCTGACAAGCTTGGTGATCTGAGTTCTGTCCCCAAGAGCCACATGGTGGAAGGAGAGAAACGAGTCCTGCGCGTTGTCTTCTGACCTCCATACATGCACTATGGCCAGGGCATATTGCAATAACAAAATCCTTAAAGGGAAAAAAAATCAAACTATGTCGTTTGGCTTTGGAGTCTGGGAGTTTAAGCCCAGAACTGAGGCCTGGAGTTTGGATCCTAGCACCCACATAAAACCCGGACATGGTCCCCAGCACTGAGGTAGTTGAAAATAAGAGGGTTTCTAGAGCTTGCTGGCTGCCAGTCTAGCTCCAGACTCAGTGAGACCCTACAAAACAATAATGTGAAAAGTGATAATAGAAGGCACTGGCACTCTCCTCTGGCCACTGCACATGCACACAGATTCATGCACCCTCACAAACATGTTCATACACCACACACATAGAACCTTTAATACTGTGGTTGGAATTACCTGAGAGGTTAAGACCAAAAATCTCATTATGTCAAAAATCATAGAATCATCTCTCTGACTCCAGTATTAAATGATTTAGTCTGCATTTACATGTACCAAATTGTGAGAATTACAAGGAAAAATAGAAGACACATCTTTTCATTCATTCCACAAATAATAGGTGACTGAAATGTACCAATCTATATTCCAGGCTCTTCGAAGAAAATAGTGAGCAAAACAGACAAAAAGTCTTGTGCTTGTGTCCTCATAGTGAGAAACTTACAATATGCCGCATATAATCTACGTGACCTGCCTCCTTCAACCCACCCAGCTCTCATCAGCCTTACTGTACAAATGAGAAAATTCAGACTTAGAGAGGTTAGGTACTCACCGAAAAACATCGTTAATAAGCGGCAGAGTCCTGGTCTACTTGCTTGCAAAGTCTGTGTAGGAACTTGATGGCCAACTGCCTGGCTAGCTAGCGTACTTATAGTCAACAACTGGCCTTAAAGGAATCTTTCCTTTCAAGTGTATCAACTGCAATGGTAAGACCTTATTCTGTGGAGGTCCTATCAGAAACTGAGCCAACAGGTTGGAACACAGATTCCTAGGGAAACGATGACCCTTTTGCCTCTGGAAAGGAATGACAAAGAAGATTGTTGAGACTGATATTCTTCAAAAATGCCAGGATCGATATACTAAGATAAAGACTCGTCTCCAAGACTGTCCCAACCTCTGACTGAGGAAGTGGCAACATGCCTCAGAAACAGAGCTCACCAAGGAAGAGGAGAACTGAAAAACATATTTGTGCCTTAGGCCGTGAGTTCAAAGTCGTCTAAGAATGTATTTGTTGCCCAAGGTAGCCTCAACTGAACACCTTGTCACCCAGATCCTGAAAGAACATGCTCCTCCACGGAGCAGCTTTCGAATTTTCAGTGGCAAAACTCAACTGCAATAATTCAGAGTCAAATCCTTCAACGATTGTCACCCAAATGTGTAATTTCCTATAATTTGGTGGGACCTTCAGAAATAATGTCTACAAAACCTGAATGGATTTGAGTATCCCAAAATTCAGTTTTTAAGTCTTTTGAACTTGTGTTTATGTAGCTAAAGCATAACTAAAATCCGTATAATAATGTAGTAATCTTCACTATTTTATCATCTCAACTACTGTTAAACATTTATAATGTTTTAACAATCAATTGCTATACATTATATCCAGCTGGCTGGGTATATGCTAGGATTTGGGCTGGCAAGGGAGGTAGGGGGAAAAGAATTCATAGCTGAATCTGAGGATT